>NC_079479.1:29605384-31002833 GCF_026230105.1 Diorhabda sublineata
TTCAGCATCTAATAATAATTAAAAAAAATTTATCATTGCGTGAACCAAGAAAACAAAGTATTTCAAGGACTCAGCCTCCTTGATGCGAGAAGTAGCTAAACAAAATTTAAAAAAAGAAATAGAGCGATATACTGAACAATATATGGGTCCTATTTTTTAACTCTAATAAGTCGACTTTTGATTGTATGTTTCAGTTGACTTTAAAAAGAGGCCCATGCATGGCTGTAAAGCTTGAAAACGATTTTCTTAAATAAAAAAAAATTTCGAAAGGTTATTGAAATCACAGGCATCTACAGCATGTTAATAAGTAGCATATTTGCATAATATGTTCCATCTTGATTTCAAGTTTCGTCCGTTCTTGCTTAAAAACAACATCAAACTGCTTTTAGGAGTGAAATGTGCTGGATATGAGAAATTTAACAGTTAAATTGATAAAAGTATGCAAACACTAATATTGCCAAACAATTGCGTTTCAGTATTTAGTAACGTTTCAATGAAGAAGAAGAAACAATTCACTTTATTACTTTAACCAAAAAACAAAAAACCCAGATCGGTAACATTATAATTATTTTTTTCAATTTCCTATTTTCTTTTCGTATCACTCTTGTAGTCCCTATTAAGCATATCCACATATTTTCTTTGGAATTGAGATCGAGGTCAAGGGAAGTGTTAGTAAGGAATGTGCAATCTCATATATTTATAATGACACGATGAGTAAATGACGATTCTAACCACTAAAAGTTTTTTCAGAAAACAAAAATAGTTAAATGTGATAATTTTCACCTTCAATTATACAACTTGTGTTTAATGTCATCTGGCAGTCATAAATGTGGTAAATATATAATATAAAAAATCATACAATCTTTGATGCAAAATTTAAAAAAAAAGGAACTTAGGGACCATTTCGCAAAAACGGGACAATTAGGGACCAAAAATGAAAAGGGACTTTGAGGACCTCACCAAAAGCGCCGAAAGACTAAATTTAAAATTCTAAACAAAAACCTTGTAACTTCAGAGCATCATTTAGCTTAAAGCTAACCTCACTCCGTGTTAACTCACTTGCAATGTTATTCTTCATCATGTTTCCAGAATTTGATTTCTGGTCACTATGCATCAAAAGTCACTGTTTGGTGTACTTTTTCGAAAATGAAGCTGGTCAAGCAACACTAATTATTGCATGAGATATATCCAGGTCGAGTACTCCCTCGTTTCGGTGATCAGAATAGACCTCCTAGATCGAGTAATTCAACACCATTAGATTTCTTTTTATGAGATTATTTGGATTCACAAGTCATGTCAACAGGCCACGACCACGCGTGCGTTAAAGGAGGAGATTCTAAGTTACATCAACGACATTCTACCACGTTTAAGCGAAACGGTCATTTTAGGATACTCGATATTTTAAACTATTCGTAGGGAATAAAAATAAATTAAATTATTAGAAAACTGTAGCTCACTATAATTTTAGTGATGAGCTTTTGCTGTACCTTTATCAATTGAACTGTCGAAAAAATCGTTTCTCATACAACGATTCCAGCCGGGATATTTTGAATAGTTTTTCCCACAACGTTGGTAACATTAACCTAAACAAAAAGCGCCATGCTTTTGACGAGAAACATTTACATTCAAGAACAAACTGAAACTGTAATCACATTTTTGAAAAATATGCATCGAAGGTACTTACGAATTTTTCGGCTCTCCCCTATACATCGAAGGATCACTTTTCTTTATATCGTTTTCGCGAACTATGTCCGTTATTGATTTAAACATAGTCCCTTGTACTCTGAAATAAGTAGCAAAATATTAGAAACATATAAGGAATATTTTGATTTCCTTGTTTTTGTTCTAGTAAAAAAAATAAATAAAAATTGATTAGCCTTAATAGGAATGTTGTGTGGTACCATCAGAGTATCTCTTTCCATATCCATATAGTGATCCAAAACCAAAGACAAAAAAATTTAGGACGCAGTAATACATTTTTTAACAACGGAGATTTAACAATATAGAATTGGATTAGGTGAAAGGACAAATACTTCAGTAGGATTTCGTGGTAAAGGGAGTTGTAGCTAAAAAGGTAGGTGGATGTTAATTGTTAAGAATAGAAACATCGGTAATACTCACATTTTAACTGTAAAATCTGGCAGAGCGGTAATAATTGGCACGATAAAAACACCCAACCAAAAGACACTCGACGAAAATAGTAGTATATACATTCGACACATTACAGATCCGATTGGTATTGCTGGCCAAAATAAACTACAAAAAAAATTAGTAACACCATAAACATTCAACGACAGTGTATATGATTAAATTGATAAAATTGGGTCGTTTTGGCTTTCCAGCAGCTCTGCATCTAAACCTACAAATATATAGCATCTCATGAAGTTATTTTTTAGGAGACTTCTTGTTCTACTTCCCAAGGGGTTAGCACTACTCCTTCGAGGTACCTAAGACTTTTGCTGAAATAATCAGGTTGTTATACCTATCGTATTAAGCTATTATTTGACGGTATTTGTCAAAAGACCGACTAATAATTTAATGTCGTTTCTAGATATCTCGAGAAGTTCTTCAGATTTCTCAGATGATTTAATTATGAGCACTATGGGTTGTCTTAGCCCTGGAGTAGTTCTCCAGTAAGACTGAATATTTAACCGTTCACTTCGTTGATTCGACATATCACAAGGTTCTGGTCGGAGCACTTCGAATAGAATACGCAGATCTCTGGAAATTAATGCCATCCTACATTCTAGACTCTAAAGGAGTGGGATTAATAGATCAGCTGTAAACACTGGTTCTGGTCTAATATATGGAGTCGTTGCCTCTTTTTTGTTCAATTTTATTCGGCTTTTATTCTAACTAATTCTATTTGAAAAGAACTGGGTCTTTTAATAAAAGTGGTATATCAGCAAATTTCTTTCAAGTAATGAATCGAGAATTCTATAAATTTATCTTAAAATTTACTCAAATGTTTTACCATACCTGTATACGATGACGAATAAAAACCATAGCATGATCGATCCCCAGATAGCACAATGTGTTAACCAGGTCCATGAATTGGTAACTAAACCAGCTTTTAAACAAACTGTCACCACAACATACTAAAACATAGTATTCCTTACATAATTCCTTGAAAAATACATATAATAATCTAAATAATATATACATAAGAACCGCGACAGAGTAGGCGTACAGAGAAGCCAAAAAAATATGGCGATATGGGGTAATTCACCTCTATACCAAGTTGCATCTCTAAGGAGATAATTGGCCTCACATTAGGTTCCAAAATTTCGTAAAAAATTAATTATTTTGCAACATTTCAACTCAAGAATATCAAATTTGGCACATGGTGTAAGACTGTTAAGGGCATTAGGTAACGGTAACCATTCTAGGAGATTAATAAGAGGTGACCTAACCTTAAAATTTTCTTTTTGTTAGTTAATTTAAAAAATTATTTTCATACTGTAGATAATTCAATTTAAAACTTTTTTTTAGTCTTGTAATTTTTTATAAAATGGTATCATTTTCAAGAAAAAGTAAAATAACCAAAGACGTGTTCTCAACAATGTTATTCAAAAAGTTACAAAATAATCAAGATTTGACAATTTGTAATTCAGCTTTTCTAGTAATTAAATTCGTATATTCTTTCAAGTTAGTAGAAAATTCTCATGAACAGTAATTGATGATCATTACATCGCATCAGTCTATAATGCGATTCCACAATGCTGGGAATCAGCTGGAGAAGAATAAACAGACGCCCCCAAATAAAATAATCACACTTATTGAGGTCCGATGAATGGGCCAATCTAGAGGATGATGAATTCCTCGTCCAATCCACTGATGAGGTGGAGCTCCATCATGAAATTACCAATCTCAATTGTAATAGCAAACCGTCAAATGAATCTGGAAGAGTACTTTGGTGAAACTCTTAAATAGATTTCGCCAGTTAGAATAGTCAAATAATAATGGATAAGACCGACCTAAACGTTAAACCTAAAGTCATGAGGTAAATTGCCTTCAATCGTCTTATTTTGAGATCTCTAAAATTTCCAATATAATATTATTCTATTAGTTTTTTTCCCTTATTATTAATATTCCCAATCATCTATTCTGATGCCTGTCGACAAAAACAATAAACATTTTGGTTTTAAACTGATCAAAAAAAATGTTGACTGCTCCTAAGCCTCGAAAAAGTCCTCGATTCTCTGGAACATGGGAAACAGAAAATCACGGGAAATTGATGATTTTTGCTGGCATCTTAATATATTTTTTAGCTCTGAGAACCCGACTGCCCAAAATTTTTCTTAATAAAATCGATGATAAACTATCGTTCTAAAAACACTCCAGGGATCAGAAAATCGCGGACAATCACTGGGCCAATTCCTGTTGTCAATATCGTGTTCATATTTGACATAAATACATAAATTGTATTGAGTAGTATCTTTAAAGTTTGACTCATTAGGCTAATTAATCGGAAGTCATAGAACCAAATAGTTCTGTTGTTTTGGTTGAAGCGATAAAGATCACTTTCTGTCAGTTTCTGAGAAGTTCCCTTGTTTGGTAGAACAGATATGCTGTCATCACCAAATAGTATTAGCAGCTCTATAGGAATTTCGTAGAGTCCAAGAATTTTTCTTGCTTTTGATTGGTGTATTGTTTTTTCAAATTTGGATTCGACAATTGAAAATTTAATTTAAACTTTTGAATTATTCTTTTACTAAAAAAGTGTGCAATATCTTCGTTTAATATCAAATTAAAAAACTGAATTAGATAATGAACTTACGGTATATACACAATTTCCAAGTATCAAATAACCTCCATCATGCCCATTTAACCATAGAGTATCGTTTTGGGTCGCCAACAATGGTAACCAAAATAAAAGAGCGGAATGTATCATACCATTGATAATCCAAACCCAGAAAACTTTGATGTTAAACAATTCCCCGCTTTGTGAGGGTTTGTACAATTTCGGAAATTGCATCATTTTATCTGAACTGCATGGTTTATCGAAAAGTCCCATCGCAAGAGGAGGAAGGGCCGTAAATATGACATTGTACATACCAATTGACCATCTTTCGAAAAGAATTTGACCTGACCATCCTGAATAAATGGCAAACCATAATTCAATTACATAGAGGCAGATATTTTTGTAAAAACTATAAAGAATTATTTTGCATATTCTGAAATAAAAATAATGAATCAAGTTTGATAATACACAAATTATATCTTCTTTCAATGATATTACCTTGAATAATTCCAGGCACCATGAACAAACAGTAACCTTAACAAAAACCTGAATTGTCCTATACTATAATCAGAAGCACAGGCAGCTTGTAAGCCTTCAACGCCTGATATTCCAATACCAACATGTGCTTTTTGTATCATAGCAACATCATTTGCTCCATCTCCAATGGCTAAAGTAACTGTCTTAGTATATTTGGTTACATACTCCACTACCTAAAACAACAATTCTAAATGAACAATAGATCATATCATATCACCTACCAGTGATATGAGTTATATGGGCAATGGAATAGATACACGAATTGGTGTAAATATAAAAGGTCAAACGGATTTTCCAATCTTTATGTATTTTCTTACTATTACAAAGCAATATAAAATATATATTAGTATATGAAGCGCCTAGAATCAAAATCCGCCAAGTTCATCTCAGGAAACTTCCGGAAAAGTGGAAAAAAACTGTCACAAACAGACCAATCATAAGAAATTATTAATTTTTTCACCAAAAAAACAATAATTTTTAGTTTATAACAGAGACAATGTATGATCGAGATCCCCAAAATAGTTTCATAAATATTTACAAAAATTTAAAATCAATATTTGGACTTGTCGGATACTAATACTAAGATTGGGATTTGAAATAAAACTAAACTTAGGCTGTAAGGGGATTGAGCTATAAAAACTATACTAATTGTAATTTTTACTTCACTTATAGGCTTTATTGTTACACTAGATCACACAATATCTGTATCAATTTCCTCATCAACAATAATGTTTTCATCTACTTCATTGTTGAGGTCTCCGGCTTCATTGTTGAGACCTTTGGCTTCTTGGTTTTCTAAATCTCGATTAAATTTTAACGTCTCGTAGTTTCTCCACCTTTGTCTAATGTGCTTTGGTAGCAGTTTGGCAACATCCTTTATTTTTGCAGGTTTAAGGCTAACCCCCTTTTTGATGGCTTTTGGTTTTATGTGAGACATATTAAACTTTAGTTTTGTAACAAGTTTCAGTTCTATAAAAAACTTCACCCTTGACCAGAAGTTTTCTTGTTATTCTTTTATTAGCATAATTCTTTTTTATGGATTGAATTTGAAGTGCCAGTGAAGTTCGGTTTTTTTTGCATTTCCGATCTTTGACCAGGACAGTGACTCCAACATGATAAACGGTTCCATGTTTCCCCAGAACTTCTTCATACTCTTCTGGCTTAAGAATAGTGTCCTTCTTATCTACTTAACTGAGTTTTCAGAGATCTTCGTTAGATCCTTTATAACTGTATTTAAAAATCCTACCACGAGGATTGATCACGAACAAACCCCACCTATATTTTTATCAATAAATCAATACTTCAAGTCGCAAATCAACTATTTGTCGTTAAAAATGAATCTAGCCAGAAAAATTTTGTAAAACAGAGCGGTCGCTCTTCTACACGCTGATGACGTAAGAACTTCTGAAATGGACCTCGGTATAAAATATATCCAACTTCTGAACTTTGTAATTTTTTTTATTCTTATTCTATCGACTTGAAATAAACACCATTATTCTTGTAAAATTAAGTTGTATTTATTTTCGTTAAAATAAAATATGGCTCACCTCTGCTTTTTGTATTGGGGAGACGCGACAACATATAACAACTTTACAGGAAACGCATAGTTTCAAAAAATCGTTTCGCAATTCGCAAGTGAGGCAATAGGTTAATGTTTTGCCGTCGACAACAAGCCCTATATCATTCTGTTTCCCTAAATTGTCTCCCAGATCTTCGCAATTTTTAAGAATCGCCTCTCTAGTTTTCTGAAACAATATAAAAATATTGTATTTCAATAGAAATACGTCATAGAAACTTTGCATGAATGAATAATCTTTTTCACGAAGTTGACTTACTCACTAATGTATAATTTAAAACAATTTTTTACCGCCGTGGACAATTTTCAATTTTCTATAGTAAAAATGATTGAAGAGAAAGGAAATAAAGCTGAAAAGCGGTTTCCTTACACGTAAATAGAGCACAATTGTTTTCTGTCTCAAATAAAATGCATCAGGAATATAAAGAATAAAATTCGTAGTCTTTCAAACATAATCACACTTGTAATATATCTGTGATTATATAGAGTCAAGATGAACTTAAATAACAAGAAATATGTTGAAGAAAATATTTTTTTTCAACTACAAAGACGTATCTCCAGCTTAGAACGTTAAGAAGGGGTTACCAATCAGAATGATCGATTCATCACTTGGAAGATATTAAATAAGGGGTAACTTATAGGTCTAGCAGTAACTGATGTAAATTATATGTTTTCCTTCATTAAAATGACAAAAAATGTTGCAAATTGTTACATCAGATCATAGAAGTTTAACGCAAATTGATTAATTCCTAACCTCAATTTACTTACATCTAATCCATCTTCATTGAGTATGATTAGTTGCATACCCTGCGATAAAAGTTTGCACGAATAACCAATATTTATTGCAGTCTCTTGCTTATCGCCTGTTAAAACCCATACGTTGATATCAGCCTGTAGAAGAGCTGCTATCGTTTCGGGTACACCTTCTTGTAACTTATCTTCTATCGCAGTTGCACCAATTAGTTTCAATTTCCTTTCAATGAGGTTAGCTGCTTCTTCGATTTTCTCTGAAAGAAATAATTCATATAATAGTTCATATACATAAAGTGATAATTTTCTCAATTGATATTTTTAATTATAAATTTGGTTTGTATTTATCTGTGATGGAAAAGACTTTCTCAGCAACTGAAACTGTGTCTGTAATATGCAGAGTATTGTAGGCAACTACACTGGCTTTCAAAAGTATTGCTGTTGGAAGGAACAAAAACTTTGAGCTGAAATATAAAGGCTCTTAAAAAGGATCAATACAAATAAAACATATTTGTAAAGGTTTCTGACTAAAAAATGAAAAATTAATAAACATTAAAATTTATTTCGTGTCATTTTACTATGGTTAATCACTCTATTGTATTGAATGATAACTTTTAAAATCAGTATATTACAGAACAGAGGAAAATGAACGGGTGAAGAGTTCGGTGTACAACAAAACATCCGTCCACCGTTTATTATTGGGTCCCCATAGTAGTTCCTGAAATTAGCCACCCAAAAAAAAACAGAACTTCTTATATATTAAAATAAATTACTCACCCTCTCGATGCTGTAAAGATATACTAGCTTTGTGATATAGTTCTTTCCAATGTTCATAGTCACTTTCTTTTAAATCAGTGACAGCACAGCAGAGTGTTCTCAAACCTTCGCTGGCAAAATTTTCTAAATGTTGTAATAAAATTTCACAATGCTCACGTCCTGAATTGTTGTCTAAACGTTCATATATGATGGAGTCGGCTCCCTTACAAAATAATTTTATTTTGCCTATATTATTAAAAAAAATTAGTTTAAAGTTGCAAATTAATTTCATTATTGATATATTTTTAGGACAGAACTAATGCAACTAAGGATTGATCGACATGGCACCTTTCAACTTCCTATGCAATATATCCAGACCACAAGTACACTCAGATTGAATACATACCTTTGGGATCCCTAACAATCACGCTCATCCTCTTCCTAGCTGAAGTAAATTCTAACACTGTCAATATTTGATATCTTTCTCTGGTACCTAAAGCATCTATTTCAACATAATCTGGAGTTCGACTCTCAAAAACATATCCGAATTTAGATGCGCCATATACTAATGCTCTTTCATCGGGAGAAGCTGCGTGATAAATTATTTCTCCGTCAGCAGTTTTTTCTGGTATTACGGTATGACACACCGAGAGAAGGACGAGCATGTCGCGCATTAAAGCTGCATTTTTATGGTCACTACGTAAATTCTGAAAAGTATGAATTTGAAAAGTACTATTTCTGGTTAGTAGTATTCATACTGAACGAACTGTTTATACTACCACTACACCAACACTAAAAGTAAACTTCACTCTCTGAAGATGATAACTTATTATCAAAACGCACGTCAGGCAATGTAATTGAGAGTGCTGGTGTAGTGGTAGTGTAAACAGTTTGTTAAGTATATTGGAAACACATCTTTGAATCAAATTTAAGATGACTATTTTGACAAAAAGATTTGTATTATTCCTCAATACATATCCTTTCATTTGAGCATAGGTTAATCAATTGGGTTAAGTTCATGGTGATAAGGAGGTTAATTGAAGCATATTATTTCTTTGATTCTTGTATTTTCTATGTACTATCACAGAATTCACAGTTTTTAAACATTGGAATCATTTATTCTTATCATTTTTGTTTGATTATAACTTAGTAATAATGAATATTGTACATAAATGTGATAAATACTCAAGTACCTTAACTAGAGTGGAGTCTTCAACATTTTCAGAGATGGTATATAAGTCTGGACCTATAGCGCACCTTTTAAATTCCATTATATTTCTTGTAAGTGTTCCAGTTTTATCAGAAAAAACGTATTTTACTTGTCCCAATTCCTCATTTAAATTAGAAGTACGTGCCATAGCTGGTGTATTGGTTTCTGTATGATACATTTCCACATCCATATTTATAAATATAGCCTGCAATAAATTTAACTCTTTTTTATGAACACTTCTATAGTTGTGACATTTGACAGCTCCTGTTTACAGGGTGACACCTATGATGGTGCTCTTGTTTTAAGTAATATGAGTCTAGAAACCAAACAATATAATGAATTGTGACTTACCTGAATAAATCTGACGACTTCCAGTGTAACTTGTAGGGAAATTGGTATTAAATTGTTGAAGAGAATCAGAAAAGTTAGTAGATTGTAGAATAAATTATTGGATTGGCCTAAAAATAAATAATAAAATTTGTTATTTTAATAAACTACTGATTCTGTCCCAATTATTTGGAACAAATGACAAATAAAAAAATGAATGATTTTTTGTAAAATTTCAGTTCATCATATTCTGTAACCACATTAAAGAATCTATATATTAGTGTGAAGTACGTCCTCATTTGGCAGAAATGACATCAACAACACACACTTGGCATTGACTACACCAGTTTTGTACACATGTCCTTCGTTACATAATTGTCAACCCATACTCATATGTTTACTTTAAGAGTGAAATTCATCTTAAATGAACGATAATAATATTATTTCAAAATTTCTCTATTGGATTTAGATCTGGTGGATTATCAGGTCAATCAAGAGCTTTCAATTTATTTTCCTAGATGAAAGTCTGGACCAATTTCAAATTGTGACAGAGCAAAGTCATGTTGGAACTTTTCAACAAATGTTTTCACGAATAGAACGATCCTACGACTTGCCAATTTTGTGAAAAAAATAGCAAAAAATCTGTTTAGAAGGGTGTTTAAGACTGTTGAATAGGATCTAGTCGAAGAGGTCGCTTTTATTTCATTTAATAACACTTTATTAATATCCCTGTACAAATGAATGTGTTTTATCATGGAAAATCACTTTGTTCCAGGCTTTAACATTCCAAGACCGGTATTTTTTTGGTAATCCCATCTTTTTTGAGTTAGAAATTGTTTTCAACGGATTCTTGCTTTTCGGTCAAATCCCAAAAGCGCATTCAAAAATCTATAATACCGGTACACTTTCATCTACATTTTTCATCTTTCAACCGTTTTCACCGAATAAATTTCTCAATAAAACAAAAATTCTTCGACCCGTTACTGACCGAAATCTGATGCAGGGAAATCAAAGGCATTTTACTTTTATATCGTTCTTAATGTCCTAATAGCAAGCAATTACCTTAATACTTTCCAATAAACCTCATAACGGGTTTAGGAAGAACCAACATAACTACATCCTTTCTACCTTCTATAACACCCCCTTCCCCTACCCATATTCGTCATTTTCATGATGTTAAGCAATCTCCCTCGATACAGCGAAGCGGGGAGATCTCGAACGCTAAGATCTCAGCGGAATTACGCTACTTTTAAAGATTCGGCAAGCGCGACTTAGTTTTATTTTAAGTTTTGTATATATTTTTGTGTATATTGTCTAAGGAACAATTTTTGTCATCATGATAGTTATAAAACTTTGATGTGATTTTATGGTTAACAATTTTTTTACTGTAATAGGTTTGATATAGTTCAAAGTGCAATGATGGTTTACCTTCTAATCCAATATACCAGTCAGTGTCGGTGTGGTTATTGGTCCATAAAACGTTAAATATTGAACAAATTAAGCACATGGCTACGAGTACGCCAAACAAAAGAAGAATTTGAACGTTGGTCATCTTATCGACAGTAGAACGCTTGAGTGGTGCAAGTGCGGAATTTTTCATTAATTTTGATTCATGACCAGTGTAAATAACTATACCGAAAACCCAAGATGTATTTCTTAAAATGGCGCCTCGTAAAAGAATTTGATCAGGTCCTAAAGCTTCAGGTCTAAAAAACAAGATAAAAAGAAATCACTGAAAATCTATAGATGCAACAAACAGTTTCCCTCCCCTCCTGGTTAAATTCCGTTCTTTCTTCTTCCATTACTATATAGTGTTACGAACTCGTTCCCGACATGAACCGTGAAGCCGGTTATAATGAAAGTCGAAAGCGGAATTCGTTTGAGCTTTGTTTTTATTTAAATTTTTATTACAGCGGCGATTTGTTTACATTTTTTTAACTTATTTCTTCGAAGGTGTTTTTATTTATTGGTTTTGGTTATTTTCTAGAATTTTGAAGAACTTCGTTTTGGATATATAAACGAGTTTGTTTAGCGAAGTTGGTTAGTTAATACTACGTATTAGAAAATTGGCCAAAGAATTTAAATAAATTATATATGTCAATTAAAGCTAGTGTATTTACATAAATTAAGTAAGTAAAAGACACCGATAGAAATAGTATAAATAAATAAGAAAAACATTACAATACATTCAAAATAATAAACAATTGACAAATTATTACTTACGATTTGCCCCTCTGCCTAATGACACCATTGAATTCATATAAATGTTTATTTGGAGGCTCACATTCTATGGTACCAAACAACTGTCCTAGTTCCTGTGTACTTGTTATAGTGGCTGTACTCGGAAGTGCTTGTCTGATTTTCAAATTGGTTTCCCCATCTAGATTTGCTGTTTCGATGAAACTCATTCCTTGTGGTTCACTAAAAACCATAGAAAGAAATAGAACATTTGAACTAAGAGGGAGGAACCAGGAAATTATATGCAGCAAAGAAAATAAGTCAGAAGACTATGATATGTATTTTATAAAGAATAACACGTTTCAACAATACAAATGTTGTTTTTAATATTAGTTTACGTGTACAGAGATGTATTATTGGGAAACTGTAATCAAAGAAGATCTGTTATAAGTGGCAACCTAAGTAAGAATCATTTACTGGGAGTCTTGTCGGGGCATTGCTTCATTACCACATTCTCTCGAAGCACTACTCCTGGGAGTGAACAAAAGAGATTATAAAGATCTTTGTCAGCTATCACACTTTCCAAAAGGAGTAGAATTAATACATTAAATATTAAAATACATATTAGGGTGGGCCAAAAGGACTTTTTCTCTCACCGGAAGTTCGATTAATATTATTATATAAGAAAATTTGAGAGGCAAATAAATTCTTGGTAGAAGAAAAATTACTGGATCATAAAATTTAATGGTTGGTTTTGATTGTTGAACTGCTGGAAGTCGATATTAATAAAATAAAAAAATAATGACGTTGAAGACTGAACAGTTACTGACCTTGATGATAGCAACACCAGATCTGCCGGAAAAAATGTGTTGTTCCATACTTTAACAATGTCCCCCACTACTAAATTTTTCCATTTAATATTTACCCAATTTTCACCTCTAAGTACTTCAGCTTTTCTGTGATTCGTTTCATCGTCTGCTCTATGCCGTTTCTGTGAAATGATATTAATGTTCATACAAAACGTATCGAAATATTAAAATATTTGATATTCAACATTTTTCATTTCAATATATTTTCATTTGCCATATCGGGTACTTACAATATCCTCTATAATTTCCTTGACGGCAGACACTGTTAGTATAAAAATAAGAGGCACTAAGGTGGTGTATCTGCCCGTTGGTGAAACATCTGGAATTTGCTGTAGCATGGCTATCATCAGAAAAAATACATTGGCCCATCTTCGAAACTGTTCGTAAAGGAACAGCGGTATGAATCTTACAAGACTAAAACATACCAACAATAAAATAGGGTACTTACATGGTTCCACAAAAAAATAGTTTTCGATAGTTTATATAGAACTTTTATTATAATTTTTATGAAGAAAAATGGGAACCAACCTCATAGTTAAGTGCTTCCAAGTGTCCCTTATTCGCGACTAGACACTTAAGGTTCCCTTAACGTATCAGATTAATTACTTTTATCTTATATTGATCTGACTCTAGGCGAACATAAATATCCATTTTTATTATTATTTATAGCTTTTTATACAATAAGATTTAGTATTTAGGGCAACTTGTACACGGATACTGGGTTCTTAATAGTTTGATATTCGTTGAGTACATTAGTCGGATTATTGAAACCAAGTTTAATTAATTATTTTTTTGCTTAATAAATAGTTTTCTCAAAGAAATGAATTGAGTTATTTAACTCAAAAACAGTGTGAATTATATTTTTACACATTTAGGTTCATGGTATTTTCATTATAGCGTCATGGGCATTATTCCGATGATAGTGTAATATTTAGTGCATTTTGTGGTTGTTTTATGCACGAAATCGTTTTGTTTCACTGACTTATGAGTGAAACTTTCAACTTGAATCAAACTGGTTAACCAATAAGCGAAGTCACAACACAAGAGGACAATTGTAAATTTAATGAAATGGCATACAATGGTGGGCTGTTTCTTGTGCCCAACGTGTGCGATTCCTTCCATAGTAGGTGTTTTAATCAACTCGTTATTTGTTTTCTTCCAACAAATATTAATTGATTACAACTATCACTAAGAAAGAGTTTCGTGTTTTACGTATAAAACAAATTTTTAATTAGAAGGTATGTGACATTTTTTTGCTGCTTCTTATAGTTTTATGATAAAGGAATGTCGTCGAAAACTGATTGGTTGACAACGAAATAACCAATGAGTTCGTACATTGTAATTCCAGCAATAGCATTTGATCTCGGAAATACTAGAAGTGAATGCGTACGAAAATGAGAGCCTTGTAATGATTGTTCCGCCATTATCTAGGACAGACATCTCAGTGTTTAGAAAAGAGATCAAAAGGTCACCAATTTGATACAAAAATAGTACGGCAATAACAAACAATGACATATTCGATTATAAAGAATCAAAAATTCTTGAAATATAAGAAAAATAGAATTTTTAGAAATGTTTCAAATGCAAAGGAATGAGAAAGTTGTCACTGATGAATCCTATTTCATAAATTTCAGTATAACTATGAATCATTTAATTGATGGACGAGACTTATGAGACATTATTTATTGCCATTAGAACAACATTTATTTGATATTCATGTTGTAGTTAATCTGGTTGTCAATGTCAAATTATATTTTGATACAGACCGAAATAGTTCGAAACATAGTTTACTTTACCAAAAAGTATTTTTTCAACAGAAAAAAACTAAAATTAAAACGATATATCTACAAAAACTTATTCACCTATATTTGGCTGTTGATACTCTATTACTAATAAATTTGGACACGGGCGGTTGGGTCCTATTTATAAATATCACACGTTGTTCGGCATTAGCTCTTTGATCAGCTGATGTCTCAGTGTCTCTGTCAAGTGCAGACGATATTGTTCCGTCGTTGTCATCTGAAACATGAAAATTATACTTTCGCATCATTAGTACCAATCTGAAACGTAGTAGTCTCTTTACATCTGCATATAGAGCTTTTAAAAAAATAAATATTGTATTTCGATACAGTTATTTTCCTACATCACGATAGAGAACCAGAGCAGCCTCTACACATGACACGAAAGTTTATATATTATGGCTGACAAGAATATTTTTATCACATCTTTCTAAGCTCCTAACAAAAACGGATGTGAATCCCATTTCCACTCACTTAAATTACTTACAACCGTATCTTGGCCTATGGCAACTATCTGGTTCAAATAGACTAGCTCTATCATCAAAAACCAAAGAGGAAACTCACCCTTCGGCTACGCATCACTAAATTCCACGACCTACAAAGGATCTGCCTCGGGTTTATCGACATTTAACTCAACTCAATCAGATACATATTCTCAAATGACGTTTATGATGGACATGGGCAGCTGTTAAGTATTGTCTAATTAGGCTTTAATTTGTTAAAAACTTTTCGGATAGATTTTTTATTGTTATCGCCGCTATTACTCTCCACATTCTCTTATTTATGCAAAAACTTCATCTGTTATACAAATGCGAGGCTTCATATTTTCATATACCAGAAAACTTTTTAACAGGATTATGTTATTTATGTTCGAAGTAATAAGCACCTACATACGAAGATTGCTACTTAAGTTTTGAGATATGACAACATTGAAGTGAATATGTTTGACATTTTTCATGGTGTACGTACTGAGAACGTGGTGTCATACGAGTGCTAATCAAATTGTTTACAGATACTTGAATGAAACATTCTTCTTGGTCAGAAATGGAAATAAATCATGAACATTTGCACGTGATGATTTTGTATGACTTTCGACGTGGTGTACCGATCAACTCACTTCGATTTTTGGTTTTGAAACACCATCTTCAGCCACCATGTTTGGCTGGTTTTCCGAATTCTATCGTGGTCGCACGTCGCTATAGGTTAAATTTCTTGAAGGTCGTACAAAATCGGCTGTTGTAATATGTTGTGCGTGAAATTGAGGCATACTTTGACATTAGTTCCACTCGCATACATTCAGTGTTGCATGAACATTTGACAACTCCAGCATTAGTTTGCCAGATGTGTTCGAGAAAATTAGGGAAATCACGACTATGCGAGCTATCACATATCATTTCAAACAACAACCTTCTAAACAGTCAAAACGGTCCTTGTTTAGCACCCAATGATTTCTTCGCATAAACCAAATCTTTCACTACATAAAATCAAGTAAATGTTTCTTTAAGTTAAATAATCACCAGATATCAAACATCGCCAAATCAGGAGGATATAGTGATGTTTAATGTTTGTTACATTAACATCATGTAAAAATTCAACTGTCTGTCACTAATATTGGCTGACTTAATATCAATTTTCTGTACATTCAGGTGCAGGTTCAATTGCTTTCACGTCGAAACAAAACTGCGTACATAACTTTCTTGACAATAGTAAGGCAAGGAGGCTATTAAAGCCTGGAATTGTTTCTTATAATAGTGGACATAATAACTAAATAAGAAAAGAAAAGCACACATAGTATTGAATAGACTGCGTCCAATCTACATAAAAAATCTGATGTATGCGGACGACCTAATACGGACTGCAGATAAACACAGAAAAGACAGAAATAATGAAAATATCGAACAAAGCAGAAAAAATATATGTGCAAGTAAAAGAACTGGAGAAGAGGAGCGTGAACAAGCTAAGGTAACTAGGGACAATTGTAAGACCAGATGGAAGAATTGACGAATTGGTATGCAATAGGGGCAATAAGATAATATCCACTGCATAGAGTAGTTTTAAACAAAATCGAGAGTTTACGAGTCAATACAATTACCAATGTTGATCTATGGTTAAGAATCCTGGGTGCTAGCGAACAAATTGAAGCAGAAAACAACAAGGTGTTGAATGAAGATACTGAGAAAATAGCGAACAGTTGAGATGATTTGGAAATACGGTGAGAAGAAAAGAATAGTTAAGGTGATATGAGGAATCGAAATAATAAAAAGAAAAGGAAGGAAATGGAATAAGGAAATAAAGTCGAAACAAGAGGACTGCACTAGAGACGGACTAAATAGGAAGCAAAGGATAGAACTATGGTTAAGTTAGGTTAGAAGGTAGAAGGGGTTGTAATTTAAATATTCAATTTTTTGTATAGATTTACTAAAAATGAAAGACACTTTTTGGATTTTCAGTTAACGTAGACCCGCTTATAATAAAAATATATAAATATCGTTTTTGAAACAACATGTAATCGCTAGTGGCAAAATCTGAACAATATGACTTTCATTAGCTATTCGATGTTGTTGCAATGGCGGCCCTGTGATTGGGTATATCATCATGATGCAACTTCGGCGTAATTCATGTAATTTTGGTACTAGATTGGCATCTGTATTCGTTGGTACTAGATTGGTATCTGTGTTCATAGCTTCAATTTAATATTACGCCAGCATCCCAAAATATGGTTAGCATATCCTTCCATGCTGAAGGTTATATTTGGATTTTTTCGTTGGTTAGGTTCTGCATTTTGTTCTTCTAATCATAATGATAGTAAATCGTTACTAATGTAACAATAAGACATTTTCTTCGTCTTATCTATACTGCGTCAACGATGTCTTTTCGAGTTTGCTCATATGTTTCAGTTCACATCCGTGAACTATCACTATATTATATAATATTGCAGATTTTCCTGATGTATCCACCAAATAATAAAATACATCATTTTAATGCTACATACTTTTAAGAAACTTATAACAGTGTTTATAAGACCAAATACGTTTGTTTGGAATATAGTAACGCCGTTAATAAAATCGAGGAATAAATTAAAGACATAAATCATAATAATTGTTCTAGTTTACCATAAAATGTTGATAAAAATTCTAATAAAGACAAAAATAGAACGGAAATGGAAAAATACTATACCTTAACCGATTTTCTTTTAAGAAAAAGTAGATAAATAGCTTGCGTGTTAGTAAAATTGCAGCACGATATTCAAAATAATTCCCTGATACAAATCAAGCATTTAGATAAATAAACAAGATGATCAAAAACAAACCTAGAGTATATTTCAATCAAAAATATAACAAATTGAAAAGGAAATTAGTAATCTACATACGATACTGATTACGTCTTATTACTATATTGGAATATAAAGCTCAAAATCATCAAAGTTGCAAATGTCAATATTGGTTATCAAAAAATGATGACAGTTTAAATTATTGCATAATTGGTTTTTTGAAAAAACTTGACGGAGCAGCGCACAGAATTTTATACTTGCATCTTACAGAATACCATCGATTCAAAGACGTTTTTCTGAGTTTGAAATGAAATGAAAAAAAAAACAGAACAACAATACCATATTTTTAATTTAATCCTAAGTAAGAAAATCGTGCGGTGATAGCTTTTCAATGTGGGGTTTTCTCCACGCCTTTTTATCTTTAGTTGGCTCTTTTATTCTTTCCCATTTTATCCCAATTTATCTCAGCTTATTTCATTTTTTTCATGTTAGTTTAATTTGCTGTTTTAAACCAGTCGTGAATATATACAGATGTGTTGATGGTTGCATCGAGATTTTTTTATTATCATGCAAACAATACAAAAAAAATTATGAATCTTGATTAATCCAATCAGGATTATAAAATATTTTGATTGAATTATTGCATTGTCGGCAGACTTTGACATGAAGTGTGCTAAGATTAAATTGAATCTGATCGCTCAAAGTAGTGCAAAATCAAGGCCTCAAAGTCAGTTACAAACAGGTAGCGTGTTTTTTTTCTCAATTATAATTTATTTTTATAGAAGGATATAGAACATGAAAATGAGTTTTTTTTAACATCAGAGATGATGCTGAAGTTGCCTCAATAAATTTATTGCCAGAAAGACAAGGAAAGTATATAATATGGCATATGAATGTTTTTTCAACTGGCAAAAGGAATTACTAATAACCTTCAATTCATACCAAATTCTTGTGAGATTTGTTAAGCTAGGCTACATAAATTTCTGTTTCACTTATTATGAGATATTATATTTTCGATAGATATGTCTAGCTTCTTCCTAACATGGATGACCATTTTAGTAGGCTATAGCCTGTTCATTGCCAGCAAGTCTTCCCCTTACGACGAAGTCAAGCATTTTCATCATCGTTTAGGTCAGTGTTTCCCAACGTGGGGCCACAGGGCGGCACGAGCTTAACCCTTTAGCTCCAAGGTAGTTTTCGATACCAAATTTAAATAAAGGGTTGCTTAAAATTGATGAATTATGTGAATCCAGAATTGAATGTTGTTCATTGTATTATTCACAGGGAAAACTTTGTGACGCACTACATTCAGTACTAAATGTTTTAATGCTATGAAAGTTCTTTTCTTTTCAAGTTATTTTGTTAAGAAGAGAATGAAGACTATGCGAGATTTTTACTTTCTACTGAGGTAAGATGGCAATATGAAACGTAACGATTTGAAAATATGGAATTGATTGATAGTTTTAGAGTTTTTTTAAGCAAGAAACCTGAAATGAGCTAACTGTGAACAATTGATAGAGCAACTTCAATGAACAATTGTGAAAGTAAAAGTTAAGATATTTGGTTTCATTATATCAATAACATATTAACAACAAAAACTTTCAGCAGTTTCAGTAGCTCGAAAAATTGGTTCAATGTAAAGACTTGGTTAGACTCGATTAACTATGGAACTCAGTAAAATTATATTATTATTACCAATATTTATGAAAACAAATCGAGCATCGTCGAGACTAAACTTTTATAAACATTAATTATAAATATAACGAATCTATTCAATCGTTATATTTGTTATTTTAACGCAAATAGTTACGAATTCTTGAAGATATAGGTATTAACATGTCTTTTTCATAATATTGCATACTTACTGCCAAAGAATCTGCTATGAAGAAAGTGAATTAATTCCCTGTACACCGACATGGCATTTTTTCGAAATGTCTTTTCATAATTGGGAAACATCGTAAAATTTTAACAATCGAAAAATAGGCTCCATGGCAGGGAGCTTATTTCCACAACTGGAAAATCGATTTTCACGAGTTTCGCGCATGCCTGCAGGGTGTTGTAACGGAATAATGAATTTTACAAAGTACGCAACTTTCAAACAAAAAGTGAATGTAAATAATTCACAATTCTAGAATAACTAACAAGAGATAAAAAAACATCGTTGAATTTAGAAAATTTTTCAACAGCAAACTCGATCGCACTAATTGATTGGTGGATTTTTAATGATCTTATTCAAGACATCAAAGCTAATTGATTTTCATTATTAATCAAATCGATAATGAAAAAAATGTTAAAAGATGATAACGTCTGGCTAACAAGCTGAAAGACATGACAAAAATAGATTGTTTATAGTACGAAGTTTGTCTGAAAAGTTTGTGACTTTAAATTGAAGATGTCAGCACTTATCAATATAAATTGAAAAATATATTCACGTATGCGTTGAGAGATTTTCTTTCAAATTTCTGCCATTTTAGACACTAAGTTTTATTTGAAAAACGTACAAGTAGGTAGTTCTGAAATTTTTTTCAATATGAAAAAAATGAGTATCGAGTTGTCATTAATTATTTAAATTTGAGCAAAAACTGCTGCAATCGAAAAAGTTCACCAAATGGTAATGGGCGATTGTCGGATTAATGTTATGTGATCACTAGGTCAAAAACGCATTCGTACGGAAACTTTCCAGTCCTTATTGGCATCTACACTAATATTCCCGAAATGAGAAAACAGTCAGAACAGTGAATTGCTAAGAGCGAAGCTTCGCCAAAAAGGCAAAGATGTTTTCATCGGCGACCATGGCAAAGACATGAGATTTTGTCCATCGATTATACTCAAAAAAGGAAAACCATAACAGGAGAGTATTACGTAAAGGCATTTTAAGCTTTTCCATCATGACAACTAACACTCCGGTGACAGTTAAGACTAAACTTCTCGAATTGCACTTCAAATTGGTTAACCGTATTCAAAAGATATGACCCCCAGTGACTTTTTTGTGTTTCCTTACTTTGAAATTTCCGAAAGAGATGGTGTCATAAGAAGAGAACTTTATAGCATTTTAAGGAAAAAGTCGACAACTCATTTTTGCAAGGGTTAAAAATGTTAGATTAAGTGAATAGACTCAAAAGAAGACTATATTGACCTTGTTAGGTTGGACATCCCTCGCAGATTCAATCTCATAATCTTGAAAAATAGTTTGGATGACAAAGCACAAATAAATACATATTAAGTTAATTAATTGCTCTTTTAAAAATTGTATTGCTTAGAAGTTCTAGTGCTCATACTGACCATTATTTACGGAGAGTCCATGTAATGCGATATATAGATTTTGAAGCGACCTTAAGGACGGAAATCTTAGCCGTGGCTCATGGCAATGATTCAATTCATAATAAAATCAAATTTCAGTTTTCAGACTGTGAAATTTTAGAATCAAGTTCAATAGCAATTAACTAGTTTGGAATTGAAAATTATTAAAATTGTTTATAATTCACATAAAACTGAATTAACATTTGCCGCCGTTTGTTGAAGTTATAGGGTTCCTAACCTAACCTAACCAATATTACTTTCTGCCTAACATCTTATTATAATTATAACCAAATACTTGTAATACTTCACCACAAATTTCAGTCGCCGAATCGCACAAACGGATTAGACATTTCGTTTCTCTACCATTAGAAAACATATTCAAAACACACACGCGAAAGCAAGTCAGACCTTGTATTATTTATCAAAATTGATAATATTCGCAAAATTCAAAATAGTCAATTTCCTGTACAGCACATTAAAATGAATTATAGTCAGAGTAATCTGACTTCAAGAAATCTCTTTTATGTATTCGGAAAACGGCTACGTCTAAGTCGTGATTTGAATTGAGAAAAAGAAGGAAATAGTCAGCTGGACTTGAATCAGTGGTATACGCTGGTTTCAAAATATGTTTAATCAAAATGTAATTCAATATGATAGCTTAAGGTGACCAAAAGATCATTCAAAATAAATTGTACTAAAACTTCAGCGGGTGTTTATCTTAGACTCATTTCCAGTTATTATTTTCTTCAATTTATTGAAATTCACTTAAAGAAGTTGCTGTCTTACGACATTACGTCTGATTATGAATGGACTTAAAATTATGTTTTTTCTTTTACAAATTTCGTCTATCTTAAATATCTATTTTGACTGTACTAATAATATTTCTTTGAGTATTCTACAAAGTAATGAAATAAGCAAGAATATTAAGTCACGTTGAAATGAAATTTCACGTAGGCGATGAATTATTCAAGCTTCTACACCTTTTAGCATCTATGTATGTTATACCTACTACTATCAGTATCGCGCTATGGAAAAATTTCAATCGGAAAACGGGTGGAAAGAGCAACTACTAATGAATAAACAATAAACATATCTTAGAAAATATTCATCGCTGTATTATCTTGAATATAAATTAACCTGCAATTGAATAAAGTGGAACACCTGATTACGTTATACCGTTATTCCTAGTTGTACGGTATTTTGACATTTAGTCATAAATGGCAACACTGCGTCACTACATTTGCGTATTCCTATTTTTTGATTATATTATTGGTTGCCGAACATTCGTCGTCAGCCAAGTTAATTCGGTCACGTTCTAATCCAGCTGCACAATAAATCGGTCGCGATTGATGGTGCAGAGTATCCATACACAATACCGAAATCCCATACCATTTAGGTAGGCGTATTAATTTTTAAAAAGAAATATTTAATAATAATTTTTCCATTTAAGAAAAAAATTTCACTACGACTCTTTACACGATTATCAAACAAACACTAAGCGTCCAAAACAAATATATTTCCCAGCCTATGTTAATAAGCGCTGACTTGTTCTGCTTGAGGTGGGACACTTCTCAGGAAGCATAAGTGTATGTCATAAGCACGCGTGTTTAAATATAAGCGAAGCGTTGAACAAAGGAGGAACGTCCAGTTGCAAAAATTTGTTACACCATATTAAGAGCGATCGCAGAAGCTGATTGAGCCAGGAAATCACTTGAGATTTGGATTTAAGTTTGGCTCTGAAATCCGTTAAGGTAGTCAGCAGTGGATGAAAATGGGTTGAGAGAATCTAACAGAAGCGAAGATATCCAATTGTTGACTAAATCCAATGTTGCTCATTTTATTTTGTTTTTAATATCCGCATTGTTAATATGCAAATCGAACTCACTACAAGGCTGAATCTTGCCCCACAACCACACACCGACCTATTCCTAATTGATTGTTTTGACAAAAAAGCATTTTAAGGAATCCGCACCCACCTCATAGTCCTTTTTTTCATTTCCCACACATAAAGTTAAGCCTTAGAAGCTCATCATGGCGCAAAGCAGGATAAAGAAAATATAACCGTGGGTCTAAACGAGTTGTCTGTTACTAAAGATGCTTTGAACCGAGAGAACACCATTGAGACCGTTGACCAAAGTTGTATGTAAAGTTAAATTATCAGAAATTAGATGCCGCACATGGTATATCAAATTATGACAATTCATACAGTAAAATAATTAAAAAAATAAGTAACTGTGATGCATCCTAAATCGTGAATAACATCGTTGCATGTGACGAATCGTACATTTACGCGTATGATTTAGAAAGGTATTTTTATGTTTCAAAATTTCGTTCTATCAAAAGTAAATTTGTTCCTTCGCGGATATTAACCATGTGGAGAATGTACGTAGTGCGGTCCAAGAGTTCTTGGTCTCATGTAGGCGTTGGTAAAAATTTTTATGCAGCCGTCAGTCACAAGTTTCAACAACCTTCACAAAAAGTTACAACTTGCTCCTTGTTACTGAGGCAGTTGCGTCATGAAATAATCGACAACAGGCACGGCACAAACAACCGCGGTGTGCGCTTGCTTTAAGACAATGCTGAAGTCCATACTGATTCGATTTCTAAAGCTACTGTACACGAATGTGGATTCGCAAACACCCACCATACATCCCTGATATGACCCTTTCTGACTATATTGTTTCGCAAAGCTAAAGGTCAAGGGGTGAAGCACTTAACATTTTGAGTCTAAAGAAGTAACTTTTTTTATTGTGACATATATAAGCCTTATAGACACATAATCCAAATTTTTTTCTATTTATAATCTTTTTTTCTATTTTGGGCTCTAAGAACTCAAAGACCTCACTACGTACATTGCCTCGGCATGGTATAGAATTATTTGTTTACAAGTTTCAGTCGTGAGAAACCAATGAATTATTTTGCACATTTTCAAAAATCCTAGAGAAGCAATGAAAGCTTCCAAAAAGTATATCTTATAACTGTCGAATTACTTTGTAAGATAATTCGATCCAATGAAAAAATGTATAAATATGGAAAAAGGAGACGCAGATCTTTGTATTCTCAACGAATGATAAATAGCCCTCGCATTGCCCAATTAAGCGGTATATTAATAATGAGGAATGTGAAGATAGTAAGAAAAGCTACGAAATTTTCGTAAAATCAATTTAGGTAATTCAATACGTTTCTTTTATGTTTATGTTCACAAACAACTACCAATTGGTAAAAGGCTGTTATTTTTCACAATCCAAAACCCACACAACCAATTTAACTACCAAATAGTTATCAGCAAAAACTTGTAAAAACAGTTACGATATGGATAGTTAAGACAACACACCGTACATACAGTTAGGAAAAAAGGAAGCGTTTACGTTAAACCGTAAGTACCTGTAGGATGTAGGCCGTTGTCATCTGGGTTTCTGGTAGAGCCATTGGTGGGGCTGTTGGAAGACACTGGGCCGATCTCGATACTCTGCTGTCTCTGCATCCGTCCTTTGAAACTGTTTCACTGAACGTCCTGTAGACAATCACAGTATAGCAATATAAATATAATTTCTAACTGTGAATCGCATAGAGATGGGAAAAAATAGGAATTTCCCGTAAATTCCATATAGACCCAGTTATTTTTTCCAAATATTAGGTTTGCTGCATTATAGTTATAAATGTATGTAAGTGTATTCATTTTAATTTCATTAAATAACCTCCCTTTATATTCATATGATCTAAATTACAACCCTTGTAAAATGAAGAATCATTTATTTATTGCATGATTCATTATCTAACCTCGAATCTTAGTGACGAGCCGCTCAATTATAACTCGGTCTTAATGGTACTTTAATAGTTCTGAGGATATAATTCGCAATGAGAAATCGATTCGGACGGAAAATCTTGTTGTGTGTCTGTTGGAATTATGAAGGTCTAGTGTACTTCCAAATAATTCCAGATGATTAAGCTATCAATACAGTATTTAGTGGACAGCTGATACGAATGTATGTTTTGGAAAACTATCCAGATTTAGAAAGCTGAAAGCAAATTTTCTTATAACAAGACGATGTAAGACGACATACTGTGCAAGTTACGCGGAGTAAGATAGAAGAACTTTGTGGTATTGAACTCCTACAATATCCAGCATAAACATCTTGTCACAAAGTCGATTGAAAAATTCATCTTTAGAGAGTATTGAACATGAAAATTGAAGATTTTGTTAATGCAAAAGCACGAAACGTTAGCTTTTTCGAATTAGGTAGATTTATGTTATAATTTTATGTTCATTTGTGTGATTACCTTCTATATTATTTCGGTTTCGAATTAAACTTTTTTCAAATAACTGCAAAGTTGTGTTCTATTATTTTTATTAACTACGGTGGATTTACATAACTTTCATCTATATTCCCCTATATTCTGTAAGTTATTTTCATTTGTTTTATTTATGGTTTGGCAAGAGGTCTAAATTAGATGTTTGACAGACGTGAGAAGCTTGATGCGAGCCCCAACTAGTTGTTTCCAGACAAATTTTTGAAGTTCTCTGTTGAAAATAGGTAAGTACTAAAGTACTAACAAGGGTTTGTTTGCTACACAGACAGTTTATGATAATTGTTTGTACATTTTCCATGTTAACAGTGCTCAGCACGCTTAGGTACTAGAGAGTGCTGGGGTGTTGACTACACCCGGGCGCTATATATTCAGCATTTAGTCCAAGCTGTGCATCGTTTGAAAATGCAGTGAGACAATTTTTTGCATTTGACACCAAATAATGGTCTCAAAAAGGCTGCATTCAATATTAAGGCTTTCTTTTTGTATAATTATTTGATAAACAATCTGAATATAAGTTTTGTGTCGACTTTTTATGTTTAAACAACTCGAATTTAGTTAGATGTGAAGCGACACACAAGCTTTTACGATTATAGCACATGAAAAATATAAAGAATTTAATATAATTATAAACTAGGAGAATAATCTCGAAAAGATATGACCGAGAAAGCTTGGGCAGTAGTAGCCAGTGAAGGCTACGGATTAGTTATTTGCATACCAACACTGTTGATTGACATAACTATTGAAAGACGTTACTTTAGTGGGACAACTCAATATGGCATGCTTGTGTCATTTTGAAATTATGTCGCTGTTGCACTGCTTTCTTGGGATAATGGCCTTCGAAAGAGATCGAATTGTTAATCTTGGAGAAACTGGATTATCGATTCCAAAACTAGCTAGTGGAATCAACAGAAGTTTAGGTACTGTCGTCAGATGGTTATAAGGACGAATACGAAGTCCTTGAAATACGAAAAGTTTGTAGTAGACAAAAATAAGTATTTCAAAACATAATTCGAGAAATTCTATATATAAAAAAAATATCAAAAAAGGTCGAATGTAACATTAAATTTCAATGAAAACGATTTATATTGTGTATAGCACAAGTTGTTTGCTTAATATTACATTAACAATGAATTCATACAAATTTTTGATTGATATCAAATTCTTTATCGATCTCAATTCATGATAATTATGTTTTTATATCAAGTATTTCTTATTTTATAAGAAAAAACAAATACTTTGATAAACTACTGCAACAATTTAAAGAACCCGAACACATAAATAACATATAAGGGTTGTCTGAAAAGTTTCCACCGTCTAGTGGTAGCCACTGTTGAATACAGCGCCTCATTAACAATTGACATTCTATGTTATATTTGCTCTTGGGCTTTGGATCCGACTTTGCCCAAAGCTTTTTCATCGACAAATCTGCGTAACTGGATAGAAAGATGAAATGGAATGAGCATATTGACCGCATGACGGAAGAACGAATTGTGAAAATATCAAGGGACAAATCACCAGCAGGACAAAGAAGCCTTGGAAGACCTAGGAAAAGATGGAGTGACAACCTCCCAGGTGACTGAGCAGAGGCAATGATGTGAAGAAAAACAGGCAATGATGCCTATACACAGCAGGAAGAAGAAATCCGCGTAACAGTTTCACCACTGATATTCAGTTTCACATAGAACAATGAAAGTGATGACCATCGCGAATCGAGGAGATCCATTAGACATCGTTTTCAGAGGATTTACGACCATTTAGAACACTTGCACCAATCCTAACAGCAGAAAAATGACGAAATCCTTAAAGAATAAAAATTGGATATATGTTACTCACTTATACACCAGTACCAAGCAACGTGACACAATTTTTGTTTAGACATTCTTTCAGTAAGTAAGTAACCATTCAAGAAAAAGGAGACGAAGACCGATTTGAATAAATGTTATCTTGATGATAGTACGGTAAAGTTTATAGTGATATATTATTTTTTGTTGTAATAAAAAATGACATAGTTTGTAATATTTAAAAGTTGTATAATTCGTACCCTTTTTACGTTTTCAAAAAAAAAACACGTACTTCTATTATATTGAATAAAACGGAACGCTTACGTCAGTAAAACCAATCGTCAATTTTAAATTGGGATCCGGTATACTGCATTATTTATCCTAATTGTAGTAAACTTGGATTAAAAAACATAAACCGAAAAAACCTGATAGCTTATTAGACAGAACCACATTCAAATAAATATTCTTTCGTATTATTTCACATTTTGTAATACAAATTTTTATTTTATTTCCTTATATTCCAAATTATAGCAAGATGTTATTTTATATCAATCACGTACATTAATTCTATTTTGGAAATCTAATTTAAAATGTTGACGCGAAATAAAGAAGCAAAATGATCAGATTTTTGTTTGCAGTATAGTTACAATTATCGGTTTCAAGGTTTGCCTGAAAATATTATTTTGTTTGAGGAATCCAATTTCACTAATTTGTTGTAAATGCAAAATTCAAGCAATTTTATGAGCCATCTGTACTTTGTAAAGAAAAAATAAAAGAAAATTCTGTTAACAACTTGATAAATACCTGTACATCTATGCAATTACAGCAATTTCTCAAAATTTTGTGTACGTTCTATTTTTTTATGGAAAATTGGAAAAAAACTCTCGAATATACTTCAACAGTTTGAACAATTGAAACAATTTCTATAAATTTTGTGAACGTTCTGTATTTTTTTTTTTTTTGGAAAATTGGAGAACATTTTTAAATGTTTATGAACGTATTGATTTTTTTGTGAAATAAAAAAATTTTACAAAGTTAGATTAAAATATGAGTTTTGATTAGTTCATGAATATTTAAAGAGAATTGGAGCAATTTGTATAAGTCTTGTGCATGTTTTAAGACATTTTAAAAAAAAATTTTCGAAAATTCGGCAGTAGTTTGAATATTTATTTGAACAGTTTATTACAATTAACGGTGTTTTCCTAATATTTATGTAAAAATCAAAGGATTTCAGTAAATTTTTTAAACTTTCTGCAAGTTTTTGAATAATGGAAAAAAAAATTCTCCACATTTCAGTAACAATTTGATTTTTTTCTAAAATTTGAACAGTTTTTCGACAGTTCAGTTAGTATCTAAACATTTAAGAACAACTGAAGCAGTTTCTGTAGAGTTTCTAAGAATTTCTATGAATTTGTAAAAATTTCTCTTTAATTCAAAAACAGTGTGGATTTCTTTCTCAAAATTTAATCAGTTTTTCGATAGTGCGATTAGTACACAAACATTTGAGAAATGAATTAAAGCAGTTTCTGTGGAGTTTCTAAGAATTTCTAAAGAATTTTTAAAAATTTCTCTATAATTCAGTTACATTTTAATCTTTATACTCCCAAAATTTGACAATTCCGAATATTTTTTGAAAATTCAAGCAATTTCTGGAAACTTTGGGTACGTTCGGAATTTTAACCTTCGATAACAGTGTCGATTTTTTTCGCAAAATTCAAGCAATTTCTCAGCAGTTCGGTATTATTCTGTAAAATTCTAAGAATTTCTCAAATACTATATAGTTTTAATAACATCGCTCATACTCAAATGCCATAATTTCAAGGTAATCGGAAGTTACGATTGTACAATCAAAATTAATAAATGACATTTTTGTTTTTTTTTTTAATATATCCTACATTTTTATTAATATGCCTCAAAAACTGGATAAACTACAGAAATATATTCAAGCTGTTCTAAAATCGACTTGACTAATTTTTATTTCCAATTTTTAGAATTGTGTATTAACTTTGTGGTACAGTGTATCATACCATCATGAATTCCAAATAAATGCAGCCACTGTATTACGTATTTTTTAAATTTCAAATTGTATTTTTTGCTTTTTAAAATTTTCGCGCTTTCCCAAAACAGTTCCATTTAAATCACGATGATAAGTTGAAAAATTAGCGTCATACATTTATCCAACCCCACACAAAAAATTATTGTTTCACTAATTTCACACATGTTGCGCTTTTCTAACAACTAGGATAAAACGATAAAAATAATTTTGATTTGTTTCAGTTATCACAGAATTTGTCGAATTTTCACTATAATAATTGAAATAGTATTCGCGCCATGTACGGAATGTTTGTTAATAAAATGCAACATTCCGTATCAATATTTAGTTGAACACTTGGTATAATCAACAGGAAACGATTACAGATTCGATAACAGTTTCTAGGATACAACCTTTACTTTTAAAAAGTGAATTAACCTACAAAAATCGTTACACTTACCATTGTTTAAAATTTCCCGGTCGTATATTTAGAAAAACACCATACTAACGCTTACAACTCATCGAGAACAACTAGATACTACCTACATTTGCGTTGGAAAGCAAGAGGACGACGTCCTTCGTTATTTCGCTGTACTTGTCAGACGAAACGAACTAAAAAATAATATAGTGGAAAATTGCGATCATAGCGTCCCTCACTCCTCCTGCTGGTGTCCGAAAAACTTCAATCACGAATCGAAAAACAAAAGAAATAACTATATATACTTTTCTTATGTATACGAGGTGTGGCGCGTACATTTTCAATCAATAGACCCAGGACATGGAACGCCTCTATTATTTAGAAAAAAATGTTGCTACCGGGTTTGTAGAAGAGTCCAAATTACCGTTGTATTTACATTGTTGTCTAACCTTTCCTTTTTCTGACAATATTTTTATTTCCGGTGTAAGTTTACGTTGCAATAGTATTTTACAAGGTCATGTTAAACTATCAAAAAAAGCCATTGAAGACGATGTCAAAGTGAATATTTTCTCAACTGTCCAGGAAATCCATCAAGTAGTGTGTATCATAGACTTGTCTCAAATATAGAAACAGAAGAAAACAGAAGAGCGTCTGGTGAATAGAATGCAATTAAGCGATGAATAATTTAGACTGAAACTTAACAGCTCTATGTACAAATCTTCTTTCTGATGAATCAACATTAGGAAAGGTAATATCAGAAAACTTCGAGGAATGCTTGAGATTGTTGTCATGCTGGAAGATAGACTTTCTGCCGATCAGATGCTCGCCTACATTTTCGTTTAATATTTTTTATAGCTTTCTATCTTCTATGTTTTACAGTCGGGATTACACATCCGTTCTTCCTTTGACCTGCTCACAAATACTTTTCTCTTAGACCCAAAAACACCAAATTTCCACTTATCACTCCATAAAACTCTCTCCTACTCTTCATGCGTTCAATTTTTATGTTCTTTAGCCCACCGCAATCTCTAAATTTTATTTTGACCTCTTAAAAGAGGTTTCTTCTCTACCACCCTTTCATAAAGGCCAGATTTTCACTGTAGAAGTACTCAAATGTAGATCCCTTGATTATTTAATATGAGCTGCTATCTTAGGGCCCGTGAGTTGTCGATCACGTTTATTGCTAAATACAATACGTTTATTTTCAGTGGTTGTGGTTTTTCGAGAGAAAAGCTCCTGGTGGATGCATTTTTTTTCACGTTGTGGTCCACAGTACGTCGCGGTATTCTCAATTTGGCGTGAATGGTACGATTACTTTTGGTAAGACTATGAAGATTTGCGATTAATACACGACCGACAGTTTCTGGATTTTACTCATTTTAAAACTTAGAAGTCTGAATTTGCAAGAAGGAAAACAATTTGAACACGAACTCCTCAAAAAGTTGTTTTGGTCCAAAAAATATAAATCACATCACGTTCTTACGTCGGACAGGGCATTCTTGGACTAAACTACAATCATAAACACCAAAAAAATCATTCGCAGTTACAGAATAATATACAAATCAGCCGGTAATTGCGAGTTTTAAATTTGTTTAGCTGTATTATTTTGAAATTTAACGAATGGATTATGGAGTGGACACAAACCTTTGACCGATAGTTCCTTGGATTTACACATTTGAAAACTTGAAGTCTGAATTTGCAAGAATTAAAACAATTTGATTACGAACTTTCAAATAAATGTATTGATCCTAGAAGTATATAAACCATAGCACGCTCTTGCGTCGGACAGGGCTTTCTTGGACTAAACTACAATCATAAACCCCGAATAAATCATTCACAGTTACAGAATAATTTACAAATCAGCCGGTACTTCCAAGTTTAAATTTATTCAAGTGTATTATTTTGAAATTTAACAAAAGGATCATGGGGTGGATAAAAACCTTTGACTGATAGTGTATATTATTTTATTCGTCTTGAAGAGACCTATGACCTATGAAATTGAAAAAATTGAAATATATAGACGATTTTTTTATCAATTAGCTACGTAAATAGTTGACGAAACTTGTCATAACATATAATGTAAAAGTAAAAAATAGCAGAATTTTTCTTTATCTCTCAAATCCGTAAAAAATGATAACATTAATTAAAAGAAAAAAGCCAAACAAAACTAATACGAAATCTATGAATAAATAAACACGTGGTTGTATAGAAAAGAAATGCTTCTCAGACTTAACTGGCGTCGCATCGGTTAACGAACCCGTGGCGTTTGAGACAGATCTTGACTTACAGCACCACTTGTTTGACTTCCGAGTCGGGTGATGTTTCTCCGAATTATTTAAGAATTCACTTTTTTCTTTCAATTAGGCACCGGAATCTAGCATTACATTTAAATCGCCTAGAGCAAAGGGTTAAACTCGTGTCGAGTCCATTTTAGAATTGTCTTCCGTTACAATCAAATTGCCCCCTGTAGGGGGTGGACCACACGTTGGCAAAAAGGCTTTAAACAGTGATATACGAGGATGTATTGATATCTAGTTAGCCTAGACCAGTTCCATGCATAAAGAAAATAATGCGTTACCATAGCAACGAACGATAACTTATTGGAAGTCTCAGTGTAAAGTTTGACGTCAAAAAAGTGAAGCAGAGTTACGCAATAAATTAAAAGAAAAAAGATGTCAACTGAAATTGTGAGAATCGAAAAAATTGGAGTATCATCAAATACCTGTATTTAAGAGGGTTAAGAGATAAGCAGATTTACGAAGATATGCTTAAAACCCTTCGTATACGACCGTGAAAAATTGGACTGCAAGCTTCAAAAGAGGTAAATTTTCCATTGAAGATGATGACCGATCGGGAAGGCCAGTTTCTGTGTCATTCCCCGAAAATATCGATGCAGTTCATGACATGATTTTATCAGACCGTCGAATTGGGCTAAAACGGATATCTGAAGCACTGAACGCGTTCATCATATAGTTCACGTCAATTTGGACATGAGAAAAATTGCTGCAAAATGGATCCCCAAATGTTTGAATGTTGACCAAAAGCGTGCAAGGGTAGAAGCATCGTGTTCGATCTGTGCTCGATTTGAAAACGATATAGACTTCTTAAACCGAATTGTTACTATGGATGAGACTTGGGTACATTTCTAGGATCCAGAAACAAAGCAACAATTGATGGAATGGCGACATTCTGTTTGTCCAAGACCTGAGAAGTTTCGTGTCCAAAAATATGCTGGAAAAGTTCTTGCTACAGTTTTTTGGGATTTGCCATGGAGTAATCATGGGTAAAACAATAACTGGAGATTACTATTTGACATTACTGACCACTCTACAGGAAAAAATTAAAGAGAAAAGACGCGGAAAGCTATTCAAAGTTGTTTTGTTTTTGCAGGACAACGCCCCTGCAAACAAATCTCATGTTGCCATGCAAAAAATTCGTGATTTAGGGTTTGAATTACTAGAACACCCCCCTTATTCACCAGATTTGGCTCCGTACGACTATCATCTCTTTCCTCAACTGAAAAAAAGTATAAAAGGTCGTAAATTTTCTTCCAACGAGGAGGTAATAAAAGCTGTGGAGGTCTGGTTTGCAGAGCAAGAAGAAACATTTTTTTTGGAAGGTCTAGAGACGTTGCAGGTTCGAGGTAATAAATGTATTCAATTAAGAGGAGAATAAGTTGAGTGATAAAATATTTTGGCATTGAAATTTTGTTTAGTTCTATAGTGTGCTAAGAATTTTTCAATATATCCTCGAAAACATTGAAGTACTGAACAAGAAAAAATGCGTGGTAACCACATATCAATTTTTTTCTAAAATTATCTTTACCTACGCCAAATATTCAGAGCTATTTCCTTTAGTATTAAACTTTACATACAAGAATTCTTTCGCGTGAATAAAAATTATGAAAATTAACCATTAGAATGTATAAATATGGATATTTTTAATAAATAAATTTCGTAGAATAAGACATGTTGGAATAAAATATCGTAACAAAAATAATTTCCTGTTGAAAAATTATAATAAAAAGTTAGTTGCTGATAACACAAACTAGCTATTAATCTTGTATAAAATGTTTGGAAAAATACTTCCCGCCTTGTGCTTCGATGTAATTTTAACGATCCGTAACATTTTTTATGACATTTTCTATTTTCCGACCAAGGAAAAGGTGATGATCGATAAATAGAACAAAATTTACTACCTTCTGGGTATGTTGACTTTTCAAACAACTCGTAAAAACCACGTACTCATGCCCTTTCAATATCAATTTTCTGTTCAATAAAAATATCATGTTATATAAAGAGGAAAATCGTTGGAGTTTGGAAAACTTAAGGTATACGAGGTTCGAAAATTGAGAGATAAAACCAATTCTTGAATTGAACAACCGTTTTCTTATGTAGCAAAATGACGTCGCTACAAAAGATTGTTCAATTCAGGGAAAAGGAACAATCATGGAAACTTACAAATAAAAATCAGTTCATTGAAATTACAATGTGACGTGGCGCATCGTAATGATGCAAGATACAAATATTTTTCATATTTGGTATCACGAGAGTTTTTATACAATTTCGCTTTGAAAGTGTTAATTTACTGTTTGGCCTTTAGACACAAAATCTTTATGGACAGCTTCTTGATTAATCAATAAAAACAAATCAGGATGCATGTTTGACTTTCCCATTCTTGATTTTTTCGGGATTTGGGAAGTTTGGCTTGATGACATGGCTCATAAAATGAGGATCACTTTATGTCGATCTCAAGAATTAAAAGCACATGTGCCTCCGTTCTTTATATTAATAGCATATAAAGTTTGGCGGACGCGCGTGGTACAAAGGTTATAAGGCGGCATCCTCTGTACAGCTTTTATAGGATAATTACATCGTGTTATACCTGTTAGGAAGTTAGTAAAAATTGGATGTCATAGTGAACAAATCGGAATAATAAAAACTGTGAATTTGAATAAATTAGTATATAAGCATTTAGTGATAAGTTCATAGTTTAGTGTATTTGGTGTTATTAATAAGAAATTAGGTAAGTAAGATTATAATACCGATTTCTCGAAAGTGTAATGAGAGCTCAGACTTGATAATTAATGAAAAATTATTTTTTTACGATATATTTAGGAACCATTGCCAGGATCCCGAATTAAAATGCAGTATCAGCTTCAAAATTGTTTTTTTTTTTCAATTTTCAAGAATTTCATTTTCGGTCCTATATCTTTTTGGAACAAAGTAGAACAACATTCAAAATTTCAGAGTGTGGTTCCAACTTCTTTGGAGTACTCATATTTCACACACTTCTTATTCCTTATTATATTCCTACGAACTCGTTCACGAAATAAACCGTGAAGACAGTCCTGTTCGGTTATGATGGAGAAGGCTAAAGTTTGGCGCATGCGAAGAAAATACTGTTTACATGTTTTGTACTTAAAGCGACGATTTGTTTATATTGTTTTTGTAGAATCAATTTCTTCTATTTGTTGGTTTACTTTCTAGAACCGATTTATCGAGAAATTCTTTTTGTATAAATACTTGTTTATTTATCAGCGAGCAAGTTATAAATTATAAAGTTAGTGAATGGTAAGTATTAGTGGATAATTATGATAAATAGTTAAGTAGTAAGTAGTGCCTATTATATTGTTTTTTTATTGTAAGTATTCACCTCACCGTTTAAATAGTTTAAATAAATCAGAAGAAAAACATTACAATATACATAACTTGAGCACTGTATATATAAAAATATTTATTTATACAATGAGATATATCAATATGGATCATTGTTATCTAGAATTATTCAGATATCATATATTTCGTGTGGGTAAAGGATGAATAGAAGCTTGGATTGATTTTTATATCGGATTTCTTAAATTTATTCAATTATACTGTATATTAGTATTTCCTATGTCTTGTCTTGTTGGTATTTGTGATTTTTTCAGTCGAATACTAATTGGATAAAATGATAATGAATAGATGAAATAAAATGCAATCACACTGACCTCTGGAAGATGTGTGATTTCTATGAAAATAACGTTTTTCATGGATACATTTTCATCCTTAAAATTTAAAGACAAAACGTTAATAACAAATTTCTGTTTCTACCATCTACACTTTGCACATCAAAACAAACAAATCGTTAAGTTATGAGGAAAAAGACATTATTTACAATATTAAAAATGAACATGTTATTATTATTATGACTTATTTATATTACACCTAACTATGCTCTCAAAGTGACAATCAATGTGAGAAATCGAGAACTGTAACTTCATTCATTTGCAAATTATGTCATTATATAAATTTTTTTCTAGCCTTGTACGTTATTTCGCATATTTAAATTAGATCATAAAATTTCTATAGTCTTTATAAAAAAATTAGAATGATCTAATGTTAAACAAAAATATTCTAATCTGTGTTTGTCAATTTCCTATAAATCCTGCTGATGTAAATATATTTATGAAATCATCTTCATCAATGTTGTTAATTAAAAAGTGAATTTTATTTTTATCATTGTCTTCATGAATCCTATTAATCGTTTTCTGGATTCATTTATATATTTGCACAAAGTCAGAATTATCCTTGAACTGAAAGACACTCCTTGAATCACTTTTGCCATCTGCTAGTATCTGATTTGACATCTATTGTCTCGCCCAGTGTCACTCAACAAATCTTTTTCATTTCTGTTAATTTTATAATGGAAAAGGGGCTTGGTGACCCAGGCACGCAAACAAAAAGCTGAGGGCTAGAGCAAATAAAGGGGGAGAAAGTGAACAGACCTTGTACTAAATACTTTGGTTTCAAGTAGAGGGAATGTATAAAACATGGTTTATATAAAATGACATGTTCAATAAAATAATAATTTTAGAGTATGTTAACATTAGAGATATAGAGATTTAATCACAAGTATTTGTTTTGAAGGTTTTACAACTGACATTTTCACCTTTTCAATAAATTTCACGACCAAGTTCTAGGTATCAATCTCATATGTAAATAATTTGAGTATAATTAAGTTAAATACATGCAAATAGTTGGTGAATATATATAGATAACAAAGTTTGTTGTTATATTACTGATAATAGCTGGATTTAATTTCACAAATCTAGCAATTTAAAGCTCTTAATTTTAATAGGAATATCCTCCACATCGCGGAATCTTTTCTCCAGTCCTATAGAAAAAAATTCATACCTCATCATTAAATGGTTGAACAGAAAAATGTTCTTGGGGAATTTTTTAGGAAATTATATATTTTCTCTAAACCTCACCATTTGAATGAAGATTTTTTTGGGAAAAATTCCATTTTTGTTTATGAATTTTATAAGATGACAATAAGTGACTATTATAAAAGGCACAACACAAATTTTTTGTACAAAATGAACTGCTCTATAAAAGCGTTCAATAAATATTCATCATCAAACTCTTATGTGTACTGATTTAAAGGGTTTTTGATTAAATAATAATAAAAAATTCAACTCAATTTATAATTTTGAGAAAATTTTCATTACAAATATAATTTTAGACAAAAAAATGTCCTATCAGTAATAAAATAGTTATTTATTTCAGTTTTCAACTGTTATTTTTCAAACAAGTAGAGTAATTTTTTCAATGCTCTTTAACAACTTGAAAGAATATTTTTTGTACAATTAATTAATTATAAGAATTAATTTTATACTATTGGACATTAAAGCTATTAAAATTAAAAGCTAATATTTCATTGGAATTTTTTATGCTCTCTAGCAAGCCATTTTTCCATGCCACTTGTAAAAAAAATAATTGTTTTTTTTGACCCACCCTAACCAATATAGAATTCAAACTTAATTGTTTTTAAACTGAATAATAAACTTTGGTGAGATTTCAGAATTTTGTTCTCAATGTATTGAAGTATAAAAAACTAGGGAAATGAATGTTTTCAAGCAATGTAATACTGTTAATTAGCAAGTAATATAAAAGCATTTAATTATGAGCAATATAGAATATATGCTTTATTTTGCTATTTTTAGTGTTCATTTAATTTACACTACAAGCAAATGTAAATAATCCCATACATTCTCTAGAAATTTATATTAATACTATCAGCAAGCAAATTATTCAGTATGTCATACTTAAATGCGGACCCCTAATTTCTAAAAAAATTTTTAAAACAAGAAAAAAACATCTAGGTAAGTATAAAAGCAGACATATATTATATAGAATTATATAAAAACGTACCTAAACGCATCATCGTCATTTTTGGCTATATTTATTCATTGATAATACATAGATAAACCCTGTATCACTCTTTTTTCTGTGACTATAAAAAGTAATTTTTAAATTTTGTCTGCTATTAGAATTCAGATAATTTTCTAAACATATTTAAACGACTATTTTAATGATAAACTTTGAAAAAATAGTACATATGAAATAATCTAAGGATTGTGTTGATAACACTTAACCTTCAAAATAATTTACCTTTAAAGCTTTTTACAATAGTGCTGTAATTTCTTCTACCGTTGTAAAATGTTAACATAATCTCACCGCTTGCACAATAAATATTTCTATTCCCAATAAAATTTCATTACAAAAATAAATATTACACTTTTAAAACTTAACACATATTTGACATTTACATTTAAACTGACTGCAGGCACTTTTTTACACATAGTTAGAATCTGGTTGTCGGATTGGCTGGACATATAATATAGTATTATGTCCAATTCCATAATAATTCAAGTTGTTTAAATATACATTTATTCATCTACATAGCATGACATATTAAGTTAAGGAAAATGAAGTGTAACCTAAAAATTGTGCTATTTATTTCTGTTAGAATACGCTAAAATCTGTGTAAACAGGCCTTAAGATTAATTTATTGTAGGGTTGCATAACTTGTTTTTCTTTTTACCCTTAAAAACTTTGAGAGAATGTTTTTCCGAGAATAATTTAGAAGATGTTAGGGTTATTCCAAATAGAATGTGTTAGATAAAAGCATTTTAAGTTAAATAAAAGATTAAATAGACTCCATAGTCTAATTATTTCCACGAAAATTTCAAGTCATTTTTGCTAGAAATCCCGATGACGCTTCATATTCAACCCATATAAAATCGTTACCATATTACATCCCAGGTACCATTGACGGACTAATAACATAAATAACTATTCCCCATGTAAACTAAAGTAAATAGTGGAAACATGATGTTTAACATCTAATTAATGTTTAGTGCATTCTATCTCCGTTTTGTTGGTAAATATGTGTGTTGCTGATTTTTCAATCTGTCCATTTGGAAACTTATGTTTTACTTTGAACAGAAAATGGCTCTCCAATGTTTTGGGGATTCGAGGATAAGGAGTAACAAAAAAGATTATTTACATCTTCAGTGGCAAAATGTTTATAAATAATCTTGAAATATATCGTTTTTTCTCAGGTTCTTTTTTTTAATAAACTCCTGTATGTCTATATTTTGAAATAAATCATAAAATATTACGGTGAAAATTCTGAAAGCTTGTATCGAAGCCAATCTAACATAAACTACTCCCCAAAAATTGACTAAGCATTGACGTTGACAGCCATTCTTCTTTCAATAACAAACTCTTTTCTCTTATCACATCTCTCTTTTTGACTTTTGACAACCTGGAAAACAGTGTTCAAAGTAAGTAATGTTGAAAATCTTTTTTAATTTATAACATCTTTCAATTTAATTATTCAAAGTAAGTGTTAAAAGTACATGTTAGTAATATAAGTGTAATTGTAATGTATATTTCTGTACTTTGAGACATTAATATTTCCTATTTTATAACCTTTAAATTTGCTCTTTGGACATTATTTGCTTCGTTTTTTTTAGAATGTTGATGCCAAAAAAGAACAGAGTGGCTATTTATGAATACCTCTTTAAGGAGGGTGTTATGGTAGCGAAAAAAGACTACCATGCACCAAAACATCCTGAACTAGATACCATACCCAATCTTCAGGTTATTAAAGCTTTACAATCTTTAAAATCAAAAGGATATGTAAAGGAACAGTTCGCATGGAGGCACTATTATTGGTAAGTCCATCTCTATTACTTTTATTCTTAAACTATTCATTACATTCTCTATAAACAAACTTATGTAGATTCTACACAATTTGAGTAAAGATCCTCTATCATTACTGAATACATAGAAACATTGTCATGTTATTTTCTATTATATCAAATAATAATGAACTTACAAAAAATGGATACACATTTATGCAATTGGTTGTTTACTTACTATCTTATTGTACATAATCCATTAACTTTTTTGCTTGTTAATTTTTTTAACAACTGTCCTTGATTATTTAATCCCTCTGGATCATAAGTTATAAGAAATCTGTGCTTATGTGCTGTTGTATTCTTAACATGTTAGCACCAATTTCACTACCTTTTAAAAACATTTCATATTTTTGTAAAAAGCTCTTAAATTCTATTGACTTCTATTCATTTTTAAAGGAATTCCTTAAATAAGAAAGAAAGTCCATGATAATTTGTTTTCAAATTGTTCTTCAAATATGTAACATTTTTGAAATAAGAATTACACATTTTGTTCAAGTTACAAAGGCTAAATAGTTTGAGATACCACATATTTAGAGATTCAGTGGAAGGGAATAGTATTTTTTTTACTTACTGAGGATTGGGACATAACGAGGTTTAGGTTACAGAGATTCCATTGTATAAAACATCAATTGAAGAAAATATAGCAAATGGCACACTTCTGATAAAATTCTCTTGATGCATTGATTGGTAGGGATTCTCAGGAACAAATTCACCCTTTTAATACATTGGAAAGTTTGTAAAAAACATTTCAACTCTTTAATTATGCAAGTTCTAATGAACCAACTGCTAAAGAGTTGTGTATATTGCCAAATATTTATAACAGTTGTTATTTGTTTACAAAATAAATGATAGACATCCACACATGCTACATCATCCACACATGAGATATCATTTTGGAGAACTAATTTTATATCAGCCAGTGCATTTAGTGGTAAATTCAAACATAATAGCCCTGATTTATTTTAGGAGTATTAAAATCTTGTTTTTAATGGGAATGATATATTATCAACCATATTCAAAAATTTTTTTTAAATATGTAGAATAAAAAGTTTGCTTTTGTTCAGAAGTCATGCCTAAATGATTTTTGGGAGAATATTTGATAGTAAATTTTTTAGGTACTTAACAAATGCAGGTATTGAATATCTTCGAACATTCTTGCATTTGCCACCTGAAATTGTGCCTTCAACATTGAAACGCCCTGCAAGAGCGGAAACTACACGTCCTAGGCCCGCAGCTCTTCGGTCAGAAGGCTCCAAACCATCAGAAGATCGTGCTGGATACAGAAGAACAACCGGTGGTCCTGGTGCTGATAAAAAAGCTGATGTTGGTCCTGGAACAGCTGATGTTGAGTTCAGGCAGGGATTCGGGCGTGGAAGAGCACCACAATAGATAGAATTTTATTTTAAGTTTTATAAAATGATTATCTAATAAAAAAATGGCACCAATAAATTGTTTCATACATTTTTTTGGAGAGCAGGTGATTTTAAATACAAAAATTTAGTATTTGGAGATTGTCTTTGATTTGCTGATATGAAATAATGGCCTATAGGATTTTATCGGGGTTCTTACAGGTTTTCCTTTAAAAAAAATTCAGGATATTTCCAGGTCTAAACATGATTTCCAAGACACTTTCAAACCAATGAAAGTTCCAAGTTCATCACTTGTAATTTCATTATTTATTGGTACACTTACTAATAAATGTTGCAGGATAAGTACAAGATTAAAATTTTTAGAAATATTTGTCAGTATATGATTAAGAATAAAGGTCTACCCAAAAAAATAGCCTCAATTATATAATTAGGATCAACTTAATAAAGTCTCCATGCACTACTGTGCAGATGGTGTAATGTTTTTTCGGGCTAACCAATGATGGTTAACTATATTCTTCATATTAAAAACTATTTTGCTACTTAATAACAAAAATTTTAATTCTTAATTTATAACCAACAACAATCTCATCATGTTGGTAGGTTAACATACACAAGTTAAAAATCTCAATTCACTACTTTGGAAGAAACTATTTGTTGAGCAAGAAAATAATGAATTGAACATTGTTCCAATAATCCGAATACCGTACTACAATTGAGTAATTTGATAAGTTAATGGAAGTTCAAGTATCTAAGGGACACTTGGAATCACTTAAACTATGATGTTGGTTTCCATTAGGATCGATTAGTGTACAACTCTTAAGTACTGAATCTTAATGAATACAATAATAACTAGAAATTAGGTAAGAAAATTTATGGTCCTTCACAGTCACATTAATTAAGACAAAATTTAGGTAATACGAGACGATACGTTAATGGAGGGTAAAACTAGTCACTCTTTGTATCATTAACTATATGATTAAGAGATCCTAACGGTTTCCATCAAGAGCAGTGAGATATTTACACAAAAGGTTGTACCTCTGAGTTACATTCTTGCAATGTTGCCTAATTTTATATTTGGCTGGCAGAGATCTTTGTCTTCTATTTCATACGCACCCAGGTGTATTCTTTCACACTTTGAGATAATGTGGATAGAAGTTTTGTTCTCTGTGCAACAAAATCTGCATATTGCTTTATCTCCTAAGTCTAACGTTTTTAGTTGTCTATCGAGACTAAAGTGCCCTGATAGTATTTGTAGAATGTTCTTACTTGGGTTGATACATTCAGCAGATGTTCCTTGGTTAAGTTTCCCAGGAGAGTCTTTGCCTGCCTCAGCTCCTGTAGGTTGTCCTAATAATTGATTTTGCTCCTATATACCTTCTTTTTCAGTAGTTTTTCCATTGTTATGTAGCAGATAGCACAGAAGATTTCGGGTCCCATGAAGGGCTTGTTAGCCCCTACTTTAGCAATTAACAATGAAAATTTTATGTGTATTGATTTTTCACAATGTCACAATTTTTAACTGTTATGTGGGAAGTGGTGGTTCCCTATTCAGTTAAGTATATCCAACTTTAATAAATTAGTTTCTTTCTACTTTTCATCAATAATTGCCTGTGTTTCCAGCTAGCTAAAGAAAAATGTAGATACAGGATTCAACAAAAAATCCAAAATAATACCAAATTGTTTAATGTAAAAAACAATATAAAAGAACATATCACAGTATTTTTTCTATATTCGAATTAAAAGAAAATAATGACAATTATATGTTTTTTTTGTCAAGTCCACTTATTTTATCTTATTGTAGCATGCTGTTGAAATTCTATAGTGGAGAAATTCAAAAAGTTATCTATAGGTACTCCTGGGTTTTCTATGGGACTGTGTATTTTGATTTGCCTCATATGAGTATCTCGTCCATTCTGATGGTTGCTAGTTACAGCTATTTGTATCATAAAAACTCTTATTGGTTTATCCCTAATGTCTTTAATTGGTATATGCACCCAACCTAAAACAGTTTAAAAATTTATTAAGAAACTAGGGTATGTGTTTTGAAATTAAACTTTGTTCTAGCTATTATCAATAAAAGTACATGATGTATGGGAATGTATAAAAGAATTGAAAGAAGTATTAATAAGTTCAACAGACATTTGATATTACCTGATGGTTCAGTTAACATTACAACTTCAATTTCTTGTATATCATTAAAATGAGTCCCTACTCTTATAGAAATTCTACTTGGTGTGTAGCTCTCGTCCAATTTGTAATCAGTATATATATAAATATCACTAATAGTAGTTTTTTTTTGGAATTGAATGTTTACCAAATGAGGTAACTGTCCATCGGACTGCCAATATGTGTCTGCTCTATCGTCTCTAAGTTGATCCACTCCAAAACCTACAGAAAATATTTAGAAATCATCAGTGATCAAAAAATATATAAATTCAAATTACACAAATATTTTTAGTAATTGATTAAGGAAATACTTAATAAATACGAACCTGGTTTACATGAGGATAAGCTCCAAATAGCTTGTGATCCAACCTCTCTTACGTTACCAGTTCTTTCGTTTTTAATAGGATCAACTTCTCCACCAGTTTTCAAAGACATTTTGATTAATAACGCTTATGAAACACGCTTTACAACTTGTATATTTAATATTATTTTAAACATCCCCGATCAATTTCTAAATAATCAGAATTTCTTCTTCTTTTTTGATATATCAAGTATTGTCTGTCATATTCTGTCCTACCTAGTAGGCAACTTAGCGAACATTGTTGAATATATGAACAATTATGATCGAAATGATTTTGTTGAATATATTTGATAAAGGTATAATAATTGAATATGAAGAGCTGAAACATCAATAATAACTATATGACCGTTGAAAAATTGGAAAAATTAATCTTATATTATGGAATATATTGACCTAACTGAAAAAATTGATGAGTTAAAATATATCCTCTGAATCTTGTTGACGCATTATCTGTTTTGAATTTTGATCTAAATATATACTTAATTCATTTATTGTTTGTAATATGTCTCTTTAAGATGAGGAAGGACAAGGGAAAGTGAATTTTTCTTCTTATTCTATGTATCTATACAACAAGCAAAACTTATCATAGAGTATGTGAGACTGATTTGGGATGTTTGGTGTTCCCCTCTCCTACTTGTCATGAAGGTGAATTTGGCCCTTCTACATATCTCTGGTATACTTATATCCTAACTCTAAACTGCTCTGACTAAGGTGGATAAAATGAGTAAGATTTTTTGACTTGAACAAATGAAAGATGTTCATAGTCCAGTTTATTTTGTAAACTGCTGAAGTTTCTGTCGTAGCTATGCTAGGTCTCCAAGTTGTTTCCTGAACACGTACAGTCGTTTCTTGGAAAGTGAGTTTTTAACAAGAGCAGTGCTTTGTCTTCCTCAGCTTTCCTGAAGCTGCCATCTGGTTTTCTCAGTGCCATAGTTGCATTGATTTTAACTTCCGCCAAAAACTTATGGAGTCTAGCAGTCAGACTTTCATAAAACTTTGCTTTTCCAATTCCTCTCTCGTTGTAATTCTGCTAATCCCCAATACTCTTTATTCTATTAGAAGAGATGTCGTGTCTCGGAACTTAACTTGGGACAGAGAGTCATTCCACCAAGGAGCATCGCTACCTTTCTTGCTTTTTCGTATGGGAGAACTCGATTCGCATGAATTGAGTTCACTTCCTCGAGATTCTGCCGCAGGTTCAGTTAGTTCCTAGCCGATCTGATTTGAAGGCATACATAAATTACCCTGAAGATTTGCATTCCCATCAATTAACTGTAAGGATAAGTATATGAAGTATAGGGTTAAATAGAGCGCTTGTACAAAATAGTGAAGGATTTGATAAAATACCTAATAATATCCAAAATATAGAAAACGGTAAGTTGTTTGTGAGAAAATTATATTAAGCTAGATAAATTCTTGTGATTTTATCGTTGTATGGAAAAAGTTCAATAAAAAAAAATAAAACAAAATTCTAATTTCATATGATACTGTCCAACTATACACCTAACTTAACCTAATCTAATCTAACCATTCTCAATAAATTCTTCATTCAGTCAAATGGATGGTTTACTTATTTTATATTTTAATAAATAAAAAATTAAAGAAATCTACATATTTTTATATGTTCGTAGCTTAGTTTCTAAAATAGTAGAAGGCGGGATTCTATGTCAAAAGAATTTCAAACTTTGCCTCAGTGTATTTGGTAACTATGTAGAAGTAGATGAGGACAATTTTTTATCGAATTCTGAAACGTTCCTAATTTTATGAAAAGCGCTTGTATTCTCACTATTATCTATATCAGCTTGATCCTATTTTAGTAAAAGGCAATGCACGCCTCTGGCTATTCTTATGTGCTTTTTTTCTAAATATCCAAAAACTTGAAGAAAATTTATAATATAGTTTTAGTTTCAATAGTTTGAAATAAGTACAAAATGTTAACATCAATATTTATTATATTTTTATTTAAATTATCCACAAGTGAACAAAATCGTTTATTCTCGAATGATCATTTCGGAATATTAACAGAAAATTTTATCGAAAATTTACGAGCGGATCCATTTTTAATTGGTGAGTGTAATTAGAGAAAATATGGAAAACCACATGAATAATAGAAATATCAATTTTATTTATTTATTTACGTATATATTGAATTAATTCAAATAATGAATATTAACTTCATTGGCATTATCACTATTTTAAACTACAAGTTATTAAAAGGACAAAAAAGTTCCTAAATTTTTTCTATATATTTAAAATATTAGAAGGTAACTTTATTTTTATATCAAATGAAGCTCTATCAGAGGAACACAATGGTTAATTTGTACAGTTTTAGATGTCATGGTACAACAGAATTCACATGGTTCCTTTCCACGAAATTCTGTTTTTTCCAATAAATAACCCTCTCAAATACCGTATAATATTGAGATGATTTCCTTTATTTATTAAAAGCACACAGCGTGGTAATAATCGAAAATACACGCAGCTTGGACCGAGTTTAATGTCCAATTCCGTTTTATTTGTTATCGCAATAGTGCAAGGCAAATTTTACATCGCATATTGCTTTTTATTACATCTATTGCAAGTATCATTTCTGAGGAATAACCTTGTATGTATACATCTCAAGTTCTTGGGAACTGGATGCTATTAATCACTAAACCACATATGCAGTTACTATAAACACTAAAAGAAAAAGCCTGAAAATTAAACAAATTTCTATTTGTGATTAGATAATTTGAAATGAAGTGGAATATGAATTCTGACATTTATGTGTATATGTGTAAAGAATGCCTGCAATATGAATTTCAATATACTCAACGGTACCAATTGGACCTACAAAAGTTAGTGAGGATGAATTTCAACCTTGAACAACTGCGGTAGAGTCACTTAACAATCAAAGTGATGCTAATCGTTTTCTTAAATTCAGGATTAAGTTTATAATATTCGTAACGACATACTGGGAAGTCATTTAAAAATTCATTCAATAGTATTAAGTTATTTGTGTGAAAATTTTCGTCATAAATGTGTGAACTTGTGGCAAGATAATTAACGGATTTCATATGGTGATAACGAATGTAGGATTTCCTTTACACATTATCGTCACGTTATTCGCCTAATTTTGCTCCAGGTGATTGTTTTTGTTTCCCTCCACTACATAAAATCAGTTTTCACTTCATTGAGTTAATCCAAGAAAATCTGCAGATGGAGCTGGAGTCGTTTGATTGTAAGATTGGAAGCGGCGTTTGTATAAGTTCATTATTTCCTATACTTCAATATAAAACTTTTCAGCTAATTGAAAATAGAAAAAAATGAATAGACTCTTTTTCAGGTGTATCTAAACTATCCGAAATACCTAAAACTGCTAAAGAATTCATTAATAACCACACCGAACAATACAGTGAACTCATACTAACTTCTCAGCAAAAGGAGTATTCTAGATCAAAGAGAAGTTTTTTACGTGGTTCAGAGAGTAATGCATCCGATAATATTGCAGGTAAGGCTAGGTATTCTGTATAATATATCGATTTTATGCTTACTTCGTTCAGCGTATACAAGGTTTGTAGGGTTGATTTATTGTGAGTTATTTTGAAAAGAACATTTCATATAAACATGTGTCTTTCTTTTGATTGAATTCATGGTTTCCATTGCTCTCTTATAGAAACGATAATATTGAGCCTAGGCATATTGAGACTTACAATTTCTATGACCACTTCTCAAGTATAAGACGCATATACGAGAAATAGACGGATTGAGTCCTTTTTAAAATTGGTTTTAGAAGGTAAACCAAAATGTGTAGCTTTAATTTAAGATTGTTTATATTTCTCAAAATATTAGATTCTCCATATATTAACATGGAAAGAAATATGGATATTTCGATATATAGTGTGACCCTGTTTTCGGTAATGAGAGATTAGGTTCAAATCAGTGGTATTACTTCTTCAGCAAAGAACATTAAATGTAGATCTTCAAAGATGAATTGATTTCATAGTTAACCAGGAGCGCCATGCCAATACTTCGACATGGAATGGAAACTGAAAAATAAGTACATTGTATGAGTTTAATGATTTTAAAATTTATAAATAATAAAATCAGTGATATATAACTAATTTTCGGTATTCACTAATCAAAACGAAGTTGAAGGTAGTGCTTACCAATTTGTTTGAGGGTAAACTTGCAGAGCATAGCTAGTACCACCAAATTTCATAGATAAAATAGCATCCACGAACAAAATTTGACAACAACAAACTATAGAAACTTTTTAGTAAGAGAATAGAACAGTTAATCATTTTTCAGTCGTCATTTCTACTAGGCAATTACTTTATTTAACCTCTAACCCTCTGGTGTATCGGGCAGAATGTCTCTGGGGTTACTCGTATCAGCTCAATTAAGGGCCAATTCCTCAGCCTAGGGTACAAATGATGATAAAACTAAAGTTTAAATTATGCTTTGAACTCTAGTTTGAGCAAAGAACAAACATTTGTATGCAGAAGTGCTTTTTAAAGAAATAAAAGGAAGAGAAATTAAAAGGAGAAACATTGGGAGGAATTGGCAAGGGAATGATGAAAATAACAAAACTGGTCGTGATTTCGATTGAACCATAACAGATTTAAAAAATGTGGAACAATTGAGAGATTCACTTTAGAACGAATAACTTCTTGTTTTCTAGGCGAGTCGACAATTTCTTCATCGTCATCGTCGAGTTCATCAAATATAAAGTACAAACCAATAATACTACCAAAACCTTCTATAATGTTAACAATTTGAAAAAGTTATGTTCGGATCCTCCCTTTCATGTCAAACTAAAGTTTAAACCATCCCTAAATCACTGGGTAACGTTTAAACCGAAGTTTGTCAGTAAACACCATGTATAGAAAGTAAAAAAAACCGTATTTGTAGTTTAAACCGACATTTAAATTCCACTTGTGAAATTGGGCTTAAGGCATAGGCTAAGAGCTGATGTTAGGTGAGATGTCTTATCAGTTACGTAAACAGCAGCGTAGTTATGATCAAATTCCAGAGGGTGCATGGGACAAGTGTCCATGCAACTTCTATCATAAATGCAGGCACTACAATAAAAAATCCGGAGCAGCCAAGATGGCTTCTCTTTTCTGTCGTTACTCAACATCCAGTCCCCATTCAATTTCTAAAATAGGCTGGAATATTGAGTTCGAAAAAATCAGCAAAACCAATCGCACAAGACAAATCATTCTTCACCGCGACAATGCGAGCTCTCAGTTCAAACAACATCTTTAAACAGTCAATACATCGAATTGATGGGTCATCCACCGTACAGTATTTGATAGGCACCCAATGATTTCTTCTTATTCCTGCAGATCAAAAATAAATTACATGGTCAACATTTTTTACCATCTGAACAAGCGGTTGATGCTTCCAAATCACATGTTTTGGAGGTACCTCAATCGAAATGGACTATTGGTTCAAACGCATTCAAACGTGTATTGATCTCAATAGAGAATATTTTGAAAAACAATAAAGCCATATCCAAGAATAAATTTTTGTTTTTATTTGTCTCAAAACTTGAGTAGCAACCTTCGTATAATATGCAAAATATGCGGTTTGTATATTTGGGTTTCGTTAGTAATAATTCTTATACGAACTACTTTTCTTTATGTTTATGTACATATATGTACACAATATACGCAAGTTCTGTTTACAAATTAAAAAAATAATTTATATTTATGAATTCGTACAAAACATTTTGCGTATAAAAGATAATAATTTCAAGTTTTGTGAACGATTTTTATGCATGTACATCATGGTGTACAGAGCTCTAGGGTGCTATTCTCATTTCATTACATTCGTCGGAGAGCGATACGTTGAGGGAGAGATTTGATTAACGCTCCTCACGCTAGTAACAATAACGTATTTTGTGAAGCCACAGTGATAGAGAAAGAAATTGAAAACAATACTAACATTGAATTCGATTGTATTCATAGAGAAGAACGGAGATGAAAGAGCAGCGAGAGGTGGGTCTTCTGCAGATACTAAAAAGTATATAATTCATAATTTGACGTCATATCTTAAGGATAAAATGCGACAATCATTGCACGCATTTTTTATATAAATTTTAGTTTGTAAGGATTGTCGTTTGGATTTTGATTTTTTTATCATATTAGTACTTGGAATCAATACAATTATGTATAAACGGATTGTCCCAGAAGTACCTGGCTTGACTGACAGAAAGAACACAATCTATAGAGCATATGTTTCAAGTTTGAATATCCCACATTTTTTCGTATTTGTTTAGTAGCCATCAATAGTGAACTTTTGTAAACATTGAAAAAATTTGTTATCGTTATGTGATAAAACACTTCTAATTAAAAGGCATTGGCCCCACCAATATTAAAGCTGAACAAGATACTTCCCTCAAGGAGACTGCTCCTTCGTTATTAACAGTAAAATATTGGGTAGCAATTTATATTAATCTTATAGTAAACAATCTTGAAACTTATTTTGGTATACATAATTTCTTGAATATACAAAAACCACTTCTCAATTGCTTTTTTTTAATATTTCACAAACATTTGATTAATATAAACTTTGTTCTCGGCTTAAGTTCATTACAGTTCGAAATAGTATCTCTGACGTTCGGAATTAATACCTAACCACCACATGTTGGATAGCTCGGAACAGCATCTGCTGTGTAGTATGATCAGCGACGTCTCTTCTATGCTCTAAGCTGTCCAAGTTTTCGAAGGTCAGCTCTGGATCGCCCATAAGTCGAATTGTTCTCTTCTGTATTGAGTCGACTATCGTAAGGCTATGCTCCAAAGATAGTCTGATTTGGGCCTTGTAGAGGATTAGAAGTTGCTGGGGGGTATAAAGTTTTTTGGACTCAAAGAGGGCTCTAAGTTTTCGTGTTGTCTAAGTTGCCTTAGCTAATTCGGCCACGCGACTATACCAGGATACCCAACCCAATTCAGAAGATTTTCAAAATGTGTATTGATGGTGGTGATCTATTCCTGCTAACACATTTTGGTGTTAGCCGAGTTTATTAGAGCGGTTGATTTAAACGACTACACCAGAGTGCTATCCTCGTCGATGCTATATATCGAGTTGGAAGTTTTGTCGAGTAGTTCGTTGTATAGGAGAAAGAGAGTCGGTGACAAGATGCATCTCTGGAGAACACCAGTATTGACTTGAAACATTTGCGAAAATGATGTACGAAAAAAAAAGCCATTGTCCGTTATTTTTTTTTACTCCCAGATTCACCACATTACTTTTCCTGAGAGTATAAAATGTGCTAAAAGAGCAGCTTTCTCAAATCATTTCTCATATTGGGAAAATATATCACTCAAGAGTGTTGATGAAAGCTATGCTGAAAGAAAGTAGAAAGAATTCAACGTTGTGATAAGCATATTTATAATCAAAGGTAGTACCTCAAATAAATTCATATTCTTCTATAATACCTCGTATAAAATAACGTTATACTATTTATTATCATTTTATTTAATACGTCTTTTGTATCCTAGTGGAATCATATACACATTCCGAGATTTTCTATGTAGTATAAGAGGTATCGAGCTCTTGAGGAATTTTTCGAATATTCAAGCTCAAAGAAGTTAGCGAACCGCTCAGTTACTTTAGAAAGTATAAAAGAGTTATAGAACTGTCACCGAACTTTCGAGATATTGTTAGAACTTTCCAGAAACTTATCGAAATTGTCTAAAATTTTAGAGACAAATCCAAAAGGTGGTGAAACTTGAAAAGCTGTTTAAATTTTCTATAAAAATTCGGAACGTAACCAGGCTTTCAAGAAATTGTTTCAGTTTTGTGGAAAGTGTGAGTTAATTCGATTTTTGGGAATTGTAATTACACATAGTTTCAAAATTATTTCCAATTTTATCAACTTTTCGCATATACCTCGTATTTTTGATATATTTTATGTATTAATAAGCAACTTTCGATGAAGCAGTATTCATTCTGTGAAACTTTTACATTATCCAGAAACCCGTTACCTGTCTGTTGAAGTTCAAAAAAGTTTGCTCCAAATGCTTGCCACGGATAAATTTTAATAATAGAAAATAATGTTCATTGAGGACTAGTTCGAATTCATTCGACGAAACGCTTATCGGAGAAGATTTTAAGAGAAAACTTCAATGCAAGAAAGTTTCGTGCAAAATAGCTGAATATTTAGATTATTTCGCTTGTAAGGAACTAATAACAAACTTGGATTCAGAATGTTGGATTTCAAAGATCAAAAGTTCTATTGGTACGTATTTCACGTTATTGCACGAAATAAATATAAATTATTGAATTTGGTAGAAGAAGTATCATCAATAACAATTGTCATAATCTATAGCAAACATAGTATACGAGGTCTGACCTAAGTATACGAGGACTTAATGAGGTTTTTTTTGCCGCGTTTGTGGTATATCTGAAAACACAAAACTTCTACCCATAATTTTATGTCATACCAGTATATTATTGTGAATTTTGTCGTTAAATTATCTTGATTTTAGATCTTTTTCAATCAAAATTTAGTTTAAAAGCATAAAATCTTAACGTTTCGACTTACTTCGACTTTTTCGAAATATGTATTTTAAACGCACAAAAACAAAACGGTTTTATTAAATTATTCCAAATTAAAATTCACTTTTATATAATATTATTTCGTTATATTTACATAGAATAGATAATTCTGGAGGGTTCTCCTGATAGCTAAATTTTCTTCAGCAAAAGATTGACTCATGATTCAAATTCCTTAATGTGGAGAGATATAATTGTCATCATCCACATTTTTTGAGGTTTTGCTAAATATCTTTCAACAACTGTGGTACTTTTACATTCACTATATCACTTCAGCTTAGTCATAGTCCAGCTCCAGCTTCCTCTAAAGGGTTCGACTTAATCAACAATCGCTGTACAATCGTTGGCAACCCCAAATATTTTGCAATTATACAAATATGTATATTTTTTCTACCAGGTTTTAAAGTACTGCGGCTTTTTCTGTAGGTTAAAAATAGTCTTTTTCCTATGTAAACATGTTGCCGTATAAAAATCTTTTATCAACTCTTCATTCATTCTTCATAAACATTGATAAAAACTTGTTTTCAGTCAGTTTTTATTTTTGGTACCATTATAATAAAGACTAATGTTCATTTACATATGTGACTAACAAAGTTCTGGGCGTCGAAATACACCAATTACTCAAATAATAATGCGATCTTGTTTTTTAAAAACTTTTTGGTTGGGGTATCATGAATAAAACAAACTAGATTTCTTTCGTTTGGCATGCTTTTGTCCTTTGATATGAATATAATTTGTGGAAATTAGGAATATCAATATTTTTATTTACCATTAAATATTTTGCCCTCAGAAATCTCGGGGGAAATTTTCGTCACGAAAATAGTCTCCCACTTTTAACACACTTTTATTTGTTTCATCTGTTTTTAACTCCAATTTGCCATACTTTGAGCAGTCAGAATTAATTTAAACTCAAAACACTGGTGAAAGACTGACGACAATCCAATAATTTAATCAAAATATCTGATTACCCAGAATTAATCAATTCCTTTTTGTATGTTTTGCATAAAATCGAGGTGCAACTATCAACACATCTGAACATATTACGGGTTTGAAATAGCAAATTGAACTAAAAAGGAAAAAATAAAACAAGGTTTATAAACACTGAGCTTCTATCAGTAATCAAACTAAAATTAAAATATGTTTTGTATAAGAATAAATTTACTGACGAGAACATTCATAAAACTATTACCAAAGCAATGGATGCTTTCTATGCAATTTTTATACTAATTAAAAATTCGGACATCCCCCCGACTGGAAATCTATTGATTACCAAGCGCAAAGCTGGTTTCAAAATGTCGTAAAAAGCATCCCTCGCTTTTATTATAATGATATTAATTTTTTCATAACTTTTTCTTCTTTGATCAAGAATTAGTTGATTATTGATTGATTGATTATTCCTGGAAGCACGTTGTTTAGTTTTCTAAATTATAGTTTAATAATTTTTTGACTTTAACAAACAGCAAACATTTTATTACTCACCTCCCTATCTACAGAAACGCAGATAATAATGTCAAGGAAATATCACAGGTAAAAATAAAAAATTGTTAAAGAAATTAAATAACAAAAATGTATTATTCAAACCGAGCTTGTATGAAGTAGAAGTTTGTATACACCAGGGCTACTTATAGATATAATCTACCCTTGATACATAAGTAACTACTTGATCATTATTTGATTATCAGACCTCGTATCATTGTCTATGACTCACTTTTTAATTGATAAATAAACAGTGAAGAGATGAAATATTCATTTATTACTATCGATAAGTATCAACTGATTTAAATCACTCTTCCCACTTATCCATTGTATAAGTATATTAGATAGCAACTCTTCCCCTAAAGTGAATAACATGTATTCAATACAACGATTTATCCACAATCAAATCTATTTATAATCATGGTATGACATTTTGATCTGACAGTTGTTGTCACCTTCACAAGATGGTGAAAACAGAAGCTCCAGACGGTGTTCAGAAACTATGATCGGATTAAGTTGTTCACAATCTGAATTTACGTTCATTGTCCTTTGGAAACTGAAAGGAATTATTGGGTCATGCCATTTGATAGGATTCTGTCTTTATTACATCGTCGTTGAATACGATCAGTTGACGGGTTGTTTTGTTTGTTTTTGTCTGATCGGAAGGATTCAAGATCAAAATTACCATTAACTTTTTAGTTAATAAAAACATTTCTATGCCTTCTCGGTCGCTTTATTTATCTAACTTGTGGTTTCCTTTCGAGATCAAAGAGTGATTTATTAAAAATTCGGACAATTGTAACCAATAATTTGAAAATGTTTCTAGTATGAGTTCCAGCACTGTTATAAAAAAAAAAACGTCCAGCATTTTGCGGGGCTGAGTTCAGGGAAATAGCAATCGGTATCCGTGCAAAATAAGGTAGCCCGGGTCTCCGCTTCTAATTTTTGCTCGACGATAAAGTTGGATACAAAAAAAAGTTTAATGTCACTACAGCAAACTGTGAGGCATGTCCATTACGAGGGTTGTCCATAAAATAAGGTTATAACACTAGGAACGCTGTTAGGTGGGATTTGGCGAGATTGCTGTGTAGCTTGGCTCTCTTTCTCTTAATTTCCGCCTCGGCTCTCTACAACGTTCATTCTTGTCTTGCTAGCAATAAAAGATGGAACTTCTGTTAGTTTCCCACGCCAGGTGCGAATTACGCTCATCCATTCCCAACTATGTTAGGTGTATACTGTCTCAGAACCCTCTTATCGCCCAAACTTGGCCTCCAGTGATTAACATCTATTCCCTGAATTATGAGGTGTGGATTTCAATATCTACGGAGACTTGAGAGAAGAGATTTTATGCTATGTTCACGGTGGAACAGCTGACCTCTATGACTCAGGCATAAAGAAGATAATACAATGCAAAAATGCATTGATGTGAACGGTGATTTCGCCGACAAATAGGGGGATGTTTAAGCTTCCCAAACTTTTATTATTCAGTGCCAATAAACATTTTTTTTATTGTGAAAATTCGTGGGTACCTTATTTTATAGACAAGCCTCGCAGAACAGCAAAACTTGAGGGTCCCGGACAAAAATTATCAGGGTTCCGCAGAATTATTTAATATCTCGTAATCCACTAGATATACATATTATTTTGAAACAGGAACGTCCAGCCTTATAGAAGATTAGACAAGAAAACGAAATAAAAGAAGAACCGTCACAACTGAAAGTATCGTAAAATAGCTGAAATCATTGTCAGATTACTTTTTTGACACAGATTAGATACAGTCTAGATTTTGAATTATATGTATATTTACAAAGTTTATTGGTTTATTGGTATTAAAACACATATTTGAGTCTGTATCTGCGAATGCGTTTTGTGGTAGGAGTAAATACCCTGGAGTATACAAAACGGTCATCTTCATTTTCCTTTATTTATCACAATGTATCTATGAGAAATGGTATATAAACATAAAGTAATTAAATAGTTACACAATTCCATTCTTTCCATTAAAAGTTGAAATTAGAAATACTTTTTCACTATTGAAATATTTCTAACAGATGTTCATACTGAATACACTGTTTACACCAACATTCACAATTATACTGTCTGATACGCGTTTTGAGAACCGAGACGATACCTTGATTATCGAAACGCACGTCAGACAGTAATTCAAAGTGCTGGTGTAGTGGTGGTGTAAACAGTGTATTCAGTATGAATATCGCCATCAATTCTAGAAATTCCAACTTAACAGATGTTCATGTTCTCCAATTTGTACTATTTTGGATCAAGCTTCAATAAAATGTGTATGTTTCGGTATTTTAAAAGTTTCGGAGCTCCTGTATTAGAACGTCGTACATGTGATTATTGAGATTGATGACATGAACATGAGGTTCCATCCTCCTCTGTACACCATGGACATTCAAAATAATCGGTGATGGTTCCAGCTTCCGATTGAAAGACTAGTAACCAGTCGTATTTCACGCTTGTTCAAGTAACACGTTTTATTACTAAGGCATTCAGAGGGTCCATCTATGTATGAGCCGAGCTTGTCTCATGCCAAGTGCTTCCATGAATCTCATGAGAGATTGTATTACGATCTGACTTCCCAGTGATAGCTACACTTTTGGTTATACCAAGAATGCACTTTGGGACCTAATTGTTATTAAAAACAGGATCATTATTTAATTCCTATCGTACTATTTGTTCAATTCTGAGTAATTTCTGGACATACCTAGTAATATTCAAAAGTATTAACGGCGTGTGTTGGTTCTTTTATCGTTGTCATAGAAAACAGCTTATAATTATTATTTATCATTTTGAAACATAATGTTTTTAATCAATATCATTAGTAATTTTTATTAAACAATATTTTACAGGCACATATCATTGGACAAAAATGTAAACTATTCCCCACTAGATTTAGTTTCAACTCCAAAAATTTCTTTGAAGATATATCCTAAATCGTGAGCTTTCATAAACTTATATAGTTCTCCCATATCCATATGATTACATTTTACTCCGTTGCTTTGAAATGCGACTTCCTCAAAGTTGTTGAATTTTAAAAAGTTACCACCCGCTTCTTCTTTATCGTCTTCTACAATTTTACAAAAAATTTTCTTCCAATTCATTGATTTTATCGTTTGCCACCATTCTGACACGTCGGAGTAGCAACCCTCCACACATATCAAACCTGGTTTTCCTGAAACAAACTTACACATATAGAAAGTGAGTTTGAATCAGTGTATATTATGTTTATTTTCAATATTACTTTTAGAATTTTATTTTCCTAAACCACAAAATGAACTCTTTGTAGTCGTTTGTTCGCATATATATACCACAAATATACGAGGCTATTTGTGACGAAAAACAAGAACAACGTGTCAATCTCAAATTTCTCGTTAGATTGAAATATAACAAATCTCTATCTCGTGCGCGTGTTTTTGAGCGGTGTAAGCGCTTTAGTGAGGGCTGAGAGAGCAAATCAAAATTCAACGCAATGTTGATCGTTTTTTTCGATATTAACGGTATCGTGATGACTGAATGGGTTCCAGAGGGTCAGATTGTCAACCAGACTTACTATTTATAAGTTTTGGCAACACTGCGAGAACTAATGCTCGAACACCCGCCATATTGACCAGATTTGGCACCGTGCCACTTTTTTTGTTTCCAAAGATAAAATCTGCTTTGAAAGGGACCCGATTTGAGTCGACAGAAGCGATAAAGCAAAAAACGGCAAAGCTCCTAAAGGCCCCACCAAAGAAGATTCCACCACTGCTTCGATCAATGGAAAAAACGTAAGGAAAGGTAAGGTGTGTGGCAAGGGGAGGGAAATATATTGTAGGGGAGCATTCGAATGTAGAATAATTTTTATAATAAAACTATAAAAAATTATAGAATGACTTGAATTTTCAACGCAGACCTTTGCGGGTCCAAAGGGGAAGTAAATCGATAAGTCATAGACAAATACAGAGTCCAAGGAAATTTTTGATAGAAATGTGTTTTCGCTAGAAAAAAGAGAGAAACTATACTGTTAATATTCTATTTACATGAAAGATGGATCAATGAGGGACGTACACCAAATAAATTTTAGCAACATGAAACTGCTACAAGATAGTCTTTCTTAAATAATTTATCCACTGATACAAATCTAATAACAGGAAACGGGAGCAGACTGATAATATCACACATTGGCTTTGTTAAAGTTATTGACTTTTGAATCTACTCGTTCCGGTGATTATCATGAGGACATAAAAGCTGATGTTTTGAAAGAATGGTTCAAATCATATTTGGATAATGCAAGTTATCACTCGATACTTCTAGACACATTGCTCACGCCCAAGTGATTGAAAAGCTGTATTCTTTTTGTTCCCTTGATGCGACGAAATTGGACGAATATGAAATTTACAGAACTGCAGAAAACACTAGAACAATGGTTGTTACATCTGTACCATATCATTGGGAACTAAGCCCGACTCAACTGGTATGGGCAAGATAAAGTTTTACAAGAAAATATGTTGAACAGATATTTTTGGAGGCACTGAACAATCAGAAGCCTGAAAACTGGCAAAAGACCGTTAATCATACGATAAAAGAAGAAAAGAAAATGTGGACCTTGTGAAAGAACGAAACATTTTCTTACCTCCAGCTTTTTGGAGGTTATGAGCAGATTCATTAGGCGAAAACATATTATGTATTATATATTCATTATATTTATATGGATGCTATAAGTATAACTTCAATAATACAACTGTCTACCCTCGTAAAAGAAGCCAACTACACATGCTTCATCAATTTATTACTTTCTCATTCATAAAACGGTCCCCTCGTTTTTTGGATCTAGAAAATCGAAAAATTATCCGATTGTCATGAATTTTTTGTCAAAATCTTCGATTTTACCGCGGATTTACGGAAAAAATTATGAAAATAAAAAAAAGAGAAGTTGTATTGGATTTTTTTCCAAATAATATAATGAAGTTGTTATTTACAAAAAATTGAAAAAAAATTATAAAAATGTTGATTTATCATGTTTTTACAATTAAAAATAATAACAATTTATATTAATATTGACCTTTCCTCACATATAAACGTTTGTACCTGGTTTATTAAGTAATCATTAAAGTTATATGAACAAAAATATTCTTGAAATCACTTATTGTAATTAAGTGTACAATATTAAAAGTTAACTTTGAAAAATTGAGAATTTTCACAATTAAAAAAATGAGTGAGATGTTTCCTATATTTTTTCACATAAATTCGCCGTAAAAACGAAAATTATTAAAATAAATTTATCGAAATCAGATGATTTCTCGATATTCTAGAGCCAAAAAAAGAGGGAACCACGAAAGTATAAAATTACCAATAATTCTACAAAATATTGTGGAAATATATTTTCACTTCTTTTTTCCATATTAGATGTCCCTCTTTTCTTTTCGGAAACATAAGATGCTTTCTCGTTTTTACCTATACCTATATCTTGATAAAGATATTTTCATTTTTTATTTTCATAAACTACTTCGAATTTGAGCAATTCCTTATAAAAATAAATTCTATTGTCCTTTTTGAATATCTATTTATTATATTCCTTTCTATTATCTTCACGATATTTGAATACTTTTTGTCTGGTTTTATCTCTTTTTTCCAGAACCCATTAACATCGTTCCGATGTTGTAGCGCTAAACATAGTGAAAATAAGCCGTCACTCAACATAACTCAATAATTGCGTTACCGATCTTGTACTATTGATACATCCCGGCTAGCTCGAACTTCTCGAAGTTTTCGTAATGAAATCTAAATCAGCGACTTGCTTTCTAAGTTTATTGGCTTCTGTGATTGACAAACTTCACAGCAAACTTCATGAAGCTGTGAACCTTATCTAGAAGCAGTCAGCATATATTGACCGTGTCTCCTCATAATATCTGCATTTGGCTGATGTAGGTGTCATGTTAGTCGGCATTTACTCCGTTTAATATCAAAGTATTATGAGCGGATTTTCGTTGTATATACTTGCAAATTACCAAAGTTTCCTACCTAGCCTCGATGCAAACTACGTCGTTTATTCCCTAATCTGCGTAGGACAATAAGATAAAAACTTAGATATTTCACAAATGATATAACAGAGAAAAATATAGTGAGTGGAAATGTCATTAATTAATTATTCAATTAACACAATAGCATATGATAATGTATTCCCACATATTTAGTCTATTTTGTTGTTCAAATTCTACAGTTACGAGGGTTGCTTCTGAAGATATCAATTCGAAGCTTGACAAAACAAACCCAACGAGATGGGACTGTATTATAGAGTCTCTTCGCAAGATGGGCTTACCAAAATATCTACAGAAGATAGTAGCCAGCTATGTCACAAAAAGATTTCTCAAATACGATACGTCTCCAATGAGTACAAATTCACTTGAATGTTCCCTCAAGGCTCAATAATAGTTTCTTCTGAAGCATCGTGTATGATGGGCTACTAAAGATGATTCTACTGGAGTAGGCGAACCTCGTAGCATTTGGGGACGACGTGGGATTAGTTATTGTGGAAAAGAACCTAGAAAAGATCAACTTCACTTTTGATACATTCCTAGAAAAGATCTCTAGATGGATGGACACAGTCGACTTAAAACTAGCGGAGCACAAAACTTAAAAGATTTAATTTCAAGAAACAATAAGAGCACATGAGTGTAAAAGTCCCCTGAGAGAGAAACATCTTATCTCGGCTTATGCCGAACTTAGAAGGTTCAAAGCAGAAAAGATGGACCCAACGTCCGTGCGTGGACACTTGGTTAAGTCGCCCTCACGGAGAGGTAAATTACTATCTGACCAAGATTCTGGACGCGGGTGCTTCAGAGAATACCTTCACAGGTTCGAAAATGAAGATTCTCCTGAGTACCCAACCTGTATAGGAAGAAACGAAAGTGCGAATAACGTATTCTTCATATGCTCGCATTTCAGCATGATTCGTCACACTTGGAAATAGAATAGAATAGAATAGAAGCACGTTCGCCGCTGAGGTGCTGAGGAAACTTAGCTCTGAAGAGAAAATGAGGAAGTAGCAAAATTGAGAATGAAGAAGCAACTGTTGAACGAGCTGTATAGCTAGATCCTCCTACTCCGAAGTCGAATGGCGGTCACGCGGAGAAATGAGATGTCAGAGATAGAGGGGATTTTTTATTCGGTATGGGAAATGTCCCGAGTCCCACATACCAGGCAGAACACAAAGATACGTAACAGTATTTTTTTACCCGAACCTTTATAACAAAAACACACAAATCGTGTAGTGTAGTGAGTGACTGTTGACGATCGCGAGATTCCGTATTTTCGTGAGTGGTCGGTGTACTTCGATAGAATCATGCTTAGAGTCTAGTGTTTACCATTACGCATTAACTTATAAAATACTAAGTTTGTATTACTATGACCAAACAGTTAATGTTCGTCTGTGAAAAGATTAATGCTTTTCTGATTTGATATGCTGGCTCATTTATTTCCAAGAAACACTGCATCTAAGCAGGGACAATTTTAACAAACGCGCGGGACACTGGAATAACCCTGTATATTCGGGATTATCACGTTCAAACCAGGATGTATGGCAAGTCTAAATAAAAATGATTACCTACTATAAAAATTCTACTCACCTGGCATACAAAAACCAGTGACTTTCAATTCTTGTGCAAGTTCTAGTATTTCTCTTCTTTTAGTCTTACTATAAATGTGATGGGAGTAAATCCAATATCTAACAAATTTTTCGTTCCTTTCCTCTTTCTTTGAAGGTTGTTCTTGTTCAATTTGTAAATACTCGTCAGCGTGATCTTTCAACCAACAAGTAGCAGAAAATATACAGGGTTCGCCCTTTTCTTGACCAGCCACAAACTCATTCAGGTCTTTGTTTATTTTAACGTGTTGTTCTCGGTTGAGTTTGTCGTTTCGTACGAATATTTCGGGTTGGCTATAAGGGTATTTATGAGGTAGAGTCGCGCATAGTTCAAACTTCATGTTGTCGATATTGAGGTTGATAGTTAAATCGAGATAAGGTGGAGGAATTGTTGTTTTATCGTCCACGAAATCTTTTACGTCAGCCAAAGTGCAGATATCTTCAATTTTCAATTCTCCTGGATTGCAAAAAACTGACTCCAAGCTTTCTAATTCTGCCAGGTGTATTCTGAGATTTTCTCTCAGCTGATTTGGTGATAATTTCATCTTCCTAAAAATGAAATTATAATGAGTTAATAACGTTTAAAAAAATTAGTTCTGCTGTTACAATTTCTTGAAGCAAATATGAAAATGTCATTTTTTTATATAGATTAGGATGGGCATCAAACGAATTAATAAAACGATTTATAATGAAAACCAACTAACATAATTTCAATATATCAATTTTTTTGAACAGTTTGCGACAAATATACAAATAAAGTCGGCCAAAACATCATGGAATTCTGTCACGTGGCTCATGAAAAACCGGCATGCGATCAAGTTGCCGGACTCCATCGAAATAGAAGACTCACCATACACAGCATTTCAACGTTCTTTGATTTTACAAGTAGTTCTATTTTTTTTTTCATCTTTTTAAAACTGCGCCGAGGTTATATCAGATCCACTGCATAGGTGAACTCATGAGTTTTATAATATAGATTTGATAAAATCTTTGCTGATTGAGTCGGAAGCAGGGGTCTAGCTTCCGTTATAAAATTGAAGGATGTACTGTTAGATATTCACAAGTAATCTTGCGTTATAATATTATGTATTGCACGCGGTTATTAGCTTCTATTTTGAGAATAGTTGAACGCATAATAAAATATTTGAAAGTAAAACAAATTGATGCAAATTTTTTGAGACTTTTGAAACAACAAATTCAGATTATCGCGGACGTGCTTCCAAAAGTGCGTAATTTGCTGGATCCATTTATCTAAAGGACTCGCTTTCAGTGCGTCTACCTCTAAAGCATATCTTTATATTGGAGGATAAATGTTTATAGTGTCCTCCAGCACGCCATGCAGAAGGGCCTTCAGTTATACATTGGGTTTCACCTAAGATTCTCCACTGGATCTATAACTCAATTGTCAAACCTTTTTGCACACACTGGGCCATCGTGAGTTGGTCCTGTAAGGAGTAAGGAAAAAAAGAGTGCAACTGAACAGAATCCAGCGCCTCTAGTATCTCAGTATCACAGGGACCTTGCGTAAGGCCCCAACTAGGGTCCTTGAAGTCCTACTGGGCCTCTCACTCTTGGATCTAACGATACAATTCGAAGCCATGAGGACTGCATACAGGCTAAGCATCCACCTGCGTGCTGGATCAACTGTCTATGCAAAAATCTGGACGCGGGCCACAGATAAATGCCCAATCATTTCGAAAGGCAGCGAATAATGGAGCTAATTGGTACACAGACGCTTCCAGGAGGAATTTCTTGGGCCGGGCTTCTGCAGAGGACATTAGTGATCGAACTTTTAACCAGACATGGTCACCTAAGACACCGTCTCTACCAGACCACGTCATTTTTGAGTGCCCAGCACTCACAAAGTGCGGTTTAAACGCTTGGGTAAGCCTTACAGCTTGCCTAATGGCATCAAAGGGATTAAGCCAAAGCGCCTCTCAAAGTACATCGGCCTTTGGTAACTTCAAGTAGGGAATTTGTAGGCTTATGCGCCCAACGGTCTCTTGGTCAACTACAATGATGGTATGAACTATGGTATATATTCATTGGAGAGATAGAGTACTGAAAAAAAACCCCAATAAGTGAATGATATATTTTTTCACAGTATTTTTTTGTTTCAGTTATATCATTATACCCTATATCGTTTACGACCCCATCAAACGATATTAGCATTTTCAAGCAAAATTCATCAGTGTATCTGGTTATATTGCAAACAACATCTCAAAATGGTTCGAATTTGATGATGATTATGAAAAAACAGGTAGGTAATTCTAATATACAAAGAGCCAAACTCATGTAAGAAGTGTGATTGCCTAGGATTAATCCAATTTCTTAGAATTAAGTGACTTTTTGTATGACAGATAATTCATTTATAACTGTGAATAATTTTCCCCAGGCTCGTTCCAGTGGACAACTCTGGGCGCTTCTTTTGGATATCCTCTTGTGATATGATCAATTTTTGAGGTTTTGACACTTAATCAACTAGGTCTCAGAGACGTAAAATCAAAAGTATTTAGAAGCTTATCATATCAATAGTTCTAAGAAAAAAAATTAGAGAAACTACGAATTTTTTGGGTATTAATTATTATTTTTCTTATGATGTATTCAATATTTGTGGCTTCCACAAAACGTATCAACCTTCCTGGTACATCGGACTCGTTAATGATAGCATACGGTTATTTAGGTCTAATATTTGGTGAATATGAAGAACATGACAGCGTAGATTTTGTAATTTGCTTCTATTTAGTGAATATTTTTCCAATTTTTAAAATTCAAATTCAAAAACCATTTTCAAACAATTTTTTATAAACTATTATAAATAAAACACGGTTATGTAGAATGAACCAGATAGTTGAACAGGGATATTAACTCAACCGATCCATTGTTATCGAAATTGATTGTTCACGTAATGATATACAAGTTCTACTGATATGTCATACAGTCTCTCTCCTCTTGCATAAACTACATGTATTGTTTAATGATTGATGTTTAATTATCTAACAGATACATGATACATAGTTTTTAGAAAATTCAGATAGAAGCAATCGTTAAAATCAAGTGGTTTTATCGTGGATTTTCCACGATAAAAGTTGGTTATTTATTTCCCTACGATGATATATCATTGGTCCATTAGTTCCGAATCAGATTGTTAGATGCCACAACAAATTACATTTTCACACTCTCAAATAGTTTGATTTTCAGAGTTGTTTTAACAATGTGTTGATTCTATTTCCGTTAAGACAAAAGCATGGTTCGAAGACCACAAATTAGAAGTGTTTTTTTTTCAAACGATATATACTTTGGTCGTATTCTTCGTCCCCGATAATGAATATATAGTTATTCGAAATCTCGAGATATAGGTTAAATCTACACAAAGATATTGAACAATTACCATACTAGATTTATTAGAAATCGAGATAATAAAATTTGCATCTGATAAGTCCTGGAATATAATTCATATTCATTTAATCAAACAGATGAAAAATAGTCCTATACTATTTCATGAAAACACGCATCCTTTATCTTTTTTGAATTTCATATAATAATCAACAAAAGACAAAGTTCACATTCTGGAGGCTCAAGAAATAAGCAATTATAATTACAATAATTGATTTATTGTAATGTATTAATTCATCTATCACATTTATAATGTAGTTTCAGATAATCACACTGTATATAAACAATACCGGTCAAAAGTTTTTGCCTACCCTATAGTTTGCGTAGTGCACAACAAATAAAAACGATACGATCTATTTTGTTATTCAAGTTCTGAATAACATTGTAAAGATGGTCCCACAACAACTCAATAGGGTTGAGGTCGAGCGGGCAAATCATTAGTTTTAGGACATTCTTCCTTTCCAATTCTTTCAAATACTCGTTGTCGTACTGGAAGGTAAAATTTCCGCTGATCAAGCGTTGGTCATAATGTACTACATTTTTCGTTAATGATGACACGGTTGTGATATCTGAAGATGAGGATAATCTGCAAAAACTGCTACACAGATTTGAAACAGTTGCAGGAGAATTCAATATGATCATATCGAAACAAAAGACACAATTCTTGACAATAGCGAGAGAACCAAGAAGATGCAAACTGGCAATTTATAATAAAAGTGTAGAACAGGTTATGTCTTTTAAATATTTAGGGGTTAACATCACGAGCAATAGGAACTTGAAACAAGAAGTCAAAACGCAAACAACAGCAGCATCTAGGATATCAGGATTCCTTCGAACCGTGATATGGAGGAATAAATTTTTAAGTATCGAAAGCAAAACACGGATATATGAAACTTGTGTCAGACCAGTAATGACATACGCCATAGAAACGAGGGCGGAGACTGCAACTACTAAACGGATTCTTAGAACAACCGAGATGAAGACATTACGCTCAATCACAGGGAAAACACTAAGAGACAGAATAAGGAGCAATGAAATCAGAAGAATGTGTGATGTTCCGGATATAGTGAGATGGGCCAGAACTAGAAGAAGAGCATGGAGAGATCATGTCAATAGAATGAACAACGATCGACTGGCGAAAATCGCAAAGGAAGAGAGACCCAATACAAGTAGACCGCCTGGAAGACCACCAAAGCGCTGGTATGAGAGCTGGTCCTTGCAGTCACAACTTAGGCTGCCTTTTTGAAAACACAAGACACAGTCTTAAAATAAGATGAAGAAGAAGAAGAAGAAGAAGATTTTTCGTTAATAATTTTTTATAGCATTCTTTTCTCAAAATCCCTTAAATTTTTAACAGGTCTCCAGTCGCACTTCCTCCAAAACATCCCCAAACCATCACCGAGCCTTCATCGTGTTCTACAGCCGTAATTACACATGCAAGTCGTTCTTATTGTGATTTGCACACGAAAGCTCTTCTCTTAAACCCAAAAACCCCAAACAATTTTGACTCATCACATCATAAAATTTTCTCCCAATCTTCATGCGTTTTGATGTCTTAAAAGGGATTTTCTCACTGCCATGGTTTGTCGCATACCGGTAGTTTTCATCCTCCTGTTTAGAAAATTGCCTCTAGCATTTCTGTCCATGAGACTTTTGATTGAAGATTAGTGCTTTTTGATACTTCAACTGCCGCGGATCCAATAATTCCTCTCCTTTATATCTATCAATTTCTAAATCATATAGCATTTTAGGAACAAATATTTAATATCATTTTTTTGTATTTTCTGAAATAACTTCACAACTTACTTATAAGGTAGTTTAAAAGAAACTAAGCCTCCAAAATGGGTGAAGGGTTTGTGCAAATATATTTCCGTTATATTTACAAGTGCTGATATCTTCAAGTTGAGGTGAGAAACTTTTCATATATAATTAAAAAGTGAATAACACATAGTTTGAAGAGGAATAATCTGGTCCTGAGTGACCAATCCACAACAGTATAACGGTCATAAACATACAAGAAGTTATTTTGATTGACCTTGTATAATTCATTTATAATCTTCGTCCCAAAATTAGGAATCCACTTCTGCTAATTAATTATATTTTATCGACTCATAAAGCACTTGAATTGTCTGACCTTCCGTTGATTATCTTATCAATGTTTTCAATTTTCGATGAATTCCATGCATTTCAAAATATTTGTTGTTTTTTTGGTATACCTTAAATTGTTTTATTTCCATACCAATTTTAGATTTCTCATATCGATAATAAATTCAACTACTCACCTGATTTATAAGTTAAAACCTAACTACGATAAAGAAGTATTGTTTATATCTTTCGAGCTGATTTACACTCAACTTTTCACGGTGAACACTGGAACCGAACTGAACAGAACAATTCAGATTAGTCTTATGAAAATATTTCGTTACATTAGCAGTATTAGGTATTGAGGATCTATATATTGCAGATAATGGGTCTTAAAACTATTTCGGATTTAAAATTAAAGTAAATTTTGCAGTTTACCGCACGTCTCTAGCACTCATAATAGCGCTGATATAAATTTTTAAAAGTGTAATATTTCTACTCCGACCTCATTTTTTCTTGCAATACACCAATCGCTTGCTTACGTCACCAGCGCCGATAGAAATTAGCCCGACAAGTTACAGTAGCGTCAACACTACGTTGTTTTGTTTTACCTTCCTATTACGTGGTAGTAGTTGTATTTTTTTGGTAGGATATCGAAGCCTAGATAGAGAATGGTTCGTTATAAATATTGTATTGTACCAAAATGTACCAAAACTACTATTACTCCCCAAGGGAGAAAAATTACGGAAAAAGTGGTGAGATGCAATGAAAAAAGACATTAAAACGAATAATTTTTTATCAAGTACAAGTAATCGGTTTTGTTGTAAAGATCATTTAAAGGTAAATAGCTACTTTCATTGTTTAAATAGCATATTCAAAACTTACAGGGTAACTTGACAAATTATTGTAACAATAATGTAGTAGTTTTAAAGCAAAATAGAAAAGCAGTTTTGCGAGTATGGTCATGTAAGAAACATGAAAAAAGTAGTTGCTAAAGCAGTAAGTGATTATAAGAAAAAGTATATTATGCTTGATTTTCAAGAAAACCCACGCACCAAGTTTTCGAATATTAAAGAAAATAAAATGCTCTCCCATAAAATGATATTAACTTCACGGAAGACGATTTCGACAAATGATGTCGATGTGAACCAATGTTTTGTCTTCAAATGAGAGCACATTTATCTACAAATCCAATATCAGGAGTACCTGAACCAAATTTTTCCAAATCGGTAGATAGAGAGGCGCGGGTCGATAGAATGGCCAAAACGATCTCTTGATCTGACGCTATTAGACTTCTTTTTGTGGAGATATCTGAAAATTATTGCATACAAACCTAACTTATCAGCTTAGATGAGTTAAAAAATCTAGTCACGCTCGCTATTAGATCTGTCACGTCTGAGATATTTAGGAACGTTAGAAGGCATATTTAATGTTGCAAAAATTCTTTATTAGGATTTTAAGTACGGAATTCCTGAAATTTCTTAAATCTTAATTTTTGTAATAAATTTCCGAACTGCATACTATTACAGCACCTTTTGGGTTGAGCAGGTAAAGAGAATTATGTAGGTAGTTCCCAGTTTAGATACCCTCCGCTGATTTCCTAAATCGGAAAATGAATTTGCCAAAATTTGAACATGACTATTTTGAAGTATTACACATAGATAGTAAATGGGATCAATGATACGGTTTTTTAAATGTACTCTATCAAAAATTAACCTTCTAAAGGTATTGAATGTGTTCATCTTTCATTGAATGAACAATCTTCGTGGTAGCCTCCTTTTTTATTTGTAGCTTATTTTGATCAGCAGACTATTTGTTTTTTCTCATGTTACTCTTTGCGATAAACTTTGAAATATTTTCAGGCAGACAAACGATATATCACAAGTCTATGCATCCTTTTAAGAAAATTATACCTTTCATTAGAAAAAGGTTATATTCACGCTTAATATTCAAAAATTTTTGTTAATCTTTGAGGCATTTCGTTATTTGATAAATTATAGAAATTTATCTACCTCATTTTATGTCGTAGGAGAAATCTTTCAAAATTGTAGTGCAAAAGAAAATTGAGGATGGTGTTAGAATGACTACGTTTTCTTTTGTAAATACGACACTCATCGTTGTCGCTCAAAACAATAACATTACGAAGATTTTTGAATTCAACAGTGAAGAAAAAATAGAAACTTTAGAAACAATACAAAAGGATGGTTGTAAAGATATTGCCATATGGTAAGTATATACACGACTTAATTATTCTTAACGGTTCGGTTGAGATAGAGATTTTTTCTCCATTTCTATTACCTATTTCTTTAGTCGACGCGACTAAAGATTATTTCCGAGTAGTTACGTGTCTCACAAGCCCTATTACTAAGTGAAAAGGGTGATTTTGTGTTCATTTTAGAGAATGACTACTCGGTTGAAGTTAACTGCTTTGATTTATTAGAGTATGAGCTGGAAATCAGAGAAATATTTGGTATATTTCGTCCACAAATTTAAAAAAAATAAAAGCATTAGTTACATAGGATTTATATCAAAGGAAACATAAATAATAATTTTATTCAGGTGTCCAATTGCCTTACCACTTTTGTAATTAAAAAAAATACACGACTTTCATATTCTACCAACTGGTTCCATTACTACTCTATTACTACTTTTAGCGATAACATACGAACAATTCACCATCTACCGAAACATGAGTGATGACCCTATTCGAGTCTGTTTTTCTACCCCTCAGCTGTTATTCTCCAAACACGGAAAATACAAGTACACTACAAAAATTATATTAATTCTACTTCAAAAATTATGAAAAAATTCATATTAAAAAGAATTGTTTTATTAAATTCTGATTCATCATTCCTAGTTCGTCAGGAATCTTCGTTTATTGTTTTAAGTTTTACGAGGATGGTCCCAGTAGTACCTGGCCCAACAAAGAGAATCGTCAAGCTCCTCAAAATAGCCATTAACTGCCGACATCTTTGACCGAGCCATTTTTTCAAGTTTGGGAACATAAAATAATCCGAGGAGACTAAATCTGACGAATAGGGTGCATGGGGTAGCAATTAAAACTTTGATTAATTAATTTTGGCCATTGCAATAAACCATGTGTGAGCTGTTGATTTTCTGGATGAAACATGACTTTCTTCTTCTTCGCATGATATTCGTCGTTGATAGTTTTTCAATTTATCAAGATAGTCAATGAGAATTATCCCACGCTCATTCCAAAAAACCCACGCCATGACCTTGCCTGCAGATGGAAGAGTCTTCGCCTTTTTTGGAGCAGGCTCTTTCTTTCAGTCCATTGTTTTGATTATTCTATTGTTTCGGGTGTGAAGTGATGGACCCACGTTTTATCCATGGTTATGAAAGGGCGCGGAAAAATTCGGCCAAACAAAAACTAAACGACGAGGCAACTTGAAACATATGCTGTATAGATTGTGTAGTTTCTAAAAAAGTGATACTTTTCAAGCAACTACTGCGAGGTACTTCTGGGACCATCCTCGTACCTATACTTATGTTTTATCTATTACTGATATCTATCAATGATTGTTAAGGCAGGGATTGTGCATATGTTAGTGTAGCCCTCATAACGTATGTAACAAAAGTTTTCGGAAAAAATTACTTGCCTCCAATTTAATTTGAAATAATAATTTGTATTTAGTTTAAACTTATTAAAACCTCCCAAAAATTGGACAACATAAAGCTATGACCAATGCTCAATCAAATAGATTGATGGAATGTGCAAAAGATAATATAGGAGCATAGCTAGGAGGTTTCTTCTTCTTCTTCCAATGCCTGCTTCATTTTAATGAAGATTGGCAATCATCCTTTGGAATTCCTCACGATCTTCAGTCATGAGTATTAGATTTACGGAGGTTGACTCGTCAATTTCGGGTCTCTTTCAAGACCATCAGTGGAGAAATAAAGAGAAAGGAAGGTAAACATTGAAAAGGGAAGAAATGTGTTGTGATCATGTGTGACGAGAAATATTTCGCTTTTTCACACTCAGAAATTGAACGCCATCATGGATTTTACACATAGAAAATTGTCTCAATATCATAAAATGTAAATACAAAAAGATGATTGAAGATGAAGTTTTGGTTTGGAGGGCCATATCCGTAGCAGGAATTTCACATTCGCATGTTTCGCATGTATTAGTAAGGAAGCAATGGGGTAGGAGATTTTAAGCGACTCAATCGAAGAAGCAAATTCAAAATTCAAGTTCTATCTACAATAATCACAATATAATTATCAAAACAATTTCAAACCTAAAAAAAGTGAAATACCTTCATTCGATTTAATTCAACTTCAATAAAATTTTAAACCAACGGTTTATAAAGTTTCAGTTAGCTGTTTCAGCAGAAATAAATATTGTATTATTGTCAGCATTAGAATAAATGCGGATTACGTTGGTCGAAGAAATGCATAACTAACTGGATGGGTTATAAAAAAGCTTCTACCAAATATCTTACAATAATCGATTATTTTTCACTCGTAACTTGACGTAATCCTTGAAATACCACTTGAGCTATGCTCCCATTACTTTTCACAGATTATTATTTTCAAAGCTCTTGTGATATAACTGATTAGTTGACGTCGTCGGTCAACCGAGAAAATTTAGTTGAGGCATTTTAAATCTCATTAGACAGTGTGCATAATATTTTCACTGAAGTGTACAGAAAGCTGTTCGGCAAGTATTGCCTAAAACATTTAGATTAAGTGGATTAAGAAACTCGTGAATTTAAATACACAATAAACAAATTATTTTTCATCAAAAACTATTCCATGCAGCTCAAAAAACAATCATGAAATTTAATGGATTGGACTTCAAACTCGCGCAACATCCACCCTATTTGCCAAGCTTGACTTCCTCTGACTACCGTTTTCTAGACCTCATTTGAGAGATGGAGTCTATAAGCTACAGCTCATTTGAATAAGTGCATTGATGTTCAGAGAGAATAAAACATGTTTCAGATTATAAATTGTATTTTTCTTATCGAAATACAAAACTTATAGAATAACGTGGTATAATATTATGATAAAAACAGAACAATTCTTAATGAAAATTAATTAAAACAACTTTACAATCTGATTTATTCAATCAGGAAATGTCGGTAATGATAAGGATAATTTTTAAAGTGTATTCCCAGAACGCCATCTGGAAAGTGTGAGCTCCTACAACCTCCATTTCCACGTCTCTCCATTATGAGAACTAATTGAATTTATCCTTAGGGAGGACAACGGGAACGTATTTATGTCGCTTGTCGGATTTATGGGAAATTCACCAGTTCCTAGTTCTTATTTTCCACGATTGTACAAATGGCGTGGAAGGCATTTTGATGACCTGCAGGACGTCCATCCGGGGGCCACCAGGATATCGCCTTTTATGATTGGAGATTCGGGATTTGTCGCTGTCGCCTATAATGTATCTTATAATGGTGAGTATTTATATAAAAGTTTCGGCAACAAATAACTGAGTCAGGATAAAACTCCTCACCATCAATCGAGGACAAGTTGAATAACATTATTTTTTGTATCGGTTGACGAAGATGATCTAAAGAGCAGCTGTGATGACTTTAACTTTTATTATAAGGAATCTTGTATTTGATAAACAATAATTATTGGAATTATATAAGATTACAATATAATCTATTTTCAACTTTTATTCGGCATTAAGCAATAAGGGTAGGTAGATTTTTCATATGTAACCTTTCTTGCAATAAATTGTAAACTATTTCGGTTGGAATATTTATTATATTGGTTATATCATGTAGTGGTTTTGAAAAGTAAGGTCAAAAAATGAATTGTAGTATTTTACACTCATATTTCATTCATTTTTGCTCGTACAAACAAAATTTGGAGAGCAAAATGGTAGAAATTTTATGCTCTATAGCACGATGAAACAAAATTTCCAAAAAAATATAGTTCTTCAACCCTCTTATCGAAAATTGATGAAAATTTTGGAAACAATTTGTTTATATAGTGCTACAAAGTCATATTTTGTTCAAGACCCAAAAAGGTCGAAATGTCAATTTTCACTTATTTTTTTGTGGAATATGAACTAATGTAAGATTCGGTGATGTAACCAGGTAAATGAAACCAATGATATTAAATGGGACCTTATGGAAAGTAACACCTCGTTTGAATGGTATTAAGAATAGCTATTGAAACTATTTTTTGGATTTAAGATGTTTTGATGGTTAACAGATATAAACACTGAAATTTGCGTTCCACTTTTAATAGATAAAGTGAAATTATTGGTGGGATACGAATAAACTTACAATAAAATATGAGATCAAAACCAAAATATTTAAGGGAAATGTATTTTTAGGATTGATATTTGTGAATTTATTAACGTCATAAAAAAATTTCTTGTTACTGTTACTACTTTTTTGTTCTCATATTTTTATTCAGAAATATGATAATTTCAACAAATTTTACTAGCAGTCATAAAAACAAACATTATAAGACAGATGTAATGTTTGAGGAAAGTCTGTATTTCGCTTTCACCTTTTAATAAAATATAATCGATGGTATAAGGGGGTTGGTTTCTACTTTCAGGTGATGAAAATGAGAACGTCTACTCGGAGATATTGAAATACAACGTGAACACTGAGAAGTACGAGCTATTTCAAAAGATATTGACATACGCCTGCGACGATATCAAATACTTCGAGATTGATACCGTCGAAGGAACGAGGGAAAACGAGAAGGATAGATTCCTCGTCGTTGCAAATTCGTACAAAAAAGGTAAGATAAATATCAGGATATGGATGGAAATCATCTGCATTGGCAAAAATTTTTTCTATAAAGGCCGAATTTACGTCTAAAAATCAATCATTTCTATAGAAAAATATATACATAGGACGAATTTTAGTGTGACTCTTATATTATCGACATTATCTGATAAAGTTTTAACATGATCCTTATCGGGAAAATTTGACGATGTTAATATAGCTGCGTGATGAAAAAATATGTTTTTTTGAATGCAACGATTTTCTTTTTCATCGAAAAGTTTTCCTGCCTTCAAATGTCTATGGAAATACCAATTAGAACGAATTCCTGGAAAAATATGGTCCTTAATTGGTAGTACATTTGTTTGATTTATTTTTATTATCCTCATGAAAAATTCAATCTATAAAAATTCGAAATCTGTCCATTTGTTGCTTATAAGGCGAAACAAAAATTGTCGGGTTAGCTAGTAGACAATATATAGGTCAAACTTTAATATCCTTATACAACATAATCATCTCAGTCAAAGTAATTGCAGGTTACATCCTGAAAGATATTAATTCAGGTCTTCATCATATGCTGTAAGCGTATTTATAACTAAAACTAATCCTTGAAACGGTACATCACCCAATTGGATAATTGCATAAACAAAAATCTGACATTAACCTACTAATTCCCCTAACATGACCTGAAGTCATGAACGGTAAGTACCATTTGTTAATGATCTGTTGTGAGTTCCTGGACGATTTTAATCTCCAGCTTACCTTTACCACATGAATCTCTTGTGTTTATTGACAGATTCGTGGGGAATTCCAGCCTGCAGTAGACATTAAATATATGATTATTTCATACTTGTTGATCAAAGTATGATAAATAAACGAACAAATTATTTATTTTCCGGATAGATTTGAGCACTAGGTGGAAACTGTCCTTTCTCCTGGATGATAGCTTAGGTTTCCAGCAAATTACCTCCCAATCTATCTTTTAATTAGGTGACATACAGACATCACCTAATATTAAGTGTAATTTAATAAAATTTTAAAAATACAAGTGATTCTTTCTAATAATTTAACATTTGGTCTTTAACAACTATTATTAATCCAATGTGGAATATAATAAAATGGCACCTCTTGGAACCATTCGAGATTCACAATGATGAATAATATAATTGAATTTTCAACATCTAGGAATCCATCCTCAAATTAAAGGTAAGTTATCTGTTATTATGTATGCTTATATTTGAACATGGGTGAACATGTTTGTAAGAGTGATGAGATGATATATCCACCCTGCGGAAACAACGAAACTACGGATTAATATGATTACTCTTCCCTATACATAGTTTTTCAGCTGTGTGTACGATCATTATTCTTCGGATACACTTATTAAACAATTCATTGATATAGAAAAAATAGGCAACTGGAATTACTTCTTGACACTATCTAGAAAATGATGATAATATGCCTAACATGCCTAAGCTACCCTTAACAAAAGCAGCAGGAAGACAACATTCATTTTGCACCTACAACCAGATTCAGTAGTGGTGTGAAATTGACAGAAAAACACAGTGATAAGGATGAAACAGGAACAAGAGTGGGCTAATTTTTGTTATGGCACTAGAACTTCCAGTTCCAGAAAAAAAGATGTTGAAAAGTTGTAAATGCAGAAATTACTACTTAAAATATGTCGTTATATGCATCACTTGTGCTGTTAGTTAGATTTGCAAAGTTCATCACATGATACCGATGAGGAAGAAGAGACTGAAACAGTTTTAAAATTAAATCGTCGAGATTTCAAATAGACGTGATCCATCTCTTAACGTAAATGTTCATTTTACCTATGGTAACAGGAAAGATCAACACTATAAAAGTGAGATATCATCTACGGTTACGTCCGATCACAGACATTGCACAAGAACAACTAGAAGACAAGCTATTGAAGACAATGACAAACTGTGTAGTGAGCGGAGGGCACTATACAACAGAAGTGATAAATGGTTAGCTCAAGGACGTGAATAAGAAAGAGATAAATAGGTGTTAGAAGATAAGAAAGCGCTCAGACATCTGAGCGATTGGTAGCTTGCGGCGTGTTGAGAGTAATGTAGATTTGAGCTTTCAGAATGATTCCAAAGCCATCTATTCGCCGGATCTACTACCCTGCAACCTCTTTTTTTCCTCAAAACGTCATAAGAAGTGCAGTTTACTTTGATTTGGAAAAAGAAACAACTGCGAGGAGAGAGAAAATGTTGCTACTGAATAATTTTATAATACATAATTTTTCAGCATCAGTCTCTTCACTTAATTATTCGAACTCATTCCTAGTCAATTTTAATTATATTATGTCAAAGAACCCTCTAAATATAAATGTTTTTTATGTTCACCAATGTCTAGAAGTAACTATGATTTTCATAGACACTCAGATATTATCATGGCAGCAGAAATTTCATAAACATGGAAGACTGCTACACATAATTGAAACATAATTTTCTTGACATTAATCGTTTTGCAGTGGTTAGGGTATTTAGTGAATAAACAGTCTTCTCCTCGGTTCAGAGGTTTACGTATTAGTTATTTATGAAAATTTATTATTTACAGAGTTTATTCCTTGAAATTTTCAATTGCTTTTAATACCCTCTCTCCGGAAATTCTGTTTATCTTTGTATAAAAATATGGAACTCGGCTTCTTTCTATCGGTTTCCGTTAGATCCTACTTCATATTAAAAAGGAGGAATTGTCGATGTTTCTCACGTACCAAACATTACCTCCCCCAAAGTTTACAAATTTCTGAAACATGAGCCATTCACTAGTATTACAGTCTAGACGAGAGCTTTTTTGTACCTCTTCACGTTCTTCTGAATTTTTAGGAATCTCCCCTTAAAATATTCAGACGTTATCACGTATCCAAACTATCTAGCGGCCTACCTTGTTATCATAAAAATTCTATCACCTCGTAAATCTTGAATAAAAACACCAGTTTTTGTGTAATACTAGAGGATCAAACGTAGCCAATATACGGGGCAATAAAAACTCCCATTTTTAAGATTTACATAAACTTTGATTAAGGTATACGATAGAAAAAAATATATAACATACTTGAAAGGAGACGATTGCGAAGAGAACGACAACAGAAAAATAATAGAAGAAGAAATTTCGCCAGAGAGAATTGGAAAAAATTTGGAGTATAATTTCGGATTATATAAATCGGGATATATCCTATATTCGAAAAATTGCTACTAAATCACTGAATTTAAATTAAATTTAAATTTAAAATAAATAAAAATCAAATCATCGAACTTCACTTACTTGATTAATCCTGAAGCCTTTTTACCTTTTCGGTTGTAAGGCTTGTTGAGTCAATACGTGGGCTCCCTCTTCCACAACCGTTTCTATTCTTTCCTCCTATCCTGTGTCTTTTGTTTAATTTCCCGCCATATTATTCTTCGATTTTCCTCTGCTACATTAATTTCTTCTATCCAGCTTCACCTGATACTTTCTTTTTTTCGTACTTCATATATCTTCCGTACTATTCTCATAACATGGTCAAACTCAATCAAATAATTTCAATTATCCTTTATTTATTTTGTTTTGAAATGGTTTTAAATTGAAAATCTCTTATAGTGTTATTCCTAATTTTGTCGTTTCTTGATTTATCATCTATTTTCCTCAGAAATCTCATTTCTGTACTTTGTATTTTACTTTTCAGTTTCTGTGTGAGTGTCCATGTCCAGTTGTTTCAGTTCTCTCTTTTATGTCTTCTCCTTTCGGTGCTTATTATCATCGACCTAATAAGTTTACATTCGTTTATTTTCTTATTCATTTTGACATATTCTATAAAACATAGATGTATCTCTTCTCTATCTTGTCTTATTGCTTTTACAGTTATTTGTCCAATTATGAAGTTTGCATCTGTTGTTCCTTTGTTTCTTGTAAATCCTTGTCATAAGTCTTCTATGGTTCCTTTTCGTGGTTTAGTCTATTAATCTCGTATATATCTTGCTGACTTCCTGGTGCCTTCCCTAGATTCGGTTTTTGTATTGCCTGCTGTATTTCTTTAGATTTATTCTATCTTTCGTTATTTGAGTTACTGTTAATCCTTCGGGTCCTGTGGTCTCTTTGTTTTTTGTACCGTTTATATCCTTTCGTTTTAAAAGATCTTCAAAATATTGTTTCCATCTTTCCATGATATCATAATTGTTTGTTATTACATCTCCTTTTGTATATCTTATGTCGATGAGGGAGTTCTTATTATGATTACTTGTTTTTCTGGTGTTTTCAATGGCACCGAAGAATAGTTCTCGCCATGACTTCTGTTTTTCTTATCTCCTTTCTTTTTTGTATTTTCCGTACTCTGATTGTGCTTTGGATGTTAGGTATTTCCTTGACCTCCAAACCTTTGGAGTCCACTCATCAATTATTCCATAGTTTAACACTATAAAGTAGAGTTCTACTTGAGCTATTGATTTATAATTAGCAAATATGTGTGTAGAATTCAAGGTGCTATATACACTACGAAAGGATATATTGTGTCCCCTTTTTCGCTGTGGAGCTGGGAATGCTAAGTGTTTAAAACTGATCTATAACTCCTACTCCTTCCAGAAAGTTCTGCTATAGAAATAATCTTCATATTTTATTTAATTCTACGGGTGGTGCTTATTGGTTATGGGTTATTAAGCAACCATAACTTATTCATAAACCTCTGAAGAAAGTTATTTTAGGACCAATCCTCATTAAAATGCTGTTCACAGTTGGTTAGATTTTCTTCCAAACCACAATGACGACTTCTTTGTAGAGAGCTGGACGAAGTTGTGCTCCTGTATGCGTGTTTTAACGTTTATTAAAATAATACCATTGAAACATAGATCTCATACCACGAAATTTTCATATATCCCTCTAATTGGTTTTACTTAAATAATTTAGTGATATACCTTCACTTAGTTTAGATTTAGTCAAGAGTAATACTTCATTGTGATAGTGTTAAAGGTCAGACAGTCAAGGCCAGTGTATACTAGAGAGTGGTGTGAGGAGATTAAAATAATTGAAGATGCATAGTATCCATTGAAATGTTCTAAACTTCGATATAAAATGTACTAGTAATTATTCATGTGACAAATTTGATAAGCTGAATATAAAGTTTCGATGTATTACACCAATCAACGATACAATCCAATTAGAGTCGAGAAAGCTTGTAAATATAATAAAAAAACATCTATATATAACAAATAATGATACTAAATCCATAGCAACTAGTAGATACACATATTCATATACATCGCAGTTGAAAATGTCAAACTGATTCATATTTCGCATTCAAATATATTATTTGAAACAACACAAAACTTTTAAATGGAACGGTATAATCCATAGAGAATTATTAACAAGTCGTATTGCCATTGATTGAAAATATAGAGAATTGAACAACGTAATGCGTCAAACTTTATGTCCACTTTAATTTATTAGTGAAAACATACTCCAAGCTAATAGTTGTAATGATTAGTACGAGGATTATCTGGAAAGTTTCTGACTGAACATTAGTTTCTGTGTCGCAATCGTATAAGTGAGTTGGTGTGAATATTTTTTAAAAAATCAAAAAGTTCAGTATCGATCTGTCATTAAATATCTGTTTTTAATAATGCTATGCAAATGAAAGAGGACACCGTGTACCTAGATTACACTATCATTAACGACCGTAAAAGTTACGGCAGCTGAATTCAAATGTGGTGTCCCGTTCAGCTTGACTAACGACGAGCGTTCAGGAGACAAGTAATATCATCGAAAAAGTTCACCGAATGGACTGAACGATCTTAATATAAAAGTTAGAGAGATACAAGATGAAATGGCATATCAAAACAACGTATATGTCAAATAATGACATATATGTCAAATACATGCGTCAGCTATCCGCGCGTCGAGAGCCACCTTTGCTCATTTTGCTTCGAATTATGGCAGGTCTGAAACGAAAAAACAATCAAAACAGTTGAATTCAAATGGCAACCTGCCCAGAAATAGACAAAGAAGGTTTAATCAGACCGAAACGTTATGTGCGAATATTAGGAACCTCATTAAAATGAACAGAGGTGCTGCCTAATTATAACAAGTAATAATAAACCACAGAGAATGGGAGAAAAAAATTATATGTACTTAGGATAAATTATACCGTATGTTATGCTTTTATATGAAACTAGCGTCTATAACGATCAGAAACACTCTTAAAAGTTTGTATTTATTTAGATATATTAGATCGACGGCCCGTCTTAAAAATTTATTTACATTGTATATAATTCTACGCTGTTTTTGTGTACTGTAATTTCTCTGCCTTCATAACTTTTTACCGTGATATTTGGTCCATCTACAGATTTATCCCTTGTCATTTTTACCAGCTTATCGTCGTTATTCAACTTATATAATGGTTTCTTTGTTTTTATGCAGTATTACCCATGTTATCTAAGTCAGATGATCGTCTTATGTTTTCCCTTGTTTTGCGTTGTTTTTCCCGAGATACGATTGAGAATTTTCATTTCTATATCCTTGTTTCAGATGTATAGGTCAATATAGGTCTGATTGTTGCTTTGTAAATTCGTGCATTTCTTTCTTGTCTTAGGTGATTGTTTCTCCATACTACGTTCTAAAGAAATCCCGTGAACTTACTTGCTCTTGTTCTCTCACCTCTTCTTCTTGTCAATTACAAGATACTTGAATTTCATTGACTGTTGGATTATTTGTATTTCTAGTTTTGATTCGCATCTAATGATGTTGTCATGCTTAAAGTTATTATTTTGTACAAAAAAAGTAGTGGAAATTTTTAATAATGAAGTATAGTATTAAATTTAAATAATTTCATAATTTTATTATCGAAATATTTCAATTGCTAGATTAATAGCATCCGTTTGTCTACACCAACGCTAATCTGGAAGGCTCTTGGAATATTTATTTTATACTGCTGGATATTTTTGCAGCTTTTCCCCATTATGAGATACTCTTCTCTACCTCAACGATTCATAGTTATATCGCATGGAGTTAGTAAAAATAAAAATTTTAAATCTCGTCAAGAGTTGGCGACAGATACATGAATCGTATGCAACTCGTAATAGTACTTTGTTTGACATAGAGAAAAACGTTAGTACAATAAAACTATCTCAATATTTTATTGATATTGTCTAATAGAGACCTTTTGACATAAAAGAATTTCTCATAACCAGCGCATCGTCATGTTTATCGTGGATTAATTTCAAAATTCACAAAACTTTTTTGTACCGATGATATGAACTAAAATATATTCTAACAAAGATTGCAACGTCATAAATGTCAATTTGAACTATTATTTCCTATTATTTTTGTAATTATTCCATCTCTTGAATAACAATCATCAGTTATTTTCATTTATTTCACATCAAAGGACCCTACGGCTCTTTTTACTTGGTTGATGAATAGCAAATAGAAGTGAGGGTAATGCCAGAGAGTGTTGAACTACATGAAATAAATAGCAGCGCTGATTGGTGTCCTCTTTTCCGTTCGAATTAAAGGCCAATAGGATACCGAAGCGTTCTGATGAGATGCAATAACATCGAAACAAGTCAGTAGATTTCGTCCCTTTTTTTGCAATCTCGAACAATCCCAAATGGAATTCAATATTCATGGTTTTATTAATTAGGAAAGTAGTTGTTTTCTTCTTGAAGAACGGTTTGTAATTATTGGAATTCGAAACAATATCTGATGTGAAATTATTAATTATATTTTAATATATTAGATACATATTTACATCAACGAGAAGAAGCTATTCGTACAACTTCATTTTAATAGATGAATATCGCGAATTTTAAGAGGCAAAAGCATTTCCGAGTTTGTTCAAGTACGGTCAACAAGTCATCGGAAACCCTACTAGCCTTGCACTTTTCATTTGCACATACTTCTGATAAAGGGTTGGTGAATAAATATTAATCTATCAAGGTAATTAAATTAACACTAGAGTCATCAAAATAATTCGATTTAAGTAAACACACGACCGAGGAAAAATAATTTCCAATTTCGCCAAAGCTTTTAAATCCTTATTATCCTCTCTCTATGTTAGAATATCATTTAATTTGGACTCAATACCGTCTGGCCTTCAGCTCCAAATGGAGGGAAGAAGCATATTGTGTCGCCACCGCATAGCTTTCAAATTATCCTTCCTTTCTGCATCTTCCCTTTCTCTCTCTATCCCAATGGACGTTTCCTTAAAACACTTAATGACACAATGATTAAATAAATGAATAGCCATCCGAAAGTTCTATAACGAAATGCATGAATGTATAAACGTGTAGGTAACGCGAATTTGCATCGAATACTTGAAAAGGGCACTCGCTATTGGATTTCATATACTGATGCTGCAGCCAAGCATTTGAGATCTTATTTTAGAGTTTAGTCTAGGAAGTCTGTTAGTTGGTGTTGAAGAGAGTGTTTATCTGACCGTATATAACAGCCGAATGGAGTGAATCGTTAATAAATAAATGGGGGCATGTAGGGAATAACGTTGGAACACGTCGATTTGTATTTTCTCCTTCTAATTGGATCATATTGTTATGTAACAGTTCTATTATTTGTTTACAATAATACGTTTTCTTATCGAAATTTTCTCTCATAAATACCTGAGTTGGTGTTATTTTAAACAATAGTACTGGCACTGATTACGATTGTCATATAGGCAGACAAAAAATTGTTAAGGTTATGAGTTTTGCCTGAAAATAAAAAAAAGGAAAGCTGGAATATTGCAGAAGAACTCATCACGTCAATGAGAGCTAACTGATTGGTAATAAATGAAAAAATACTTATGTCTAGAAACATATATCATTCCAATCGTACGATAAGACAGAGGATATTTTAATTTCCTGGAAAAAGGTGACGAGTTCCATTTTTGAGTTTATTTCCTCCATACTTTATTATCACTTTGATTAAATTATCATATCAGGTGGTTCACAATTTTCCATTTGTTATTATTGCTTCAGTTATATGAAATAAGTTTAAAAATATAAAAACAACAAGGTTAAAGAAGACCAAGGGGGACTAAGACCAAATATTTACGCTTGAACAGAACTAGTACTACGAACAAAATGTTGGACTTCACACACAAAACAACTATTTGAAATAGAAATAATTTCAAAATATTTATCGGATGAACCTTTAGTAGAAGAAGGACTAAGACAAGTCGAACCATAGAGTATGAAGCAATTGTAAGACCAGTAATTCTGTACGGATCAAAAACATGGACGATAACGCAAAAATATTCAAATCAACTTGAAATATAGGGAAGAAAAGAATACTAAACTGACGTCCCAGGGATGTAGCATACCGTAACAGGAGACGATCGTCAACGCTATGATCAGATGATTTGAGAAGGATATCTTCCTAATGAATCCAAGATACCCCAAGACCGAGCAAAATGATCTAGGCTAAGAAAGGTTTCTCCTAACAGTGGACGAGACAGGCTACGAAGTGATAATGATGAAGGGAAAGAATCATCAGGAAAATATATGTTAAAATGGCAGAAGGTATCTGGAGAAGAAGTGCACACAGAGAACTAATGATGATATAAATAAAGCTGAAAATAACTCAAATAGTTAGGGCTCAAAAAGTAAGATGGTTAGGACACATTGCCACAGAAGTAAGTTATGAGTACGACCTGTAGCGCTGAACAATGTATATATTATTGTTTCAACTTCCTCTAGTGTTATTTCTGGTTCTTCATTATTATAATTCACTGAGGAGTTTCGTTTATAAAATGAAGTTTCTCTAGTAGAAGTTTTTAACTACATGTTTCTTTGACTGATTAAGATTCTCGCCGTATGTTAAATAAGTTTTTATATTCATCCTATTATTTATGTTTATCGTGCTTTTATTGTTTGATGTTGTTCATTTTCTGTAAATGACGGCTTCATGACCTTACTGTTAAATCTTAAATTTTTATATACGAGATGTGGCTACTAAATAACGAGACTGGTAATATAATTTTATTTTAGTTTGATATTATGAATATTTATTTATTTTCTTCTTCAACATATACCCCTCCACTATTCCTACATAGCTCCATGCGAACCTTCCATTTATAGAAACAGTGCAGGAGGTTTTTTTCTGTTTGTTCTTTCAGGAACCGCGTCGGTTTTCCTTTCACAGCTTCAACAGACTCAAATCTTGTTTCTTTTGAAACATATTTGACATTAGGAAAGAGGTAGAAGTCGCACGGTGCAAGATCTGGGGAATTAGTTGAGTAGTCTACCACTGGGATGTTGTACTTGACTTGATGGACAGTGCGGAATTAGGCACCAGTTTGGCACACACTTTTTGTATGTTGAAATTTTCATGTAATATCCGCACAAATACGTTCAGATCGAACAAGATTACCGATTTTTTCATTCGTTTTTAATCTTGAAAGGTGACCCGAACGTGAATCATCTTCTCGGCCATAATAAAAACGCTTAGACCACTCAAAAATAAGTGGATGCGACAAACATTCATTGCCATACACGTGTTTCAATAAATTACGAATTCCATTTGCAGGCTTTCCATGTTTCATGTGAAATTTCATACAGCTACGGCTGTATGGTAAACATCGCATCGAATGAGTAAGCTTCTGGCTAAACAGCTACAAGTCGTTGACCTTTAGCTCATGCGTACTTTTTCTGTAGCAGCTAGTTTCGAACAATAAAATCTGTACCATGAAATAAGCAACTTTTCTGATTCCTAGAGGTGAACATTATTCTATTAATTTTTTTGTGTCTGTACTTATCTTTTTCAAAAACAAACTTTTTAATAATTTGGTATTAACTTAATTTGAGTGGGCGAAATTTATTCATGTGACATTATTCCCTTTAAGCCAATCGGCTTGTGAAGGAGTACAGACCAACCTTGATATCCTAAAAATCTATTATGATGAGTTATATTATTATAACTCATGTTGATTGTTTATAGATACTATCAATTTTATTAATTGCTCAGAAAGAGTTGAATAGTTGAATTGCAATTAATGAAAAAACTTGATAAATAATCGATGAAATTCTCCTAGACTATATACTGTTCCGAGCAAAATGAGAACTACACCGCACCGCTTAGGATAATAAAGAAACAAAGGATTCGTTTTCAAATTAGGATAATGGGTAACGGTTGGAATTTTCCGTTTCACTCACACTCTCATAACAAAAACGACAAAATTCGGCTTATAACTACCAAATTAGCCGGAAAGAGAGAGATAAACTATATGATAGGATTTTAATTAAAAACGTTTTGTTTAACTAAACTTATGAATACAGAAAATTAAGTAGATTGTGGTTACCATAATAAGTTATTAATTTACGGCATGCTTTAAATGTGTGTATGTCTTTTTCGGAATTTCTCTAAATAGACCAGGATTGAACAAGTGGTTTTATAATTCCTGCCTTTCAGAGTACTGAAAAGGTGTAGGAAGTACTTACACTTCCTGGAAAAATCCTTGAATTTCCGTTAACATTTTCCTGAAAAGAAATTGTCGTTCGAAAAAAATGGTTCCTGTCGCGATGTTCTGATTCCTGCCATGTTTAGAAAACGTTAGTTTACATCAACTCATATATTTTCTGAAATGACTTTTTTTGGAAATTAAAAAACAAATATTACAACCTAGAAGTCTTTTACGAATTTTCATACATATTTTATAATCATATTTCTATAAACATAGAAGGAATAATGAAATCACGACAGGGCACACTTTATTTTGGAAAATATCAATGGAAATTCAAGGATTTTTCCAGGAATCGTAAGTACTTCCTATACTCTTTCAGTACTTCAAAACAAATAAGAGAATCGCACCAATTCCTCCCAGTATAAGACATTACTTAAAAAATTCACGGAAATAAAATTTAAATAGTCATTTTTTTAAATAGTGTCCAGATGTAGTTAATTATCGGAATATTATAAAATTTCATTACAAAAAAAGTATACCACGAATGGATGATATGTGAATGAGAAACTATAGGTTAGAATTTTCTGAAAATTTACATGGAACTCATTGTATTTGAACAACTTTCAGTTGTGTAGGACTTCCAGTAACATTATTCAAATCATCGTACTGTTAAAAAACTCCAGTGATTTGAATTTCTTTTGGAAATATTTCTCTTTATGCCCGGTATAATAAAAATAAGTTAATTTGACATTTTATCAGCTGCAGAATCCGCAGAAATCTAAAATTAGTACTTCAGGTTTATCAATAATTGCATTGGTTCCCTTCTGGTTCGGCTGTTTAAACTGAATTCATGAATTACAAGAAACGGAAGTACTTATCAATCACACAAACTTAGCATTTTATATGAAAACATTTTTTTCGCGACCTTAACGCCCAATATAATAACCAAAGCTAAACTGAACTTAACCTAATCAAAGCTAAAGTTAATCTAACCTAGCCAAACCTGAAAATACTTCGTGCACTTTATAATCAAATACAAGCATAGACACATGAAACATTTTACTTTTGTTTAAAAAGTTCTTAACGATGCCCTCATTTTGCGTGATGATAAAGTGTGGAAGTAGATCTGAAATCTTAAGATCTAAATGTCGTTTAAAAATAAGCAGCATCTTAATTTGCTACCCAAGAAACGGTGGCTAGTTGATATGAAGAGTAGATAGATAAAAGTAGATTTAACATAAGCAAAAGCGAAATATAAAAGAGTATGCTACAAACACTACTATAGGTACGTGCATTTTATTAGTAAACTGTTGAGTGCTTTGCAGCAGCCTGGGAAAAATGTTCTCTTGATTATATGCTAGCTAGCAGTTTAAAAATGGGTTATAAACCTTCATATCTGCAAAACAAAGACAAAAGTACAAAACGTCTAAATGTACAAAACATGATGAACTGTAATGTAGAAAATGTAACGATCGTGAAGTACGTATGTCACAGTTGGTTAGAAGAGTAAGATACTTCATACAATAATCAAATCTATCTTTGTGAAACGTTACCGGAAAAGATGGTTGCTGAAGCCTACTTATTTTCAAAGAATACTTCTACTCGTAGTCTCAAGTGTAATTAGGCAGAATTTGAGTCAATATTATCTTTGTATGAAAGAATGTCGTTTTACTAGAAGATACTAAAACTCCAAATACAAGTCCAGAAAATTCTCAATGCAGACATATTTATCACCAGAATACATATCTAATGCTTTTACTAAGTTAGCTAGTGTTAGTGTATTATTGAAACCCATCCTTTCTAGCGAAGCTTCAAGACATGATGAGGAGAGAAAGAAAAAATTCGGTGGATCGAGTGTATTAAGTGTGAAGGTGATTATGTTTTAATTGAAAAATTGTTTTTCCGTCAAACCTTCCTGGTACATCGCTAACTTGTAGCATAATTTAAATTAACAAGTATATATCTGAACTGCTAAACTGATTTTTTATGATAACATTGCGTTATTTATAGGGTCAATATGACTTAATGCTCCCGGGTAGTTGAGTCCAAAAATTCACATCGTCTCATAAAATTTCTTGATAAGTCTGCAATGTATATGGAGAGAAGAAATGGAGGTCGGGGTGATATTGAAAAATTAAATATTTTCTCAGTGAAATAACTTTTTTATTGAAAATCCATTCTACCGTCGAACAACCTTCATTTATCGGGATCGAATTGTGTAGATTGAATATTAGATGTTTCCTATCAATTTCATATAACTAATAATTAATCGAAAACCATTTTAGTAGAATGTCAATTGTATCGAAAATTTTTTTCAACGAAGAATAATTTTCCATCATTTTTATCAAAGCTAGAACAACAGCGAATATTTGTTTGATCTGCAATCATAACAGTTGACTGACGAAACATGCAAAGTATTGTTTTGTGTAAATGGATATTTATATTTCGCACTTGTTCAATTTAAAAATGCATATCATAAAATTAATTGCGTTATTTTTGACCAGAGAATAATTGACAATGCTTATTTTACAGCATCCCTATTTTGATGTTTACTTTTTTTACAAAATAATAGGAAAGATCCTTCTACAGGGCCCAAAAATAAGTATGGAGAGTGATAAGACAACAGCGAATCTCCCGGACAGGATGGACTCCATAATGAACTTCTAAAGTACGGCGGCAAGAACTTACAAATCTCACCTGTCAAATTTGTAAGTTCTGGTGCTACACTGTTGGATACAGCAATAAAACTCGTTCCAAAAATTATTACTAAAACAATTTAACTCGATCACAACACTAGAAGACTAGCAGAAAGGATTCAGATCAGGAAGATTCTGCGTATATGCAGCACATGTCACAAAAGCGTTTGATATATACTTCTGTTATACCATGACATGTACCAATATTGAAAATGGTGTACTAGATTTGATTTTTCATGTTCTGTCCTATCCACTGTTATTGGAGGTTGGCGCATGCTTCTCTGTCCGCCGCTGTGTGAACCAGATCTTCTATATCTCTAAACTGTATTCCTTCCTTTAAATCCTATTTGAAATGAAGCTGTAAAATAACAAGATTATGTATTGTAATAAATAGTTATCACAGCGTGAGTAATAATGGAATATAAGTCCAATCACAGACGATAACAAAAGATAAATCTCCAATTGGAACACGAAGGATAGGTGGACCACGAAAGAGATAAAGGGCTAATCTAGAACCAGGAAAAGGAAATATATCGAAGAAGGAACAGACATAGTAGAAAGAAGAAGACTTTTTCTATGAGAGAGTCTTAAATTCATTTGTTAAGGAAGACACATACCTGCTATGAGGCTCAAAATAGAGGCGTAATGACAAACGATGCAGACAAATATTATAGTAGTAGATTATCTACTACAACGAACAAATACAGGTCGAAGAATCATCCTTAAACTTCAAAATTTCAGCGTTGAATTAGGTCCAGATTAATTGTATGGAAACATAATTTAACATCAATTATTGAATAAAAATCAAATAATACGATTTAGAGTTTCAAAAGAAACTTCCAGATACTGTTCAAACAGCATCTGACGTTTGTAATAAATTGCTACCACCTACTGAAAGATGAAATCGCTTATATACTTATTTTTGAAACGAAAAACCCATGAGATTTGTTCCAGAATAATCAAAAACTTGAAATTAATGAAACTCAACGATTTCTAGAAGATATATCTGATGAAAAAGATTAGATGATACAAGATTGCATTTTTAGTTTTAATGTCAGGCTCCTTAAGTTATTGGCCTTAAAAAAGCATGCTGTTGTACTGAACTTTGAAAATTAGAAATTCAAGAAATGAAAGATTTCAATTTGGCTCTTTTGCTAAAATAACTTGATAATAAAGCCCAAGTTGCTAGAAATTTCACAGTCACAGAAGAATTTTACTAAATATACAAAAAAACTTGGAAACCTTCGACGATATATGACTTAAATACCCTAATTACCAAAATGGCGATTATATAAAACAGACAATGGAAAGAAATAACATCGGCCGCATGGCAAAATTTTTGTTATTACTGAATAACGAATTTTATACAGACCTATACACTGTTTCCGAAGGGTATCTAAGAATATTTTAGTTAAAGCAGAAGCAGATTTTCCATCTCTAAAACTTCATGGGGGCTGAATATTCAGCTATATTGCTGAATCTACATCGATAACTCTATGGTTAACAAGGTATCCTCAACTAAATGATGAAAAGACTTATATAAAATACATAACAGCCAGTTATGTGGAAAACAGAATTTTTTTGGTTTGGTGCTGGGACCCACATTCTTGAACCTATACTATAAGAAGCTATTATCTTACAAATGTCTGATATCTGCAGTGCTTAATAAATGATCGAACATTAAAACGAAAAGAATCAAGATTTTTCACTATAATTAATGAATTTGATGAAATTTTTATAAAAGTGATCTCAGGTCGTGAAACAAAGAAGAAAGCTGTAAATACTATCTACTCTCATTTACAAAATTGTGAGTTATATACGGGGCACTGTTTCCGAAGGTCATTCGCGACGATCCAATTAAATATAGGATGTAAATTGGTCTACAAGATGATCCCGTTACCTGCATTTCAAAAAAAGACGTAAACTAATGACATGTAAATTCATCGTCGGTGTTTTCTTGACTATCTATCTGCATCTGTAGGTATGGGATAATATATTTTTTCTTTCGAAAGCTGAGAAAATGTCAATTTGAAGCGTATGTAAAAATAAAAGTTGGTATATTAGTACCACTAACCTAACCTAACCCAAACTATTATATAAATGTTGCTTTTGGACAATAAACTAGTCAAAATAAAATGTACCATTTGTTTTTTTGGTTCCACTATAAAACCCTGGGGATCAATTTACCCATAGAAATTAAATAAAGCAGGTAATGGTGACGAGTTAACCACCGCCTGTGGATAGAGGTAGCATTGTTACAACCCTCCAGAGACATGGGGGTTGAAAGTCGAATACAGTGGCAGAAGGTTATATAGAAATATGTTTAGTAAACTAAAGGAAAATTGCTAATTAGCATTGAACGAACCGTCGCTGACGTATTCTAGGGTTTTGGTAAAAGAAGAAGCAAAAAAACGGCTCTTTTCAAGAAATATCGCAAATTATAAATCAATAAAACTCCCCTTTCAATTTTACTATAAATTTTTGTAATTAAGAATTACGGGGGTATATAAATAATATAAAATAAATTTCAATTAGAAAATGTGTAAATTAAAAAAAAATAATCGTGTTGTGGGGTTCGTGGGAAAATTATTGTACATAACTCGTTAAACACACGCGTGTGGTTTCCGAAAACATTTCTGCTCGTGTGTTGAATACTATTACTTTTTGGCTGCACCTTCACCTTCACCTGTATTCTGGTGTGATTTATAAAGTCCTGCAAATTCAATTGAGTTTTTATTTAGATTTGTGCTCAAGGATTTTCAATGTTGGTTGTTATCAGATATTTGTATATTACTGCGACATTGTAAATTATCTTTGGCTCCTATTTATTTCTTGTACAAATCGAATTTGACGAACCTGAAGATCATCCAGTTAATTGGACCATCACTTGCTTTCGAGTTATAATTTCGACAGATTCAAGTGATAGATGTAACGCTTTGAATTTAATATTGTGCATATTATTGTCATACCCGAGTCTTTTCGATGTTATTTAAAATTCGTCTTGACGATTATTATCATCTACTTTCACAATTATTCAAAATTTCTACAATTACGTGTTTAATCAGAATGAATTTATGAATTTAGGAAAATCCTATTTTCTTTATTGCAGATTCTACTGGGAAGAGTAATAGAAGAGAACCTTCAATCATCATTTATAAGTTTGTGGATAATTATTTCTATCCGTTTCAATCTATTACTTCGGATGGAGTTTTTCAATGGGAAATTATAAAGGTAATTTGAATCATGATGGAATAAATTCGTGATTATATAATATCTCATAATACATCAATATTCAACCATAAATTAACATTCTTCAACGTATTAACTTCAACACCATTCGAAGAGTGAAAATATTACCTTTTTATACTCAAATTAGTATAGAAAAAAATCATGTGAATACCAGAATTTGCTACATTATACTCTAAAAATGAAATGTAATTCGTAGTTCTTCCTAATATAGAAATTAAAAGGTTATTGATGTTGAAGATATTAAAAATACATCGTAATGACCATGGTTCCCCAATGTTTGTTAATGTGTATTATTTTTCTGTCGCATATATGGAAACAATTTAGTTAATTGTAACAATTTAACGAAAATAAATTGAATATGTGTTAGGATACACAAAAAATATTTGAACTAATTTTAAGTTAATATATACGATTTTCAAAGTGGTGATAATAGAAGGGCATACAATTGTAAGGTCTCTGTTTGGAATTGTGTGGAACGATTTTGAGCATTTCTAAGGGTATTGGGATACATTTACAAACTTAGTATCATTATTTTCTCAACTTTACTTTGTTATTTGTTTATGTGTGAGCACACATTTCATTTGAATGTTGAGGTAATCAAATACCTTATATCATTGTCACCCTCAAAAAACTTACTTAAAATAGATGTACTTTGTGTTCACTTAAGCCACCATATTTAATTAGAATAATTATATTTTAAGTTTTATGAGAAAATGAATATTTGTCGTACAATTATAGACTTATGAGGGTGAAAAAATGTTGCCATATGCTGACTGAAGAAATACGCATTCGTCAGCTATTCGTGGGTCGAATGCTGCGTTTGCCAACTTTGAACCAAAGCCACTTTCGAATGAGGATTTTCCAGGCCTTATTAATGGGGTTTAAGCAAAATGAGTTGGATGTAGATGCCTCTACACACCTGAAACGAAAAAAATAGTGTATAGAAAATACCGAACTTATTCCGAAAAAGCTGATCATTTTCCATGCCTTATTAGTGGGGTTGGAATAGAATGAGTTGGATGTAGTTGCAACTAGAATCCACCACTACACATTCGCGATACGGAAAAAAAGTCAAGAAATTGGATGGTACGGTTTCATCTGTTGGAAAAATAATTGCGACTGTTTTTTGGGATAGTCATGATAGTTTGCTCATCGAATATCTTCAAAAAGGTTAAACAATAAGAGGACTTCGTTTGATAGAGTAAAGAGAGAAAGTGAGAAAAAAATAAGAAGTGCTTTATCTTCAGGACAACTCACCCCTCAAACTTCAATGATCGCAAAGTCTAAAATTTTAATTCGAATTGGTTGACCACACACAGTTTTCACCAGATATCACCACCAGCGACTTCTTTCCTGTTTTCTAACTTTAAAGTTCCACTTAGAAAGGAGAGATTTTATTAGACGAGGACGTTAATGTATACGCCTATTTTGAGGAGAAATGATTAAAAAGTTTGGAGTATCATTGAAAAGTGGACTAGGTTGAAAAATAAGAATGATTATGAGAATATTTCTTTGTTATGTAGGTAGCTACAAAGAAAACTTCCATAATTAAATGTAAAACTTGTTTCCTATTGTAACAGTAACAATGCCGAGACAAATAAATTACAATAAAAAAATATTAACCAAATTTGTGCTTGAATAATTTTTGTAATATCACGTTTTTTTATTATAATAAACAAATAAAGTTAAGTTGTTCGACCATGTAATCAGAAATTTATTAAGTTGTGATAATATTTTGCCGAAACAAAAACTCAATGATAAGAAAGAATTTTTACTATTGCTGTTCTAGTATAAATTTTCCAGTCTACTTTTGTCAAAACTAATATAGATAAAAGATACTTAGAAAAATGAGCTTATCCAAGCAAACGTACATTCGCAATTCTCATTTTATTAAATTCCTTCATTTTTGGTTTCGAATCAACATTCTTTGAAGTTTTGGTCGAGATGGTTTAGTATTTCACTGTCATGTTAAGAGTTATCTTATTGAATCTGAACTGAATTTAAAGGGAAAAATTGAATTGTTTTTATATGGAAACTTGGATTTTAGATCGTCGAAAAGCTGTATTTGGAAATATAATTTATATCTTTAAGAAAAAATACATTTATAAATATTCACAAACATATAAGAGAATAATAATATTAAAGGTGTGGGTAACGTTAAAACAGACTTTGATTATTTACCTTACGTATAAACTATATGAAGGAACCCACATATGTCGTCACTCGGATAAAGGTTTTTATTTGTTACTCACACAAGGTTTAAGGGAAGGGAGCAAATAATTTAGTAAAAATTAGCTAATTTTATCTTTGGTGAGTTTACCTTCAGCGTCTGAACTTGGTTATTGAAACGGGCCTCAGACAGTGTTATTGTGAAAGTATTCTAAAGATGGACGAATCTATAGGATTAGAAACTGTGGCTGAGTATATAGCTTTATTGTCTTAAAGAGTTTTCGTGAAGCTTCCTTAGCTAAATAGGCCATGTGACTACGCCACAACATATTGCTACCAACCTCAACATACAACAAGCGATGGTAATATCCAGACAGAACCAAATCCTGAGCTGCAGTGCCAATTTTCTTTGTAAATATAGCAGCCTGGGTCTTTGGTGCATTAAACTCAATCAGATTGTTTACACCCCAGAATGTTCTTAAGATCGGTAATGATGGTAGTGTTCTGTAGCTGTTGCGGTTGATTTGAACGACTACACTAGTGTGATTTCGTCGGCGACACTATATATCGAGTTTGTAGTTTTACCGAGTGGATTGTTGATGTACAGGAGAAAGAGTGTAGATGACAAGATACGGGATTCATCGGGATCGGTGTTAGATAATGCTGAAAATGCGCTGAAAAAATAAGTAAAATGAAAGAAAACTTATATTTTCGATTTTTCATGACCAAAAATAGGATGGAGCAAATATTTACTAATAATTTTGGCTTCTTCACGAGATTTATAGGTAAAGTGGGTTCTTTAGTCCGCTACATTAATTTTATGCTGATTAATTACGACTTAATACATTCATCAATATCTGCGGCTTTGTTTATACATTTCGATTTGTTGTGTTAAAAAAATTCAATTCATTAAAGTGTTTAGGCAATAATTACTAATTTATTCTTATCAGTTTCTTGAACCAACATTATTTTCCTTATAAAGTATAATGAAACAATTAAAATAGCAATTTTCTAGAATTTAGTTTGTTAACAATGCCGACCCTGACTTTGTTCCGAAAACGCCTGTCTATCGGAGCGATTCCATTAAAGGAACTCCTTTCAAGAACAATAATTAGTTTGTAAGTTGTAGCCATCAAAACCCGTATTTGCTCACACAACGTTTCTTAAGAAATTCGGTATTGACTCTCCGTTTCCTAATTTTTATTAGAAAAAGAATCGAGGGAAAACGCTTTTTCGGTAGCACGGGAAAATTGAATGAAAGTTAACATCTATTCTTAGAAGATGATATACACGAAACACTCCTTGTTCGAGATAAAAACTTTGTTAATGCTAAAATAATAGAGAAAATCATATAAAGAGAACTGGTATACGTGAAAATGAACATTTGTCAAGTATTTGGTATTTACAAAATACGAATAATTATTTTGAATACTGTGGAATAGCTTTGAAAAACATCGAGTACAATATATCATAAACTAGAGGGAAAGTTTAACACTATACTACCAAGCCTCACCAATAAGAAATAACATCAAAATGATAACATTGTAGAGTATAGAAATATCTACAACTTTTGTATTCACAATTTCTTCATCTCTAAATTTATGCAGGTTTTTATTTGTATCTAGAAAAAAATAATTTTTTGTAGTTTATTAGGTAAAAACTTACCTTTCTATCGCCCACACACGCTGTTCTTTTTTTGAATTAATGTATTCATTCTTAACTTTATTTTGACTTAAAATCGAAAACACTCTCAATTTTCAATCGATAATATCGAACTTTTGAAAAAATCTGAGGCCTTTTCATTCGTTGAAATATCAAATAAATGAAAAGAAATAATATTTACATGCCGATATTCATTCTATTCTGCTTGCCTCAATTCCAAATATTTTCACAAGTATTTTTGAATCTGCCACGGCAACTAACCTCCAACCTCGTGACAAAAAGTATAACTTTAGTGCGTTATAACATAAATAACTATTTATGGATTTAGGGAAGTGATACAAAATTTCATTATGGAACTAATAATGTCCAACATTTTATTTTCGAAGCTCTCCATAATGATGTTGATGTTGTTGATATTGATGCTCACCACCTTCAAGTTATGTTAACATACAAGTTCTTTATTATACAAAAAATATCATCAAATTAGCATGCTTTTTTGCTTTAAAAAGTTTTTTTCCGATGTTATAGCAATAAAATGTTTTCCCTATTTCATGTTGCATGAATAATTAGTGAGAAACAGTCATTTACACTAATCAGGCATCCACTAAATCTGAGCTAATTCATGTAATTTTTCTGAACAGAGGTTACAAGCGAGTGATTATTAGTTGAAGCGAAAAAGACGCCTTATCATCAATTTTCCCAGTTTCCCAGTAAATTCACTTCTTTCACTATTGGTTTCGTGCTTTTTTTTCATCACTTTTATATACGGGTGCTACTCAAAATACGAGGAAGAACGTGGAGTTTTTTACTGCTTAGACGGAGATGGTAAAAGAAATACCAAAACTGTACAAATCTGACATACCACTTTGACCAATTGTTCCAATTATTCAAACTTCTTTCACCCCATTATATAATTATTTGAAAAATATTTTGGAGATAATTTAATACTAAAAAAAGCGATTGACCTTTTTGTCAAAATGCTATGGTCTAGAGTGACTTGTTATTTGGATGAAAATAATTGATTTGTTGACTAACAGTAAGTAGGGGATTGTTCTTGGTCCGTCAGATAACTTGCCCCTTGAAACGGCTAGTTTTTGGCCACAAATAACGATTCATAACAATTGAAATACGGGACATAAAGGAATCGAGGTAATTAAGTTCAAATTAGCAGTTATTTTCGAGGTGTTTTTTGATAGCAGAACATAGAACATCAGATATATTTACTTATGTCTCATACGAGCAAGACTAGGTCCATAATCAGAGAGGTAAAGTGGATCGTTTTCAATACCATTACCCATTCCCATGAGTTTGACGTCTGTGTGACATATGATGACTCTATATTTTAGAGAATGTAAAAACGAAGGAGAAGTTAATTTCTTACGTTGAAACAAATTCTCAATGCCAACTCATAATCTAGATAAATCATCAGAAGAAACATGAAATAATGCTTAAGAATATAAAGTACAACAAACTTATCATTTACATCAGAAAGAGTGATTAATTTTCTATTTTGCTCCTCGTATTTCTTTGTTTTTGAAAACAAGTGAAAATCGCGAAGAAGAAGATTGGCAATATAGAACAGATGGGGATAGCTTCAATTCAATTTCAAAAAAATTTCCCTTTGAGGACTATCGAGAAACTGTATTGGAAGCACAGCCTTTGACTACGGGCAATCGCCGAAATCTTTTTTGATGAAGATTTGGGTAACTATTTTTTCAATTTCTTGGGTAATCTTGTATGCACATCTAATCCACGATTCGTCAAAAATTACGATTCCATGAAGTGATCAAATATCATATCTGTTTTTGGAATCTACTTATATAACTAGCAGACCCGGCCACGCGTTGCTGTGGCTGACAATACAATTGCTCTCTCTTCTGCTTGCTCAATGAAATTATACTGGTATCGAGTTATTACATGCCCTTCACAATTGCCCATAAAATAGATCTGAAGAAATTTTGGATCTTCATTTGGCAATGATCCAATTTTATTATATACCTGGCCTGAATTTTGAATGTTGTCAATTACATATATATGCCAACTTTCATGAATATCAGTTGACTCGTTTTTGAGTTCATTCGGAACATTCACACGGACACTGAATTTTTATATGTAAGATGTTGTACAGCAAACGATTTCTAGCAAGTTGCGTCGCAAACTCGAGCGAAATTTATTAGAGAATTTAGGAAAATGATTGTGGGTCCATTATGTTTTCAATTGAGAACATAATACCCGTTATGATTTTGGGTTAGTTTTTGCCCTCAATTCACTGGACACTTGGCTTTCAAATAGGTGGACAGATTTTGAAAAACTGATGTTCTCACTAATTTCTTTTTGTCATAGATTAGAGTTTTAAATCTTCATTGGCAAACAGTATTTTCGATTATATAGATCCATTTTTAATGCTATGTTGCATTACATATACGATAATTCGCAATTTCACGATAGTAGATTTTTCTCCGCCGTTCAGAAATGATACGATGGTTTCTTAATATTTTTAAATGTTAATTATTTTAAGAAGCTGTACTACGATGGTTGAGCCACGTTAATTTCAGCTTTCACCCTATATCTTCTTAATATAATTGTTAAAATTAAAAGAACGTCAGATATCTTCAATCAATGCAAGTAATGAGCGTCTTCTTAACTGATTCTTCTAAAATTGAGATAGATAATAATTATACTCATACGATGGTTGATCTGAAGTATTTTATGTCCATTACACCTGTATCTCATTCAAAATTTCTATGTTCGAATTGATTATGTGTTACTAAATTCATTCTTGGTTTGTTTATTCCCGCAAAATAGATTCTGTTATTCGAAAACCCTAAGCGTAAATTGAATATTATGTTTTCCTAGTTTATTAAATTTGCTTCCTTTCTCGTAAATGCTGTATCCTGATATAGAAAAAAGGTTTATAAGAACTTAAAAGCTTTTTGTGAAATCCATCAGTTGTATAAACTTCCATCCAGTACTTTTAAGATAAAACATGATAGAGCATATGTACATGATCTTATGAGTTTCGTATATTCCCTTTTATCATTTCTATAGAGGAGCTGCATTAATAAAAGGTTTCGGATACGTATATCGATCAAATTCTAAAATTTGAGCAGATAAAAAAGATTTTAGTATATGTATATATGTGTGCAAGGTCTGTCCAAAGACCTATTAAATAATTTCAATAAATATGAGATTACTACAGGTCATAATATATTATCGAAACACTATGCTACTGCGGTTCAGAAACAGTGCTTCTGGTGAAAAATCTGCTGTAATAAAGTCAAAATTAATTGACGGTTTGAATATTTATTGTTGTAGTCCACCCTTATCATATAGGAGATCGGATATTTCCAAGAATTCTAAATGTAAATAATGTTCACGTTTGTAGTAATTCGAATATCACTATTTATAACATAACTTTTAGGCCAGGAATCAGCGGCAAAAAACGTTAAAACTCTTGAATTTTGTTAATAAACGTCGATTTTAATGAAAATTTGGATCTATTTACCCTCTTATTCAAAATTTACCTCGTGCCGTTTATCGCAAAAAATTTAAAAATCTTCCATTTTAGCATGTATTTTAGTAAAATACAGTTTAAATGAATTATACGTAGATCTGTAAATATTCTCAAAAGTTCATGTTTAATCGCACTCATGCAACCTCCCCAAAAACCATCTTCTGAGAGTAATAATATTGAAAAATTCTTTTGAAAACAATAATTATTACATCGATTTTCATAAAAATTTGAATTAAAGATCTACTTACCCTCTTCTATGAAATATTCCCTGTGCCAAACTGGAATTTTTATATTTTGGGGGGAGTAAAAACTACTTCTTATTTTAAAAAAATTTAAAATCTCAGATTTTTATGCATGTTTCGGGTTAAATGTATTATTCGTAGATCTGTTGACATTCTCAAACACTTTATGCAGCCCCTCCAAATCACCACCTAATCATATGAAAAGTTGAAAATATCAATTTAAAGAAATTATAAAAAAATAAAAATATATTTAGAATCAATGGAATTTTTATTTGGAAAAAAACAATTTCGAATAATTATGTTTCATCATCACTAATATCTTCTTCTTCTCGTTCGTGCGAGCTGATGCTTGATTGTATGCTCCACGTTTCTTTTTTTTCTAATGCTCCAATTTTTTTTAAAAAAAAAGCAGTTGGCGATAGCTCGCTCAATTTTAAAGCTAGAAACTTTTTTAGAAAACAATTTTATAAGGAATTTCAAGTACTTCAATGTCATATCAACTTACTTAGGCCCTGGTTTCGAGAAGGGTGCAGCTCAAAGCCACATTTGGTACGCGAATGCAAACTTTGAACTAATGTATATCCTTCAATTTTTATGATACATAAATATAAAAAAACTGGAAATTTTTGGCAAGAAAAACCCTACAATTATTATTTGAAACATCTTTTCAGAACATGAATAGTTTTTGGTTTATTCAAGGAGAATTCTTTTTTTTTTTCGAGATTACGGAAATGCAGTGTTCAATTTAATTAATTATTAATTATTTTTTCTAAAACAAGCATTAAAGACCGGTCAAATATCCTGGATCATATCAATAATACATAAATAAAGTTAACTGCAAGTGGATTACGATTAATTTCAATTGGAGTGGTAATGGCAAGTATATAATTACATTTTTTCAAAAAAGGAAAAAAAGAAACTTTATTTTTGTTATAAATCAGTCAATTCTTATGCAAAAGACTTTTAACAGTGCTCATTTTAAAGGTTTTTCTATGTGCCTTAAAAAAGATGTTTTTTTCAAAAATTACCTCAATTTTAAGGTTAAATATTTTCAATTTCAAGGTTCTCCAAAAATAGGCATCCTTCAACGAACAATAATTCAGTTATTAATTCCCAGAAATCGTTAAAAAACGAGTCTCTTTGTTTTTTTATTATCTACATTTTTGTTCTTCATAATTTTCCTGATAAAATGGAAACTTTTTAAGTTATTCATGAAAAACGTGTATGCTGAATTGTCACTCATGACGTCACGCTGGAATCAGAATGATTTCTTGGCCATTAATGCTACACTTCACATTTTGATTACAATGTGATTTCACATGTTTCAAATTTTGAGAAGCAGAAACCCACATAATATTTTACATTATACAATCATAAATACTATTACATGGGATTAGGTTTTATTGGCGAATCAAATCGTGAAAGAACAAATTATGACAATTGTTTCCTAGATTTTGATGGGTCCAAGCAATTAAATGAAGAAAAAAAAATACTTGATCCAACTTCGTGACTTCTCTGAAAACAATTCAGTTCTTGCACTATAATATTGAAATATTTATGAAACGCTTCTCTATTTCAATGAAAGCATTTATAAAAATATCATTTGATTTAACAAACACCGACCAACATACTTATTGGGAGGTGAAACACTTTAAAAGTGCGAAAATTACATTTTCGTACACCTTGAGTCAAGTTCAAAAATGATAATTTGAAACTACTTTGAAATAAGAGTTGATAAATAAAAAAATAATTCTGAATTATTCATTATTTACAAATTTTTAATGTGAATATTTACGTTTTTTTTTGCTGTCCTGAATCATTTCAATATAAGATTACTTCTCGCATTTCAATGAGGATAAGTTTCAAAGATTTTCTTATAGACTATTACGATAAGTCAAATTGTAGTAAAAGACTTATTGGAATTGTGAAATTTTCGGATTTGATTATAGAAAAAGCATTGCGTTTTTTTTAGGGTGAAAACTTTGACAAAACAAACTTTCTTATTTCAAAATTCACTTCCTGTGTGAAAAAATTCCGTATCCCGACCGAGAAGTTTTTGTGGATAGTCTTGATAATATGAAACAGAACTTTTCTGCTAATATTTCATCTAACTTTTGAAACTTTGAACATCCATTAAAAACGAACTAAAGTCGACCAACTAATCGAAATTGTTAAATTTTTCTAATTTAAGCTATAAATCCAGATTAAATAGCCTAGCTTAGAATAATAATAATAGGTGGAGAATAAAATGATGTTGTATAACAACATTTTAATACAAAAATGTCATTTCTTCAATAGTGGAGACGTAGTTCTATAGATAGAAATTGACACTATCAAAATTATGAAGAACCAGGGACTAATTAAACTATAGCAAATAAGTACGTGTACATATGCTTGCTGAGATGACGATATCCTGGGATATAATAGATCCATTGTGCCCCTTCGACTATTCAGTCTCCGGGGAATAGCTATGAAACTAGTAGTTTATTACTGATCCTTCTATAAATTCGCCGGTTTTAGTCTGACCAATTCTTGATTCTCTATTATATACCGCCAATTGTCGAGCTCTGAGATTCTGTAGTGCCTTGTAGTGTATTGAGACTGCTAAAACTCTTAATCATAGTTTTCCAGTTGTTTTGCCTTTTGTTTCAGCTCTACTATATTGTACCAGTAGAGCAATCTTTTTTACGATTCTTTTTTATCAATTCTTTCAACTATTAAATCACTAATTATTGTACAAAAGGGTTGTGATCCTCAAAAGAGTGTTTTTTGTGTAAAAAGCAAGCACAAGAGAGTAAACTCCCTTGCCTTGAACTTCTATAGGTTGTAGTGCTTGGGAAAGACGCGATTTTGATGTGGTAGTATCGGTAAAACAGAGTCAGATCGGTGACCTCATTCTATGCTCTAAGCCGTCCAAGTTTCTGGTCAAATCTGGTTCGTCTATAACTTTCTCTGTTCTGTATTGAGTTGAGTATCCTACAGGTATACTTGGGAGCCAAACTACAAATGTGCGAGCAATATTCCAAAGATGGATGAATCTGGGCCTTGTAGAGGGTTAGAAGCTGTTGCTTTATGGTCTTAAAGAACGCTCCAAGTTTTTGTAAAGCTTCATTGGCTAAATCGGCCACGTACTATGCCAGGATATATTGCTGCCAACCTCAACACCCAATAAGCGATTATTGCGGTGATGGTGATATTTTATGTCCAGATCCTAATGTTTTCTTCTACCTACAAAAAGGTTCTATATTTTGTAATATAAAACCTGCTCGACATATTTAAGATATAACACTCTTCTTTTTATATTGGAACGTTACTATTTAGAGTAATCAACATCTAGAACAATGCATTTTTGTAGTTTTGGCAACTTGAAAGCTTGAAGCTTATTGATTGTTACATTATTTGCAAGTAAACATTGAACTAACTGCCGTGCAGAGTGTGATGATGCATTATCATGATGCAACATTGAATTCCGAACATTGGCTGAATTAAGAGCTGCGGTTAAACATTTTGTAGTGTATGTAGATTGCTGTAACTATAAGTTGATCTTCAATGTTAATTGTTTCCGTTAATCCTCTACTGCAGAAGAAAACTTCACACATACTTTTGTTGCCAAACCTTTGCTTTTCTCTATTCTCGGAGTTATTGAATTTTCTTGAATCAACCCACAGTTATATTGGTGGAATAGCATATTTCAGAAAGAACACGATGTCCAACATTATTTAACATTTGGAAATCGTTAAGCGTATGTGACATCCAACGAGTAAAACGTTGTTTCACATGAAGACTATCACATAAAAGTGAATTTATTGCTACTTATCCAACACCAACAATGAAGTCAATAATTTGATAGGCGCATCTTGGATCTTTATGTATCCCTCGCGGTAGAACCGTCCAAAACTGTTCTTATGACAAATGCAGTGAGTCCACTGCAGTCAGAGCTCACTACTTCAAATCCATCGAATTGAAAATGTATCTATAAATTGACGCACAGCTTAGAAGATGTGGTGAAATGCTTTAAAGTTTGACGTTCAGTACAATTAGGTAGGTAGCTTAGATATCAGAAAAGGCTCCGACAAATCAATAGTCAATATATTATTGAGAAAGTCTGGATATAACTTCTACATTTACGACGATTTACGTGATTTTGAATAATAAGCGGAATGAAAATCGAGATATTTGACGACAATTTAAGTCTATACACCTAATATTGATATAAGGTGAACACTTGATATTGAATACAATGTTTATTATCACCACACCAATATTCGCGATTATATTGTTTGAGGTGCGTTTAGATAAACAAGTAATCGTCTCCAGAAACTCACTTAATATGTATGTAAATTTTCTGCACCAATGAATCTTTTCGGTGAGCAAATTTTCCTATAAAATAAACTTGTAGACTGTATTTCCGAGTTTGTAATATCATATTTACGATGTGAAAATATTTCTCGATCTTTTTGCAGAAGCGGGAGTGAAAAAATACTAAAACAGATTCCGTTTGTTTTTCATTTAGATTCTAAGGAAAGTAGATTTCTTGAGCCTAAGACGATTAATCAACTATCTGTAATAAGCACGGGTTATATCCTTAATTAAATTATTTTCCTTGTATCTTTCACTACTAAGTGGGATATTAATCAATCGTGTACTAGAAAATGAAAGTTGTCTATTTCTTGTTTACTCCAACCAAGATATACCAGTATGCAGCAGTCTATTTTCTTAATATCTCTAATTCTATATAAAAATTCCGCTTCACATGGTGCAAGACATGTCAGATCTTGCATATAATTTCTTGCAAGGTGAAAATATTGCGTAGATGTTATGCAAGTCTCTTGCCATTACATCTATCAGTGAAAGTAAACAAATTCCAAACCTCAAATATCATTTTTTGACTTGAATTTTATTTTGTGACTTGAAATGAAAGTAACAAAGTTAAGTAAAGTAAAGAAGAAGAAAGTGGTCGGTGAATCACTTGCAATAACTATATCTGCCGCTTGCTTTTGCAGCCAAATGGACAGATTGATTTTTGAACCAGCAGTGATTAGATTTCTCCTTAGAATTTGTAATCAAACACGAAACCTATAATGTTGCTAGTGCGAGATCTTGCATCAAACATTAGTTTCTTTGAGCTTTGGAAATAAATATTCAATAGTAAGTAAGTAATTGAGCCACAATAATTGATTGAATAAAAAAGATATTTGACAAAAAACATCTTGTGTCGTAGAATGATTTGATGAATAAATTTATGCTTTACTTTATGGTAGTATAAACATTTTTCAACAATTTCGGAAAATTTGAATATTTTCTTCATTTACAGAATCGAAACGGTGATGTACTTCTAATAGCACTAACTTTGAAAGGTCTAAAAACTTTTGAATATGATGGGTGGAATTTCATAGAAACAACGATTGAATTTCAAGGTAGACAACTGAAGAACATGTCGGATGTTAGGAGGATACGCACTTTTATAATTGAGGATAAGCAACTATTAGGTAATTTCTTTAATTAATGAACAGCTGAGTCTAATTGGTGACATTACGAGGGTTGCTGCTTAAATTTTAGGATAGACAAAATAATTATTCATAATTGTTTTTCAAAATATTTCCATTACAATCAATTTGCATGCGTTTGAACCAATTGTCAAAGCATTTTGTCCATTTCGATTGAGGTACCTCCAAAATATGTGATTTGAAAGCATCAACCACTACTTCAGGTGTAGAAAAACGTTGACCTTTCGATTTACAGAAATAAGGAGAAATCATTGGGTACCAAACAATGACTGTACGGCAGATGACCCATCAAATCGATGTTCTGACTGTTCATAAACGTTTTTGTTTGAACTAATGTGTGAGAGCTCGCATTGTCGTGGTGGAGAATGATTCGTCTTTTGCGATTACTTTCCCTGATTTTTTCTGGAAAACTAGTGTACCATTCAGAATTGACGGTTCTACGTTGTTCCAATGGCGACATGTCCAGTTATTCTGAAAAAACAGGCGAGCAATTGCTTCAAAGTAATTCATGCGCGAAGAACTTTTGTTGGTTTTGACTCGTCTGAAAGATCCATACATTCGATTATTGTTTAGGTTTGGGTTATTATATGCATATATCCATAATTCGTCTTTTGAAGCATAGCGATTTAATTTTTGATGCATAATCACCGAAAGTTGAAGCCAGTTGATCAGCACATTGAGGTAGGCTCAATCTACGTTGAAATTCATCTCACGAAAATGTTCGCGATTTGATTCCATTTTCGACCAAGAAGAAGTATCTATGAACAATTCAAATAGCACTGGTATGACAACACGTTCTGAGGAGGTTCACCCTTGAAAATGTCAAATTTAAGTAATAACCCCTCGTATTGGTATTTACCAATCTTGTGGATGTGGAACTGAAGATATTTCAATCGATATTTTGGATCAACTGTGTGTTATCAACAAAAGGTGGTGATAAGAGTGACAGTACGTGTAGTTTCATTCGGCTAATCAAATTCCCTAACAAAAGGAATGTTTGTTTCTTTATTGGATTTATCAGTTTTGTAGATTGGACTTTTCAAACTACCTAGATCTAATATTCATGAATTAACATATTCATAACCACTACAAACGTAGAGCAATTTGCCTTTCCAACTTTCATTCCAATTATTGGTTTCTGATGAGTGAAAAAAGCAAAAAGGTTACTTCGAAATGCTACAAAATATGAATAATTCGTTCTACTGCACCGGAATACTACTTATAGTCGGGGAGGTAGCGTTTAAAAATTTTGTAGAGGGTGATTTTCATTGAAATATCAATAAAATTTATATCCAAAGTACTCATCTACTATAGAACATTAATCTTAGAATTTTGTAGCAAATATGATGCTACAATATGTCACAAAAGATGTCGAAGTGATTTTTTGAAGCTAAAATTTAGAATACATTGATAAAAATGATAAGAATGATAAGGAAATTGGTCCGACTTATTGACTGAATGTAGTTTACTATCAGGACACGCACCTTTTCCCACTTCGTCGATCAATATGTCTAAAATTCACAAATTGTACTTAACGTACTGAAACGGTTCACCATTTCACCAGATTTGAACCCTAGTGGTTTTCCCGTGATTCCTAAACTTAAAGTTACACTTGCAGAGAGTTTTTATCAGACGAAGAGGTTATTGCATACGCAAGGATGAGAAAATATTGTCATAGGAAAGAACTGGAATTTTCTATAGAGCAGTATCATTTAAATCTTTCTTTTTATATAAAAAAATTGTAAGAGGAATGAAAAATGTATGCAGAAGCATCGAAAAATCGTATATTATTCAATGAGCGAGTGATAATTGCTATAACAGATGATGATGATTTTTATACTACAAGACACGTGGATAATATCCTGTATAAAATTTGGATGTTGGCGCGATTGGTGTTGCGTTTATTCACACCGAACAGTGAGCGCAACCGTATGACTACTTTGGAGCAGTTTTTACCCTGTTTCAGCGTAATCCGATGTAGTTTCTGCATCGTTTCATAACAGTCAACGAAGCATGTCTCCACTGCTACACAACACAGATCAAGGAACTTTAAAAGATTTAGCTCCCTGCGTCTTCTACAGTCATCGGAATAACATATTTTTTAGGATGAAGAAGTTGGAGAATTTCTGCGTCAAGTGTACTCCGACTTCTATAAAATGATCGTGTAGGCTAAGTCTAAGACTTATCGGACCCTCCATATGAAAGAGTTCTATCTGGAACTATCTGAAATCCTACTGCATTTCAACTTTTATCTTTGATTTCATTATCACCATGTAAATGTTTTTGTTTAGAAATTTAGAAAACAGCCGGTAATCGTTTGAGGTTGAACATCAACTAAATCCAAGCCTCTCTGAACTATTTTGGCAGTTGCGAGGGCGGCTCTGTGGCTAGATACGTTATTCTTATACAAAAGAGAACCTCTGCCTAACTTCCTCCAGTGTTTTTCTTTGATCATGTTATCTTGTTTCCGCTCTTTTCACTCTACAACATAGTGATAACACTATGCTTAATCTATTGTTTCTAATCAGGTTCAAAGTTGTCAGTTTCTCACATTTTATACAACATGCTTATACAACTATAGTAATTTTCATTGAGGTATTGTAAATTACGTAATTTTCTGCAGTCTGATTCTTGCATTTTTGTTCTATATTCAAAACACACTTTGAGATATACTTTAAAGATGATATTTAGTATTATACCCCGACGCCCTTGCACCAGTTGTCCTGGTACCGGACATGCTGACTGCATATAAACTTTACACCCCTAAAATATAACCCCATTTAAAAATATGAGCCTTCAGAAAACTCTTGCACATTTCCGACGCCAGCTCTTGGATTCATACAGGAGATCGGAAATTTTTATATTCGATGTGTACTTGATAGTGGTCGTGACTAGAATTCATTTACACATCAGGTATTGAGAATGCTTTTAACCATTTGTAAATATTTTCTGAATTGAGGTCTTCATAAACAGAGTATACCTTGCGAACGAATATAATATTTTATAGATATCTGCTAGATAGTTTATAATTTTGCATTGATTGTTGTGAAACAAATGATATGATATTTGACATATTCTAATAAATGATTTAAAGTCAAATAAAGTGATTCAAAGTTGAGATAGGGGACAGTCAGTAACCATTACACATATTCCTTATATTTTCCAATTGAAAAACCAGTCACCAATCCTATTTCGCGCCTTGTGTTAGCTTGTCTCATACTAGTTATCTCCATTCATTTTCTTAAAGACTGTCTTAAAAGCAGACTTTTCAGAGATGTGATAGCAGCACTTACTCTGCTCTGAACCTGCTGGTGGTTTTGATAATTCCGGCAAAGCTAGAGCATCGCAATTACCCTCAACCAATACTTCGATTTGAAAGACTTGTTTCCTAATCGAGAGAAATCTGCTCATCCACTGTCAGTAAAGGGTGCTTTCAAGCTCTCATTATTAACGGTCCAACGGACTATTTCGTCATAGATCATCAAATTATTTACTCATCTCTGTCATCCGTTAAGAATACGTTAAGCTTACATGTCATTCTCATAGCGTCGAATTTTATTATAAAGTCGGAAGGTATGATCTAGTAAGATCCTTGTTGAAGTCGTACCCATGAATCCTGTGGAGGACACGCGAGGCGTTTAACTTTATCAGTCGCATCTCAGTTTTAATTTTTTTCGTACATAGCTACCAAACCATTGTTCCATATGTAATAAGAGGTTTAACGATCGAAATGTTTAAACAGTGAACGATTTTAAAAAAACTCAATGTACAACAGGGTTCTGCATTTTTTGAATTAAAGTCTTCATGAAGCAAACTGTTACATTATTTCACAGTATATCTGCTAGAAATTTCACATTTTCTCAAGTGGGTACTATCATGTGGTTTGTGAAATAAACTAAAGATTTGATATTTTAGGGTTGTCACTGATATATTCCAAATCAACGGCCACAAAATTCATTCCGTAATGACATTATGATAATCAGATTCTATAATTGAAACCTAGTTGCCTTTTTGAGTTGTATGGATAATCTTCATAACTGATATTTCAGTTCTTGCAAGGACCAGTTCAAATGAAAGCCTATTCCAAGTTAATTATTCAAAAAAAGACAAACTGAAAGAGCTTCATGACCAGCTTTTAACATGGTGTCAAGAAAAAAAGCAGGATATGACAAAAAGAATTGAAATTTTGCAAAAAATGAGTAAAATTAGAAAAAGGGTGAGTATAAAAAAAGCACTCAAACACATACGTTTTGAAACATAGTTCGAAAAATTATATTTATAATACTAGAAAAAAATATTCATAAAGCACTAGTACTTTCCTATATGTCCTTTAGATTTTTTTTGTTCGCAGGTTCTAAATTTTATGAAGGATTATTGAATTAGCCGATAATTATAAGTAGAAATATTTTATATAGTGAGTTATTTATACTCTTATTTCGTTAACATTTGAAATTTGAGGACAATGGTTTTGTGAAGTTTCTCCTGAAGAGATTTGTGGAGAATTTATATTGAAGTCACAGACTAGACCATTTTCTGAAAATGTGAAAAAGGCTCAAGGCAAAAGGTGGGATCCCCATTTGTGTGGTACCGGGTGTACATGTCATTCAGTAAAAGGGATGAGATGTTTATTTTTCACAGTTCCAATGGTGTGGCTAAAGTCCACCAACCATTTTGAAACTTGTCAGTACTACCAGCATCAAAGCACATTTGTTTTATAAAATATTGCTTAGGGAAATAATGGCATTAATCTTCAGGAAGCTCTGAGGAACACATACAAATCGGCCAGCAACATTTGATTATTCAAGAAGAGTTGGGTGATTTGGGATTGTCAAAGCAACTGTTGGTTTATGTCTTAAGAAGTAGAACTTACTTGCCAAAGAAATGAAAATTATAACTTAAAAAAATGCCGCGTTTTAAAAATTTATAGTGACCACAAATAGTTGCTAGCGTTATTGGGTATATTTTTTCCATTCATTATTTTTTTCTGAGAATTTGGGAGCTATCAGCGTCGGACAGGATAGAAGATTCTACCTAGATATTAAAAGACAGAAAATTCGGTATCAAGTGTGTTCAAAAAGTATCGTCTTCGTGTTCGCTAAATTATCAAAGAAAATGTTTCTTAATTTATTCATTGCGTGAACATTATCCCCGAGGTTCAATGGATAATTGGAAATGGAAAAGTCAATTATTGGTAAAGCGGTTTAAAGATACTGGTTTAACGTTTAATGTATAAACAAAATAACATCCAAGAATATAAGGCAATATTGATATTATTATGCAGTCTGTAAGAGAAGATGCACAATTTGCAACTTGCAAGAGATCGTCTGTTATAGTTTATTATTGTGAGCAAACGTGGTACTCATTTTGCACACAGCCTTCGCATGTCCAAATTTTCAGTTTCAGTGTAACGCACTTTTTGAAATGCCTACTATGTCTGCTAGATCGCGAACTTCCAGTCGACAAACATCCAGTACGAATTTATGGATTTTCCTCAACATTTCTGGTGTCGTTACCTCTTTTGATCGACCACTACGATGCTGGTTTTCGCAGGTCGTATAGCTTCGTTTACACTCTGGTACCTAATATTTTACTGTTGATAACGAAAAGCAGTTCACCCAGTTTATAATTTAATGCAGCTTTCATATGGGTTGGACCAAAACCTTACAATTAAAAGTGTTTTATCACATAACGATGACCAAGTTTTTCCATGTTTACAATTTCACTAAAAACTTTCACTATTGATGGCTGCCAAACAAATAATAAACAACGTGGCGTCTTCTAACTTGTAATATATGCTGTATAGATTGTGTGCTTTCTAATCCATTGGTATTTCTCAAATAACTACCGCCATCTTTAGGTCAGGCTAGATACTTCTGGAAGCAATCTCGAATTCTTAGTGTAAGTTTTGTCGAATTGACTGGTTTAAAGAGTCCACCTCAAGTACACCTGACGGTTTTATGGCATTTTGCAGCTAATGAAGATAATTTTAGCAATTAAATTTTCCCGGAATGAACACTCTACTCACCTATTATGTGGTTGCAGAAATGTAAACATAGCGTTGTTAAAAAAATGTATAGAATTCAGGAAGCCAACGGAACACATCATTATACGTACGCTGAAGTTCATATCTGAGAAAATACAAATAGAATTGTGCTATGCTACAACCTGAATTTAATTTTCATTGGAAATTGTTTTGATAAGTTATGAACGAATGAACGTAATATACACCTCGACAGCTCTGTACAACATTAATTCAAACTTATATTGTATTTAACAGTAACTAGCGCAACTTTTATATGCTTCAGATTTTTCATTAATTAAAACGTTGCAATTGACAATTCAATATCAATATCTGTGTTCTTTTTATATCGTTAAAATGTCAACATTATTTATTTCAAACCATTTCCTGGTATCGGAACTGATCTAGAAGTTTCTTAGACTACTCAAACTCGAAATTAAAAATTCTGGAGTAAAAAAACTCGAATAAGTAAATTACAATATCTGAGCCTAAAAACGTTCAAGCATCAGTCGAATACAGATTTGTTTTATTTAAAGTATTCTGATCTAATAATTTCTTAGCTGTTACGTTTAACAGAGGTAAAGGTAACTATTTGAACAAATACTCTTGATTTACATAGGAAAGTACATCTTCCATTCCACTACGACAAATATATTGTTAATGGTCAAAATTCCTTAGTTGAAATGGAAGTTATTTCTTTTATATAGATGAATAGAATAGAAGGTATCAAAAAATTTCTACCATAAAATTAATACAAGGGTGCAAATTTGGGAGAGGCGCTTATAATAAATATAATGCCGATCATCCAATAGCGAAAATCTTATCTTTATAAAAAGAGATAAGAGACACACCACCGCAAACTGAATAGTAAACAAGTTGTCCAGGTCCGCAGTACAGTATTTAATTTTTAGAATCAGTAAATCATTCAAAATTATGGATAAACATCAACAATATACAAAAAATCAATGCCTTGGTTTTCCGAAATAAAAGTAAATCGAATAATACTGAGAATATTATAAATATCAAAATATTTTTTCCATAATTATCAGGAAGGTACTTTTAAAAGGGGTTTCCGGTTGATAGTCGGTAATTAGTTGTGACCTGTGTAAGTTATTCTTTACTTATTATTTAATCAAAATTCTGGGAGCTATGTGGCAACCATAAACTTGTCAATTTGCAGATTCGGTGAACGTCTTAGTAGAACCTGGCACAGTTCTTAAGTTACAAATTCATCTTGGTATTTGATTTTACCAAAATTATCTTTGCTTGTAGTATTAAGTACAACTCTGTTAAATTTTTAATAATGGGTTCCTTATCTACGTTTTTAAGCCGATTATGCTTGTACAAAGCACGAACATCTGGGATACGAAGGGTGCTACTTAAGTTCTGAGATGCCTCAATCTCAAGGTATGTCACATAACAATATCAGTCAATACATAGAATCGCACTGGCACTGGTTTACTGGCACAACATCCGATTTTGGACGACCTTCACGAAATCCAACCAGTAGCGAAGTGCGATCTCGATTGAATTCAGAAAACCAGCGAAACACGGTGGTTAGAGATGGTGCTTCATCAACAAATGTCGTAGTCAGTTGATTGGCACACTGTTGGTTTAATCCGCGTAGAACGTCATAGAAAATCACAGTACGAAAATGTACGCGATTTAATTCCATTTTTTGGCCAACAAGAATGTTTAAAGAGTCTGCCAACTACTCAAATAGCACTCGTATGACAACATGTTCCAAGTGCCATTAAAAATGTCAAACTTTTTAATGATAATATCAGATTTGACATTTACATCAGTGTTGCCTATATCAAAACTTAAGTAGCAGCCTTCGTGAGATTTTGGCTATTTGACGACCCGCATAATACCTACTCATTACCACAAAGAATAAATGAATTTTGGTAGTTTTTGTATTCTTAGTCATCCAGGTAATCGAGTATTACTCAATAACACGTGTTCCTAGAAGTGTTGAGATAAAAGAGCCGGCTGATTATTTCAAAGAAGCCGTCCCATGCCACACTGATTGAATGAATCAGATTTTTGGTGTTGGTTCATAACCTGGATCCGCCACTATACTCATCGAAAGAAAATACGGTCGAAACAGTTATCTACAGCAGGCTAAACTGCTATGAAAATTCAAAGACGGTTTCATCGGCCGGAAAAGTGATCGATGGGATTGTGTGCGTCGACTACATTCAAAAGGCTAAAATAATAACAGGAGAGTGAGGAATATGGCAAGACAAACAAATACGTCTTCCTTAAGTACTTGGAGGATACTTAAAGAGCAACAGCTACATCCTTATCATTATAGACAAGTCCAAGAGTTTTTTCCAGACGATATACCGGTTTTTAAAATTTTTTTCTTATTTTTTTTATGCGGCTAAGTATGTTTAACTTCCACAAAGCACACTTTTAGTGTGATGAATGTTTTTGGATGAACAAATATGAGTTTAGTTTTTCTTTTTGGTTGTCTGAAATGATTACTTTTGGAACACCCAACAGAATAATTTCAACAATGTCACATTTTAATTTTCATAACTTTTCTCCGCGGTAACGACGCAACGACCAAACAATTTCAAAATATAAATGACGCAACTACTCTTGCATATTACCTAATCTGTTACAGGAACTTCAGTTTGACTCCCAGAAGCAAAACTTGGAAACTTTAATCTCGACTATAAGCTCATACAACTCCAAACTATCCACTATACAAAACAGTTTAAAAACTCGACTTAACCGAACCAATATTATTGAAAGGAATCTCAACGCTACACTATTGTTGCTAAATTCGACCGGAACGTTCGAATCACTTTTTTCGAATACAATAAATGGTATTGAAATACCAAATTTCTTGGAAAACAAGATAAATATAAACCGTGAAATAGTAATTGACGCTGAAATTGAAGCAGATTCTATACAAACGAAATCATCTTTGATATTTAATAACTTCAATAATCACTCAAGGAAACATTTTATCTATACAACATCTTCATATGAGTTAGAAGATGTGGACATACATGGAGATGCGATTTTCAAAGACACAGTTACTATAAGAAATAATCTGAATAATATTAACATATCAAAAGAAACAATTTTACTTAAAAATGGTGATCAAAATTTGGAAAATTTGAGAGCAAATCGGATCGATGTAACCAGACTTAATACTGCAGCTATTAATGATAAAATAGTTGAAGAAGTTATAGGCCATGCGAGAGAAGGTATAGTATTCAGAACCATTTTTAAATGTTTTTTTTATAGAATCTTTAATATGGAACTAAAGAGCCCCAGTTTCACATCGCTTCACTCGCATGTGGTTCGCTAGCTGTTCTAGAATAAGGAAAGATTTTAAGAGAAACTGCACTTAGAAGTTGAGAATAGGGTGAATCAATCCTAATCCGTGGAAAATTAATGTTGAATATTTATTCTACATACTCTCAATATTCCATTTTTCTCTGTCACTTACAACTTTTTTCAATTACAAGTTTTATACAACTGCGAATCGTTTTCTTTACGCACGTCACTCAACGGCGATATATTCAATTGGCTCTGTATGGATCACTAAAACTCATTCTTCCTTCATTTTGTTTCTGTAAATTTCGTAAATCTTGAGATACTGCCGTGATTTATCGTTATCTGTACAAAAGTAACTGCCTTAAGAACTTAGTAGCTTGATGGAATTCGTTTTTTTTTCCAGCCGCTTCGGAAATCTCGAACGTTCCAGAAAAATCGAATGACAATACCCTTAAGGAAAAAGTGGAAAGGATTGAAAAATTGAAAGTGAAAAATTTAAAAGTAGACGGTTTTATCAATGATGTAGATATACCGATATTAGAAAAATACGTTTTGAGAAAATCCGGAAAACAGAATATTAACCAGACGTATTACATCGATAACGTCGAAACCAACTGGGTGGAAACTGATAGAATGTCAGGTAAAACGTATACGAGAATTTGTTGAATTTCTAATACTTTAAGTTCCAAAATGGTTCATAGATACACTTTTTTCAAATCACGTTATCTTTCCGTAGAATTTAATTCAAACGACAACTTTTTAATGTCGTTTTAACAACAACCGGAGCCAATTTTGTGTCGCACAAAATTACTGCCCCTTGCGTGTTATTTTATAAAAGTTTTGGAAGTGCCTTTTGTATAGCAAACAGTTTTGTAGAATATATATTTATATGACGGGTTTGTATTTTGTGAATATAAATTCCACATCCAACTCAAACTCTCGACTCCCTGTCGTTTTGTATTATTTATTTACTACAATAAATTATTTCCGTAAATTATCCAAATGCAAATGAATGGAGACTTTTGATACCAACTAGGGTATTATTATATGATAATTTACGGAAATATACTTTATGTTTTCTCAATACACTGCTCGACATAACTAGACTAACATTTTTACGTTTTAATTTCCTTATATTATAACATTTTGGTCGAAATTTCACACTTAAAACATGATCAACAAGAACTATTTTTTTTGTGCGTTAATTATTTCAAAATATTTATTTAGTTTTTGAAATACATAGATTTTGCAATGGTGTTTGATACTAATAAGCTATTTATATGCTGAAATCCCGAAAACTATTGGAACCGTAAACTTTACTATCCTTTCAATGTCGTTGCTTATGATAATTAACATAAAACAGCCATTTAAGAGAAATAAATAATTTCAATGAGTTCAAAAAATCATAGACAAATGAAACAACCCGTCAGCACATTGATAAAAAATCAAAATTGAAATGGATGAAAAACACACTCAATAAACCACAAAAATTGTCATAATCTCGGTACTAACACATAGAGCATACATTTAATCTTTCCAGATCACAATGTATGTGCAAACTCATTAGATTTTTAATCTAATTTTGTATCAATAGAATATATCTTTTCTTTACGTTTTTTTCATTTATTTGCCAAAAATTGATAACACAATTTGTTTATAGGAAAAAAGATTCCAGAAGATTTGATCGCAATCGATAATAGTAGCATAAGTATTGCGGGTGAGGTAAAATTTGAGAAACCTATTTCAACAGTAAACCTTCAAGTAAAAAAACGTTTAAACAACATTCCCGTAAGGAAGGGAGGAAATCTCGATATATTATTCAAAAATTCTTCTAAAAATCAACAAGTAACGGGTTTAAAAACTTTCGATTATCTGACTCTACTACATCCAATCGATATACGGAAAAAAATAAAAAGCACATTTTTTGACAATACTGACCCTATGAAAATAATATCCTCAAATTTAACATTGAATAGAAAAATTACTATATCAGGAAATGTTTCGGTAGAAAATATATTGAAAGTAATGGACATTATACCTCAGAAAAGTCAAGATTTTCTAAACAATACTCCGGTATCAAATAGTAATAATACCCAACAGATGGTTACATTAGATCATCTTTCGATGGCCAAAGTAGTGCAAAAAGGTGTTAAGCTAGATGAAATAAATATAACTATTCCTTTGAAGTTTATTAGGGATATAAACACAAAGAAGGTTTATACGAAATCGGTCAACGGTCTTGATCCTTCTAAATTTGTAAGTATTACAATATTTTTTAAGGATGAAATTGTATAAGTTGATTTCACACGTAAACTTAATTACACCATTTATTTCACTAACTACAACACAACAATTATTAACACCTCAATAAGATATTACCTATGTACCGTCCGGATTCTAGACTCTTGAAGTATCTAGTGATTAACAACTTCTGTCTAGAAATTGGAGTCCAGTTATAGTTAACTTCTTCTCCGAAATAGTTCACCCAATAATAAATGAAGTCACCCGTCATCTTTTATATTTCCATTACATTGAATAATGATTGGCGCCGTTAGATGGCGTGCAGCCGTGTACCCGTCAGATGGCATGCGTTTGTCTTTCCACTCACAGTATGTTATTAATTGATAATATAAGGTGTAACAGTTAAGTAATGAGACTTATTTTTTTCATTCAATGCTTGTGATAACTCCGAAATAACTGAAGATTAAGTTATGGAAAAATATTTCCAAAAATTTTTCAGAACAAAACAATTTTCTTCTGTTCTCTACATATTTGCAGCACTTTCTTCCATATCTTTCATACTTGAATCATTTTCTTCTATATTTTGCACGTTTGTATAACTTTCTTCTGTAGATTGCATGCTTGGATTATTTTCTTTTGAGTCTTGCATGCTCGAATGACTTTCTTCTGCATTCTACATGTTTGTATCATTTTCTGCTGTATCTTGCATACTTTTATTATTTTCTTCTGTATTTTGTATATTTCCATCAGCTCCTTTTGCATTTTAGATATTTTGAATATTTGTTTCTGTATTCTAGATATCAATCTCACTCTTTGTGTATGGTGCATATTTGTAGTAATTTCTTCTGTATTCCGTATATGTTTATTACTTTTTTTTATAGTCAGCATCTTTAGTTTACTCACATCACATATTTTTATTGTACATGTTTAGCATATTTGTGTGTCTGTATTCCTTGTTGCATATTTGAATTATTTTATTTTGCATCCAGAATTGCCTTTTCTTATTTTCTTTCTGTTATTTCCGCTATGTTTCCGAAGTTATTTGTCACAATTCCACTTAATAATATGACGGGTTAAATTTAATATTCTTGTAAAGAAAAATGTGTTCATTGTTTTGTGAATATAAAAATACAAAATTTCGCGTGTCACTTAAACATTATTTTTCAAGTGGAAACAATCGACAAAACTGATCAAAATTTCGTTAATATTATCTTGACAGTGTTCGACCCCATTGAAAAATCACTTTTTAGTCAAACCACTCTCGAATATTTTCTCCCGGATTTATCCAAAATATAACACTCTTTAGATTACCACAGATTGTTAAGCGAAGTGGCTTCTTTTTCCTCTTCTCCTAATTTATTATTGTGCCCATTATCCATTCTGATAGTTCACGGTATATAACAATTTTACAGGTGATCATGAATTTGGACCATCCTGTAGATATAACTGGTGCGAAGATATTCACAGGAAATTTGAAGATACTTGGTGACATTGATATAAAGCAAATAAATGGAATCGATGTATCCAATTTGGAAAGCACAGATTTACAAAATTTTACCGATCAAGTTTTAGAAGGAGATTATCATATAAAACATGTGAAAATTAGAGGGAGGTAAATGCTGGTTTAACAATTATTAAAGAGATATTGAATACTAACATGACGGTATTGCATCTATACACAAGTAGTACAGAGTAATGAAAAATTATTTAAAGTTTAAAGGACTTTATTTAGTTCAATTCATTCTTCCTGGACACTTAAACGATGAACTGGTTAATAAAACTTGCGTACTTGCTGTAAGGATCAATTATGCAATGTATTTTTTTATCTCATTAATGGAGAGTTGGTGAATACGACATATTAGTAGCGCTATCGAGAAAATTATAAGCAATTCGTTCTATCTCGACCTAAACTCATTGTTCAAGGAAGGCCTTGAACCATCAAGTCTTCATCTTTGATCTATCAATCCATCAATTATGGTGATAAAGATATCTTAAATGATCTTGAAGTCAGGGTTTTAGATTAAACACTATGATCTGTGTTGTTTTATACAAGTTCCTTTGTGCGAATCTGAACAAGTTGTTTAAACGTATTATCACGAATAGGTTAAGGTCTAAATTAGATCTTCATCAGGTCCGAGAACAACGAGTATGGTACGATTGGTCATTCGTACGTCATCAAAATTTTGATAGAAAAAAGAGAAGAATGAACTTCAACACAAAATGCTGACAGTTTTGGCCCAGTTTAGAATATACTGCAGGTATATAGCAATAATGAAACATGTATATTACAACACAAAACGATGTGAGACTTCACGAAAATACCACCAACTCTAATGTAGAGAGAGGATTACGGCGCAAGTTGACATCATCTCACTAAAACTGTTCATTACTCTGCTGAAATAAATGATATCAAGCAATGATCAATTATGTTTGATTCACCAATGGCGTTGTACTAATAGCAGACCCTGTCGATGATCTCAGAGGTATGCTTGATAATAAAAGTAAATGAAAATGATGATTAAAATAGAAACAAACTATACAACAAACCTCGTAAGTGAAATATAGTATTAACAAGGAATATCCTACAAAGATTTGAGACGCGAAATCCGCATTGGTGGATATGACCAAGCATATGGAATAAGCAGACGGATAGGTTAAACACGAGCCGCGTTTGGTATGTTTAATCATGTCCATAGATCCGTAATTCCTCTTTAATTTTTGAAAAGTAAGGTGTTAGAACAAAGCATTCTACCGGTGGTAACTGTTTCCTCTACAAAAACCACTTTAAGCAATATCCAGGTAATACAGCGAAAAGGTATTACACAAAAAGTAAAGGTTTATCGGAATGAGGACGGATCATGTGGCCAGACAGACAATCGGTGGATCAGTGGGTTGAGTTGAGACAGAAATTTCCTAAAAACTAGAGAACGCCCACCACCATTCTGGTTTGACGATATTAAGATGATGGTTCCCAGCTGCTAGGGACCGTGAACAGTGGCAAAAATTAAGGGAGGCCTATATCCAGAAGTGAACAAGACTGACTGTTTGATGATGATGATGATTAAATCTGAATTGACGCGTCATTCCCCAATTTTATGTCTTGCTTTCTAAGAGCATTCCACTATTCAATTTAACGATGGTACCACCAACAAAGTTACAATTTATATGTAAAAATACCAAATCCAATCTCATCTCTCTCACGATTTTTATATCGATATTGAACATTGATAGAAATATGGGATGAACACCCTGAGGTTTATTGATGCCCTGTGACGACGAAAATCACGAAGCGTGGAAAAAGGTTATTGAGTAACTAATGGAGCGGTCTAAAATCGTTAATAGCCGTCATTCCTACGATCGTCGTCGATTTTTGGATATTGCGAGAATATTGGGGTAATTGAAGGGATCGAAGGTAGAAACTGTGAAAAGGACTGAGTACATTAAGATGGAAATAGCCGTTTCAGGAGACAGATAATTGTGGTGGGAGTAATGGACAGTATAATGAAGTTAAAAAAAATAGATGGCTACAGAATTGATACAGAAATATCTCAATTACAAATACAGGTTCTGTTTTGAAAGTAGTAGGACACTTTATAAATACTTATTCATGAAAATAGCACAAACCATTAGAATTTTGCAAAGTAATAACCTTCCTTATCGACACATTGCTGCCAATAAATTTTCTAGTTTGACTACGCTCGGACCGTTTATTTCATTTTCTAAAATAGACGAACTTACGGGTCCAAGAAGATTCTGATAGGTCGCTTTCCGGTTCACCTTTTGCTCTTGTAACAATCCTGACGGCATCAACTTCGCGAAAACTTTCCTCATGGCAAGTTTTCTGTCAAGATATCAAAAACTTTCTGATACCCCTCATACGATCACTGTTCAATAAATTTTTCACCAGCGACAAATTTTCATTGGTCTGGCTGGTTGAAGGGCGTCCAAAGTCATTGACTTCCACTCTTTCTCTACCTCATCAGAACAGCTTGTCTCACTGAAAAACATCCAATATAGCCATGGCATTGTCATCAGAGGCCTTCTCAATCATACAATATGCCTTAGTTCCAGTTTTAGCAAGATTTACACAAAATCTGTATTGCTGCTGCAGTAAACGCTTTATGATTCTCCGTAAGGAGACTTTTTTCCCACGTTGCCAATATCCCTCTCCTCTAATCATGCGCGCGCTGACCGTTATATGTGTTATTCGATATTATAGAAACAATTTATTGAAGTCAAGGGATGAGTTGATTAATATTACTCGAACTTCTCGCCTGGAAAATCAACGTCTAAACGAGATGAAATGAGCACCGAAGACGATGCAGGAATCGGACGCTCCAAAGAGGTTGTCTCATCAAAAAAGTCCACAAGATAATGTCGAGTAACCATAAAGTGGACCTGATTGAGACAGATCAGACCTTAAAGATCAAACCAACTTTAATACGCGGTAGACACATCGTTAATTTTGGTATGGAAAAGCTCTGTTGAAAGTGGGTGCCATGCAAGCTCACAATCGATCAAAAACAACGACTTGATGATTCTGAGCAAAGTTTGGAGTCGTTCAGTAAACCGAAATGTTTACGTTAGTATGTGACAATAAATGAAACATGGGTCGATTATTTGCATATTTGGTATAATATTCATCGACTATGTGAAAAATGGGAAACATAAACATCTGCTATTACGTAGCGTCATTGGAGTGTTTGACGGACGAAATCCAACAGAAAAAAACAGTGCTATGTCATAAAAGTCATATTTAACCCAATATCAATGTTTCGCCTATTTTGACTGACCCTGTATATAGGTTGTAGGTACTCTTTTAATGTTTTATCTCCGTTAGAAGATAGCGTAAATCGTTTTTTCTTTCCATACTATTATTTTTTTAGTTCCCTGCCAATTAATTTATGAAAAACAGGATCATATTTTTTTGGGTTTTGTATCGTAGGTTTTACGAAAGAAAATCAAATTTAGACAGGAACATCATCATTGCTCATTATGCTGTGAAGAATTATTTGTCTATAAATGAAACGAGTGAATTTAATCATTATTTCCATAATTTTTTTTTCGAAAACTTTCATTAAACTTTTCTTTGTCATATAGTTCTCAATACACCATCAACGTTTTTTCGAAAAGCTCGCTTTTATTAGTCCTCTGACCCTTCATCGTGTTTGGTAAAAAATTGCCTGGCATAATATATTAGACAGCTGCCATCGGTTGTTCAGGTTTCACTTGCTTTCGATTCGAACGACAGCAGAAGATGTATTATTCAAAAATATTAAACTCCGGATTTTGCCACACTTTTTATTCATATAGGGTGGTTTTGAGACGATTTTACATACCCAAAATGACTATTACAATCAGATGAAATTTATACATCTTTCAATTATTCTGTATATAATCATATTCAGCGAAGTATAAAAACTCTTACATTCATAACAACAAGTAAAGCGATGATTGTGAACGTTCTAATGACGTTTTATGGCACAGAAAGTCTCATTATAAGCGATAAAAATCTGCAAATTTGTAACTAAAAGAGATACAAAATATTGTTTTTTTTCAAGTCATACGATATCAAATAATTTTCCTCACACTATAGAATCGTAAGCTATGTATTTGATCATGTGATGATTTAGCATAGTTGTGGCACAGGTATCCCAGTGGTGGATTTATGTTTCGAAAATGGGTACGCCAATTTTCAAATTCGTCCGTTGTTTTCGTTTCAATTCAAATGAAGCATGAACTGTCACAGCAATATATGAAATTAATCAGAATGCCAGTGACGTCAGTCGAAAATTGGCATACCCATCATTCTTCTTCGAAACACAAATCCACCACGACTCGGTAACGGAACCAGACTCTCACTAAAGAAAATAATGACTGGAAAATTCAAAGGTGAAGACATACCGTTGCCATCAGCATGAACTGTCACGACAATACATGAAATTCATGGCGTCATTTTATAATAAATGTATAATAAATAAATGAAAGCTTTCACTCATCGTTGTGTAAAAAACCCTGGGAATGTCATGGTTTTTTCCATTTTGTGGCTCTCGCTCTACACGTCTCCATGATCATTTGGTAACCAAATTCCTTGACCACCTTCGTCCTAGATTTGTGCTTTCTATTTGCCACTGTATTATCATAATAAATATGTAATTGAATTGAAATACGTCTTTTCAGTCTGAAAAGTAACTCTACCAGTTTAGGAAAACATCCATGGAGAGACGTGGTAACTGTGGATACAAATCAAACGTTGAAAGGTGTTTGGACATTGTCACATCTTATTGCCAATACAACAACAGTTGAGCATTTCAACATAAAAGGATTGATAAACGGTATAAATTTGACCGAATTTCTGAAGGATGCTGTGCCGAAAGACACAGAATCAAAAATATTTGGAACGAAATATTTCGAAACATTGAATGTTACCAATTTATGGATTAACAATAAATTCGATTTAGATAAGCGTGTAAAAGATATCGTAGATGGAAAAATAATTTTTCCAACTATTGAGAAACTTGATTCAATTTCGGCTGAGAACGTGTACTTCGGAAACAAATGCAACGGAATAGAGAAGAGTAAATTTGAGAAACCCGGTATATCGGTCATTAACGGAACCTTAATAGTAGACGACTTGAATAAATTTGATAAAATTATTGTAATGGGAACTGTATATGTAGAAAGTAATAAATTAAACCATGTAGATATGGATGATTTGGAATTTAATACTGCTAAAATTGATGAACCAACATATTTTGAAAATGCTGATTTTGGTAAGTTCTAAATTTTCAGTAATCTTCAAAATAATTCAACTTTTTAAGATTTTTAAATTATCTAACTGAAGGTAATAACCAATGTGTCTAATTTCAAGAAAACAAATTTTTTTTAGTGTGTGAAAACTTCATTTAATTTATGTTGACTCTAACATGAGCATTATCAATCATTGTAGAAAAACAACGCACATCATTGAAATATAATTTCTGAATTTGTCCGTGACTTCAGACTTGTTATTATATCGTAACTTCATGGTTTTTTATACAGCATAATAAGGCAACCTTGATGGACTCAGAACCATTCTGTCTTTCAGGCGGAAATATACTCCTTTAGTATACACAATACACAGATTTTTACTCTATGAGACAGCAGTACATGACCTCTTGTAAAATTGTGTGAAAGTAAGGATGGGAATGTATACAGTCTCTGAAATCACAGAGCAAAAGTTACTCTGACCTGGGTATCTAGCCATATGAGGGTTCACAGCAATGAACAAGCACTGCTGTCATAGAAGTATGAAAGGTAATCGGATATATGGAGTAAGACTCCAGTTCTGAAACAATCGAAGCTTGGGATGAGCGATCTCGAAAGCCCCCAGGATGTATGTATCCGGCCAATTTCATAACGAATTTCTCCGAGACTCCACTTGAAGATGTAGATGTCGGCCACCCTGGGCACCGGGTACCTAGTAGAACTTTGTTTAGTGACCTCGAAAACCCCCGACTAGTAAAATTGGAATAATTTTCCAAATATCATTTTCCATTTCTTTCTGTCCACAAAGTTTCCTGTGTTTCGCTTAAATCGAATGCACTATGTTGCATCTCGATACATCTTACTGCTCAGAAATTCCTAAGTTTTGTTATTTTTTGTGCTTTATTTTTTCGACTAATTAGTTTTATTAGTTTTATCGTGTATCAATTTTGTCTACCCATGTCTACCCAGAACTATTGTCGAGGTAGAAACTTCTCCTCTTGAGAATAACTAAACCTTACTGTTCATAGAGAAATTTTGTTTCAATTGTGATAGTAATATATTTTGTATGGAATAATGGTACTCATTATTTTGAAATTAAAAGTACGATAATTATTTTAGGTAAATCTTTAACTGTAACACCTGTAATAACACACCACGGTCAAATTGAAAATTTAGATTTGGATAACGTATTTGAAAATAATAAAAACAAAAGTCAAACAATTATGAACCAAATTATTTTCAAAGGAGATGTTTTCGTGAATGGAACTATGAATATTGGTGAATATCTCAATGGGGTAAACATTTCAGACTTGTGCGGGGTACTATCTGAATTCAAAAGACCTAAAAAACTAATTATTGAAGGTAAGCAAGCAATACTACAACAAGTATTTATTAGTTTTGCCCGAATGTATATATCTATCTAAAACATTAATTTCCTCCTGTTTTGCGCTCAGATCAGTTTCCAAAGAACCGAACTTATTCACCTCCTTAACAGTTTATTATGCCCTTATTGAGTCACATCTCGTATATACCCTTCCCTTTTGGGGTACGTGTGGTGCGACGCAATTTGAGTGAATCCTCAAAGTACAAAAGTGAGCCGTTCGATATTTACTTGGACTAAACAGCAGGGCTCACTGCAGAGACCTCTTTAGAAGATTAAAAATTCTGACTCTTCCTTCCTTATTCATCTTTGAATCCGTTTGCCTAGTTCTTAAGCACGTTGTCCCCTTAGGAACGCGGACCACGACCATTACCTACCTACTCCACGTTCAGAATTAGTTAAGGGCTCAATATTTTACAATGCAAAAAATGCACACACTTGCCAATTAAAATCAAATCGATATCATCTTTTCCCGCATTCCGCGAGTAATTTGAGGGCGTATTTACTGGAAAGTGCCTTCTACTCTGTGAACGACTTCTATTCTAATAATATTTAATTCCGGGCATACGGCATACTAGTTTAATTTTTGATTGATGTATTTTGAAATTTTATTTTATTTGTGTCTTTATTTAGTTATTTGTATGTTTGGTTTATAGTTTTTACAACTTTTTGTCCCCCCATTGTCACAATTTTTTGACAATAAAGCATTTCTCTCTCTCTATTTGGATGTACAATAATTTGATAAATTTGTACGTTAATCCCTGCAGAAATAGCATTTAACGGAATCTTTGAGACATTTTTAGCCACTTTAAACGATCAGATAAAGTCTAAATTTTGTATACTTGTCCAAAAATAGATGATAATGTAATAATTTCATGAATTTGATCGATTATCCTTTCGATATTTCGTATTTCAGAATGAATTAAGTGAGAAATTGTTTGCTTCTATAATAATTTTTTCGACAATCATTTTATTCTCCTATTAAAATCTGAGTCTGATTTGTTTGAGATACATTCGAGAGAGCGAGAGAAAGTGTTCTAAGCAAGCTTTGGAGTTTTAAGTAGTTTCCGGTATATTCACCAATCATTACTTATTATTCCACCTGTAAATTAGTTTGGATAATAAAAAAGTTGTTAAAATGTTAAAATTGTTTCATGTGCGTGTAAGTTGGAAAGTTTTATCTGTTATAAACACTGAATTACTGTCATTTAGAGACATTATTTTTTATTTCTTGTAAGACTGATAATTATTTTCAATATAGAGACATAGAAAATCTTCAAGTTACATCAATATTATTTTCTGAACATTTGATCGATACGTCGGGAAAAAATATCAGAGTTGAATCTAAGCGAAATCATAATTTTCTCAATAATCTCCTCTTCCGGCCAATTTCCCCAAACTTCCATCGTCACTCTCCAATAAAGAGACAAATCTCTTTATGTGCCTCTGTCGTGCCGTTACCAGACTTTTATCAGCCCGAAGAAAAAGAGAAGGAGACACTTTCGGTGCTAAATCCTGTGAACGGTGGACCGTGGAGAAGACCTAATGGCTTTCGGACAGCCGTAAAAAATTATTACTCCCGAAAAAAAGGAGCATCTTCTCCAAGAATGAAGGAGAGATGGAATCGCCGGGTAATTAATGGGTCACACTAGTTGGAGAGTCTGAATGAGTTTAAGATCCAGAACGATACACCGCTTTTATTCGGGGTGTCGCTCGCATCCGGTGCTATACTCGAGATGCATCCGAAATATCCTTTTAAGTCTGAACATCTTCGTGTAATAGTCAGCTTAATAAATATGTGACGTTTGATCATTTTGTACGTAGAAAGAAAAATATGAGACATGAAATACCTCATGTGCAGACAACTCTATATTTTGTGATAACTTATTTCAACGAGTGATATCCAAGACTTATTTCAATGAGTGATATCCAAAACACCAAATCATCAAGGACAAATAAATCTTTAGATCATACGAGGCGGTACCCAGAAGTAACTGGAATAGCATTGTCATGGGTAGAGCTTTTGTAGTACTGATTTCTGCCGCCTGTCTAGCGCAACTTGTCGCCAGTTCAGTACCGTGCGGGCCGTTGACCTGCCACGTTCTGTTCGTCACTAGTGACTATTCTCTTTACTGCTGCTTCATTTTTTTATGATGGCAAATTTAAGTGAACAACGTGCCGCTGTGAAATTTTGTTTTCTACTCGGTAAAAACGCTGCTGAACCTGTTTCAATGTTGATAACTGCTTACAAATATGATGCTATGGGGAAAATTTAAGTGAATGAGTGGTTTTCTCGATTTAAAATGGCGACATGTCGATTGATGACAAACCTCGCTCTGGACGTCCATCAACTGCCCGAATCGATAAAAATGTTGAAAGAATTCGAGAACTTGTGCGCACAGACCGTCGACAGACAATTGATCAACTGTCTGGAATCAATGGAATATCTTGGAGCTCGGTTCAGCAAATAGATGACTGGTTCTTCCACTATGACAACGCACCTGCACACATAGCCATCATTTTTAGCCAGTTTTTGGTTAAAAATAACATGATTCCGCTGCCCCACTCACCTTACTCGCCTGACCTGGTTCCGTGCGACTTTTCCACGCATGAAAAGGAACATAAAAGCACGGCGATTTGAAACCATTGGAAACATAAAGAAAAGAACGAGACAGGAGCTTGCAGCCATCTCTAAAGATGAGTTCAAACAATGTTTCGAACAGTGGAAGCACCGTTGGGACAAATGTAGTACTTGTAATGGAGAGTATTTTGAAGGGGATAAGGTTGTTTTGTAAATATATAGCATTTAAAAAATAATTCCGGTTATTTTTGGGTACCCCCCTCGTACACTGGGATGCAAGGGACATTCGAAATTAAACATGTTCAAAAATCTAGTTCTTGGATAGGTCACACGAATAGATATTTCAAATAATAAAAATTTTCATTGTTCAATTTTAGAGGAGGACCTTGAGTTTACTAAAATAAATAATTTTCCAGAAGTTTATTTCGGTCCTATGTATACTAAAAAAGTTACTCAAGGTTAAAATTTTGAGTTTTTTGGACTTTCAAAGTAGCCAATAAGTTTAAAAAAAATATATTTGACAAATATTGTAGATTTTGAAATATAGAGGGTGTCTTATCAATAATGTCGAGTTCCAATAATTATATTATGGTTTTAACCTAACATTCAGTAAGTTCTTTGAGAACTTGATGAAACCTTTCTTTGGGCTTAGGTGCAAAAAACTGCCTCATTGCATTTTTAAGATCTCTTTTGAATTGAAATTTTTCCTGCGCAAGAATTTCCCAATGGATATAAATAAATATTAATTCAGCTTTTGTGAACAATTTTTTGGCAATAAAGCATATCTATCTCGCTCCCAAGGTCTGGACTAAGTGCCAGATGTAGTAGGAGCTCAAAACCACCAATTTTTTCGATCTTATTCCGATCAACTTTTGCACTATGTGGTGTAGTATTGTCTTCTTGTAAGAGAATCCGCTTTCGGTTAACTGAACCTGGATACTTCTCCAATATAACCTCATATAGTCGCATCAGATTTCTACTATATACGTCGACATTGATAGCTCCACCACCTGGAATGATTTCGAAGTACACTCAACCTTCATAATTCCACCAGACACACAACAAGACTTTCCACTCGAATCGACCTCTCTTTGCGAAGGGTTCTGGTAATTGTTCTTTGCCCTCTATTCGCTCTATTCGACGTTGTGTATGCTGTTTGTGGTTTTCCTTTATTAAAATCAAACTAATTCTCATATTAATAAGTTTGTACGGATTATTTTCATTATTGTTATAAACGATTTATTTGAAAGCAGCAAATTCGTATTCTTTTAAGTTGAATTTGTTTCAATTGAATTTTCAACTGAAGCGTAACCCTTAGATAAATATATCCGAGTGAGGGTCTACATTGGGGTAATTTACGAAATCGATATCAGACCAAAATGACTCGATTCTACTAAGAGGCAATCGGACTATTTAACATTTAAACGAATTTTTTCTGATCGAAACTTACTCCAATTCTGCCGTAAAAGTTTCACTCTATTCCAAACCGATTTTCTGTATCTGCTCGTTTCTTTTGCTTTCATCAGATCCCACATCTGAAATTTAAATTTTAAATACACAGAAAGATAGACACTGGCAACAGAACCGAAATGGGTTCTTTGTGTTCTAGAAGAATAATTAAGTTGAATTTGAAATTTTCTTAAATGATGAATTATTTTTATTAGAAACTGACTGGGCTTTTTCAGCCTTTTATTTATTCATTTGTATTCGAAGATTGAAGCTTCTTAGAGCCGTGCTAATTCACAAAACTAAATTAATTGATCATATTCAACAAGGAAATGCAAAAAAGCATGGAAGTTCTGAGAGTAATCGAGGAGTTTGAAATATATCAGGATTATTGTCTCAAGCTCAAGAAGCGAAAATTTGTTCTTTGAAACTATGTATACACGTATGGAATTTGACAGTTTCAAGATGCCCCGATATATTATTACCTACCAATATGTTCGGTTCTCGTGTAGAATACAGATATGAACAGCATATAAAATCATTATATGATTCTCAATATAAGAAAAAAGCTTATATTGAGAAACGATCCACTATGGTGGACAATGATTCAACCTTCCACATCTTTACCCAGCTTTTGTCGAATAATTCATGGTCAAGTTGGCGGTCAAGAGCCGTAGTACCCACAAGCCTTCTAAAAGATCCTCCTTAAAACAACCAAAAGTGGACGCCGTTGTTTGATGAGTGAATGTAAGTTGGATATTCACCAGATCATCTAGAAATGTCAGCAATTAATGTGACCATATCGTGCACATCACTAGTATTTTATTGCACTACTGATCAACACTTTTTTTCTAAACCTCAATTCATTGTTGACACTTCTTGATGAATCTCAGGTCTGTTATGGTCATGAAAGTTGATAAATTTACATAATAGTGATCGCTACTTCATATTAAAAAACCTGACTCGAATGACCCTTATTTTTATTCAGCAGTCAAATGTTTTCTCAATATGGATAGAGAAAAATTAATATCAACTAATACATTGTTACTAATAACATGTTTTAAGTGATTTTATTTAAAATTTAACGTGATATCATCAAAATATAAATGAAAATAGTCCAGTCAGTTGCACAAATGGGAAATTATTTTTCTCAATTTGTTAATTTCTTTCACTTTGTTATCGTTTGTGGTTTTCTATCATCTCTATTTAACTAATTACACAAAATAATGTCTGTGACAGTCGACGACATCGCGAAGAATCCATTTCAAGAGAAGTCATATAATATACGAAAAGCGCGCGAGACTCCAGGGATGCCTGATCTCACGATTATCGTGAAATCTCACGATTCAATGTTCAATCTCACATCTCACAATATTTGTTCTTATTTTTACTTTTTTTTTTATTTTTAAAATATACATATGATATCCATAAGCAAAACTGAAAGTATTTCGTTATCTGTACAATTAGAAAAATTCAGTATCATCGATGCAGTATGAAATATGAAGCGATCTATGATTAAAACGTCTGACAAAAATCAAATAATGCTGATCACACAGGAAATGCCGTTTCTCGATTCAATAATAGAAATAGGATCATATTGCATCATAATATTTCCCGAAATGTGATTGTTATCTATATTTTACGGTGCGAAATATTGACGATCGCCAGAAGATGGAAGTTTACTGCATTCCAGCGCTAATACCAAAAGAGTGTTTTCACAAGAAAATCTTAACAATTCTCAACTGACGAATCCCCTTAAAACCACAACAAAATGATTAGTTTCAGTATATAGCAGTAACTGGTACAACTTCACTAAGTCCACAGATATAACAAATAAATTGAGTTTTGCAGCAATAATCCCAAAAAAGTGGTACAGATTCGGACTGAATTAATCTATGCTTTGTTACATTCTTATATAATATTACCTACTTGTGTTTTCTACTTGTTATTTTCTCTCCAGCATCTTTATTTGAAAATTTCACGGTTTCCCACAATTTTCTAACTACGAATCCCACGATTTTAGCTTCTAGCGATCTGACATCCCTGCGTGAGAGTAAGTTGCTTAGAAAACGTAAGCACCGATCTTTTAAGCTATTTTGTAAATCCGAAAGCCATACGGTTTCCAGAAAAGAGATATTTTGTTTAAAAACTCAAAGACGACGGATAGCTTAAATCTGAAACTTAGATGTAGGAATATACTATTATTTTATTTCTTTACGTTCATATTTCATAGTTCTTTTGTTTCAAACTTTATATCGTTAACGGTTTTTTTGGTGACACAAACTTTTCATCTAACCTACCGACTGTTTTATTCTAAATAATACCCTAGACACCACGAACTTATTTATAACTCTAACATTATAAATGATATGACGTTATTAATAAAAATTATTACAAAATTTGCTGTTACTGTATTTTGAATGACATATTTTTGAATGTTGTCATAACCATACAATTCCATTGAAAATTTACCTTTCTATAAGCAGTAATAAAGTTGATAACGATAATAAACATCATCAAGTTTATTTTGGCATGTTGTGCGAAGTAGTCTTTTAACCAGAATCACAAACAATTAAACTGGATTTGAGAAAACTAATAGTGCAACAAACTTTATATACATTCTATTATACTTTTTATAGAAGTTGGCATCGGAAAACTGTGTATTCTCTACGGAAACTTTACGAATCGCTTCAAACTTCAATTCCAAACTTTATGTTAACTGCAGTTAACAAGAATATCATAATATTTTTTATAGAAATTATAAGAAGATAGAAAAAACGTCTGATGAAAGATATTTTTTTAAATATACAGAGTATTATAAAAATAAGGGTGACTTTAGGATAGGTACAAAACTGGAAAATATGGAAATGCTTAATAAAAAATTTTCTTAACGCCGTCTGTATTCAAGATAGAAGGAGTTGAAGAAAAATAATTTTTTTTCGATTTTGCTTTCTGGTAAGATTTTAGGAGCTCATACCATAACATGTATAACATAACAGTAGTATGGACCATTCCCGAATGACGTCATTGACAGTTCGGACAGTTTGGTTTGTTACATTTGTAAACATTTACAAGGTTTTAATTATTATATCTTTAATCTCAGGAAAATTAATTCAAAAATAGCATATTATTGTTGTGTGGTAAATAGTTCATCGCGTGCTGAGCGAGAGAACTTAACGTTTTTCCGATTTTATGCCATTTTGAATGCACCAGCAGAAATCAAAAGAAATGCTTGGGTTAGTGTTTATTTCCATTATGTAATAGAATATATTTCAGGCTAAGTTTAAAGCTGTCAATGAATAAACGCCAGTCGTTTGGTTGACATTGTTTCAAGCCCCTTTTTTATCAGTACGTCTTTGATATTCGAAAAAAAGGTAATACCGTTTTTTCGGCCACGCCGTAATTCTTTCACGATAAAAATTTAGTGTTTGAGGGAAGCCAATTTTTTCGTTGAGTCTATATGTTAACAATTCTGGATCTACATTAGATATATTGGAAACATTATCCAACTCCTTTTGGAAGAAGTATTTTGACTTATTTGACACACCTTGGTCTTACAATGTCTTATTCTAAAGGTTAAGATATATTTTAAGACACTGAAGAGTAGGGTGAGAGCTGTACTGGACGTTGAGCACAACGAGCACTTGGATACTGCCATATAGTTCGATTTTCAGTGTTTATGCCGTTTATGTTAACGCTACAAAAATAACAGACTTCGAGTTGATTCCGTGATTCCTGCCAAATGGGCGGTAATACAAATTTAAAGGCACACCGCTTACCACTTTCACATAATATTTATTAGTACCCATATGATTTACAAACACAATTAGGAGCTCAACACTTTTCATTTTAAGCCAAAGGCATTCCAAAATACGCAAAGGTTTTTTTCCAGCTCTGATACTTTTTTATCTGAAAACTTTGAACTACTCATGACGCAAAATCTTTAGATACTAATCTTACCACTATAACTTAAGTGTATATTATCAACTACAAAATTCGCGGAAATAAACAAAACATTCTATTTTGTAAAAGGATTAGGGTCTCTCTAATCTCGAAGTTTGCACCTCAGTGGAATCTCGTAGTGATATTGAAACTTTATTCCATATATTTCAGAATCAATTCGGATACAATCATTGACTAACTGGAAAATTTATGTGTATACTTAATATCGATCTGAAAGCAGATGTTGCATTTATTTCTTCTACATTCAAATCATTAATTGGTCAGACGCGAAGCCCTTGACAAATCGAGTATTTCCTGAAAAGAAATTAATTGGATTTTACATATTGCTTTACCCGCTGTAACCGCGACAACTGCAATTTGAATTTTTCTGGGGTGTTTTCGGCGTACTTAAATGTCAATTTGGGAAACATGGAAAATCGATATATAAATTTATAGTTGAGGATATCTTTTGTTGCATCGAACGAAGTAACGAACATCATTATTGGAAAACTCGTTAAGTTCAATATCGTTTAAGTACTTTATAACAATATGTTTATATTTTTTCTTTATACCTCGGACGAAAGTACGTTCTTTCGTCCCTAGTAGCAGGGACGAAAGTTCAACATTTACTCCCTGTAGAAAGTACACGCACGTCCTCCATAACAGCGGGAGGATAAAATTTCCCATGCGTAATTACACCCGTAATTTATAGTGTAATATACTATTTCATTATGTTGCGTTTATCAAACAAATAAATTAAATCATAAATATAAAAAATAATAAAACTATCAGATATTATTTTTTCAGTCGTATGCGAGGTAAGTCAACAAATATTGAATAGGAATAAATAATTTTCATCAATGATTGTTTTAAAAGTTTTTTGAGAAAATTCAGAATGCATATATTTTCCTTCATGCTGTAGAGAAATGTTTTTTAAATTCATTCAAATCTAGACAAAATGAGATCAATGTTTTTTTAGAAAATTAAACTCTAGAGTACACCGAAAAAGAAATAACAAATCGAAAATCAAATTTTTGTTGTGAATTTTGAAACAATTGGTCTCAAAGAATAATTTAAATAATAGATGCTGATGATGAAACTGTTGGAAAAGTATATTGTGAACATAAACTCAGTGCGGTATATGAGTTCTGAAACTAACATAGAAGGATAGTTTATAAATAAAAAGAACTATGGTTATTTTTCTTTCATTTCCACACACTTTTTAGAACGTCTGACTAAAGCTGCATCTTTAGATTTCAGCTTTGCGAACGAAAAATAGTCGGACGGGACAGGTCAAGGCTATATGATGTGTGTTCTATGGAGTCACAGCAGATAAGCCTTGGAAAGTGAAGCATTATAGAGTGGAGCATTGTAATGAAACAAGCGTAAAATATATATTTTACGTAAATGCCTAACTGCCTTAACTCAAAGTAATATGCTGCGTTCATGGTTGTATTTGATTTCTTAAAACCAATCAAAGGGATACCATCGCAGTCCTATAATATTGCAGTTTTAGGTGCTTTTCGTGACTGTTGCTTTTATGGCACAGGTTCTTCTCTCCGACGTCCTCCATGGAATCTCTTTTAGATATGGAATCATGGTAAAAGACTATAGTTTCATCACCCATTACAATTGATCGCAATTAAACTTTCTTGGTTCTCGCGGTAGAGAATCCACCTTATTCTTGTCATATTTAAAAGCTATTGTACGATTCTTAGAACACTTGTTTTGAAAATGCCAGTCTGTGCTGCAATTCCTTTAGTTTTTAAGCGTCAGTCATTATTCCTTCAATTAATTTATTGTTTTCTAGAGTAGTCCCCGCACCTTCCACACTTGAGCCATCTTCTAATTATTCTGGTCTTCAGCGAAACATCTTTTTAGTTGTTAAAAATGATAGACACAAATCATCACAAACAGCCTCCATTCTGTTCATGTTTTGTGTTGCTGTTAATCCTTCTATAGTCAAAAATGTTATAATAGCGCAAAACTCAGTTTGAGACTTTTTGACTGAGTCCTCGTTCGAACTATAGTAGAATTGATCGAAGCGGATGGATAGATGGAATTTTGTGTTAAGCTTGTTGATACCTGTCACTTTATTCATTTCATGAGCTCAATGTCTTAAGGGTCGCACTACGTAGGTACGAGAATGTAGAGAAAGGTTGATCATATAGACACTTTTTCATTCTAATAATTAGATGTAATATCCGCTATGGAGTAAATTGAAATATAGTCTATGCACTTTTTCTAGTAGCTATTTCATCTTTTTAACCCTCCTAAATTATAGTTTCTGTATTTTTTCTCAAAAAGGAGATATGCATCTTCGTCTGACGGAAATCTCTTTCCTACAAGTCAAACTTTGAGGTTACGAAAAAGAAAAAGTCACTACGAGCCAGATCTGGTAAATACTCACCGAAGCGTGAGAAGGTGCGTTATCCTGATGGAAAAACATTTTAGTTTTCCATAACTATCCCAAAAAACGGTCGCAATCATTTGAAAGAGACGGTCTTTGCCTTTTTTGGAGCAGGTTCTCCTTTTGCAATCCACTTTCCTGACTGTTTGTTTCAGAAGTGTAGTGGTGGTTTCAACTACAATCACGAATAAACGCAAACAATACGACTCATTACGTGCGTTTTAAATAAAAAATACTGTATTTGCGCTTAGATACTTCCCTCATTATACATAACAAATTACTAGTGATGATTGGGGAAAGGGAAAGAATTCAAAAATGAAGACAATTTATAAGGAAAAATTAAATAGTGGAAGGAAGTTATTTTTTGTTCCATCCTATATCTAGGTTATTGATAAAGGTGTATTTCCGAACAGATTTTACGTAAATGGGTTGTCGCTTTCATTCTAGATTGAACACTTTCTAAATTACAATCTAGTCGGTGAAGTTATATTTACATAGCCTATTCTATTTACAGGAAACGTTCACTTCACAAAAGGACCACGAATAAAGATATTTAATGGACTCAATGCATCATATCTGGAAAATAAGATTTGGTTTACCGATTATCCTGCGTCTTTATCTGGAAACATTGCTTTCAATAATAATGTCGTATTGAGAGATGTTTTAACAGTAGAAGTAAGTTCTATTTACTCAGACCGTAGTTTGTTATATTCATTTATATACAATTTGTCCCCAGATATGTGAAAAGACTCTTCTAAGGGATAAATGTTTTCTATTTTCTGAGGTTCAGCACTGCTTGATAAAATAAAAAAATGAAAACCTCTTTTTACAATGAACATCTTAGCCCCGTATACCAAATCTGTAGTCAATTATAATTTTCAATTTCTCTTATATTAAAAAATCCTAATAATATGTTCTACGACGTCTTCTGACCTCTAACCGCCATCTATATCTATTCTGCAGTAGGTGTTCTGTTAGATCTCTCGCATTTCTTTATATATTCCCGCTCTGTAGCTGCTTCGTGGTCTTCCTCTTCTCCTTTTCTCTTTTGGTATCCAGTTTAGGACCTATTTAGGTATTTTTTGTACATAACCACACCAGATTATTGGTTTGGTTTTGATTTCATCGCTTAATGCGTGTCTGACGTACCCATACTTTCATTTCTCATTCGGATCCTCCGAGATTTTTTTCTCTTTCTCCAGAAGTCTTTTATGGCCGCAATACTTCTTCAACTTGATTAAAAAGTCTTAAATTAAATGTTAGCCTCCATTAATCTACGCATTTTTCAATATGTTTTCGGATTTGTCGAAAACCTGCCTATATTCGTTATCAAGTTCCTCTCTTTCTCAATATTCCAATATCATTCAAAATTTGTTCTACATATTAGAATCCTTTATTGTAAGAACACCGATTATTTAGACCATCAGTATTCCTAGTCTGAGTATGTTGATTCCAGAAGTCTTTTTTGGCCGGTTTTAGCATTTTCCCGTAGACTTCTTAATCTGCCACACTTCACTGCCGTTTTTTCAAGGCTTTCAAGGATCGTCTTATATATTGGTAGTTTGTTGGCTTTCATATTGTTTGGTCCCATAATTTTCCATTTATCATTGATATAGCTTTTCTATCTTGTATTTTTATCTCTTTGACTACTTAAATTAAAATCAATTTGAATAAAAAGTCTTAAATTAAATGTTAGCCTCCATTAATCTACGCATTTTTCAATATGTTTTCGGATTTGTCGAAAACCTGCCTATATTCGTTCTCAAGTTCATCTTTTTTTCAATATTTCAATCCCTTATTGTAAGAACACTGATTATTTACTCCATCAGTATTCCTAGTTTAGAATGGGTAGTTCTTCAATAAATATTTATAGAATTGTTAACTGAGTATGTTGATTCAACGTTCCTTCAGTACAGAAAGATCCGTTGATTTCTAGCTCGTATGACATTCAATTTTTTGAAACATTGCCTTCTTGATACAATTACGTAATGGGAATTGCCTTCGCTTCGGTATCGACAGTTTGGGGAAGACACCGAACACCATTGGCAGTAAAACTATTTTGGTTAAAAAAATTATTAATTTATGAGAATTTTCGTTGTCTAAAATTATCTCCCCCAATGATAAACAGACCTGCAATCACCTCGCTTCACAATCTTCTTCTGGACTGTGACAAATGTGAGTGCGAGTATTACTTTGTACGATGAATTTGATTTATAAATATGTTTGTGATTACCCCTAAATCCATATGTAAGGGTGACTGAAAATGTTTGTTATAAGTGCAATAAACCGCGATCTCACATACAGATCTGAAACCAATTTACCCAAAATACATGAAGGCTTAGTTCTCTAGTTGTCTATATTCTAATTATTTGAATTAGCCATGGCGTGGCGCTGTTTTCTGGAGATGGTAAAATTGGACGTAGGTAGGGCACACGATATGTGAGACCATAATGAGGTAGGAATGAGAAGTTTGAGAAAAATCATATAACCTAAATTCGGCGAATCTTATATATTAAAAAAATTGATGATTTCCATTCCGAGTCCGTTTAGGCGTTCTACCCAACCGATTTGCTTAATTTTTTTTTCAATTAAAGGTATTGATGCACAGATCAGCCATCAACCATCGGATTTCATCTAATTTTCACCATTCTCAAGTTATATTGAAATGTGATTTCCCCCTGTACATTACTAATGGGAGTTTTTCACATACATACGTTCTATCCTCAATATCTCAGGTTCTATTCAAGATAGAGACTTCGTTTTGGTTTAAGAACACTCGCTGAAATACCCTCTTTCTTTTGAGCATTTGACCATTTAAATCGGTTGAGTTGGAGAGGAGCTAGGCGCGGACATTCAATGTGGAGTTATTGATTTTTGTAGGTTTTTGGCAATTTTTCTACATTCAAAGATCTATATTTCAGGTTCTAATATAGCTACAGAGTTCGTTTTGGTTTAAGAACACTCGCTGAAACAGCCTCTGTCTTTTGAGCTTTTTAACATTTAAATCGGTTGAGTTGGAGAGGAGCTAGGAGCGGACATAATAAAAAAATTAACTTAGTAAATTCGAAAATCGGCTTATTTATAGCCTTTAAGGCGGAACAGAGTTCGCCAGGTCAGTTAGTTTGTTAAGAAGTATCAGGTTATAAAGTGTTAGGTTTTTCATGAGTTAGAATTTGAGCATATTTATATAATTACATACCTACAATTATGTTATATATTCATAACAATTCATTACTTAAAGAAATGAAAATAATCATTATTATTAAGTGAATTAATTCAGCGCCCGTGAAATGTACCCACTCCGCTACTTTTGATTCCAGACCTGTATGCAAGACCGTGGATAACACTTGCTTTGTTTCATTTATATGTATGTTTCATTCCAGTCTCTTCAAATGAGATAAAAACTACGATTTGAATATTTTGCAGTTATTATCTCCAGTAAAAACATGTACGAATTAATAATGAGATATCTTTCGAATATTTGGTCAAAAATATAAATCATAATGTCTACTACTCTCAATTTACAGGGTCTTTTGAATGACGTGAACTTGGATTATCTGTCTAATAACTATCTGAGTAAAAGTAAAGATCAGAAAATCGTTGCACATATTGAACTGCTGAACGAAACTATATTCAAAGAAGAGGTTGTTTCCCCGATGGTTGCCGTAGGTGGTCTAGTGAATGGTATTAATTTAGACAAGTTTTTGAAAAATACCCTCCTACATAGATCACAGTTGTTTGAGAATATGCCTTATTTTGAAGAAATATCAGTAAAACGTAAGTATTGATAAGATGAACAATCGTTTAAGTTATTTATCGACCGATTTTTCATGATATATAACAATATTGTATTCTTATACTGATAATCATTATATCAAATAAATTTCCTGGTATGAATACGTGTTAGTAGATCGATGTTTTACTGACACAATTTTCTCGGCAGCAGATGTTTTTATTGTCAGTTAGATTACAAGAAAATACCAAACGACAAAGGAAAGAATATGTTTTTCATTCCTAAATGAGCCTTTTGTTCAGCTACAAACATTGTTTTCCGGTCATCAGTCACATGACTAAGGATGACAGTGATAAAATTTTTAATTTCTCTGAAAATGTACGATAGAAATGGAAGTTAGTGTTCCAGAAATAGAAGAATCCATTTTACTTAGAGGGGGCATGAAATAACTTCACAAACAGAATTATATTGTGATTGCCGATTAATTATATATCATTAAAATACGAGGGTCATTCTGAAAATTTTAAATACCGAAGCTACACAGGTCTTCTACTGGAATGTTTCCTATTTTACACTTTTTTTCAACCGATTTAAGTATTTATATTTTTTTCTCGGAAATTCCGGAAATACGAAGAACATCCGGAAAGTGAGTTTTCCCTATCAAAGAAAGTGCCACTTCCAAGAACATATTTAGTGACATAATACAGCTATTTTTAAACATAACCACTATTAGAAATGAGACACTTGTACAATAGGATCAACTTTTGTATCCATCTGTCGCCTGTGAATAGAACCAGCGTATAACAGAAGCCTTCAGCTCTTGCCATAATACTTAGCAATGGATGGGAATTTATTGAGGTACAAGATAACGTATAAATCGTTAGGAACAAGATCAGAGCTTCCCCAGTTGTTCTTGTCCAGAGCTGTCCTCTTCCAATTGCGTATCTTTGGAAAACTGATTGCTTCTTCTGCAACTTACTCGAGTAGTGGGCATCTTCAGAAGTTGCTTGCTACTCCGATTGATTCTGGCTGAGTACAGGGACATTTTAATGTAGGATATGGTTAATTTTAGGAAAGGCCCTGATATAAGAAAATTCATTGTGTGTGTTCACCTATCACCACGCAAGGGATAAAAACTCAAGCAAACAAGTAATGGGAATAAACAAATGACTCACCAAACCAAAGACATTTTGGACTGAATTATTTCCTGTCGTCAGTTATTTGACTGATAAAAGGGTTCACTAGGTTACAGGAAAAGTGCAGAAAACCTGAAACACCAACTATCAATGAGGAGGAAATCAGGCAAGCTGTTTTTCCGGGATTTATTCGTAAGACGTCGCTAGCAGCCGAAGCAGAAGATAAGAAAGTTTTTTCTTGGGTTCATATGAGTTTTGCGTTATCTGTTACAATTGTTCGTGTCTTTTTTAATTCCAATAACCTCTCCATAATCTACTGCTATCAGTTGTTGTGGCAATAAGTAGCTGTTTTTCCCAGGCAGAAATTGACTATGTGTTTTGGTATTCATCGATCGTTTTATATTGTCCAAATATACCTTTCAACAAAATGCAACAGACTTCTTAGTTCAAAAGAGGATTCTCTTCGTTTTTGGCGGACCTTAAACTCCCAAAAATGTCCTTTGTTGATTTCTATACTGTTTTTGTTTGTATTTTCTTAGTAAACTCCTAATTCTACTTATGACTCTTTAGAAGTTCGAAAAGAATCCTGCAGCATATCACCACCATCAATTGAATTTAATGCAGCAAATGCTCTGGCTGCTATTTTTACGTAGATACATACTGTAGCTCAGTATTTGATCCTGTCTAGATATAAAATATCAGCAATATCTCCTGGCATAGTCGCGTGGCCAATTTAGCCAAGGCAGCTTAACAAAAACTTGGAGCCCTCTTTAAGACCAGAAAGCTATATACTCCGCAACAGCTTCTAATCCTCTGCAAGACCCAGATTCGACCATACATGGAATATTGCTCGCACATTGGGAGTTCTTTTTTTGGAGAAGTGCAAACCCGTAGAATCAGTTACCAAGCCACGTCTTTTCCAACACTACAGCCTACAGAAGTTTAAATAATAAAGCATAAAATTAACGTTTCCAAAGTGTTTTCATAAAAACTAAGTTAAATGCGGCGGTAAGCAGCACCGCGCGTGATTTTGAAGTATACTTGGGCCAAATCAACGTCAATTCCTTGACATATTTTGTGTTTATAATCAATTACATGCAGAACAAATTATGCGACTTCTACTTTTCCTTAATACAAAAAAATTCATCTTAGAATTCAACACTAGTTCTGGGTTGGATAGTGATCATTTTAATATGAAATTAATTTTGTGACTCGTATTGAAATGATATATAGTAGTTTGGACCATTTTGGTTTATTACCTACTGACATGAACGTATTTCCGGAGAACAAAGACCCATAATCTGTTTTTGCATCCAAAGATATTAGTTTTATTAAGAACAACGCCCACAATTTCATATTATTCTGAAATTGCGCTCCACCCTCTATTTATACCAACATTTCTTTTTTGTTTCAGACTTGGAGGGGAATTATCTTGTGAACAAATTGAATCTAGATTCAGAGGTGATGAGATACGACAGGCCGAATTTGATTACCGGCACCAAGACGTTCGAAAACCTTAATGTAGACGTTCTACGTCCAGAAGGGGAAGCAGCTCTGACCGCAAAAATACAGGGAGTTGATGTACTACATTATCTTCAGAATGCTGTGTTGAACAAAGGCAGTTTTAAAATAGGGGGAAACAAGAAATTCAAAAATATCGAAGTTAGAGAAGGAACAAGGTAACTTTATCTTTATTCAAGTGTGGGATATATTTTTTGTTGTTGTGGAATATAAGCTTCCAGATGATTCCAGAAGTTTTTTTCTATCTTTACTCTCCATAAATCGATATTAGTTGGTAATGGAATCAGGTCTAAGCAGAGAATGTGCAATCTTGGTTAGTATTGAAAGAGTATGATCATTTTGAAGCTATGCTGGCTTAAAATGGTCACGATTGAAAAGTGCAGGATTGAGTTAACATTAATTGGGAAAAATGCGTCTTATGGCAGTATTCAACCATCGAATGTGTATATTAGAGAACAAGCATATCTTCAAACTCTCTGCTGAAAGATTTGTGCAGACTGATGTCAAAAATAACAGCTACTTTCCTGGATATCAAGAAAGAATTCAATAATGCCACTATCGGCTCACAAATCAACGCAGTGGCACACTAACTGTGATATGATGATTAATAGAGAACTACCCAAAAAAATATAGTAGAAACTTCTTCAGAACAAGCCACTAACAAAAGCCGTTGCCTATGAGTACTGTCACTGAACTGTTCTGGTCAATCTTGGTAGACAAACTCTACACTAAACTATCTACATCGGATTTTTACCACCTAGGATACACATAGTTATTGGTTTAAGAGAAAAGTTAGCTGAGGCGGAATGGAGAAAACCCTAAATATTGTGACGTGGCGTAGATAGACAACAAGATAGATGTATAATCAGTGCTTAGAAAACACATGTTTACTTTACTTCACCAACGAACGGACACTACCAGTTAAAAGCATTGGTGTCAACCAAGATTGCATTTTCCAATTTATAAATTACCTTGGGGAATATTTCGATCTAAAATTTATAATGAAAGGTTACTTACTCAAAACCATATAGAAAGCTATCGCTAAGTCAGAATATTTGGTACGAGCTGGGGACTCAATCCTTAAAGAGTTTTATACAGGTGTAGTTCATAACTCATGAAATGGGAACTAAAAGCTATTAAACAAGCTACCACCTACACAGATCTTTTCAGAATGGACTAGATCATCGGTAGCACATACGTCGGATACAAAGTACAGACTACAGGAAGCTATTCGTGGTACTGAAAAAGGACATTGAAATGGCAAGGTATTGATGTAAAAATCACAAAACATAGATTAACAACATATTTAGGTAAATAAGACTAAGGTACATCTATACAGGTAGAAACAACCTGGTAAAAGAATCACACAAAGACGTTGAAGGCTTGGAGCAAAAGTAGTGGAGCTGAAATAAGAAATCAAAATGTAGGAGAGATCATATCACTCAATTCTCGATTTTGTAGTGGTTAATTCTAAATTGATACGTGATTGTGTGTGCGCTTTACAGTAATGAAGTCACGTTAGCCTGGGTTGCAGGGCACTGTGGTCATAAAGGGCAAAGATATGGCAAAAAAACTGCGTTAATGCCTTTTGATGGTCAAAAACCCTTCTGCAGTGTTGTACAAAAAACTAAAGTGACCACCAAAACATTGTTCATATTTCAACAATCGTAAAATTCCACGGTAGAAATGATAAGTAAAAACCGGCAAAAGTGTTGTAGGTCTGATAACAGGGAATTATAATCTTGAAAGGAGACTTTGTGTAGAATCTGTCGATTATAAAAGGTAGCAGACTACATACTATGTTACTGTGATAGTTGAACAAGCGATACTAGATTTAGGAAATTGAATGGCAAAGAACTTCGTAAGAGATTAATACCCCTAGCTAATGGACTGAATCAATAAAGCTAGAGAATGTGGAAATTTGGATTTCGTAGACCAAAATAGATATGAGAAGGTCGCAGCGGAATAGACGACAAAGCACCTCAGTAAAATTTATCTATTTAAATTTCTCCACAATATTGTATGTATATATTGAAAACCAAAATTTGTGAAAAATGTGCAAGTCGTCTCCACGATGAATGGGACGCAACTCTGAGAGAAAATGCCATAGTATTTGTAAATAGCAATCGAAGACGCAACAAATAATTTGACAGGAATATATGACGCACTTTTATGGAAAAACATCTGTTTCCATCGGAATAACAAGACAAGTGTTTCTAATTTTTTGTATTAATCACAAAAAAGCAGTGGACACGCTTTATCATATTCCTTATATTGAAAATCAATTGTGACATTCAACTTTAACATAATATATTCCATTATAAAACACTCCTATGGAACCGTCCGTTATTTCTCACGCCCGAATGGCACAGTAGAGAAGCGGACAGGTAATATTCCACTAATGGTAACGTTGAAAGCAGAACTTTAGCAATTAATGTCGAGCGTAGCATTATTGTTAAAGTAAGTTGTAAATGCAGAGACATGAGGATGTGGACCCAACCTCAACTACGTTACGTATCGGACGTTGGTTCCAATATGCTCTTCTATGGATATCTCTGTGTTTGTTGTATGTTAATAGAATGTGTTTTAATATAATTTACCTTTGGCGTATTCCATTATAGTACATTTAAGATAATTTAACTGTAACAACAGTAGAGATATGACAAAAACTAATTACGAGCCCTGTCTCTGTGAAGTTGGCCTTAACTCCCCAAAACATGATATTTGAACTTCATTTCAAAACGAATTTAAATATTATATATTTGATTCCTTTGAATAATTATACTACAACGAATACAATAATGATAACGTTCATAAGATTTTTTATAAAGTATTTCATGTTGAAATGATCTTGTTTGAAAATGCTTAGTATATAAAAATTAGTTGTAAGAGATGTAAGTTGAAAGATAGGCTTCGATGAAGTGAAACCAATACTAATATTAAATTTTAGATAACAACCCCTAGAGGTAGGTAAACAACTTTATGAAATAATTAAAAATAACAAGTTAAAACACTTATCAACAGGCAGACCAATATACTGGACAGGTGATAGACATAAGATACTGAATCTATTCACTTTTTTATCATGAAGTCTATTCAGTCGAAAATTCTTCTTGTTTTGATCTTTTTTTGACCAAACTCCTGTACCACCTATATTTCGTCAAAAATTGAAACACTCTTGAAAAATTTCATGTTGATCAATTGTATTATCATTTATTCTAGTTTTTGGAAAATTCTAATGATGGTGTTAAGCTGATTTCGAAAGAAGCTAGTGACAATCACTTGGCTCTGTTTTATAGTCACGAAATTATAGTTTAACCAGATATGTGATAAAATTGATTAGAAAAGTACATAAATATATTATAGATAAGAGTTTGAAATTCATTCTAATAATTTTGAAAAAAGAAAATTACTTTTCCCCCAGCCAAAACATTTTATTACTATCCAAAATGAAGTCTGAATAATTGCCGCATTTTTCTACAAACTCATGTCTCATCAAACTGAAATAAAATTAGTTTCATCCCTTTAATCGTATCACGAATCGTTTGTCATTAGCATACGTCAATGTTGGTTGTTCATTATTCGCTGTTTGTGTATTTAGTTGGTAATTACAGTTGTCCGTATTTTATTTAGTGTCTGTGTGTAGTTTTCAGTGATAATTTAGGTTTATTTGAGTTTTGTGTCAAATGAGAGCAATATATTTACATTTAAAGTACATATCGCATATCTTTTAACCAATTTCTTACTCCCATTCGAACTATGAGAAACCTCGATGTTTCTCTTAAATTTGCTTAATTGAAAATGTATACAGAAAATCCGCATCTATGAAGAGTTACTTCCATCTAGAACGTACTATAAAATTACCATTAATTCATTGGATTCAATCCAAATTGATATACAAGATATCCAGCAATTATTACCAGTAGCTTACATGATTGCCATGTAATATTTCTGGCATGCTTTGAGGGGCGGCAAAATTTTTGAAATGCCAAAATTTCAGACACGGAAAACAATAATATCAATTCAGATTAATTTATGGAAAGAATTTTATATAACTCTATCCACCCAACGTTGAGAAACCTTGGTGCATAGTATTAATTAAAAAAATTAAGAGTCTTTGTTAAACTCGTTGGTCTGCTCGACATGATGCATTTTACGCGTAAGAAAAAAAAATGGTCTGCAATAATTGATGCACTGGAATTTATTGCTGAAAGCAGATATGAGAAATCGACTACACGATCTGAAGTTACGGGACTGCAACGGAAGTTGCAGCGTTTAGAAACAGAAATTCTACTTTTTGGAATGTAATTTTAGATCGATTTAATGCTGCTAGTAAGAAGCGTCAATGTGAATCGAAGTATCTGTGTTGGAACTAGATGCAATTGTATTGAAATAAAATAATTTTATAGGATATTAACAGTTCAAAATATTGATACAAACGGCAAAACCCTAGTTTTTTTCAGTTAATATCAGTCCAAAACGATACTGTATTCCTTGTAACGATTTATTCTTCCGAAACGAATTATTATATTAGAAAAAAAAAAGATTTGAAAAATTTGTTCTATCATTCTTCTAGACTCTCTAAATTGCACATTGTGATAAGTCGTTTTAGTCAAGCGCCGAAAGCATTTTGAATTCTGAGGATCTTATTCTTCTGGTTATTAGTCTAGACTGGTCGTAGCCTTGTACAGAGAAAGCAAACTGGACATAGTTGAACACCCGAGAGACTTAATATCACAGGGTTTACGTGTTCGGTCTTAACTACTGATCTTGAAATACTTTGCATGCAACAATACTTTTAGAAGCCATGGGGATAGAAAACAAGCTGACTTTCTCTGAACTAGTGCAGGCTGGACGCGGTTGAATGTTCAATCGTTTTGATTGATTGGGCAGTCACCCAATTGCACCTACGTCCGTTAATAATATGTGCTTAAAGGCACACATCAGTGATAGACAGCAGTGGATTGGAGGCAGAGCATCTGGCATTTGATAAATTAGAATAAATAATTTAAACTTTTATATTACTAAACTTGGAATAACTAGTTACAGATCGTGCTTTCCAAAACATAGAATTAACATTTTTTTGCACAAATCTTGATACAATTGGTCTTTAATAATGTTCAAATGATGGATGCTAATACTGTCAACGTTGAAAAAGTATATCGAGAACGTATGAGTATAAAAATGTAAATGAAAGTTGGTTGTTTAGGAACTAGCACTTTCTAATAATTTTTAGCTATTAGAAGGAAATAGTTCCGGTATGATCAACTTTCCTTTACCTCATAATATACTTTTCAAACTTTGTCATCATTGTTCAAAGTTCAAAGTTCCAGTCAGATTTGAATCTGCGATCATTTGACTGCAGTGCGACGACCTAGCACCGCGACCGTCAACGTATTTTAAATAAATCAAAACATAGTTGTTATTCAACAGTCAATGAAAAATCAAATCTCGCCAATGCTATTATATAAAGCAGCTTATTTTATCTTTTTCATTCAGTTTTTATTAGGAGCATAGAGCCATCTTCCGTTGAAATTATAGATCTTTTTTGATTTTTGTATCGCACTCTATTAGTGAAGTTTCAAAATTTGATTTGAAAGTTCTATATATATAATTTCCTTTGAATTCCTGTACCTGACAACATACTTTTTATACTGTATCATCATCTGCAACTATTATTTCAAGCATTCTTCAAGTTCCAGTCAGACTTGAAACCGTGATCATTTGAGTGCAGAGCGACGACCTAATTTCGCGACCGCGAACGCATTGTTTTCATTAGTAGCCCATATTTTATTGAAATAATAGATTTTTGTTGTATTTTTATAATGTCATCTATTAATGACGATTCCCAGCTTAATTTAAAAAATCTGTAGCATGTTACATGTAAAAATTAAGTTGATCACTTGAAGCCATATTATTAGAAATTTCACTAATTCTTTATTGAATCATGTATTGTTATCAAAAGCCAGAAAGTATGAGGAATTTCTACATAAAACGTTAATTAAAAGTGAAAATTTAATCACAAATTCCACAGACTAACTAATAAAATGAGTTGAACAGAGTGGGGTAATAATTATTATTTTTTGTATCTACAGTCTCATGGGTCATTTTAATGGTATTAAATTTGATACTGTCACCACTATGATGAGAAATAACCACCAAAACATCACTGGGAAAAAGACTTTTGTTCCAAATTCTCCAAGCGGAGTTCGATTCAAAAATCTTAAAGTAAAAGGACTTGTTAATGGTGTGAATTTGGAAAAAGTGCTGAAAAACTTGGTGAGTAGTATTGAAAATTACTGTCGACACAAATTGCAACAACAAAGTTTCAATTCGTATTCGCAGCCGTTCAACAGTATAACCCTTCAAAAAATGTAGTTTCAAAGTTTTCTACGTCTCTTTTAAATCACTAGTTTAAGTATTATAAAATATTTGCTCATTTTGACTACTGTCTTCATTTTCATTGAAGGATCTTGGATTTTTTAAATAACAGCGTCTCATAGGTGTAAGCGACTGCATATACACATCTGTTTTAACGATCTTTCTAATTAGAGCGACCTAACCTACTACAACTCGCTTTATTTTTATTTTGGTAAATGTTGTTATCGTATAATTTCTATATCCAAGCGCGATATTCCACTCGAGTATAACAAACTAAAAATGAAATTAGTCAGTTAAATTACATCGAATGTACAAGGCCGTTTGTTCAGCTGTAGTAAAGGAATTCCGCCCGTTTTATGCACGTAACAATGGAAAATGTATCGTGGGTAAAAAGCAGTTTTATAAGGTTTCTATTTCTTAAGCTTGAAAATCATATACAGTTCATTCATTTCGAAGATAATCTGCTACACTTTTAGTTGAACCTGGGGAAGACTTGCGACTCTAGAAAAACATGGCGGTTGGAAGTCATCAACGGTCTCTGAAAGATATGTTGATGGCACACAGAATAGAAATAGCTAATAAAATATTTGTACAATATTGGAACAAGTAGTAGTGCTTAAATAACACCGGATTTGCAACGTACATCAACAGGAGTGGTGATGGCAGAAAAAAATTTAAATTCAACATAACAAAATTCAACTATTGTACCGAATAGTTTAAGAAACGTGTCATTCATGCAAAGCACATTTAATAATTGTACTTTTGATATAGAAGAAATGTAACTTTATCAATTCAATATCAACCTTTAATTATGTGTCCATACAATTTCCGGGAAAAAAGTACTGATTTGTTTATCAGGGAAAAAAGTAATTTAATAACCTGTCCCTTTTTTTATCATAATATTTCATTTTTCATAGAATTTTTTGGACGGCAGTATATGTACAATTAAAGTTCAAATAAAACCGTATATATACGCTCAACTGATTTGTTAATTTTCGCAATCGAAGGACAATTCTACTTTGTATCAGTCAAATCACTCTCGATAGTCTACATGACAAATTCATTATCATGCCACGCTCTTTGAAAACATCCAATCAAAAAAATTACTCTTGTTCATCGTGTCTGACAATTTAACATCATTTTCATTCCCGCTCGAAATCCTTATACGGAATTCATACAATTTTAATTTGCGCTGAAAATTAACTTGCAATAGTAGGTAATTTCAATTTTTATTATGCCTGGAGAGAAGACGAAAAATTCATAGATAATCGTCTAATCTCAAAATAAAAATTATATCTTTCACTTTGTAACTTATTCCATAACGTATTTCGTTTTTTGTTACATCAGTTTTACCATTATAGTTCCCATTCTTCTTTCTTTCACACCGTCTTCCGTAGTATGGATTTTCTGAAAATATTCTCCACTATATAGTGAAAATACTAAACAGAATCGGTCCGATAATCTCACTCTACATTTTTGGCTTTACATAGTGGTGATTTATTGGAAGTATAAGCATGGATATTTCATTTTCCACTGAGACCACTTAAACCCGTGTCATCAGCAGAAGACAATCATTGAAGACGCGGATACGAGCAGAACGACCCAAACGAAGCGGAGTTTAAAGGCATCACGAGGATGTACTCTTTTCTGACTAGATATAGGTCCATTTACCACTACTAATATTTTCCATAATTTTATCAAGCGAAAGTAACATAAACAAGACAACCCGTGTCATCAGCATGAAAGATATTTCTGATGAAATGATCACAATAACCAAAACGGAGTGGTACTGTTAAATTATTGAAAAGTGTGTGTTTCATCAAATAAAGTACCTACTGTTTTTTAAGCGCAGAGTTTTCTTGCAAATTTCTACATAATAAAACGTTATGTGAGTAAATTGAATATCTGAATCAGATTCCGAACAGAATATGGTATTAATAACGCTTCAAGGAGAGTTACTGACTGTGTTGGGGTCCATCGGTTGTGGAATCTCTCCGACTTCTGTGCAGTAGAACTCTCAATTCTACTCTCAGTGACCATTTAGCCTAATACTTTAAAGGGCTAGATCGATATTGTATGACCATATCAATTTATAAAACGGAAGTAAATCGGTGGCCTTCAATTCATTTCCCTCTTTCAAATTCATTGTTAGATTGGTGGATCAGGAACTGTTGCACATCAGGCCTTCTGTCGTATTTTACTTAAAACTACCAAAGGTCTTTGTCCTTTGAAAATCTTTTCAAAAACCTTAGCTTGAATCTTTTAACGCCTGTAAAGGAACTGTTTAAATTGTATTCGGGCCTCGTCTCGTGTGACTATTGTGACTTACGTCAGATCTGCTTTAATCCTCAAGGATCATTATTAAAAAAAAGAAACTTGTAACAGACTTTGTAATTTTGATGTTGGTGTAGAGTTAAGTATGAATATCAATAACAGTTCGTTCAATTTCAACTTCGTATTAACATAGATGTCAAAGATTACTTCATCGTATACGCTACATAATGTTGAACCTTTTGTTCCGTTGAATTTTGCAGCAGTAGCACAAATCAATCAACTACTCTCTCAATTAAAATTCACATACAAACTTTTTTATTACAGTAGAAAAAAAAGCCGTTTTGCATGTATAGAATGAAATATTCCACCATGCATGCACTTATCTGATTACCAATAGAATATGTTCGGCTCAGCGCGAACACAACCATAAAGTTTGGAGCTTCATTTAACCTTAACGAAGTAATAGAGGATATAACTTGATATGAACTTTGAATACCACATACCAGACTGTATAATACGTTGGTAAAATAATCATACTGTCTTATAGTTTAACACAATTTATAAAGTAACGGTATTCTTTGGTGTTGGGTATTGGGATTCTTTTTAATTAATTCAGAGCCTTTATTGAGTGTTTCTTAAATACTGTGAGAAATTTATAGTTGACAACAGGAAAGTGGAGCTGCGCTGGAACTTAGGTGCAATGAAATTGTCGACAATCGGCCCGAGCTTCTTTACTTAGGCGGCGCTCAATCTTGATAAAAACTTGCATGTCCACTTTTTGATAGAGGTAATGGAGTTTGATAGTTTTGTCTTTATATACCAATCGGATGTTCTACAATTTACTAAGAGATGCGGCAACAGATGTAAATCTATTTAAATCAATATTTGAAGATCAGAATTTTCTGAAAAATTTGATACATGAATTATGTTTATATATGTTCTTTGAATCAGAAAAGCTTGTACAGCAAGAACATAGAAGTAATATCTGGTACAAAGTATCGTTTTTATATTGTTATATTTCAACACTATCGCATACATTCAATATCAGTTTTTATATCTTTCATTGAATCTGATAGAAATGCCTTGTTCTAATTCTTTTATAATTCCTTTGTTTTTCTTGATCTAATTTTTTGTTTCTGATTACTATCAGCTATTTGATTTTTCTACCACATTAACATAAAATATGCCTTGAATCTATTGCATATATGATAGTTTTTGTTGAATTGAACGTACATTTTATCTACCTAGTTCTGCATCAGTTCTAGTAATTGGAATTTAGGATCCATAACAGATTTGTTAGATGTTGGAAAGTAGCCAGAACTTGCAGGAAGTAAAGTAATTTCTTGTAATCTTCTTTACCAAATATTAACAGCAATAAATCTACTACAGATAGAGAAGAATATGATAAATTTACTGCTCGTTCATTTTCTTGCTAATTTAATTTACTGACGCGCGTTTTCCATGCATGTGTAAACTCACCGTTACGTAAATAGGGAAATGGAGAAGGAAATAGAGGAAGATCTACTTATTGAGTAATTTTCGATCAGGGGAAAATTATTCGGAAGACCCGGAATAGAAATCGAACCCATATATACTGGTCACACGCTAGAAGCTTTATCAGTTAAGCTAACCTAGAAACACGTACCGCATTTATATTTTAGTTACATATCTCACAAAATACATTACTTTTCGGCAACAATCCGGAAAGTACCTATTTTCCTTTGAGAAAGATCGTTGTTATACATTAATAAAGCAACGACTTACCAACTTACTAATTTGATCGCAATCATTGAGTTTTTTCAATGGTTTTTGGTTGCGATTATTTAAATAATGGAAAGCAGTATTGAAAGCGAGGTTGCGAATGTGCCTGACGAAAATACTAATGCAGCAGCTGCTGCTACAAAATAATTACTACAAGAAAACTGAAAGTTGAGGTACGAAAGTATCTATACTTTATTCACGAAACGAATAAATAAAATACTATTACGGATGACATAATTTTGGTTTATTTGGCAAAAAAACATACGTACGTTTCCGAAAATTATTGCATTTCTTAAAAGAAAGATCGTTGGATATGAAATTAAGAAATTAGAAGTCTTCATCAGAAAACAAATTATCAAATTTATTAGGGAATCTGATGAAACCTACCTAATGCTAAAGTTGATTTAATATAAAAATAAAAAATATTTCAACATAATTTGTTTTTACTTTCAAATAGTAGGGTTAGCAGGTACGTGTAGACGAAAAGAACTAAAAAAGAATTGATCATATAAAGAACTTTTGTTGTAATTGGACAAGAAAATTTGATGTTATACAGATAATGTTTGCCAATACGGAAATCCCATATTCCACACAACAAATTATTAATAAATTATAAAAAAGTGAAATATTCATTGCTGATGAAGGTGGAAATATCAACAATACTATCAACAATTTAGAGAGACATTCTCTATGAAAACAATCATCATGATTCGGTTACTTAGCCTTTCAATATAAATATAAGCAAGGATTAAAATGTTCCTAATTTTGTTCTATAAATGAATAATGTACCATATATATTCAGCTTTGATAAAAATCAAATAGAAGATCGAAACGTTGGCATTTTAAAAAACTCTTGGACAGTTTTCTTTTGAGCAACAATAAATGAATAATATAAAGAACAGTGCTTCACTTATTTCTAAATAAATGTTAATAACTAATCTACACGGTTACCGAAAAAACAATGTGATTAACACGACCGGAAACTTTTTTTCGGATTACCAGGACTGCCTGCGGCTCGCCTTAGAATCTTTTTAGTTTGATTATTGCTAAAAGCGTGTTTTCTAGTTTTTTTTCAAACTATAATTCATTATCATGAAGAATTCTATACACACGATGCTTTATATTTAGTGCTAAAATCGTTACAATAAACCAAAAGTCACTTTTTGTAAACGATACTCTTAATTTATTATTAGCACACATAACATTGATTCATACGTGAACTTTGCAGGCCTACAAAAATGAAGACAATACGTTTACCACAGATTTACAATTTTGTAATAATATTTCCACGAAGCATGTGGAATTCAAAACAAAAGTTTCCGGTATAAACGTATCCAAATTGCTGTACGATATAGAAACACTAGGGACCTTACACAACATCAAAGAAAAATACGAAGCTCTGAATGATATGGCCAGCCAAGTAGAATCATCATTGAAAGGTACTTCTGTCGTTATTTCAATTATTGTGCATGACAAAAATATTAGCTGGAATTATAATAATTTCTATATGAATGACCATTACAAAATGAAATAGTGACCTGATAATGAAACATGAAATATTTAATCGAGCCAATGTTGTTCTTCATAGATTTGGGGTTTTTTCAGGTCAAGCTTATTTTCTGGATTACTATAAATCAGTTTTCATGACATTCAAAGTTAATGAGCTATTTTTAATGAAATGTTTTGGTTCTGGTAGAAGTATTGTTAGTTTCACGAATGAATCGAACACGAATATTGCAAGATTCTTAGAATGGGATGAAAAACAAGAAACGTTTGGTAAAATCAGTAAGTACTTTTTTACAGCTTTGTCAATACATTTATAGCATTGGCCTGACTATGTTCTGGGAAGGAGTTGGTAAGCATTAGGATGAAGAGCAAATAATTATTAATTTATATCAATTTTGGAACCTATAATATTGTTAATTGATGACCATAACGGGAAGATCTTTGTACGCAAAATAACAAAAATCAGCAACTTGTAAATGTAGATGTGACGTATGAAGGGTAAAGTTTGAGAAGTCAAAATTTATTTAAATGTAGAGAAGTACAAATTGATTTGTTTTATCTAGCATTAACTTATGTTAATTACGTGGATAATAGTTTCTTTCTGTACTATATGGAGTTTCCCGGACTTCTCAGCATTCTATTTTATCATAGATTTGTAATATTTCAATTTACGTATTTATAATAATCCAAAATGTATTTTTGAAGTATTATGAACATTTTCAATTCTTTTAGGTATTGTAAAAAAAATATTGTTCATTTTACAAAATAAACTTAAAATAATAACGAATGAAAAATACTAGAATTATTGGAAAAAAATACGTCGGGCGCTTGATGTACGAGAAATATGGAATAAAGTGCCTCACGCTTTTTTCATAATAATATTCGTATTTATCATTCGTTATTTTTGTAAGCTTATTTTAAAATCGTGTTTTTTAGTTTCTCTAAACTATATTGATTTCCAACTTTTTAGTTTCATATGCTACGAAAGCGTATTTTTTCAACTAAATTTTTTTAATTGATATCACCCTCGTACAACGGCTTCGTTGCTTATATACATACGTCTCGACGAAACTCGTATCAGGCCTTAACAGTGTAGTTGGTAAGGTTATCGAAGTGCTTAATTTCTAGCGTGAAGATCGGAGGTTTGAATCCTGTGCCGAAAAGAATGAAATAAGCCACTTATTCTTAGTCTAAAGGAGAGTTACAGATAAACAAGTCCACAAACAGGTGAAGCTAGTATAAGCGTGTTAACATAGTACTTTTTGCAACTAAAAGAAAACAATCATCTTCGGGTTAGCCCAAGAAAAAAGAATATCTTTACTCTAAAATCAAGGGTTTAGCACAAATAAAAATCAAGAACAAGAACTTCGTGAGATACTAGTTGGTTGAAATAAGTACCATTTCTAAAGAAAAAATGAGAGTGCTGCGACCGTATTTGTACTCAACTTCATTGCAACCAAACTTGATCTTTCGATTTTTCCTCCTCATACAGGAGAAGATCGCTAGCGTTTCTTGAACTATTTTGTTATATAAGCTATATATACGCTCGCAAGAACACCTGGGAGTCGGTGGATTGATTTTGCGGTTATTCAAGTGCTAAGTCATTCCTAAATCACGATTAAATTTCTTTCTATTGTCGGTTTTCGTTATTGAAAATATATAATTACAGTGTTGATTCCTCTATGATTGAGCATTGAGAACAAAAAGTGAGTGACTAGTGTTTGCTGTCTAAAATGCGGTGATTCCAGCTATATGATTTTTCCGAAGATTTTTAATTTATAAGGGTTAATTAAACACCACGTGGTTCACGGAGAGTTGAAATGAAGTTACTTGAATTTTTTGGCCTAAGTTTGGATATTTCCATGCACAAAATATAGTTTCATTTGGAATAGTTTAGAATAGTATGTTTGAAGAACCATGTGCAGTAGTTGGCCAAATTATTAGGGATATTTTGATTTGATTGAATTTTTTAAGCAAACACATCGACTTTAAAAAGTTTGATTTACTCAGTATAGATGTTGGTATCGATATTATTGTTTTTGATAAGTAGCATCACAAATAGTCTGACTTAATTGTCACATTCCGTTGATTTTTGTTAATATATACTGTAAAAGCACTTTTTCAAAAATTTTGTTAATATTTTTTCGTACCTTTTTCTTAACGGAAATATATGTATATGCTTCTTTGCGAAGAATAAACGTTTCGTTAATGTTATTTCGTTGAAGAGCGCCCTAATGAGTAATTGCATCTGGACTGCTTTGTTTAAAAAAATTACTCGGAACTTCCAGTTAGTGTCACCACGGTTTATTATCTCAGCTAAACGCTTGTGGCGCCTATATATTGTGCAAAGAACCAGGAGACAGTACAAACAGGTACTACAAACTCACCTTCTGTCACAACTCGAAGAATGGTTCTCTGATGATGCAGAATACATATTTATGCTCAATTCGGCACAGTGCCACAATACAACTATTTCATCATGATCGAGCAACTTCCCTGATTTAAGCCCCATAGAGAACCAGTGGGAGCACACTGAACAGGCCATAGCCAAGACAATGGCCAACACCGATATAGAAAGTGTCTTCTTCTGATAGAGAAATTGTTAAGAACCAAGCAACTTCCCTGATTTAAGCTCCATAGAGAACCTGTGGGAGCACACTGAACAGGCCATAGCCAAGACAATGGCCACCACCGATATAGAAAGTGTCTTCTTCTGATAGAGAAATTGTTAAGAACCAAGCAACTTCCCTGATTTAAGCTCCATAGAGAACCTGTGGGAGCACACTGAACAGGCCATAGCCAAGACAATGGCCACCACCGATATAGAAAGTGTCTTCTTCTGATAGAGAAATGGTTAAGAACCAAGCAGCTTCTGGAGTTCAATAACTTACTAGAGAACAAGTACAGGCAGCTTCTGGATAGTTTCAAAAACGTATTGAAAAATGCGCAGATATAGGAGAGAATAAGTGGATTTCGAGATTTGTTATAGGGGACTTAATATTGATTCTAAGCTACTTTTCTCAATTTTTTTTATATTTACCACACAAAAAACACTTAACAGACAAATACGTTTTTGGAAGTTTTTCCGGGCATATTTGATTATTTAAGATTATGAAATTAGTGTGCTTCAAATGAAGCAAAACCTCAAAAAAACTGACACAAAATTTTTTTTTACTTTTACAAGTATTGAGTATCTAACCGGAGACAGGTTGTATAATATTCATGTAAAATAACCATGTAAAATTAATTAATATATCCATAAAAAGCACTGATTTAAGTTTACCAAAAGGGTACAATGTATTACGTATACTGCATTTTTATGTTCGCGTCTGTTAGGGGAGTTTTATTAAAAATGTTGCAGTCTTTAGACGTATCTATATCCCACTTTAATTAGTATGATGTATTTCATTTACTCCATTCCCAAATCATCAGAATTATGTCATCTATGGAAACTATGTAGTTATTTTTAGAGAATTCGTATTTCATATCAAATATGAATCTGAGGTAAAGAAAATAAAAATATGATATGTTTGAATTCAATGTAGCAATCTCTTTCCTACCCACTCAGGAATGCACGTACATTTTAATACTTTCAATACGAAAAATAAAGTTTTTATGAAGAAACATTTTCAATAGCATATTTTGTTTACATATATAAAATAACTTCTAGACAAATTTTGAAGATATTGCGTCGCTTCAGTACCATCCACTATTGACCTTAAAAAACTATTCGTAAAATTTACCGGGTTGGTTTCTTTTCACTAATTTCCGGGTCCTATCGACGAGGTTCCGAGGTTCCTAGTACCTTCATGACCTATACGTGAACGTAGGTGTAAAATTATACTCGAGAATTTGATTTTCAAAAAGTGTCCTCAATTTTACGATGGAATAGTGTCAACGTGTATACGTGGGTGATAATAGTGTCAGATAAATTCCACTCTATCAACAGTAGAGTCAATAGTAAGAAAATTTTTTGGAAAAATTTATTATTTTTGTAGTAATAATCAATCTTTTAGTAAAATTTCGGTAAGAAGACCTTTGTCCAAACTTGAGTTGCAAAGAAAAATTGAACGAATAATGAATGAAAAACATTTTCTTAGAATTAGGTAGTAATAGCGGAAGTGATTGGGAAGAAGATAATTTGGAAGTCGATTTGGAATTCAAATGACGATAATAGCAGTAGGTTTGACGAAGATGAAACACCTTCGCACCATAATTTCTCGGGTCTATCTACACAAGGAATTTTAAAGCGTTGCACAAGAAACTGACAGTAATACGATAAAAGATGATCTTTTGTCTACGGTTCCTCGAAAGACGAGCATAATTACCCCAAATTCAACTAAACACACGAAAAAAAACGGTCATAAGTGGTCGGTTTGATTACCTAAAAGAACAGCTATTAAAAATATTACTAGTTTGATGACAAACAGTAGAGGGCGAGTTAAAGAGTGCATGAATGTTCAGGATCATTTCTTGCATTTCATTTCTAACATGGTGGATATACTCATAATATTCAAACACACCAATGAAGTAATTGAATTTTTTATGTTATGGTTTTTCAGACTCGTAAAATTTCCAACAGTATAGTAATTACGTGTATCAAACCAATATAGTTAAAAATAAACTAGGTTTATGAATCTAGATGGAAACGGGATTACCATAAGAATTTTTCTATAATTCTTCGTCGGTTAAATAATCCTGATACGATTTGTTCATTATATTGAGATTGTTAAATGTAAAAATAGTTTAAATAGGGACAAAAGGCACAAAATATCCCGCCGATTTAGTTTTTCTGTTGGATATTTTTTCACGGAGAAAAATTTAGTATAAATAGGTAGATCAAGTTAATGGGCTTCAGTTTACATTCATAATCTGTCTCTGAAGACGAAACGAGCGTCAGACAATGTAATTGTTAGTGTGGGTAGTGCAAACAATGTGTTCAGTATTATATTATTGAATAAATATTCTGAGAAAACTTTGGGAAAAACATATGTTAATAAATTTTGATTCTGGCCCAGTCAAGCCATCGTTGTCGACCATCAGCCTCTGACGTTCAGCTTTCAGCAGAACTTCTATAGTGACAAATGTAAGATCGTCATCTGTTCATATATATACAAGAAAAAAAATATTTGCCATGACTTATGCCCCAGCCCTTGTATAATGAGAGAAGTTCAGGTTATAAAATATTTTTTGTTGATTTGAGCCGTGATATCGGAATCGCTGACTACACGCTCGATTATACAATTTTTCCATTATCATAAAGTGTCCGAAAAAATATTTAGCGCGTTTCCATGAAAAGATTTATGAATCCTGAATGTAAGCTTCTTGTTGGACAAGAAGGGACCGTCAAGTCAGAGATTCCTGCGGTCAGGATTCCAGAATCCGTGCGAATCCTTCCTGAAAATCCTTCTAGTATGGATGTGTAAGCGAGAGAGATAAATGTTGGTAGTTGGCATCGCAGAAGGCGAGTGGGAATCATTTAGAAAATTGGCCAAGTCGGCAGATTTGTTACTCGATATCCTTATCCTTCGTCTTTGCTTGTCCTTATCCAACACGACGAAACGGTGAAACTCTACCAGTGCCGTTCTCCATGCTTAACTAAACACAAGTTGGGTTTTTTTTTAATAAATAATATTCCGGAAATAACTGAAGTACGATTTGTTTCTCAAGTGTTGTTCTGCTTCTAACTTCTTCTTCTTCAAGTACAATACACTTTGCAGCGTGTAGGTGCACGACTAAAAATTTTTTCCGCACTCTGCATACCCCACCAGTCTCTTGAATTCCGTAGCCAGGAATGTTATTTACGCCCTGGTCCTTTCCTTCCGTCGATTTTTCCCGTCATTAAGAGATTGAGAGTTAAATATCTCGGTCCTCGCAGGATGAGTCTCAAATAAGATACTTTTCGTTGTTTAATTACCGCAATCAGTTCTCTCTCCACATCCACTTTCTGATCGTCTTTTAATGTCAGCTGAAAAATTTGTTCTACGTATTTGTTAAATAGCATGGGTGAGAGAATGCATCCCTGACGGACTCCCCTAAGTATCTGAAGGTGTTCCGTAGTTAGAGAGTCGCTAGATCTCATTTTCGCTGTTTGATCTCCATACAGCTTTTGTATGATCCTGGTGTCTTTACTATTAATATTAACATACTTTACGATGTCAAACAGTAAGTCATGTCGAATGGAGTAAAACGCTTTTTAATAGTTTATGAAGCAAACGAAGACATATTTTCTATGATCATATCATTTTTCAATTTTCAACTGCATAAGAGATCGAGATAGATCGTCAAGACATCGCTGATACAATGATCATTATCCATCAAAGAGGTTACACTCATGGATTGTCTGCACAATTGATGATAAATTCCCTTGACCCTACTAGGAACCCAAAAAAAATGCTGTGAGCTAATCAAGAAAAAGAGACTGAGCTTGGTCAGAAAAATTTAGATTAGTAAAACTTGTACGGGATAGCAAGATTGCATATGATGCAGCTTCATTATACAGAACAGAGAAAAAAATGGAAAGAGCATTCTGTAAATTAGAAGCTGGATAAAAGTAAACCAAAAATATGGTACTTAGCCAAAATGTGGTCAACAGAAAAAATACATGGAGATTGAAGCGGAACAAGAGAGAGAAAATATAATAAAGTTTGTGAATGCTAATCTTGGGAGTTACACTAACAAATAAAAAATAGAACGAACTGAAAGAAATAAAAAACTAGCGAAAGGAAATAAAGCCGTGGAATTATTAGGCAAGTTAATAAGGTCACTGGAGTTATCTAGAATGAAAGTCAAAACACAAAGAGGAAGGCCCAAGAAAACATAGTTGGATACAATGTTCGAAAATTTTAGATAGATGGAACCGAATTCGATGGCAAAAGTTCAGAATCGCAATCTGTAGAGAAGAACTGTAAAAACAGATGATGTCCTATGAGAGAAGAAAAATACATCTGGGTTTTGAAGGATTGCTGTAAATATAAATACTTTATTAAATACAAATAACTCTAGATAAAAAACGTTTGAAACATGGAAACCCCGAAAGCATTTTGACTTGCCATGAGATGCTATGTGTAAGGAATTATACAATGAAATTCCGTAATCTGATAAAGCGGTCGTTTATTACTAAATATAAACTATCACAAATTGACAAAATTATAGCAGGAAATTCGAAAGAACTCTCCATCTTTACCGAATCGCTAAGCATAGCCAAAACTTGTCTCAGAATGTGTGCAAAATTTCGTTAGAACTTTCCAAATTTTGATTTATTTTATGTGTTTGTTGATTATGGCCAACTAAATCTTCAAGTAAATCTCTCGAAATTGGTAGTTATGCGCAAAAAAAACAAGTTTAAATATTATTAATTTGTAGAGATGATACATTAAAGCCCTCGAACAAACATTGATACTCTACACCAGCGTTTCAAGTGACAAACTCGAATGCGATAGCCCTCATTTGATGGAGTGTAGTCCGTTTCTAAAGTACACATGACTTCTTTCAAACAATTCATATAGTAAATCCGACGTTTCCGTTTAAATTATTATAAGGATATTTTCTTATTTCATTTGTTACTCTGCTCCTTCGACTTTATATAGCTGCTTCAAAGTCTTTCAGAGATGTTTTTTAGCTCTCCTCTTATAAAAAGACTGGATTCCTTAATTGATCTCTTGTATATTTCTCTTTAATCTCAAGCTATTATTATTTCCATTGTGTCCTCTGATGTATTTAGAATAATTTCGAGAAAATATTGCTGATTCAATCGTCATTGTCGACTAAATGTGAATTTTATCTCGAGGCAATCGTCTATTAAGATGTTGAAAGAGAAGAAAATATTTTATTATTTATACGCCTATGAAGAAGCAAAACTTATGGATATTCGGGATGAATATTGAAAAAAACTTTGATGAATAAGTTTTTTTTGTTTCTTCATGATAGCAAAGATATTTATAAATTAAAACAGTAAGTATAAGTAATGAAACGCAAATCACAATATCCTGAACAAAAATATACTCAAATAAAGTAGAATTGATCTCTTAAGACGACGGTCGCATTCGAAACCATAGCGGAATCGTTCATGGTACATACATGGAGGTGCTTGTTGGCGATATCGAAACTGAAACGTGAGAAAAGTGAACAGAAACTGAGACAGTGTCAGACCAAAAATCAACCTATGTAGCCTTTTTGTAAAAAATGCCGATACCATACGATGCGTACAATGCTTCCAACGTTGGGCGCTGTTATGATTGTACGCATTGTGTGGTCGTAATACGCATGTTTTGCGTCCAACGTTGGCCAACATTGGAAAGAAGTTGAAAGCAAAACTTGTGGTACAACTACACACACTTCTTTTCCTCTTGCGCGTCATTGCTACGTGTTTTGTATGAAAAACCGAAGTATCATCCAGTTTATTTTGAAAGAATTTATTTCTTTTGTATGCTATTCATCAGTTTTTTTGTCAGGTAAGTTTGGGAAAGGTCCCAGCCTATCCGATGTTTAACCAACGTTAGACGCATCGTGTAGTACTGGCTTAAACGCTACGTTCAATGCGACAAATATGTCGTGTAACTTTATCGATTTGGTGGCAAATCCAAATATCAGTCGAGTCAGCTGATTTATTCGGCACAATTGTAAAACTAAATTTTTGTATTCCTTGGTGATTCTAACGTGATTTTACTTTCCACCATTGACATTATTTTTAATTTTAGAAGCTTGATACTTATCAGCCAAACAGAAGATAAAAGATATAGTTTTGATCACTAACAAACTTTATGCAATGACAAGAGCCTTTCATAATGTACAGCAACGTGCAAGGATCAACATTTACAATATTTTGATCTTGCAGAAAATTGCATAAAAGTGGTTCAAAGCTGTTTTTACTCTATGTCAAACGGCCTTTATTCAACAATAGTTGAAACGTGTTGTGTAGATTTTGAATTCGGTCACATCCTTGTCGCCATTAATTGAGTTGAAAAACAGTACAAATTCGTTTAGGCCGATAGTATATTAGAGTTGCATGAAATAGCTGAAAAGTCTCTCATCAATTGATTGAAATTAGTACATTAGTTAGACGGAACAACGCAAATTCATTTGAGTATTATTTCTTTCCAATTTTAAGGATCCTGGTCTCTGTACTAAACATAAAAAGTTTTCTTTGCCATTCAACTATCAAAGATATTTATATTATCTACTTATATTTAAAAAAATCTTTTGATGAAATGCATTCAATCGAAAATTATGAATAGAACAGTAATTATGTCATTGAATGCATGTAGATTGTGAATATACTATATGATACCTTCTACTTGTCTAAACTCTTTGAGTATGCAATGTATTCTCAGAAGAACTTCCTATCGTTTCTGAATCTCGTGTCTTGGAGGTCATCATTTCGACTTTTCTGGGTTTAATGTGTCCTGTGTCTTCCTTTCTTCGGAACACTTCCATGCACTCTACTAGGTTTACATTTTTATTGGCTTTGTGCCCAAGGGGATCCACTAACCTTCAGTCTCGTCATGAATCAGCAGTCCCTTTAACAGATAGTTCCTCTTCATTTTTACTTTTCATATTTGTTAGTGGTCAAGGTGTAGCTTTTCGTAATAGAAGCCAAACAAGAATGTCACAAAGAAATACTTAAGTCACATTTGTGTATGTTATACAAGTCTAGATAAAATACAAAGGTTTTAGAATAATCTATTATGAAATGTGATCAAGGTTTCTTAGTAATTTCGAAGCAGAGATCATTGAGAAGTTTGCAGAGGATCATAAGTATGGACTGTTACATTATCGGTTTGTCGAATAATGGGGTTTGAATATCAAGTTAGAGAGGATAAAACACTTTGGTCGGTGTTACCATTAGTGATAGTAGTATAGTTAGCGTCTACGAAGAAATTAATGTAGTTGATTGGTTTTTTTATAGAAAGATTTTAGATAAAATGTACATTCATTTACTTATTTATTTGTTCTGAAACATTACACAACTGTTCGTTGAAAATAAATAAAAAATAATGTATATTTCAATTTGTAAAGAATCATTTTTCTTTGAAATTCGTATTTCAATTTCAAATTTGAATTTCATATTTCTATACTCATTTTAAAAATGATTTATCTTCTAATCCATCGAATATATACAAGAGACTTTAGCGTTTGGTAATTTTCGATCTAGTCATTTTATTGGAATTTTTACCTTCTGTTTATTCTTTGGTTCCGTCGCTGTACAAGACGTCGGTAGTGCAGCAATAGAGAATCCATTACGTAACGTAACCTTAAAATGTGGCTGTTCGAAAATACACCGATATGGGGCTGATTCCGGTGATTCCAACAAATGGCCTTCTTAGCTTCAGTTTCGTTTTTCTTACTACTACGGAATCGATTACGAGGTGTTTTAAAATTTAATCCTTTCAGATCTTTTTTTTTCTTCAATTTTCTAACGAATTTGTAATCTTTTAAAATATATATGAGCTAAATTTTTGTAGTTTTCCAAGGAGAATCATCTGAATAAATGCTAAAAAATTTCGAATTTCTAGGGTATGTTCGTGATGTCTTACTTTTCATGTTTTGATAAATTTTTATTATAAAAAAAGTGGGTTGCGGAATAGACTTTTAAGAAAAATACACGAAATATATGCTGAATTCGTCGAAGATTAAAACTAAGAGATGAGTTACTTTTCGATCATAATTTTTTTGGTGGCTTAGGTACTGATTGCTTAATGACGAACAGGACAAACAAAATATTCTTCGTAAGCTTCATAAAGAACATGAGATGTCTTTAGTACGTATTTTACTTACCAAAATTTAATAAATCGACCACATATATAACAGAATGCATTAGCAACATTCACGCAACGACTTTTTAAGTTTTTATAGACTTGTACAAAACAGCTGCTGGTTTTTTATTACTTAAGTGCCATCTAGCGACACTATTTGAACGTAATAACACCACTCTGAAAGTGTGGTATTTTGGATCTATTAAGGTTAATTAAAATTAAAAAAAAATTTAAAAAATGAGTATATTATCAGTATAATTATCATAAAAGCAAACTTTATACCGAAAACTTTATTTTCTCTTAATTTTCGTGCATAATTAACCCGAAAATCATGAAATAAACTTCATAGAAAGAGCGATTTTTTTTTAGTATAACTTTTAAATGCATGTTTAACTTGTTTTTGATAAACGGATGAATATGATGTTGAATTTGATTGGTATTAAATAAATCGAAAAAATTTCCACATTACTACGAGTTGAACTTTTCAGTAATCAACTGAATAAACAGTATTTTTTATGTGAATAAAAAAATGTATGAATAAGCTGCTCGTAGCGCATATTTTGTTGGCTCGGTTGCTAAATTCCTCCGGGATACGTGCGAAAATCCTTTTTTTGTTGTTGTTGAGGCATTAAAGAATCTCGCAGGAAAAAGTAATCCACGTGTTTTTTAATCGCGTTTTTCGTGGTGTTTGCCGAATGTTTTAGGAATATATAAGAGTTTTCCTTCTATACAAACTGCATAAATTCTAGTAAGCTTTTTAACGGTGAGATTTTCAGATGTAAAATCATAATTGAATCACAGGAGGTGAAAATTTTTTGTATATTCTGAAAGTTTCTACGCAACTTTATCATGAAGTGAATTCATAGATTTCTCATACAAACAAAATAAATGATGTCAATAATCGTCGCGAAATCTCTTATACTCCTTCCCATCCAAGTAACACATCATGGAATACCAAACATTTTAGCCCATAATCACATGGACTAGTCGAACGATTCCACTAAAATACTTGAACACTTTGGAATACTCAAAACAATTCTTCTTTAAAGAAGATAGCTGTCAAAAACCGATAGATGTTCTCATTTGTCGTGAGAATACGTGTGACATAGACATTGATACAAGGTTTGCTACTCAAGTTTTCAGATAGACGAATACAAAATATATTTATAATATGGCTTTATTGTTTTTCAAAACATTATTCATTAATATATTGATATAATACATTTTTGTATGCGTTTGAACCAATTTTCGGACAATTTATTCCATTCAGATTGGGGTGTCTCCAAAACATGTGATTTGAACGCATCAACCGCTTATCAGGAGTAATTTCCCTCACAATTTATTATGGTCTGCTGGATTCAGAAGAAATCATTGAGCACTAAACAAGGACTGTACAGAGAATTACCAATCAATTCGATGTTTTGACTGACTAACAAATGTTGGTGTACCCAGTGGTGGCTCCAGATGGTGCTTCATCACCAAAAATCGAAACTGTTGGTTTAATTCCCGTCGAAATCATAGAAATCATCATAGAAAATCATCACACGAAAATGTTCGCTATTTAATTCCATTCTTGATGAATGTTTCAAGGATTTGTAAACAACTCAAATGAGTATGACGACACGTTCACGCTCACAATTAAAAATGTCAAAATTTATGATGGCAGTGTCAGATTTGACATATTCACAACAGTGTTGCCATGTCTCAAAACCTAAGTAGCAACCCTCGTAGACCTTTACTAAACAACTACACAGAAAGTAGAGACAAACTTTTATGTCATCATCAAGAGATCAAAATCAAGACATCAAAGAAAATGCGAGGAACGAGAAACGATAAACTTCTATATAATATATACCAACCTTCCACTGATGTTTATACCAAAATATATATACCGAAATATTTCAATATTTCGTTGAAATATAGAAATTCGTTATAAAATACAATGAAGTAACCATTGATACCAAAAAATACAAAGATACATTACAAAAACGTGAAAAACCAGCCAAGCAAACCTAATATGAATCCCATATAACAAATGTTGTTCCTTCATACTGATTCAAGCTGTACAGTTTCATTATCTCAAGGACAACCCAGGAACAACATCTATCTGACTAGCTAAAATGCAAAGTAATAAATATGATTTCACTATGATCACCCTAGACCATTAGAACAAGTCTTTAGAACTTATACAATACTTATACTGTAATTATTCTTATATAGATCGTAACCAACTAGAATCTGATTTGATGGATAGATGCTTTGAACTCTTTCATGGATTTCTAATGTAATTGTTTGATTTCTTTTTTAAGCTGTAAAGACTTGTACGCAGGACTCCGAAAGAGCCAGACATTCAACACAAAGTAAAACTATCACATCAATTTTGTTTGTCTCTTACCAAACTTCTCCGAGGATGGAGATAGTTGGCTGAACCATGGATCGAGCATGGTATCGAGCTTTATGCTACCTCTGCAAAAAAAGTTGCTGCGAAATTATCATTATCATTCTATTAAAATTTTTTTTCTATCATGATTTTCACATACTACAATTAACACAATGAGAAATTCGGAACCCATAGAAAAACCGTTTCGTTGGTGATATTTACACTGAACACAATGTTTATGCTACCAGTACACCAAAACTCACAAATACACTATTCGACGATCGTTTCGATGACCAAGCTATCATCTTCAGAAACTGTTAACTTGAACATTCTATAGTTATCATCATAACTTTCATTTTATCTCTTTTTTAGTAGAAAAAAAATGTAATAAAAGTAAATTTTGTGGTATTCTCAGAAAGACGATTCAATTCACAAAGAAAATTTCCTTATTCGAATTCGCTGACCGACTCATTGCTACAAATGTACCATTTACGTTTCCAATAGAGCGAGTGAGTTTGAAATATTTGAATTCATTCATAAATATCCTAGATAGGCGTTCAGTTTTCCAGTGGAAATGTATATACAATATGAATGTAATTCGGAATAAATTCAATAATATAATTTTTTCAAATGCTTGTCAGATGTCTCAATTTATTTATATACGACGTCATTCATGGATTCATAAAATTACAATTGTCATTTTTATGATGGTTATTTATAATATCAACTTAGCCAAATGCTCTTGTTTTAATAACCCTACGCTGCGATAAAACCACAAATCGAAGCGCACAAGTCAATAGCGGCTATCACCAAATGATCCACAACCGAGAAAAGCTCTCAACAAGTCGATGGTGAAAACGATGCTTCTTCAACTGCCATGGGTTGTCCATAAGATGCAAGTTCCAATTGAACAAATCGTTAATGAAGAGTTATCTCGTGAATCAGTGCAAACAAAGTTAACTCAGTAATCGCAAACAACGCCTGCTGTAGGCAGAAACATTACAGTCGTCCTGAGATCGTCATCTGAGACTTATTTATATTCCCCAAAATAGAAAACCTCATAGAAAAAGTGCATTTTGGATCGATTGAAGACATCTAACGATCTGAGACTAGGGCGCTGTCAGAGGTTTCAGAAAAAAATTGCTACAACACCAGGAAACACCGCTGGAATTTATTATCGTGGAAAAGAATGAAGTTGGGGAAGCTTATATCACCGAGTAATTCATTTAGAAATAATTTTTATAACATCGGTGCTCTTGAAACTACCACGATCTGTTATTCGTTATCTGTCTCTCAGTGATAATGGACCTATCGTAATAGAGTCTAAAATTGTCATTTTAGAGCACCTTCTGTGGCTTGTACTTGTAGTACTGTGTATAGGTATAAGTAAGACCGAACTTGTTGGTCAGTTTCTGGTGGATGACGTTATATACTTGAATATGCCGGTGCAGATAGTCAGAATTAGATAACACACTACCAGCAGCTGTTATATATTGAATGGTCTCTGATGTTTGTTGAGACTTTCGGCATTTATCGTATTGATGTATTAATAACTTGATCCTAGATAGCCATCATGAAGCTTTCGGCGTCTAGAAAGTACCCTCTTTTAGTTCCTTTTTCACTTCAGTCTTTTGGTGTATTGATACTGGAGTCTAGCTTTTGCCTGCTTGTGGTCCAACAACCTATGTTGAAATCCAGGTATTTCTAGAGTTCCCCGTTTTCAATTGCCTGTATGATATCTCCGTTGAGGTGTGCTTAGACAATCCAAGGTCCATATATATATATATATATATATATATATATATATATATATATATATATATATATATATATATATATATATATATATATCATTGGAGAATCTATATGTTATATCGAGAAGGTGATTGATGTGACGCTTGTTATCTGCGTATAGCTTCATGTCATCCATGTAGAGAAGATGGGAAATGGTACAGTTGGTGTATAAGCTTCGTATCATTGAGCGTGGTGAGAATCACCCTACGAATGGGTATGATGAATGATTTATCATCATTATTATTAGTATTAGTTACTTGTAAGACTACGTATATGATAAACTTTATTCTCGAGTATTCGAAAATTTACTTAGGGAAAATGGCACGGTAGCTTCATTAGACATGGCGGCTTCGGGGCCTACACGAGTATGTAATTTAGAACTTTATAACAACATACTTTTTCTTGTTTGTACCATAGTTTTAAATCAGTTTTCTAAATGAGTTATAAAATAGCGTAGTTGATTTTGCAATAAAATTATGTTCGTTCCTCACAAAGTAATTTGTATATAGTCTAGATACACTTAAAAGCGTCCCTTTGGTATATTATCTAATTGTTTAAAGAAATAGTAGACTTATCTAAATTGCGCGCTTAGTTTTATTAAATAGACAGAATAAACAAAATCGGTACAAACTGCTCTCAACGAACGAATAAAATGTTGAATTCAAACATGAAACGACTCTTTTTCTTTGTGATAAAGGAGATAAGGAAATTACTTGTTTTTTTTGTTCTGCTATTAACAGAAAAACCGACAAAAGTAATAAAATCACCGATAGTAAAGCTATCTGTCTCTCTTGATTCTGACAGGCTCTATTTGCAGGCTTCCGCAGGATAGCCATAGGTAACGATTGGATCAATGTTTAAAAAAAAAAGGATTTACAGTAAAGATTGGAATTATATCAATAAAGGATCGTTTAATTTTGTCAAGTTAGTTAATATTTTAGTTTATTTGCAAACAATAATCTAATGGAAAGTACTAGGATGGACCAATAAGTTATTTTTGAAATAAAATACAGATTTTTGTATAAAAATTATTTTATTTTCCGACGTCATCTCATTCAATTCTTCTATTCTTTCCAACAAGTGAAATTAATCGATATTAACAAAACAGGTTTGTTAAATGATTTCATCTTTGGAGTAAAATCCGGACACTATAGCGGAGCAATTCGTAGACTAATTCATGGAAACTACAAATATATGCATTTCTGCAATGCCCTTTTTCATTGGCAAATGCGGCTTTTCATCTTCAATTCTTCATCAATTCTCCCGGATAAGTTAACCTTATATCTGCCTTTGATTCTTTCACAATGTTAACGATAGACATTATTGATCATCTCACCATGACTTCATCCGATTTACACACATAGCTTGGCCTTTTTTTGACGCCGATTTACTCGTAGAAACCCTTTTTTTAATTCTTAAGCTTGTAAACGTCGCGGTTGCGTTTGTAGTCGATTCTAAGCAATGGCTCCACACATCTTGCGGAAAGTTTTCTGATCTCGAAGTGATTATTCCAAATTCGTAGCATTGAACCATATAAGATGCCTATGGCCTCCATTTTCTTTCACACTTTTTATTTCTGATCTCAATTACACCATATCGTGGAATTTCCAAACTGTTTTGGGTTTAAAGACGTCAAAAAGGTTGTTCAAAACGTTCGGTAAAGTTCCTGTAGTATCTAATAAGCTCCCTCTTGGTTTGAATGATGGATTATTCTAAAACAATAAAGTTTAATGAGCATACGAAGGGAAGTTCTTGTAGTATGCTGTCAGTAGCTGTTGAAGACTAAAAACCATTGCTCTAAATATATAGAATCTTGATAATCGGTTGAATTGAATGTTTTTGAAACAGTAGTAAACAAGAATTTCTGCTCGTGGTCACTTCTTTGTAAAAAGTCCTCTTTTGTTTGAAGCATGAACTATGATTTTATGATCTAGTGTATTATTTAACAGCTTATAAATTAAATACATAGAAGTATTGGTGCTGTTATGTTAAAACGTGTCCCAAAATTATAAACGAAACAAAACTACATTCTAAAATACTAGAGAAAGCCAGTAATCAAAATAACGATTGAAAAGTTGGATTTAAACCAGACCGAAAAGGGTAAAGCAGCTTCAGGTTCGGACCCAAAATAATCAACAACGTGGCATCAAATGGATGCCAGATTTCCTGGTCTCAACATCAATTATATGCCATAGTCTAGGATATGCTCTAGATACAACCCACAGATATCTGAACTACGAATTTGTGTTTCAATTACATACAAGCTTAACTGGTGAAGTCTAAGATTACGCAAGCAATTAAGACCCCATTTTAATCCAGTATGATGACGAAAATAATGGAGAAGAACTAATAAATGATACTATTGTCAATAGTAGATATCTTTTTCACATTTTTCTTGGAAAAACTTGAAATGTGGCTGCAACAGTTGAAGCTATCGTTATAGAATACTGAGTAGTGATTACAAGCAAAAATGCTTGTTTTCAAGTATAGAATAACATGTTGTTTCTTCCAGAAAATAGGTCGATCCTCTCGATTCCATATATTCAATGCTATATCCTTTAGTTTGTTTACATTTTAAATGAAATTAATTGACAGTAGTAGTGTTATGTTTTGAAAAATTGGTATGGATTCAAAGAGTCATATTGACCCAACCTCGTACTAAACAATGAAAGAAACAGTGTGCTAATCAACTCACTTTCGTAAAGGTCGTCCCAAACCGATGCTGTGCCAGAAAACATCGATGCTGTGAGTAAACTGATATTGCAAGATCGTCATATAACATACCGGGATATTGAGGCATATATCCAAATCCAACGAAAGTTTTCCAAAGCAAATGGTCGCTCGTTTTTTCGGAATAACTTGACATGTCGCCACCGTTCCATTAAAGAAACATCGAACTATCAATTCAGAATGGTACACCAGCATTTGTTTGCCAGAAGTGTTCGACAAATATGAGGGGAACCAATAACAGAAGACAATGAGAGATCTTACACATCTGTTCAAACAAAAACGTTTTTGACTATCAAAATATCTAATTGATAGGTACAGTCCTTGTTTGGTACCCAATGATTTCTTTTTGTTCTCGCAGATCATAAATTAATTGCGAGGTCAATGTTCTCCTACACCTGAAGAAGCGGTTGTTGCGTTCAAATCACATATTTTGGACGTACCTCAATCGGAATGGAAAAAATGCTTCGATAACTGGTTCAAACGCATGCAAAAGTGCATTGATCTTGGAAAATACTTAAAAAAAACAATAAAGCCATATTCAATTATAAATATTTGTTTTTATTGGTCTCTATCAAAACTTAAATAGCAACCGGCGTACTAAGGGTTTTGACAACCTCCATGATTAACTATAGTATTATTTTTTAGGTTCTAAGAAAATCATAGGCTCTTATCCTAACTATATAACAAAAATTCCAATGGGAAATATGGATCGTGTCTACATAGAACATCCGAATAGTTCAACTGAAGGTAAAATGCATATAGTTAAATCAGCAATTTGATATTCAATATAATCTATTCATATTCAAATATCCACCACGAATATGTCTAATCCAAACACATAAAATACCTTTCTATTGATCTGATCATGTGAAACAAATTCCGAGAATTAGTCAGTTGATTATTTGCTATATAACCAAAGATAGTGGCATGCAATGTATATTATCCAAAATAGCAGCATATAAAAGATATAATTTTATTATTAATATTACAAAAAAGTTACTCTTGATAAATTCGGAAAGCTTTATACGAGAAACTTACTTTTAAGGAAGCAAAAATCGGAAATATCTGGTAGTCCGTAAATTTATTAAACATTCTCGTATCTTATCTATTAATAAAGAATTCCTGGAATTCATCTTCAAAGAATGATAAAGAATTATTAGTTGAATTAAATGAGAAAAAAACATAAACAAATATTTGCTGGTTCATTTCGTTATTGAAGTAATCAAATTTGCAATTGAATTGAAGATTGAAGATTTTTAGAGAACAAATAACGGGTTTAGGAAAGAAATAGTGATAAGAACACCATATTGAACCAAATTAATAAGATATACTAGGTATATTTCAATTTTCAGACAGTACCCATATTGGAAGATTTATGGTTTGCAACAAGAACAAATTGGAGTTTTTGCCAGTGCCATTTTTAACGAAAGGATCACATTTTTTGACATCTTTCGAAATAAAATCACAAAATACTTGGTGTCTGTTATTTGTAGATTTCAATTTTGATATTAATATTATCTGTGGTGGAGAGAATGGAATATTCAAGCAACAACAAACGATTAAAAACAAGTCTCCTATAATGGTACGTTAGAATCATAATAATTTCATTTTCCTTACAAGTTGAACTTAATTATATCTTATCATTAGTTTTGGAAAAAAAATTCAAAATTCTATTCTCACTGTTTACAGCTTCAAAAAAAATTGACAAATATAAGGAAAATATTTGATATTTGTTTAGTTTTTAAGGTCGAAGGATATTCTGTTCATTCATTTATTTTATCTCATTTTTACTTCTAAATCACTCATGGAGTTTTCAAAGTATAAACATTGGCAACATTCACCGATTTTAGTACTTTTTTCAGCTAGAAACATAATTTAATTTATTTAAGATATTCACAAAATTTATATCACTAAAACTGTTATACTAGCAGACTAACAAGCAAGAACAGTTTGAAACTTGTCACTACTTATTTCAACGCATGAGAGTATATAATATACAAGTCAAAATACACTCACTGCATTTTTTGTCACACCTTGTATTTTTTAGGCTTACATCACCACAATACGAAATATTCCAATGCTGATAACTATTCACGGAGGTAATGACAAGAAAACTGTCATTTGGATTTTAAACAAAGGAAAATTCGAAATTTCTCAAACATATCGAGAAGGAGAAGCAATAGATGTATCTGCAATTGCTATGGAAAACGAAACGTTCTTGGCTATCGCTTATAAACATGTGCCTAACACCAAGTATTTTGGAAGAGTAGTCATTAGAAGGTAATTTATAATAAAGAGTGGGGCAGAGCAACTTATTTTGTCTTCTTTCGAAAAAAAAAAAACTGGGAATGCTCTTAATCTTTACGCTGCTTTGAATACCATACCACACAACCAGCTTCCCTTCTGGAGTTTTCATCAGCTCATTTCCCTATATCAATTGCAACAACCAAGTCATATGTAATAAGGTCTTAGACTACAACTAATTTGTTCAGTAGAAAGACTAGTTGTTATCATTACTGTTTGTAGAAGTCCAGGTATTTTTTTGTTTCTCTTTTTTTTATATCACCAAGTTTCTAAGGTTGTATATCCAAAAAATTTATGAGATGTTAATACATAGTTTTACATAAAAATTTGAACTCAGTAATAGACTTTTTTTGTAAACTTTTTCTGAATCAAAAAAAAACAAAATAAATGAAAAATCATCATGGCATACCTATAGTTAGATATCAAATATTATACCAATAAGAGAGATAAAATAAAAAATTTCTGTAATGTATAAGAAATTATAACTAATTGTTTATCTAATTGGTTGTTTATCTTAGTGGTTTGATGATGACACAGTACCTTATTTTTATTATTTCATATTGATTTTACTAATGTCAAACATCTTTTTTAGAATCAAGAATTTGTCTAAATCATTACAAATATTCCAAACAATTGACATTTCAACTCCAACCAAGGTTGAATTGGCTTTACTTCCTTCAAAAGAAATCGCTCTATATATTATCACTGAAAATCCATCAGAACCTTTGACATCATATATTTACAAAGGAGTACAAGGTTTTTTGAAGAAAATTGAACGACCAACTCTTCCAAAAGTTTCAGATTTGAACAGTTTTTCTTTTGATAATCACCATTTTGTTGTATTGAAGAATGATAAAGAAGTGAAGGTGTTACAAGCAGTATTTAAAGGATTTAAATTTGATTATTTGTGAGTTTGTTCTTGCAATTTTAAACTAATATTTTGTACATGAAAAAATAAAAAAATAATTTTGTTATTGTTATTATATATTTAGTTGTTAAATGTTATTTAATTGTTATAATTGTCATAGCATATTTGTCCATTAAATATCAATTTTTTTAATATAAAGATTTTTTTTAATTCCTACAGTATTATTTCACATATCCTGTACCATGAGAATATTGTGGATTTATCAAACTTTGCCTCAAAATGAAGTAAAGTATAAAATTCAACAAGCACAATTTTTTGAGATTCTAAAGATCTCAAAAATGTTTTTCCCTCATAACCAAAAAACAAAAAATGAAAGGAATAAATGTTGTGATGGAATCTATGGCTAATTTTATTTGAGTTCGATACTGACCTTCTCTGAATGGATACAGCTGAAAAAACTTTGATTTTGACAGAAATAATTATATTTTTTTAAAATTAGAACCAATTATATCCTTTCATAAATACATGCAGAAAAAAAAGGATAACATGATCCTTTAATATGAATCTTAGAATATGAAAATATCACTCACGAGTATAAATATATCTTTCAAGTTTATCCATTAAACTTGATAGGTATGTAGATAATTTCAAACCAATTTTTCTTTTAGGCAAAAAAAATTAAATTATACCAAGAACAGAGGAAGTAGTGAATGATCATCAGTAATATAGCTATAGAGCTAAAGTAAATAGATCCAATAATTAATCCCACAAATTCTACTGGAAGAATAAGACTCTACTCATGACACAGCAAACATTGTACTTTCTAGGCCCTCTACTCATATATTCCCAGATTGTTTGTCGCCTCTATATAAGTCTATTACATATTCTAAGTCAATTATAAATCCTTAAGAAAAGTCTGGACACATGGTTTTACTTCAATTATATTATTAACTTTGGTTTTTACTATCCCCCTTTATTATTTAATTATTGCTAAATTCCACCATCTAGCCATTTTTTATAAATTCTCATTCAAATCTATGTTCTTAATCATGAATTAATACATAATGAAATAATTTTAATTGTAGAGAGATTTGAAGCATATCGAATTATATCCTTGAATTTGATTTATTTAAATAATTACTTTGTATGATAAAATAAGAATAAGGACAACCGTTTATGATGAAATTAGAAAGTAAAATAAATAATATACATAGATATTCTATAAACTCTCTGAAAATGAAACTTATAAATTAATAATTTTTTCAAAATATTTTTCTATCTCCTAATAACGTAGAAAGCACATTAACTTTTCTATCTCCCTTTAAAGTAAAACAACACTCTCATTTTTACAATTATAAGTAATATTTAGCCCAATTACTTATATATAACTTGAATAACATATTTAAATCAAAACAGTTTGCTATTAAAAACTTACCCAAAATGTTTTCCAATCAAGTTGTAACGTATCACTAGTTTTCTAACACAAAAATCCCTTTTTAACAAAATATCAACACGAAAATCTGTTTACACTTTTACTTTTTAAGACAGCATACTGTATATTTCTTAGGTTATGTTGTTTACTTACTTGTCACGGACTCGACATAAGCGCCACATAGTTGTGGTAAAGTAAACCTCAATATACCGAATTTAGAATAAATATTAGTACCTGGATGACCGCGCTTTTAGTGTTTTTTAGTGTTTCAGAATTTATATTCAAATATGAATTACATACTAATGACATATGAATTATATTTTTCAATCCGCCACTTTTACGAGGGCGGCTATTTAAGTTTTGTGATGGATGAATAAAAACAAAAATTCATAATTGAACATGGCTTTGTTATATTCTTCATTAAGATTAATACCCTTTTGCATGCGTTTGAACCAATCATCGCACGAAAATGATCGTGATTGAATTCGATTTTATGACCGAGATGAATGTTTCAAGTATCTGTAAACAACACAAATAGCACTCGTATGACAGCACATTCTGAGTACGTTCGTTATTAAACTTTATGATGCAATGTCAGATTTGACATATTCATATCAGTGTTACTATATCTCAAAAACTAATTATCAACCCTCGTACAGACTCGTACAGTTAATTGGTTAACAAATATTCTAACGCTATGGTACTAACCAAATTCAATGAAAATGTGTTGTACGAATACACTTCCAATAAATAATCGGAGGGGAGAGATTTATTTGGAATATGATTTAACTTCATTATTCAATCCAGTAAATCAGTTAAACAGTGAAATTTCACGTTTGTATATAATACAGAAGTGAAAGTTTCCAGCATAAATCGATAAATGTTGTTATATGTTCAATTAGCATCTGGTATAAACATCTAAAGTTGATCGGAAGTTTTGTACAACTTATGGTTCTAAGGAACTGAATTAAATTCACCCTAATGAAAGTTCCCCAGCAATAAATTCCGAACTCTTCATGATGATTTCGAAAAGTTTGAAGGTTGGAAAAATTACGTTAAAAGTCAAACATTAATATTTATATATGCGCTTAAATTGAATTTTGCGTTTGAATTGAATTTTTGGTAGACAACATTATTGCTGAAATAACAAATTTCATCCCAGAGATAACACGACTACAACTAAATCCTCCTTTAAATGGAAATATGATAAAGATGAAGAGCTTAACTAGCTAAATTCAGATCTGCTTCCTATTGTTTGCTATCACGTATATAATTTTTTTAATTTTTATTCCACATACCTCAAAATTCTGAATTTTTGATGTGATCCTAGTACTAACGCCAATTTGTTTAGTCTGCTCATCGAGATATTCGTAAAAACATTCTGAGGGTTTAGATGCAAAAACCCGCCTCAGTACATTTTAAGCATCTATTTTGGATTCAAATTTTTTCCACGCAGGAATTTCGCCATGCAACTGAATAAATATTAATCTGACGGTGCCAGGTTGGAAATAAGTGTTGCATCTAGTAGGAGCTCATAACCACAAAATAATTTAAGTAAAATTTTCATCTCTATTCTAAAGACCTAAAATTAAGACGATTTAAAAACATATATGAAAGGTCTAAGAAATAAGAAATTAAACATATTTTTATATTATTTTGAAGCTTATTAGCATTATAAAAATATTTTTTCCTTCGACCACTTATGAAAATGATAGATTGCACACTCATTTTTACCTAAGAAAGTAGCTTATTTCACACGTACTAAAAAATAACAAAACATACATGTATTTAAATGCTTCTTTTTCTTATGTTATATATGGTCTCGAACGATAGAGGGAGTATAATGGCCACACGTTTAGGCGTTCTTCTGCAACAATTTTGGTAGATGCAGGAGCAGAGCTTGCTGCATTAAAACGCCAGAATGGAAATCCTCTACCGTGGCTGAGCAGTACATATATGACTCTGCAACTAATAGATTAATGACTACTAATAAAATAATGAATGTCATAAGCAACACAAGCACACTAAACAAAGAAGTTGCACATAGAAACTTTGAATATAGTGTTGAGCAACATACTGATACTACACAACCTAAAAACAATGCAAGTTTGTGTACTTTAACTATACAAGAACAAGAGGCAATAAACACACATGTTAGGGATACCACCAAGCACGCAACATTACAAAATCCACTGTTATTTAGTAATTGTTATAATAATAACTTTACATTTAACTTTTATAAAGACTTAAACAAAAAATTAAACAAAATCATTAATAATTATTTAGTTCTTGTTAGATATCTAATATAGGTACAAAAAGTTTATTGTTCTATTGGTTTTTTTCTGTTCTTTAGTTATAGAATATTTCATAACCATTCATCTGTTAAAATACCTTTCAACACATGTGTTATTGTTTAATTGACTTTCTTATTTTAAAAATATGTTTGTTGAAGAGTTTTTGACGTGGCCGTGGGAAAATAGTGTACATAACTCGTTGAAAAGTGTATTTCGCACTCGTTACGTTTCAGCAAAACAGTAACTAGTACGAAATGTTTCACTTTTCAAACTGGTTATGTATTATATTATTCTGCTCTATGTAGAAGAATCGTGTAGGCCAGCGTAATTATTTCCTCTCAATACACTTTTTCTTTAATATGTGTGTATCTAAGGCAGGATTTTATCGTTAGATATTTCGATTAGAAATTTTGTTAGAGATTTGAAGACATGGAAATGAACTACTAATATAATACGCGACTTATGAAAAGAAAATATATGTTCATATTTTTGTCGACGTAGAGAACTGAAGTATTAATTTCTCGTGGCTTAATGGAAGTTATTTGGAAGCAAACAATTGCAGATACAAAAATAATGCGCTCTACAAATTGAGATAAAAATTTAATTTGTGACTTACAAGAATATCACCAAAACTATGAGAGATGTGCACCACATTATTCAAAAATAACATTTACCATCTCACAACAAGAAATAATTACTCTTAAATTTCTATAAAATGTTATTTCAAACGAATTAAACAGTAAAATCAAACTTAACCCCAGAGTTACAAATTTCAATTATACTTTTTCTCACAATAGAACGTAACTGCTTTCTGTGAGTAGAGAGACAGATACATGTTTACGTGAATACGTGAAAGCTGGGTATTATGAAGTTTTCCCGGTGGACCCGTCGAGAGATAACAATTTTCCACTGTACAATTTTCCTCAGTTTCTACGAGCTCCGTAAAATCTCCACACTCCAACTACCTTTTCAATGGTAGCTTCTAATTTGCAACACGAAAGTTGGGAGTTTTTGGAATTGTTCGTGTAATTCAAACTACTTCGTTTTATTTTCTTCCTACTTTTCGAAATGATTGGATTGATAGAAATATACGGGAACGTGCACTGCTGAAATTAAATCTAAATTATAGATATCATTCAAAAATTACCACGTTGTGATCTGATAATAGCTCCTAGAAAACGAAAATTTCATTGGAAACTCAAATTTTTTCGATTATAGCTGAAGATTCGTTGGTGTAAATGAATTCTGGTGAGTTCATTGAGGTTTTTCATAAAACTTATTTATATTTGTATAATCAACAAGAATTTTTATTCCCATTAAAGAAAGTCTGGCACTAACACCATCTACTGAAAATGTTCGCAAGAACGTACCTAACCCATCAATAGGGTAGATCGTGAGTTTTAATCAAACAATATCAAAAGTATTGAGGAATGTTGTTTGCATTGAGAAAGCAATACAGTGTTAACTCTTTCAATTGGTCAAATGTAAAAATGCGCTTTCTATTGTTACGAACTCGTCCACTGATATAGAACGTGAAGCCGGTTCTATACTATTATGTTAATCGATGCGCCTCTATATTTACCCATTTCAATTATCATTTTTATATATAATCAAACAATATTTTTATCAATATTTGAGTGAAAATAAGGTATTTCACAGTTTCTTTTCTTCCGAATGAGGTCTTTTATGTTTAAAATCACCATTTATTTAAAAAATTGGGAAATCAATCCAATTCTCTCGATTGCATAGGAAGTATCATTGTAGTTTTCATTGGACGATTGTTTCATATGAGCGTTATAGCATCAATGATAAAACTGGAAATGTGCCGAAAAGTAATCGTAGGAAATTTGAGAACATAATAAATCAAAAATAGGTGAATACTCCACAAATCGTAACATTATTCTTGTGTCAAATTATACCATATCAGCATCTAGCTCTCGTACATTTTTATCGTTTCCCATTCTGAACGTTTTGTGCTTTGTATGCGGAATAACTTTTCTTCAGGATCGATTCTATAACAACAATGTTGAATAATAATAAATTACCTTCGTCTGCTTGTTGTATCGATATACTCGGTAGAAAAAGTATGTTTTTTTTTCATCAATGTATTTGTTCCTTCTCGTGCAAAAATACATCGGAGTTAAAACATTTTTACGTCGATTTTCAATCAGGAAGGGTTGAAATTTGATATTTCATGATTCGGTTTGTATAATAACTGGGAAATTTGCTGTATTTCTATGGTTTTGTTGCCTATCGTAGCTTTTCCGTAATATAAATGAAGTTATTACAAATTTTTCCATTGTAATTATATAGGGTGAGTCATGAACTAGTAATGATTGTGCATTTTTTTCGCAACGTACAGTATTGAGCTTTCAACTAATTTTGAAAGTGGAGTAGGTAGATGCTCGGCGTTCCTAAGTGGATGGCTGTGCAATCACCTTTTAAAAATAGGAAAGGCGTGGATTAGGCAACCGGATTCAAATAGGTATGAATAAGGAAGAGAGCGTCAATATATTGAATCGTCTATAAGTAAGTCCTACTATGTCCTAGTCTGAGTAAATATCTAATAGGTCTCTCTTGTAGTTTTCGCCTAAATTGAGTGGCACAAACGAACTACAGTTTACCTAGTTTTCAAAAGTCTTGATTTTTCATCCTGTAAATTGAAATCTTCTATCATATGATCGAATCACTCGATCACACTTTGATACATAAAAAGAGCTGACTATATTTGAAAATATCCATTCTTGTTCGTAAAATATATAAAAAACAAATCGTCCAATTGAGGTTTTCACAGATTCCACTGGAAACCCAAATTAAAAACTTAAGTACTTACTCTTATTATACAAGTCCGCATATAATGGTTGAAATTCTTATTAGGTAAACCCTAATCCGTTCTAAAGAAATAATAACTGAATGAGGAAAATGCTTTAGAGCTTCTTTTTGTTGATGATAAATTGGTTTAGAAAACAAGGCAGTAACTTAATTTTTACAGTAAATTTCAATTAACGTCTTCTCGGAAAATTAGGAACAAAAAGAAATTACACCAGCAAAATATAATTTCACAAAGGCTAAGAGATTTTCTGCCAGATATATAGGGTATGATATTTCATTTTTTATTTTTATTATCGAAATAAAAATAATATTTGCATCATAATCACGAGACGTATTAACCAATTGAGAGTCATTCTTCTATAAGAAATTACAACACGTTAATTTCAGAAATGAAAACGACAAAGTTCATATCCAACCCGTCCTTTCAGAACTCCTTGGTCAATAATATCGTTCTGTTTTTACCATTACTAGTGTCAATTTAAAGAATCTATTACGTATGTCTTGTAGTTGGTTTTGTAAAGAAAAAAATTGACCTTATATTGTTATATTTGTTTCTTTTTTATGTTACAGATACAAGCAGTGCTACTCGAGACGCTTTAGTGAGACCGACTATCATAAAACATAAAGCTTGAATAACTCATTTCAAATTTAAAAGTTGCGATAAAAGCTAACAAAATGTTAAAATTGGTCATAAGGGAGAATGTAATAAATATTAAGACAATTTGTCTCAGCGATATATGTGAAAAAGACTTGAAAAAATGAGAAGAGAAACATTTAGGACGATCTCAAATAACAATATACATAAAGTATTCAAATTTTTTAAGTCATACAAGTGATTCTCAATGGACCAACGGCCATCAAAACTCTTTTTATTTTTTGATATCCACCTTATTTAAATATAAAATAAAATATGTGATCAAAATGAAACTTTTTGATGTTATTTTCGAAATGGTAAAGGCTACACTTTAAGAGATGGAAGCGATTCCTAAAGAACCGTTCCCGAAATACTTGTAGTCTTGGATTCAACGTTGGGATAAGTGCATTGCTAGCCAAGAGCAAAAAAGCTGTTTTGAAAATAGACGATCAATAAATTAATTTTTGGGTATCCGAGAAGTTGAAAATTCGTACTAATTTATTAAAAATGAATATCTAGTGATACTTATTGCGTTTTGTAGTAATAAAAAATTATTGTTCCTTTTCAGAAATTGCTGTTCGCGATTCGTTTTACTATCCACATTTGGATCATCGGAGTTTTATATTAGAATTCACACACGGTCAAAAAAGGGTGTTTGTAATTCATGTTATACTTCATATTCAAGGTGCGTCTAGCTGCAAACGGGCCAAAATTTTCTTTAGACTCACACACATACAGATGGGCCTCTGGCTTGCATTTATTGGATCCCTATCACAAAAGCGCCCACCAGCCATCCTTATAATAAAATATATAGTAATGCGGCCCAACGTTTATAGGCCCTCTCGGTCTCTTTACGAGTCTGTTTATTATTCTTCTCATTTTCGGTATGAATTTCTGTTCCGAGACAGCGGCGGCGAGTGGTGCATGATGTCGAAATTTGTTATTTATCCAATTTGTTTGTTTGTTAAAGAAATACTATAAATTTATCATTCAATGAGTACCCTATATTTTTTCATATCATTCAAGGCTTCAAGGCTCGCAATAAAAATTAGCAAAGTATTTGTAGTCCAATCAAATGAGCTCCAAATTATATCGCAACTCTGTACAGATCCATGAAGCTGTTTCATGATCTATCACTTATTTGTCATTAAAAAGTCCTTTTGTCTTTTCCGGAGATGAGTCATTAAAAAGTCCTTCTGTCTTTTCCATAGATAAAAGTCATTACAAAAACCTTTTTATTTATATTGTATTTGTCTATGATTGGACATGTTTTGGGTTGTGAGGGGAGGATACTTAAGACAGCGTTTCGATCTTAGCTTGATAATATGAAAGAGTCTTATTTTGAAATTTAATGGATGAATTATGGTTCATAACGATAATGATAAATCAACGTTATGTCTACTGTTCTTGCTGGGTAAATTGAAGTCGTCCAGCTCCTGGGAATGTACATTTTGTAAATAACCTGGAAGTTTTAAAATTCTTGTTGCTTATCTTGCAAACAACCTCCTTGTACCCATTTTTCCAGAACGATCTTCATTATCGCAAGTAATTTAAAACTAGATTTTTTTAAAAAAGCTTATGTGGGTGAAGTCGCTTATTATAAATATATCAGATGCAAAACTTATTGCTTAAACACTTCGAGCATAAATCCAATAGAGTAGTGATATGAGCCATCCAACTCAGAATCTAATCAGTGATTTTTCACTAATAAAATAACATTTCGCTCAAATATCCGTTTTTGAGAATTGTTATTAACCTAAAAATCACACGCTTTCTTTGCAATTATCCGCATATAAAAACCTAACGAGAAACAAAGCAACATAACCTAACTTTTTTATAGTAGTTAAAGAATCGAATCTTCTACACGATACGCGTTAACACAACAAAGTAATGCGAGTGAACGTCTAGTGATTTCAAATATCTGAACAGACTGAAGAACGATGTCAATTTTTGTGAGTGTAGCGGACACTTTATCGACGATATATCCCAAAGCATCGATGTTTATGACCGATAGCTCGATTCCTAATTAAGGGGTGCGCAAAAGCTTTTGATCAGTAGTGTGTACAACAAAGTAAAGGCAATATAACAAAGTAAATTCGGTGTCTTATTTTCTAAACTAAAGTACCACTTACATAAGAGATTTTTCATTCCAAGGCATTCCATCATTATTTGATAAGACATCTCATTGTTCTGATCTAGTCAATATTTTTATGCAACCAATCACTCAGTTATCAATAATCTGTTCAGGCTCTGTAATTTTGACTATTACTTTTAATTTATTATTATTGTTGTCAATTCTGTCGAATAATATCATTATTTATTACCATCATTTCATCTAAATTCTCTGTAGGTCGCTGTAGACGTGGTACAACTTCTAAAATCATAAACTATAATGTAACTAGTGATAAAATATGGATTCATGATTTTGCGGTTTCGAATTGATCCAGATAAAAGTCAACTTTGAATCACGATAACGATTTTTTACAAAACTATAATTTTGAGAAAACATTTTTCTTATCGTACAAAAAATACTAAGAATCACGTAATATGGCTCCGATCAACTTCTTTCTCATTTCTAAATTCAAATAATACACTGAATGGATCTGCTCTCAATCTATAGATAGAAAAGATGATTGACGAAGGTTTATGAAATCGTTTTCTGGATTTCGCTTTTTGTACTCAGAATATTAGTGATTTTTTGATAAAGTTGTATATTGATATGCGAGTGTAAAGTCTATAATTTTACTTATTTCTGCCTGTCAAATCAACTTATTTGTTTATACCTCAAATTATCTAGATTATTTCGTTTATTTCTATTAATTGTGACTGATAGATTTGAGAGAGTTTTAACTATTAGAGTTGTCAATAAAAAAGGTTCCCAAGAAGCTGCAGATGCTATGAACGCTTTCGGTTAGGTTATACTAGAGCTGAAACAAGAGGTTTTAAACTAGTAACGACAAACTTTTATGACTCAAGCTTAAAGAAGCTGGTACACTGCATGCAAGTATGTATTAATATAAACAGCGATCATGTCAAATAAAGAGGAAAGTCTAAGCATTCCAGACATCTATTATTCAACGTGATTTTTATTGTGAAAATGTGTTGGGACAAGCTTCGTAACTTCATTCTCTGCTACTGATTTATTAGGAAATATTGATATAAATCATTCCAATTTTCAAATGACACTAGAAACATTCGCTTGAGTTTACGTAGAACATTAAGGATTATTGCGTATTGTCTTAAATGATTTATTTGTATACAACGTTTGTGAGAAAACTAACAAATGATCTCCACTAAAATATAAGAAGTAGGTTTTATTTTCAATTAATGTCGAGCAATATAATCAGAAAACTCCTTAAGATTTCAATGTAGCTTATAAAAACGATCAGTTAAATTTGTTCCAACTTTCAATTTAGAATCTACTGTTCCACCACTGCCAAATCGACCAATATTTCACATAGAGCCATTACGTCAGGTCGTGAATTTAATTATTATATATTTGGAATTCATTCTAGGCCTAGGTACACCTTCTCTGAGAATTTATATTGGTAAAAGGGTTGAAAATTTATTATTCGTTGTATTGTTTCGCAAATCGAGACGTTCAGTTTCCTTTGGCTTCACTTGACGAATACATTAACGGTTAATGAATGAAAACTTATTTTTCTTTGAATAACAGGATGGTTATTGTTGTAGTATTGCCAAAAAGCTGAAAGTGCGGTTTTTTTACTCGAAGACGTTTGATTTGAGCTCTGGGAACACAATGTAGTATCTCTAAATTATAATTTAATATATTTCAATGGAAATAAGACTTCTAGAATGGATTCCTTAATTACATTACTTTCTTCACTTCGCTCCGTTGTTTGTTTATTTGTGATTCTAAAGTTTCGCAACATACTTTAGTTTAAATGTTGAGGTATCTTTTAACACCCCATAATCTCATCTATCTCAAAACAATTACTGAAAGCAGATGTAGTTTTTGTTCCTATTTTGAATAAAAAAGCGTTTTAGACACCATAACTAGAGAGTTAAATAAAGAGAATATTTAAAAATTTATTATCATTGCTATATATGGACTGGATTAAGTTCGAATTGGACAATCTAAGGGTTTCACTAAAACTAATTGACGTGAGAAAATTATCTGAATAGAATTATTGGCAAAAGAGAACGCTTTATTGCAGGACACTGACAGGAACAAGTTGATTACTTATCTAGGATTTAATTTAGTTGTGTTTAACTTTATTAGATTAAAAACTTAGTTGAAATAAGTACGAATTTCCAATCAATTTTTAAGAAAAAGCTGCCCTTTGTTTAACTCGATTAAATTTATGGTTTAGGAGATATGTAGATTTCTAGATCGTTGTACATGCCAAGGAAACCGTTCGCCATGAAGAAACATTCTGAAGAAAATTATCATAAATTATAAAATTATTTATTGAAAATACCAACAGAAAGTTTTGAAACACAATTAGAAATTTGTAATTGAACTACATACTGTTGAACATTTTGTTACATATGGAAAAAATTGATATGTATAAAAATTAAGTTGGTTAGCCTACAACTTTACAAATAAAAACAAAATAAAACTATATAAAATGTTAAAAGTGGAGGCACCTTGCGCTTTTACACACTTCTGGTGTCTACGGAGGGTACTTCCAATATTTTGCCTCATAGCGTAACAATAGAAGTTTATTCCATCGATCATTTCGTTTCTTGTATTTACTAGAGCTGCATATTCCAAGTTTTTAAGTAAAAATTATTTACATATATATATATATATATATATATATATATATATATATATATATATATATAAATTATACATATAGTGAATTGTTAATTGAGATTTAAAATATTTTTAGAGATTTACATCCAAGTAAAATACTTTTACAGGTTTTTGTTAAACATGTCTTTAATATTCATTCATTTTGTAAGCATTACTTAAGTAAGCTATGAGAAGTATGAAAACAACAGAGAACAAAGTCTTTTTATTACACAAAAAACTAGATACTGGAGTTACGTTGTCAAAGGCAGCGTGAGATGATTCCTCCCGTCGTTCAGGGCTAGCTAAAAATTCCTTAGGAATGACAGGCTTATCTTTCCGTAAAATTGTCAATCCTTTCTTGTTCAAAACATCTACAGACTCAATGGAGGTGAACATGTAATATTCCTATTCCTAGCTCTACACTGGCTTGTAATGACAGACGACTGTTTTTATAGCTGTAAGTCAGTGTTTGCTGTATTCTATCTTTTGTAACACTAGTTTTATAATATCTTATGATACTTACAAATGAACTCCGTAAGCTGAAGGTAGTGATGGAAATTTATTTCCGTTATGGATCAGTACAGCCCTTAAACTCGACTTTGAGGAATCAATGAAGAGTCTCTATTCCTCTGACCTATGTTTATAACCTAGTATTAACTTCCACTGTTTCAGTATTGAACTTAATACTTCAGCTTTTCCTTTTGGGCAAATTCAAAGCTACAATTGGTTAAAAAATGCGGTGCTTGAGGACTGACAGAAGCTGTAAATTCTGTTTCAATTTCTTTGTCTTCAGACTGCAAGAAATTTCTTCAACACGATAAACTGGAGAAGGCACGGGAACTTCTTCCGAATAAAGAATTGTTTTTGTTACAGAACGCTTCGATTTCCTCGATCTCGGTCAAGCAAAATTAACCGTCTCTTGTGTGATTGGTAGATTCTCCTCATATCATTGGTTTTACCAAAAGGCATTCCTGAATGTGGTCCATTTACCCAACCGGTCAAGCTTCTGTGACATGAGATACAACAGATGTGTGGCACCCAATGTTTATCCTGGTTGCGCACATCCAGGTTGAAATATGCACGACAGCATTTCTTAATTAAAAATTCAAAAGTTTTTTTGTGAAAAACCAACACCATCGGAGTCTTTTCTAGTGGAGATGTTAGCTTCGTAGAGATACTGGAATCATACAAACATTGCAGGTTTTTACGATGTCCATGTTCACTGTTTGACTGACTGCGGACAGGAGACTGATTCAGATTGGTGTATTAGGAAGGCGAGTAGGTGGTACTCAGGGGAGGTGCTGTTTCCGTGGAGCAATGTTGCCACTACAAATAGGTAATTTTTCCTCCGATCTCATAGACCGGTATTTCGCTTAATGATGTAAGGTTATTTCATAACAAAAATGTCGGTAAATTATTTCCGCGAACTTGAATAGTGCCTAATTATATGTCCTTATTAATTCCATAAATTGTACAAGTTTGTGATTAAAAGGAAGAAGTAATTCGTTCGAATTTTCTTTCAAATAACTTGCTTTCTAATCCTGAAAATAATAACATGATGTCATCCTAAGAACAAAGAACGAGTCCGATAGCTTGAGTCGAATTAATTTAGCACCTCGTTATAAATTCACGAAATTAAATATTTGACCTCGGTAATTTATTTGCTCGTTAAATCATCGCTAAAGGGTATCTGCTTGCATTGTTTATTTTTGATTAGAATACTGCTATTGCGGAAATGATATACATTTTTTTCTTAATTATTAATTTTCTTAGCAGCTAACAGAAATAAAAACGTGAATAATCTATTTATATCAATTTAATGATAAATATTTCTTTTAGGAAAAACATCAATATACCAGTTTAAAATATTTTTAATATTCACTCTATAACCTTTGAATATTACCGTGAAAGGAAATGTTCTAGATTCGGTGCTTAGTAGAAATGTAGCTTTAGATTATAATCCAGTCAAAATAGACAAAAATAAGTCATAACTTAGCCAAAATTCGCATAGAGCTGAAAATTGAAAGAGACGTTGAATATATCATTATAAATGAAATGTCAAAAGTCCCCTTCGATCCTAATTGTGCAAAAATTTTATTCAAGATCAAAATTAAGGTTTTTTCCATTTTTCTCGAAAACAGTAAGTATTATCGTGAAAGTAGGTCGGACAAAAGTTGTAGATCATACAATTTTCTACAAAAATGATCCAGTAACTTTTTCTCTTTCGAGTCACCATTCGTGAGATATCACGATTTTAATCAATAGAAAATTCATATTTTACATAATATGCACTAAAATGCAGCCTGTATACGTTACCGGACTTTAAATATAAATGAAAATACTCACAATAAGTCTCGCTTCATTTTAATGCTATGTGAAGAATTTGCAGCTGCTAGTATTTCAATAAAACAAGGTGATAATGATGCTGATGTCCTTATAATTTAAATAGCAATAGAAGAAAGGAAAAGTTCATATACAACTGTGGTTGTTGGGGAAGATGTTGATTTGTTGATATTACTGACTTCACGGATTCCAAATGATGAAATTATTTATTTTTTTAAACCTGGGAAAGCTCAATTACAATCAACAATATATTCATCACAAAGTCTGACTGCATATCCGAAATGTCAAGCGCATATTTTATTTTAACATGCAATAACTGGTTGCTATACTACATCGGCAATTTTTAAAAGAAGTAAAACATCAGTATTTAAATTGTTTGGAAAACGTAATGATTTAATTCATTGCGCAGAAGTATTTACAAAGATTGACTCTTCTCTACACGACATCGTTACAAATGGAATTCTTTTTTTTCTTGCAATATATGGTGCTCCAAAAAAATTGATTCCCTAGACAAATATAGATATTCGAAGTTTGTAAAATCTGCATGGAACAATAAAACAGTCGAGTTGTCTTGTCTGCCTCCAACATCTGTTTCTGCCTTTCAGCACTTCCACCGTTCAAGTGTGGCTAGACAATGAGCTGGACCCAGAAGCATTGGGTTGAAAATTAACAGATAATTATTTGGAGGCAATTCAAACTTTACTCCCGCCTGCTCCAGAAAAACTACTCAATACTGTTTTTTGTAAATGCAAGACGGATTGTAGTAAAAATTGTGGTTGTCAAAAAGTGGGATTATTTTGTTAGCCAGTATGCATCAATTGTCAGGGTCAGACTTGCTCCAAATTGAGACAAATACAACAGATGAAGATATTTATGATATTAATGAAGAGACTATTGATGCAACCCTTTTCTTAGAACAGCGAACAGAAATTCTGCAAGAAGAAGAGAATGAAGACGAAGACATAATTGTCGAAGTAGAATTAGACAATAATCTTATATAATGACATGTAGAAAAAAACAACCTATTCCACTTTAATCACTAGCAATATTACTATTCTTTCAATTAATAGGATACGATCCGATCAAACTTTCTTTATTACAATAGATCGTGGGGTATACATACTGGGAAAATCACGTTAAAAAAAATGCTCCAAGTACATTACCTCATAGGTGGTGCGGAAATGTGTGCATATTATGTAAAATATGAATTTTCTAATGATGAAAACCGCGATATCTCACAAATGGTGAGTCGTAAGAGAAAAAGTTACTGGATCATTTTTGTAGAAAATTGTATGATCTACAACTTTTGTCCGACCTACTTTCACGATAATACTTACTGTTTTCGATAAAAATGGAAAAAACCTTAATTTTGTACTTTTGACCTTGAATAAAATTTTTTGCAGAAGTAGGATCGAAGGAGACTTTTGACATTTTATTTATATTGATGTATTTAATGTATCTATCAATTTTCAGATCTATGCGAATTTTTCCTAAGTCAAATGTCTATTTTGACTGGACTATTAAGTGGAACTGTTACTGAAGATACGTAGGTGGTGCCAATTTTATACAAAAGAATTTGTTCCAATATGTTTGAGTCACTTTTATCCTAAAAAATTTTTTCCAGTGTTAAGTTGAGCTGAATAGAAGCAACGTTGAATGTAATAGTTCTACAAAGTCTATAATCCTTTAGAGTTTTCTCATTTCTCACTTTTAACGAATGAATAATTATTTGCATAAAAAATCTTGAAATCAATGATTAGTTTGAAATAAATTTATTCTGTATCTTTCAGATACAGAGTGTTAAAGATGTATTAAAGTAGATTCAGGTGACGCGTGTAATGGATTGTAAACCTCCTACGTTAGATTTTCCTAATTATGGAGCAATAACTAATTTTGCGAGATTCAAAATGTGCTATTCTATATTTATTCGTTATGAAATTCGAGAATACATTCTTATCACGTTTTGTGTCAATGCACGTCACTGTTATAACGAGAGACTTCGGTGTTGCTTTACTGCTATAGTGAGGGAATGAAAATCCACTTAGTTGGTTGGTTTTGGCGGAGCGGGAAGCAATCAGACCTGCTCCAATTACAGTAATTTACTGCTAAAACTGGCCACTACTACTATCACCGTATACCGGAATCTTCGTTCTCGGATATTGATAATTAGAACATCTGTAATGAACACACACACACAGACACAGCAAAAATTGATTAACTGGTATCTTGAGATAAGTTAGTCGTTGAAATAGACTTTTGTATGAAGAAGTGAAGTAAACTTTTTTGTTTATAAAATATAAACTATTGATTTTTAATTGTTTCTTAGTAATTTGTTAGACTCTTAGACCGTTTCACATGTCTCCTATATTCGGAGTCGGGAGTGTATCTACAGATCAACAGTAATCCGCAAGCATTAATAGTTCCCATTTTCTTTGGTAGCGCTTTTTAAATGTGGCTATATCTTGATGAAAGCGCTCTCTACTCTTGTTCACTAAAAGTACCCATATTTTTCGGAAAAAAACTTTAGTTGGGACAAAAAAAGGTGTATTTTCAAAGACATCTAGGATTCCAATTTATAATATACATTGAGCATTTTTTGATGAGGCCAGAATATTGAGGAGACCTTTAGATGGACAATTTTTTAGTAACTTTGATAAACGCCATCCTAGTCTCTTTTTCTTTTCCATATGAGGTGGTAATGAATCCCGGATAATGACAGACGACTGTTTTTATAGCTGTATTCTATCTTTTCTAACACTAGTTTTATAATGTCTTATGATACTTACAAATGAGCTCCGTAAGCTGAAGGTAGTGATGGAAATTTCAATGAAGAGTCTCCATTCCTCTGACCTATGTTTATAACCTAGTATTAACTTCCACTGTTTCAGTCTTGAACTTAATACTTCAGCTTTTCCTATGGGCAGATTCTAAACTCCAATTGGTAAACAAATGCGGTGCTTGAGGGATGACAGAAGCTGTAAATTCTGTTTCAATTTCTTCGTTTTCAGACTGCAAGAAATTTCTTCAACACGATAAACTGGAGAAGGCACGGGAACTTCTTCCGAATAAAGAATTGTTTTTGTTACAGAACGCTTCGATTTCTTCGATACCGGTCAAGCAAAATTGACCGTCGCTTATGTGATTGGTAGATTCTCGCCATATCGCTAGAATACCAAAGGGCATTCCTGAATGTTGTCTATTTAACCAACCGGTTAAGTTTCTGTTATATGAGATACAACAGATGTGTGGCACCTAATATTTATCCTGGTTGCGTATATCCAGGTTGAAATATGCACGACAGCACTTCTTAATTAAAGGTTCAATAATCTTTTTTTGGCTTTAAAGTGTATATTCACTGCATATAAAATAAAATAAGTCGGGAGAATTAACACATTTTCGTGACATTTTACATGATTCATCAGTCAACTAACTTTAAAAGGTGACTTCGCGAAAATTCAACAGAAAACATTTTTGTATTAATTCTTGAGGCGCGATAAAAAAAATGCATATAAGATTCTGTTAGAGTAAATTTGAGTATTGCCTATTAATTTATTAATATTGAAATTCGGCGGAATAATATTTTTCAATATTTATGTCCAAAGTGACGTTGAAATTAAATAATAATAAAGTATTTTGGTACAAGTAGGTGGTGTGAGGCTGCTATGCAATGACCATTATTTTTATAAATATTAATGTCGCCATTTTGTGCAGTTATATATTTATATATTATTGTATATTATACATACGAAAACTGGCTATTAAATAACGAGACTGGTTACGAAAAAAGGTTTTATTAAAAAAATTATTCTACATTCTAATGCTCCCCTTCCCTCACCTCACAGCTTTCCATATGTTTTTTCCATTGATCGAAGCAGTGTTGGAAGTCTTTGGTGAGGGCCTTTAGGAGTTCTGCCGCTTTTTGTTTTACCGCTTCCATCAACTCAAACGGGCCCCTTTTAAAGCAAAATTTATGGATAGAGAGTTAATGCAAGAAATACTTCTGTATTTTGCTGAATTATAAAAGAAGAACAAGTCGTCGTTCCCATGGGCTTATAGCAAAAGCCTAGATAAATTTGATAAAAAAAGCAATAGGTCATCTATTTCTTTTAATGGAAGCAAATAATTAAAAACTGGATTTCAAACTATTTTGTTAGTGTTTTCCACATGTGCATTGATATGAAAAGGAACGGCACGAACGGGGAAAATTGAAGATGCAGATTACAACGAGGCTCTTATACTCAGTATACTTTTTCAGGTAAATTTTCAAACTACCAGTTGGTAAATGTACCAGAAGAGAAATTGGTATGAGTGAGTTGGATGCTGTGAGCAAACAAATTGGTAGGTTTCTAAAAATAAAAAATTCCTAACCTTACATGGGTAAATAATTTCGGAGATCACCGGCAACAATTTATATGAGCGAGGTGATAACATTGCATATGTGAAATAACTATGAAGAAGGAAATCAACCGCAATTGACGAAGTATATATTGAAGACAACATAACCGAGTTTCACTTGCAGGTAAGTTTTTCATCCGACGAGATATCGGACACGTAAACGCCTATATTGATGAGAGAGCCTGCAATTATTATTTGGAAGGGTTCGAAAGGTTTTTATACTTAATGTATATACTTGAAAAAACTGTGGAAAAAATAGAAATAATAATTGAAAAAAGTATTATTTTCTTGTTAGATTGAAAACGTTTCAGAAAACCCTTGTATATTGCCGAAAAAATCAATACACTTAATCCCTGAAAATTATTTGTATACGCTGTATACCAGTTTATAAATGTTCTATATACATTATAAGCGCCTGACACAGATTTTGATGGGGAAGGTTTCGGTAAATGTAATGGCTGGCTGGATGCATAAATTGCACGAGAGGTTTAACGCATTTCACCTGATTTAGTACCTAAAATGCATATCCTGATAGTCCCGCATTTTTACACGTCTCGTAATCTTCCCGTTTTCACCGAAATACGATTTAGATTCTCGATTTCGGTAATTGCCGGAAATGAAATATTGGCGACTTCACCTGCCTCGAATGACACGTGTGTGTTGATTTGTATATCGATGAAAGGGGAGTACGTAAACAGTCATAAATGTAAATGTTCGATTTTATAACTTTTTTCGCAAAAAAACGTTGTGTTTTTCAAAATACTGTCAATTACTACTAATATATTTGTCCTACAAGTGCTTGCATTATTCCATTTTTTATAGACATCTGTAGAAAAGGCTGACAGCTCCTTCCTTCTTTTTCTTTCACCTCTAGATTACTGTAGAACGGGTGTTCTCTCATGCCTCTTTTTATTCGTGGAAATAAGAAAAAGTAACATGATATTACTATTGAATCTTAAGATGACAAAGATAGCTCAGATTAAAATCGTTCCCCTTCATCTACTTACACTTTTTATATTTAACAAGAATAATTATCCTTTCAAAAAACTACTACTCGATACCTCTGACAAAGAGTGCATCCTTCTATCTTTTATTTGTGAGTGACGATTTCCCCTCGTACGCGAGAACTTTACTCTACGGTAATTCTTTGTAAAAATGCATTTCAAGTTATGTGCTGCTTTTGTTGAAGATCTTTTGTAATAGTTTCACTTTACTGCTAGTATGCGAGGATTTTGCAAGAAGATTTAACTGCAAATGTGTTTGCAAAACAGTTATTAGACATTGGAAATAATAGTCGAATGGATTTATCACATTACCCACAGATTTCTGACACATTGAAGACTTAAAAGGGGAGCTTGTTCAGCGTGTTTTCCCAAATATAGCGCAACAGTTCAATAACCATAATTGGCTATGTGAACGAGCAATATTGACCATTATGATCATTCAGAATTTTCCTTCACATCAGTCGACACCGTTATGAACCAGGATGAACAAGTCAACTATCCCTCGAAGCTTTTGAATTCGCTGGAATTATCTGGATTACCACCTCACAATTTGCAGTTGAAATTAGGATCAGTTGACATCATGTCGCGTAATATTAATCAACTTTGACTTTGCAACGGAACAAAACATAAAGGAAAAATACAAAGGAGAGGATGTCTTGATCCCGCGTACACCGATTATTTCAACGAATCTACCATTCGATTTTAAACGTGTATAGTCTGGCCTTTGCGATAACCATAAATAAATTGCAAGGCCAGTCGTTGGAAGTTTGCAGAATCAACTTGCGGAATCAACTTTAAGTTTCCATATTTTACGTATAGCCAATTATACGTCGCGTGTTCACGCGTCGGAAAGCCGTCATCTTTGTTTATTCACTCACCACAAAACAAAATAGTTTATCAGAAAGCTTTAAATTGATTGAAAAACTATATCATAACTGTCCGTTTCTGTGAATATCAAATTGAAACCCTATAAATGGCAAGAATTTCAGGAAAACTCTGTTGTGTAAATAAGCAACATCATGTGTAATTAATGGAAAATAATAAAACTTCATTCATACCAAGCATTTTTTTTATTTGTTTGTTCTAAATTTATGTTATACAAAAGTTTAGGTATTTTATTTATCGATTGAAGCAGTACGAAGTCTGCCGGGCTAGTTAGTATAATATACATTTGAATGTACTTAAATTCATGAACGTATAATATCAATTTAATAATGTAAAATCGGAGAAAATAAATACTACTACCATAGTACAACAGTTTGTGTTCGTTCTTTTGAATGAAAACAACGTGAGTAAGATTTTGTTTATTTCTCATGATCTAGAATAAAATAAGATCTTAAAATTAAATACCGATACATAAAATCTGCAACTGTTTTTTCCATTCAAGCGTTCCTTTCTATTTAACATAACAATGTCATCCACTCTAATTTCATCCAACGTCTACACAGTATCATGTCCAGTTAACTATTACCCTATCTACCAAGTTGTTTCCATCACGATTGGTATAATATATAATACCGTCAGTACTGTTTTATATGCGTAGGGATGTAGGTGATAGGTGCTTAATAATAGTGAATAAATCTATGTTCTCGTGAATATGCATATAAATTCATCACAACCACTCGTTCGATTGTGTTATTGTATCTGCAATTAACTGCAGATTAAGAAATGAATAAAATTTTAAAACACGATTTCTTTAATCTCAAAACGGAATGATCGAACATGCTTGATGGATAAAAAAATTATCTGAATTATAATGAAATAAAAATTTAACTCCTCACAATTCTAGATATGGAAATAAATTATCGGATATATGTTTATCCAACGGTCTTAAAAAGTTATTATAATCATACCAAATGCTCGGATCAACTCTTGAATTTGATCGGATATGCTACAACACATGAATATTCTTAGAAGTAACGCCAATGAAGTTTAAACAGTTTGCAACTGAAATTTGGAATAGAGATCTCTAGAATTACAGAGAAGCACCTGATGGATTTTTTTGTTAAAAAATCAATTGAAATATTTGCTATCTTTTGATTGTACCATTGTGCATGAATCGACCCTTACCCACAAATAGTAGTGTAGAATTATTTATAATAATATTATGTATAATTTAAGAAATATCCTTAAATATAAGTTCCGATTTCGTAACAGAAACTAGTCCAATGAGAAATTTTTTTATGATATTTTGTATCAAGTCTTAAAACACTCTGTTTATCATATGTTAAGAATTAATTTTCACTAGATGGCTTCTTTTCCAGTTCTTTTCCATTTAATTGTTTATTTTCACTTCGAAAAAATTATTTCAACATAATCAATAATGGCATACAATGAAAAAACTGCTACTATTTGTTGCTGTCAATTCAATATTCTTCATTAAATTTAAATTTAGTTTCTTATAAACAATCAAAACATTATGGATTTGTTTTCTAAAAGTTTAATTATTTACGTTTAAATTCAGAATTGAAGTCAACGAAAAATAAAATAGTTATCATGTACAAAAACATTCATTTTATAGTTTACTAAAAAGAGTAGAAATAAATATCAATGCAGATTAGTGACAATTGATGGAAATTTGTGCGAGTTTCATGATACAGAATCATCAATAAATTGATGTTCTAAAAGTATGGAAAGCTAATTTAATCCATTCAACTGAAATATAGAAAGAAAATGTTGAAAAATGTATTCCCATATGATGATATTTAAAAGGATGGACTATAATAACTATTCAATTATTTTTATTATAGTTAAAAGAGGTATATTTCTAAGTTTATATCGGCAATTGTCCCGTTTCGTGTTACTCCAAGTTCATTGGAGTGTTAAACGTTAAGTGGTTAGTCTGGTCCTCGACGGACAGTTTCTTTTTCCCCGTTTTAACGTTGATAGATTACACGGCTTGATTGTGTACAGAGGTTGTTTTTTTTTTAAATTGATTGCTCTGCCGCCATCGGAATCCTCTAGTACAAGTTCTTTTCCCAAAGAGTAATCTATTACTTACCCTATTTCCGCGATTTTTACTTTAAAAATCCCCCGAAAGAATGACCTCTGACTTGAATACAAGGAAAACCTATTTGAAAAATATTTTAAGTCAGAAAGAAATTATACGAGTACCAAGGACATTGTAATGCTGATATCTATTGTTTGAAATCTTGATTTTTCAGTATTACATTTAATGTGCTTCAAATTTGAAAGTGTCGTAGAATAAATGAAAGTTAAGTAATGTACTGCCCATTTCCTTTCCATTCCACTATTTTTTTCTATTTCTAGTTTCTCAACTTTATTGATATACACGTATATTATCATTTTACGGTTATCATCGGCAAACTTTCGATTTGCGTTCTTCTACTTCTTCTTTTGACGTTTTTTTTTCTTCTACATCTCGTCATCGATGTTTTTCCATTTTATCACATCATTAACCTTGTTATTGCATGAATCTTTGTACATGACGTACCTTAACCTAGAATCATAATTTTAACTTTATGGACCGTTATGATGGATGTATCGCTCATGATTTTTCATGAGTTGGAATTTATTACAAAGAAAATTTGGACGTTTACTATCACTGTCAATATCCTTCGGACAATACAAGTTGTTATGGTAGTCCTTTGATATATGAATAGAATGTTATAAGCAGTCAAAACGGTCTATACTGTTTCGCAATTTATATATGTACGAAGAAGCTGGTTGAGATATATCTACATAAAAGTGTAAGACAATGTTCATATATTAACAGGAAATACTATTTGATCTATTTAATATTCTTTACGTTTTGGGGCTGGTGTCCAGATATATTGGTACGTAATCTAACACCCTTTTTTCAATACTTAGAATCTAGATAATTCATCCATCTCTATTGTTTACTTGCCATTTATTTGATTCAATTTAAGCTCTATAATACTGAGTGGCCCGTAGTCGTAATATCTGCCGTTTGCCAACAATATTTTCACCTCAAGTATGTATTACTGAAGAAGACTTATCTTCAGTATACCGCCCACGTCGAATCCCGATTAAATCCTATCAATATAATGAATAGAGGTGAGGAATTGATCGAATTTGATCATGAGGAAACTGCAAGAAGTGGAAAGTTCTTTTGCGACGAGATAGCTGCACCTCCTAGGTCTGGGGAATGGTAGTGGGCTGGATTGGGTTAGGTGAGGTTAGGTAATTATAGGTTAGATTTGATTAGGTTAGGTTGGGTCAGGTTTGTTTCTCCGATTGCCCACCTCGTCCTATCCATTATCTCATTTTGAAGTTTGTGTTTTACGTGAAGTACCTTATCAAAGGTAAAAAGATAATTTGATTGTTGGTTGCTACATATTTTTGAGAAGTAAGAACTGAGGAGAAATTAATTTTTCCTGTTAAAACAGATTTTTATTCTGTATTAATCATTATTTCTATATTTATGTCGTAGTTAATCTATTGATTAATATAATTAATAAAAACTGTCAGTGTCAAACCATATTTTGATCGAGACATAAATAGGTCGAAACGTCAATTTTTACACGTTATTTTTGAAACTGATTTTCATTTAAAAGAGACCTAAAATACAGACAAATTATCATGAAAAGTTATTTTTAATTCGGTATTTTAGTTAAAAAAACTATAATTGTCTATCAATATCATAATCTCAACGTATTTTTCATTCGCCTAATAATCAAATCCTTATAAATAATGGATTCATCGTCTATCCTACAAACAGATTCAACGTCTGGAAAAATGGGAAAAATGTTCGGATTTTATTTATGACAATTTTTGAAGTTGATAAAAAAGTCCATCGATTACCATATTTTGTGGATTATTTACAGTTGATAAACGTGGCATTTTAGGGAAGCTCCGGCTAGGAACCGAGACAACGTTAACGCAAACGCAGTCACCTGCATACTGTAAGATAATGCCAGACCGTCATTGATTTGTAACAACGCTGATAGCGCTTATCAGAGGCCTTATGCTGTAAAACGCTGAGCATCCAGCCAACACTACATAGTACCAGAGATATAAATGTTGGAACATACTCTTCACAAAAATAGAAGTGAAAATTAATTGTTATGAAAGGCTTTCTACGCAAAAAAGATAAGAGAAACAAACTTTTGATAACAATGAGATGAAAAGATAGATATATTTGATATAGGGCGTACCAAAAAAATATAACCGTAGTATTCTTTATTTTGAATATTTAATTATACAATAGTTTTTTATTCCAGAGAATTAGGTGAATTTGTAAGTACAAGAAAGATAGAAAGTGACGAAATTCAATAAATAAATAGAAAAAAAATTATAATGTATGCAGCAGTTTCATTTCTAATTGATTTAGGGTTAAACGGGGATAATAAAGAGTAATTAAATTTATTCAGTAAATTATGTCACAATAAATGAGTTATAAAATCAAATTATTCAATGCATAATACTTGAGCTGAATACTTAAAATGACCTCCACAGTTGCATTAACAATAGCCAAATTATCTACCCCATTCATAGTGTACTTTACGAATTACTTTCAAGGTAATTTAGTCTCTATTTTGGTTTTGCACTTTTTACAGATTTTATTTACGGTTTATTCGTATTAATTCCGGAATTCAAATACTCTAATATTCCTCGTCTACCAATCTACTATTATGTAGTTCTTTGTATGACTTGATCCATACTAGCGCCGTGACAAATTGCTCTACACCCGAAACTGTCCACTCAACAGAACTGGATTGGGAAAGACTTATTTTTAATTACAGACTAGGAATACCCATATATTTTCCTTGAACCAGTTGATTACCTACATAACTTATGGTAGTTATTAACCGCGAAGGTCATAAAAAGCTAATACGAACAAGATAAACATAAGATAAGGTTAATTGATCAACCAAAATTACATGCATAATATTGTTAAACATCTAAAAGGTAGTTATTGCACACTTACGAATTTATTGACATATATATAAAACGGAATCCGTAAAACTGAACAAATCACCTATTGTTACTACTACTATAAGTCTTAGATAGAGACCATGAAATAAAATATATTTAAAAAGTCATGTGAGAAATAGTGAATGGTTAAATAGTTCTATGTATTGGTATATAGTTGTAAAGTATATATATAATAGTATATAGAAGTAATGTCGTTTATTGTCCACCCTGTATTTTGGATTGAGCTCAATCTTCATTTATAGTAATCACCGGAGTCGGTATAAGATGTAAGCATTATCCTCTAACGAAACCGTACAACTTTTTCTTCTTTTTAGCGTGCCGTATCAAGTCCCCTTGACGTTGACGATCAGCATGACTCTTTCTATCTTGAGCTAGTCTAAATAACTGTCCTACTTCTCTTATCCCAGTTCTTTAATATTCTTCAGCCAAGAGGCCAAACACCACAAACTGCAATAAATGTAATTGATTCAGTTGTACATCTTTCAAAATATGTAAAATATGTGAAATATGCGTTTCGTCTATTTAGACTTTTTTATTCGTCATAAAATATATTTTTCTTATCATATTGATAAAGGAACCTTTGTGAACTACCCACTCGTCAAACAAAAATTCAAGAAGTCGGTAATATATGAATCGAACGTCGTCGGTAGTTATTAACTGGATTTTCTTCTCATTCACAGGCAGCAAGCACACATTTCGCAATACAAACACAATTCTAAGAAAATATATGACACGTTGACAGACAAATCCAGCGCCGCATACAAATATAAAACATTTATTCACTTTATTTCGCCTCACTTTCCCCTTCGAAAGCGGCTTATTGTGAATAAAGTAAAACGCGTTGAAAGTTGAAATTATTTCCAAAAGGCAAAGCATAGCGCCATAACTGTTATCCAGATTTATTTCAAGTATTACTCTTCCATTAGAGTCGACGTCCGCGAAAGATAAGTAGCTTAGTACGCCAACTGACAAATTATTTGTGTACATGCAAGGACTCTTTACAAATGATTCTAATAAATCTTGGTGTATCTTCTGGTATTCAACGTTCCGCTGTTATTATTTACGGCGTTAGAGATAACCCCGAGGTGTCGATGAAGATGTATCTTGTTTCCTTGTAAAAGGCTGCCGTTTTGTGTAGATGCCGGAAGTTTCTCGCCACTGACTGAATCTCAAATCGAGAATATATGGTGTTTTTTATAATCTCTCCGAACTTTTGTCAGTCTGTCTAATATTTATCATTTGGCAAAAATGATGAATTTCCTTTAATATTTCAGCTGTTCTTGAAAAGAATTTGCGTACTACATTTTTAAATAGAATATGCAAACGTAATAGCGACACAATTTTGGTGACAGCTTTGAGCAGACAACGTACGTATAATTCAACTGAAATAATGTCAAGTAAGTCGCTATACCTCGCGAACAAGATTTGGGAAATAATGTAGCGTCAATGCTTATTCATATCAAAATATGATTATATTCAAAAGTGAGTATTTCATCCGTTACTAGATTTTCGCCTTTAATACCCTGTATACTCTCATGATTTAATTACATTAATTATTATGTACAAAAGAAAACAGGTATGTGAGAAATTAAGTGGTAACAGGATGATACTGTATATTGGTGATTGTAGTTACCAATTCAAAATATTGAAGAAAGAAAAATAAAGCAATCCTAGGGGAACTGGAAAATAATTTTGTTTCTGCGCATGTCAATATTTGATTCTCATTTGTCACCTTATTGTGTATATGAAATCGTATTAAAAAAGTTAAGGTTACTTATTTACATCTAAATAATGATATATCATACTTTTTCTAGAAATTTAATATTGGGTACATACAGCAGATCGGTAGTTTTAGTCTCTCTGTCTCATATTGACCATGAAGATAAACAACAATAGCCAACGGTATACTGAGGACAGAAGTGGAATCAAATCCATATAAGAAACTATCAAAAATCCCTAACTAACTTTGATAGACCATTTAAGAATATTTGTAGTAGATCAGAAAAATGAGCGGAGCCTATAATCTGGCCGAAAAGAATAAATAAAGCCAACCGATCCAACATTTTGAATTGCTGAGATTTTAATGTTTGTGTTTTGCATTGGTTGTATTCCAGTAGGGGTAATTTTGATTGTTGACGTGTTCATTAAGCAAGAAATGAGCTTAATCCGAAAACAAAACGTTGGAAAGCGCTCAATCACCTGGTTAACGGAGTCAAGACCCTGACCAGCATACTGAGGCTTCAATACTTGCACCTTGGTTTTTATAAGGGTGCAGTCTAAATCTTAAAGTAAAACGCATGATCTGTACACATTTAAAGCAACAGAACGCTTCAGAATAGACAAGTCAGGCTCGTTATAAACAGACCGAAAGGCACTGTCTACGTATTGAACCATTCTAGAAGACCTTGGATGCCTGAATTATGATTTGATGAGTTTTCTATAAGCTACAATCACTGAATCACCGTTTCTGTAAAACTCATGCACGCATACTGCATGGTCCACTCCCGAAAAACGTTCCATAGCAACTAAATTTCCAATAGCCAAGCTACCGATTGACATACCTACCGCCCCCTTTCAAATAGCTGCGTTCACGCAATAAGCAATGCAAAGGTGAACTTTTGAAATACCTTGTAGGTATGGCGTGTCATTTCCTGCCTGAGTTATTGCAGCTGCTGTAGTGATGGATCTGTCGGATCGTTTTTATTTTATCACATGACGTAATTTTAGAATTACGTTGGCATTATCAGCATTTGCAAATGTGTGTTCTTCATACGGATAATATACAAAAACAACGCTCTCAGTATCCCAAAACACGGTTAGCATGGTCTTCCAATCTTCCAGGTTGAAGGTTGCATCTTTAATTTTTTAGCGGTGGTGAATCTCGATGTTTCCACTCATCACTCTGCAAATTGTTCGTTTTCTTTGTCTTATCTGTCCTCTGTTGAATATCTTCTTTTTTCTTTCTTCTATAATAGGTCTAACGGCCGTTCCTTCTTCGATAGCATTCCTCAGCATGGCTCTAGGTTGTCATTCCATCTCTTTTGTGGAAATTCATCCCTTACTATTTCTACGTCTACCAGTTTATCGCCTGTCACTTGACTTATATGTTGGTTCCATTGTTTTTTATGCTGTTAAACCCATTTGATGATCTTCTCGACGTTATATGATTGTTCGATGTTTTCGCTGCTTTCTCGGTCTTGTAGTGTTTTTCACGACATCAGTCTGAGAATTTTCATCTATGTGGTCTTCAAGAGCTGATCCATTATGGTTGTTTCTGGCCTTGCTTCTGATGTATAAGTCATTATAGATCTGATTGTTGAATTATAAATTGCTATATTTTTTTAAATTCTAAAGACATCCCGCGACCTTATTTGCTTTAGCTGCTTGTCCTCTTACTTCGTCTTCTACGTTTGTATAACTGGTTATGTCAATTCCAATGTACAAAGTGGACAACAAATATCTTTTCTACTTTACTTGCATGTATCTGTTCGTGGTAAGCATTGTACAGACAATTTTTTCATGTTTAATTTAACAGCAAGTTAATTATGTATCATATGGTATCCTCAGCTATTTGTCTGATAGTTGTCCGTAGATCTCGCAACCAATACAAAATAGAGAGATGAACAATGGAGTGTGCTAATTTATGAACTAGAATAACATATAACACAAATATATGAGAAGAAAGGGAGAGAGTTTCATAAAGCTTAAGAAGGAGTTTAAATGAAAAAGAGAATTTTAAATGAAAATTATTGCAGCCTAAAAATAGCTAACAAAAGATTTTCTACAAGAATGACGAGAGCAAACGAGTGAATAATAAATAAATCAAATACCGTCTAGACTCCTTACCATATCTAACGAGTTCAATCCCTCTTACGCCGAGATTTTCATCAACGACTTAAATTTTGTGAATGGATTATAGACAAAATTCTCAATTTCTATATAACATACTATATGCGAGTGAGACCCATTTTCTAGAGTAACCCTAAGAAAGTTTTATAATATTCAGCAGGCAGATGTTTTTAAAATGTGTTTTATTTGAAGTGGATTGAAATTATAGGTTCTTTTCCGTATATAATACAATGAGGAAAAGACTTTGACTAAGGATGTACTCTCACTATTCTTAGAATAAATTTCTTATATTCAATTTTCCCAGTACTTCTCTGACATCGCAGTATGTTCAACTAAGTCTTGAACCTTTGGTTTCCATCATTTTCAGTCCTAAATAGAATAAATTGTAGTTTTTTCAAGGAATTTTTGTTTTCTCAAATAACTGCTTTGTCCCGATATTAGTATAGATATATATATATATATATATAGTATAGATAGAGATGTAACGGTTTATTTTCAATTTCATTTTAGAACAAAATCGTAAAGCCAACGTTGAATAATTTCATATTGAGTACATTGGGAACAAAGATAAATATATTTCCATAAAAGGGGGGTCTACTTTCGTGTAATAAAGTTTCTAGTGTAGTAGACATAAAAAATTCCTTGGAGATTCTCTTGAAATCCGCCAATGTCCTCCGTACATCAAAATGGGGGGTCTGTATGTAGAACTCGTCGAAAATGATCCCACGGGAACTTTAACAAGTTCCCAAGTGAATATTCTCTGTTCGAAAGTCGATCCTTCAAGTCTCTTGCCACCGATTTCTGGGAAGGTGAACGCCAAGACCAAAGATAACGTGATGAAGCGAACAAATAGCCTTTTTAATAACAAATTTTCATATTCCTAGTCATGCAACTTCTTATTGATTTTTGGTGTATTACTGAATAAATATTCATCAAGAATGACCATTCCTAAGTTCGATCCAATATGTCTCTTTTTTATAGTCCACTAGAATCGAGTTGCCTTATTACTAAATTAATTTTGAGCATATCGGTGATAGAGAATGCAATGCTTCAAATAGAATTAAACTAATTTCAAGTTTAAAACCCAATCAATTATAAATTTTTGCAACGGTAAACTATACGCTTTATGTGAAAATTCACATTCTGAACCAACCACCAATTATGTAAATTTGAGTCATTTCCTTCAAATCGCAAAAATGTTTGATTTAGTCATTGTTTATTATATCTGCAACCTTGTCTCTGTATTTGTGAAATATGTAAATCTACTTCCCCTGCTGGAGACTCTTACTCAGGAAGTGGTAAGTGGAAAGCTGGAAAAACCTTATGAATTAAACTAATAATAAAAACTAAACAAACTAAAACTACCACGGACACGATTATTCAAATTAATATTTATTGCTGTGAACAAAAAAATTTATTGAAAAAATAATAAATTCACATTAACTGCGTGTCCAATAAAACAATTATAAATTGAAAACAACTCAGATTTATATATATTAAAGATGAGACTGGAACTGATCTATGGAATTTTGGGATCGTTGCAGCCCTCTACTGGATTCCCAGATGTTCGAGATGTTGAAATTGTTGCTTGTGAAGCACCGGTTGAAACTCCCAGCCTGGTAGCTGTAGAACTGCAGGAAAAAAGCTAAAGTGAGGAAGGATACCATATTTGAATAAAAAGGAGCAACTTATGAAAAAGACTGAATTTATTTTTATTTAAAATACAACCAAACTGAATAGAAAATACGAATTTATACAGAAACTATTATACAAAATTTGTTTTATACAAAAGGAAATTAATAAAGATAACTAGAATTTTTTTGAGCACCATAATAAAAAAAGTAAGTATGAAAAACTTATCAGCGAATAAAAAAAAAATATACTGCTACAAACTTATTAAGAGTTACTCTGATATAAACAATGGAATTTATCCTTCTATATGTTCTTGATTTTATGTCTCTTCTGTTCTAAAATTACGACTTATTTCAGTTTCTATCAAAATTGGAGTTTAGACAGATAGAGGACGTTTTCGAATACATTCCAAGGTTCTATTGAATTTCTCAAATGGAGTTAGATGTCTATAATAAATTAATTTCTTCAAAAACTCGATTATTAGAATAAATAAGTGATTATAAGACTAGAATAAAGTGACTACTGTGCCACAATACGTGACCAAAGAAATATTCAAAATGTTTGAAGAATAACGTAACAGGCCGAATGGCATGTTCCTAATCATCATCATAACTTTGAAAAAATCTTTACAGGCATATATGTTTACTGTAACGATTTCTTCCAGATTCACATATTTTTTTTACATATTTTACTCAGCAGTTGAAAAAGATGTAAGACCCATGTTTGTTGATTCAATTCGTGATAAACTAATCTTGAAAAAATCATGATTCCAGTTAGTATATTGCATGCATGCATATTGTTTTATTATATTTTCTTCTATTTATTCATTCGCTGTGGCTGTAGAAAATAGAATTTTGGAGATTTGAACTGATTTGTGTGTTAAATCTCAGCTTGTACAAATTTTGTAATAACTAAATGCGATATATTCCGAGTAAAGTTCGAAAATTTGCGTCTAAACGTTGTGTTGAAACCATATCATGGGCTATACCTCAAATATTAGTGCTTCTTTTTATATTATTATTTGTATTGGAAATTGGATACATGAACATCACTCATGAGACACGTTCGATATTTCCATTTGGAAATTTGACCGCCATAATAAATGTGCAATGGTTTGGTCGGCAATATGGAAAACGTCTCAGTTTCATATGTAGCACTTCAAGGTTATCATAATAACAGTGACAAAATATTTTCTATTATAATAGCGAGGTTTCTCCGTTTTAAATGTATGGAAGCGATGAGAAAAGTGGAACATTCCATAGCATAGCATCTGCAGAAAAATTTTATTTCAATAAACACTGAAGAAGTTTAATATAGAGTACAGTATCCATTGTTTATCTTTATTGGTGCATCTTATCATCTATTGCATTTGCTCATATTTTATACTTAATTTCAAAGATTACTGTGAAAAAATTATATTCACCTACCAATAATTATTATTCCTTACCCAACTTTGAATGATGGTTGGCTGAGTTTTTAAAGAAATTATGCTGCTTAGGTATTTTTAACAACTAACTTTCCATAAGACATCATCATTCCAGACATGGACAATGGAAGATATCTTTTTGAGATATCTTGAGATCATTATATAAAATATATTTAGAACGTTTACAATCAATCGCCGAGTTCCTCAATTTTCTTTTTTTCAATCCTTACAATATGAGGACTTTTAGATCAGGAAACGAAGTAGCTTTTTCTAGTTTCAATTATTATAGAAGATTAGAATATAGTAATGATAAAACTGCAGTCTGTAATTGTTACAGATTTAGATATTATCTCGGTGCACAATTTTGGCATTTTCTGTACCAATTTCGACAAATGATCGTCGTCTACTTGGTTCCATTCGTTTTTCAGAATATTCTAAAGATGTAAAATGGACGTAGGAAACTACTTTCTGACTTTCAATGTGTCCCACAACAACTCAATCGGGTGATCGCCAAATCATTATCCTCAGTACATTCTACCTTTCCAATACTTTGCAGAGCTTCAAGGAATGTTTGTGATCGTTTTTATAGTCTTCGTATTTCAAAATCCTTTTAATTTCCACCAGTTCTTCATTCGTCCTTTCTCCAAATCATCACCGAGCCACCGCCGTGTTTTACAGTCGGTATTACACATGGTTCTAACACCCGTTCCTTTGACTGCGCACAAACACTATTCTCTTAGACACAAAAACTTCAAACTTTGACTCATCCCTCCATAAAACTCTCTCCCATTCTTCACGCGTCCAATTTTCATCTTCTTCACTCAAAGGCAGATTTCTTGATTAACTGATCTGAGCCGCTATCTCTGGGTCTGCTAAACATGCTTATTAATCCATACATATCATTGTGATTTTCCGGACTTGAACGTTTTCTGTCGCCAAAGTTCCTAGGGAATGCATCATTTTTAAGGTTGTTTCTCCACAGAACGTGAAGGTACTTTTAATTCGGCGGCAATGGTATATTTTGCGAGAAAGAAAATAATTCGTACACGAACTCCACAAAAAGGTGTCTGGTTCCAAAAAGTATTAACCACAGCACGATCTTGCGTTCCAAAGGGCTTACTGGGTCTAAACTAGAATCATAAACATCAAAGAAATAATTCACAGCTGAAGAATAATGGACAAATCAACTTGTAATTGCAAGTTTTAACTTGTCGCACAACAAAATATAAGCATGCCCTCGTAGAAAGCAAAGTATTATTTTCGATTTGTTAGACAGCGTTTCGACCTTCGCTTGACAATATAAAAAAGAAATTTGTTAAAGTGTATTATTTTGAAATTCAATATCGATATCTCATCGTATAAATTAGAAAAGCGTTTCATGAGAATTCACTGAAAACTGTATAATATCAAATTAATTCCAATCATAATGACGTTTGGTATAAGATATTGTCGACAAAATAGAAACCGCATTTGCTAATGTGCCTAAAAACACGACGGCCGTTACAAATATAACTCCATGGTGAAATTTAATTTGTCCGGGCAAGACTACGACTCGAAATTGTTGTGGGACTGTTACTGCTCGTTCCAACAAATGAATTATCAGAATCGAGAGAGAGAGTATACGATGCTGAGGGCACAAAATTGCTCAGAATCTACATTGGTTCAAACAAAAAATTACAAGTTTATCAAGGGCTGTGATTAAGGTCGTCGTTATTTACTATGCGGAGCGAAATAATACAGGGTAGAAAAAAAAAACCGCATCAACTGTGTAAGGTTATTAGCGACAGATCAGAAGGTAACTGTATTAAATACATTGATTATTTTTTTAAATATTATCACTAATGGTAGATATAAATATAATATTAATTAATACCAAATGTGTTCGGTATTTCACAGATTTTTCTTTCGATGCGGAAATTCTATGAGGACATATTTCACTATTATAGTTACATTCTATAAAAAAACATATTGGGTTTTTTTCACGTTTTAGCAGGTAATTATAGGTAAATTTTGTAGCTAAAAACAAGAAATAATCACTTGGTGTTGTCTGTTATTGGAAAAAGAGACCCACTTTTCATAGAAAGGTTTGATTTCACATAGTTTAGAATCACTTTCGGTTCACTGAGATTGCCATAGCAAAATTACTTTTTATTCCAATTGCACTCAAGATCCGAACGTATTTATTTCGAAATTGACACCTTGTCTCGTTCTTTGACAATGTGTGAGTTATTTTTAATGTAATGATGTAGTATTATCATGTTCTTTTCTTGGATTATGAGATATCATTTTAGTAATTTTTGGTATATTCTATAGCTAGTCTCATTGATTTAGAATCACGGTAACAAAATTCTTGTAGCAATTAAACTTTTACACAAAAGAAGATGAGGTATTAACATCAAATAACGAGGTTTTGATAAGAGTTATTAGGCCATTCGCTATTAGAATCAGTTAGGAAGAATCTGAAACTAATTTTTGAAAAAATGAACCTCGAAAATAACGGATTTGAACAATTTTGAATGGATCATTCAAATAAAAGGTTATCTGGAAAAAACTATAAAATTTATCTAAATGTTAATCACGCATACTTAAACAAAAATATGTTTTATTCAGATTTTGATGCAGGTACTTCTGATTTTACTTGTCAATGGAAATATAAATTTTTATTACGAGACCACAAAGAAAGAACCACAATGTATAGTACCAATTACTTGGTCACAAGTTGTTATAGGTCTTCCCTCTTCATTGTTTTTGTTTAATTTTGATTTCTATACGTTTTCACTGATCTTGTATCATTTTTTGTGAATGAGCCCACCAACTTAACTATCTTTGCTGCATGAATTCCATGAGTGATTTAATTTCCTTTATATCAACCTCCCACCTACCTTAAATACCACCTGTGCAGCTTGCAATGCACTTTTTTTGTTCTATTTTATGTTTTATGTTCTATTTCACATCTCTGTCATTTCATAATACGAGTCACACCCAGTAAAAAAAAGACCTCACACCTCCAGAAACATATTTAAGCAGCGAGTACAGCAATATTTCAGTTATTTTTCAACATATTTATCCTAAGATAAATTTTTGTTGCCAGCTATCGCAAAATTATAACTCCTGTGAATGAAATTTACGTGCAACAGAATTCTGAACCTCTTTTTGTTACCAAAACGCTTACCGGAGGATACCAATTTCTTGAGAAAACATGAAAATCGCTGTAACCAAAATAAGAGCTGGAAATCTAATGGACAAAAAGAGCTTTCAGTCAAAATCGATTAAAACAACAACTGTGTGATGACTCGTATTTATATAAGCATTGTCATTGAGAAGCATGACACCAGCAGTCACCATTCCTTGCATCTTGTTTTGAATCACAGCTTTCAAATTGCTCCACACTAACGGTTAGCGTTCACTATTTCATCACACAGAAGGAAATCAATAAGCAGAATGTCCTATAAGTCACACGTGCACATAAAATTCAGTAGAGACAGCGCATGGTTGCTCTTCTGAATGAAGAACCACTATATCGCCATTGCATTGAATGCTGATTGGTCTGCAGTAAATCCAAATATTATTGTTGCCCCAGACGAGTAATTAGAGTACTAAAAAGTAAGTGCTGCCTCTAAGTGTAGAATTTTGTATTGGAATTTCAGGTCATCTGACACGTAATTCTTTGAAAAACTTAACGGCAATCAAGGTTCACAATAATCAGTAAAAAAAGATGCTTAGTTTAGTAATCGTGAAGTAGCGATTCTCCAATACGCACTGCTGCACAATCTCAATAAGTTGATCATCAATTGTCCACTGCAGTCTTCATCATGGGAACTTTTATGATCTTCAGTAAACTGCCTAAATCAAACGATGAATTCCGAAGTAGTACACGCAACCTAACCTAACCTAACCTAACAATAGATGGTAGCCAACTAGCCGGAGAACATACTTTCAATCACAATAACTACGTTTGTGTTTACTAACATCTTAATAGCGCGCTCATTACCGAGTGAGTATCGATGCTCCGACTCCATACAACCAGCGTTGTGCAGAGTCGACTTCGTACAATCATCTCTGTCCGAAGTCCGCCAATCTCGGCTTCATACAAAATGGCTTGTACAGATCGGACTTCGTACAAATTCATTGTACGAAGCTCGACTCCGTACAAGATCGGGCTTGGAACGTAACATATCGATTTCTATTAAGCGTATTAAAATATTGGAGACAAGTTTTTTTTTTCATTTGAGTTAATTAGAAGTATAAATATTCGGTAACTATTGAATAACCTCAATACCCTATATATATTTTCAGTTATTAGGATTGTTTCGAATTTCTATTTGATCCCGTGATAGTTTCACAAAATATTTACATGAATATCACAATTTTTTTTTCACTATTATAAACCTGTAGAGCGTAAACATATAACCACATCCAAAAAATAATATTTGATCTATTGCTGTACCTTTTTTTAATAAATATTAGGTACAGCGGAATATCGAACCCATGTTTTCCTGTCTGATATATCATAATCGCATGACTACACTACGTGCCCATCATCATCCAAAGCAGAAATAATTTGACGTGGGTTAATCTAATATTGATCATTAATCTTGGTATATTCAAAAGCTTTGCGTTAACATGAACCATCAAAATAAATCTTACCATAGGTTATAAATTATTTGTACTATTTAATTCCAATCATAATACAAGTAGTTGACTTCGAGCTGGCGCACAACAAATGAAATAAACGATAGTACTGAAAAAATTATCAAAAAAGTGTGTAGCCACCTCTTCTATCTATACATAATGCTGCCTGGCAAAACAATGGACAGCCGCATCAATTAAACCAAATCTCTTCAAGGGAAATTACCTAGGTTTAACATTCAATTCCATATAGTTACTGAAAACTCAAAGTCTCATTTTTCTGACAGCATAACATAATATCGAAATATTGACTGTAGTGAAAAATGTTGCGGTCCATTATTATATACTCTTTCCACACATTCTTCATTTGCAAAATTCGTGACAGAGAGGGTAATAGCAGGCGGCTCCTTTGTAGATTTAGAGCATAATAATTATTTCGAAAAATTTAAAGGGTTGCTGCAATGGAATTTTACGCAGATTTTAACAGCATATGAAAGAGAAAGTCAGGGAAGTCACTTCCATTTTAATATGTTCTCTCAATTCTGGGAGATATGGGGAGAATGAAAAATTATTAAAAAAAGTGATATTTTCTTTGGTTAAGATGAGGGAATAAGGGACGCAACACTGTAACTAGATTGAAACAGCTGGATAACTCCAGGACTTTTTTATTTTTGTAGAGCAGTTGAGTGCCTTCTTGAGGTTAGTTTTGAAATCAAACAAATAGTATACGGTAAAGTATTCTGTACAATCAGTGAGGATGTGCTTGACAAACAGAGGGACATGAAAACTCTGGCAGATAGGACGACTATCTGACGACATTAAATAGGAGTGAGTAAGTTACGTGTAGTTGATGCGGAGTCTTCTTATTGTCACAGCTTCTGTCCTGAAAAAGTTTAGGGGCAGGTAAGCAGTAGATGGGTGGGTACAATGCTGTGATACTCATGCTCCATACATCGCGGCATGATTCTTGGACGCTTTTGAGTCTACAGATCTGAACTAGGATTTCAGAAGGATTCATGGAGGATTTTTGGAATGGAATCTGCAGAATCGGTTCCAGTAATTCCAGTGTGTGATGGAATTGACGGTTTGGTTGAAAGAGAGTCAGTATACATAGCGATATGTTTGTGTGGAGTAGAGATAAATTTGAAAGCCTGAAGGATGCTGTATGGTTCACCAGTGTAAATACTACAAGCAGAAGAAACTCGTTGCTTGTAGTGATTGCGCAGCCGGCAGCGGATTCAGTATAGAGAATTAGGTCGAAAAATTTTTTCTGCAGAATTTCTAGAAATCCATCCCCTACAAGAATACTAGTGGACTCATGCTCATTAGCTTCAACATTGACACTAGCAGCTGGACTTGAATAGAAGGCACCAAGGCCGAGGCGGAGAGCACTGTATAAAGTTCTATAAGTCAGTCTTTGACTTCAGAACGTACATATAGATAAAGCAACTCTAGTTAAGCTTGGAACGAATAAAAAATGTGTGAAATCTCAGTAGTAAAATTTCATCGGAACCCCTTTGTACGTGGCTGAGGGTTTGAAGGTTTCAATTATGTTCAGCCTCTTCAGACAGAAGCCACTCATAAAACGAATATGGTCATTCCACTTAAGTCGAGAATCAAAAGTCATACCGAAGATTTCGCACTGATTTACAGTAGATGAAGAAGTGTTATCAAGAAACATTGGAGGTGAGAAACTATATGTCTTCTAGAGAATTCTATCAGCATGGATATTTTTCGGGAAAATGATATTCCCAGGTAGGTGAATCTCTCTTGTAGTAGTTTTATTGCATTTTAAGGCAGTTGACATGTACAGGTGATGTATAATGGATGGTTTGTTGACCATGTTGACTTAAGAGGATATGTATATGTAAATAAAATATTTTTTATAAGTATTTTTTATAAAGTAACTTTTATGGAACGTTTACTGACGAATATAGTGCTAGTTTATCATTTTTCTTATCAAATCCAGAATGCTGCGATTTTTATTCGTGTTACTATTCTATATTATATCTACGGTTATCAAATATTGCTGTGCATTTTTTTTTCCAACGTATGAATAAACGTTAGCCCGTTTTTCTTCGAACGTTACTTACGTTATGGTCTCTCTTTGTTGTTATACTCCATCTTCAATGAAACTCAACTTTCCATCCACTTGCCACTTTCGTTGAGAGTGCTATTCAAATTTAACTTTCGTTGGGATGGCAATCGCGATGGGATTCATCTCGAATGACAAATGTACCCGGACGGCATCGGCTCAACACACATTCGTTATTTCTGCTTTCTATTCTCTTACGAATTTTCACTGGTTTTGTTTCATGTTGAAGAATTATTATTTTATGTAGATATGAAACTGACTGTTAAGGATAAAATAATTAAAGCTTGATTTATTCTCCTATTATACCTACGAAAATTTTTCACTCCATTTTTTTCAAATTATATTTACTTCATTACCGATAGAATTTGTGAATAAGGATGAGGTTAAAACAAAAATATAGTTAATCAAAGAGTCAATACATGAGAAACAACTCTGATAAATAAACCAACAAAAATTGTTTGTGTACAAATATTTTATATAATTCACAATAAGGAGCGTAATTGAATTGTATTGAATAGTTTTGCTAATTCCATTACACCTTTCTTGTTTATATCACCGTAAGCTAGTTGCTCCAGTGTTTCAACCCATTTTATTATCCTCGGATATTTGTTTTTCTCGATTGGTACGAGTAAATTGGAATCTGAGAGTGAGGTCCAAGCACTGAAGTCGGCTATTGTGAGTTCATATCCTGCTATGAATTTTGAATTCGTTAAAAATGTTTCAACGAATTCATAACCTTGTATTTGACGCGTAGCGGCTTCCTCTGGGATTTTTTTTATTCCTCTATGCAACAGGAGGTCCTTAAATAAATTACAAAGAATACCTTTAAGAATTTGTCAACAATATGGGAGATGTTGAAAATGCGAGAGTTTAAGAAGTACGATTTGTAATTGGGAAGGTTCAAGAAAATACGAAAATCTTCGAAGTATAAAAATTGGTCTGGAAAATAAAACTAGAGGAATGAAAGGAGGGTTGGCTGGAGCATATTTGACACTAGGATAAATGTCAAAAGCTCACCTTTTATCGATGAATAGAAAGTGTACCTTTTTCAACTTCATGTGGCTACCACGTCATGTACCCTCGCATTTAAAAATACTTTTCCCGAATAACTTCACCGATAAAACAATAATCTCAACCCCGGGAATTTCAAGGTTACCTTCTTCTATAACCTTCCTAATAACCCAACAGTTTGGTATAAGATCAATTCTCTCCGATATGTCTGGTACACGTGTTATAAAAAATCAATATATTTACTTTCACGAACTCAGGCGGAACGTTTTGGATCGAACAGAAGTTCACTCAGTCTCGGGACAGTGAAGGAAGTAGATTTCGAACGATTACTTCTGAAAACAGCTACGTTGATGCTAGAGATTCAGCACGCGTGACTCACGTTAATTCTACACTTGAATAATTTTGTGTATATTGTTTTGTTGATGTATATATATTCAGTTTTAGTAGTTATAGAACTTATATTTTTTGTACTACCTTTTTACCATTCTCGATCCTAAAACTAGCGTCCATATCAATTTTTTTTTTTTTTGGAAAAATTCACAGCTTTCCAGACGATAGTTACATTTCCATTGAAAGAAAAGACGATACTTGTTCCCAATTAATACAGAGAATAATAATAAGATCTTTCAACTGCTGTGTTGTGGATTAGTGCACTGTATCATTCGGCCAATGAGGTATTATTAGTGTTCTAAAGAAAGTGAAGAAGAATCAGACAGTGATTTAGTTGTAGCACAAGCTACAATATTCTCAAACAAAAAACAGTGGTTTGTGCAGCCACACTAGAAATTAATTGTCTTTTGTATTCGATGGAGCTATTGTCCAATTTCTAAATTCGTTGATTGTAGAAATCATGTCAAAGCTTCTTTTAGATATTTATACAGGAGAAGGCAAATGATGAGTTTCATGGAAATTTACAAAATATAAAGACTGATGCGTTTTCTATTGTGGCAATCACATTTATTATTATTTGACTCCTAAAGGTGTTTTGCATTACGGATTAAGAGAGAAACTGCTAGAGGATCAATTTTAATTGTAATCATGGATATAATTGATAGCTACTGAACTTAGTTATAATGATAAATTCCTAGACTTTGGTGATTTGAAAATTCATTAAAATATACTTACAGCTATGTAGACGTGTATAGAGAAAATTTTACCATTTTCAAAATGTAGCATTTGATTAATTATTGCTTGTTTTTTAATGTCTTTAGGATATATAGGATTATTATTGCCATATGTTTCAGCCAAATATATCATAATTGCGTGACTGTCCCATAAAGTGAAACCATTGTCTATTAAAGCTGGAACGGTATGACATGGATTTATCTGAGAATAAAAAGTTACTCATGACCAAAATATCTCATTTTAAATATAAGGCAATGAAATATTCCTTGTTATAATACAATATCGTAATGGATTTGTGGAAAAAATTGTTTATTTTATTGATTTGGGTTAGACAAGTCTTTTTTGAAGTTAGTTGTATCAATGTCTCTATTATATTGAGAATAATTTTTTATATTTTTTTTATAATTTTGTTTCACATATAGTTTGTATTTTTCAAAACGAAAATATTTTACCCAGAATCGTTTACCGTGATATAACCGAATGTAAAAAAAACATCATGTCTAAACCTTCCAAAAAGTGAAAAACCAAGATTTTTTACTCGACAAAGAGCAGAAAATCTGGCAAGAAAAGTAAAAGAAGAGTCAAGGTTTCCGTGAAAATATGTGAGCGTGAATATCAACTTCAAAGAATACAGTGAAATGATCAAAATACATCGAATACTTAGTGTCCAGATCTTTGTCATGCCATTGTTTGGACCACTTCAGGTGCTTTGCATTCATTGCAGTTGTTTATTTGAGCTTCCTGGCGGAACGTAAAGCGTTAAAATCCAATTTCTCCAATTTTTTTCGAACAGTGCACCCAGAAGCATTTACGCTAGCATCCTAGAACTATTATTCTATCATCTTTGTGGTAGCAAATATATTTTCTACAAACATTTCTCTGAGAACGGAGTGAGAATTGGATCTTCTATTTCTGCTCGGGCTGAATTCTTTTTTGTGCGTCGTATACTAGTTTCAGGAATATCCAATCTTTGTCATATTTCTTCTTCTTCTTCTTCTTAAACGTATTGTAGGCCTTAGGCCAGTAGTATCCAACTTGTCATCCTTGAGATGTTGATGTCCATGAATCCATCCATCTTTTTGGACGTCTTCCTAAGGTCGTCGTGTCCCTGGTTTCCGTCTCGTACGATCTTTGCTAATCTTTCTTTGGCCATCCTGTCCACGTGTTCGTTCCAAGCTCTTCTACGTTTACGTCTCCATCTGACTATGGACCTCGCATTTGTGTGCGTACCTGACGTGAATTTCGATACTGGTGTGCACTTGTCAAGTTCATGTGCCACTTTGTCAACACAGTGTTGAAAATAATACAATAGGTAGTCTACAACAAATCCTCTAAATTTAAATCAATAATACTATAGTTTAAATATACTATTACGATATAAAAAATCTTAAGAAACATGAAATTATTGAAAAAATACAGTGCGTCTAAGAATTTGAAGAAGTGTCATTGAAGATACTTATTACTAATAGATTTGGTAAATATTTTGTACGAAAATTATTGGGAGATACGTTATATTTATGTTATACAAATGATAAAAATATTGATGATCATATTTTCATCTCTAATTTAGTTGCCGAATTGTCTATTATGAATTCTATCTAAAATTTCGAAATACTGACATCTATCAACATAAATCTATTTAACAACCAGGTTTTTTTCGGATATAATTGAGAAAATTTAAAAATAATTGTTCTTATGTGAGGCCTATTAAAAATATTAAATAATAATTGAAATGATAGAAATATTATTTTTTATTTCGATATGAATAATCTCTAGTCGTGGGTCATCAATTTCAATAACAAAAAGTTCATTTTTGATAGAATGTTACCTTCAAATATTCTTTCGTCAGATGTTCTTTTTTGACGACATCTATAGGAATGTATTCTAGTGAAATATTAAGTGCCTTAGCAGTTAGTAGAACTGCTCTCACACACGGACTTCTGATATCTCCATACAGTTGAGGAGCCATTTGAACTATGAATATTATAAGCACAAACGAAGTGCTACATTTAGATAATCGGAAATATTTACTTATTTTCAAACCAACCAAGTTTTGATATATTATTTTATCAATAGAAACAAGACAGAGTTCGACTGAGTAGATAACCTGGTGTTAACCTTATTCTAATGTGTATTCGAAGAAGTAAGAATATGTTTTCAGATGTATGATTGCATGCTTGAAACTTTAACCAATATTGGAATGGAATCAAAATAGAAATTTCCACCTGCGATAATTTATACATTACTGCTTTGAAGAAACATCGTCTCTATTATAATGTGCCTTCCTAAATGCCAACAGCAAATACATAAGAGAGGGAAGCGCAATATTGAGGGAAAAACATTAGCAAACTTACAGCTTTCAATAAAGATTATGATCACTTATTGTAAAATATTTAGAGGAAATATTGGCTAATAAAGCGCTAGAGGATATATACGTTATGGAGAGCTATTCATCATATTTTACTTCGTTTTCTTTTTCTCATTTTAGTATAGGAGCATGTGTTTGTTTTATATTTTATAGGAAACAATCTGTTAATTGTACAAAGTGTTAAAAGATGAAATGTCAGTTGCATCACTCGGCATTCTACGTATCTCATGATTTAAACACCGCATACTATGAATCACTCTTCGTTAACACTGTTTTGAAGTTCCATTAATATTAGAACGGTATGAGTGCATCACTTTCATGTACAATTGCAAAAGATAGAAAGTAAATGAAGCTCATACTCCTAAACTACTTCATGACTCAAAACTAGGTGACAAAACTGATAGCTCAGCCAATATTTTTAAAAAGACCAAGCATTTTCAATGTGATCTGGGGTATTATTTTTAATCATTGAGTATTCTACCATCTTATCCAGAATACGAAATTGAAAAATACTATTCGACAAAAAAATTCTTTTTTCATTCACTTATTTTCTTATATATTTATAACTACTATTGATAGCACTTAACTTTTCAATCAATGCATATCAGCTTCCACCATTGTATAAATTGAAGTTTCAGCTCCTTGAAGTTCATTTCGGGTTTGTTTTGCAATATGCATTGCAACAAGTTCATTCAACATCGGCGTGTCCTTTTTATCAGAGAAGTACTAGTGGAATCCAGATAAGGCATCACTTAGAACTTCCTCCAATACCCGACTTTCCTTGCTGAGGATTGTTGGATTTTATTAATCTGTCATTTAACAGACCGGGTCTTTGCTATTTGAATGTTTTTAATGTCTTCATTATATCCAGAAGTACGTCCTCTATAGGTACAAGAATAATGAGGACACCTATTTAAGCAGTAGTGTAGAGATTAGAGATCTCGATTCGTAAAATATTAAGGAATCAAAATTGATGAGCATCGAATGAAGTTAATAAAATTTACGATGATACCGATAATTTTTACTAGACTATCAAAATCTTTAATCAGGAGGTTAAGAATGAGGCACCATAGAAAAGCACTTTTTTTTAAATACATAGTCGTCGTTCAATGTATTGTTTCTGGTTCAATAGTTTTTGATACGAAACAATTCAAGACTTCGCCTACTAACTCTAAGAATATGTTTAAAAGAGTGGAGGAAGATAATTTAACAAGTATGAGTTGCTTCGACGAATAATTGTGTGATTTGGAAGATAATTTACGAGCCATTATGTTTGATTTACGAATTGACTCACTAATTTTGAAGAGGTTTTGAAAGAAAGATTAATGCTCTAGGAGGGGTTTTTAGTCCAATCTGATACCCTTGGAGAATTCGTACATATTTTTATCACTATAATTGTCTATAAACAGTATCATCTATTATTGACTTCAGCCAATTTTTTGTCAAACAACAACTGAGGTATCTTTTTTATAGTTTAGCAAAGCTCAACAATTTTACGCATTAAAGTATTTCGCAGCTTATAATCGGCTCTACTAATAATCTTTTTGATTTTCTCTCTGGGAAAATCCTGCTGTTATGTGTTAATAATGGCGAGCGAAGGGAAAATTGAAAATGTAGGTGATTATGAGGGTTTTATGGCCTCAACGCAATGATAGATATAGGTTTAGGAGATTAAGAGGCGTCAATTATTGCTCAAAAAATTTATATGTTTCTCCATGTTTGTATTTAATATTACATGGGTATTAGGATTTGAAAAAATGCGTAAAAAACGAATGAACAAAAGATATTTTCCAGCTCTGTAGGCGTGAAGTTTGATTTTGTCATTTAAAGACTTCTACGGTACCTTTTTAATTGAAAATTTGATTACAGACTCATAAATCGATTTTGTATTATGAATTACTAACGTTATAGATTGAGTTAGAGATAATAGAAAATTGAAACTGCTATCTGCTCAAGATTTTGTCACAATTTCACCCCATGTCAAAATTTTTGGTAAGTACACAGAACCTCTTAATAAAATCCCCTTCCGATTCTAATGATAATCAAGTGGTACATCGTGAGTACGTGCTTCGTATTTGCAATTTTCTCATATTTCAAGCTCTTGAAGGCTGGAAGACTCTTCTGAACTCTGACGTGATGAAGTTTATTTAACATTGGATTCCGGTAAAAATGTCTGTAAACATTTTAGTAACTGTGTATTAGAATATTTTCAAAATGCACTTGATTTGAAATAATGAATATTAATATTAACGGAGTTTTTATACAGTTATTAGTGAGTACTTTTAAAAAATCCTTCTTTTATAATATATAGAGATTCTTTCTTGAAAAGAACAAATCTTCCTCGAATGAACATTTCAGAATATTATCAAAAATTATAGGAGATTCTGGAATCTTGTGAATCACTCTAAAACATCATAGACCATTCTAAACCTTTTTTAGAGGTAGAATTACCTATTGGTATGTAAAGAAAGTTTTTTCATGGGTTCGAACAACTAGAAATATTCTGAAATATTATGAAATAGAGTGTGTATAAGGAATTATTAGTAGAATTGGTATGAAATTACGTTTTCCAATTATAAAGTGCAACAGAAGAAATGAAAATGAATGGTAAAATTTGAGTCATTGAAACGAAATGTACGAATGTTGGTTCTATGACAACTTGACTAACCTTCAAAGGTTTAAGGTCAATGAATAGAGAGAAATGTATGGCTTACTAATAATCCAACTAACTGAGCCAAATAATGAAAAAATGATCTCGAATTCTGCCAACTGTACTGTATATTTCAAACCCACCAGCTAGAATTTTGTACAAGAGTAACATCAAGCGATTTTTAAAATAAATGTGATAAACAAAAACTTTTGGTTTTCACTGCTTTCCTAAAAAAATTATTCTGGAAAAATTATGCCTGACCAACGCAGGATTATATATATAATATAGAGAAATTTAAAAAAATTAAAATACATGAAGAGTATCAAGTTGGATACGAGGAGTATTTTCAAAAAACTACAGGAAACTGAGGAAACTAATTGTATATATATGAAATCAACTGTTTATTTAAATATCATATTATGTGGGATTCCAAATTTAATAATGTAAATACAAAAATAATATAGTTAACCTATTCTGCCGTTTATCTTGTGACCGACCCTTAGGTGAAATGGATAGTGAACGGGTAGATATATATACTAAAATCCTTTGTGCGTGTATAAAACGAGCTGTGAGCTCCCTAAATTATCCTTAGAGAGACGTGATGGATTCAAAGGGACAATCGTTGATGTTTTGTTGATGTGGATACGTCAAATTAGATTAAAGCAAACGACATTATGATTATTAACTGAATGTAAGAAATCAAGCTTGAGATAGCAATCCATTTGTTATATGAGTATGATATTAGTCAATGTATTTTTGTGAATCGTAGAGGCGATTACTACATAATGAAATCTTCTTTTGGAGAAAGAGGTGATATGAATTATACGAGTAGAGGTTCTTTCCCAAAATGAGAAAGGAATGAATGTAAAGCTAATTGATTTCCAATGTAGAAAGTCATATCTAAATAATATATTATTGTATAGTTACTAAATTTCAAAATTTTACAGGAAATCCAATTAAGAAATAATTATAAATGAAAAGTTTTCTGTATCGGTTAATTTATAAATTAGGTGAGCCAAATTCGGTAGGTACTACTTGGAAATCACAATGGCTTCGAATAAAGATGATGATTTTTTCTTTTTGTTTCTTTCAATCTTTGGCTTAGTTGTGTAGACTGGGACCAGAACCAAATTAGTGTCGTTTTTTCCTCCACTTTTTCTTATAACCCAATGAAAATTTTTCACTTCCACGACTTTTATATTTGAGGATATTCATGTCCCTATCAAAGTTGTTGCCAATCTGCGTCTGAAGATTCTTTATATTGTAAAAATTAGTGTGGGTCACAACAGCTTTGATTTTTGTAATGATATGGCACTATTAAATCCTGTACATCATTTTATACATTGGACGGATCAATTTTAATTTTTTTTGGAATATGGTACTATAGAAATAGGAATGGGATAGATCTGTATAATTGATGGAAAATGACGTCATTTTTGAATTCGCTCCATGAAGTCATAGTAGGTTTTCATAATAAACGAATTGAAAATTAGATTACTGTGGCATCGGTGGTTTACATAGATAAACTATTCAGTTTTTACGGAATGGTTGTGATAATAAGCGCAAGTTTAAGAGTTTGTGCCAGAGTTGTTCATCAATTTCTGGAAAACAGGTAATTTCATTCTACAATTCTCATCCTAGGATTTATCGCAAAAATTTAAGCACGCTTTTCTCACCATTACTTACAGTGAGTTCTGAACAAAATATGATTGTTGTTATACATCATCAGGCAAGAGTTATTAATGTTGTATACGAGGATTGTCCCAGAAGTATCTGGCACAAGGAATAAAACACAAGAATTTTGGAAAAAATAGATTTTTTTTCATCGTCTCTCTCCTTTTAGCTCAATGCACTTCAAACATCAATCTCCTTAAATTAACCAATAACCTCCGACATAACCTCTTCATTGTTGGAAATTCTTTGACCACCTAACCATTTTTTCAAGACTTGGAACAGAAAATGATCCGAGAGGCGTAAATCTGGTGAATAGGATGCATAAGGTAGCAATTCGAACTTTATTTTATCAATTTTGGCTATTGCAGTAACTGACGTGTTAGTTAGTGCATTATCTTGATGAAACAACACTTTTCTCTTAGCCAATTAGGGCCATTTTTGCTTGATTTCTTCCCTCAAATATTGCAATAAGCTCGCATAATACTCACCATTGATAGTTTTTTCTGTTTCAAGATAGTCAATAAAAATTATACCACAAGCATCCTTAATATCGACGTCATGACCTTGTCTGCAAATAGAATGGTTTTTACCTTCTTTGGAACCAGTTCTCCCTTTTCCCTGTCACTTTTGACAAGCACTAAATAAATCTACTATAATCTTAAAGAAAATCAACCACGTGTTAATCTGAAAAGCAAAATTGATCGTCATGATATATTATTATTGGCGTCACGAGTAGGAAAAAAATTCAATTGTTAAATTCTAATAGAGCTTATCGTATGTTTTGAATCACTAAGTAGGAAAACGAAATATCCAAGTACCCCAAAACATTTCTATAGTTTTATAATGTATGTCATTGACATTTTCAAATACTATCAATCACATTCTCGTTTTTCATCTAAGACTTCTTATTTGAAGCAATTTTTTTAGTGGAAATAATTTTAGGAATATCAACATTCTGAATTTTGATAAATTTTATCGTCTAATCCCTTTTTAAGCTGGTATTGAGAATTCTGTTCAATTTTTTGAAATGAAAAGATACCCTTAATTTGGCGGAATGCTTGATAGGGGTAGATCGAACCATCACTTAGATAATTGAATTTTGTGGTTGAACTTCTTTGATACTTTTCATAGAACTTTGAGTGAACATAGATATGGAAAAAGTATAATATAGGTACTTGAGTACCCACCCACAGATTGCTAGAACCAATTGAATAAATATACCGTAAAGCAGGCTCTGCGTATTTCAGATTAAAGTCAAATACATCTGTTTGGTATTGGAGGTAATGCCACTTTTAATTTGTATAACAATTAGAAGAAAATTGGCGATGCCTGTCACGTAAGGTATTCCAGTGGCTTCAGACTAGCATTTACATGCCAACGTTTAGATTAGTACTGTGATTAAACGTCCCTATTATTAAAGCAAAGGGCGAAGGACGTAAAACAAGGGACACGAAAATCCTTGTAGTCCTCATTTTCTTAGGTGGCAGGTGAGTGATAAGGCTAAGACAAGAAAATCGTTATGTTTGCAGGGTTTGATGCTTTCGGAGAATACAGGATTGTTTCCCGAGGCGTAAACAGATTTTTAGTAATCGCAAGAATTCTACTAATTTATAAAATTTAACTTTTTGTCTATCACCTTGAATGTTGTGGTTTGTAATGTTCACTTATGATTTATTATAATCAAAACTATTGTTTCACTGTGATCAGATTATTATATAAGAAAAATTTTTTTGGCCATCTATTTTTCATTGATGAGAGAATTTTCGATGTAGCTTTTTGCGACGAAAGAAGATTTCCTTGGAGCTGGGCAAATTTGAAACTTGTGAATGAAATCCTCTCAACCTGGTTAATACCAACAGATTGCTTGGTACATTTATTCTTGCATTGGTTTATGGTTCTTTGATTGTCTTTTTATGAAGGTGATGAAGTTGATGATTTACTTATATCAATGATTTAATTTAAATTTATTGTAATTTTCAACATTGAATAGTGGGACCGGAAAGTTGATGATTTCTATTGACATTGGCTTGACTTTGACGTGTGATGTTTAATTTTTTTATTGTTACGTCAATCCAAAAAAAGACTCTAAGTATATATTTCTTGATTTTTCCGGACGGAGGTTTCGAGTTACATAGCAATTTCTGCAATTTCAGGAAGAATGTAATCCGATTCTTCATGCATGTTTATTTAGACTAACAATCAGAGTTTTATCCATCAAAATTTGGAAAACATTTTGCAAAATGACGATAACTATTCACACTCCCTGATGATGTGGACAGGACAAAATTATCAACTAAGAATCACAGGCCATATAATAAATTTTTCTTGACTTTCACAAAAATAAATTTAATGAAGCAGCTTCGGAGGCGTTTCTAATTTCTGGTAGGTTTAAAAGACATTTTTTATCCCTATATTCAGTTTCAGTTGATTTCTTAACACAATTAAATACAACGTATCAAAACATTGATACACAAAAACAATAATATTGACAAGTTTGAATTGAATTTACTTTGTTTCAAAAGCTACTTCGATTAATAAATTGTTTTGAAATACATAGTAAATTAATAAACATAAATACGACTTGTATATTCCAAGTCATTCATGGCTCAGTATGAATGCTCCGTACCATCCTACTGCGGCTCCCGGGTTCGAATCTTGTATAGGAAAATTCACTTCATAAAATTTTTTTTTATGTACAGAACTGAATCTGAAAACATTCAGTGATTTACACAATTAAGTCTTGAAAACCAATTTTTTGTAGCAAAACAGTGTCGTGATTAATGGGTATTATTAATATCGAGAGAACAGACTTATAATGGGTACATTATACAACAGTCGTCGAAAAAAAATATTATTTAAATAAAAAACAGTTAATAAAACTAAAGCGCTCAATATACCCACAATATAATCTAACTTCAATAAATGCTTATCGCAATAAACAGCTCATCCATATGTTTTTCTATTTATACTAGCGGTTGATCATTTGTAGAAGTTTCCTTATATACTCAGTTATTGTGTCGTTTCTTCTTGGAATTCCGAAAAACACTTCCGGTTCAAGCACTTAAGTGAACAACTGGACTGGAAGGAAATCACGGAAACAGGAAATGAACCGTACTAGATAAAATAGCTGCAGTTGCTCTAATATCATGAAAAGTATTGTGACAGAGTCGGTCAACGTAACATCTTATGTATTACACAATAGAATGTTCAATTCTTAAGTTCTTTTTGATATTTTTCATGCGCTGTGTAAAGGTCAAATGGAATAAAATATTTTATTAGTGTACATATTTATTTAATTTATTATTATTTATGATATTTAACAATACCAAAACATGTCAGGTTTAAATTGAAAATTGACGTTCTTCAACGTGAAACATACTAGAGTAATTGCACTGCTTTAATTTATTTGTTCATTCGGTTTGTTGTGATAAATTGAAGACAGTGTCGAAATCATGGCTTAGATACTTGGAGTAACTTTACCGTTAGTCCGCAAACTCACAACAGTGTACAAGGATGTGCTCAAAGCTTCCTAGTTTGTAGAAGCTACGATATAGAGTATAAAAATGAGTCAACAGCATTGACATCTTCAGAAATCTCTTCAAGAAGGAAATGGAATGTGTAGGAAAATTTCAATACCTGTTAATACTACATATAAGTGATGCATATATTAGTTAAATTATGGAGAGAAAATCAAATATATTTGTTTTTCTGTGGGGGTCAAATCGCGAAACTAAGATGCTTAAGCTAGCAGCGCAAGCTTATAAGTTTGCAGATTGTCTACCAAACATTAGAGTACTACTTCAACTGTTGTGCAACTTTCCTGTATAGCAAAGCGAATTAAGAGGGACTGAATGGTCTTACATTACTGCGTCTTCACTGGGACACTTTCTGCCTAATCAGGCTGAAGAAGTCTTGGATGTTACTTTCTCTTGTACATTTCAATTTACAAGAGAAAACTCTGTCGTCATACGTTCCTTTGAAGAATGTACTTGTAAAAAGTATCATCCTTGAACATTAGATTAATAAAAACTCATCATTAAGTACTTTATAATTAATTATTTCTGAACCAATGAAAATATGTCGGCACCTAATTACTATAGAAATCAATTTATTTACTAGACATAACTTTAGGAACAAGAATTTACAGTATTAAGTTTTTGAATTGAAATGTTCAACTAATTACTAAAACTTTCACTGAAATAGGGATGAAAAGAATATTTTTACATGAAAATCTCTGGGGAGAATCCCTGGACTTTTCTTAGCCTGAGGGAAATTCCATACCCACGGAGGTGCCCCCCAAATATGAATCTTTGTTTGGTTATGAAAGATATTAATCGCTGTTTTGCAAAAAGTAAACAGAATGTCAAAAGTTTTAATACAAAATGCTTTGTTAGATAGTCAATATGCCTATTCACGAGGTCTGATGCTCCATATGTTACAGTAATGGTAGAGTAAAGTAACATAGCACAGTACACTTCTCCCGAAGTTGATCAAAGTTAACCGAATAAAATAGTGTAGAGACCAAATTCTACTTTGCTTTGACATGTTGTGTGTATATGCTTCAATAAGTAGTTAAAATAATGTGCGAGTGCACATTGCACAGCAGCTGCCATTTGTCCATGTGGACATTCGCTTCAAACTTCAGTTAACTTGTCGAAGCGAGAGTGCAGAATACCCATTTTAAGCGTTTGGTAAATATTCTTGGAGCCTTGGAGTGTTTTGATGTCTTATCATGTTCAAGGAGGATAGTAGTAACATGGGTGACGAGCGTGATGAAGGAGACCGGTCTAAATATCAACCGCCCTATCATCGAGCAGATGGTTGGTGTTGGATGAGGAGTTCTCACATAAATCAAGTATTCTATCACGAGACATATGAAATAAATAAAAAAAGGTAAACAGAATCGGCCAAGACAAAAAGGAAAACTAGATGCGGTGTAACGACAACCATCAGATTTCCACCACGTCTGGAAAAACCGCTTGGGTTAATAAATTTTTGCAGAAGAAATATTTTATAATGAATAATTCACAGTTTCAATACTTTTTTGTCAGACCTTGTGAATCAAAAATGATACCTTTGATAAGTACTGGATACGTTTGTATCTGTCCATCAATCACCCAATATAATATTACAAATTAACTAATGATTCTTGCAATTTTAGTGACAAAATAAAATGAAATAGATTATTTTGACCCGAACGCTATAACAAAGCATATTACTGCCAATATAATTAGCTCACAAATTTATTATTAAATTTGATCATTAACGAGGGTGTAATTAATATATTATCGGCTTGTTTTAGGAACAAAATCAAACGTAATTCATTCTTCTAATGACATTTTAATCAACGAACATAAAAGGTCCATTATAATACTATATTTCAACAATGGTTATAGATTAGAATATCATATAGTCGATATTTATTCAGTTAAAATGAAAAATTGTTTCCACATGGGCGACGGTATTGAATTCATAGAATTAGTGACCAGTAATATAATGGTTGTCACTGTCAATTTAGTTTGTTAATCCTTCATATAACAAAAACAAAAAAATCCACTACGATAATTTTCTGAAATATTCGAAATCTATCGATTTTTTACAAATTAGCTATTCTTCTTCTCACTAGTGTGCTATTGCATGGCTTTTTATAAAATTTGTGTTTCAGTTTCTATGCTGTTGCGTTGAATGTCACCTTTCACAACAACGTGGGATTGTATTCGAAACAAATACTTTTGTATATTTCGTGTTCTCTTTTTGGTAACCTTTGTATGCCCTTTATAGCAGTATGACCTCAAGCACTCAATTTTGTTCAAGTTTTGCGTTGGTGTTATTTTGTAGTTTTACTTATGGAACAACAAAATGTAATGCACTGATATTCCCACAAGATTCGGAACACAACATTTGCCTTTTGATGCTTACTATTATTTCGCTTTAAGAAGTCCTTGCATAGACGCGTATGTTTTAGCTGCACTACGACGCATGCGTCAAGATGCACGAAAAAATGCATCGTTTAAAGCTAGTTTCGCGCGAATATATATTAAAGTATCAGCTTATTTACTCATGAGTGTTTTAATGAGGTGATTTTGATGGTTACTTTTATGTAGAAATAATCTTCTGCTGTATATATTTCTACGATTCTTTCAATCTTGCAAAAACACAACTCTTCTAACACATCCTCTGAAATCTGAAATCATATCTGTGTCAAAGATTGTCCATGTTTCCATCAAGAAACTTTCGAAATCTGATATAAATTTTTTTTGAACTTTCATGAATATCTATGGGTTATTACAACTAGAAATAAAATGTTCTAAATTTAACTCTTCTCCTTTTTTTCCTTGTCAGATTAGTATAACAAAAAGTATCGTTCATTACACGATCAGAAATGGATTTTTCCGTGCTTGCATAACTTTCACGAGCGCAAGGAAAAAATGCTCACTGATGGTACTTAGTTAAGTAATCCATAACAGAACTAATTCATCGCTCTAGATGTCACTGGCTCCTCTACTATTAGCTTACATGGCATCGCAATAAAAACAAAGTAAAACTACTAATAAGTTGTCAAGCCAAGGAGATCGATAAAGAATAAGAGTCTGGATAAAAAATGTTTCATTTAACGTTGGCCAATCTCTACGTTTGTATATAAAGTTATTTTTGCTCATTATTTTGATAACTATTTCGACAAAACATTATCTATCACAAGAACAATTATAACGAAAAATTTTGACAAAACTTTCTCGGACATATTCGATGAATTCTGCATAATTGTTGATGGTTGCATAAATTTGCTCATTGAGTTAATTTTGTTTCATCTTATAGTAATATATTGCATGTATAAATCAATTTATTTGCATCTATGTACCGCTACTACCATAAATTATTATTAACTGCCGTCGTAGTAACTAGGAGATATTAGAATTTGCATTACTTTGTTCATATACTAACGTAATATTTCTTATTTTAAAGTACGTCATCTTAAAATTAGTTTCTTGAATGGAAACCATAAGGATGGGGTAAGGTTTTAAAAGCGGAAAAGGCATTCATACAATATTGTTTAATCAAATTCGTGTACATACTGCGGTACAGCTTTTGAAGGACATTGAAAGAAGTTTCCAATAAATAATTTGAAACAAAAAAATCGATATCCATTTTGAAGGTATATGTTTGTGTAAGAAACCGGGTGGAATTTGGAAATGAAAACTGCGTTTATAGCCAAAACAGCTCTTATACATGGACATTTAAAATAATTTTCTCAATTATAATTGCACTAGATTTAAAAAACTTTATATTAATGAACAGAGTACTGAAATCCCTTTGCAAGAAAGTGCCACACGACCCAGTTTCTAATTTAAAATTTTCGAAGAGGTACTTATAATTCAGAGAGGGTACTGGAGGGATATAATATTTTCATATTGTAAATTGTCAATTTAAGATTAAAAATAATAATATAGCAATCAGTATACATAAATTATTGCACTAATTCTTTCTCGAAAATCGGAACTCGAGTGCTTGGATTCATACTACAAAGGCATTATGCATTATGCATTATTCAGAATCTAGAATGTTATCAAACGCATAGAATGATGCAACGCCAGGAAAGTAATGAAACAGGCTCATACATATTAATATAAGTTAGAATTAAATGAGTGAATTTATTTAAGAAGAATAAAAAGCACCTCGACCTTACTGGAGTTTTGGATTGTCGAAGAATGTTCCTAATTCGTTTACGTTTGCAGTTTTATGAATCATTTATACTTCACGTTCATTATGTCGAATTATAAAATATGAGGATCGTCGACGGTCAACTGAAGGATGCTATAAATAAATCATTCTTCTACACAGGGTAACTCTCCATATGATACAAACAAAATGTTTGTTTCTGAATTTATTAACAGTTTCAATAGTTTTTCAATCACAATTTCCATAGACTCTATTTTTATCTAGAAATATTTGAGAAAAGCAAAAGCTGATCAATGATAATTGGAAATGAAGGAGTACAATAAGGAAATGTGAAGTATTCGGTATAGATGGAAGAAATTCAAACAAATCATTCAAAGAAACGCATTTGTCTCTAGCTTTACCTCTTTATTCGATTTCCATCTAGGTGAAAACTTTGGAAAGAAAAAGCCAGTTTGAGTGAATGTAGCAGACGAGGAAATAAACTATAACGCAGTTGGGTTGAATTCTATAATTGACAGGCGGTTTGTAGTGATGGAACATAGCATTTTCTTTAACACGTAATCGTTTTTGTTTTTCATAAATTATCACTGAAGATCGCAATATAATCATCATAACCAAAGTGCTGGCAAAATTTTGAAGTCAACTCTCCATCAAAATGCTCTCGTATAAAAACGAATGAATTAACAAAAAGTACCAATGAAATTTGAAATAATCTTTTATCATCCAGCAAAATATGAGTTATTTTGAGACGGATTTTGTAAACATAGGAGAACCAAGGATCATCTGGCCTATATCACTAACGTATGAATTGTAGTTGTCGGGATTCCTGGACAACAGTTCTTGACATATCGAGTCTGATATACCTAAATAAATTACGGTTTGTCGTTCTCACTTATCGACTTGGTTAGTAAGTCGTTAAAAAATCGATTCTTCTCGTTTGCCATACATATACTTTAGAAATGTTCAAGATCAACGCTGTTATTTCCCAGGAATGTTTGTCATCTAGAGTCCTTCTCCTGTACATAAGCTATCTACAAAATAAGATTGCCACTCGATCTATAGTTTCTCCGATGATAGTACACTATTGCCATCGGTTAAATCAATCACTCAAATAAACTAATCGTAGACAACAGATCACTACTATTAATACCTATCTTGAATTCTGGAATGAAATCTTATCCATTAAATAGTAAGGCTGATATTTTTGATCCTGTCTGGACACAAAATATCACCATCATCGCAAATTCGCCTTTAGGAAGTTGAGGTTAGAGGTAATATATCTTGGCATAGTTATGTGATCGAAATAATTGAGAAAGTTTCACAGGAAAATTTGAGGTCCTCTTTGAGACCAAAAAGCTGCATACTTCTTTCACAAGGCATTGATCGGTCCTTCCTTGGAGTATTGCTCGCAATTCTGAAACTCAGCTTCTAATCATACTCTGATGATATGCATCACAAAAGTACCGAAATGCTTCTGGTGTATAGAGGAGAAAGTGCAGACCACGTCAGCGGTGAGTGCCCAGTATTCAAACGTAAGATGTTCAAACATAGCGATATCAAAAGGATCAAGCTAACGTGTTCACAACCCAACTATAAATTATCAACCATACACATAAAAAATTTACTCATACAAGCTTGAACTGACGAAACAATGATGAAGAATTGTCGAGATTGTGAGACACGCTAACAAATCAATAGAAATATTAATATGTATATAATGAAAGTATGATATCAATATACCTTTGACTGGATATTATGTGTTCAAGGTTTCATATCATTTTCCAAATTCAATTAGGTGTTGATTAGACACAAATTTCGTATGTACATAATAATTTCTTTATGTCCTTGAGATTATTTTGGCGTTTATCACTAGAAATAGTCATAACATAGAAAAAAATTGAATTACCATTAATCTTGACGACGATGACTTTTCCAATGATAATTCAGTGAATTCTTGAAGTGAAAACAATGTAATTTTTCGATAATAGTAAAAAGAGAAAATCGAATGTTCATAACACATGTTAAAAAGTTTTAACACAACATTTTCATCTAGAAAAGTAATAAACGAACCAGATTTATATACATACACTCAATTTATGAATATGACAGCTCAAAATCTACTATAACGCACCCTTCTATAATTTTTTTGCTGTTATATTTGTATAGTTGAAATTTTTCACGGAAGTGTATATTTGGCAACAGCGTTTTGTTGTAGTCCGCATAAAGCCAACTGACAAAATCTTGAGTTAATTTTTTAGATAAGTCTGAATCTACATAGGAATTATATTCCACAGCCTCAAACCTACCAGCAGGAGTGTCGGGCGAGAAGCATCACTAGAGAGGGCTTCTCTTTCATTCGCTATGAATTTAAATGAGGAGGATATTACAGTAAGACATCGTTGTCAGAAGAATCTTAACGTGTGTAGCCGAAATTGGATTTTTACGTGATTTATGATACAAATACGTGTATGCATGTCAACGAAGAGAAGACCATTAAAATAAAATACTTCACACTATAACTTTTATACTGGTACGATGCTGGCATAATCGATGCATTCATTCTCTGGCGTTAAAAACAAAATGTCGCCCATAGACCAAATCATTTCTAGTCAATAATAGGGGACAAGTTGATGTATTGACCATTCTCATCTTTTCCGATAGTTAAATGTTTCAGCCCCTATTACATCTGTTGACTTAAATTATATATTGCATCGGATGAGATCTATCAGACTTGAAAATTAAGTTTACGAAAATATTGGTAGTTTACTAAAAAAATTGATAGGTGAATAAGTATGATGCTTTCCTCAGGAGTTGACTACAATATAAACATTTCATTTTAATGCGCTTCAGAGATATGAAAAAAAGAGTCTTATAAATGCAGAAGCAACAACAGAATGGTTACGTAGTAACCTAATATATGAGATGGAATACATTTCTTACAGAAAATTAGGTACTTCCAACTACAAGCTCCATACAAAATGTTGTAGTTAGTGCAAATAATTTAGAGTAACAGCTCTAACTTTTCTTAGTTAACATTGGTTAACAGTTTTGCTATACTTATAAATACTTTTTTCTTCATTAGAGCCAATTTCAACTGCTTTATCACCAGTCAGTTACTTGATTTTTCGACTATGTTCTATTTGGAGATGAAGTGACGTTTCCTCTTTACTTTCACTATTGTTCATCAACGAATTCATATCACATAGTGACTCATAGTCAAACTAGATGGTCGTTGAATCTGTGTGGAGGTATCGACGGTGAATATGTGGTAGGATTATATTTTTTGAGACAACTAGGGTGTTTGATCAATCAATTAATGGTAACCTAAATGAACTAGGTATTTCCTTGAAGATTGATCGAAAGAAATGGTCCAGGACAATGACCACACAGGTCACAGACTTAGATAAAATGGAATCTTTTTCTACGGTTGTAATGCATATTTGGACTTTCTCATCACAAAAATATAGGTTGTTTTATTTAAAAAATTTTGATACAGTGCAGCTTCCTGAAATAACTAAATAACTGTAAGATTGGAAATAATTTTAATATAAGAAGACTAATGATGGCTTAAATTCCTCAAATTTCCAAATTGATATCTCATGAACAAAGGAGGACCTGAACTTTATCACACTGATCAATCACCCTGTATAGTTCATAAAGCAATGCAAAACTTTGTGTTTTTATATATGTCTTTTGTGAGACATATAGTTAGTAATAACGTTTCATATTTGATACGTTATTAGTTAGGGATCGACTTGAGCTGTTCATCTCTAAATATCAATTCGTTTGATCACAAGGATTTTCTCAAATCATTTTTCCTTCATAAAAGTATGCAGGTAGTTTAGTGCGACTGATGTTGGCTTTCGATTTTGTGAATTGTGAAAAAAGAAGATTAAGACCAGCAGAAAATGTGTAAAAGCAAGATTAAGTGTGCCAGGCCAAGACCAAGTGGACCAATACTTACAAGAAACCAAGATTCTTAGTATTTGCTTTGCCTGTGTCCTCTGCACAGTAAAGAGTCTTGAAGAATCAGGAGAATTATTAAAATTAAAAAAAACCTTATTTTCGGTTGGAAATGCTAGAAGTGTGGTTGAGTAAGCAACTAAATTTCCAAACTATTAAAAATAAAAAGTAACTTAATTGGCTTGAGGTGACCGAGTGAACCACGATCTAAGTCTTATAATCTATCTAATGCTTTTTAACCATAACGAAAAAAAGGTAGTTATTCAGCCAATCATCTCAAAAACCTTGTTTTTCCATATGAAGAGTTGTTTACAAATATGTACCTACATTTATAAATTTACTTTTAAGGCCGATTGTTCTATTCAAGATATAAGTCATCCTGTGTTTTAAAGAGAAGATAAAGAAATGTTATGATTTAAACATCATTTTTTCCTCCCCTTAATCTAAATTCAACTATAATTGCCACAAGACGATCGATAGAATCGTATCTCGTTCAGAATCAAAACTTTCAAAGTCAAACGTCTCATTTTATCTCTACTCAATTTCCTCATTGTTAAAAATAGAATGAAATAAAAACTAAGCAGAATTTAATCTTGATCTTGTTTAACTCATTACTATCTGAGATTCTAAAGACGCTTTTGAAATGGAGTTACAGTAGAAGACCAATACATAAAAGACACATTATATCATTCTTCTCCTGTATTTTGTATTGAAAACAAAATAATGGGTGCAAAACTATATAATACTAAAAGGTTTATTGGAGTAATGTTATAAAAACCCATTTCCTTTCTTGTTAAATAAGATTTGATTGTGTCGTGAATTTGAAATAATAATAAGATAGGCTTCAACATGCCTCGTGCTTTGTCGACTCGTGGTCTTAATTGAGGTCCCTTTCATTTTGGGACAACTTTCCCCAAAAGACTAGATATACCTCAGACGGAGAAAACGCAATAATTTAGTGACATAGCAAATCCCTCTTCGGGGCCACGTTTTGACAAGAAAGACCAGAAATTAGAAGTGACATCTAGTAATTCACTGAAAAGGGTACAGTGGGTATGTAGTGCGTGTCAATTAGGCGAATTTTGGAAAGCAGTCGATGAAGAAGTTCGAATTTTTCTTTGAGAGAACAGACTATCTAAAAAAAATTCTAATCTCATTTATTTCGAAAAATGTTCAAATCGTGTATCAAGAAAGAAAGGAAACAATAATTCCCACTAAATCTTATCGTTCAGTGAATTAATTATGTCGTTATAATTGAAAGGATAATTGAAAATTCGATTTATAATTATTTTGATATGTTATAGTGAGATTAGGCAAGTACTGTTTAATTTTTATGAATGTTCTGAAAACATATGGTATTAATAATAATATAATGAACACAACCAATCATTTTCACTATCTTCTTCAATTGTAATTCTGTCTATGTCATCAAAAACTTCTTAAGCTTCTTGCTTATACATTTACATACGACAGACTTTACATACTAACAATTCAAAAACACATTCGGACATGATGTTATACCTTTTGCTGTTATTAATTGATTGCCCTTTCATTTCGAATACAAATACTTCATAGTCAATAAATTTTGAAAATGTTCTCCTAGCTTACCTACAATTTCTACCCTTTTTATTAGTAATAATCCTTGTTTTTATTTCATATAACTGTTGCTTGATTTTCATTTTCTACTTTTTGATTTCCTTCAATCTAATCTCCATTATGCCCTGCAAATATTTCTCTTAATTTATTTCATTTCTCTCATTTCGATATTTACCATTCTCCAACCGTTTCTGTTCTTATTTGCTAACGTTAATTTCTCTTCTATCAATTTACTGTTCTATTCCTTTCTTCTGGTAAATTACGAATTTTCTTTATTCTATCAATTATTGGCTCTCTATTCCTATCACTACATATTTCTCTTTTTAATGCTTCAGTAACATATCTTTTCATACATGTGAAACTTTTACAAATATTTTTATTCACTCCTATCAATTGATGAATTGTTTATTTAGCTGCTTTTGTGCAATTAATAGCTTTAAATCAACAACATAAGCTATGATAACTTATTTGATAATTTCATAAACGAAGCTTCTGATGAGGTAACCAAGTTATAGAAACTCAATTTAATACTGGGACTTCGAACGTTTTGTACCATCTCGCCATTCTTATTTTGATTTCATTGGTTTCACCTTCTTCGTTTATCATTCATAGGTATTCGAACTCCCTTCATCAAATCTATACTTTCTGTTTTGCTCTGTCAATTGGGTGTAGTTATTCAGATTCCTTCCCATCTCTAGATATTTGGTCTTTTGTTCATTTATGCGTAGTATCGTTTTTCTTTGCTTTCTTCTCATTTTTTGTGGATCCTCTTTCGTTCTAATTTTAAGTAACATGTTATTTGCGTAGGTGTCTTAACAACTAATTTTTAATCAAAAGATACTTGAAGTAAAGACATCAACAAAATATATATTGCTAAAGTCGTTTATAGAGTAAAGTATTTAATTTGTGTTGATCATCATCCCTCTTTAATTAATATATTATTATCGATATATTATCCGATCTTATAAAATGTGTTTGCCTGGCATTATTTGGGCTTATTATAGTCCATTTTAAAATGAATGAAAAACGGAATCGACTCATTTATCACACGATCTATTCTTTTTTCCAATGTCCTAACCATCCACCCATTGGTAACTCTTCACAGTTCCACTTCCTAGAATTTTATTTGAGAATAATGCATGAAGCGACGCATAATTTTCTCATCAAAAAGCACAAGAGGGTTAAGCGGCGAAAAGGGCCGATAAAAACATTTTTGAAGCGAAAATCTCCCGACGTTACTAATTTGGCTTCCGAACATTATTTTTGTTGAGACTGCCCTTCGAGGCTCCCCGGAATCATTAGTGTCGCCCTACATTAAGGACTTGCTTCCTCAATTTGCCAAACAACCATTTTGCTTTTAGAGATATGTCCTACAATTTTGTGTTTCGAATAACTGATTATGAAAACCGTAATATATGTTGGGTCGTGGTCGATGATAATAAATATTGGGGAGAATTAGATTAGAAACAAATTTGTAGAATGCATACCAGTGAAAGCGAGTATAACGTTACTCAGTAAATTTCAACATTTCATAGATATTGAACTATTCTTATGTTTGCGAATAGTTGATATTTCTTGATCAAAATCATGCCCTGTTCAGCTGATTGTTTCATGCTCACTATATTATTGGTGCCAATTTGTCCATCCATTTGTTCCACAAATGAAAAAAAAATATTCAAAACTGCACCGACCTTGGAATCCTTTACAGAATTAATTTCATACTTTGTTGTACTTTTCTTTTTGATTTCAATAAAATGCATCATGTGTCTACTAGGTTAATTACTATTTCCAGATTCTATAATTCTAGTATGACTAGTATTTTATGTCATCGCTTCCAATCTAGAAGCTTTTCTAGTAATTACCAAGGATGTGACTCAAATTTCCTAAATTGGTACTCACATTTTAAAAACAGGGTAAAATAATGTATTTATGAATCCAGATGTGAGAGAACAACTTCATTATCATATTATTTTCCAACTATCACCCGAATTTTCACTTGGGATATGTAAACTGGTTTCCATTTTTATATAATTCCTTTCTTTGGAATACATTTGTATGATTATATAACCAAAATCAATAAAATTCGTGGACGAGCAAGCCTCATTCATAATCTTGAGATTCAATCAAGGTTTATTGGGACGATAATGGCATGTGATAACAAAGACGCCTGACAAATTCTCATTTTTTTTGCTTGGTAAATGATACTATAATAAATTCATGGAAACAGATTTCTGAATTAGCTAATGCGTTCGTGATTTAGAACTGAATTAACTTTTCGACATAGTTATTAATATATACCAATACCAATAATTTCTGTTAAATTAAAACTTGAATAAATACACTGAGAAAACAGAATACTTTTTACTAATTGATAAACGGTGATAAAACATACAAGATATGGTTTTTATTTATAACTATCACATAAATCAAAGATTAATAAGAAAATAATTACAAACAGATTGAATTTTAATTAAATGATATTTTGAGGGTGAAGTGAAGAAGGAGAATCTCTTATTAGAAAGTGCCCATCTGTATACGATCAATAACAGTTCAAAAACGTCCCAGAATGGCACTGTTGTAGATAAAGGGTATGATACATATGAAGCTCGCAATTGTTGATAAATTGAAGAAGTTAAAAAATTTAATATCCTTTAGGACAAACAGTTCATTATCAAAAATTTTAACGATTTCTTGTACAAAATAATACATTGTATAACGTGAAAGTAAATCAGTCTTTACTAATGTGGTACTACCCTTAGGTAAGGCATTTATACTCATATACACAAATTATGCTCTTTCTACATATGATCCATAGATATTTAATCGTCATATCAAAAGTCAAAGCAAAAAACCACCCACTAGAACCGTGTCACAGGTGTGTTTTGCTGAACGAAATCAGAAGTATGAGTTGTCCTCATCATAGGCTTTCCACTCGGTAATAAAGCAAAATCCGTCCGAAAGCAGTTGACCAAACGAAGTCAGATTTCAAAATATTTCATCAGTATATTGCCAAGGCTGCATTGATCATGATACAAATGATTCATAACGGAGCTCTTATGGTCAATATAATTATCACCAAAACAAAGACAATCTTCACCATGGTATAAATAAGTTGGCAGATAGTAGAATTATGAGTGCTGGCATAGTAGTAGCTTCAAACATTTTTCTATGTGTAAACAAATTGGTATATTTCCAAAACTGGAAGATCATGAAGTTAACGCAGATCATTCATTTCATCGATCATTGGCAACAATCTGCGTGAGTAGGGGAGGTGACATTGAGGTTTTGAAAAAACTAGAGAGTAGAAATCATTCGGAGTTAAATCGACGATAACGTGAATAAAAAATAAGAGCGAAGAAGAGAAAATGTCGAAGTAATTAACAAGAATTATGGTACCACACATAGTATTGACAATAATAAATACAACTAGTACTGGGAGTAAATACCTAGTATTATATTCGCGAGTAATGGCTATTACTCATTCAGAAGAATAACATCTCACTGTTGCTCGTGGGATATGTTTTAACCACTCCTAAACAGAATCTGCAATTATGAGAGAATCCCAAAAAATTTGAAACCAATAAAAAAAGAGAACTAATCTAATTGTGAAAATTGCCGATTTATCATGTTACTAAACGTAAGTAAGATCATTGCCAGTTATTCTGAAATGAATGACAGAACCGCTGAACGACAAACTACACAACAATCAAACGCATTTTTTATGATAAACAGAGAAGTGATGAGGAAAATTACAAGAGGTCAATACATCAGACAGCACAAAAAATAACTATACCAGCAAATCAAAATAGAGAAGGGAATGAGACAGGGACGCTAACCCTGCTTAAAGTTATAGGTAATAGAGTGGATAATGGGTAAAACAGGGGATGAAAGGTCATGAATCGACTGGAAACTATTAAAACTTGTCCCATGTATGAATATTTTTCACGATCATAGTGCCAGCTGGTTAGTACTGTCAATATTCTGGAATGAAATCTTTTATCAGCGGGTTTTATCAAATCACTTACCTCTTTCCTACACATCTTCGCCATAGAAATTGATGAATAGCTAGGAAATTCTTATTCTTTTAGCCTAAAGAAACTGTCTACTGTAATACACCAACACTCACAAGTACATTGTATGCTGCATGTGTCTCTAATCAAGTTATCGTCTTCTTAAACCGAGATCTAAGGAAGGGATTATGTTTACCATCGATCTCCGAAGACCATAACTTGGTTGTCAAAATGCGCTTCAGACAGAGGCGTTTTCATGTATTTGTAGCATTCACAGTGTGTTCAGCATAAATATCACAAACAGTTCCAGAAATTTCAACTTCGTCTTCTAAACTTCGCTATATGATTCAATTCGTGATAGACAGAAGTTGCTTTGATATGATATTCTTGTGATTCACCCGACGTTAATAACTAATTATTAAAGCTTCAAATGCTAACCTTCTAAACCTGTTATGTCTATTACCAATTTCCTTACTTTTCAAAACTAAAATAATGTTTTAAGATATAAGAATAGGTGTTTTTTTATTTTGATGACCTATTTTCTATATAAATGCATCAGATATTCTTCAAATTCTTGTCTGGTGTGTGAAATATCTGTGAATTGTCACGAACAATAAAATCTTAATGTCGCGAACTTCATTTTTATGTAATCGGAATGTGAAGACAAAGTTTCATGTATACATTCGAAAAGCTGTTTCAGAGAAACTTGATACTTACCTCCTAAATTATTGCGATGTTTTGGTTTATTAATTATAAGTGAACCAACGGGATTAAAACATTAATTATGAACCATCCAAGTCTTACGAAGCGATAAATTCGAGTGTTCCGATTCTTGATGCTAAAAATTCAGAAGTGCTCAATTCGTTACAGGGACAACCTGTATAATTTAAAGACAACAAAAAAGTTATGTTAGTAACAAGACGTTCGACTATATGCAGTTCAGCTAGAAATTTTTGATAGCATGTTAATACCTCCCGTAAGTATTTTTACTGATAATTACAATTGATGATAATTTTCTTCAGAATGTTTCTTTATGGCGAACGGTTTCCTTGGCATGTATAACGATTTAAAAATTCACATATCTTCTAAACCATAAATGTTATACAGTACCTTTTGTGTAGAATCACTTATTTCGTCAAATACACTATATGGACATACGTAATCATCCATTAAAAATTCATAATGTTGGAAGGTATAGTTTAGAAAATTTACTTAAATATAAGTTCTGATGTCGCAGCTTTACATGCCTATAAATCAGAAGCGAGGGGTCGTATTAGACAATTTTTTGTATGTGACATGTCATTCTAACGTCATCTACTCACTTCCGAATTCTTTGCATCAAGTCCCGAAACACCTTATAACTCAAGACAATTTTCAATCTATATGTTATAAATAATTTAGTGAATTCAATTATTTTCAACATTTACTGTCCAATCAATAATTTTATATTCTTCAGATATTTTCAAATATGAACAACTTCTGTTCGTGTATATTTACCCCTCCTATTCGTTTTCTTATTACCCTAGCTGATCCATTAACACTAATAAGAACTCAATGTTTCTTTTCCACTGCACCCACTACCGCCAGATTAACATGCAATCAAGTTTTTTGCCTTTCAATCAGTTACAAGTACACTTGGGGGTGTTTCAAGGGGCAAATATTTGTTAGTTACCGGGCATTTATAATTTCATAAGTCTACGTGAACGAAGGCGTCAGAAATTACTAGCCGTCAACGACTCCGACTAAATTTGATGGAGTACAAGGGAGTCATTTGAGTTTAAGAAAGGTAGCTACTGGATTATTGTATGTATCCAATCAATTCATGAGTAGCTGGAAAATTGTGAGAACAACGGATTTATTCATACATTTATTTATTAATATATACCACCCAACAGCTCAAGGGTCAATTTATAGGTTAGAAAAACATACATAGTATTGATTAATTACACTGAATTGAATAGCACAAATAACATGAAAAAAGTACGCCTAATAGATAATTTAATGACAGCTCTGCTGGGTAAGAATAATGAGAAAATGCGAGAATGGAAAAGCATTTTTTGTTAGAGTTAGTTCTACAAAAACAATAACTAAATCACTAAATGGAATACTGTGGAATGCTGAGGATCCACAATGCAATTATTAGGAGTAAGTTGGTATATGAATCGGAAACGCTAAAAAAGCAGCTGAAGAAAAAAATAGAAGCTACGGAAATGAAACTACGAATAGATCGTCAAAGTTAAATCGAATCAGAAACGACACAATAAAAAAGCTAATGAAGCTGAAGGAAACAATTATTGAATATATTGACAAAAAGCAGTTGATTCGATACGGATACGTGGAGAGTATGGGAGAGAAAGATTGCTAAGAAAAATAATGAAGTAGATCCCACAGAAAGAATAACCATGATTATCACGGATGCAGGGAATAAATAAATCGAATATAGAACAAAGAAAGGAGCCGGAATCTCAAGAAATATGTATCCTTAAAAGGTCTGGCAAATTATGAACAATTAATTTCATTTGTCACAATTTTGTAAAGGAGTATCAAGAAAAAACATATACGTGAGGTCATTAGATCGTTTAAGAAGCGTTTTAATAGTATTTTTAGATGTTCCTTGAATTGGATAAATATATCTGAACCACACAACAAGGGTTGATTTTTTTCCACCTTCGATCGCACAGTATAATGGCTAGGAATTCAGCAGATGATTGGTGTGCGTTGTATACGACTGCGCATCCTCCCAGCTCATACGCTTAGTCACTGGCGATGTCATTTCCCGTTGATTTGCAATCTCGTAAACATGGCTGTCGCTATTAATTCTCCTATTAAGTGTGAATTGCGAGTTGTTATTCTTTTTTTGCAGTCAGAAGGAAGCACTGTAGCTGAAAAATATTGAGAATTGATTCATGTGTGAGGAGACACGTTTGGAAGTAATAATGTTGTTCATGAATGTTGTCGAAAATTTTAAGATATCCGAACTGCTATTAATAATGATGGAGGTGATGGAAACTGGGAGGTTCACAAGTGCATTATCGATGTAATTTCCGAGAGCTTCCATATCTGCCCTGTACTCTATCATTACTGAACAGTTGCGCTAGAGAAGAGTTTGGGCACGCTGGGTCTTAACTATGTTGGCTGACAACTACAAATGCGCCTAATAGGTGCAGCTTTGGAGTTTCTTAACAAAAAGGTGTGTTTCTTGTGAAGTTTGTGCAGCCTAGAACAACAATTAATGAAGTTTTAGATTGTTAAACTTTGCGACTATTCAAAGCAAACGAAAAAGCATACTCGGACTTCTGGAATTGCCCTGATGACAATGCCCGTTTCCACAGCGGTGGTGTTACGCAACGAATATTTCAACAATTTAAATGAGACATTCTCGAACAACGACTATACAAACCCTACCTAGCACTAAATTATTTTTATCTATTCCCTGAACTGGAGCAGTGGCAATTTCAAACTGACATGGATCTCGAAGAAACTCACTTCCAATCTTCGGCGGTTACATTTTATGAAAAGGATATTGCAAAGCTTGTTCACAGATAAGACAAATGCCTTAGTCGTCAAGATGATTATTTAGAGAAATAAGTTGTATTTTACCTTACTTTTAGTGAAAAAACACTTCCGCAACATTTTAAATTATTTCTAGTCGTATTGAAATACTAGATTTGCATAACTTTTTTTTTTCATTGCGTGAAAAACTTTTCGCACAGCCGATAAACGTGTCACTTCATCGCACGACAATTTATAGCAACAGAAATTAATTACAGAGCCAGTATTTTTGGTATAATTTTCAATTTACTGTCTTCTCATTCTGTCGGTATTTACTTATCGTATCTATGAAGAAAAGCCGCCAGTGAAAAAACTGCCGCAAATCGAGGAGATTGAAGAGTTTTTAGCAGAAAATAAAACCCAACAAAAAAGTGTATAGGATTCAGCCCGTCGCCTTCAAGTGGTTGCTGATTCGTATGCAGCAAGGAGAATATCTAAGAGGGATTGGATATAGAATTTGACTACAGGGGTTTGAATTATGTTATAAAATTATGAATGATTTTCGTCTATTTTTGAATTTCGCATTATTTTTATACTGATTCCTTCAATCATTTTTTAAGGCTGATAATTTAAATGCGTATATACAGGATTGCAATCTATCAGTATATATTATTATAAATTAGAATTGAATGAATTATTTGGAAAATTTGACGTTTTCTCTAGGTTTTTGTTGTTGCGATAAATTGTTCATACAAGCCATAAATTGTCGTTTCAAACGATGAATTGCCGTTGCGATGAGTTGTCATTCCAATGAATTGTTGTATTGAATTGTTGGCAATTAATTGTTGCTGCAATTAATTGACTCTGCGATGAATTGTCCTTGCGATGAATTGTCATTGCGAAGAATTGTCACTGCAGTGAATTATCGGCAATGAATTGTTACCGATTCGATGTACGCGTGCACCTTTAACTAGTCCTGGTCAAATTTATTGTGACCTGTTACACTTATTAGGATAAAACCATGATATTCATGATATTCATCAGATATGAATGGCTTAACGTGATGAAAGGCAATGTCGTAGCAAGCAAATATTGTAGAAAAATTAATATAATTATATAAAAATTAATATAATTGTGAATAGGCGTTACTTCTCAACAATAACCTTAGAAACCTGAGATTTACTTAAGTGAAAAAATTGATATCTATCGATAGAGGACTTGAGATGAAATTTGCCGCTGTTACGTTTTTTGAGGTTGATGAACATTTCGAATTTTCGCGATAAAAAAACCAATGTGTATGCGTCGTGTGTCTACTTTTCTTACGATTCCGACATCTACTTTGTAACACTCTTTTTTACTGTTTCCACTATTTTACTAGCTAGACGTCGGATTTTATTCTGTTTAATAAAAATAAAAATTTGATAGTCTGTGCGAAGGAGACAAACAACAGCTCCCTTGTTAGACAACCTATCGCATATATTCGAACATTTTAAAGCTCGGATCTTGTAAGAAACGTTGGATTCTCGATTGTTTCCCGGGAATGACCGACGAGGAGTGTCAAGAGGGAAAAAAGAGGACTGCTGACACTTTCAATCCGGGCCAGAAAGTCTTTTCAAAAATTAATTGAAAGCAACGCAAAGGAGAAGCAATTTCGTGAAAAATTTAAACTTAGGGAGGGTTGCTACTCGGGTTTCTTTGATATGTCAAAAATCGTAAAACCAAGCTGTGAAAGTGCAATATTTCCTGTTTATTTACGTTCGGTGATATTAAAGAATATTGTCTTTTGTGCAAAATCAACTTATAAAAAAAACGTGCCATTTAAATGTTTATTCACAATGTCGATTTACAATGAGAAAATGGACCGTGAAATTGCCGTTGCATAAAATCGGTATAACAACTCACAACTCACTTTGTGAGACGTGACTAAAAGTTTACAGTCGTTTCTACAGAAACAAAATTCAAGGACGAAGTTTGAACACGTTTCAGTTTTGATTCATTCCTCAAAATAATTTGTTCCTATTTTACGCTCTGTGGCGACTCGTAGTTAAAAATTATAGGTGTTGTAATGAATGAATGAACGAATTTTATTCGCAGATAACATTGTTTGCTCCTCATAATGCATATTTCTTGCGAAGATGAATTTAAAGTTTTCGCATTCTCTTATAACTTACGTGAAATGCATTTTAATTTGTAATGGGTGTTTCTCTCTTTGATTGATTTTTCCCTCCTCCTCCTCATTTCATTTCTTCTTTGGTATAGATGCCTTCATTTGAATTATGTAGTGAGTTGTTAACTCTTGAAATTTCTTCTGGCAATTTTATTAATGACTTTTCTTATCTCCATTTCTTCCAATTTTCGGTAGGCCTGCTAGATTATAATGTACCAAGAGGCGTCCTCGAGTTGCCTCAAAATTATATTTTACAAGACTTGGAGCTTCCTTCGATGGCTCTCCCCACATTTCACATGTAAATATCATGATGGGGATAAAAGCAGCCCTGATAAAGTGGAGCTTGGTTTTTCAGCCATCATCTTGGTTTCCACGATCTATTCATTAGGTATTCGACGTCTTTTGTCTAAGATGGCTACGATCCAGATGATGATTTTTTCTCTCTCGATGCTCACGTTGTCGTCTGGTATCTTCCTTCTCTTCAAAAGAATGTGGATTGAGTCTTTACTACGATACTCTGCACTCTGCACACTTCTTTAAAACAACAAACAAAACGCAGTATGTTGCTGAATGGTAATATTTGTATAGTACGCACTTAACCAAACAATTACGATGTAACTTTTTCATACAATAACATGTTATGTTTCCTTTCTGTTTAAGATAAACTTTCTATTAATAGCGTTTGTCAGAAAAATCCATATAATGGCGATTCTCGTATAAGCAATCAGCGCTATTAGCAAAAGAAAATATTTTTTCGATCTTTTCAGGTCTGACAAAATCCGCTTAGCTATTTTAAGGCTATTGTCATTTATTTCAAAAAATGCTCGAATACTATTTTTCTCTTAGAAGATAAAGAAGAAATCATTGAGCAAAAGGGAATCAGATTCATCCCATCTCTTGGAGTTCACTTTGTAATAGTTGATTTTCAACTCCAAGTGTGAACCCTCCAATTGGTTATCTTATCGTTGGAGAAGATCTGAATCTGCTTGTTGAAGTTTTGTCGTTTGATAAGAAACTCGATTTGATGTATAGATTGAGACTTAATCTTTCAATACATTTTCTTCTAATACAAATACGTTTTTTTCAGTGATTCACGTATTTTATACCTAATTTGAAGGTCTAGTAGAGTATCGTATTATTTTGTACAAAATAGGACTCTTTCTTGCCAATTTTCACATATAGTTGATCCAAGATCCAAATTTGAGTTTAATGGTTTATATATTTGTTCGGTTTCCTGTCATTGATACTCTTTTTTAACATCCTTCGCAAGGAAGGCTTCTAGAACTTAAATGACCACTTTTAAACGCAGTATTTGATCGTGCTTCTGCTGAAATTTACAATAATTCTTGTTCCGGTGCTACAACTTACAAAAATTGAGTATTTCTCACTACGAGCAACTTTTTTTGTACAGGAATGCGTGAGGCGTCAAGTTTCGATAAAGAAAAACATACCAACATAATGATAGCCTAAATATTTGTTATATGTTTTCATTTTATTAAGGTGATCTATAAACTTGGAAAATCTATTACTCATTCATTTACTTATTACTAACATTACTGCAAATAAACTGTTTTTTTTCTGTTGATTTGTATAGAAAGAATTTCATTTTAATCCCGGTCTATCATAAAAGTTTATGATGTAATCTTCACGAATATGAAAAGTTTCCTAAGCAAAATTACGTTTTCCTATCAGACAAGTGTATCTTAAATGGAATAATTTCACAGATTTTCTCGGGAAAGGCGCTTTGATTAAAAAATCCTACCAAATATTCCATCTAACATTTGCCTCAATATTTTTCTAAGAGATCGTCACATTTGCGGTTTCTTTGACGAAATAATACGATTTTCCAAGGACCAGAACAAATTCAAAAAAGCCCCAGCCGCAGTTTTCATAACAAGATGTTTGTTATTGTCTCTTTCACAAAGCTGAATGCTTAATACGCTTTTTATTCATGTCTCTTTCTTTTCTGCTCGCTTCGTTTTGAGACGGTAAAAGTTTATGGAGCAATTCCCTCGAGGTCATACAGAAACTTGTTCAAAGACGTTCTGTCAAATGTGGGTGGAAATCTTGATTTATTATCGACGAATACAGTGCCGCAATAACGGAGACAATCATAATATGAGATAAACTATACCAGCCGGATATAAAAAATACTAAAGTAGAATGCATTGTATATAAAATCAAATATTTCTCTATCATATCTGCAATCTTATCGCTGTTAATAATTAACGTAAACATGGAGTTGGACCATAAAGTTTCCGGATGGAAATTACTCCTTGGAATTCGGAGCTGTGTCTTCAATAGTATTCAAAATCCTATATAGTGACCTAAAGGATGAGGAATTGAGTTAAAAAAAGTGATATAAACGTGAGAATGATAGGATTTAAAAAAAAAATATTTCAGGCTCATGTCGGCTTACCGTAGATGTAGAAATATTAAGACAAGATACATGTGTAGAACTCAATGGTTCGGAGAGAAAATCTCAAATGAAACGAAGACATTTGGTAGCATGGAAAAAAGGACAACGTCAAAACGAAATTTATCGAAATGCGAACCAAGAACAGACATAAAACAGAAAAAAATTTGGAGAGTTTTAAAAATTTGAGTAATATGGAAAAGAGCAAAGTAAACAAATGGATGCCAATGAGTGAAGTTATAGGTTCAGGTTCAGCGCAGAAAGTATCAAAATTGAACGATTAATACCTGCAATAATAATAAAATAAGATTCAAAACGATTTAAATGAATACAAGGGCTACTACTATGGGATAGACAAATAAAAACAAATATTTATAATTGAATATGATTGTTTTTCAAAATATTCGCCGTGAAGATCAATGCATATTTGCATGGTACCAGCAAAACATGTGATTTGAACGCATTAACCGCTTCTTCAGGTGTTTTCCTCGTAATTTATTTTTGTTGCGGGGATAGGTAGAAATCATTGGATGCCTAACAAGGACTGTAGGGTGAATGACCCATCAATTCGATGTTTTGACTATTCAAAAACCTTTTTAGTTTGAACTGATAAGTGAAATATCGCTTCATCGTGATGGAAAATTATTCGTTTTTTGCAATTGGTTTGCCTCATTTTCTCGAAAGCTGCCCTATTGGAACAATGGCGACTTGTCCAGTTATTCTGACATATTCACATCAATGTTGCCATATAACAAAAGGTAGATGTGTAGTATCAGAAGAGAGATGCCCTAAACAGGAAGTCGTGGTAAGCTGAGAACGTATCATATGTTTCTATATCGCCAATTCGTTTAGATGCGTTCCTCAATAATCCGTATTTCACACACAATTACTAACTTAAATTCGCCACCGCGACTTGAGCTCTCGCTTCTCAACCTGAGAAACATTGTCTCTACCCTTATTCGGATGGTTAGCTCTAAATTTAGTCTACTGGTATCAAAACATGACTTTAGTATTCACATTCATCCAATGACAATGATGTGAGATTTCGTAAAACGATTATTTTGAAAACATCTTTCGAATTAACCCTGTACGCAAGTAAAAACTTTACGAGATTTGAGGAAATTTGAATAGAGAAGACGAGTCATTAGTTAGTTTAATCTAGCGTATTATCACAAGTTCCTGTGTAAAAGTTTGTTTGGAATTGTTGCTAGGACATTGTGAGAACACGAAAGCTCCAGGAAGTAGTAATCGCAAGGAAGTTGAACTTCACGACAAATGCCGCATTAGGGAATTATAAATGTCGAGAATAGTGACCTTAGATGATATCTAATCTTGTCACTCGTTTTCTTAAAACGAATTAAAAATATGAGTACATAATAACCTACAGAAAAATAGTTTTATGTTGAAGTTAATTCCACAGTGGAATTGTAGTATTTATTTCACGTTTATATACATGAATCTCTCAAGATTATATAGTTAATAAAACTTTGTTGTTTATGTTTACATGTTGTTTACAAAAGATCTTGATTGTTCATAAAATTGATAATAATATCGCTCAACTACTACTGTGAACTGTTCCTTTCATAACAAACAGTTTTTTACATTTTCTCGTTATTGCACCATTTCAGTTGATGTTTTATTATATATGACAATATATTATTTTTATCACAGGCGTATCTGGGCGCTAACCAGGTCTGTCTTGATGCATGATGTACCTTAAAAACGCATTTTTCAGTTATTTTCAAACTAGATTTATTAATTGATACCACCCTCGTATAACGACTTCGCTGCTATAATACCTACATCTCGTCGAAACGATCGGAGGCTCGAATCCTCTGCCGAACGAAATTTTTATTAAATAAGCTACTTGTACACACACACACATATACATTCTCATGTTGTATGCCTCAACAAATAATGAAACAACCTAAATTATTGCGTCATGAGAGAAATAGCCCAACATATGTTTATGTATTCGAGATCAGGATAAAATGAGCTTGTGAAAAATATGAGGTAGTCGCATTTAATAGGTTGATTTAATGTCCTACATATTTTTTCTTCTCGAAAATAACAGTGTTTTATTGATCAAGATAATTCGATGGACAAGAGTAGCTCGAAGAAATGATATTTGTCTACAAATAGTGTTTGGGTACAAGTAATTCATTAATAATAATTCGAAAGATATACATGAACTCACTCACAGTTTGATTTGAACGTGGACATGTTCACTTATAACAAAAATTATATGGAATATGTAACAGTTTTTTTCTCATGTTTACGTAACATTCACATAAAACTAAAAAAAGAAGCTCGTTAGTAACCTCGTCATCAAAATTTTTATATCTTCAATGGGCCAATGCCTTACACAAAGTTAATGGCCCGTTGAACTAATGACAGCGGAAATCTCCTCTTTTGAGGTTATGTCCGAACGCGAAGCTTAGATGGTGGTTTTTATGTTCTATTTCAGAATTTAAGGGTCTGTGAATTTTCAAAATAAATTCACGGAGTATAATTCTCTTTGGAATGGAGATAATTAACTTAACTTTCTTTTATACGTCCAGCATGAAAAATGATCTAAATAGATACGGTGCCATATAATTAACGATTTAACAGATTTTATCATTATATGAAATTTTACGGCTATTTAGGAGTAGTAAGTCATCAAATAACTTTCTAATTAAATTTAAATCAAATTAAAGCAATTGTTCTAACATTATAGTTCTAACTTATGAATAAAAAATGGGGGCAACAACATAGCATAACATAGAAATCATACAAAGGAAGATGAGAAAATTAGTCGCTTATATATAAAATAAAGCATATATGTATGTTATCACAGAAACTACACACGTGAGCAAACAATCAACTCAAGTCACACGCTCGCAATCAAAAGTCTCTAATGAAAAATATGTAGCTACTATTCTTTTTCTGAAAAAGAAATCTTGATTGAATACAGGATTGAATTGGTCATATTAATGGCCATCAAACAAATATTAAAGAACGTGACTTCTCCAAACTCGAAACGTATGCTGTATAAATTATTTACTTTCGAATACAGTGGTACTTTTCAAGCAACTACCCCCATCTCTAGGTCAGGCCAGATACTTCTTGGATCATCCTCGTATTTTCCAACAAGAAAATAATAACTGTAAATATACGAATTGTGTGAGAATCTAAAAAAAATTAAGGATAAAAAATTGATTACTAGTATCCTTATCAATGATGAAACTGATTTAACACTAAAAGGAAATCGGGATCAGGATATTATACACAATTTTTTCAATTCTGGGGTGTTTTTGGTAGAATATAGTCAACAAAAACACATTATCTTACTATTAATTGAATTTTATTTGTAATGTTGGATTCATACATAGTCACCAAGTTATTTAGTGCCTAAATTATTATCACAAAAATAACAGTCAATCTATAGGTGCATTTCAAATGACATATTCTTTAATGAACGAATTTTATTCACAATAACATTTATTTTATTTAGTACATTCATATTTATAATGATATTTGAAAACCATTTTGATGTCATATGATCGATATTATTTATTTACATAATTATTCAAAAATTCATTTCTCGTTTTGGCTTATTCAATTTTTAATGATATTTTATAAAATATTGAAATGATGAAGCATTATTTATAAATACGATATCTTGGACATCATGTTTATAATTCAAATTCTTTCTAACAAGTCCCGGAACACTCTCTATTTTACTGCTAAGCATTTCAAATATTTTAGCACAAAATCTCAATTAATAAATATATTTCCAATCATTTTAATAGCTTACAAGAATGTTAACTTTCTCATGTTTACAGCAAGTAGTTAGAACAAATTAAAGTAAATTACATCATCGTAATCTTCATAATCTTTAGCGGTGCAAGTAGCAGCCTTCTTAGATTATGTAAATTGCAGCGGGGTTATTTTAATAGTTGTTTTGGAAATGTCTTTAGGACTCTCCAAAATAATTTATTATTAACATCGGATTTAACCAACGTTAAACGATAAATATACAAGGTTTTCCCAAAGTAAATAGTCATTTTCAAGTGAGTGGAACTAAACTAAAGTTACTACTCACTAGTTGGTTATTCATTGCATTATCTTTCAAGATTTGGATTCATTTGTACGTCATTGACAACAGTTTAAATGTTGAGAAGTCGAAAAGTTTGAAATATGAAGGAATCTTATTTTATTATGTTCCCTAATCCTAAAACTTCTACTTGATATTATCTTTATAATTTTTTCTTCAGTTTTTGTTTATTCATATAATTTTATAGTTAATATTGAAAACAACGTTGTCAACTCTTTTTTCATCCAGATTAAAATCTTCTTAATTAGTCCTACATAGTACAGGATATCTTTATCTACATGATTTTGTAATTGTCGGAACTGATAATCCTATATTTGAATTATAGGTAAATACTGATAAATGACCGTTTACTTGAAATCAATATTTCCTGAATATTTCTATCCTTGGAACAGTATTAGGTTAATATTAATTATACATGTACTCCTGCTCAAAATTAACGCATATTAAACTAAGCCGAAACATTTTTTCAGTTTACTTGGTTCATTATTTGGGTAGCTGATTGAATATCCATTATTCTTCAGTAGATTATTCTACTAGGTTGATATCCAACAATTTCGTTGGAAAAAATTATCAAGGTCAGCAATATGCTTTGTTATAGGAACAATTTACTATATGTGGCATTCAATAATAAATCAAATGGTTAGAAGACGGGAATGAAATCGAAATACTTTATTAAAAGCATAATCAATGCCAAAAAAAGGGTTAGAGAAACGATTCTCGTTTTCATTGGAAACAAGTAATAAGAAATAAAAATTTTACTAGTATAAGGCAACGTAATACATTAAAAACCGTTGGAGAAGACCAAAGGAAGCCGGATTGGCTACCAGAAGACAAGCTACTTTAGTAAAAATCACAGATTATGAAAATAAAAGTTTGCTAGAAGTCTGTAGATAGTGATGTTCACATAGAAATCTCCCATGGATTGGAAAGACTGTGCCGAAGAAGAAATATTTATTGATTATAATAGTTTTCCAAAGGAATCAATTGGTGGTAATTGGGGAATGTTTTCATGTACTCACAGAATTGTTCTTATTAATCCACGATGTGTCTTCGAAATTCTTTCTCTTTTATAATCGATAATTAACTACTTAACTTTGTCAGTACTGTTATATATGGATGGAATTAACATTTAGAGCTTTTAGTAGCTAGTATGCAGCCGAGATTTAAATCCAATAATCTACAAATATTATTTCGACATCTTACATTTACCTGAATGAGCTAGCAAGAATGAGAGCTTTCTTCTCTGAGGTAAATATTCCTTAAGCAATTATTAAAACTTAATAGCAAGTTCGATCCAATGAATGCAAGCGAATATAAAACCTCGAGGAGGTAAAACGCGTAATCGAACTTGATTTTTCTATAAAAAGTTGGAAGGTAAAGTTTGTAAAGTAAATTATTATGATTTGCAAGTCGAACCTGATCGAAAGATTTCATATAATTCGAAATAATTAATATTTTCTCATGAACCAAAACGATTTATCTACATGCTAAAACCAGTGTATCGAAATTTATCAATAGCTATTATTGCGAGTAATGTTTCAGGTGGCCAGAAAAGATACTGGAAATATTCGTTTTAGAGAATTTCGTAGAACGACCAATAGCAGTTTTATGAAAGTTTATTGTTCCGATATTTCAGGTTGAGAATAAAATAACGAGATTCAGGTTTCACCAACATCTCAATAATACTTTTAATCAAAACTATGGAGCAGACGCGGATCTACAACGATGCCTAATCGTTTCCAGGTATAATGAAACAATGCACAGCTCACTTATGAGAAAATATTCAATACTACGAGGTGTGGCTGTTAAGTAGGGAGAATAGCGCTGCTACAGGAAAAGTACGTAGGAGCCAAAAGTTAACGACTATCAGCTATTTAGCTTGAAGTTTACTTTTCCTAATTCGATGTCTTCCGTGTTTGCAGACAAACCAGTGTAGCAATGACCTTCGTTTATATAGGGACTGGTTTTTTTATTTTGTCGTAAAAATGATCGACGTGAAAACTGAGCAGCTGATTGTTGTTAAATTTCACATTAAATTTGCGAAAACTGCAACTGAAACTTGAAATTTATTGAACCAAGTGCACAAGAATGAATATTTGTTGCATCCACGTGCTTCTGAGTGGTTTAAGCGTTGATGATGAGCATAAGAGGGAGGTTGAAGATGATTCACGTTCAGGTCAAAAACGGATGAAAATATGAATTTGATCTTCAGCTAAGTATTTGTGCGATTGCTGAACCTATAGGAAAATTTTAACATTTGAACAACAAAATATTTATATTAACAAATTGGACGCAATTGAAAATGACTCAAATGTGCATTGGCAGGAACAAGATTTGAGTCTGTTTAAGTTGTGGAAGAATAAACGACGCGCGTCCTGGAGAAATAACAGAAAAATACTTCACCGCACTGTTTTGAACAATTTGCAAAGAGCGGTATAGAGATATAGGAGGGGTATATATTGGAGGTTCAATATCTTTTTTTTAATACAGCAGTAAAATAACTTTTTCATAACTCCCCTCTTCTTATTTACGCAATGAATGATTACATATTTTTAGCCCTCACCCTAGCCCAATCTAAATACCAAACCTCATCCACCTGCATGAAATGTAAGTCTTACCATATTTGGCCTTTCATATATAAAATATATGAAAGCTTATGATAAAACTTCTACAGGTACAGGTTGAAATTCAAAAATCAAAAATGCACTCAGAAATTAAAGTGAAATACCAACATAAGTGACACACATTTACAGAAAATTCATAGACCAAACATAATTTTTCAGTACAAAGTCAACATTTGTCACACTTTAGAAGAAGTGATTAAGCAAGGCGATTGCAGCCCTGTTTGTCTTTAGGTTAAGTTGGAATTTTTGGAACCGTTTGTAATATTTGTATTGAACTATAGTGGTAGTAACAATGTGTTCAGTATATCTTTAGGTGAGCTAATTAATAATTGTTCTTCAGAGAAAGTACCGATAAAATTGAGTCTTGTATATTCCATAGACTGTTGTTTGAACTTTACATTTAATTTTATTTATAAACAAAACAACTTTGTTATAGGTAGATATCCAAATTTATTAATAAAGTTGTTTCTCGTACTTTTATCTTGGTATTTACCTATTCTCATAGTAGTAGATAAATTATATTGTCCAGCTTGTGTAATGGTCATAACTCACTCAATTGAATTACACTTAATTGAGTAACAGCAGTCTCCTGCTGCATATTTCATCTGCGTGAGTTATGACCGCCATTACTGCTCGTTAAGTCATATCCTATTTTTGTACATTTATTATATTTTCACAGATTTTAGAAAGAAACTTATATGGAGTAAGTTTTTTTGTAGTAGCTTTTTTAGGGAATTTTCTACTTCAAAACTTTATTACCAAGTTTTCGATTTACAAAACTTTGTGTGTCACTCTGGCCACCCTTCACCAAATACAAATCAAATGTGAAATTTGAATTTTCAACTACAATAAACACACCATTATGGTTAGTCAAATATCAAAGTGCATTTATTATTATTATTTACATTTTCATAACACTGAGTGGAATTATATAATGAAAATAGTTATTCAGTTGATGACACTTACAATATTTATATAAAACGTAAATTATCTTATTGCCTAGACATGCTACATTTTGTATTATGAAGTGAGATTTAATCATGACTTGAGCTGTAAATTAAATGAAATTATTAAATCACAGATATATTTTGTAAAATATATTTAATAACTTTGTTGTAAAGTTATCTTATCATAAAGAATCATAATATTGCCATTCTCGTTTCCGAACGAATTTCTATAAAGAAGTTAATGAGTAGTAATTAATATTTGATGTTGAATAATTGACAGAACTTCTTTACATAATAATCTAAAAGTACGAATAACTTCTGTTCATTCACTGAATTTACTCAAATAATGATTAATGACATTGTTAATGTTTTTTTTTTAATTTTCATCAAATCTACTTGATTAAATGTTTCTTCAGAATATATTCAAAAATTTCTTTGATTTGAAGTTACGTATCACTGTAAACAACGTAATTCCAAGTCGATGACTTCTCCCCGCAAACGACAATTTTAACAGTGCGCATGCGATCGGTCTCTAAACTGATTCGGAATCAGACCCGCGAACAAAGCTTTAGATATTTCTATATTCTATACAATTTCTTCCAATGTTGTATATCGAATTATTGATGACTGATTACGATGTTTGTTCGCTTATTTCCAGAAAGACGTGATAAAATAAAATATGGCAGAGATTTTGAGATATGTTTTATGAGAACGGTATTTTGCATATGTTAAGGTGAATACAACATAATTTTATGAAGGCTCACATTACAAGTTTTGTATTACGTACATAAATGATATAAATATTAAAATCTGACAGTAGCTACAGCGATTTTAATTTCGTTAAAGGTTATCGTAAGATTCTTGAAAAGATATATCTATATCATGTACCCACTCCTATATACAAGATCTATAAAATTTTTTAAAAGAGTAAGACATACTTAAAAAATGCTTCGTTAAATATTCAAACTCCATAGTATTACATTTTTTTTGGTTTCTTGCTATACTAACCTTGCACACCCTTCAATAATGATAAAATTATAATTAAATTAACTAATTAATTAATCTGTACGATTGCAATTCCTTTGTACTACGAGGGCTATTCAAAAAGTAATGGATGTTTGTTGCCGTCAGTCATTATTCGCTGATTATATATTTTTTTGTAATCATACCCTACAACTGAGTCGGCATATTATAGTGAAATTTTACACGTCACCTATTTCTTTCCATATATATATCACCGTGACTAACGAATTGATTGCTTCAGTTTAAGAAAATATTCACAATAAAGGAATTTCCTCTACCGTTTCATCATTTTGATGGTTCTTGTTGTTTGAAATTGATATATCTATGATAGGCTACTACCATTTTGTGCAATATGGTTGAAAGCTTTGCTTACATATTAACATAAAGGTGAGCGCATGGGTGCACTATTGAAAATTCATCACTTAATCGAACTATAACTGGTGACAATTGGCGGCGAAAGTAAAAATAATCGAGGGTAACACACAATATCCAAGGTCTGCTCCTACTTCTTGAACGTAGCTCCTTAATATATTGTGGATGGTATCGAAGAATTTCACACAACCAAAAGTAGTAGTTGAAAACAAACAAAAAATTTGATGTTTAAATTCCAATGCTGGAATTCACACGCAAACCTTCATCAAGAACATCTTTATCCATTCAAATTAGAGGCTTTCTCTCTATAGTCCTGATCTCGCTCCTGGTGATCTCCACTTTTTCTCAAAAATGAAGCTACTAGTGTTTGTCCCTAAGAGGTTGCTATCGCAAACGTAGTTTTTCAAAACTTGACAACTAATTTAATTTTTTTTTGCAGTTGTTCAAAAAAATGGAATTTGAAACGTGATTTCAGATAAGAATATAAAATATTTTTCTCGTATTTCCTTACTTTCTGAATAGTTCTCGTTCAAAGCTGATCTGTTTGTTAAATATAAACGTAATTGAAATTTGACGTAAAAGCTGAAAAGATCGTTCAGTTTTAGAACTGATCCTTTCAGCTCCCGAAGTTAAACAAAGAACCCTATTTCTATTGAAAAGAATCGAAAAAAAAACAAATCTTGTAAGAGCAACATTCTATGTTGCTAGTGAAGCAATTAGGTAGATGAAAATATGTTTACAGTTCTGTGGATATTTTTTATTATAAGAAAAACCTAGAAATTTTTTGAAAATTATAGTTAGTTTTGCCATCAATAACTCGAAGTGTAATGATTTTTCAGTATAAAATCAATAAATAAGAATCACATGTCACAAAATAGTAAACTGATTTACCCCGTGAAATTTAAATAATATATTCATGAAACAACTGAGTCTACTGTGTCAACTTTGGAAACAATTTTTTGAATACATCAATGATTATAAGCTTTTTTAATGCATTTATACAGTTTTTTTTGCAATTAATTTCTGTATAGCTGTAGATTTGCAGGAGAAAAGTTGACGTTTCAACCTGGTCTTCATCAAAATATTACATGATATTAAAAAATTTGCAAAATTGCATTGATTGATTGATCCCCTACAACATGAATATCGAAATAGAAATCTATTTGAAACACAATATTTTCTTTTCTTTTTTGTTTGTTGTTATTTCAAAAATGTGAGTAAATTAAATCTGTTGAATTTTTGTAGTTGCATTGATAATCATGTTAAAATTAAATAATTTTCACTTGTCCTCAAAAAAGGGTCAAAAAAATCATAGAAATCTATCCATGCATAAGGTGAGGTAGGTTAGGTTAGATTAGGTTTTAGTTCGTTGGGAGCTGATTAAATTGTTTATTGAAAAACTCAGCAATAGTCCCTCACGCCGAGAGTGCGACAACTTTTTTCACTTGTTATTGGGTAGAGCGTAATTCCAATTATAAGTAACGCCACCTGAAATTCACACAGAGCTCATATCTTCGGTAGCTATAGACTTGAAACTACATCTAATGCTAATCATAAAACATGGTGCATGCCATGAACGATGTAGAGAAGAGAGAATGGAATGCCTTTACTCAAGGGCAATTCAGGACTTAATGGGAAGTGCAAGCATAAGCCAACTGTATAGTCCAATAACCGCAATGGCCAAGAGCGGAATATGAATACGTTGTTAATGTACATTTGGTGTCTAAAAATAATTCCCACCTCCACATAGTATCATAAAAAGGGCAAAAAAGAACAATAAGTCCCACTCATTTCCATAAATTATCACTAACTGTAAGAAAACGAACCCATTTTTGCCGCAACCTAACCTAGAGAATCTCCTTACATTTCGATACTGATGGAGACATGGAAAACGTGCCATATCAATTCGACATGTCACAATTTGTGGTTGATTTGAGTCATCTTAATAACTGTGAGAAATAATGTTCACTGAAATATCGCATTCAATTCACTGCATTTCAAGGTATGGTAGCGATGAGACGATTGGAACATTCTAGTGTATCCGTAGGAAAAAAATTTGTATATTACATGTTTAGGAAAAACTTGTAACGAACATTTTCGCGATATAAAGTCTTTCAATTTTCCACATTAGATGATATTAGAGAAAGTTCACATGTCTTCCATTTCGTTTCGAATCCTTTTTGTTTCTGAAAAAGGTGGATAAACGAGAAGCCGAACATTTCGCATTTCTTTGACGGACAGCTTTCTGTAAGTTAGGTGGAAATATCCGATTACATTATTTGGAGTAGTAAGGATTTACGACAGGAGACAACTTTAATCTGCCTTTTTGGAGGCAAACTTCATATTGTGAGTTCGTAAACGTAATACCATTTTTAGGAGAAAATAAGTCGATTATTTACCATAATATCATGGTGTTCAACGTCACTGCAGTACGTAGAAAATAGATAATTACACTTTATTGAATGATTTTTGTATGATATTTATAATTTACATTATTATTGAACACATAATTAAACTGTGAAAATTATTGATTAGTACAATAAATGGTTTGAAAACTGATATCAAAATGCAAATTATATTATTTTTAAGTTCGAGTTTCATTGCTAAGGGACCAGTGAAAACATCAGAATGGTGAATTATGTAACAAATTTGCAATGTAACTGATTCATTCAAAACATGATATTTTGAAGATGCTCAAATATCGAATTTCTATTTTGAGTAAAATATAATTTCTTGATGACAAGAACGTATGAAAAATTTTAATTAAAAAGTTATTTGATTGAACAAGAAAAGTTATTTAAAACAATTCCCGTAAAATTTTAAGATTCATAATATTAACGAAGAAAAGTTTTAGAAACTATACAACTATTGAACAATAAGTGGAGCCTGATTTTGTATCATAACATTTTATATGATCCTCACAAGAGTGACAGAAAAAAAGTTTGTTACTAATAGAAAATCCATACTAATTAAAAATAACGACTATCACAAACTTGTCCTTAGTTTTGCCCTGTTAGATGAAATCATCAAATCCTGTCAACATTCTTTGTTTGTACGTACTTATACAAATAGTTTTTGTCAAGTATGTCATACGAATTGTAGTTCCAAATTTTAATAAAATGATCACTGTATAAAGAATTAACGAAGGCAGTTCAATAAAATCTTGGAGCCCTTTTCAAGACTAAAGAGCTATATACTCCGCAAAGCATCATCATCTACAAGGACCAGATTCGTTCATCTTTGGAGTATGGCCTACAAATTTGGAGCTCGGCTCCAAAGCATAATCTGAGGATGTTTGATGCTTAGAGTTGACCAGAAACTTGGATTGCCTGGAACATAGAAGGCAGGTCGCTGATTTGACTATATCACAACCACAGCAGGTGCTCTTCCAAGCTACCCAACATAATCCCACCTAGAGCAGTATTTGCAAGATCTACTCGACAGTCAGACGTAGGTCATGAACACTGAGTTCGCTTGAAGGCGCCTAGAACATCAGTTTGTTCGGACTCCTTTCTTTTCAGAAGTGCAGGCCTGTGGAATCAGCTACCAAAGCTTGTCTTTCCGGACCACGGCATCTCCACGCTTATTATACAAAAAATAAATATATCGTTACGTTTCAATTGATACTTAAATAGTTTACGCTAGCAGCCCTTGATACCATGAGTAAAACCTGTTTGTGCAGTTCAGAAAAATGGTAGAACATATCTATTCTGAGAAGTGTATTTCGTCCTATGATTAATACTTGACGTTGGAATTTTCATGACGCAAAATACTCTTTTCATTCTTTTTTAAGATTATGTAAAATAATAGTGCCGTAGAATTAAAATACGTGTTGAGTAATTACTCCAAAAAAATTTAACTGAACTTGAAAGTCATAATCTATTGATTTGGTACCAAAATTGCATTCAATCCCTTTATCTAACTCAAGTGAATTCAAAAAGCTGTACACTGAATCAGGTGACTGTTATTATCATAATTTTAGAGTATTCAATCTCTTTCATTACATCTAGTTATATATTTTCTGGATTAATTGACTGTCCATGATGATATTGTTAGATCTATTTCATCACGTTCAAATCTTAACGTCTCTTAATTGCTTAATTTCGACAAAAAAGCAATAATGAAGCGCTCATAAATTTTCCTTTTAAAATTACTTTCTGGAAGCATCGAGGCTGCCGTTTAATTTATATTAATGAATTTAATTTATATCATCGTTACGTCGGGTATCAAAAATTTAATGGACAAGATAGTAAGAAGACAAGATGACAGTATTAGGATTTTTTGAATGAAAAAAATTCTTTGAATAACGTTTTCGCAAACATTTTATTAGGTGTATAGCGGAGCACACACAGCCCTATAAAAATTCTTATATTGCTATAGTTATGAAGATATATTAGGAAGCAGGATATACATTTATGAAATTTCGACTAGAAATTGATGGAAGCGTAAAAAAATCTCCTAATAACTGGAAATATATTGTACATACATCAAAAGAGGAATTTCGAAATACATATATACAAAAATTCTAAATTATGATCTCATCAGTTCCTTTGTTGTGCAATGTAAACTGAGATTGACTAATTCCATACTTTTAATACTTTCTATTATAACTATGTTAAAGTGGATTGAAACGAATTTGAATGTGGATGCACAAATCTTTGTTCAGTCCAAAATAGTGGTTATTCCAGATACCGAACAATTCAATGTAAGGGATTGATTCTACGATTATTTCGCTAATAGATGTACAAGTAGAATACTAAATATTGTAATGTACATCAACCGTCAAAGAAGCATATTTTGATATTCGAATAGACTTTATTGAAAATGTGAAATGCTCTGCTTTATTGGATTGATCTATCAATTTTCCGATTCTATCAAAAAATTGGGAAAAATATTTGTATTCATATACAAGGAATTGAAGTGACCGATTGCTAAAACTTCACAGGTCCCTAATCACAATGGAGTGCTTGCGACACCATAACTCCTACACTCCTACATCTCCTTTCAAGTGGAAAAAATTTGGTTACTAGATCCGTTTAGTAACCCAAATGAATCAACCTTCCTGGAAGCTATCAAAACAATTGACATTCCGCAGTTTGTGTAAAAAAATCTACGTTTTATTGAACAAATCAAGTTTTAGTCAATATTCATAATTCAACTCTGACTGGATGACTTAAGGTCAAATTGAACACCGGCACCTTCTGAAAATTAATATCTGGGAATAAATAATAAATACCGATGTTTAGAATCGATGGTAAAGAATATCTAAAGGTATGTTTTAATGAAATGCTACATCGAGACTGTGTTGACTGTTGTCCAATTTATTTTTTAGGATAGCCTTGAAATTGATTTGAACCAATGGATTTCGTGTGGTTAGATCAGAATACATCATCTGTGATATGTGATACTCAAGAAATATTTTTGGTTTTTCATTGTTCTACCTTCACAATTATTCTACTATAATTCAGAATAAAATGAAGATGAAGTTTTTAAAAATGAATATCAAGTAAATTGTATGCAGGAAAAGTTGAAAGAATTGAATTCTTATGGTATGTACATTAGATTAGTTGAACTAGCGCATACAAGACTAACTCACAAAGTGACTATTTAATTTAGTTCCTTGGAGAAACAACAACAGCTTCTCCGTTGTTCTCTAAACGGTAATTCACCGAAAAGTATCCAGTAAGCATCCCAGGGATCACACTCCATGTTGCTGATTCCTTTTTGTTTCTCAATTTTTTTATTATCATGATTTTATGACTTTTTTAGAAACCTATAAAATAATTTGCAGCATTGCTGTTTCGCATGCCAGAGAAGAAAATAACGAGAGATTCAAACTTGGATTAACATCCGTCCCTGCTAATATAATTCCAAATGCTCTCCTATCCTAATCCTAATCCTAACCAGATAATAATATTTGGTTAAAACGAGATGGGGCACCTCCACAATAGGCACACTATTTTTCAAAGTTGTGTTTGGAAGGTCGATTGCAAGACGAGAATAAGTGAAGTTGCCCCCAAAGGTCTCAAGATCTTACACCTACAGATTTTTCTCAATGGATTATTCAAAATAAAAAGTTTGTATTGATAAATCGGAAAATCTACTAGAACTATAAGATATAATCGGAGACAAAGTTAATAGTTAATAATTAAAAGTTAATTCAGCTTTCGATTTCAATAATTTTGATTTATCCGCGCTCTGAATAATCAATTGTACCAAGAATATATCTTCAGCGAGAGGAAGTGTACGGATATTTTATTTACATACTTTAGTTTGCTCATTTCTAATTGACCAGTACAAATCTTTCCTTGTGTTTCATATCAGATGATGCCCTTGATTTCTTTATATTTTAAAATAAAATTCAATCAATCAATGACTGGATCACTTTTGCGTCGTACAGTCCTGACTTCCTGCCGCGTTCGTTACAAATGACTTGTACATCTCTCATAAATCTTCCTCAAATTTTCTGATGGAGGACTAAACATTTTAAAAGAAATGTTAGTCAGCATAATTTTTAGAATCTATATACGAGTATTATAATCATTTTTTCTTGAATTGAAATTGAATTCCTGTATGCCTTATACATAAACTTGAAAGATATTCAATTTTTTGTTTACCCAAAAACGAATGAAATCCGTATTTATTCAAATATTCCCCAGGAAAAGTAACCCTCCGGATGAGTGACTGCTTATACTCCAACCAGCGTTTTTTAAGTGTCGTAAATATAAATATAGCCTCATCTTTATTTACTGACGTCACGTATATACTCCGAAACGTCAAGTTGGGTCTTAGAGCCCCCAGAGACGCAGAAAATGCCGGACTAATAATATCTCTCGGGTATCCACGCGAGCTATATTATATCAAAATATATGACAAAAACCTTTACGGAGTACATGGAACGACTCTTCCCAGAATACAGCGGATATATGTATGGGTCCCGTGAGTTGTGACGGTGCTCTCTCCTCTGGTAGCGTGGCAAAAAGTTTTTTGTGCCTTTCGCGGTGGATGTGTATGTGCGAATTGCAGGCATATGTAATTAGAGACAATGGGGTTGGTTAACCGTTTCGTCGGTGTCGCAGTAAGGGTAATTTTAAAAGGGATAAAGGATGTTTCTGCCTCTAGGGCAGATTTTATCTTTATTCAAATAAAGTATCGGGCTATTAAGTTTTACATGATATTGTTTCTCTTTATTTTACACTTGAAATATCCAATTATATAATAGCGAATACCCAAGACGAGAAACGGAGAAGGGTATTTTTTCGACCTATTGAATATTGTGTTTTATGGAATGGAATTGAAATTATAGCTGACTACTCTCACCTCCTTATAAAAGACAAAAATCATTTATGAAAATATAGGACACAAAAACCCAATTCTTTTATGGAATTTAACAACTAATTTAGAAATAACATTGAATAATTTTTATCTCAAAATATTTAACTCAATAGTGTTTTTTTGGTTTTGTTGTTTCTCATCTGTATTCAACTACTTAATTAGCTTACCAAGTTTAATCATTTTTGCTTTAATCTCTCTTATTTTACGTTTTACATTATCCACTCTATAGTCTCTGAGGAGGTTGCTGTGGAGTTTCTTTACATACCAAGGATCTATCATAATACCCATCACTATCTTGTTCTAGAATCTTTTTTTCCAACTTGCCTTGTTTATCTGCTCTTTACATCTAAAAATACTCAGGTGTGGTTGTATTGCGTCTATTGTGCAATCTTCTCGTGCATGTATTGTCTTGATTTGATGCTTGTTCGTAATTTTAGCAGTGAAATGTGGTAAAAGTTGATTGAGATAATATTCGAATTTCCATGTCAAACTTTATCGAAAGCTGGAGCCAATATCAGAAATATCGTTGCCCTTTTCTTCCATAGTTTTTCTATTAATCGTTGCACTTGATCTGTTACTTACGTGATTTTTTCTGAAGTCATAAAAGGAACAGATACATTTTTTGTTTCGATAATATGTCATTATTTTTCCCGATTATATTGTGAACTCTGAAAATTGGACTGAATAAACAAGTCAAACTAATACTTTTCTTCGCAGAAGCTTAAGAATTAATGTTTCATTTAATCATGAAATTATTATTTTTTCTGTCTCTTTTCTAAATTAGACAACTGGAGACTACGGATTTATAAAGTTCTAAGAAAAAAGTTGCAGAGACATTGCAGAGAAAGAAAGAGCATGGGCAATATTTAGCTAAAAGATATAAATAAGCAGGAAAAGAGAATCGAAGTTAAGAAAGGTGAATTCGAACAATATTAAACGCACAAAAAATAAAAATTGTGTTGTATTGAGATAAGATGGAGGCATTATGTAGCAGTGTAGGTAATACTTTGGTAACTATGTAATGAAGAAGAGAAGCAGCTGTAAATACAAGATAAAAGGCATTTAGAACTTAAAAGCGATGAGAAAAATCAACTGAATCAAAGATGAGAAGTAAAACAAGCAATAAAGAAGCTTGGAAGAGTTGAATCAAGACAAAATAGCATGAAAAATGGAATTTGGAAGTAGGATGATAGCAAAGTTATTACAGCGAATATGGATGTAAGAAAAAATTTCGACAGATTAGAAAATAGGTATGATTTCAACAGTTTTCAAAAGAGGTGACAAAGCAATCTACAATCCTCATGAAGACATAACATGGCTAAACGTGGTACTGATGGTTCACGACAATATCTCAGAGAACAGGTGAACAGACAATAATAAAAAACAAATTAGAGGGGTAATAGAAAAAGAACTGGAAACAAATAAAAAAGTACACCTCGGATTTGTTCAAAAAGTATATTAGGTAGCGTCCAAAGAAATGAAATATGAGAGAATTCACAACAAAGAGGTGTTGGAATTAAAACAACAAGGAACCAGGTGAGGACTAATAGTAACGAATCCAATAATTTCACAACATAATAAGGAGTAAACCGGGGGGTATTGTATACGGCACTATTTATAATAATTATAGATGATGTATTGAAGAAGTAAAAATAAGAGTCTAATAGATACAAGGATAGAATTTCTAAATGTGTTTTTGCTGACCAATTAGTATTGTTCGCTAAGCATGAGGCAATTTCAAGGAACACGAATATCAATATGAAGAAGACAAAAATGATGGTACGAGAAAAAGTAGAATAATTCAAAATAGAAATAGATAAAAAATAAAAAAGTAAGCGTTTTTCAAACAAGAAACCACAAGGCAATCGAACTTTATTATGCGTTAAAAAGACATTTTGCTGGAAGAAAAGAAATAACAAAAAATACCGAAAGGAAAGTGTGTAATACAACTAGTCAATATACATTATAGTGAGAGCAGAAATTCTCACAAAAGCGAAATCCAAGCAACAGAAAAGATGCAGAGTAAGGGGTGTTAACAGAAAAGATCAAATAAGAAACGAAGCAATAAAAGAAGACTTAAATTTGGAAACTGTAATTAGAACAATTGAAAAACAACAGCATAGAGAGCGAAAGACCGGCAAAAAGGATTTGGCAAGCTTAAGAAATGGAAACAAAAAATAGAGACTATTAAGACTATTGTGTTTTGATTATTATTGTTGGTCCTTCACTTTTTAAACTGATGGGATTTTTTTATATTTAATTTTACTGATGGAACATATAATATATTTTGAATATCAAATATAATTGTAGGGTATATATCAATCACCATTTAGTAGACATGAGAAAGAAATAACGGTCAACTAAACCTTCTTGACTAATATAGAATTCCAATACTCACCGCTAATTCTGTTATCTCTTATCCTATATCAGTGAAAAAAGCGTTTGTGGAAGTGATTACTACTACTACATACTTTACTATTTACTATTTACAGCATTTAGAATTATTTTGGGTTTGTAGGTGATAAGTTGATTTATGTTCGAACTAAATATACAAGAAAATCAAGATTAAATACTCAGATTTTCCTTTGTCAAACTTTAGCAGCGAATAACTCAAATTCCATTTCGGAAATTGATATACTTCACGTTCAAATTTAGTGTTCCAACCTTCAATATGTGGTATATGTTTATTGATACTCCTTACTCGTATTATTTGTTTCTAGACAACATCACTTGATTGAGACGAAATTGTAAGAAATAGAGTAGTTTGATTCACGACAATATACGTTTTCCAAATAGATTGGAATTCGTATCTTGAGATACGTTTTATTCAAGAAAAAAAAAATAAAAGCTAATATAGTAGATTTGTGAAAAAGTGGATACAGAAACCTTACTCGAATATTTTTTTTTTTTCATCTTTGAATTATACTAAAAATTCAGGTTAAATGAGTATTTACAAAATGTCACTAAACAGAAATATGAATATTTGGTAGACGTGTGAAGACTCCGAAACATATTTCAATAGTCGACTGTTTCGATATCCAGGTAGATTACAATAATTTAATTAGTCGAAATGTAATAAATTCCTGACAACTCAAATTAAAGTCGTAAAGGTTTGCATATATTCGCTATTTCAATTAACAGCCAGACATCGTCAAGTGAACTTATTTCATTTAGGTCTCTTCTATCCTATTCAAATTTACCGAAATTCATCTCTGCTGTATTATGCTTCAAGCACGTTCGTTTATTTCGATACGTATATATAATGACCATATTAAATTTTAATGGATGAAGGAGATGACTGCCGTGATAAGCAGAAATGCACTACCTACAAAAAAGTAATAATGGAGAAAACCAAATTTATCATTTTTTATAGCAGTAGAAACATGAAAAGGTTAAATGAAATGTGAGTACCTCGAAAAATCACGACAACTCAAAATTTTTCATTGCTATATAAGATAATATACTTTTCCTAAGCATTAAATTCAAAATCTAGTACGTTGGTTAAGAACATTGCTGTATATCATCTTCATTATAAACAAATGAATGATAACAAGGTAACAATCTCATTTTCTGTTGCATGACATAACGTCCCCCAGATTCTTTCAAGTATTTTCCTTTTTCCTAAAAGAAATACTCAATGGTACCGGTCGTTTCATACCATTCGGTTCGGTTCAATATTTAAGAAAAAAGTATAAGCAATTGATTGGTTCCTATTTGCAACGGGATACTTCAAAAATGTGTTTTTAGTCTCTTCGTTGGACAATGATGTGTAAAATATCTCTTAGAAAAGCTCGATTGATCTGTTCTTTAATTTATGCTGCGATACATATAATTTCCGACTAAAATAATAATGAAATTACATTTTTTTTTCAACAACAACTTTATTTGCTCGTGCTACCGCTTCTTTATAGTATGGAAAGTCATAACTTTTTCCTTGCACTTGCAACAATTTATTTATACTTTATTATAAAGTAGATCAGATAACTGATCATCAATTTTTGTTCGGGCTTAAAGAATTATCAAGCCAAATTATTATTGCATTCAAGTTTGTTTATTTTCAAAGCATACAAAGTACTTGATACGTGATATCTTCCTGATCTCTTTGTCCAGTGATACTTTAATTCCAAAAAACAGTAATTAGTCTTACGTGACATTCTCTCCCCGCAGGCACAAAACTTTCAAAGTAAACAGAGATTCTTTCTTAAGAGAATCTTTTTAATTATGTTTGAGAAACGCTTTTTCCATATTTGCGGAAAAAAACGAACTTTTTTTGTATCAGTTTGTTAAAGAATATCATCTCTACTATTACGTTCAGGTTCATACTTCAACATGTTTTGCATTCCTCCTCTTCAAGCATGAGAAAAGATATAATTTCTTTTTTGACAACCATACGTTAATGTTTAGAATCCTAATATCGCAGAGTAGTTGTCAAATATGCCGTGCAAATTAACGACTCAATATTTTCATATACTTCAGATTTCTAGATATACTTTCGTCCATTTTTTTCTACTAAATATGTATACTACTCATTGCGAATTTGAAAGTACTTCATATAGAAATCGGTCGTTGGTGGGTTTGTATCTCAGAGTAGTTAATTGGAGATGTTTTAATATATTTAGGGTTTCGCCAATAATATTCTTCAGGTGACAGCTTCCTCATTAGGAAGTTTCCAGAAACTGTTGGAAATCTCACGTCTTCTAATTTGCAAAGTGGAAGATGTACACTTTCTGTTATGTTTGTTATCACAACACAATATTTTTAATAATTGAGCTATTTCCTCGTATTGCCAATATCAGTCGTAGCATATGTGGTAGTTTTGATAAGTTCGATAGAGAGAACACTGCCTTGTAGATGCTGCATTTCTGGTGATCACGGAAAGTGATATCTCTGAAAATCAGCGTTTGGAAAAATTCACGTGCTCTGCTCTCACATCTACAAGTACTTAAATAAGCACGTGAAGATTTGTGGATACAAATATCGATCTAATCATATCCTCAATATTGGAAATCATGTTATAGATACTTATTTAATTTCTATATGACATGATTTAACTAAACATTTTAAAATTTTAACCTAACTTCAATTTTAAACAAACATCTTGTCGTCCAAATTTCCGATGCATCCACAAAAAAATAGAATAACATGGTATGTAATACATAGTATGATACCAATTATTAAACTCGAATTATGTATTCATAGCAATTGTCAATTATCCTGATAGCACCGATTGACCTTATACAAAAAATTATTTCTGCCTAGTCAATAATATTCGTACAAAGTTCATTTTCAGTATTGATGAGAATAGACATAAATATTTTCCTCAGTTTTTTGTAAATATAATTGAGCAAAGGTCCAATTTCATCTTGTATTCACTATAAAATGGAAGCATATTCATAAATAAATATAGTTCCCCCTATAAACGTGGAAAAACCAGTCGAGTATGCTTCTTCCATTAATCTTATAAGTTTGGTTACCAAACCTCGTTGTGGGTACCCTTCAACTCTCCGAATCGACTATCAAATGTCAGTATGTAATATATTTTATTGGGACTTTGTTTAGAGAATGAAAAGGTTAGCTGCGAAGTTTGTTCTTCCAGCTCTGACTAACCATTGAAAAGAAGATCGAATTAGCACATATCATGCTATGGAAGAACAGCTTGAAACTGATCCAAATTACTGCTGCTATTATTAGGACTCAGAAACTGAACTACAGTCGAGACATTGGAAGACTTCATCCTCACCCTATCTATAAAAATATCATCAAGTCAAATATCAAAACACGGCTTTTAAGCTTATATGATGCCAATAGCGTGGTTTATGTAGAATTAGTTCCCCTACGTCAAATCTTTTATTTAGAAGTGTTAAGAGGAGAACACGATTTGAAACAAAAAAAATAACTCTCGTATCATGACCATGCCGCTGAATTCATAGAAGAAGTTTTTGCTGAAAGTAGCATGGATATACAGCCTAATATACCTTACATAACTTGACTACGTGTTACGTTTTCTTATGTCCACGTATGAAAAACGATTTCTGTCATGTCTACAGATGATTGAAGAAATATTTGATTGGAAACAGAGGTGGAACAAATGTATAAATTTTTGAAATCAAATATTGTTCTAAACTCAATTCCGATTATTTTTGGATATCGTCGTAAAATGGTATTATTCAACTTTTTGAGAGGTGTAGATCCTTTGAAATCAACCATTTAACACAAATAATTCATAACGTTACATCTTTGCAAACTGTGTGAATTACTGCCATATAATGCCATCTATGAACAATAGTTAACTTTAATTATTATCATATCGTCCTTAAAACTGAGGGAATAGCTACTTAACCGATATATCAAATTATACTGCGACTCTTAAGAGCTCAAAACTAAGTAGAAAAAGGATGTACAGGTGTGCTCCATGGATTAATTACAGTAAAGTGGTAAATCCAATAGACGGATAGTGAGTTCAGACGAAAATTATATTTCACGATGATTATTTTCGGAAAAATCATAGTTGTTACTATAAAACTAAATGAAAATATCAATAATTTGGGTTGAATAAGCTAAATTTTCAACGCACGTCTTTGAGAAATTATATCATGTTGAAACTTTTTCTTATTTCTTGAGTACTATAGCAACTTCGTTGTAAACTATCTAAATTAATAAACTTTCTCGTTACTTGAGAGAGTAATTGAGTTGTAGTTTCAATAATGTGTCCATAATAAACCACAGAAAGTATGCGAAATTTGCCAATTATAGGATAAGTTCCTAGATACAAGTTAATCTGTGTAGAGTAACGTTGAGCAAAACATATTTTCGCTTTCTAATCGGTCTTGTTGTCCTTAATCTCGGCTACGAGCAATTAGGAAATAACTTACAGAATACCTCAATCAGTTTAATAACGCTTCGACCAAGATATTATACAGGATTAATGACGATATCGAGTTATTGAATGTAATAGCTTAATGACAAAATAGAAACTGAATCGTATTATGCGCAATCATCAAATCCGCACTTTTTGTACTTTCGTGATTAAGTGAAAGAATACAAAAGAGTAGTGGTAAACAAAAAAGGGAAACGTGAAAATCTAATAATGAATGGCTAGAGCAGGAAACATAGGAAGAGGGAATAGAGGAGAACACAATACGATAGATGAATTAAGGGCTGGAAACATTGGGAAGAGTGGACGAAGTTCAGTGGGAACTGGAGCTCTAATAACCTGGCTCTCAAAAGGGTATAAATATCAGAAGAACAACTATTTTGTGTATAGCATCTCATTTAACGGAGAAATTTTTCCAAAATATTTTAAATATAGAAAGAATTTCATGCAAACATTTACGTCCTCTTTTATTCGTGTAACTTATTCTATACAACAAAAATTCTGTATTTTTAGAGTGAAACATTGTCATGTATTTTTTTATTTTATCAAAATGAGCAAGACTTTTCCTATTCTACGCTCTTAACAGTTAACATTCATTAACGAAAATTATGTATTTAGTACCTTTCTCTTAGCGTTGTTAAGATTAGACAGATGAACAGATGTTGCATTTACATAAAATATAGTCTCGCAACCCCCTTAGCGAATAAGAACAGGAATAAAGGATATTATCCGAGAATTCAATGTCTCCTGTTGTTGCTTCTTAACTAATGGCAGGCTATTTAACATTTCAGTTCCATTCATAATTCTATTTCATTATTAGTAGACATTTTTCAGAATATATAACTCATAGAAAGGTTTTCAGTATCATAATTTCAATGAAATATATCCAGTTTTCGAAATCAATATTCCAATTTACAAACATTAATGAATTCAATCAAGGTATTTGATGAGCAATAATTTTGAAATGCATTACAATATAATTTATTCGTTCTACACTGTGAATTCTTCATATGTATAGAATAGTTTTTAGGAGAAAATAAAAAATATCCATATCAATTAAAAGGTTTTTATAATATTGAACTGGTTGGCTTCTTCAAGATCGGATGGTACAGAAGGACTGACCATGACCCAAAACTGGCAACCGTCGTCTGTTGAAATCAGTCTCACAGTAAACAAATCAGTGAAACTGAGGTAGTCAAATTTGGACTTCATTAACATCAGAGTTATTCTTTTGTTCATTTCGAAGAATGTTAATTGTACAATTAGAAGATATTTCAGATTGGTGAAACTGTAGGAATGCCAAAATCATCCGTACGGCGAATTTTATATAACAACTTTGGATTTCTGAAAATATACGCGAAACTCCTCATTGTTTTTAGTCAAATTCTAAACCTCAGTCCAAAACAACTTAAAAATATCTACGAGAGTTCGATAAGTACTCAGCCCGAAGAAGAAAAATGAAAATACTCTCTAAAATTTCGATTTATGTTTCAATAGAACCTCCTTTTAGTTTGATACATTTGACCCAACGATGCTCTAGATTCTTCTGTTGCCTTCTTTAAAAAACGTTCTCTCGAGGTCTGGAGAGTAGGCTATTTTGGTTAAAAAACTTGCACGGTAACTGACATTTTCCAAGCTTGGAAACAAAAAACGATGGATTTTGTAGTCTAATATGAACAATTTGTCAGTCGTCAGGACGCATGTTTTATTATGGTGAAAGAGCACTTTCCATTCGCCAAATCTTCTACAATTTTGATAAGTGCAGCCCTGTGACCGATTTACAGGTATTCTATGTAGATCACACCTTCCGAATCCCAGAAAACAGTTGCCATAATCTTTCCGGTCAATAGGATAGTTTCCATCTTGTTTGGAGCACGTTTGTTGGGTCCAATCTACTACATATACTGTTTCTTGGTCTCTGATATTTACCAGTGGATACATGCTCCGTCGACTATACGAAACAAAGCATAAGCTCCTTGAGATTAAAATCAAATAGCATAAAACACTGCTTACGTGATCTTATGATTAAGCTTGTTGTTCCGAGTGATCCAACACAACATCCATCGCGCTGACAGCTTTCTTATGCACTGAATTCATGCACCTTCAGGATATGCTCACTGTACTCAGCTGTCTCACATCTTCAAACTGCGTTTCAGGTGCTATCTCATAAAGTAGACGTGATTCGTGAAAAATCACGTACAACCACATCAAAACCCGTCAAACGTTTAACGATTCCTGTCGAATGAGAAAAGTTACCATACATACCATCCGAACGCTTTTTGACCTCACTATATTATTTCTGTTTTAAAAACAAGATTCTATAATATGTGTTAAGCGCCTACTTCCACACGCTATCAAAAAAAACCTTCCAGCTGAAGTTCATACAGTAGTTGTCAATGAGAATGTACTACCTGATAGTGAATTGTTTGGCACTATCGGGCGGTGAAGCTAAGTACTTATTGCACTGTCCTCGTACATTAAGAGGAACAAGATTTGAGTCTGTTAAAGCTCTGAATTGTAAAGCGGCACGATTCTGTAAACGCTGTCAAGTGATTTTCAATAGAAGGTTTGTTTGGAGGGCTGTGATGTATGTATAGTGAATCATTTCAATCATCTGCCAAATATATCATTTTTTCATTATGGTAATTCATGAATATTTATGCGTATAGTCAAGCGTTGCTTTTCGTCTACAAAAGGAGCAGCTCACCAAAAACCCTATATAAAAGAAGGCCAAAATTTGTCATTTTCCACTATTTTATTATTGTTTATTCAGTATAATCTTAATATAACGTACTTCAATATAACGGCTTCCTAGATTTCACAAATTCTTCGTAATCCCTTTGAATTGTCTTTATATTGCAGACATTTTTTGGGAACTTTTTAAATATCAAAAAAAAAGTATAAATACCTTTGATTAACGTATTTCGTCAACCCAATCCTACCAATGTATGACTCTGAGGCTTCGATGCGCTTTAGTTTGTAAAACAATGATTTTTGTTTGATTTGTTTACCTCTTTATAACGAATTTTATAACGTAACCTCAACATAACAAACATCATTTCAACGAATTACTTGATATTACTAATATCTACTTGTTCCCTTTCGATTCATTATATTGAGGCTGCATTATACGGTGCAAGTTAACATTAAATTTTATAAGTAATGGAGCCAGATATGATAAGACATGATAATTATTCTTTATAGCTAAGTGTTAGAAAATTACAATTTACCAGAATATGTGGTTTTTAACGAACGAGAATAGATTCAGTGCCAAATCATTTTAGTTATGTAACGTAAATTTATGATTCTCCGAATTGACTTTTATTAGGACATTAAAACACGGTTATTAAGCAATTCAATAGAGAATATTGAAGAAATGCTAGATTAACCTGGAATATACATGACTTCTTCTCTATTCACAAAAGAGGAGAATTACTGAAACTACAATATAATCTGAACATTATCAACACTACAATAAAAAAATAAACTGTATGTATACATGAGAGAATGGAACATATATATTATGAAGAACGATGGGAACAGCAATTGACAACATCCATAACAAATCTCATAGTAGGAATGGAAATAAAGCTTCAGTAGGAAAATTAAATTCCAAATATAAAATCAAAGTTAATTATTATTATGTATGCAACCCGTATCGATCTTTTAAATACACGTAATCATATAATTATATATCATAAAATACATCAGTTTTGGTTTTAAAAATTATAATTTGATAATACAGTTGCGATTAAATTATATAAAAAACATTTATAATTCGATAATATATATATATAACACATACTTAGAAGAGAAAAATTATTAATATCATCTTGACAAATGTCAAATCACTGTTTATGATAATTTTGTCATGAGAAATGATAATTTTACATTAAAATTACCATCATAAACCTCAAAGCACCATCTGTTCGTCTATTTAACTTTAACACACTCTTCATGAACTCCAAATAAAAAGATTCTTCACCTACACCTTACATATTACCCAAAATTGTCCACTTGATGACAATCACACAAATGAAAAGCCAGGCTATGTGAAAGTTGGGATTGCTTTTGAACGACGACGATATGCTGTACCTGAAACAAACAATAATTTTGAAACAATAGGAAGTAACAGCGCTTTTTTTCAAATTAACACTTTGATTGCCACAAAATTTTTAGAGCGCTGCTAAAAAGTCAGTTTCATTTGAACACATTACATTAGTAATAACACTGGGTATAGCTACTTTGTACACAGATACCCCGATTCCGAAAAAATCCGAGGGTTGCGACTTTAGTCTAAAGATATGGCAACAATGATGTGAATATGTCAAATTTGACATTGCCATCATAGAGTTTGACATGTTTAATGGTGAAAGTACTCAGAACGTGTTGTCATACGAGTGCTATTTGAGTTGATATAGATACTTGAAACATTTAAATGATGATTTTTTATGACTTTCGACGTGGATTGAACTAACAGCAATGTGCTGATTTAACTCGCTTCCTGTTTAACTGGTTTTCCGAATCCAATCGTGGTCGCACTTCACTACAGGATAAATTTGGTAAAGGTCGTCCATAATCAGTTGTTGTGCAAGAAAACATCGATGTCAACTGATATCGTCATGTTACATACTGTGAGATTGAGACATTTGGTTGTTAAGATTTCTCGCGATGGATACTGCATAATTTGACAATCGCTCAAGAAAGCTGGTGTCGATCGAGGCGAAGAAATGCGATGCTCCGAAAAAAGTGCATAAGATCGTGACAGGCGAAGAATCATACATTCTTCTTCTTCCTACTCCATTTTAGGCTGATTGCCTGTTCACTTTTTGCAGCATGCCTATTGCCTCTATTGATGGTAAGATTATCACTCCATCTTTTTCGTGACCTTCCTATACTTCTTCTCCCCAGTAGTGAGTTGTCGAATCATACGTCTATGCATATAAATATGAAACTAAGCAACAACCTACTGTGCGGGTATTCCAAGACGAGCCATATCACAAAAGTTGTTCACGCATGAAAACATACAACACAAAACATAAAATTTCTTTCAGGATGCTTTTCTTCATGAACTGCATTATTTTAGATATAACACATTATATATTTTGGCGTTTACAGAATTTCCAGAAGGATAGATGTATGCTGAAGAACGACCACGAGAAGATATCTCCAATCATACCAACACTTTCGATTTGAAATTTTTGTGTCTTCTGAAATACACTTTTGAATTTACTTCCTCGTCTTTCTGATAATAACAAGTTTATAGTGGGCGAAAATTCGTTGTTCTTAGGAGTCCTAAGTTTTAATTTTTGTTCCATTTGGTGCTTCTCAAATTATTTGACTACCAATTTTCTAGATTTTTTAACTACAGGCTATAGCGGGCGAAAACTCGTTGTTCTTAGGAGTCCTAAGTTCTAATTTTTGTTCCATTTGGTGCTTCTCAGAATATTTGGCTGCCAATTTTCTTGATTCTTGACTACATTCTGCACCTTCAGAATGTTGCTTACATATTTTTTATTGATATTGCGTTGTCTGCTCAATTTTCGCAAACTCACTCCCAGTTTTCCGTTAGCCGCTTAAACCAAAGCTTCTCTCTTCTTTGTTGGCATTTTTCGCTTCTCTCCCTGATCCTGACTTTTTTCAAATAGGAAAACCTATCTCAACATGACAGATATCGTAAACTGTCTGGTTATTCCCATTCCTACAAAGTGATTCACCGTAAACGAGTTTTTCAGATCTTGATTATACTCCTAAAACTTCCTTTTACATCTTTCCTTTTAGATTTTCCATATTTGAAACTAAATTTCTAACAGAGACGTAATGTTTATATTGGGCCATTTAAAAATTGCATAATTATGAAAAATGATTTATAACATTCTCAGTCAACGCCTTTAAATTGCCAAACTGTCTAAATATTTACGGATTTTATGTCTATATTCTATCTATCTATCAGTTTAGAACCTGAATAATACAAAGTAATTGAGCTATATAAGTTTAGGTACATGGAGTATCAATTTGATAAGACCAAACGAGAAAATGGTCACACTATGTTGTCTCCACCCCTATATCATGAATATATAAAAAATGGTTATTTATAATTAATTCCAATTCTATATTTCGTCAATGATACTGATCGCTTCAAAGGCAAGTTCAATACAATACAATTTGTAACTTCTCAATTACTTAATGTCAGTGATACATTTGAAAAATTTGTTTTGCCTATCATAAGCGTGAAACTATTTCTGTTAACAGTTGCCTCAGACACTCTTTACCAATCTCCTAAATAGAGTTGGTAACACTTTCAATTAAAATGAGAACGTGTTACCAGACAATGGTGCGGCACAGCCGTCTCTGAATTATACCTGCAGCCAATTTAGGTCAATTTATCCATTTACACGGATGTAATAGTGTTTTGCGTTGATGATTTTAGGCAGACCCCAGCTAAAATGGCGGTAGCGTAGGGTAACATAGTGGTTTTCAGTTTATGCGTGTATATTTAATGAGAATCATATTAGCAACGTACATTACACCATTTAAATCCTAACATAATTTGATGCAGATACAAAATTGTATTTCACGATGTGGTTATGATTTAATTAATTTGACCTCACCGATTCAAAAAAACAGTCGACGGTTTTCCAATGAATACTTGATAAGATATTTAGATCAATCTCATCGCAAATATTGTACTATGATTCATAAGAGTTTCAATTGAAAAATGAAAAAAACAAAATAAATTGGGATGTTGCTGTCATGTTTATAGAATTAGAATATTTTGAACTTTATTATATGTTTTGACTTGAACTTGATTTTCCTAGTTGGGGGATCTTACTACATATCCATACCTGTACTCTATTTTATAAATTTCTTTGGATAACATTGTATATATTTGATGCAACTGTTGATATTTACTTTGATAGATTTGTCCCAAATTGAGATGTAAAAAAATAATAGTGTTTAACTTCTATTATCTCTGTTGAAGATCTCGGAAAACCTTAGAAAAGAATCCAGGCAATTTAGGACATACCGTGTAATTTTCTCGACTAAATTTCATATTTATTTATCAAAACACGAATAGAATAACCTTTTTTTTGTGAAAGCAGTACCAGTTTTTTCGCTTATATCATCATTGCTGGAAGCTCAACAAAGACAAAGTTTAATATTTGTTCTCGTTATAAAATTAGCGGATGTTCATTAAAAAACATGACTTTGATGGGAAGAACATCTTTTTTGAGCTATACAACAACGATTAACAAATAACATTCACAAAATTTAGTATTTCCAATTGTTAATGAGCTTATGAAAAAAGTCGTTACGAAAAATTGTAGATACAGTACATACACAGTAGATGTGTAGATACACAGTAGATACATATTCATGTATCTACTGTGTATTTTGTTTTATTTCCTGCCTCCTGTCAACTCTATTTAGTTAGTGCTCCATACATTCTTCATTCTCTTCCATTCTCATGATGTGGCCAAACCATTCTAGTTGATTCTCCTCGATTTTGAGTTGGTGTGAAGTTCAAATTTTCTTCTTCCTTATTTTTTCGAATCTATTTTTCATAAAAATCTCATTATTGCATTCTGTATTATGCTTTTTTGTTTCTAAGCGTTTTTCATTTTTGGCTAGGAACTATGTCTTAGTCTTCTTGTTTTTTTTTCCTGAATAACAGTTTTCGTTAAAGTCATGCCACGGTATTCAAAACTTTTTACCTGTTCAATATCTGGTTCGTCTAGCTTTTGAGTTGAAATTTCCTCTTTTTCTACCAGTATCACAATGTCATCTGGATATAGTATCCCCGAAATTTTAATGTCTTCCGATTTTCGGTGCCTGTCATTGTTCCTTTTGTCCATATACTCTTTTCATTCCTTCATTTAACAAAATGGCAAATAATAATGGGCTCAATATAGTTCTTTGCTTCACTCCTTTTGTTGTTTCAAACATATTTGATACCTTTTGTTTAAATCTTGTTTCAAAATGTATGAAACACAGTTGTACCTCTTCGTCATCTCTTTTTCAGTTATTTATCTATGTAACATGCTGACTGTACTTATTAAGCTGATATTCCTCTATAAGTTTTCTTATATCTCTTTTATGAAATATTGGTGTAATTATACACACTTGCCGTTTTTCTGGCACTTCTTCATGTCATATATTTCATTCATTATTATTTTTATTGCTACTGTTATTTCCATTTCTCCCGCTATTGCTGTGTCTTTATTTATTTGGTCTATTCCTGGTTTCTTCCCTAGTTTTAGTTCTTATATTGACTATTGTATTTTGTTGCACTTATTTCTTTGGTTGTTCGAGTTTCTGCACTTCTTTTTGTCGTCTACTCTCTTTGGTTTTACTATTTTTGTGTTCAAAGTGTGCAAGCCTATGTAGCTGTTTGGAGAGTTTCTCTTCTTCTTCTTCTTTAATAAGTGGACTGTGAATGATCATACATAACAAATTTCGAATTGATATTTACATTATTAAATAAATGAATGCTGTATTGCAATAATTTACACTTGGAATTTATCAATATAATTATTTGACTGATGGCTTTTTCACAAAATTATTGCTTGGTAATTGAAATATTTGATAAACAAATTGCAAAATCATTCTTCAGTTATAAAAAAGAAGCAAACGTATACGAACTGTCATGATTATCGTAAAAAATACAATTCTAACCATTTTTGATTCTTTAGAACTTGCGGTTCGCCATCTTTTCTGATGGCTATCTTGTAGGACGTAATCTTCTTTGCTTCAGGTATACCCGGTTGAGCCGATTCACACGATACCTCGACGTCGTTCCCGTGTGGCATTTTCTTATCCACTACTAAACGTAGAGATATTGTACGAGATATTAATCCATTTTGATCCGGCTCTGAACTGGAAATATGGCTTATGGCATGGGCTGGAGGCTGAAACAGAAAAAAACCTTGTAAATTCTGCGTTAAAGAAACTGAAGTCAAATTTTCAATGGAAAGTTAAAAATACAACGCTCTTAAAATTGAAATATTTGGTTCGTAATACTTCATATCTCTTGGCCTCTTATAAATAACTTATATTAATAAATGACAATTCGTTATTTTTTTTATTCTTAAAGAAAGTCACAAAAATTTCTTACATAAAACTATTTGTATTATTTGTATCAGTTTTTAGTTATCAAAATAGGAAAATGACTGATATAATGATTTATATGATATAAAAACCCAAAATATACCTACGTCAATTAAATTGTTTCAACAAAAATTTGAACTATCAATTTTCTAAAATATTGATCAACCATTTTCATGGTTACAAAAGCAACCTTTCACAGACTATTTACTTTTTTTGTTCAAATTATCGAAAAATCTATCGATATTTCATACTTCATTATCAGTCAATGTCCAAATTCATGCTCAATTGAATGAAATAAGAAATTCTTAGATTGATTTCTGAAAACAGAAAACATATTAAATTTCCACACTTTTCCTTTTTGCGAGAAAATAATGAATAGTTTCAATTTAGATTTGATAAATTTCTTAATAGAAAAACGAGACGTTGAAATTCCCGATAGAAAACACGAAATCACTTAAACCGGTTAAGATATCAGCTCCGCAATAAAATACTGACAGCTAAAATTGCTGCTGCCATGTCATATTTTAGTTCAAGATGTGGACGTCAGTATCTGTTTGTAGTTATAGCGACAAGGGCGGAGGGTCGAAGCATAAATCCACTTTTTTTCTATATACAAACCTATTATTGAACAAAAACGAAAATTGTCTCTATATTCGATTTTCAATATATAAAACGAGTGATCAATAATCCAAGACAGTCAAGAATTGTTGCTTTGGAAGATATTCTTCAAATAAAAATTATTGACATTATATATCTAAGTCAAAGAGTTTACCGGAATAAAGACAATCTAGAATGAAAGAACAAAATTTATGGGACCCAACTGTGAAAATATACGGCTACAGATCGAACCGTTCTGTCGAAAAAAAAATTATGTTCTAAAAAATTATTAATAAAAATTGTTATATAGAATGTTTCAGATCATTTAACTGGATAAATATTTGTAAAAACGTGAGCTCCATATAATATTTGACAGCTTTAAATTTATATATATAAAATTAATGTCACTTTTACAACAGCATGGGGTACTTTGTATGACATGCCACTATCTTTGCGCTTCGTAACAAATAGATCTGACAATGAATCTAATTCCCAGTCCGGGGACTGTCGATTACTGAAAATTATTTACTGAGTAGGACTTCCCTATACATTATTCCGTTCTTTCTCAATTTTCTTAATAACCTCGAAATGGCTCTCTTCGGTAAGATGGACGACAGTACTCGGTGGGTGATTGAAATATAAAACATGCCTCTAGGATAGGATAACTGGTAGATAGCACGAAACCAATAGGTCTGGGATCGATTTCTATTCCAGGTTTTCTAAATTAGTTCTCCGTTACCGAAAATCACTTACTATGTAGGTCCCCCCTTTCTTTTATTCTCGATTATCCTATTCATCCAGTTTAGGATGTGGTGTCACTTGTCACAATTTTTTACTAACTTAAGCACGGACAAAGTACTTTACAAGACTTCAAATTCCATATCAGTCATGTCATTCTTATGCCAAGAATAATTTTTGACTTTTTACTTTGATTATTGCTATTGCTATTGTTTTTTAGTTTTCTTGGGTCGTAATTAATTTTTCACTTTTTATTATAGTTTACTATAGAAGCGTGTCTTTCAGTATTTTCAAATTGTATTCTTTTTTTTGCATTTAAGTTCATTTTGCTATTTTAAGCCCGTCATTAATATGTACAGATGTGTTGATGGTTGCAACTCGATTTTGTAACTCTAGGACTACGCATTGCTGTAGTACGCCGACCAGCTGGCTGAAAATTGTGCAAAGATTGATTTGAATCTGATCACTCAAAGTAGAGCAAAATTTTAAGGAACATGCTTGACCCAAAGACTGTAGTCTAATCTTTAAATACGTGGTTTGATAAAAAAAGAATTCAGGAACAGTTGGCGTTGAAAATATTTTCATAGACTAATGATAAATGTGTGAAATGTGTCGCGAAAGCTTCTGGTAAGAATTATTTGATAAGTGAACCACAATTTTTTGCTTTAGCTCCGCTGGTAAATAACCAGATTCATCACTTCTAAAAGTAGGCCACGAGGAATGGACTTCTGGTGTAGGTGGAATTTTTATTATCTTACAAACAGGATCAGAAGACGGTTTTGTTGATGGAGGTTTGTTGCTATAAGAATCAAAACAGTTTGGTGCATCATTTTCATTGTTTTTTGAGAAAATTCACTTGGTCTACGTTGGACGATATGCAAATATCGTTTGAATTTGAATTGCGAGCGAGATAATGATCAGCTTTATGTAATCGCGGTATCCATCTTTATTTTTCATATAAAACACGATTTACCTATATTTATTTCATGGTTTATATCACATACTCTTATTAGACCTTCACTTAGTATATAGGCATGGATTTCAACAACTTTTTCTGGTGGATATGGAAGCAAATAATATGATCATCACTAAAGTGTAAACATTTGAAAAATACTTTTCTGTCAAGCCGTCCTTGTACATTTGAAATAAACAGTGTTATTTGTGATTTAGAAGAATGTATATATTGGTATGGAATGCTACTTATATCACTTGTTATTTGACTTACTGTGTTAGTCTTCGCCAAGAAATGTGGAATATTCAATATCACGTGAATTATTTAACTCAATTTTCATATGATACAGAATGTCACAATATCCTTTTTCAGTATCAGTATACATTACTTGATTCATTCGTAGAACCCACTGGAACAAATTTTTTATGACTTAAGGGCATTTCAAATGGTGTGTGGTTTTAAGAAATTTTTTTCACGTGATTGCTTTTCTCAGATATATATTTCACACAATTATTTGAAATATATTTTACAGTTAATTCCCAACAGCAACTGCTCAAATATGTTTCCCAATATTCCATAATAAGTATACAATATCACTGTCACTAGCCTTTCCTTTCTCAAATTCATCTCATTACTTTTCATGATAATCTAGGTACAATTTCCAATACTTTAACTCGTTGTTAACTATTTTTTCAGAAAATACAACTTCATCATTCACAATATATCCAATACGATACCTAACCATTTGTCCTGTTTTATTTTTCCATATCCCATTTTCAGTTTATTGCAGCCATTATCTAAAACGACGTTATCGGAAAGAGATTCTCCGGTTGCATCCGAATGTTTTTCCTATTCTCTCATTGATCTCCCAGTAAAATTCACACCATCAAAGGCTAAACTGGTGACAAGGATCCCCATAAAATATAAATAGTCAATTACGCCACCCCAAAATCGAGACGTTTCCGCTATCTACTTTCTTTTTGTTTTCTTCGCACCAGCTGTGAGTAAAAGCTCTTGAGTTGAAAAAGTAGTCATTATTTCAAAAGTTGTGCTTCATGTTTCAAAGAGATTCAACGTATTATTCCGTTGATAATTATGCAAATGATTATAGGAGCGTATACCAGTTGAAGCTATTAATGAATAAATGGTAATAAAAGTGAATACATAAATTAGTTTGTGAGCTATAGAATTCATCTAAGTTTGAATATAATAGATTCATTCCAACAAAGAGTCAAACTAGTCAGAAGTCGGAAAATAAATAACTATTACAATTAATGGGGTAAGTTACTTGAAAGGTAAACTATTCATTAACTATGATACATTGTTTGATCGTTTATAACTGTTCTGATTGCTTGTTGGAATAGACATCAAATGTCTCTACTCAGATCCAGTGGTTTCGATCGTTTGTCGAATCTGTCGCCTTTTGACTCAATACACACTTCAGTACTTGTCAACGACGACATACATTTTTAATTTTTTCAGTTAATGTAAGGAAAGGAATGGAACAGTACATAAAGAAACCAATTAAGTCATTAGTAATTATATACAAATACATAAATTAATAAATTACTTGCATAATAAATTAGTTTTGGATAGTTAATATACATCTTTTATTATAATTTTTCTCCATTCCTTGATTAATATTTATAAAGAAAAAATTATTGAAATTGAAAAATTTTGTAGGTAGTTCAAACATTTCAGTAAAGCCGCCATATTGCTTGACGTCATAGGTATAGAATAAATGATGCTAAGAAATTCGAATATTCAACAAAAATGATTTGAGAGTGTTGAGAAAGTTGAGAATGAGAATTTTATTTTGGATATTTTGATGTTATTTTTAAATTAAATATTCAATATCATATTCATTCTAGAATATATCGATATCTGTTCAGTTAACCAGTGCATAAAATGGAAAATATACAAGGGAGCGTAAAAATGAGTTTCTGCTTGCTCCATTACTTTAGGGAGTAAGAAAGTTTTATTTCACATCTGACGTTTTGAGGTTATGAATCAAGATTTGAAACAATTTTCCATCATTAACATTCAATTCAATATACTATGGTAACTCTGTATATGAGGGAGAAACCAAACAAAACAGGCATGATTTTTAAAAGAATATTTAGTATTAAATTCTTCAAAAAGCAACGGTATTTACTCCAAAATACTCTCTGTTGCAACTTATACATTTGTACCAGCAGTACTTCAGCTTTTTTACTGACTGATGTTTCCTAGTTTTTTCCTTGGTCTGTTCAATGTCATAGTGGCCAAGTCAAGCATAACTATTCCATTTTCAGCCAAAAGCTATTAGATGTGTACGACAGAGAGAGTCAAGTCTTCATGATATGTAGCAAAACAATCTTGGTTTGATGTTAAGTTTGATTCGACAACATTTTTCATGGGGTAAAGATAGTGTCTTCAATTGGGTTGGCTTTGATTACGGGTAATAATGATATCTTCATAACTTATCACTGATAATGACTTACACAGTAAATGTGAATAAGTTTCAAGCTCTTTTTCGAATTTTTCTGATTGTCGGTCACAACCCGAAAAACAAATGTCTTCCGTCAAATTTCTCTGAACAGATAACCAAGTTAACCTACTACTCAATTACAGTTGAGTTACTCGATGGACTGTAAGTATGTTGATTGAGGAGAGGGGCCACATACAAGATCTCGTATTCTTTTGAGAATTTTCATCGATATTTTCAGTTGAGGGGCGTCTACAACGAGATTTGTCCAGAAGTGTCTTGTCGCAATTTTTAAACTACTTTTAGCAGTATTCTTACCGAATAGAAAACAAATTTCATGGATGCATATTATTTACTTAAAGCTTAGATGAAAAAGAAAATAACAATAAAGTAGCACCAGTATCAAAATCATCACTGCAGAGAAAACACACAAACAAACACGATAATGCTATTCTGGTTATTATGGGGTTGCTTTGAGTATAATATATAACCTATATATACGTCACTTATTTATCTGACTGGCTGATCCTGATAGAACAAGATTTTTTTTCTAGCAATTGCACTTGAACTATAATGTTTTCATTATAAACAAAGTTTTATATTTCCTGTTATATTCTCATACTTCATGGTAAGTTATATTGTTTATTCGTTTAAAAAAACATGTTGCGGGTTCAACGCTTTTATTTTTGTAAGACAATTTTCTTTTCAGCAATTTATTGAAGTTGTGCAGCATACGTTGCAAAGATAAGTATAGCCAGAAACGTGACGTTGAACATAATGGAAATAAAGAAAGAACTCGGAAACCACATTGCCTTTCTCATATTCTAGTCTGGAATATTTTCATGGATAGTTTACATGGAAGTTGTTTATACTCCCACAAAAAGGGCATCATCCACATATACGCCAAGACTATATTATTGTTGTGACTTTGACCCCATTTATATGGCCAATAAACTTTTTTAAGATAATTCATCCCTTTTACTAATACAAAGTTGACAATGAAAAGTATTCTTGATATTTTTACATGATTATTTCCAGTCGACACAATGCAAAGGAACTAATCTCATAAGACTCTTTCAAATTTAAAGTGTTCATTTTAGCGACTCTATCAGCACAAATAGAGCAGGTAAAGGGACTATGAACAAAAGAAACAATTATTGTAGTATGGAGCTGAACGGATCTTGCTAGAGAAATTCTCAGTCTGGAAGGAAAAAGGTTGTAGTTTTTTGAAGTTCGAAAACTGGGAGACATTTTCAGAGATAATCTCAATCTGACCCCCGAATTAATTATATACTCCGAAGGAAGAAGGTACTAAGAAACGACGTGGACACAGCCTCTGTAAACTCTTGATTATGGATGCTCTAGACAAAATTATAGTCAAATATCCCACGACCCATAAACTACGACTTCAATGCCTCCGAGACCATGTATTGGAATCCAGCTTGAAATCCAGTAGGATTTGCGAGTCATCAGATTCATGTTAAAGGTGATCTTTCAAGATAACGGTATCCTCAAATTAATGTACAGCTATACACCTCATCATCAGTGTTCAATGAAGACGTTATCATTCTATTTTCATAAGACCAGAAAGTGCAGAAATGGTTTCATTTACCGATTTGAACATTCAGTCTCGGCTAAACAGAAGTTAAAGAACGAACTTCTTTTTAAGGAGATGTGTCACGCACTCGTCCACTGATACAGAGCGTGAAGTTGGTCCTGTTATATTATGATAATCGATGTCTGAGTTTGGCAAATGCATCTATTTTTCTCTATTTAAATTGTGTTTTATTTGTATTGTTTTTACAAGCTTTTCTCAAATGTTTTGACTATGTTTAAGTAGACAAAATCTAAAAAGGGTTTTTAATTTATTTGCGGCATTCCAGAAAACTTAAGAATCTGAATTATCTAGATAGCCGTTGATAAAAATAAGCAATAGTTTAGCTACAGAAGTAAGTAAGCAATGTGATGTCATAGTGAACACATTGGGATAGTGGAAAGTAAACCAAACGGTGTATTTAAATAAATTAGTGTGTTAAGTATTATTGAATAGTTTACTAATAAGTGTTAGTGAATATTTTCGTGTATTTCGTGTATTAACATAGATAAATTCGAATTACAAATAACAAGATGGATTGGGAAGGGTAGAATAGTTCCTGAGGACTTTGTATTACTCTACTTAGGGCCAGAAAAGTCAGGAAAGAACTTCCATACAGTGGACAATAGAATTCCAACTATTAGATTTAAACCAAAGCAGGAATATAAATTTGGAAATGACTATGCCTAACCTAACCACGAATTCAAATTGTAGTTTTATGGAAAAATAGAAAGAACTGAAAGTAAATGGAACGGAATAATGAGTAAAGCGTAAAAGAAGCTGTAACAGGCTAGAGAGTGAATGAAAAATATTTCAAAGCGGGTGATTTACCACAAAAGATGAATCCACGGAGCCCGAAAGGGCGGCTATCATCCACAATGGATGTAAGTCCCATGTATTGGATACACCGTGTGTATAAATACAACTAACTGTTTAAAAACTGTTTAAATAAATAATATGAATATTGTAGTATATCACAGATTATTAATTTAATTAGGTGTAAGTTGTTAATTAATCAGTTTCTTATGTTAACTTTTTTCCTCTTTATCCATAACAATATTAAGTTTTATACAAAGATATTAGGATTATTATCAGATATGATACACTCAACACAGACACGATAGTTCTAATGGAAAAATTAAAACTAGCATTTGGTTTGCTATGCTCAATCATCAGTTTCACGTTATATCTTTCACTATTCAAAGAACAATAGAAATGACATGGAAAGCATATTATTTTATCTTGATAACGAAATCATAATACCGCTTACCTTTTACGAGTAGGCTTTAATCCAGTGCTACTCATGAGCATCTCTCTATATGAAAGTTTCTCGGAATCAGGCCTATCTCTATGAAATAAAGCAAGTAGCTCTAGCGATTGGAAATTTCTATACAAATGCATTCAATGTCCAGATTTAATCACGTATAATCAAAAATGCAAATACAATAAGTTCGAGGAATTACTTGACTGTTACGACTTTGCATTCAACTGCCAATCAGAACTTTGAGAATAGAGAATAAAGCCGTCTTGTCAAGATATTTAACTGCGTTCGTGATAGAGTATAGAATTAGATTGAATTTAGGATATCAGAATAGAGATATTCGTCAATAGAACATGTTATATACGAGTTGTTATTAGAAATAAAATGGTTTAAATACAAGGTGAAAATTAATATAAAATTCAAATTATTCTACTACAAAAATTTATAATTTTTTGAGAATGGTTGTTATGTAGCCTTTTTAATGTGGGGATTGTGCCAAATCCTATTCGTTATTTTTGTAAAGAGCCAGAGATCTTATGGTGCTAAATCTAGTTGTAGCTGTGCAGTTTTCAATGAGTTATATCGTTATCAACTTTGATCGAAATTAGATGTTTTACATCGTTACACTTGATTTGGAAACGCCACTAATATTGTAAAGAGTGATAACGTCATTTTTATAATTTTTGAAAGCTATTTTAGATATCGCGTAACACATCTAACGTCGTTTCTTAGTAATTTTCAATCATAAACTATTGAGGCTACCTACCACTTTTCGATCTACAATCGTAACCACTCCTTAACTCCTTTTATTGAGTGTTGAATTTACTACATTAGTCAACAAAAATTATTTTAATGTAATCAGACTCTAAACGAACAAAATGATACCACTGAGTGCGGCCAAAAATCATCGGTAGAAAATCAATGTGAACTAAGTACTAAGGGTGAACAATTTCATTTGATCTTTGTTATATCTTATACAATATTAGAACTTTTCTGAGACTATGATCGAATTAACCCGATCATGATCTCAATTTCTAGAAAACCGGGATCACGTTCATATTTGTTCGGAAACTGATCAATTTAATCAGATCGCAGTTATATTATGTCTCTTTCTAAAATCTAGATACAACTAAATTCATGGAAAAATTAACACAAAACAGTATAGAGAATCAGTTCTTGTGGGTCATGTTTCAAAAATGAAATTTCTATCAAAAATTGAACATGAAGACGTTCGGAAACTGTGATCTGAATCTGGGTAAGGATCCGAAATCAGCTGATAGGTGATCTATCGTATTTACTGATTTCACTACATACATCGTATATAAAATGATTTCGCGTAATTTATAATTTATGGTTTTACTTACCATGTGTCGATACCTATCGACTTTATAATTTAATTTTGATATGAAATTCTCAATATAAAATGACAGTTGACTGTAATCTAACCTATTTTGTTGTAATGTAACGTAATATTGTTCAACAAAGATTAATGGAATCAAAATATTTATATTTATTGCCTAGAAACTTAGTGAAAACGGTAGTCAAACAGAAAGTCTCATCTCATAAGCAACTGTAGATAGAGAATGTTAGTCTGCCTGGAGCAAATAATTACCCTAAAGTTGAATAGAAGTAACCGGCGTTAACACAAAATAACTGTTTACAAATCGGTTAGCAGAGTAAATCATAATCTATGAGATATACAGACAAAAGTTATTGGGATCTGATGTTGGTCCTCCCGAATGTTTAGGAGTTATTGCCAGTTGTGAAACCGTCCATGGAGCACCTTGTTTTGTTACTATTAAATAATCAAAGACTATTGCGCTATTGCTCAAGATATATGGCTACGAAACTACCCAGAAGAGATCTTAACTATTTATAATATACCAAAAATTGGTTCCGATTCATCACTGTATGCTCATACAATTATAAATATTATCAACAGTTTTTGAAAAATTGAAATATTTTTATGTAACGGAAACATTTTCAATGGAAATGAATTCATAATTAATAGAAATTTTCATGAATGGTCTTCCAATCGAGCCAAAAACATATCATTCAGAGCAAACTATCTTCATGCTACAAAGTATAAAACAAGCGAGCTGACATTTCGGTGCACAGATTTTCTTGGAAACTGTTCGACGAGATAATCCACTGAAAATTTGAAAAACCGACGAAACAAAATTAATAGAAAAGAAAAAAGAGTAGTTCTAGAAAAGTACGCCAATCAAAAGAAGAAATTAACGATGATGATTAATTTTCTATGATTTGAAGGTTTACCAGAGAAGTTATTCTAAAGACACTTACCGCGTTTATATTTCAGTCACACACATAACAGATTTACCGAGAAGCACGACCGTCTATCTTACCGACGAAAGTCCTTCTCAGTTGATAATTTTCAGTAAACGCAAAACTCAGACAGCTCATGGACTAGGAATCAAAATTAGATATTTTAGTTATAAAGCACAAAGTTAACTTGAAAATAACACGCTTTTATAATAGCGACATTAATTACCTGTAATTTTATTCATTTGGTAAGAATGATTTTTTACTGGTGAGTTTGGTTATTCACTATATATATAACACTTGTTTTTTGTTTTTTTTTTAATATAATTCATAAAATACAAACTACAATCATCATAACCTAAATATTCAAATATTTTTTTAAATAGAAAGACTCAATCTAAGCCTATTAGCTAAATATGTTGTTTTGATGATTCTATATCAAGTTTCGTTGTTTGGTTCCCTAAAAACAATGAAGCTATCTACTATAATGCTCAATTCTCCATACTTGCAGAGCTTATCTCATTTTTAGCTGTATCTCTTGAATATGTTTTCAAAGAAATAAAATAGTATAGACATTTCTCCCAAAGTAATACATCTTACTTCCTACCACTGAAAATTTGAGGGCCTGGTTATCACTTTATGTCTATATAGAAAGAGAATGAATAAATGGTAGGATCTGCGAAATAAATTTTTTTATTACACTAACCATATAGCTGAATTGGGTTATCGTTTTCAATATTAACATGATGGCTTGCCAGTGGCGTATATTTGAGATAAGAAATAACTTTCTTGTTCTGTTGAGATACCAATTTTCTGTACAATTCCAGAGTATCTAAATATCATGAATAACTTATGTGTGTACGTGGTAAGTAGCTACGAATTGATTAATTATGGAACATATGCGCTCCAAATTTTTCAATTTACCGAGGAAAGAAACCAGATTTTACTTTGACAAGCAATGAGGTTTCGATTGGATTGACGAGGCAGACAACTAGTATATATCATAATATAAAGTTCTAATAATTATTATATAATAATCAAGAAAATAGATTTTTCGGGACCTTTTTAGCAGTAAGCGGTTTATTTGGAAGATATGATATAAGAGTAATCCAAAGGACATAATACATTTGGAAGATCTCTCATTGAACAAGAATATATAACACACAAAAATAGGAGAAATAATATTTTAAATGAGGTTGCTGTTAAGCTGTTACGTAGGGCAGATAACTCAAAACTTATGGAATAGATTATTTCATTAATAGAATAAAAAGAAATAAATATGTATTAACATACTAAGAATAATAAGAAATAAGATTTGAGTGAATACATTCAAAAAACCTGAATGAATATTACTGCGTTTATTCTACCAAATATACAGAACTTTTTTGACATCCAGAACTGACTCCGTGGTACTTCATGGTCATTAATATGGAGAGAGCTTCAGCATTTTGAATTCTACAGTGACAGAGCTTATTTTTAAATTCCACTGCAAATGTTCTTGGATGATCGATCAAGGTTGGTTGAGAATGCTCGTGAGTTCGTCAATTGTCTCACATGAATTTGCTTGCACAGGTGCTCTTACCATGTCGTTGTCTAATATTGTTGATCGTCCACCGAATCTGATCTCGTAGTTTTTTTTTGACGCAACTGTTGTGAAATATAAAGAGCATACAATGCCATGTATGATTTCCTAGTATTTGGCTGGAATTTCATCCTAAATTGTAAAAAAGACTCGAAACTTCATAATGCGCTCAAAAATTATGATATCGACATGCACAGAAACGGAATTATGTTCCAGTCCCCCTAATATTTCTTATGTAAAGCTATCAATGATAACAAATATCTAAGCAATTTGAAAAATTTTATGTTATATATTTCGAATAATTATAATTTTGGGTTGTATTATTTTTATGATTTAACAACTTTTTTCTTGATATTCATATGCTAGGTAAAGATCTACTTATGTTGAAATTAGTCAATCGACAGTAGCATGAATTCTTAAATTGTATTCACTAGGATTCAATAGAGAATGATCCTAATAAGACTGCAGGTTTCTACACAAATTATTTACTAACTAAACATGAGAAACTTATTTATCTCTAACTTTTGACACCCTATGTACATAATTATTGACTGTAGTTTCGACTGAAATATTCGAGCTTTTCTAAAATACTCGATCATTCTAAATTACACTCTACTTATATTCAAACTTTAGAAGTGTAAACCTTCATGAAATCTACTTTATAAATAAATATAACTTGAATTTTCAGTTAAGATTGCGGTTAATTTAAAAATTTATTACCATGAAAGTGGCATGATGATATGAAATTTTAATCAGCTTTTTGTTTTTGCATTTTGCTGCGACAAAATTAAAGTTGAATGCATATAAAATATTGAAATTAATTGTATTGAAACAAAACCCCGTGCAGTAGCAACTCGCGGTCGTGGTTTTCACTTATTACCAGCGGAATGAATTAAATAAATCAAAAGTGGAAAAATGCAATTATGGTTTGGTTTATACAAAGCAATAGAGGTATTCTGAAATTGAAATTTATTTTTGAACTTAAATTTTCAAATTAGAAGAAAACTATGAGAAAATAAAATATTAAATTGAGTTGAATGAGGAAACAGATAATTATTAAAAAAAGAACGATGCTAACGAAGAAATTATATTTGACTATATAAAATAACATATTCTTACTGATTGACTGATTCATCATCGCACAGACGAAGCCACTGAAGCTACAATTATGAAATTTGGTTATTATTTTCCTCTTACAATGTACCTCACTCTAAGAAATGGTATTTGTATCGTCCACTCTTAAAAGGGTTAAATAGAATATTGGAATTTCAAATACAAAACCTGCAGACGAAAATCAACTAAGATGATTAAGACATGGGGAAAGGATGAGTAAGGTAAAGATTAACAGAAGAATACTAGAAGCCAAAACAGTAAGAGCGAAGAACGAAAGGAAGAAACTACAGGTACTACCACAAACAAGAGTTCATAGAAAAAGAAACTCAGCCCCTCGTCCTACACTCGTAAGGGTAGATATACATTAGGGCAAACTGTCTCACAGAGATCCAGAGTACACGGTGAATCATTTGATATTTCGTCGCTTCCGTTTCTTTTAAAAAGAGTATGACTCAATCACAAGAACATACCTCGAATAACACCATTTCGGTTGTTAACATTCAGTTTGTCAAGAGATGCTGTGGGGGGGCTACTTTGTTTTTGTGCATTCTAAGTAAATTATCCAGCAGTTTTGTGAGTTTCTTTGTGGCAGTTAGTTAGGTGATTAGTGGAAGGAAACGGTAAAGCGACAGATATGTATCGTCTGGAATAATTTTGTTCCGTATTTTCATCTAATATGTAAACATTTAACAGTGAACCAGTACACACTGAATGGGTTTATTGTGTACTTGCTAGTGTGTACCACTTTGTATAACCATATTGTTTCAGCATGGCTCGTCAAAAGAAAGAATCTAAAATCAACAAATAAGAAGAAAAAATGAGAGAGGCGATTGATGGAACAAGCGTTTTAAGCTTTTGGAAGAAAATTAGGTGTTGAGTATATCCCAATAAAGCAAACTGTTTATTATCAAACTGTTTAAAGAACTTTTTATTCCAAAATTATGGCAGATATACAAGTAATAAAAGTTAGTGGTTTAAACCAGAGATGACTTCATTTGAGTTTCAGTTTCAGTTTTGGCAAAAATAAAATGTCCCCTCCCCTTTAAATCGATGTTGCAGATGTTTGTTTGAAAAATAAGAGACTTAAGTGGTGCTGATTCAAATATTAATGCAAAGGGCGTAGCTATCGGCATCTATCAACAATGTTTTAAACTTTCTTATACATAGAAAAATTGAAATCTCTATGAAGTATAATAAAATATATTGTGTCACACTTATTATAAGGAATTGTCTCTTACGAAAATATAAACATTTTTATAGTAAACTTTATTTTCTCATTATTTATAATAACATAATTTACGAATTATAAACATTAGACATCATACAGTTTGAGAAGTCTGAATGAGTTAATTCTGAATCTTGTGCACACAGACATATCGTATGTATAGAAACACTACATTATACAACACGTGAGAAAAAGACCTATTGCTCTATGGTGTGAATTAAGAATTTCTGCGCTTTGGAGTTATATTTAATTTTTCTCACTTGTTTTACAAAGAACAATTGTATGCAATTTACCAATTTTTGGCCATTATTTGACATAATATTCAGCTATATAGTTTATATTGAAAAGAGTAGAAATAAAAATTCGAAATCAATTAATCAATTATGTTCGCGACTGTAAACAATTCATAACATAATATATATATACTCCGCATTACAGTCCAAAAAGCAGTACACAATTTACGAAGTTGTAACAAAGCGTTGTTGTAAAGTATCTTATGAAATATAAGACTTAATTTCCTTTGTACAACAGTAAACACCTGTAAGATTCTCACTTGGAGCTTTCCGAAAACAATTAGGTAACATGCAAACTTATCTCACTTCTGATAGATTGCGAACCGGAAATCCAGGTGCTTGTTGACACCGTTACCAATCGTTTCTGATTTCCGCTTGTATTATTCGCCCATGAATTTGCAGATTGAAATTTTGTGAATGAACAATTACTTGAATGAATATCTTTGATATATTGTTGTTTAGATTTATCAGATTTTCTTGTGTTCTTAATAAAATGTAAGGAAACATTTCCTCTTTGATAAAAGTATTGAAAAGTGTTTGCAGGCCGATAAATTAGCCAATGTTTCAATTATTGTGAAAATGTTCATTGCACTGTTTCAGATTACAAGTTAAGGTTTTAAAAGATTTTGGAGATTATTAATTCGACATTTTCGATTTCGTAGTAACAAAAGACAAAATATTTACCGTTTACTAGAATCAAGATTGATTATACAAGTAGGAGAAAGCCATTTATTTATTCAAGGTATGATCTAAAATAGAATGATGATATGATGCAGAAGATAAGAGATCCCAAATGCTTTTTCTTATAGAATACACGCTTGTCATATACGAAGTTTATACCAAAGCTCATGAATATTTATTATGAGGAAATTAGGTGTCAAATTTGGCTGAAGTGAAGTTGAACAGAAGCTTGGACAGCTTAAAGCATAAAATAAAGGCCGCTTAACTGACTCTGTTTTATTGATACCACCACAGTGGATGATCTCTTAAGCTGTCCAACATAATCCCTCCTAGACTAGTAATTGCTGGACCTACTCAACAGGGATGTCAATTTATCGGGACTCCTTTCTTTGGAGAAGTGCAAGCTTGTGAAATCATGTACCAAGGCACGTCTTTCTCGAACACTCTAGCCTTTACAGGTATAAGATCAATATCCATAGGCATCTCCACACGGCACGCACCCCTCGAACTAATCGAATTCATTAAAAAATGGTATCAGCAAAATGATACTGCGTATCCTAATTTACATTCCAGAAAAGCGGTTGTTTGTGTTTGGTGAACGCGAAATTGTAGATTTTGGAGTATTGAAACCTGAAAAAATTATTAACGTAGGATAGATTGTAAAATTTTCATACATTTCACAATGAACATATACTAGATGGCAATATTTTGTTGATAAGGAATGTTATTAGACAATTTAATTTGAGAAAGCGACAAAACTTTCTGATGCTCCTTTGCATATTAATTATAGAAAAAGTAAGTTAAGTTCCCCTAAAATATTGAAGTTCGTTTGATACCGTCTATTATGAAGACTGAATTATGCGAATAAAAACAAGATAATATGTATTTAAAGTAGTGCACTGCCGTCAAAAATTGGAAAAATCCTAAACATGAAAAAGTCAGAAGTAACTTGAACTAAATCTGGTGAGATAGGTGGATGTAAATACTTTTAATGACCAAATACTCATGTATCAAAAGCAAGTTGAGACAGGAAGCATTGTCCTGGTATACAGAAAGCTGTTGTTACAATTTTCAGGCTTCTTTCTTCTCAAATGTTCCAGTCCAATTTCTTTTCAGAGTCATAAAGACTGTAACAGTTTAAATAAGGAAATCCGGATCAGTAGGGGGACTATTTGTTACTTCCACGCAAATTGAACTAAAATTTTATTTATTTTTTTTTCAAAATTTGATATTCACCAGTCTCTCTTCCATATCATCTACATAAGCTTTCGAATAATAAAATTATACCAAACAAGTTTGTCCATTTTCTGCATTTTTTTCGGTCAAATCACTTCACAATCATGCTTCGTAATTAACTGACTCATTTCCACTTTTAAATCGCCTATAATATTCCAGTCTCTTACTACAGTGATCTTCTAAGGTATCTAGTAGATTTTTATATCTCATACGTTCTTGGAAATATATGAATATTTAGTACTATTTTCAATTTTCCGTTTGTTAATTCAAATTGAGTGTGATTCTATGTTCTCATTTTTTCATAATTCAACCAGTTATTATTTCAGGAAATGCTAGGAGCTTTTGACTCGTCATAGATATATATTTTCGATCTATTTAAATGCATGTAATTATATAGAGTTTTGATATTATAGGTATATCAGAATACTTTTTTCATATGACGGATAGAATACCGATTTCAACTTCTATTATACAAACCTATCTAACAAATTAACCTATTTCCTATTTGCGACAAATTAATTAGTACATTATTACTATTTACGTTGATAAATACGAGATAAAACAAAACTATTTGTTAATTAATGGACACACACAAATTAAACAGTAAATTACTATGGGTATCCGTATACATCATTATTTTCTCGAAATGTATCAATTAACATGGTTCTGTCACTTTTTATTTCACAATAGCAGCAACTTAGTCATTAGTATTCTGTGGACTGTAAATTAAAAGATACAGACATTGTCTGGAATTAGTAATAAAATCAAGAGTTTGTATATTATTTTTCTTCAAAAATTGAATCCGTCAATTAGTTTTACCGATATCTATTTTATACGTATAAATAATAATAATATAAATGTTTCAGACTGTTCCAAAACGAGCATATGATATATAATAAAGTATGCTACCCTCCATCTTCATCGAAAATCTCTCCCTGGGTATACGAGGTCTGGCTATTAAATAACGAGACTGATGATATAAGACTTTTTATTTTGATACTATGTATATTTACTTATTATTAACTTCGATATTCACCCCTTCTCTATCCCTACATCGCTCCATGCGAGTGTTCCATTGTTCAAAATAGTGGAGGAAGTCTTTTTCTGTCAGTTCCTTCGAAACGCGTGTCGTTTTTCCTTCCACAGTTTCATCAACGAATTATAGGTTGGATTATATGGCTATAAATTTAGACACAGGCTGCAAGTGAATGTGAAGTGACCATATGGTACCTACAGCCGTCAACAATAAGGACTTGAAGGCACACATCACTAATAGAGAACAGTGGATGGAAAATTCCTAAATAATGGATCCTCCCGGTATAGCTTCAGGATAAATAGCTTGGTTCTTGCATTCTTCTGTGAAGGGACAACTAGATAAGCAAATTTTTCTTGCTCTAAGAGCATGTTTCCAAGCTGGAGTACTCATTGTGATAGAATGTGGATGGGTGGTACCTAATCGACGCCATAGAAACATAGTAATCTTAATATGCTCGTGATAGAGGGAATAAAGTCCTGCAAGAGCTGATGAGTGCAAGATCCACATCGTCGCCCAAGCAGCATCAGAAGTTATGTGTACAGGAACTTAGACAAAAGAGCTGTTACGTGAAAACTATAAATTTCATAATTTTATTGTGAAGACCACTTCATAATATTCACAGTGAGAACCACGTTTTATAAACTTTGAAATGTCTCAATATATTCAAATGGATGTTAGAGTGATCAGAATGTAATTTTGATTTGATTCAATCACTTATAAGTGTATTCAACTTATGTCACATAAAGACATAGACTGCCATGCTCCAGCCAGTTCCTAGAACGTGGTGGCCACCCAAAAAGTGGTAGCTACGTGGCTATTTCGTGGTAACCACGTGGTAGCCACTAGTGGTGATACACTCTCAACTTTTTCCGTTGGTAGCATCTACGTGATTTCCACTAAAAATGTTACTATGGTGGGCTAGGCTAAGATCCAGAAAACACATCTCGTAGTTTTCTTGTAAGAAAGTTGTTTATTCCTATATCTACCTGTTGTTTAGTCTTAGTTTGCTTTCTTCTTTTTTGAAAGGCTCCCGTGAACTCTGTTGTTTTTTCTGCATTCATTAGCCACCATCTCTATATTCCTCTATAGATTTTTTGTTTTTTAGTAGTTTTAAATCCCTCTTTTATATAAAGTTCTTTTTCTATTAGTAGGTTTTGTTGGATTACTCCTGAGTATTTGCTCTCTTTTAATTCATTTACGTTTTACCTTCGTTTTTTTGTTCTCTATTCCTAATCTTTCGTTCTGGTGACCATTAATAAATGGTTAGTGTCCGCCTCAACTCTAGCATTATCATATATTATTTGTGGCCATTTTCTGTACATGTAATCTTCCATATTCAAAGTTCATGTAGGTGTTTGTTATACTAAAAATACTTTTTAAAAAGAGAAATCCTTACAGCAATGAACACAAAGTGTTTATTAATGAATGTCCCAAATTGAATTACAAGCATATATTATTTCAAACTAATTTGAAAACGCTCAATAATACTCCCGCCAAATGGAGGATACCATATGTTAATTGGAAAGTGACCCAAACTGACCTCAGGGACTGTAGCAAACGTACATTTTATATTGAAACTATTGATTAAAGTTTAATCCATCTCAAACCTAGCTTCTCTTCAATAGCATAATCAAGGGACACTTTGCTCATGAAAATTTTCAATTACATAGTTTACATAAGTTTAAATCCATTGTAATCTCTCAAGCTGTGGAATATGTCAACAATATGATTGTGTTCATGGTTACCCGAATCAATACCGACGGAGAAGAATATACTGCTGCGGTTTTTGTGCAATTCTCGAACACCATCCATTACTTTGTACCGGATTTCGTGGGCACTTATATTAACAGCAGTCACACATTTGGTAAACATGTAAATGGACCAAAAAATCATTGGTTTTACTGGATGCACCTCAATTACACTCGTTGAAATTTTATATCACGTAAATTTGGTTTGACTTCTGAAGGAGTATACATAAATGTTAAGTCATAAAATATACATCACAGAAACTTTCAATACCGTTTCTATGATTCATTTACGATGATAATTCTCCGATTATATTTATTTATTTCAAAATGAAGACATTTCGGAACTATGTAACAAAAAATATCAGTAGATGAATTTCGTAGGCAAATGGGGTTTTGATGCTTTTTCAATAATTCAAGAGGTGATCCGCCATATTACTATTAATCCTCTCATACTTTGGTAAATGCAGATAAAAATAGTTATCGAAAGAGAGATTAAGTTGGTGACATTAAAATTCAATAATTTTCCCAGACAAGTCCTAGAAACTAGTCCCATAACTATTAGTATTGTTGTAATATCTCCAAATATTTCGATTAGCATCTATCAGTTTGACTTCAAAGAGTCGTAGTGTAAAATTCTTCAGTAATTCTCAAGATCTTGTATAATTGGTACGGGGGTTCCTACGTATGACAAACGTACTGAGTACGTTCACCATTAAAAATTTCAATCTTTATGATGGCAATGTCAGATTTGACACATCACTGCTACTATATCTCAAAACTCAAGTGGCAACCCTCATATGCATAATTCTCTATTCTGTATTCAATAAATCAAGTGAATATCCATCCTTATAAACTGGCAATGATGATGGTACGCATTAATGATTAATATATGAAGATCAATTCAATTTGGGAAAAAAACGCGTTTAAACTAAAACAAACTAATGAAACCTTGTAGAAAAATTACCTCCATTCATTTGAAACTACCTATACCTTATGATGTTGATATCTACAAAGCTCTATCCAGTTTACTACAGCATAAAGTCCATTCTCAATTCCATTATCTGCTGCTTCATATCCTTGCCGGAGATGATGATTGGCCAACTGATTAGAGTCTGCTAAGTTCCTGACAAAACTTATTCATATCTTTTGGATAAAACGATTACAGTATGGCTCATTCTTGCAAATATTACTCTATATATTCATCCTAATGATGTTCATATCCCTCCAGCCAGAGATCCTCTTCTAGTACCTGCTCTTTTTTACCTCTTATGGTGCTTCCGCTGGATTACAATGAAGATTTTATTTTATCACTGTATTATTTTAGTTATTAGTTGTCTTTTCTCATCTTGAAATACCTGCGACGAGTCACAAACATCAATTTCTATAGCTTCAATACTTCGCTACCGAAGGAAACAATACTATTTATAACTGTGTTGTACATTCGGTGCTTATAGCTTTTGGATACGTGCTTGTCCCATAAATCGCAGCATTGATATTGCTCTTCTCCCATGAATATTTATGTTCTTGACACACATCCATCCATTACTCGGTCACTTACAAATGAATAGAATGTATTGAAAACAATTTCTTCTGTACACATAAAAATAATACTGAGTTTATTTTATTTTAAAATATGTTTCTTGTTTCTTGTATTCGTAAAATAGTCAATTAAAGTACATATTCACTTGTATAGAAGGTGTTCCGCTCGATTAATTCACTAATTGCGCAATTGGTAGAAGCAGGATGAAATGTTCCATGCTTGGAAAATCTTTAGTTGCCTCAGATTTACTAGATTAACTGGATAATTTTCCGTTCCTATTGTTTTCGATGAAATCAAATTAGAACTCTGAAGTACATATTCAAACAGAGGTGTTATATTCTGAAGTATAATGAATTTTAGTTTTGTAATTATGTAATAAAATTATACAAATCATTGTCAATATTATAAATTGAGGGTGAAATAGCAAATTTCCTTTGAATCAATGAATTTATTTTCATAGGGTAATGGATTTCCAATCATTTTTACTAACATAGTGAATCAAAACAAGACATTTACCATTTACTTATTCATAATGCTTAAAAAAACGATTGTAGTGATGCTAATGTGGGTAAATGACTTATAAGAAGACGATAAAGTTGGTTTGATTATAGAAAGTATCGAAAGTTGTTATTCCCCCACAAATCGAAATAATCTAGTCTCTCACAAATATTTTTCCATTGCTTGTTGTATTTTAAATTTTTCATGACAGTTAATGCAACTCATATAAACGGCAGATCCATCCATCGACATATTTTTGTGTGTATGCAATTCCATTAACTACAGGAGGAATTATATTTGACTCTAGCTGAATATTAACTTTTACGTATTTAATGAAATTTATCAGTGAACATAGAGTATGATTAATTAAAGATTTAAAAACAATCTTTTTTGAGCTACCTAAGAAGTAGTTCGAATTCATGAAAACAATGAAGCTACGTTCAAATGTATAATTGCGGACTTTACTATAAAAATTCATTTTATGATACTTAATGTCATCGTATTTAATTAATTTTGTTTTTTACTCCAATAATTCATCCAGAAGATGTTGTTTGAATGAATCAAATATGTTTATGGTGAATATAAAGCAAAAACCCATAACAGAATTAGTAAAAAAGTTATGAGTATCTTAAGATTAAGAGTTGGGCCGTGAATAAGAAGCTGTGGGTTTGATTATTGTGTGCAAATAGTATGGTGAGCATCTAAGGACAAGCTGTAAACGTAGCCATCGTAAGTTTATCGTACCACTGTACAATCAGAATGTACGAACCACATTGATGACTATTGTTTTTGTGGTCTCTAGTATTGTAGTACAGTTTGAGGGAAAATTGAACTAATATAACCGAATCAAAAGTTATAGTCAAAGATCCGATTAGACATGATCTAGCTGTAGGCAATAACATAATCAAGGGAGAAGACTTTAATAGAGAATTGCAAGTAACAAGTAACAAGAGCCATCGGATAATTGAGAGAGTAAGTATGAAGAGAAGTCATAATTAAATATGAAAAAGAAGTCGGGATATTGAATAAGAACTAAGAATTTAGTATCTTTTGAGCTAAATTAGAGAACAATCTCGAGGTAAGAAAGATTATCTGAGAGAATTCTAGCAAACATATTGATAAAAACCAGAAAGTAAACACACGGAGACCACTAGACAGACCACCAAAAATATGGTTGAGCTCGGCGTCCCGAGAAGCGCTGCATATTTAGAATCAAACAGGTAAGGGTGCAGCTAGGAGAGATGGGAATTAGAGGAAAATCACATAAACCTGATTTATCGTCTGCTAAAAGGCTCCTACACTCCTTAGATATCCTGTGAATCAAGATCTATCAGATTTGTAGCATTCAAATGTGTTGACAACATCTTCGTGTTTATCTTCAAATACCTTAAATGTCTAATAAGTGACGAAATTATTTATAATCATCTTTAAGTGATGTTTAAATTTCTTTAGTGGATTAACATCCTTTACCTATTGTTCATTCTCGTTTTACCAAATTAGACTAGGCATATCAAAATGTAAACCTTGTTGTGATACAACTTGAATTCTTGTATGGAGCTGGTATTTTCGATAGTCCACGTGTAAGATTTTTGTTAAAAGAGAATGATTCCATACATTCATTGGATGAATTGAAAGCAGAAGCTTCAAAATCTTTTGTTACTGCTATAGAAAATTTCTTATGAAATCAAAAGGCTGATAATGATGAGAGACTAATAATAATATTCTTAATTAGCTCCAAACATACAGATAAAATCCAGCTATCGTGTGTAGTTGAACCAATATTAGTTTTGTCATCCCCAGAATCATTGTAAGTGTGTGATTGAAATTTGAAAGTAGAAACTGATTTTTCTGACGGGCTATGCACCTTTTTTGTACATGTGATTACTCCAAAAATGTGATTAAAACCAGCACAATAGTTATAATAGCAGCTGTATAATGATTTTACAAACGGAACGAAAATTGTTTCCAACCCAATCATTTTCTGTTTGTATTCGAGAAGGTTTCGACAAAACGAATAAGAAAAATATATTTTTGATAGTTTAGTATTGTGAGTTACCTGGCCTTGACCTCCCCGATTGTCATATTAAAATATCATCACAATAGAAACCATTTGTAAATCTTTCAGAAAAGTCAAACATTAAATTTAAATACATGCTCTTATCTTGGAGTATATTGATATCGAGACGCTTTTGTTTTCCCATTGTTTTTCTCTCCATTTATACTCTAACCGCTGCCTGTTTTGTTTGTTTCGATATAGCTTCTAACCAGGTTGTGACAATTGTAAAATTACTGACTCAATAAGAACTGTCTCAATAAGTGAGATTGATGATTTTCAAAGTTCTAGTTCAAGTTAAACTATTCACAATGTCTGTAGCGATTCAGGTAAAATGGAAATCACGAAATTGCGAGAAGGTTTAATTTCTTTGGGTAACTTTTACAAGTACATCCATTTCGGAGAAATATTAATTGTTCTCAACACTTAGTTTCTCTTCAGAACGAATTTATTACAATTTTCTTTTGAGGTATAATTATTCTACCCGTAAATGATCTCGTTTCATTTCGAGCTCCTGCTAAATCAACTTTTCGCAGTATTTCCACCAAGGAAAAGTTGTAATAAACAAGTTTGTTTTGCTGATTTTGTCGTAACTAACTTCACGGTTGAATTATTCGTCAGACCAGCCTCCATGGTGATAAAAAAAGTATTTTCGTCCAAAATATGAGATTATACAGAATACTTATTCAAGCTCATATAAATAATCCAAAAAAAGTCATAATAGCTGGGTGTTTGGTTACAAGGTCTTCATAACTTCATTTAATTCCATATCCATGAACTGATATTTGTTGTGCTCATAGATGAAAGGGACCTTCACTTTAACAACGGATCCGAACGTCTGTGTTGATAGCTTGTGTAACACTTGATACAAAAATGGCATTAATCATCAAGAAACCGTCTTTTGAAAGATTTTCTTGCATGATACCCATAATGTTAATATCCCATCTTTGTTGTTCATTGTTATTATAACTTTTATTATTTATTGCGTCCCTCTTGTTCTTCACTTTGTTCGACTAAATTCTGCTGGAATTGATCCAGGTCCTCGAGAAGGAAATGTTGTGCAGATGCTACAAAGATTTCCACGCTAGCTTCCCATATCATTCATATAAGTCTCAAATTTAGTGGTATCTTTCATTGATTGATGTATTTGACATCCATTGAAGATGCCTGCTTTTAGCTTCTCAGACCTTAGACTATGGAATTTCTATGTAAAAAACTAACAACATTGATCGCTTTTGTCAAGAGACTCAAGAAATTGCTTCATCGGCCCTATTTTCAGATGTAATGTTGGAAAAATGATTTCTTCTCTCAGAATCACAATTTTATTCGCAATATTTCTTTTTCCAACAACAAGAGCATCTCTGATAGGATTTTTTTGGGTTCACGTGATTTGACTCAACTGTACCAGTCATAAATGAAGCATGGGTATTTAGTATAACAACTCTGGTCGCTCAGTTAATAATTAACTATTTCAAATCGATGTAGGTATTCTAGCTATTCGTTATTCCGTGGGAGGATTGACATAATCTCATATTTTTGTTTCATATAAGTTGAGAGAGCAATCGAAACGGCTGCATATTTATTTCTTTTATGTAGCAGTACTTGAGACTTCGTTTACTGTTATCAATAAAGAGAAGCCAAAATTTTCATCAGATGAAAAATACTGTGCAAAGTTTCATTCTCCTGTATGATATGTGGACAGATATTCTAGTCTGTGAAGAGAAGAGAGGTCATCAAGCTCATTTTGTTGAATATGCTTAGGATCTTATGATTTCCTGCAGTATTCGAAGTCGTTATATACTTGATGGGGAAGAGAAAACTTTTATAACCAAACCGGCTTACACGGTAAACGAGGTAACCAGAAAACAATGATGTGACTATCCACTTACAAAACGGACGATTACCAGTAGCAGCTTCAAATCGGGAGCAGCAGCTCGTCGAAAACCAACTACAGCTGATGAAAATGATGCACCAGCACAAACATATTAAAACCAGCAGTTGCAAGATCTTCGGTGTTTAGAACGACAAGTTCGATTCTTACAACGGTTTCCAGCCGGGTTTTTGTAAATACGCGTACATAATACAGGTACACTTTTATTCATGACATTTTTCGTCTTTCTACCGTTTCCCCGATACCAAGTTGCCTTTTTCTGGAAATTCTAAATTACCTCTCTTTTACAATCTTCTTAGCACGTTTCTATAAAAATCACGTATCTACGTCCCTTTATTTCGCAAATTGTTTCGTGACATCACAAGAGCTCTAGCTTTCGATCTTAGTGTTAATTGAATCAATCGACCACCAGGCATTGCAGCGAACGCATCTCAAACGACGCCAAAGTTTTACGGCGGCCTTCGCTCCATTGTGACGTTATCGTATTACTTTAATGTATGAGTTTTAAGTAGTTAATGGAATGAAATGGATTATTCTATTACCTCTTCGTCGTTCTCGATTTTAATACTCGCGTAATGTATATATTCAGGTTTAATTTAGTAGCGCTCCAATTTGGTTATATTATAAATCTAATGACTTTTCACTCGAAAACAAATATTTTATTGATTTAAAATCCCTTCTATCAAAAATCATCCATAATTACTTACAGTAGTATATGTGCGACAAATGAAGTGGAGCGTACAAATTTACGTTCTGTTAGAAAGAGTATTTTCACTACACTCACGTGATTTAACCGCATCCCATATTTTGGTAATATTTATGACAGCGAATCTTTCTCGATTTCGGGTATATATTTACGTACATTTTATTCAAAATAAATGGTAATACTTACATCGTTTCCATTTATTTTCCAAGCAAGAATTGGCTCGGGATCTGCATAATCCGATGTGCATTTCACGGAAAAGTTATCACCTTCTGCGTACGATTTCACTAACCCGTCGATTTTTGGGTTCGCCTTCGGTATAGCTGTAATAAAAAATTGAGTTATAGTGAACTTGTTTTGTCAGAATTATCAACTATTGTCAGAAGTTAATTAATTGTTCAATGTTACAACTATTAATTGATTCGGTCATTAAGAGTATTAGTAATCTCTTGCGAAAACGATTTGATTGAATAGTTTCTAATGAATTGAATTGGAAAACTGATAGTTTCCAGTTAAAATATAGTCTTTCTGATATAATACAAAAAGGTACTCATCTCATGTAGTTAAGTTTTAGTTCAATATCGACATCAATTTAAATCTCACTTCCCTATTATCACACCTCCGGAGCTTTGTCTCTTCGAGTGTGACAGCTGTCACGAGCAGCAACTACATGTACATGTATATGTATGTGCCTCACTACGGAGAGAATCGAGATGGTCGTGCCTAATTTTCATTACGATCATAATCAGGATAATAAGCTTAACCACAGCTCAGTTTATGGTAAACCCATATACTGACGACGTTGATTATTTGGAGATAATGCTATCTCAATATAAAATTCGCGATGAAGCGTGGGAAAATTGGAACTTGATTGGAAATTGATAACCAGTGAGGTTTATGGATGATTCTGTGCGATAAATGAGTAGTAATTTGATGAGATTTATTTTTTCCCTATCAAATTAAAATGAAAAAATGCAGCTCAATTTGTGATTCATGAGCGTATTAAACGTTTGATACAGCCATCGATTGATATTTGGTTCATAGTCAACGATTTGACGTCAGACAAATTTTAATCCCTGCGCCTTTTGTGTGATGACAAATTTGTAATACGATTGTGATACTTTTGTATGCATCATGATTCAATAATATCAGTACCTGTAATGTGTAGGGAATTCATCTCTTGATTTGTCACGTGGATTAGTTTTTCTCCCATTTTCTCTTAACCATTGCTGCTTTAGCTTTTTCTTGTATTTTCTTGACACTACATCTTTCTTCACTTCTCTTGCTCCCTTCATTAGTCTTAAGTAGCCTTATCATTTTAATTTTGTAGGTTAAACTTTTTTAGTAGGCTTGGCCTCTTCCTCTTATGTTCATTTCCTATTTTGTCTATTTTCGTTACTACCGTGGCTTTTTTAGAGCACTCAATTTTTGCTGCTTTTGAAACTCTCTGAAATCGCAGCCAAATTTGAGAATCGATGTTAAACGCTAATCTCTGCCAATTTAATTAATAATAAAACTGATTCTCAATGCTTAAGATGTAATATGTATCGAAATATTCATTTCTTTTTCTTCATTCCTCCTTAGTATTTTTCTACTATTTCTACTTCTTAGTATCTGTAGCTTGTGTAATATCGTTCAGATCGAAATTGACTACCTTATTTTCTTCTTGAATAATTTTTTCTGATATGTTTTCGTTATGTAGTTCTTCCCTGATTATTTAGCCGAAAGGTTTTTCTAAACCCTATGAATTATTTTTACATTTATGCTCCTAGTTTTCTCTATAACTTGTTTTATTGTGAAGATATGGTCATGTATGTTTTTCCCTTTCCTGAACCCTCGTTGAGACTCTTGTTCTATTCCGTTCATCATTATGTTTCCAATATTTATTCATATACTTTCGACCGCTGAGTATTTACGAAATAATGATTATTGTCATTGCTACAAAATATTCCCCAAGAAAAAGTATGAGATATTCCAAAAATTTATTTCTATTTCAATCCATTTATTATGAGTTCACCAATAGTTGCGCTACAAGAATTTCCAAGACTTATAGTCTTACAGTTATACTGATCTAATAAAAATAGAGGAATGGTAGAAATCAGCATGATAAAATTATTTTTGAGTTACTAAATTAAGATAAATCAAGTACATTTTAGTGACATTCGATTTTTTCGACAAAATCAGATTTTTTCCACCAGCTTCAACTTTTGATCTCTATCCACCTTGTTTCGCTGGTTTTCCGAAATCACTTCGCTACAGGACTAATTTTCATTTCATTTCATTTCATGTCATCATGTGACAAACCGTAAGATTCAGGCATTAATTCCACTCGCAAGCACTTCGAAGCAAATGGTGGGCCATTTTTTCAGAATAACTCAGAATAACATTGTGCAGCTCTTCAATTAAACCATAGAGTGGTGAATTCTCAATGGTATACCAGCATTTTGCCAGAAGTGTTCACAAAACTTAGAGAAACCAATCGCAGAATCATCATCCTTTGTACAGTCCTTGTTTGGAACTCAAGGATTTCTTCTTATTTCCACAGATCAAGAATCAATTGCAAGTTCAACGTTTTTCTACATCTCAAAACTTAGGTAGAAGTCCTCGTTTCATAACTCTATTGGAATTGTATTGATAATGAACAAATAGGTTCTGTTTATATGAACCCTATATCATAGTAAATTTAACTAAAAACAATAATAATAATTCAACGCTGAATGATAATAAAAACGATAATATATGGACATGAACATAGCAAATCATCAAACATAATTTGTGTGGTTATTATCATGATTAATAGCCATTAATTTATGGATTGTCGCAAATGCTATGAACATCTCTATAGGAAGGGGAAATAAGCTCTAAATAGACAATTGTGTTTCGCTGCTAAACCTCCTCAATCATTCATTTATATAGAGACGAGCCTCATTTCACAGTGGGCAAATGGGCAATTCCACAGAGTGTCTATAGCCAATTTAAATTCACTCGATGAGATTATTGATAGGGTACGTTCGTAATTTGGAATCCATATTTGTCTCAATTTTTCACCTAGTAAATACATAATACGAGGGATACATAAAAGGAAAGTCGATATAAAAGTCACTTCTCGATGTTAAGATCAAATCTATTTAGTCATATATCAAATCGAACTTGTTTAACCCGTTCTATTACCTATGCAGTTCTATGTAATATTTTGATGAAAAAATCATTCTAAATCACCTGATGTATTAGTGCCGCTCTGTATATTTTTAGATGCCATTATACTATAGTTGCGCACTGAAATCTGCTATAATTTCAAAAACTTGAACAGTTGCAACGCGCTACTGTGTTTGGCTGGTAGAATAGATTTAGAAGAATGGATATTGCTAAGTGATGAAAAAAATCAGATGTTACGATTATCCGAGATACAAACAGGTGCCCTTTGTCGCACAGGGAGCGTTAAAAAAAATATAATGATATATCATCCACCCTATCAACCTGATTAGTCCACGTGTTATTTTTGGTTATTTGTTTTTCCTACAACATTTACGTAATCAACCTTTCACGAAAGAGCCTGAGATAGATGAAGCCAATCATTCAGTTTTTAATAGCTTTCAAGAAGATAAATGATGATGAACATAAATGGAACCATTTTCCCATAAAATTTTTAGGTGGTTTTGCATCTAGAAATATATAGCGTCACCCTCGTAAGTAAAGATAGTCATAGAAGACACGATTTTTTGTTGTGGATTGTTAGCTAATTCTAATATTCATTTATCCAACATATTACCATTTCTTTCAGTACGCTAATGAAGAATTTTTTTTAATATAAAATATTACGAACACAATATTTGATGGAAATATTTTCGAAATGCGAAATCATTTTCAAATGAAAAAAGTTGGATTTACAACGTCCGTCAAATATTTTACGAACAAATATATGAGAAAAAAAAATGGAATTTGATTTATTCCCGAAACTCGCGTAATTTATCCGGATGGAAAAAGACCACATTTCATCTCACGAAGTAAATTTGAGAGAGATTTTCTTTTCTTGGCGACTTTGAATAAATTTCTAAAACTAGATCGACGTTTTTGCATTATTCTTCATTTAAATTTCGGGTCAGCGCAAAAGGTGGCTTCTCTTAATTTATAGAAATATCGAACGCAGCGTCTTCTTTGGAGCCATCAGGTAATATTGATATATAGATATGAAAATTAGCTCCATAGAAAATTTAAATCGCTTAACGACGTGCCATTCATGTTTTCATGGAAGGTTATCAGACATCCATCGTAATATTTAGAAGCTTAAAATCATAACCAGTTTCTTATTGATCTTTTTAAAACATTTATAAACCCCATTAGTGTTATACAATATAACGTTAACAAATGCTCTAATTCATGAACTATTTATATTGTGCTACACACTGGTAATTTAGGCCCGTAAAGTGGTAATATTTTTCTTCTATTCTTTTCTATTTCTTGTTTTCGACTTCTAGTCCCGAACTCCCCTGTTCATTAGATCTCTTTATGCCTCTCTATACCATTTCTCCCTTTTTTCGTTTATGTCATATTTATATCGGTCATTTTCTTCGCCATTCTCTATTCCGGCATTCTTTCTGTGTCCCAGCTATTCTAGTCTTCTGGATTTTATAATTTTACTAATTTCTTGTTTAAAGTAATATCGGTCTGATGGCTGTCTGATAGGGATGTAGCTTAGTTTTTTGGAATACGTTCTTGGAGATAAGTATCTTGTTTATTGTACCTGCCTGTTTGTATCCTTGAGGTAACTATTGACTTGCTTGAATTCAATTGCGAGTGTAATTCTACTTCTACAAAGATTTTTCATTCGTTTTAAGAAGCGTCATTCTAATGAACTCGGATTTCTCTTCGTTTACTCTTAGGTTTAATATTTCTGCCATTTCTATGGAAGTCTCTTTCACATGTTGAGTAGATTATCTCTTCATCCGCATAGGCTAACAACTGTGTTGTTAATGATTTTAGTTTTCCCGTCATGTTTATTCCGCTTTTTCGGACTATCCATTCTAGTATTTTGTTTAATTGGTACTTTCGGGTCTCCGTTATTTGTGAAGATTTTTTTCTTGTATCAGTATCATATGCCTTTTGGGCGTCAAAAAAATTGCAGTGTTACTGATAATTCGGGTCAAAATCCTAGCAGGGCTCTTCTCCATATTATTTTATTTGACATTATGTTATACGCTGAGTCCAAAAGTGCAGTTCCTCGGTCACCCTTTTCCCCTTTTTTGTTCAGTAGCACAATCATCGCAGTTGCCCAAACCTCTGGTATTATCTTATTTTCCTATATAACATTAATAAAATATTGGTTTTATTTTCATCATCACCTCTATAATTTATAAATTCCGAATAAATTTATTTTTTTCAGAAGCATTTATTGGTATAGTATCATTTTTGCAACTTCTTCTTTAGTTGGTGTTGGTAATTTCTCTTCTTTTTGCCACATTGGATCAATTTCTGTATTCATCTCCTTCCACCTTCTCAGAGTTTCGTCTCCATCTTACCTTTTTATATTATGGATAAAAGTTCTTCACTTCTTTATTTACAATGCATTATGTCCTGTTCCCCATTTCTTGTGTGCTCTGCATATCTTCTCCGTTATTTTTCTTTGCATTTCGTACTGTCTCTCATCTTCATCAGCACCTTTTTTAAGCATTTTCTATTCAATATTTTTCCCTGTTTCATTTCTTTCTTACATTCTTCGTTAAAACATTCCCTCTATTTATTTTTTGTTTTTGTTTGGTATTATTTCATCTGCTGCTTTCTTAATGTTTCCATTCATTATTTATATTTAGGTTCTCTATTTGGCTAAGCCTTTTTCCAATTTCTGGAAGCATTGAATGGAGAAATGGATAGGAGTGGTAAAGGCAGGTATAGGAAAGTTTGCTAAAGAATGATTAGAAGAAGATGCACAGGACGAGATCAAATCGAGAAATTTAATGAAGAATATGGAACTAACAATATAAAGAAAACTCTGAAGCCAAGGGATGATGAAATATTTTTGTGCTGTTTTATATATTGAATTGATTTGAATTAATTTTCACAGAGTGAGTTATGAGGAGCTTCACAAACTATAAAATCTGTTTAAATTATGTGACAACATTGTCGCATATGTCATTTTCGTTGATTATGTGTTTAAAAATCACTTATTGCGTGAGAAATATTATACAGGGTGTCATATTCAATACAATTATCAGGAAAAAATTTAAAAAACAAATGGGTTGTGTGAACACAGTAGCCGAAAAAAATATGATTTTTTAATAAAATTATCACATATTTGGATGTCACAAACTCTCGGGATATAAAGTAATCTATTTACCATTGAATATATAATTTCAGGATATTATGAACTGATAAAAATATGCTTTTATGACACTCAAGAATATTGTCGGAGGCAATTCACCGTCTGATCATCGGAAACGCCGCAGCAGGAAGTTTCCATTTCATTTTCCATTAAATAAGTTCTAGTATATTCCGTCTTGGCAAAAGGAGTGTCGTCAATAATGGTATCCCGTCGAGATTAGGTTATGGAAAAGCAGCAAGGCGGAAATAGCATATATTTTTTCCCATATTCAATTAAAGAAACTTGATGAAAAAAAGTTTCACCGCATAAAAACAGAAAAAAATTCTCTATATTTCCAATTGTATCAATAAAGCATTTTGTATTCCACAATATTTTCAAATTTCATCATTATTAAGAAAGAAGTCAAAGAGGACTGATATCATATCTTGATGACATGAAAACACCTTTTTTTCATTAATCAACTTGTTTCCTGATGAATATACTCTTATGTTCAACTGTTTCAAAAAATATTTGTACATTAGCTGTGGAAATTTTATCAATTTATGTCAAAAAACGTCGCTTCTTATGTTTTGAATCGGAAATTATACGTCATTTATGTATGTTCTCTACAAGTGAATGCCAGAACTTTTTGATACTGCTCTTATATATTCTAGCGAGTATTATAATAAAAATAAATAGTTGTGGAAGCTCTCGAGTTCTCAAAGTTATACCAGTTTAAATCTATCACCAAATATACGTGTTACGTCATATTGGATCGTGCAATTTTTTTATCGTTCCCAAGTTCAACTCCTCCGCTAATATTTGGTGCATCTCAATTTTGGCTGGAAAATAACACCACATAAAAATATATTTTTGACAATTCGTTTCGTTCAATTCGTCTTTCATTCAAATTGTTATAATATGAAATAACAAGTATAAAGTATGCAATTACATATAACTTAATTTCGCATTATATATAAAAATATCTGCCTACTTCGTTATTGATGCCTGCCCAAGCATCGAGTCGAAGTACCCTAAATAGTTCAGTACCTTTAATGCTGGATGAGCAGAGGGGAGATTGGAAATGAATAACGACTAGAGAATGTTTGAATTGACAGCCAAAATAGACAGAATATTCGATAGTCAGAAAAACTATAAATATTTTTATAGTCGGTGTTTCAAATTTCGGAAGGATGCTCAAAATTGTTTCGCGAAATTGCGGATTTATACAAAACAACGAAGCAACACTTTACTATTCTCATAAATACTAACTAACTATAAAAATCTATGCTAGTTATTTGTTTCAAGCTAACGATGTTTTAGTTCAATAATCAAATTTTGTGTCACTGTTTCTTATCAGTAACTTTGTTATAATGACAGAAATATTTTTCGAATTAATTATGATTTGTTACATCTAAAAGTACGTGCTTCAAAATTTAGGTGTACTGAAAAAATAACGGGAATAATTTTATTGCAAGTGAAGTGAAAAATATTCATAAAATAGAATTAATTTGGATTGTAATATACTTACTCCAAAGCTGAAACCATAATTGGCTACATTCAAAATAGATTTCTTTTTTTATTGCAACTCAGTCAATATTTTAACTAATATCAAAAAGCATCACTTTTGGTACAATTTCCGTTCTCTAAAAAAACCAGAAATAGCTTGTTACTGATTCTGGACTGTTAGGTGGATGAGGAAAAATTAAAAAGCGGTGAAAAAATCTCTAAGTCTAATTGATTTGAGGTATATTATATTATCATAATGTTTAAGAAAAGCCGTTCCGCTATTTTTCAGGTCTTTTCATTTTGCAAGATTTTAGATATTCAATAAACTCTCAAATATTTCTAGCTTATTCAAAAAATCAAATATTTCTCCGAAGGTTGTCCCTGTCGTTTCTATTTTTTAATTGAATCATTACCACTATTTAATCAATCATTCTTATTATCAGCTTGAGCCAATCAAGAAGAATCACCATCAAGAAGATTTTTCGATAGTTGAATATATGCAAAATTTGTAAGTCAGAGAGTTTGATTATTTCTTACAACTCTTAGATTCTCAGATTTTTCTATCTTTAATCAGTTTCAAAAGATAAAATTGATTCCTTCTCATCACATTGTCCAGAAAATACATTTTCTTCTACTTTATTACTTCAATGCAGTTCATTATTGACACTTTCAAAGACAATGCTTCTACTTTATATGAAAAAAACTATCTAAAAAACACAACCATTCTATGTTTAAGCTATAGAATAGTGGTTCTTCTTTATTTTGAGAAAATGGCTTCAACTACTCCAATACTATATCGTCTTATTACTATTTATATCTGAACTCGACAAATACAAAAATATTTGCTCCTTTTCGATAAGCATACTATTGAACTGGAGTATTGTTTACAGTTACTTATTTGATACCCCTGTCATCTCCCTTTCCGTATACAAAATTAAGTATGATCTGAAGTTGGGGCGAAAATTCAACCTTAATAGTCCTACCCAACTTAATACTACAAACGTTATTAGGCCATCTATATGATTTGTCCAAGTGGTGGAACCATGCATGTGTGACTACCAGACACTCACCGTGATATATGGTTAACTCCTCTCTCATGTACCAGCAGTATGTTGAATCATTAGTGATGCCTATAGCATAGATTTTGAGCCTCATTTTACCGTTTCTGATTAGAAGGTCAGTAACCAGTCGTATTTAGCTCCTATTTAAGTAGAAATGTTGATTATTAAGATAGGCGTGAGCTTTAGCTTGCCTCATGCCAGAGCAGGTTTCGATTAAATGCGATAGCTTCACATTTAGCTACACCAATAATGGGTTCTGGACCCTTTGGTGATCCCAGCTTTCATTGTCCTAGTGACTAGTCACCTAAACGAACTGGATTTGCTGCCATCACTTACCAGATATTGTAAGATTTTTTCGCATTCCAACACGAGACTAGAGCACATAATTTCAGCTTTTATTGTAGCTCTGCTCACTGAGCAATTTTATAATACGAGGCATATTTTTTAAGTAAGTACAGTTTTGGAATTAGGTTAGGTTAGGTTAGGGTTAAAAAAAGAAGTGTAAAGATATCGCAATAATTTTATTTTTACATGAAAGTCTGTACCTTAATCTACTTTTCTACATAATTTCCGTTAATAATGAGGCAATTGTCGTAACGTGGGACCAGTTTTTGAATACCCTCTTCATAAAATTCTGCCGCCTGACTTGTTAACCACTGTTTTGACTTGGAGACGCTGACCGCCCAGGTGTTTCTTCAAGTGCAGGAACAAATGGTAGTCGCTGGGCGCCAGATCAGGGCTGTAGGGAGGATGATCTAGAGTTTCCCATTGAAAAGATTTGATGAGATCTTTGGCCCGATTAACCACATGCAGTAAAACGATACCCTTACTCAACTTGCCACGTCTTTTGTTCTAGATTGCACGACGCGGATTGTTCAATACATTTTATTTATTGTCTCATTACGAGGACGAAACTCCACTAGCAATACTCCTTTTCTGTTCTAAAAAACTGTGCACTTTGTACTTTGTTTCTATGAAAAATACAATCTTATCCTATGTCCAATACAATTATTCCTAATTTTCATGATTGGTATATGATATACATAAATTCATTCAGAATATTAGATCAATAATTGCAACCAAGCACGAAATCTATTGATTATTCTATTGTGATCATACATGTATAAAAAATAGTTTTCTACACCACTGAGCTCTGCCTGTCGACGTTTTCATGGTGTAGAATGAGAAGCGTCGGATATCCAATAACCTCCTATGCTTGGTTGCTTATATTTCTCGTTTACTTGCTCGTGAGACCCGAATTCTCCAATAATCTTAGTCTGTTTAATAGTATTCGTTCGCTAATAAGCGATATATCATTGTATTATGAAGAAACTGTCTCATAATATTGTATTCATACTATTTACATATGACAGCATAATGGAATTTCATTTTTTCCGCTAAGAAATGGATACAAGAAATCTAATACTTTAAAATCCGTTACAAGTTATGTTGTTTTGATATTATTAGGATTATTAATATGTGACTAGATTAGGACAACGGGATGCAGAATGGGAAATACGTTTGTATGTGAATGCAAATGAGAGACGCTATTTGAACTAACCAAAATCAAACTACAAAGGTTGAATCGAAATCATGGAGGGAACTAGTTTAGTTTATTTGATAAGAGAGTGTAGCTATGATGTACAAATAACACAGTATACACAAAATTTTTTAAATAATTACAAGATACGTAGTAAATAGTGGCAAATACGACCTTAGAATGAATGCAGGCACATGAATTTGTCATGTGCCTGCTAGGTACATGTAAGTGAATGGTTAACGGGGGCTTTTGGTGATGAAGGTACTAAACGAGCAAGAGTATTTGGCTGATATACCGAATTTGGAATGATATCGTTTGGTGAGGAGGCACTTTCTGGTTGTTTCTGTTCTTCAGTTGCTATGAAAACATTGAAAGAATGAAACGTATGATCGAAGAAGATCAAAAATGAGCCTGTCAAGCGATGGAGGTAACTTGGGATCATTCGAACAAATGAATTCTATCAATAATAACCTCGAATGATGGATATTCTCAAAAATATAATTTAAAATAGAAGTTTTTTGGGAAACGTATTTATATATATATATATATATATATATATATATATATATATATATATATATATATATATATATATATATATATCCCCTTTTATAGCGTTATACGCCTTTGGGTTCCTAATCTCCAGGCCTGTCTATCTTGCCAGTCGTCGACTGCTAGGTTCCTTTCGGACATTGCTCTAGTGATTCCTTGTAGCTATGTTCTAGGTGGTCTTCCCCTCTTTCTTTTTTCTTTGGGGGTCCATTCTAATATTATTCTTGGTAGTCGTTCTCTTCCCATTCTCTTAACGTGTCCGTACCAAATCAACTGTTTCTTTTCTATATCTTCTACTAAAGTTCTTTCTACTTTCAATTGTCTTCTTATTTCCTCGTTTCTTATATGTTACGTTCTAGATATTCTTGCTGCTCTCCTCCAGAAATCCATTTCCACTGCATTTAAGTTATTTTTTTGCTTTTCTGTAAGTTGCCAAACCTCGGAGCTATATGTAATTATTGGTTGTAAAATGGCGTTGTATGGAAACGTATTTATACCTACCGATATATGTGTATAAGTTTTCTTAGAAGTTTACATATTCATCAGAGGAACAGAACAATTCATATTATAACGATACACGTCAACTGCAATTGTTACAATTGAAAATCTACCTACAAATAAGAAGCATTGCAATTTAATTTAATTCAATCAATTTGGCTCCAGACTAGGGACCAAATCTATGAAGTTATCAATGTTATAAATAAAACAAAAGTATTTCTTCGTGCCAGTGAAAAAATTTACAAATTATATTAATTAATAACTGTAAGTATTTAATCAGAAAATCTTTGATTTCCTTTTAATTGCTTCATATGTGATTCCTTCTCTAGCTCTGAAGCATAAAAGCTTCTTTTTAGTGATATAAACACATTTTTGCTTTCCTTCTAAGTTATGCTACGAGATTGTTTATTTTGAGTCACATTTTATGTCCCATTGAATCTGTATTATGATACTGATTTCAACAATATCGTCAAAAATTAAATTTTTTATCAGCTGATATATCGAAAGCTATATCTGATGCGAAAATGTCTTTAAAATTTCTTTGTTAGTCATAAATAGATAGAATTTGGTTCTGCTACTACAAATCTATCATCTATATCAATAATTCCATCACACCATTGGATAGTTAAGTAATTCAAGTATATATAACACTTAGTGAGGGTTATGATACATCACACGCTATAGAAGTGAAAAGGCCGCCACTTTGAGGTCATGTTGCTGCGTATTAAGATTTCAATTCAGCTTAAGTTATGGCTCAGAGAAGCTATAACGTTCATTTGAATATAAATCTAAGTTTTTCGTTAAAATCGATAAGTTATGTATGAAAGATGGTTGTAAAATAGTGGCAGAGAATATAATGATTAGTGGAGATGAAAAAATACAGATACAGAGATTATAAACGGTGAGAAAGGCTACTTAAGAAGTTCAAAACATCATTATCAATCAAGTAGAACGAATGCACCTTAGAAGATAAACGGCAGTTCCAGTACACTTGCACCTAGGGCAGTTGAAATTATAGAAGCTGATGTTAAAATTGCTAACATCAATTGTGAACGATTCAGAGGTTACATTGGGTAACAACAAGTAGAAATTACGTATAACAATCCCTTCCGACATAAATTTCTATATGAAACTTGTTGATAGGTTACAGTTGCTGTTATAAACAGAAGTTGGAAACCAGATGTATTTATTAGTGATCAAAAATGATCATGACATACATAAATAATAATATTTTGTGTGAAAAATATTATGCGTTGTTATTTCAATTTAATTACGAATACCGACGCGACGTTTTAACTACAGGACTTGAAACCGAGACAAACTTCTACAAAACGGCGAAGCTGTCACAACGTAAGTATTTGAAATAACCAGGGCATGGCGCTGCTATACTTTTATATATCACATTACATATTAATTACTTTCAATCATAACAATGCATTATATTATAGAAATAATGATATATGACATAATTTGGCACCTTTAAGCTACATGCGCTTATAATATATCTCTCGATCACAACGCCGACCTGGCGACCACAGCGTGAGATAACTAATGCGCCCGTGAAATGAAAACTTATTTCAAGACCAGTATGTAAGACAGTGCCTCCAACTTTCAGTTTTTACCACGTATCTATTATCACTTATTTCTTTCCCTTCTTTGCAAAATATTTAGAATCTCACAACTTGATATTTGTTGAACTATATTCACCGCTTTAATGTGTTTTTTGTCATAGATGTTGATACCTGAATTTTGAATTATGGTAGTACTATTCTCACTTGAAGGAGCAAAAAATAAGATAAAAGATAAATAATGAAGGATTCTGCTGTCTTGTCCGGCATCCCATTATTGAAATAATTTAATTTATTACATGAGACATGAGAGAGAATGTTATAGTGGAATTTTTAAATTGGCATTACTTGAAAAATAAGCTTCGTCAGAACTGAAGTCTTCCAGTTTAGTTATTATTGGTAACATAACATTCATCCTTTCCCTTCATTAAGTGTACAACACGATTTTGCCATACAGCATTGTCAAATTCCTATGAAACAAAATATCAATAAACAACTGCTTTGTCTTGGAAATATTTTAAGAATATTCATCTTTCTAATTTTTATAGATGTTATTATCTCATCTTTCTTGAAAATGGTACTGTGAGTTTTGTTTTAAACTCGGGAATGATACAATGCGTTATTTATAGTAAGGACTGAATTTGGCGAAATGTTTGGTAGGAGCTTATTCAGGAACAAAAACAAACAGGATTGTGAAATCTTTTAAACGGATAATGCATTTGATAAAAAACGATCTCTGCTTCCAGTATGAAGAATAATTACTGGTTTTCCCTTGAGCCTATTGACCGACGAGTATTAAAGTTATTATTTTCAGAATTCCCAAACCAGCCATATTTATCTACGTCAACTTTTATCAGTTTCCGGATAACTTTCTTTCCTTTTTGTGTATGATCCATAACATTCCCAATTTGAACAGCACGGTAAATAATAGAATATGGAATTGAGGTTAATTGTTCAATCTATTTCTATCTAACAGCATTTTCTTACTGATCTCCATGTTATCGCCATAGGCACTCAAAATTATACAAAATAGTTTTTTGACGTTGGACATTTAAACCATTATGTCCGAACTTTCAACTGACTTAGCACTATTCGACACTGAATTATCATCAAGTAGTTAATAATGATGAAAACACTAAACTTTGACATAGCGTCAAAAACGTTCAACGTTAGAGGTCCGGCTCTGTAAAATTTTGCTTTCTTCATTTTAATAGGTATTTTGGCCTGTTTGAATTCTAATTATGACTTTCATAGTTTCCTATAACTTTAACAATATATTTTTCTTGAGTAAAGAGTGATAAGTCTATGTGAACCCTGCAAAACCAATACAGAGTTATACATATAAATGTTAATAAAATATTTTGAACAATATTTACTTTTCTATCTCTCTGTCAGAAAGGTAATTACTTTAATGTGTTTTTCAGATTTTTGTATGGACAAGCGTACAAAGATCTGAAAAACACATTAAAGTAATTATAACGTGAATTCAAATCAACACTGTCAACTATTACTGTCAGCAGTCGAAACCAAACTAGATGTTTCATTTAATGGAATGAATGGTTCAGGTTTTTCGAGATAATCAGCTGGCTTTTTATTTGCATGCACGTGTTTTATGGTGATATCCTAATTTCACTAGTGTTACTTATAATTTATAATGAGAAAAGTGAAATAGTCTAATATTATCGTGGAAATAAAATATCATGACAATTAATAGAATCACAACATTTTTTAGTAAGCAGAAATAGGTATGCGAGTATTCTGAACCGTATAAAATTTTAGTGAGAATATAAGCAGTTCGATTTGATTTATTCTACTACTACTCAAATATAAAGTAGTATTATTAAAAAACATTGTCGTATACCTTATCGAGCTTCTAAAGGTGCGTCACTGTATTTTCCCTCGACTATTTTCTTACTACCCCATCGCTTTATCCCTAAAACAAACTTCTTGCCGCCTCCCGGGATCACATTACTCTGATACCTGCCAGAAATTATACGCTCGCGATACAAGATCTCTGTTTATACAACGTAGGAACCTAGAAGGACTAAATGCTATTATCCATTTACATATTAAATGCCTCCTGTGGGTAAGCAAAGCAGTGGCTTGAGGTACGCCAGCACGGGCGGGAAGAGAATTTATTAGTCGACAAGGGGACGTTAACTACAGAAGATAACAACGTATGATGAACTGTGGAAAAGTACATTGTTGAAAAAACGAAAAGTGCTGTTACCTTTTGTCGCTGTTTAAATGCATTAATTAGTCAGTCGGCACCATAAAGAAAGAGGAGGAGATTAATTTTTTCGTGGGGGGATCAACATATTTGTGAAATGATTCACACAAGCTATAACTTTATTTCGCACAATATGCTAATATCCATAATTCTTATCAACATATCTTTAGAAAAACGTTTTCTAGTTACTTTCCAGTATTTCTATAGCAACCTTGATGTTGATTGCTCTAGTTATATATTCCAGTCAGATAAAGGGTTCCAACCTTGAAGATTCTGGGGATTGGATGAGTTTCCAAAACAGAAAATTTTTCAATTTTCCATCACAACTAGCGAAATCCGAATAGAAATCAAATCTCTTGTTATTAATGTATCACTAGGATGTTTGATTTTGTAGTACCATGAGAGAATATTTGGTAAGGTGCAATCATGAGGAAATTTGAAATTTTAGTTGGGACATTACTAGTTTTTCTACCCAATTTGAAATTGTTCAGTTTTGCTTGAATAAAGCCTAGTCAATAATGATTATTTACAACGTTTCTTGTAACTAAACTTCATTGCAGGTTGAATTATGAGAAAATATGTTACCGGAATTCTGTGATATCTAGGAATTGTATACAAATCCCAGGAAATTTATATAATTCCGAAGCTATTTAGAAAATGTTTGAAATATTGTTTCAAAAACTATTTAATACATAAATGTCCTAGAAAATGTGCATAATTTCTAGAAAAAGTGCACAATTCCCAGAAATTGTATATAATTCCAATATCCTATTTGGAAATGTATAAAAATAATGCTTTCTGTAATAAAACATGTTGTTAAAATGTGAATAATTTATCAAAGCACTCCTTGGTAAATGTATTTATCTCAAAATCGACTTATATTATTCTTATAAAGTTAAACTTCAGATCCAAATTCTTCATCGGATGATTCTTCAGCAACAGCGCAAATAGCGTGGATTGCACATCCACATTCTCTACATATATGAGCCTCTGTAGTTACTTGTGAACAGACGCTGCATTGGAGGGTGCAAACTGGAGGTTGCATATTTGTATCGCGTTGATCTGAATCGTTGCTAGAAACTTGACTTCCCCTTAGAGGATTAAGATGCAGGGACTTCTTCTTCCTTTTTGGTAAGGTCCTGTATAATTTTCTCTAAAACTTCTTCAGCGAGGTCGCCTGATCAGACAAAATAATACCCTCTCCTCGCCCCGCTATCCCATCATACCCATAGATATCTCTAATACTTCCATTTCCGATTGCTATTAAGACAATGTATAGGAAATGTGTCTAATATGATTTATTTTACACATTTCCGTGTGATTTAGGAATTACATATATAAAAGAAACGAAATTTCACACTCTAGTGGCGTAATTATCTTCCTCATGTTTGCAGATAATGTCACTTCTTCAAGTAATTATCGTCTATTTTCTCGTGGACTTCCTCGTTAACATCCAAGTCAGCCGAAATGCTTTGGTAACAAGTCAATCGATCGTAATCGTCCCAATCTAGTCCATAATATTCTGTCTGTAAGATCCTCACACCACAAAATTTCAGTGGCTTCATTACAGTACGATATCAAACTTGTTGTACAGGCACTGACTATCTGACTGCAAGCTCATTTCTATGAAAGACATCTACCTGATCTATTGGTATCTTTATACTTTGTTACAAGAAATTATGGGCAGCGCTTTAAACATTTCCACTTTCAGTTAAAATGATTTCAATAGACTCAGAGCCTACTAAAGTCTCTATTCACTTCAACCTCGTCTCAATTTGAGTAAATACCTTACATGGATAGATGTTTGATTGTCCAGGAATGGAAATAAAAATTATTACTTCAACAGAATTGCGTTGGTAAGCTTTAGATGGATGCTCACAGTTTGAGGTTTCTTCATGTTTTCTGTGGAGCTGTGTACATATGGAAAAATGCGAAAAACAATAAAAATAATGTACGAACATTACGAGATGATAAGCTAAAATGAAAATGAAGATGTCAAAATGGGTAAAAATAGTTGTGCTGTTGAATTGCTTGATTATTTTGCACTTTATCAACGGAATCATCATACGCACGTCACTTATATACAACATTTAATTAGCAACAAAAGATGTGAGTACACTATTGATTACATAAGCAGGGACACTTGCCCTAACTGGTATATTTTCCATAGTATCTCGTTGCCAATGTATGAAAATGTTACTGAAGGGTTACGTTGTATCCTTCCTGAATAGTTGTCCACATTTTCATTCTTAATAGTTGTAACCTCAGCACTACGCTTCTGTTTGGGTGTCCATCGTACAAGTACATTCAAAGCTCATGGAGAAATTGGAGAGCTACCACTTTCTTACCTACGACAATATCTGAGCATCTTGTACGCTGTCTCCCATCGAATATAAGAAATCCTATAATTCGCAACGTCGTAATTGACCGTTTTATAAAGAAATTTCAAACCAGCTCAACTACTATTCATCTTTATCTTAAAATCAACACATATCTATCCAGTATGAATCTGTAAGTCCCAAATATCTATGATATATCAACAATTATCATGCTACAACAGCTCTCCCTACTACACACATAGAACTTATTGTGTATTGTGTACCATTTAGCAGTACTTAAGGATTTCTAAGAAATTTTGCTCTAAAAATATCCTCATGATAACTGATTCCCAAAGTTTACTAACGGCAAGCTACAAAAAATATTTCAACCACCGTATAATCATTCTTATTGAGAAGAAGCTACTACAAAAACAAAAATATAAATGTTTATAGTGGATAGAATAGCAAAAAATGCATACAAGAATCAGTAAAGAATATTTATATAGTTTATATACCGATTTAAAACCATTAAAAACTATCACGAGCGGGAAATCTTAAGCTAATGTGCGGAATGTGCACCAGTAATACTATAAGGTACGAAAAAAGAATCAACTACCACATTCACTGGAGAAGCTACTTCAAGTAGACCAAAGAAATTTATGTACTACCAGGAAGACTGCAAACTAACTAACAAAATCTAGATTGTGGTCTGGAATTTATCAAACATCAATTAATTGCTCATTTGTGGTCGATGCGAATAAAAAATAAACAAATATATTTTTCGCGAATAATCTCTAGTTTTATATTTGGTAGATCTTCTACATAAATACACAATATGTAAACAGAATACTAAATTCCCATTATCAATATAGTTCGAAATAATTGAGGTTTTATTGAAACCTAATATGAGTATCTATGAAATTTGAACAATATGTAGTTAATTAATTCATTAATCAAATATTTATATTCGTTACATTATACGAACGATCAATTCGGTCCATTTGAACATTTATAATCTCTAGACGCGATAGATTAATCCGAAATATATTTACTGACATATCTATATTTAATATTATGGATGGATATAATATTAAACTCACCAGAAAACACATATCATATATGTAATATTAGTATAGTCTTCCTAAAGTCAATGTAGAGAGAGATATTTTTAATTCCATTGATGGCAAACGCCACCCAATCGGATGCATATAAAATTGGAATAATAAATATATGTAAATATAAGGAATAAATATTTTTTACGGATGCTATGAAATGTTCTTTTTCATCACTTCCAATTATCGAAACGGAGATTTTTTCATGGAGTAGGAATTTTACACCGTTATGGTGAGAAATAATTTTTCATTGTCAAATTTATACCTCGCGTTTTCCATGTTGACAACGTTGTGTTGCCACAAGGCATTTTTGTTTCTTATTTCTGGCTCAGTTAGCTATTGGCCTCACAAAGACATGTCGTTGTGAGGAAATTATCCAATACTACAACAAAAGCAACTTTAAATTTCGAATTCACAAAAGAATTCTACTAAATTCACAAAAAATATATAAAGCATCGATGAAGCACGGACGAGAAATGCTTTTATCAATTATCAAAATGGCAAATGTACAAACCCGTGAGAATAAATAATTTTACCACCTTAACAAAGTATTTTTAATACCACTCCGTGGCGGTTCGAATTCCTGCAATATAACTGAATATATCAGTAACTCTATGGATGATATCTATAAGAAATAGATTAGATCAAATTATATGATAAATACATTCAAAATATTCAGAATACAGCTACTGATATATTCAGGTATTATTGAACTTAAGCCATTTCCTTGATCCGCGTTTTTCACAACCAATTTAATATTTCTTTTATTGAGTAATTAATATTGTTTATCTATTTACTATGATGTATTCTTTTTTTTTCATTTCCATTAAATTTGCATGAAAAAAGTAAATCATTCTAGAAAACTACCTCACATCAGTAAAAATAAAAGTAAACTCCACGGCAGCAAAGCTGTCTTAAATTTATTGTTAGATTTATTCAAGGATCAAAATACAAATTCAAATTCGCGCGAAAGTCTGTGGTAAATGGACTCATTTTTCTGTACACATATAACAGATACAAAGCTCATTTTTATGAGAATAAACAGCAGGCATAAAACAAATTACAATTTGTATTTTCATGCAGTTACATTTTCCGAAACGTTCCGTAAAGAAATAAAAGTAGCTGTAAGACATTTTTACAGCATTATGACTCTATTCCATCGTTTACAGAATGGGATATATGCACATTATGAATCCCATTGAAGTTCATTTTTACGTGTGATTCCACCTCGAAATATTCAGCTCAATTGAACAATTTGATAATTCACAAATTAACAGCACATATTTAAGTTCGCTGATTGGGAATAATTATTAATTTATGAGTAGTAGAGGAATATATCGAAGAAATTAGAACATTTCGAAAAGAAATAGTTGATGTTGGGTTGCAAGACGTAGTACTTTCTGTTATCATTTTTGTGTTAATTCGATTTTATTCTAAATTTGTGAGATAAAAAGAAAGAAAAAAAGAAACAAACCAAGTGCTTAAATATACTCATCCAAATACTTTTTATACAAGAATAACATGCCTACACTTACCACAATGTATGCAACTCACTCTGTTTGTTTGTCTGCCTGTTTGGAAATCTCTAATCTAATTTTCATCAAATTTTAATTAATTTATTGACTTTTGAACAACGCGTCACGTACCAATCATTTTTTATTTAAATAAAAAACTAGAAATATAAAATCTTCTAAGCTGTCAATCCTTTTCGTTGATGTTTTACGTGAAATACCTCGTATGTATTTTACGTAATTTTTATTTTGTTTCCATTTTCAGTTATCGTTAGTGCTTTAAACATAATAATCATCACAGATACTTTCTTGCTGCCACCCTACCACAAGAAAACAGTCAGGTAAACAAAGGATCATACAAGTTTTCATAACTTTTTGTGAGGTTTTCCGTTAATCTGTCACCTCCTCTAGAAGACTTTAAGCAGAAACCTTACGATTTCTCAGTACAATGTTCCCACAAATGTACAGTCGATTTCCCAAGACCATTGTGAAAGAGTAATTTGCATTAAGGTATATTAGAAAGCATATATAAATGAAGTAGCTCCCTAAGTCACCTGATATTACCCCCCTTGATTTTTTTGTAAATGTAGGCTCTACGTTAACCGACAATTTAGAAGCCTTAATGGAAGGAATTAGGAATGAAAAATGAAAACTATTTATGTAAATTCTAAATATAGAATTGAGTTAATTCCGATTTTTATCACTTTTCCCGTTATTTTTGTGTGACTCATAATATGCGGAATAAAATAAACTGTTTGTCGTGTTTCTACATTTTTTTCAAAGATTAACATTGTCTACGTTCAATAAATTTTTTGCATTACTTTATCATAACCTTTCAGACAATGAGATTTCAAATGTGAATTAACTTTGAAAGCACGTGGTTCGTGAACGCGACTTAGAATCATATGGCTGGTAAATCGAGTCTCATTAAAGACATGAATAAAAAAGTCAATTTATCTATAAGAAACTTAAACAATTTTTAATTTCCTCTAACCTACTTTTTCTACAGAATGCACTAAAAATAAAAATTTCAGCGGAAATCATAGTACAATGGGTCTTGTTGAATAAATACCGATGATGAGAAGGTTGAGAAAGTATATTGTACTATCTAATGATACACTGAAACATCTACTATTAAGTGTTAATCAAATTCATTGTAATGTTAATGTGATGTAATTTTAAATAGAATTTTTAAAATATGTTTTCAAGCACAATAAATTTTAACTTTACTCATTAGCAGTTTTTTTTAACTAATTATAGTGAGCGATAATTTCTTTATTACCATTTCTTCACCTATACCTTTTCAACTTTGTCATCATTATCATCTATAATTTCAATTATTCTTCTGTATTCAATTGTACTAATATTTGTCATGTTTCATTCTTCTTCCTCTACTATTTTTACTATAACCTTCCATCCGTTTCTGTCCTTTATTCTTCCTCTCCACTCAGTTATTCTCAAATCCAATGTTAGCTCTCCTTCTGCGTGCTTCTTCTTTTTTTTTTGTTCTCTTTCAGCAATTCTGTTTTCATTCATTCTGCAGACATGTTCCAACTACCCGACTCCTTTGGGTTCTGAATTTTCGCGCCATATTAGTTTTGTTATACAGTGCTTTTCAGATAAAAGTATCCACCTTTAATAACTTTTGTAATACTGGTATTTAGAAAAAATCCAAAAACACGTCAATTTATGTTGGAAGGGGCAAGCATTATGGCTTATTTAAACTTACTGGAAAAGCCACCCCCCACCCCTAGCAGCATCCCCTTTATTTTTTTAAATTACTTTTCATATTTTTTATGTAAAATTTGGATACTCCTCTTTGAGCTAATTTCAAAAATGTATAATACTTGTAGGTTAAAGTGGTTAGTTTATGAGATAAACAATTTTTCTTTTAAGAGCACAAATTTTACTTATTATTTACTTTCACCTTATTTGCCTGTACTAAAATGGGTTGTACAACAGTTCAAACTCTTTAATCTTTTTAACTGTGCTATTTATTCTACTTAAAAAATCCAAACAACAAAAAACTCTACATTTTATTAAAGTTTGACATTGTCAACTAGAATTTGTAGTCACTATTGATAGTGTAATTTGATACATTATTTATTTTGTTTCTCTGAAATGGTTTACTCTTTGCAAGAAAGAATTGAAATTGTAGGTTTATACTACCAAAATAATAATTGTGCAAGAGCTGCTGCTAGAATATTTAACGAATTACATGACGGAAGACATGCAACTCATAAGTATGTAATTCAACTGATGGAGAAATTTACCACAACAGGGTCTGTTTGCAATAAAGTGCATAAGCGAGAGGGACTCGTAAATAACGAAGCAATCCAAGTGGCAATTTTAGGGCAAGTCAGCTTAGAGGCCCAACAACCCCAATCGTTGTCAACAATAAGTAGAGCGATCGGTGTTTCATCTTCTACAGTTTTCCGAGTTCTACATAAATTCAAGTACCACCCATACAAAGTTAAGTTGGTGATCGTCGTCTAGAGTTTTGCGAATCAATGACGCAAATTATCAATAACAATCCACAATTGTTAAACAATATTTGCTTTTCTGATCAATGCTCATGGTCATTAAATGGCTTAGTAAGTAGGCATAATTGTAGATATTGGGCTGAAAGTGATCCACATATTATGCGTGAATTCCATACACAACATCCCCAAAAGTTAAACGTTTGGTGTGGTATCCTAGGTGACCATATTGTCGGACCTTTCTTCATCAACGGAAATTTAAATGGTGAATCATATCTTGAGTCACTCAGGGAAGGGGTTAACCCACGTATTACAACAATAACAGAAAATGATGATAACCTTTCCGAAGATTTACTGGTATTTCAACAAGACGGAGCTCCCCCACACTATGCTATGCCTGTCCGACAATTTTTAAACGAAACATTCCCCGCTCGTTGGATAGGTAGAAGGGGGCAGATGATGGAGTGGCCACCTAGGTCACCAGATTTAACACCCCTAGACTTCTTTTTATGGGGGTATATAAAAAACATAAGTTTATGATACCCAACCAGAATCTCTGGATGATTTACGAGAGAGGATAGAAAATGAATGTCGACAATTAAATCCAGCCGTATTAAGCAATGTCAGAGAGGCATTTCAAAATAGATTATACCATTGTATGGAAGTGAATGGTACTCATTTTGAACACTTATTGTAACTTCATAATAAATAGCACAGTTAAAAAGATTAAAGAGTTTGAACTGTTGTACAACCCATTTTAGTACAGGCAAATAAGGTGAAAGTAAATAATAAGTAAAATTTGTGCTCTTAAAAGAAAAATTGTTTATCTCATAAACTAACCACTTTAACCTACAAGTATTATACATTTTTGAAATCAGCTCAAAGAGGAGTATCCAAATTTTACATAAAAAATATGAAAAGTAATTTAAAAAAATAAAGGGGATGCTGCTAGGGGTGAGGGGGTGGCTTTTCCAGTAAGTTTAAATAAGCCATAATGCTTGCCCCTTCCAACATAAATTGACGTGTTTTTGGATTTTTTCTAAATACCAGTATTACAAAAGTTATTAAAGGTGGATACTTTTATCTGAAAAGCACTGTATATTTCTTTCAACTAATCATTAGTTCTTCTTCTCCATGACTCATTTTCACAGCCCCCCGTATTTTATAGAGTAATTTCCTCCCCCAGAGTTCTATTTCTTCAGAACTCATTTGTGGTAGTACCCAGGACTCACACCCTTACAGTACAGTCGGCCTAATCATTGTTTTGTAGAATATTAGGGCCCCATTATTCAAAAACCCTCTGCTATCCGATTTTATATCTCATCATCCGTATTTTTAATCAACAAACCTAGATAGCCGAAGGAATCAACTTTTTCCAAATGATATTTCTAGTTTTCCACCTGGAAAAGTTTGTTTTTCACCTGATTCTTCCTTTGCCGTTGTATTTCCATGTACTTCAATCTTTCCGCTATCACTTCGTATATCCAAAGTCATAATTATAGACAAAATTATAGACATAGTACGACGTTGGAAACTTCACGTCAAGAGATAATGTGAAAAATTGGAAATTAAGTACTAATAAATAATTAAATGAAATTTTTTGTTTTCAATATCTTTCAATATCTATTTTAATTGTGTTGTAACATACAAAATGATCATATTTCATTAGAACACGTTTCTGTCAACACTTTGAATGACAAAAATATTTCTAATCGAAAGAATTGTGCGAAATGAGATGAACCTCATAAAACTAAGTGCTAAATTAACTTATTTGAGGTCCTTTCTAAATGGGATCATCAGTTTGCCAATTTGGAATTAACTGAGATAATAAAGATTTTGATTTAAATTTTAGCTAATTAAGGTTCATCGCTCGACTTTTCTACGTTTGTGAGGGTGATAATAGACTATAAATTGCCTGGTACAATTATATTTTTTCATTAATTTATACATTAGAACCCATAATAACTTTTGAATATAATAGATATTAGTTTTTGTATTAGGCCACTGCTATAAAAGTTGATAAGCAGTTGACTTTTGAATACAAATCATTTCTGATTAGCAGATATATTTTAAAAATAAAATAATGAAACTCAAATATTATCTCAGCTTGCTTATCGATTCGAACTCATTAGGCTCTTCCAATATTACTGTTAAAGTTATTTTGAAGTTATAAATTCAGTTTATTTCGGTTACGAAAATAATTTTCAGAAATAATTGAGATATTTTTAGATAGATATAATCCAGCAACAGCCATTCTTTGTTTGAAAATTGTTATTCACAAAATTATATTTTGAGCGTTCTCTAAAAGAAAATCTACTTCGGTAGTTATTAGATTACTTCACCAAAGGAAGTAATTAGACCGCTTTTGTTTTAAGAATATGTATTTTAAACCAAAAATATATTATTATGAATAGTATCAACGTTTTTTTTGTGAATAGCAGCATGTAGAAAATTTGGAAATTAGTTTGCAATGAAGGATATATTATCTATTAAATGGATTATTGAAGAATGGGATGAGAAATTCTCCAACAAAGAAATCTCAGTCTTGACTGGGGTAAAGAAAAATGGAACAGAGGCCGGTGTATTTGCGAAGGAACTAAATATCCAACTCCAACTCCAGAAATGCACACTCAAACCTTTGAGTGAACCACGACCATTTTAGGTCGAGGTTTTCTGTACCAGTATAACATAATATAGTTTGCATATATTTGGAGATGATATAATTGATTTATCCAAAGCCGGTACTGGGATTTCTAAGATTAGCTAATACCAGTTGAATTGCTGACAGTTGTGTACTGCGTAATTTAAGTAACCAAACAATCTCTGTAAACACTATTGCTAGAATTTATAGTTAATTTTACAAATTCAATAAAAAAGTAGTTGACCCTTTTTAGTTGGCACATGAGGGACTCTTCATATGGTAGAAGTCTGTAAAGTTCGTCATTACTCACCTTGTATAAATAATTTGTGGCAATACTTTTCGCGGCATATAAATTGTCGTTCTCTGCTTATTCTTAGATTAGGAGGTTTTCATTTACTTCTACCCTACCCTATTTCAAAGATTTTACAGACGTGGTACAGGATATCTCAAAAGACAGCTTACTCATGTACTTGAATAGAATACTCAAGTAGGTCTGCCTCTTGTAAATTCACCTACTATGGAGCGTTTCTCCGTGGAAGACCGCGCGTTGTGTGTGAGGAATTTTTTCGAAAACGATGAATCAACGAGTAGAGGAACCGAATTTCAAATTCAAAACAGCGTGCTTCAGATCATCAGTACACCGCATTTTGTATAAGGAATTAAAAATACTAAATTCCATTGGTGTACAAATGAAACGGAATAACTGAGCGTTTCTTGATGCTTAACAACGTTTTTAGTCTGGAGCAATCTCCTATTTACTTCAATGGATACGTGAATGAGTAAAACAACGTAGGTGCGATTAATCCGAACACAAGTATAAGAAGATACTTTAATTATGTCTACAAAATCACAGCGAGTCTTTATTGCAAATTTTACTGTGAAGATGGATATGTTCGAATATATTTTGAATATATCACTTTTTAAATAGTTCAAGTTGGTAGCGGGTAGCCTCAACCTAAATTGTTCGTGGTTCACTCAGAGTCCTGAGGATCATTATGTTACCTTTTATTTTCTACAATTTGAAAACGTAGTTTCATTCTCAAGGATTTTCAGCTCAAAATAAAGCCAGAATACCGGTAGAGCAAAAACTTGATTGTCTCTTCTCCTCTATTCTTGAGTTTTCTACCAATAGTACAATGTCCAGTGAATACTCTAATGGTCTTATGGATTGACTGCTTCGTCAATCTTACTATCCTGTTTTTCTCATTAATCATTGGCCAGGTCACTCTGGATATCGGGAATCACTTCTGTTTCCCAACTATCTCTATGTTTTAATTGCAATTTAATCGGTTGTTTCACTGTTACTGCCTGTTCTACATTCTCTTCTTTAGTTTTACTATTTGCAAACCTAACTATTTTAGAGTTCTCTTCAACTTCATAGTGTCCAAGTACCCAAAAGAGGCTTAATTAGCGTCACGAATCCAAGAGATTTTATTATTTTTCACTACCTGGCTTTTTCTAAAAGCCATATCTAATGCATGAATTTGTACTTTGATAATTAAATTATTTTATATATGTTCATCTTATCTTTCATTGTTTCTTTCCGCAAAAGATACAATAAAATTTAAAGTATTAAATACGTCCCAAGCTTGAAAATTTCGGCTTTATACTATATAAGTGTTTTCACTCATAATTGACTTAGAAAACTGATTAGAATTCTTGAATGGAGATGTTTATTTTCATATACCACGTGTTATTCCAAAAAATTTGGCATAATGGACAAGGAAACAGTAACTTTTTTATTCAATCCAATTACACTTTTCAAAAAAATCATGCACGCTTCGATAACCAAGTATTGGTGTACGTCAAAATAATATTATAATAATTTTCGTTCAAATAGGACTGCTCATAATGACACGTGAGTGCATTGGGCGTAATCTCCCTCACCCTCTTCCAATTAATTAGTCAAAGTATATTACCCCCAACGTCTTCTCTGTCCAATCTCTTAGGAGTCGTCCTAATCATTTTACGTCTTCAACTCTATGTAAATGTCATTTCAATTATAATTATGCTTCGTTGGATATATGTTGAAGACCCGAGGCGCTCTTGTGTATTCATTAAGACGAAATTGTAACACATGAAAGAACGGGGTATCTATGAATATCATTTAATAACCAACTTAGTTTCTCTCTAATCAAGATAAGCTGAGAACTATTTAAATACTACAGGAAAAACGGACGGAATGACAATTATATTCACCAAAGCGTTCGAATATTACTTCGAAAATTGTGATAAAGTACATAGTATAGCAGCAATTATGTTGCATTTAGCCCGAGTGTACAAAAATTTTGCTTGACAATATTGTTTAAGGAAAAAAGATAGTACATTATCATCAGCATCTGCATATTTTTGAAGAAGATATTTTCCAATAGAGGGTCATAGAGTAATTGTTCCGAGAATTTTACAAAAAATGTATCTATTAGTAGCTCCTTGTCCATCACAACTTACCTGGCGCAATTCCTAACAGAACATGGGTATTTCCAGTGCTTTCTAAAGAAGATCGGAAAGTCGAAACATGACAAATGTACTTCATAACGGAAGGAGGAAGATTCTTCTGGTGTGCAACATTGATGCAACTTGCTGATGGTGATCTTGCCCAGGTGGGAAGACTCAACCCTGAGACGATAATGGAAAAAATGATCGAGAAACAGGAGATATGAGACGCTGTGAGCACCTTTGTGCTGCTCGTGCTCAAATAAAAGTTAACAGGAATGGGAAAGAGGAAGATTTGAGTTCTATCAAGAGAATTTCACTAAATAATGCAAAACAGTGGCTTATCAAGGCTTGAACGGAACCAGGGAAAACCAGTCTATAGTACGGCAAAGAGATGGGGACATTCCGGAGAGATAGTAAATCAGGAGTAGCGGGTGGTTCCCAATGAAAATGTGTACAGAGTGAAATTATCTAAGCTCTGAATCTTGCTACTATATAATTAATAATAATAATAAACTAATTTTGGTTATAATTTTGATTATTTTTCTTCCTTTTTTTGGGTGTAACTTTCAGATTGAGAATAAGGCAAAAAGGTTGATTCGTAATGTTCTGTAGGCGGATTAAGACCATGAATCGAATCTTCTATAAGATTAATTAACAAATAACCACACTAACTTCTCACTTTTAATAAGAGTTAGAGCCGATACGTCGAGAAATTCTGAATTTCTAGCGTGATGGAACCTGCGTCTAACTGATATCGTCTCAAAAACCTGTTGTGATTTCCTTTCTTCTCCCAAAAAAACTTTGATTGTTCTTCAATCAACAAAGTAGAAACCGTTGAATGGGTAACATGCATCTCCTTGTATATTGTAAGAGATATACATGACTGACAATGAAAAATTTGAGAAGAAAAAGATATAGTTGAGAATTGGCATTGGGAAAAATAATGAAAAAAAATGTACATATACATCTGGGGACCTCCACATACGGTTAACTGGATTCAACTATTAGAGATCAATGACAATTCTGCTAACAACTCATTATTCTCAAACTAACTAAAAACGCTTTACATTGGATAAATTTTGGAATCAAGCAACAAATGGCTAAAGTGTTTTTTTGGACCACTGCAAGCAACAACATTTTGGAACGATTCTATGATTAGTATTTATATTAGATATATATTTTTGTACTTTAACAAACGTCGAATTGGAATTACTTCCTTGTCTATCTTGATAAGAATCATAATTATAACATGTCAAATTGGCGGCTTAGAGCTTACCTACTTCCGTTTTGATTGATTATAAAAGTATATCGCATTTGAAAGAAGAAATTTTACGAGTAATCGCCAACCAAGATAACATAACTGAAGCTAATGTAAACTTAACCTAATTGAAGCTAAATTAAACCTTACCGAGCGTAACCTAACCTAACCTAACATCAAAGTACATTGGACACTATGCAGTCAATCACAAGTATCACTTCGTGAACCCACAGACAGTGTTATCACTTGATTCTAACTGAAGGCACCTTAGGAATAAATAGCGAAGAGAAGGAATCCAAGACGAACAACTGGCAATCCACCTAGAGGAATGTTTTTCAATCTGCTTAACAACATCAAGACATAATTTCCAATTTTAAGGTAAATGAAAGTTGAATACAGGAAAACCCGAACGGCTATTATCTTTCACGTGGTTCTTTCCTCTCTTTATTCTAGCACCAATCTCCAAAATAGAAACTTTTCGTTAACTTCATGGATCCAGTTCTCAAAGCCGAGCCGGAAGTCAATTATTGGTATTACCAGTTTTCGATACCTGGGACTTCGATAAATGTATTCAGTCACTTCGTTAAGACAATCATCAAGTTGTTCTAACTCATAATTCAAAAATGGTATTGATCTAGTTTCACCAAAATATTATCCTTTGTCTATGCAATCGCATATACAATTGAAACAAATTTAAAGAATCTTAGGTCAACTTAAATGCAATCAAATATTATATACACTCACCAAATGCTTTTTCTCTGGAAATAAAAATTTTATTTGATCATATTCAATTCCCCATACAAAATAATTTCTTCATATTTCATTTTCATGAATACGTTTATAACATATTTTATTTCATCTATGCCCCGCATAATCTCTTGCTATGTTATCAGTGGAATAATCACCATTTATAAGAGCCGTTAAGCCCGCATATAAGGTCATCCAAAGCCTTTCTATTCATTGCAGATTCTCGTATCAGCTTTAGAAGACCTTTTTGGCTATCCAGGATGTAAGACGCTGTTAAGCCTGGTTCTCGGATTTTCCCTTTAAAATGAGAAATAGAAAATTGCAACTATCATTGGAGAATTAAGGCGGCGAGTAGGAATCAAATATATCGGTGATATAATCTTTTGAGCTGAATTTCTACAAATCGTCATTTGGACCATAAAGTGAAGTTTCATTTTGAGGAAATTCTATATTTCCAGTCAACTGGTTTTAATATTTGGTAAATTGATATTAAAGTCTATACTTTTATATGAATCGATTTCAAATTTAGAAAATTATATCAAATCATAGGAATATTGACATTCCTGCTTAGAAAGAGCTATCTTGATGATAGGTTGTGAATAAATCCAAGAATATTTTCTTCTACACCTTTTATAATAATACACCTTTGGTGTATTGTTATAAAACTTGTTTTTTATTTTTATATACTATCATTTGCTGAAAAGCAGTTTAATAGTTAATCTATTACTGAGATACATTTTTCACGCTACGATTTCAAAGTAGTTATAAATATTTACAATTAACGTTCACTTAAATCAATTCATACGTATTGCAATTGTTGATTTTGAGTAACTTACTGAAATAACAATACTTACCCGAGAAGTGTGGGCACTCAACCCCAAACTAAATTATGTTAAATAAACGTTTCTGACCACAACCAGAAGGTTACTATATATGTAGGTAAACAGTTCACTCTACTTACAAAAATATCATAGAAGAAATAAAATTTTTTGATCATTCTCAATTAGAAATTTGATGAAATTGATAAACATGCACCCAAACCTTAATTTAAATCTAAATTAATAACAAAACGTAGTGTGAATATTTTTTAATTTTCAAAAATTGGATTCCTCCAAGGATGACATTATGGGCTATTGTATAAATCGTTACCCACTCCGCTTGGCACTGTCACAATTAACTCAAAATGATGAAACAAATTCATCTTAATCACTTCCAAGTTTTCGAAGTTTTCTTAAAATTATTTTGGAAAAGTTATTTCGAATACAAACCCAGAGGCTCTTTGCTTAATACAGATTACATCATCTAAACATTAGAGTCGGCATTAGTAGAAAATTATCAAATTAATTCTCCCATTCCGCTTCTCTGGCTGAAACACAAGCCTCTGACGATTGAAAAGCTCTCGCCATCAATAATTACGAGAAAATTACTTTGAGAAACTTTATTAACCATGCAGTTGCCTGATTTAAATTCCGACGGGAATGATGTGTGTCAATCTCTTGGGTAATTCTGGCTATTTGGGAATTTATATCACAAGATGTTTATGTATATACCGTGGATCCATGAAGTAACGCTTAAATTTATTATTACATGGAAAAGCAATTATGAAGTTGTTTCTATATCACTATTTACTATTTCATAAAAGAATAACTTATTTATGATACTGAGTGAATAACTTAAGCTTTTTCATTAACGCTCCAATACAGGTCTCGTATCGGCTAGACGGGCTGAATATTCGGAGACAAAAAACATTGACCACCAGCAAACACTACCACCTCTCCTATTCCTTCAGCGTGAATGTTCAATATTGAAATATTGAATATTGAACATTGAATATAAAATATTCAATATTCAATATTGAAAATTTCATTAAATTTCAATACTGGATAATTCTAATATTTATAGGCATAAATTGTCAAATGTCAAATTCGAAACCTCATTTTCTCCAAATCAAGCCACAGCTTTGAGGCTAGAAAATAGGGAAAAGTCGCTAGGGTTCAAATCTGCTGCATACTGTAATCACGTGTTATTCGTGTTTTTTAAAATGGCAATCTCTGAGGTTTGTAAGAGTGCACTTTCTTTTTCTTCAAATGCGTTCATTTCTTCGCAATGTTTTTCATCATTCTATCTCCTGATATCGTTTTACATTTTGGAAGATAGTCGATAGACACATGCCCATGACTATCCTAAAAAGCGTCCCGCCACAAAAAAGGATTGTCATCCCATTTCCGCCTGATAAAACCGTCTTTGCCTTTTTCGGAGCTGATTGTCGTTGAAGAGGTATAGTCATGGATACAGGTTTCATTTAGAGATATACTTAGACTCGCAAGCAATTGAATTATTCACAAGAAATCTCATAAAACGATTGCCATGACATTTTTGACGCCTAAGTAGTGTAATCGTGGATGCAGGTCTTATCTGAAGTTTTGAATCGACACAACAAATTTGACTAATTTTACTTTAACTGCGTCAATTATTCCTGAGAAATGATCATTGGAATTTTGGTTAGAAGCGAGTAAACTCGGCACCATACGCGCGGTTAGCACATATATAGTTCTTTAGTAAACATATGTCTCGAACTTTAATCCAACGGTCGCCGAGTACCGTTTGGTGACATTTTTCGTTGATATCGCTGATTATTGCAATATTTAACAGTTCCAAATCTTCGTTTACCAGCTTGATACGACCAAATTTGCATGTGCATTCAGCACAAAGTCTTCGTAGTCTCCGTATTCATATTTCATTTGCGTAGAAATACTGTTATTATAAACAAGGATTCGAAATGTATGGAGTATTACTGAAAATATCTCGACATATGCGCAAATATATGTCCCAACTTGTATATTGTGTGCATGACATCTTCAGTTTGAGGGAGGAAGCGTTCCAGTTATTCGCCAACGTATAATGGCAATATCAAATTCGAATATCCTCAAATAAAGCTACAGCTTCCGATTTCGTTTCTATTCTAAACATTCGTAGTCAATTTCAATTTAATTAGACTAATTTCTAGACTACCTCCTTTTTCATCTCACGTTTATTGCAAATGAGGCAGATTTAGTGAAGTATTACTAGTAATAGTGATCTACTTTGTAATACTACAACTAAACGAGTGAAAGTATATTTAGAAAAACGAATCCTATCAAATAAAAAGCATTCGTATTCAGTTACACCGTATGTATTAACATTCCATTTAATTTATTTTATCTTGTATTGAAATATACGCGCGCAACTGAAATTCAAATCCACCACCTACTCCTTTGTAAAGCCTCAAACTCGAGTAAACTTTAGAGTGAATTACTGAATGCAACCTAAATGATGCGAATAAGACTTTAATGGTGTATATAGAATGCTTGCTGGAGTGTTGTTCATTGAAAATACTTAATAGTTTTGATTAGTTTTGTATATTTATATCATATTTTGCGTAACAGAATTATTAAGAGAAATTATAGTCACGGAAAACTTTTTGTCCCTAATTGTTTATATTTCTTAGTAACCGATTCGTTCGGTTTCAAATCATCACAAAAACGAACTTATATTAGTTGTTGAATAATTTCACTGTCAGTTCTGTGTAGAACCAAAAAGTAATATGAAAATTGAAATACAGAATAAAAATGATTACTCCTTCGTTATAAATACTGTTTTACTTTCCTCGAACTACGTAGACGTAGAACTACGAGTTTCGTCGTAGACTATGTGGAGTTTCCTGGACTCATCGGTATTAAACTTTTTCTTGAGTAGTGAATTTTTTGTACTATTATGTATCTTTTATTATTGTTTATGGACAATCAGAGAGTCAAAATAACAAATGCACAAATGATGCCATATTCTCCTCCCTTAATAATGTTTACTCCAGCCTAAACAACTATCTCATCACAGCAATAACTTTTTGTGATTTTTCTAATGCTCTCAATTGTGTTAATTATAATATTTTACTCCGCGTTCAGAATTAGTGGAGGGCTCAATACTTTACAATGAAAAAAAAAATGCACAACCACTTGCTAATTGAAATTAAGTCTTTAATATCTTTTCTCGCATTTCGCAATAATTTACTGGATAATGCCTTCTATTCTATAAACGACTTTTATTCTTATAATAAAATTCAGGATTGCAGTAAAGTTAGTTCCATTATCTGGTTTAATTCTGACAATATATACATGTAATGTATATTACATATAAAATATTTTCATATATACAGTTTAAAAGGAAATTTAATTATTCATTGTAGTTGTCTTATGTATATTTGTTTTTTAGTTTTTACAAGCTTTAGTCTACAAATTGTAAACAATTTTTTGTCAATTAAGCATCTCTCTCTCTCTCTCTCTCTCTTTTATCAAATAATTTAGAAAAAAAATGATTTTTTTTGTGTGGCTCTGTTCCTACTTCAATATATTTAAAATTAATCATCTTTGAAAAGCAACTGAAACTTCCGTGGCATGAAACTTTAGGCTTCCAAATGTGATAATGAATGGTAAATTTCCCAGTGTGTAGTAAAATGCGATGTCATATCGTCTACTATTCAATAGTTATTTGTATTCACTTCTGATGATGTTTTATGATCTGCAACTCGGAATGATGACCAATAACTTGTAGATTAAATTCAGTTCTTTCTCATTTTAATTTAGTTGTTTCCGTGGATTCAGCGCTTACGTTATTATGGAAGATCGAAATTTTTGACAGTCATAAACATTTCATAATCTTTGGGATTGCATCTGTGAATGTCCCTTTGTTAGAACTGTCCATAGACACAATAAATAATTCCCGTCCAACCAAAATCTTGCAGACACTATCTCTTAGATATTCCATTTCCTAACAATGAACTTCATCGTCGTCGTAGTCGTGCGATATTCTGAGAGTTGGTAATAGTCCAATGATTCACTGAGTGCCATTAAATCACTCGTCGGCCCCACAGGGTTGGGACTCCGGGAACTTCGTCGGATTTTCGGGTGAAAAGGGGAAGAAATTTAAGGCGTGGAAGTCAGTGCGGGAATATAATTCGGTAATGAATATCCCAGAGGAATATCTTTTGTCTCCAAAAAAGGGATCAGGAAATAGATTTAGTTTAAATATGGTTCATTTTTTTTTATTTCGAATGATGGTACAGACAGATTTTAATTAATTGCTGGGTAAATAAATAGAGGGTTAGTTGTTTGAATGTTGAGTTTCATTATTGTTTGATCTGTTCGCATGTTTATTCTTGTTTCCAATTAAATTTTCGTGAGATCCGAGGAAATTTATGACTTTGAGAAATTATCTCTTAGCACTGGAAATAACTAGAATACATTCGCATATATATTTATATGACTTCAAATTAACTTTTTGTTCCATGATGAGTTTGATAATTATTGAGAATCATTGTAGATCATTAATATATAATCAAAATTGTTATTTACGAATTCTGTATTTTCATTATATCTTTTCCAAATTAGCCGTATTCTAGAATACATTAATATATAACAGTGATTTTTGATTTTTAGAGTGCCTCTTTTGAACTTAAGAAAACTTTCGCTACAGTGATTCAAAATTTCCCGTTAATTTCATATATGGATTAGTTTTGAGCTTGTATGAAAGACTGTTTGCGCTGGACAAATTTGGAGAAAAAAGACTCTCAAGTCATTATTATCATTGTTAAATCTGAAACGTCCTCTATCTACAAAGTCTATCCAAAATAGTGAAACTATTCCTTATATTCGCAAGTAAGCTTTCCTAATATATTTACAACTATACTTTTTATATATAGAGCTCACAAAAATGTTTGTTATCTTATTGTTATAATTTACAAAAAAAAAATTTTCTGTACTCATTGCCATGTGAAGTTGTATTTTTTATTCAATAAGAACGAATAGAATAGAACATATTTCTCTATGGTTATATTTCAAAAATAAGAACTATTCCTATATATTAATGCATAATCTCCTTTTATCCAGATCTCTTCTACCTACTCGTTCCCTCTTTAGTAGTTTTTAACCGTATTTCCGTTCATATTTTTTTCCTCAGTTCTACAGCTACAACCATCCGGCTCCTACTAACAAGCTGTTTCCAAATTAAATCAATTTTTATTCGTTTTGCTCTCTTGTATATGCGAATGCGTGTAATAGTTCATCAAACTTTTAAATGTAACAAGAAGCATACATTGTGTCATTAACCGTTTAAAGTCGATGATCAGTTAATTCATAGTTAATTGTTTGGAGTACATATATTAGTTTACAAAACGTAAACAAGTTTTCCAATAGCAATATCCACGTATTATAAACTAGGAGACTTATTATTTTTTATATAATTATCACTTTGTTTCTCCTAATTTTTTTGACAGAGCCGATGCAGTGCAGCGTTTATGTCCTAGCCACTTCTGTTCCTGTTTCTAATAAAATTTGGCAGCAACGCAAATGCCGTTAGCACAGTAACAGAATTTACTCCTAACCTAACCGTAGAATTTCACAATTCTTTTCAGCTGGTAATAATAACGATGATGATCAGTCTTACAAATAGAAAATATTGTATGTATTGGTTTTCATATTAGATTGAAACTGTCCCTAATTGAACAAATTATACCTACTCTTGTTTTTCATCCTAATTGCATCAACGGAGCCAACTCACATCACAATCTCTCGGGATAGTGAGATTAAGTAGTTTGAAACAAGAGAGATTGATACGTTCATTTTGATATAGAATGAGTGCCGATAAATTCTGTCCGTGGTATTTAAAATAGGTCATGCAATTAAAATCCAGTGGCATTGTTAAACTCTCCGTTTTCTGCAAACAGAACTACCAAATTGTATTCGTAGTAGAATAACTGCGTATTGTGTACATTAAATATGTAAGTTGTGGGATTGGATGAAATTTTAGTTATGTTGCATATTAATTCAGGCATTTGAAGCAAATGAAAATTTCGTTTTGTTATCGAATAATTTCAAATACAAAGAAGTTACAATATATATATATATATATATATATATATATATATATATATATATATATATATATATATATTTCGTATACAATAGAATAAGGAAAAATAGTAAGTACTGTTTAGTAAAATTAAAACTAAAAAAAACGCGAGTAACAAGGTTTTGATGAACGATGTTGACTCCACGAGGTTCTGTTACCGTTTGGTAGTAGCTACAATTTTCAAAGACAAAATTCTACTTATGCTTCACTCCTTCTGTTGTTTTGATCTTACCTCCAATATTTTTCTATACTTACCCCAATGTGAACTACAACTAGTCGTCAATTATACTACCTGTCCTGCATTTGTTCCTACTCATTTTTCTGTTGCCATAAATGTTTCATACCTTCAATTTCGATTGATTCACAAATGGTTGCTCTCTTTCTCTCTGTTACAAATACAAGGAGCTTTGTAAATTTGATTCTGAAAATCTCACTAATCAGTCACTGTTTGTCTGTTCAATTTCATGCACTCCATTTTCAAGTCAAATTTTTCAACACATAATTGAATTTGTTTTTGTATAATTTAACAACAATTTTCATGACATAACTACTCATGGTATTAGTTATTTCGTTCATATGCACATGTTTAATTTTCTTGATGACAGTTTATGAATATATCTGAATCACATTTAATTATTTAAGGAATGAACTTTTGTTTAAAATTATCAGTGCCATATGTGGTGGTTATATTTTTGGAAAAACGGTAACACTTTTTTCCAAATAAACTTCTGACTTCACCAGATACATTTTATGTTGCCAGATAAATATATTCAGCTGTTTCCTGAACATAATCCATTATGATCAACTATCTGTTTGTATTTTCAACGTTTGGTTCTCTCAGAGTTTGACTTAGTTATTCCGTCAAAAGAGGGGACCGGCGGAGCATATACTCGATCGTCTCTTCTTATTCTCTACAGTATTCGATATGGTTGCCCATTTTTTGGAGTCTTATACCAACTTATACTTATATGGTCTACTGGATCGTGAATTTCATTACCTCTTACGTTTTTTCTTCATTTATCCATGGCCAAATAGAGGATATATTGAAAAATTCTTAGCCTACTATAGAACCAAACAAAATTTCAATGTCAAAATATTTTATTACTCAACATATTCTCCTCTTAATTGAATACATTTATTACAGCGAACCTGCAACGTTTCTAGATCTTTCAAAAAAATGTTTCTTCTTGTTCTGCAAACCAGACCTCAACAGCTTTTATTATCTCCTCGAAAATTTACGACCTTTTAAACTTTTTTTCACTTAAAAAAAAAGATGATAGTCGGACGGAGCCAAATCTGGTGAATAAGGGGGGTATTCTAGTAATTCAAACCCTAAATCAGGAATTTTTTGCATGGCAACGTGAGATTTGTGTGCAGGGGCGTTGTCCTCCAAAAACAAAACACCTTTGGATTACTTTCCGCATCTTATCTCTTTGATTTTTTCCTATAGAGGGGTCAGTAATGTCGAATAGAGATCTCCAGTTATTGTTTTACCCTTTTACCCTCCAAAAAATCAATCATGATTACTCCATGGCAATCCCAAGAAACTGAAGCAAGAACTTTTCCAGCATATTTTTGGACACGAAACTTCTTACGTCTTGGAGAACCAGAGTGTCGCCATTCCATCGATTGTTGCTTTGTTTCTGGATCGTAGAATTGTACCCAAGTCTCATCCATAGTAACAATTCAGTTTAAGAAGTCTACATCGTATTCAAATCGAGCACAGATTGAACGCGATGCTTCTACCCTTGCACGCTTTTGGTCAACATCTAAACATTTTGGGATCCATTTTGCAGCAATTTTTCTCATGTCCAAATTGACGTGAACTATATGATGAACGCGTTCGTATGGAATATTCAGTGCTTCAGATATACGGTTTAGCCCAATTAGACGGTCAGATAAAATCATGTCATAAACTGCATCGATATTTTCGGGGACTGATACAGAAACTGGCCTTTTCGATCGGTCATTAACTTCAATGTAAAATTTACCTCTTTTGAAGCTTGCAGTCCAAGTTTTCACGGTCACATACGAAGGACATTGATCACCAAGGGTATTAACCATATCTTCGTAAATCTGCTTGCGTCTGAACCCTTTTAAATACAGATATTTAATGATGGCTCGAAATTCTAATTTTCCGATTTTCATAATTTGGATATCTTGTGTGTCAATAGCATATCTTAACAATTCCAACGCTAGTAGGACTTGTAACTTCCCTTCGATATTCTCTTCCCTCATCCTACAATTTATTTATTTCATACACTTAATAGTATTCAGGTACCAACAGAGGCCTCCTTTGAATATACATCAGCTCCTGAGAAGATGGAGATTTGATTTTTCTTAATTAAATATTTTTCATTCCATTCTTCTTTTGTAGGAATGTTTATTTTTATCTTTAAGAAATCATATAGTCTGCATTCTGTGCTGTTAGATCGTTCTTTTGTTTCCTTCTAATTTTGGTACCATTTTTAAATGTAATTTTTAATAAGGTAGATCATCGTTTGTATCACACTGTTTTCGAATCCTTAAAAAGAATATCTGGGAAAAATACTTCTCGGAAACTAATTTTGACGGACAGATTAATTTGGAGCAGTAATTTTATATTAATTATATGATTGAATCGCTAGTAATTTAACGACACCCATTTTTCGGAATTCTTTTAATTTCACGTTGATGAAATATCTGGAGCACAAAAAGGCGAAAATTTTCCGGAACTGACAATAGTGCAAGATAAATTAGTTCCCTGCAATTACTAAAAACCATTTTCTTGAGAAAAACTTTCATTCTTTCGGGTTCGAAGGCTTCCTATGCTATCTAGACGAACAGAAACTAATTGATCATTTTTGATTCGCCGTCTCTTTCAGAGAAGTAATTTACGACATAATATAAAGTTTTATCTTCTCTCATTTAATATTATGATTATCAAAAAGCCGATTCACTTTCAAATTCTATTATTAAATTTCATATAATTTGTATAATGATCTTGATTATGATATGTGTTATTCTTCTACATATTGCAGCAATTTCATGAAAATATTATCCTAAATTGCAAGTTTTCTGAAAAAATTCGTTGCCATGCCTTCAATTTGATTCTAAATAACTAGTTGCGATGGAAAACATAGATTTCATACGTGTGAATTCAATTATTATCAAATATCAACTTAGTTATAGCGTACAAGTTAGATAACCGAAAAAATATATACAGTTCAGTTGGACGGTTGCAAACTGACATTGTGAATTTATTTAGAGAGCAGAATATTGCACTTTTGACCATGTTTGAACCCATCTAAAAAGTGGGTAGCCTAAAGCTTTGACTTATGCCAGTCAAATAAATTGGTGGAATGTTAAAAAATTTCGGGTTTCTCTTATTACCATCTGTCGAGAACTAAAGAGAAAGGGAGTTAAATATCGGAAAAGGAAGTAATTTCCAAAATATACTGAAGATCAGTATAGGAAACAAAAAAATAATAAAAGGAAAATGTGAACTAAAATCTTAATATTCTAACGCTCGAAGAGGCATAACGAGTTTTAGAGGAGAAGAAGAAGGAAGAGAGATGCACGAAAATAAACAGACAGTGAAAAACCGGTAGAATTTTGATGATAACTCCTAATTTGAAGAAATAGTGAATTAGCAGTGAAAACTTGTTCTCAATTTGTAATACTCTCATATGGGTTTGGATTATCTGTAATCAGATTTATAGATTCTTCACAAGCGTTAAAATCTTTTGGCTTTCTACACTTGAAGTGGGTTTAAAAGAGAACATGGAAACGAAAAATCATGTCCAAATATGGATCAAAGAATCAATGACATGAAGCTTTGGAAATTGACTCATTATAATATAATAATTTGTAGACTACTGATATGGAATATAAGCTATAGGTATTTCAAATTTTGATGTTCAACATCATATTTTTTTATTAATTGGAGTATCTGTCGATTCTTCTTTGAATATCTTATTTTTTTTAGTAGAATTATGTGTTTTTTTTTTTCAACACAATGCAAATATTTATTGCTTAGGAAGAAAAATTATGTTATATAAGCTACTTGAGGACTAATTTGATATGTAGGATAACAAACAATGAAAAATCCATCTCAAATATCGTTCTGATGATAGTATTTAATTGCTATAATCAGAGTAGCAAGTCACAAGAGTTATTTATCACTCTTTATAGACGGTGACCATTGGAGTTTAAACTGTCCTTTACGTCCCTATTAGCTTCAAATAGTTCCCTAACGATCTTACTAACGACGTATTATATCACTGTATTACTTTAGCTAGAGTGTAGTTTGATAAACCAAAGAGTTTATTTGAAATATATTAAGTATATAGAAAGAAAATGGTTTTATGGTACTTTCAAACTCGTAGCATAACAGTTACTGAACGGCCGCATACATTTACAAAATAGTACATGTTAATTGAACGAATTACCATCACTTTTTGAGAATGTGGAGGTTTCTGGTGTTCCAATTTAGGACTTTCTCTACTCCAAAATCTGCAATTTAGTTTGTTGTCATGACCATTTAAGTGAAAGTGGGCTTCGTCCGATAAGAAAATGACATTAAAGCTGCTAAAACACTCGAACATCACGCTAGAGTAATGAATATATTGTTAGATTAAATAATTGTATATATAATATACGAGGGCGATTCAAATTTAAACCGAGATTTTTAAGTAAAGGTGCAAAAAATTCGTAAAAATAGACTGATATGAAGAGTAATAGTAGTAACCTCGCTTTTTAGTGTACCTACTTATAGTCATTAACAAGAAGGATGGTTGGTCAAAGATAATGTAAGATCTTCAGAGACCGACGCAGTATTGTACGCAATATGGTTGAAGAATTTGGCATCAGCGTAGGTGGTATTAACCAAAATTTCCGCCATGAATTTTGAGCAGAAATTCATACCCTGGGAAGTTTACACGTTCCTCCTGTAACGCTATTAAGAGGAAGTACAAAATTTGTTGCATAGCATATTCACCACAGACGAGACTTGAGTACACCACCATATTCCGGAGAGTGATTGCGCGTCTATGAACGAATTGAGCTGGGAAACACTGAAACACCCTCTTCATAGTACGGATTTATCATCATGTGATTACTATTTATTTGGTTCATTGGAAGAGGCATTTGGCAGACTACGATTCGAAAGCAATGCAGAGGTGACAAGCCGAGAGAGCATCAGCCCTGCAACTTGCTTTTAGTACAATCTGGTCACAGTTTACTCTACTATTTACTATAAACAGTTGTCAAATATCGGTTTAGTTGAGATAAAATATGCTGAATTCAACCATCCTTCCTAAATTTTCGAAATTCTGTTGTTAATACAGTATTTTCCGAATGTCTTTCACATTTGTTGTAAGATACATTTTCTATAATTTATTCCCTTTTCATCTATTCATTATCCCCTAGTCGTTGGTGATTACCTCCGACAATCTCTTTATTCTCTCTGGATGCTTCCGTTCCATTCATATTGTAATTCACATTATTTGTTTGGATCTACTTTGAATATTGTAGTGCTACGTTTCCAAAATGAAAACGAATAAAATCGTTTATCGATAAATAACATCACAATCCACAAGAAGTGAACGGATCATAATTTAAAATGGTTCGTTGTGCACGTTATTATTTTAGTCAGAAAAATACCCATATATTTATTTAAATGTTTATGTTTAAAGTTACACCATCAATTTACCAAAACGAATCAGCATCCATACGTGCAAGGAGATTAAATATACACAATCATTTCCATATTGATTGAACGATACCTGCCGCGAAATATTTATTTAGCTATATTGCAAGTTTTGATCATTATATTGTCAGCATTGTATCCATATTCAATTTGCATATCGATATGAACGTTTGGACAAATAATGCTCTTATGTTATTAATTATCATTAATACGATTACAAATTATTCCTAGTAAATCGATAGGCCGCTTATGATCGATGAATGAATTTAGTTATTACTCAAATTGAGAATTTGAATCAATAAACTGTTTCCAAAATATAGACATCTAGAAAAATAAAAAAATTATTGTGGAATCTCTATAAAAATAACAGTGTTAATTAAATGAATATATGGAAACTTAAGGATAATAGAAGGTCGGTTGAGTTTAGAATGGAGATGTCTTAATCCTCTTCTATTCACATTTGTCATGGACAGAATGATGAAAACTATAAAAAAGAAGAGTTATAAACTAGAGACAATAATTGGCTACAGAAACCTATAACCGATAAAAATAGACGGACTCGAATATGCAGACGATATAGTGATAGTAGCAGATATTTTCAAGAATTTGGATAAAGGTAGTAGAAGACTGAAAAATGTAAGTGAATATCAAGAGATGCAAAAGAATGGTCGTTAATCAAAAAAAAGAACAAGAAGAAAATTTAAGAATGAAAGATACAGTGACTATTTTTGAATTCGTGGAAGTAATTGCCACAGAGACGGTAAAATAGATATAAAGATAGCGAACAGAATGAGAAAAGCAAATCAAACATACTCCAAACCAGGCAATTCTTGAGAGAAAAAAAGCGGAAAAATAAAAATACATATATGGGCGATGAACAAAAAGCTAGAGAGTAGAAACAACTGAGGAGAATAGCAGGGAAATCGGCGATAGTTAGGATGAGAAATGGGATATTAATACAAAAACTCAAACAGGAAAAAATGAAAGTTGTTTAAGATGGTAAGGACTCATAAAGAGAAGAACACCACACAGACTGGTGGAGGACGAAAAATAAGGTACAGGAAAACTTGATTACAATAAGTAGCGCCGGAAGAAGGAAAAAAGGGAAAGCATTACAGAAGATAAATGAAGTAGCAAATAATAGGAAAGTGTGAGAAAAATGAAAAGGAGAAGGAAAACTGAAATCCCTCTAACGAGTTTTAGAGAAGGAGAAAAAGAAGGAGTGAGGTGCACAAAAATAAACAGTGAAATTTTGATAACAATGCCTGATTTAAAGTTATTTAGTTAGAAATGAAAACGTGTCCTGAATCGTTATTTGTAATACTCGCATATGGGTTTGAAATATGTGATGGAAAAGAGTGGAAAAAATGGATAAAAAGAAAAAAGGAAAACTGAAATTCTAATACTTTGAGTTCTGGAGATGAAGGAGGAGTATAAATTAATTTTTCGAATCCCCCCTTCATCATGTTGTCAACAAAGTCCTCTTCAATGGTTGGGGGAATCAACAATAATGATAATCAATGTGATAGCCAATAAGAAATATAGAAAATTCAAGAGTTTTGGAGCAAAGGGGCAATTTTTTGAAAAATATACAAATATTATGTTTATTAAAAACATAAACTGTCCACAAATATAACCCGATTTAAACAGAGTTTGCACTTTTTGATTTTGAATAAGAATTGACGAATATTGAACTCAAGCCAACATGTGGGGTGGTCAAAGAAATGAGTTGGTACAAGGAAGAAATATCACGTGTCACATTTACAATTTGTGTTCATGTCCTCAGTTTTTTTGGATATACTGATCATATCCTATATAAATTACGAAACAACTAATCCTTCTTAGACATCTTTCCAACTGTATTTTAGTCGTGTCCACTTAAATATCCACTTTGTAAAGCGTAAATTATTTGTTTTGTTTCAAGTTCAATGATTATTTCTCGTCTTTCTATTGACGTCTATTTTTCATTTTTCGTAGCGAAAAAGTTGAAGTTAATGCAGCTGACTAATTTCGTTTTTAGTTTTTTAGACCTCAGAAAAATGATTTCTTATTTTTTAAATATTGGATATGCATGGAAATAAACCCCCGTTTTAGAGGCAGATTTACGCCGCAATAAAATTTGATGCTTTATGAATATCCATAATTCCAACAACCTATTTGTGTTCTTATTCGAGGGAGATACGATATACGGGCGAAAATTTCAGAAGCAGATATATGAAGTGTACGTGTAACTTCACATTAGAGCATCCAGTCCCCATAAATACGTTTAATGTCCGTTTGTTTGTTTCGAAGCATATATCTTTATATACGTCTGTCACATTTTTGGGTTATGGAGAAAAATATTTGCCAGAGAGCTTTGTGGTGTAGCCACGTCAAAAAAAAACTCCAGAGAATGTTTCTACATTTGATGTGACATTTGAACCCTGAGGAATAGGGCGTGATATTTTTTAATTAAAAAAGAATTCGACTATGGAAATTTTGAGCAAAAAAAACAGAATATTCGAAAACATAGCTCGAACAATTATACTGATTATTTTATAATGGTTCGATATAATTTCATTATATTTTTTCAATTATTAGAAAAAAAGATCAACGATTTTGAAATATCAGAATTTCCACTTCCACTCTGAACACTATACTAGTCTAAAAGACTTAATATTTTTGAATTTTCATACTCACCCACTTTGCCCCATTATTTTGGTCAAAATACGCCGCAGAACACACTCACACATCTTATAAATACGAGGGTTGCTACTTAAGTCTTAAAATAGACAAATAAAAACAAATATTTATGATTCGATACGTCCTTATTGTAAGATTAAACGATTGAAACAGATTAATTCTTAATGAAATGAACAAAAATGTATAAATTCAATAGAATACAAAAGTAATCAGAGCGTACTACTATTTTATGAAAATAAAATTGCACACAGGACCAAACTTCAAGGGAATTATGGGAAAGGGGATGACAAAATCTAATATTTAAATTTTTGTAGCCGCTGAGGGGAAAGAGTTGAAAGGGGTGTTTGTTTGGGATATACGGCTTATATATTCGTTATATAGAAAAACTTGAATACAAAAGTTAAAGCTTATTTGAAGTTATTTAACTTTTGGTTCCATCAAATTTCAATGTAACTGTAATATTATTTAGTGAAAGACATCATATCACTTTTTCGTTGTTATTCTTAATTTTCTATGAAAACTTTATATGAATTAGCATAAGTCAAGTAATTTCTGAATTCCTCTTTTGAGGAATTTTCATCTTTTTTCTCACGTTCTCTAGTAGTACTGGCATAGAGATAATTAGAGAGAAAGAAATAAATTTAGGGACAGTCAGAAGAAACTGAATAATAAAGGAAAATCAGTAAAATAGGAATAATTCTTAAGCGAAACTTAAACGTGTTAATCATTCTTCCAGAATTTAAAATGTAAACTTGAAGATCTTCAAATAAGTTGTGGGCAGCCGTGATTATTTTTCAATTAGACCAATTTATTTGTTTTTAAATCATTACAAATTATAGTGAATTACGATTTAACACAAACAATTGAATAACAATATACTTCTGCGTGCAAATGAACAAATTTGGCTCCGTAAAAGACACACTACAAGTTGTCGATCTATTATCTATTCAACATTTTAGCATGGAATCCGATAAAATTATGATTATGAGCCACCACTAGGAGAAAACGTAGAAGAATTCACCAGAAGAAAATATCTAGATATGGGGACCCACTCCAACATTCAGTTGAAGGAGCTGATAGACTACACCACGGATTCTGGTTATTTCATATATCCCATCAGCAAGATTCGATAAAACACTTGATCAGTTTAAGTTATGCTGTACATATTTTATACTTTATTTTTACTTCCCATCGTTTGAACCATTCTCATTTACCCCTTCGGTCATATTTTGTACCATTCGAAATTTCTTTTTCCCAATAAGAAATTATGTTCAAAAGAAACGGTCGGTGTTAACTCTAGTAGTAGACACTGTCAAAGGGCAAATAAAGATTATTGTGATTAGGGATTAACCTCTAAATGACGTGAAATTTTTGAGATCAATTTATTAATTATAAATTATTGTTTTGGAATTTTTGATTTAGTTGATGTCGTTTTGATAACTTTATATCTCACTAAGAAACATTTTCACTCGGAAACTAACGCGTTTTTAGGTAAATTTCTATCATTTACTAGATTTGATTGAGGAATAGGTTTCCTCGAAGGCCCTAGAATATTCAAACCCTAGCTTCAAACATAATATTTCCTTTTTCTCATCAATATCATTAAATTTCTTGAGTATGTTGATAAAGAAGAAGAATTGCTTACCTGCTACTGATATATTATGTGTTTCTGATGCTAGTCTGAATGCAGGAGCTTCACTTGATATTTCACATCTGTATGATCCAGTTGTATGTATCCTAGACAAGTTGGTGAGGACAATTTTGCATCGGCCTATTCTGCATTCTGCATCAGAAGGCTTTGAATATACTCCAGGTACGGGAAATGTGATATATCTCTGAGGGCCAGCAGGCATATACCTGAAAATAATGGAAATTTTGACTCATTATAAACAATCTTTCAAAGGAATTTTTCAAATTCATATTCTAAAAATTTGGTAATCTATGCCTGTATTATTTAGAATAACAAGAAGGTTTAACGACGTCGATTGTTCCTATTTTATGAATACTTAAGTAATTTCTGCAACCATTGGTGATTTTTATACTAAACACACTGTTCACACTACACAAAAAACCATACACGTTCCGATAACCATATTACCCTTTCAGAAAATTGTGTTAATAGGCTTTAGTGTACCTTAAATCTCTGAAGACGATAAATTGGTTATCGAAACGCCCGTCAGACGGTGTAATTGTGAGTGTTGGTGGCACTCTAAACTGATTCTGACCTCAGAAATTTTTATCACATAAACCCTATTGGCTATTAAGAATATCTATATCCGATTTCAAAGTTTTCTTATCACACTCAACCAAAATATATATTCTGATTGTTAATTGAATATATTTCGTAGGTAAGTAAATGTTGATAGACCGACTATCTATTTCTTCTTGTTCATCGTTTACCAAGTAGATAAACGACGATTTTCATGTTAATTAGTTCACCATTTTATACTATTTCATTTCATTCTATATCTCTCAAGTTTCGAAATATCTGAGGTTACCGGCAACATTGATAGAGACAATTTTCTGTAGCGGCAGAAACAGTAGTCTCGATTTTCGATGCTCGCTTCCTTCCACTGATATAAAAGGCGTACATGTAATTCGACCAGGGAATAAATATGAAGTTTTTATCGCTTCTAACGAGGGCAGAAGTACGTGTTTTTCCCCGAAGTGAAAAGAAAAACTAATTACTAACCCACCGAAGCACTGTTGAGCTATTTACACGTTTTCCTAGTATTTTGCAAAGACTAGGGAAACGTGTACTCTTACCCAAATTGAACTATACCTACAAATACAAGTATATACCTTTTAAATATAACACTCATGTTTTTAGCTGGTATAAACTGACATATATATAAAAACTGTACGGTTTAATATTACACATATACAATTTGGATTGATTACTTTCCTGTTGATCTAATATGGAATGAAGACATACGTCTGAATTTTTTAAATTGATACTAGAAAGATAGATAGATATTATTGTTGTTTATTGATAGATACTAGGCTACAAGAACGCTGTTGCATTCTTATTTTAGATGCATCGACAAACCGAAGAACCATCTCTGACTTCTGTAAAGTGCTATTGGTCTAAATCAATATTGTTTACAGTAGATTACTCTATTAAGTTGTAAAAAGTCAAAGGTAACGCGAAGATTACAAATTCTACTGCATTATATCCCTGTTTCCGTATTTTCTGTCCTTTTGGTACACTAATAAATACTTTATTTGGTGTAGTTATTTAAGCCGACGAATTGAGCGACTTATTTAGTCAAAATTTGATAATTGTAAAGTGACTATAAATGTTAGAGAAACCAAATAAATTGCTAAATTTAAATTAAAAAGTGTCCTTTCTATAACATATAAATCCTAAAGTCGTTTTCAAGCTCATAAGTTCCTATTATAAAACCCTCGAAAATAAAAATTTATTAAAATCGTGCGAGCTGCTTCCCAGATAATTTAGATGTTCTATATAGAAAACTCAGAGTGTATATTCCATTGTAGTACACTGTCACTAATCATGTACTCTTTCTACATCACAATAATCTTTTTTGAAAACCAGGCTTTATTTCGAATACTCTACTTGCTTATACTATCTCATAACTTTTACTTTGACTGCCCTTGTGATTCAATATAAACCTAAACCGAAATATTTGTTGACTTTGTTCAATCTCGGAATAATTTTTGTTTCTTTACCATGAAGCTGTTTGTTGTTTTATTTTGATTTTGCTATCTCAAAGGTAGCTGAGATTTTGATACGTCTCTTCTCTCATTGTGAAAGTTTCTGCTTTATTAGATCCATTTAGAAAAGTTTTAGTCCTCAAAACAATTCGAATCCACCGTATTTTAGATCTCCGGTGGGAATGCTATCGACTACTTCATTTTCACATTACGGATAATTTTGTCTGTTCTCATATGTGAGTTTATTTTATCTTGTTGTATGTATGCTTGGCGGAGAGACGATTCTATGACATCTGAAAAACGTATTTTGTTCTATGGTTCACTCATTTTTAGAAATATGTATTTGAAACTAATAGTTTGTTATATTTCCTATTAATGCCACGAGATTATGCAGACTACCTTCCATTTGCAGAACATGTATGTAGACTCACAGAGTCTTTTCTATTAATTTCAGTTTCTTATCGTTTTTATTCAAAAAGCAATGTTCTAATAAATATCTAAGTGCAGATGTGCTATGACTAAGCTTCTAGTCACACTACACACGTTCTCTTATCTTTATTAATTTTTATTAATTCCTCCTAATATTAGTGATTCTACTAAAGAGACCTAATCCCCAGGAAAGTGTTTGGAATTCTTTTTTTAAGCCAACTTCCTCTACTTAGTATGCACAGGTTCTAAGAAGGTTCTAAACAGGATAACTATGTTATCCTTTTTAGTTCGTCGAGTTTGCCTAACCATTTTGGCTGCCTAGATATATTTCATGATTATTATTTTCTACCTAAGCATTTTTCTTATTGATATATTACTAAATGCATTACCCAATTGCGTGCATTTTTCTTGCATCGTGGTTGAGGCTGTCACAGAGCTTTTAGAATGTTTTGTTGCAGGTTCATATAATCCTATCCCAGTTACTTTTATTTGTATCTATATATCATTTAATAATATTTTTTTTCTCCCTAGTAAACTTATTCCGATTCCACTTTTTGGTGTTTTCAAATTTTGTATTGAATTTCTTCAAGAAGTGTTGTGTAGCAAGCTCATAAAATCCTATACCAGATACTTATTTTCATTTTCGAATCATCTACATATATACCATTTTTGGTATTATATTCCTGCCTAGAGGAGTTATTTTCATCCCGCTTCTTTTTATTTCAGAATTCTTTATCGAATTTCTCCAAGAAACCTTTTGTTGTAGGCTCATAAATCTTATTTCAGTTAGTTGTTTCATTTCAGAGCCATTAAATAGTAATATTCTTTTGCCCAGCTATTTAGATTTCACTTCTTTTTTTTTTCAAAATTTTGTATTGAATTTCTCAAAAAAGCTTCTTCCTCCCCATTCAAAGCGTCTTGTCATCTACTTTTAAGAAGTCATAATCTACGATGATTGTATAATTGTTCACAACAGTATTATATGTTTGTTATGATGAGAATTTTGTTTCAAAACCTATTTTCACAATAAACAGCAACAAAAATTTTTTATAAATATAAATACCTGAAGAATTCCTGGTCATCTTTATACCATTTTACGGCGTATAAATCTTCAGTCCCCATGTCGAAATAGCAGTCGAGAGTCATATTTTCTCTAAGATCAGCAACGGCAGGAACTTGCATTTTTGTTAGTCTTAATGCATTAGAATCAGCAACTGAAAAAAAAGATACAGAATACAATAAAATGAATAGCATGAGAATAGACGTGAATCAATTATTTTTTGACGTTTTAATAATAATTAGTAGCGCTTTTGCTGCGAAATATCTTAATTGATGTTGGATCAGCATAGTTGCGAGCAAACGAGTTTGTTTACAGTTAACGCTTTTTATCAGAAGCTTGTTGTGCAGATATTCAATATCAATTATTCGTATAATGGGAATTGTTGATAACCTATGTATTTCTCTCTGATAATGAAGAGAATTTGAAGCAATCCCTAAAAACTCGGTTCAGCAGTATGATATTACACATTCAAATATTCTCAAGTAACGTAGAATGAAAAACAATGAACGAAACATCAATTAGTCAGTCTTCAAGGCATATCTAGGAAGAAATCAATTAAGTATGGAACTCATAAAACAATTCGGTCCTCATAACCACTATCTTTGATATTTCTTTGATCTTTGAATCAGAGTAATGGAGTAAGATCTTCACACTCGATTTTTATTTCTCCATTTGGACGCTAAAAGTACTTTCATGGAAGACACGACTAGGGGAATTAATACTAACGTCCGTAAACTTTCTCTTGTTTTCCAAGGTACCAAGAGAAACAGCAGAATACTTTCTCTGTAAGTCTGTCCTTCGACTGTCCTAACATTTCATGTAAGAGATAAATTATGGAATGAATTTCTTAATCAGGTACTGCAACTATTGTTATAATGAAGATATCTATGTTTTACATGACATGAATGACATGACTAGTTGGAACTGGCTTCTGTAACATTATTGTTCAAACATTTATTCTGTTAAATGTATTCTTGTATTTATTACAAATATTCAAGATTCTTGGTGAGATTTTCTGCCTTGTATGTGAAGTAGCTCTATAGGCTTTCGTATTTTCTGAATCTATTTTCTGTTTTTGATGAGTTCATCATAAAATTGCTTGCTTCCAAATACTGAAGGTTCGAATTCTTCAGCTTCAATGTATACTGAACAAGTGTTATTAGCATAATAAGCGGCTGAAACTTTTTTGTCTGATGGAAAAACGAGGGTATTAAAGAATAAAGGAATCTTGAGGAACTCCTACTTAAACATTAAAGAGGTTCGTAGGGTTTATTACCAAATTTTATGAGAATTTTCCTATTTGGTATGTATAGAATGAATAATGGAAATAGGACTGGACATTTACGACGCTATCTGTAAGCTAGTGGCGTCATACAAGATTTTTATATATATCCTGAGTTCTAGTTGTAGACGGGTGTCAATTTCTGAGTCTTAGCTCTATAAAATCAAACGTTTTCATTCTTTGATTATTAAAATATTAACTTCAATATTTTCATTAACTTTTATAATCTAATGTAAGAAATAAAAGGCATATCGTTACGGAATGTATTGAAAAAATGTGACTGTATTGCCAAAATGCATATTTTCTCGCACATTAAATTATGAGAGTTGAATAAAATGAGAAACATCACTTTTATTTAATATTAAACCAAAAATCTTCTTTACAATTATCTCGATATAAAATCAAAATGTCAAGATAAGGGACAAAAAATGAACAAAAACGTCTTGGTCTTTAGCAGAAGCACAAATCTATTAGTGGAAATTAGTACAATGAATTCTCCCTTCTTTGGATTTGGGGTAAAAATAATATAAACACTGCAGATCAATATCTTCTTCGGGAATGTGAACTTCTTCTCTATAATTTTCTAAGTTTTTTCTTTCCTATGAAGCTTCTTTCTTCATTGGTTTTCTTTCTCTACAAGAAGATGCTGCCGATCGGTGAGACTAGATATCAACCCAAATAATACCTACCTTATTTCCTTAAATAGGAAAATAAAACTGAACCTCAAGTCCATCAAGCTAGACGTGCAAGTCATTCATTGGAAAACAAAGAAAAAAAGTATCTAGGACTTACCCTAGATAGTAAACTTCTTTGTAACTGGGATTGTCACCCAAAGATCCTACTATAGGCACATGATAAGACCAATCATCACATATGTGAGGGGTTTGGGGTACAAGAACTAGTTTGAATACCACAAAGAACCTCCCACCTCTCTTTATTGTACTAGAAAGCGTGGGGGAAAAGATCACTTTGAATGTTCAGATACGGAATCACAAACGAAAAATCGGAAGCCTGTGCCCACCCAGCATTTTTTAGACAGAAATATATGCAATTGAGAAATGCGTACAACCAATTGCTTATACAAGAAACGATAGTCGATAGATATCAAGGGATTTGACATTTCTTTTTATTTTCAATGCATTCTACCACACGGCTTAGGAGATTTGTGAGACCAAAATGACCGTAAAGATCCATCTAACTATAACGGGCCGTAGCTCCTCGTTTTGCCAACCATTTTTGTAAGCTCACAATATATCTATAAATAAAATTAAATGCAGTAATGATTTTAAGGTTCATACTATGTCAGGTGGAGGTCAATTAAGTTGATTTGTTGTATCAATGAATTCAAAATTAGGTATAATATGATTGACTGAAATTTCAAAAGCATCGAATAACCCTTTTAAAAATTATAAGCGTGGCCTTATACGGCCACCAGCCGTATCTGGTGTAACTTTAAAACGACTTTAATGTTTTTTCAATGATGAACCGAAGCTTTATCGCTTTAAAAGTTAATGAACGAAAAAGAGGTGCCAACACGGTATTTTAGTTCCAAACAGATTTCTTTGAACACTAATCCAAATAAACTGTCATGAACATCACATTGTTTCTGGCACAGAGAGTTTTTGCTCGCAAACATGTTTTCCGCAAAAGAATGTTTTTCGCATTCCTTTCCTGTATGTTTGTGTTTCGACTTTTATTTGTAATTACCACAAAAACCAAATAAAAGTCCACCACACTTACGCTCCATTGAAATACGGGACAGGGCTAGACAATTTACACAATTCATTATTGCATTTTTTAATACGCTTTTAAATTTCCCTGCAAATATACCTACATAAAATATAATACCTACATAAAATTTTATCATTATCTACTCAGATGAATAAAAACCTTGTGGAAAGATGAAACTTGATTAAAGTAAAATAAAAGTAGTATACTATAGTAAGCTTTGGAAATGATGTTATGTGCCATGGAACTAAATTTTTATTATTAGTAATGATTTAATAACCAGCAACGCTTCTGAGTCAAAATAATCCCGATATTAAGTTTCATTACTCACAGTTAGATCTCATTATTTCCAGAAAATTCATGCTATACCCTATCAACCACAAGACTAATTGTTTTTCCGAAATACTGCAAATTTTATATTGTTTTTATTCTCAGTCACCAAAGTATCTAAAAATGAGAATGTCTATTATTATCCATTTCATAGTAAGTTTCATAGACATTTTAAATTTAGTTCTAAGATGAAATCTTTCACGATTGATCTTTTCATAGCAAATATAGAGGGGTAGTATTTTGTTCTTCCACGAACGGTGATCACATTCTATTGTAGTACCAACCGTTACAAGGAAATGTATAGGTCAATCGGATACCGAATGCCGCATCACAAAATGCGGAATAAAATACAGAAACTAACAGGTTTAAACTTATTTTTCCACCAACATATTCATAGCTTCTGAGCAGCTAACAAGTATTCGTTAAGAGCTACTTCTTACAAATATATATCAGAATCGAAATCAGACAGTGAACTGTCGCAACCAATATTTATGATTAGTTCCATTATTATTTTATCAGTACTTTTGTCCAATTTTCACGTTTTCTTTTCTTTTTCTACAACATTTTCCCAGTTTTCAGGCTGCACATTATTCATAGCCTAAAAAAAACTAAACATCACTCATTTCAAAAGCACCATATCATGTTTTCGATTAACTTGTGGATTTGTGTCATAAATTACTAATTAGTAGGTCTCTCTACAAAATATTTTGCCAAATTTGCTTGCCAAAGCGAACGTAGTTGTGCGAGGTTTATATTTCCAGCATATTGGAACAACTCTCTAGTTTTTACTGGCAGCGAGACCACATCTTAATAATGTTCACGACAACAAGTGAAGGTATTACTCATATTTCATGGCTTTCAAGATTCCTAATTCCAATCCCGTTGATTACCATATTTGGGGCCGATTGAAGTAATCAGTTCGTAGCATTAGTAAGTCAATACGGCAATTAACAACTCAGCAACAAAAATGTGTAGAGTTCCATTTCGAGAATCTACTTCTCATTTTGTATACCCATATTTGAAATCGAGGCTAGTACTAAGGTCCCTATCGTTCAATTACTTATTCACTAATATCATTTTATTGTAGATGTAAATATAATCACTATTTTCCAAAAATTGGTGTGAATATTTTACATGATGGATACTGTTGTAGACAAACAATTTTAGCATTTTTTCAATTTCTAAGTATCCTACTCATTTTATAGCGTTTCTGATTACATTAAAAAACAACTAAACACCTCATAAAACTTTCATAACCTTTTAAAAATGCCCAATTTTTGGGTAAAGTCCCTTAATGGCTTTTTAAAAGTAATATAGTATCCTGAAACCTTCGCAATTAAATGCCATTTTCCTGAAATTTCGCCTCAAATTAAACAAACGCATTACGGATAAAAATTAAGAAAAACGAGATTCAATTTTACTTGGATACCATTAAGAGTAAATAACTGAGAAAATTGAAAAAAATGTTAGGAACATTTATTATTGGAGTATACTCTCCCCGGGAAAGTCCAGGAGTTTTTCACTTTCCTGTCAATTTCAGTAGATTGAGTCTCACTAAATAGATTGCCAGAAATGGGGCAGTGGAAAAGTCCAATTACGTGGAAAGACTCGAGCTTTTTTCGAGAGAAACTTCAGGTATTTCTTTCATTACGTGTTTTCTTCCGAAAGCAAATATTCTGACCGATCTTATTTATTAAAAACTGGATCCTTCTTTGAAGAGTAGTAGTCTGCTTATATTGTCAGGACACTTTGCTGCAATCGACTGTTATTTCAGTATACTAAAACACAATATGGTTCTTTCCCTTCACCAAAAATATTCTGGATTCAAAATAATTATTCTTTTAATTGTATTATTAAACATAAAATTTTTTAAATGGAATTAAAAAGAAAACAACAAACTTTTTACAAATTAGGATTGCTATTTCTCCTAATACCATAAAACCCTCAAAATAAAACACTTCCACAATTCCAAAACCTGGTTTTTCTCGTATTTTAGGTCAAAATAAGGCTCATTCTTACAAATCTGTTCTTTTGTCTGAAACCGTTACAACAATAGCACTACACAAGATGTTATAGTTGGGATTCTTTTGCTTGCCCGAAATTCGTTGAATCTTTCATTTCTCCGAATTGATATTATAAAACTGATTAAATCAACTATAGTTCCACCTGATTTTTTCCAACCCATTTTTTCATTAAATTTAGATCTAATTAATATTGCAAATGAAATATAGATTGTAGAATGCTTAGAAAATATCTTTGAGATTTCGATGTGAAGCAAAAAATGCTATTCTTGTCATTATTGACCATGACAGCTTGGTGACACTCAGATTTAAGAAAGTATAACTGCGGAATTTCCTGTAAATGTCTACATATATTAGAGGAATATTGAACAAAAGTCAATAGATAGTGTGTCAAAAGGTGATAACAACGCGGTGTCTTTTTCAATTCCAAACCTTTTAGTTTAGAACATTCATTCAGAAAATCCTTTTAATGGAAAGAGATTCAAATTAGAGGCTCCTGGTGACTTGAATAGCTAATGGGGCGATTTAAGAACATGTCCACAGTACTTTTAACAAGACATTTTGGAGGTGGCACTTTGTGCTTTGTATTGCCTTTAAAAAGTCTAGAGTTGCGCCGTTATAGGATAATGTAACTATTAACCTGGTTAGAAGCAAGACATAGCGAACTATTGGACAAGAACCTGATAGAAAATCTATTGAGAATTATAATTCGTCAAATTTTCAATAATACAAAACCAAATATCTAGGCTAATTTGCCCCAAAAAAGACAAATTCCGCATTCAGATCACAAAACAGTTGACTAGTTTTGTTTCAATATTAACAATATCTGAGATTTTATTTTTAGAGTGAAATTAGATACACAGTAAATAAACTTTTTATTTCCAATTCAATTACATGCATTTATCTTGTTTGAATGTTTACATACTTATTGAGAACCGAAGAACATGTAATTTCATAAATGTGTATCGTTTGCTAGAATCATCTACATAATATCGAACGGCATATTTGGACTCGATTTCAATCCAATTTAAGCGAATATATAAATTTAAAATTATGCACAATTACAAATGACTCCTAATTCAATAATTTCATCACATTTTTTCAAGTCTATCTGAAGTTTTCGAAAAGGTCTTCTTTCAAAGACTGAAACCAACACTAAATACAAGAAACCTCATTTCTAACTACAAGTTTGGCTTCAGAAATCAACTCGCCAACACAGAACAGGTAAATTGATTTATCAGAAAAATATGGTGTGACGTCGAACATGAAGATATTTCTCCGAAGTCTTGGCTCCTACAATGCTTGGTAGGAAGGACTGCTGTACGAAATAAAAATGAACTTATCATAGATCATTTTTGAATTGCTGGAACTGGAAATGATACACATTTGATACTGATAAAATCCGGGGTATCCAAGTCAGCTTGCTAGGACCATTTCCACATCTGTTTTACACAATTCATCTTCATTAGTCAGTTTATATATTAATTCCAGCTTCATTCAATAACGCTGATATTATTTCCAGGTGTCCACAGTGCCACCCTAACAAAATTGACTAATGGATGTAAACCACCCAATTATTTCTCACGAGCAAGCAATTCTGGCTTAGCAAGTATACGAAGTATACAAAGATTGAAGAATGTGCACAATAACTAGAACCGGTTCAGGGTTCACCCAAATGTATCATTTGCAAAGCTTCTAACCTTTTAACCAATGAGAAGACTGAAGAGGTTGGGTCATACTTCTTCTGGACCTACCAAATGTTATTGTTGTGTTAGTAAACGCCTAATTAAAAAATATTTTGTTATCATGTTAATATATAGATTGGATACATTTTCTACTTGTTGCTTATTATAAGTCATATTGTAACGGAAAATACGTATTGTGTTTATAATTTTTCTCCTTCAGAATTGAGTTGGAATTTTTTTTTTTTGATGTTAGTGGTAGTGTACACAGTGTGTTTGTTCCAACAGAATCATTGACAAACGAAGTTTTATCAAGGTTTTTCAATTAGGGCCATTATGTATTATTAAGCATTTTGTGTTTTTAAATCAGTTATCAGTGTTGTTTTTCTAGATATTTCCATCGATTCATTGGAAAATTTTTGGGAGAGAAACAGTGTAATTAAATCAGTCAAGTTGAATGTAGTGAATTCTTACTCGTTAGAGGGTCTCTGGAACAAAAAATTATAAAATCCTACAAATAACTTTCGGTAATAAACATGTTCTATATGACCGGGGTAGCGAATTTCTCCCACCAAAAAAAAAAAGAATGATGGATGAGCAATGCTGTCATCTAGTAGAAAAACACGTCAAAAAAATAATTGGTTATGAGTGTTCCAGTCTTTGCTTTCGCGACGACATAACAAATCTTTTCTTTGGCAAAAACTATGTGGGGGGGGGGATATTAGAGTGCCTAGCAGTTTATCATCCTTAATTGTTATTTTATCCCAGGAAAATACATTTTGTGGGAATGTACGGTCTAATGTATTTCTGGAAAGTTGTCAGCGTTGCCTTTTTTGTCGTTCGCGCGCGCTCTCGTAATAATTTTGCCAAATAAATTAAGGCCTTTGAGAGTTCCTCGGTTACCATGTTGGCGAGTCATCTGGAATTTAATGTTGTGAGAATTTTTGTGATAGTTTATTATAATAAAAAAGAAATGTCTGACTCAATGGAAAACGTTCTTTTGGTTGATATAAAGACTGAGAAAAAAATTTCATCAAAAATCTATTCAAATGTGACTGGGCTTACATTTCACTGACTTGCGAGTACCTTAAATTACACAAGTCTGTGGAAAAAGTGAAGGTTGTTTGTTTTCTAATTATTTTCAAGTGTACTGAAACTTCGACTTGTCATATAAAGTCACGTTCATTGACGATGTATATGTTGAACAACATTAAAAGATAAAACATTTCAATAATAGCGTGACAAAACTTTTTTCATTTAAAATAAATACTCATTAGTCAGCTTTAATACCCAGTGAGAGTCCTTTTAGTCTTTTGGTTCATTATCCCTTTGGAAATCATCTTGAAGCCCGCTCTAGCCCGACTAAAAGTATTCTGCCGTCATTGAAACACTTCATCTTTCTTGGTATATTTTTCCATCTCTCTAAAATCTTAGTTAAATAGGTGACTTTTCTATTCGCCCACAAGTACTCGATATAAGAATTGAGAATCTGTACTTTCAAACTCATTAGGAAAAATTAAACCTCCCACGTTTTGATTTGAGCTCTGTTATTTTATTAATTCTCTTTCATTAAAAACAATCCACTTCTCTCTTTGACGATTCCTTATGATTGTAATCAACTGAGGATCAGCCATGAACCATCTTGGAAGTGAATTTCTGAATTATTACATCAATCTCAGCTTTATGTGATGCTGTGGTAAAAGAATTTCGTAAGAAGGCCACTGATGTTCCATGCAGCACCTTCTCTTTTCCAACTCGAAACTTCCTAGGAGGCTAGACTTTTTGATCCAGTGATTCTCTTGGTTTACACTATCCTATTGTAATGAACAAGTTCGCGAAATAGTCCCGTAGGCCGGCTCTGTCGAGCTACTATGGAATTTAAAAAATTCGGCGAATTCACGCGGCGCTTTTAGGGCGGCGTCTTTCACACTTTTTATAAATGGCGAAACTCGTTTGCTGTTTATTTGTATATAATTTTTTGTTTCCTTTGTAACCATTGCATTCATATTTTGACTTCCAAAAAATCAATTTCAAGATTGGTCTAATGCTTCTTTCGAAGAATCTATAGAAATTTGCCGCTGTGACAGATCCAATGAAATCATAAGTTTCTTCACCAAATCTTCAATAATGGTAAATTGAACCTATCCATCCTTTAGAGCAAAGTAAACTGCTCCTCACGATATATGAACCAGGAGGAAGACACTCTTGACAAAAGTATGTTTACGCATTTTACCCTCGATCCAAACAACAGCCTTTCAATCATCCCAAATTATTTCGTTCTGGGAAAACATTATCGGACCGCTGTTACCTCCACATTCTAGACTTGACTTATAAACGGGTTGAAATACAAACAAAAATATCTTCGTCAAAATCTGGAATCTCCTATTTAGTAGAAGCCTCAGCTTCTTGAGAGTTGGGACTAATAGCTGATTGCAAATTGACGTATGAAATTAATTACTTCCGTTTTTATTTAGTAACAAAAGGTTCGTTTACTTGATCCAAATCATAGGAATCTCATGTGGGAAAACTTTCTCTTCCTCTCAATATCCATGGTCTTCAACACATCGTTTTCAGAATTTATGAGATGCTCAAACTTTATCCTAATCTCGAAATTTGATAGTAAGATTACGTGAAGTGTATAGAAATGACGAATGAACACGTAATTGTAGCGCACACGTTCAAGTTACAACATATTTTTTTAGTTAATTTAGCTTTATTTAGCTTAGCCATAAAAATCAGTTGGAAATATCCAGAATTTTTGTGCAAATTTGTATTTTCATGAAAACTACAATGGAAAAGTAGAGATACAAGATCTCTCTACAATATTTGGTTACGAAAAGTACACCTCTCCTAATAGTACATCACATTCAGTTAAAAAACAAAAATTCTGTTGAATTCACTGAAAAATTATCAAATCTTTCCACAATGTTTTCAACACATTAAACCAAGAGATGAAGTAAAAACAGATCTCTGTTCAAACAGAATAAAGTAATAAAGCTTTGTTGGATATCATTAAAGGAGAGGCACACACAGTCAAAATTATTTTTACTTTAAAATACCTCATGATACTTTATATACAACAGCTGCATAAAGTTCAGATTCCATTACAAAGAGATATAAATACATATTGGAATATTCATTAAGTATGATTTAGTTTAGTTTTAACGCGTTTGCTGCGTATTCCCTGCGCGTCAAGTCATGTATACATTTTTTTCAGTTAATTTTTGTGAATTGATTAATTTTAACTACATTTTTTAAAAGAATATTTATTTTTTTTCCCAAATACATAGCGAAAGCATGGTTGAACACATTTTACTCGGCAATGCAGTCGATGCAAACTGAGCGTCCAGTGCAATTATATGCAACTTGTATAAGTTGAATATTTCATGTTTTCCAATCGAGTAAATACGAACAATCATAATAGTTAATGAAAAAGTAACGAATAAATATTCAAAAACATACTTGTTGAGAGAAAATTCATAATTAATTAATTACAGAATATCACCAATTATAACGGTTAGAGGTGAATACTTTGGAAGAAGCGACAAAAAATTTTTATTAGATAATTCGAAATAACTTGATTTTCAAAATACAGTTAATATTTACGTGAACATGGAATCTATAAATACAGCTTTTACATACTAAATGGTGGTTACAATCCCTGCGGAATTTTTTCTTAAAAATATTTAACCTGTTATTTCCTTTAGTTTTCGGCATTTTACCATCCGATTTTGCCGCTATTTTTCTTCACAATTTCCTTACATTCAAGTCTCCTACTCTCAAATCTTTCTCTACCATCACATTTCTAATTTGTGTCCTCTTAAATATCTTTAAGATCTTTAAGATCTTAAAAAACTTCCATTGGAATTTCTTGTCCTCTTTCCATCTTGTTGCACAGTACCAGTATGAAACGATCCTTCCTCCTCCATATTTCAACATTTCCTTTTTTATCTTCCCCGACCAAAATGCTTCGCTGCTTGCCTTTCAACACACTTTTGTTAGTTTCACCTGTATATTAATAAGTTTGTAACTGCCTTTTTGTCCTCGATTTTTCCCAACTTTGAGCGATCAGATTTAATTTAAACTTTGCACACTTGTAAATAACTGATGACAATTCAATAATTCGATCAAAATATCTGAAATATGTAAGCGCCCATTCCCAAAATTAAGATGCAACCATCAACACATCTGTACATATTGATGATTGATTTGAAATAATCGGTCGAACGAAAAGCTATTGGTTACGCGCTAGAAGTTTTATTGGTAGAATTATGTCTTACTTTTAATTGATTTAGGTCTCTGGTTATATATTGCTCCGTTAATTTTCGTGTAGTGTCATCAAAAAAATTCTTTCCACTCGTTAGGTGCAACGATTTTTATATCATTTTTGTTTGTACTATTGTTTCGAATATTTTTCCATCCTTTTCCTGATTTATTTTATCTAATTCTGTTAGATATGTACCCTTATAATCTTTTCCTAATTGTTTTTTTCTAGTTTATCTGTTGTCTGAGAGAAATGTCTCCATGAATCTGATTAAATTAATTTTGCCGTTCTTTTTGAACATTTCTCGTTGGATTGATGATAAATATAAGTTACATATGCTTCGATAAATGATTGCTTACTATACACATTTTCACATTCTGTCGCTACGTATCGAATGTTTTTTCATCAATATTAGATATGAGTAGTAAGACCAAAACATAGAATATTTTTAATGTAATTTCAATTGTTGATAGCTCTACATTTGGTGCAATACTTACAAAGTCTAAAACGAATTATTTCTCCAGCTAAATTTGAGAATCCGAAAACATAAGTACTGTCCTCAATCATTTGGCCATCTACAGTAATTTATCTCTTTCCATCTTCAATCACTGAATACTATTTGGATAATCCTGAATTACTTGTATATACATTTCGTTTAGAGAAAATACATGGAAAATTAATCAACCTATTTACTTGGTAACAGTTTTTTTTATCAAAAACGAAGCCTATCATTTAAGCTGGATTAAAAAAAGCAGTATTTCAGATACGACAGTTAGATCATTATCTCAATCCTCCTCTGTTTTTTGTATCTGTATGCCCTGCACGTTTTTAATACCTTTAGATTTTATCTATTGGAGATCCCCGAACACGGAACTTTTCACGTAGAATTTTTTTAATTGAAATAGAACAGTTTCTAGGGCATCGGGTTAATTCTCTGACGGGGTTTTCCAATTACTGTACGGATGTGCTTCGTTACTACAAGAGGATTTTGTTGTTTTATTTGATTATGTGCATTGTTTTTATTTTTCTCTTTTTTCATTATTGTTAGCATAAACAACAGAAACACGAAGAGGAAGTGCCATCGTAGTTGTATTACATCTATAACAACAATATGAAACACGGAGGAAAGTTTATAGAATATGGAATATTATAATATCGTGATACTTATGAACATTCTTTGGAAGATTCCTTTAAGTCTTCTTGAATTATGAATGACATTGAATTTTTATAGGCTAGAATAGGTTAGTTCGTTTTGTGGGAAGTTGAATTTTATAGGTTAGATAAAGTTAGTTGATTACTCATGGAGTTGAATTTCTTTTAAGGAATTTGTTCCCTCAAAATATGTACCTAAATACAGATTTTCAGATTCATATAACTTTTTTATTTCATATGCTATAAAAGCGTGATTTTTTTGGGTTTTTTATATTTTTCTACTGCTTGAACGAGAGGAGGTTGACGCCTTAGCCCGCTCGGCTAACGAACACAATTACAGTGGTGGGATATACTAATAGTAATGAGCAACAAAATTACAAACAATCAAGCTGTCAAACAAGCAACCAAACCCACATAGATAGAGCTGAAGCTAATATAAGTGTGTTGAATCGTATCAGATATTTGGTATCACTAGCACGAGCCGCTACTGTTTGAAAAATTACATTTCTAACAATACGATTTTCTGTTTGGGAAAAGAACGAGTCAATACAACAACTTTGAGTCTCTAATCGACAAGGACATTTAAAATTAACAATTTATTGAGGTATCACATACAAAATGTATGTGTGTTAGTTTATCTCAATTGAACTGATTTAGTAGATAATAAAACAATATATTAAGCTCGTAACTTGAAATAACACTGCAACAGACGGTAAATTAAACAATTTAAGCATTGAATTGTTAATGACAAAACAATTAATTTTGTAACTGCTTACGACGAAAGTTTCGTTTAATACCAAATTATAATTTAGAGAAATACGTATTTAGAAAGATATGGGCGTAAAATTTGATAGGAAAAGTTCAAATAACCATGTTATTAAGTTCTATAGCTATATACTAGCTATGGAACGACTCACAATTAGGTATACCGACAATTTTTTCTTAGTGCTTGAACTGACAATCAACGAAACAGTCGTTAAGCTAGAAAATTGCATTAACTTTCTTGTTTACTAAAGCAAATTCCCTGTTTCATGGCTAGTACAAATGTCTCTTTATGGGGTAAAACTGATTCACACTTTGAAATCATCCGCTATGCCCAAACATATTCTAATAACCAAATGGTTCTCATTCTGATCACCACCACTTCTGTCAGAAAATGTGTAAATGTTCAATATTTGATGAAATCCATAATAAAGGAGTCAACTTCTTAACAAAAATTGCTCCTATCTTGGCATCTGTTTTATACATCTCTTGCTATAGACTTTGTTGACCTTTCTTTGATGAACTATATCCTCTGTCACAGCTACACATTTCGCAACGTGTGTAGTCTACCGATAGCTAAAACGTTCCTTGAATATCTTGTGGTAGTTGTACTTCATATCTGATGATTGGGATATATCTGTTTTGTGGTCGAAGCTTTTTGATACTTTTAATTTCCCTACAAGTAAGAATGAATCCATAATAATTCAACTTCAACGAATACTGGTAAATACTAAGTAGCTAACTAAAACGATGGTATATTGAAGAGAAAAATTTTCATCTAATATTCAGTTACAAATAATAATACTGAGCTTCTACATTTATCTCTAATAAAATTAAATATGAATATGCAGATTCTGAAACGCGAATTCATTATTTCTTTTTATATTTTTTTAATGACTGTTTTTCCTGTTTCTAATTGTCACAAGAACAAGCGTCGCAGATACAGAAGGAAATACCATTAAATATTCAACGAGAAGATTCACAAAAAACAGCATGAAGTAGATTATTCCAAATGGAAACGGTTTTTATTTAAGTTGAAATTTTCTGATCTCTTGCATAATATTCATTGGAATCTTATAATGTCGGATGTGAATTAATCCTTATATTGTTCCAACTGGTATAGTTAGATTTCAATATCTTTGACAAATTAGGGAAAGTGATATATTATATTTACATATAATGGAAAATCTTACCTTAGAAAATTATGGAAAAACCGTATGATTAGTCTACTTGAATTCAAAAATGGACTTTCCTTTCTAGAATCACATACTCACCTATTTTGCAAATTTTATAGCATTTTTTTATTGTTAATTCTTAATTTTTTTTAGTTACACGTATTTACTTTTTATGAATTTCTTGATAGCAATAATCATCTACGGAATTTATAAAACACTATCACTAGACGGAAAAAGGAAACCATTAACCTTTTCAGTCCCAATGGATCATAAATATCCCCGCAGAATAAAATTTTGGAAATAAGTTATTGTCCAACAAGGGGTTGACTGAAAATATTTCTGACATCGTTGATAGCGGTGCAGATTATGTAAAAGAGGCAAAATGTCAATGAAATTTGAGGTTGAACAACTTACAAAAGAAATGATAATACTTCAATTCCAAATACCACTATAATAAAGTTGCTTGAATGGATAAGAATAAAATCTTAATAGGTCAACTTTCGATCTTGATGTTTCCTTCTAATTATTCCCTAAAATCACACTTGCCTTGCAGCAAAAAGTGGAAGTGTCGATGAAGCTATGTCTAAGTTCAAAGGAAAAAGTAGCCATCAACAACAGATGCAGGTAGAAATCAAAGTACAACTCTAAGAAAAGATGTTGACACAAATTTAGCAAGAAACTTTGGAGAGATTAATGTCTTATTGATGAATTGCCTTTTGCTGCTGTTGATACATCAATAATTGGAAGGAAAAAACATACCAAAGTTCGTACAACAGTTTTGTACGTTTGCAATTTCTTAAAAGGAGACTGAAGATGTCAAAATACTTTTCAATTGTCATAGAATGAAAATATGGTAACCAAATAGATATTCTTTGTCCCTAGATGGTAGGGTTTTGTAAGGAATATATGAGAGGCGTGAATCTATCAGATCAACTTTTGGACTTTTACGACGCGAAAATAATGGAAAGATTTTTGTAGATTCTTTAGTTTCTTTGATAACGACAATATGGTAGGCCATTATCTTTAAGATCCAGGCTTATAAATATGGGGAATCATTTGCCTAGGGAAAGGCCCGTTGTACTAAAAAAAATAAAACAATTAGTCCAATACCCAGTGGGACAAATACGTCTCGAGATCCCAAAATACCCCCTTCATGAATAAAATTGGATTATTCAATATCTTCTTAGCTCTTTTTTGTCCATTTTAATATCCTATCACGATAAAACGTCACTTAATCCAAATGAACAAATTGGTAATGAAAAGTTGAATATAATCAGTTCCAAAGTAGTTTGAAAATGCTTACGAAGACATACTATAAAGGTGTCACATTTGTAGGTACCAGAATACAGTTAAAGAAAATGGAATAGCTGCTGAACTTGCAAAAAAAGCGCACTAGCACTCTTCTAGGGTCCAGTTTTCACCGATAAAACATTGTTGAAGATTAGAGGATAACATTGGATTACTGAAATTATACAGTTGAATTTAGAAAAACGAGGAAATTATTAGAAAAGTAGAACCAGAAGAGATCTGAAAAATGTATCATTCGAGGCCAATACGTGTTGAAATTGAAATAAAAGGATACTTGGAGGAATACAACTGCAGAGTCTGAGAATTAGATGAGGAAACATGCCCCACTATATTTGCTAGCTGCAAGGCAGTGCAAGAATTCCAGGTTAAATAGGAATATACTGATTAGAATGAGATAGTAACTGAAAACTGTTTTTCCCTGAATAAAAATCACTCAAATCTTGGAGACTGCATATCAACATGGATTCATATTTTATTATCTTATCATTATAAGATATCCTTTTTAAATTTTCTACTAATATACATTTTTGATGTTATCTTTCAACAATGGCTTTAATTCGAATAGATACAAAGATTCTCGAATTAGAGACCGTTACTAAAGATATTAATCAATGAGCTGTGTGAGACAATATAAAACTTGATCCAAATTGAAATTAAGTATTTGTGTATACAATTTATTCAAGTTAAATATATTTTCGTAAAATCGAACCTATTCTTTGATATTAATTGTCAGTGGGACACCCCGCATTAGTGATAATTCCATAAATAATCCACCCCGTTTAGGTAATAATTTTTCACATTCCTCGACAGTCCTCACTAATTGTCAGTAGCACATTTCGTATAAAGGATAATCGCCTAAATTTTTCAATATTCGAATAACTCAATAAAAATAAGTGGAACAATAAAAAATATCGATTCACATAACCCCAAAAATTTGTACTTTTACGATTTGTATTCCACCTCGTTACATCCTTATAGGTATTCTCAAAATGTACAATTTGTTTCGAACTATGAATTATTTGCCAAACGAAATCCCATCGATTCAGTTTTCTCGATTTGCTGGATAGATCTTTAAGATTTTTTTAAGGTGCCTCATATCATGAGAGCCTCCGAGTATACAAGCGAGCGAACTAAATTCCATCGTAAATAGAATTCTACGGCTTTATACAAACACTTGCAGACCCTTCTAGTAACACTCCTATCCAGCGTTTTTGCGGGTATAAGCTTTTAAAATGCCATCTCAGCGGTTCAATGTATTTTTATCGGAGCCGAAAATTCATAAAGCACCGATTACCACTTGAGACACAAAAAGGGTCTTATCAATTATCATCTAAAAATGTTTTTTTATTCCGTAATGATGTTTGCAAAAGTGGCTAGTGTGGAAAATATAGAAGAGTTCTCTAAATATTTACCTAAAACAAGAAATATTAAGTAGCTCTCTACTAAGAGATTATAATTCGTGGCACTCATTGGTAAATTGAAGATAGTCGTGATGGAAGTGGCTTGGAAGCCATGGTTTGATATACAGGGTATACCAATGTAGGTTAATATTATTGAGAAAAATGATACGAGGGTTGCAACTCAAGTTTTGAGATATGGTTACACTGAGATGATGAGAATATGTCTTTCGATGTAGATCAAACCAACGGCAATGTGCCGATCAAGTCGCTTCGACTTCTTGTGATAAAGCACCATCTCAAGTCACCCTGTTTCTATGGTTTTTTGAACCCAGTCGTGGTCGCACTTCTCTACAGTGTGAATTTAGTGAAGGTCGCCCAAAATCGGCTGTTGTGATAGGCAACATCAATGCTGTACATAAACTGTTATAGCAAGATCATCATGTGACATACTGTGAGATTGGATACGCTTTGGATACAGCATAATTTTACAGTCGCTCAGAAAAAGGTCTTTCCGATTGGTGCAAAGAAAGCCTGAAAAATATTTAATCACGGTGCCTCGTGCATACGAACCCGACACCAACTAACAATGGACTGAATAAATCTTTCAAGAAGAGCCAAATGCAAAAGAAATTGCTAGCACACATGGACATATCGGCACAGTTCTATTAGAGCAACGTAGAATGGTCAATTTCAAATACACACAATCATTTGCTGCCACAAGTATTGAACAAAATCAGGAAGATTGAGCGCAAAAGACAAATCATTCACCTCCACGACAATGCGAAGCTCTTACACATCGTTTCAAACAAAAATTTATATCTGCAGAAGCGGTTGATGCGTTCAAATCATATGTTTTGGATGGATGAGAAAATTGCTTTGATAATTAATTCAAACGCATGCCAAAGTATTTTATTCTTAATGGAGAATGTCTAATTATAAGTATTTTTTTTATTTGTCTATCTCAAAATTTGAATAGCAACTCTTTAATATGTAAGGACACGCTTACGTGAAAACCGTAAGTAAATTAACTCACTATAGCTCACTGTCCGTTGAAAAGGACAAAAATTTATTCTACCTAATAGAGTTTTGTAATATGCTGGAATAACACCGTATTCGATTGTATTTTCATTATTTTACCTTTTGCATACAGGGTGACTCTAAGCAATTTCTTTCTGGAACCCTGTATTTTATAATACAAATAGAGTCTTCGGTATGTTACTTCAATTATTGTTAAGCATTCCTCATACCCAATATTTTATTATTTTGAACTATAATCAATTTCACATTTCATCATCATTTTCTAATATATGAGAATAAATTTTCATAAACTATTTACTTTAAATAACAAAGGTACCAAAAATAGAATTCTAATTGTATTAAATGTTGTGAATATTCACATTTAGTAAGGTAATGCTGCTGACTAAACTCAAATTATTGACTAAAATTTCTCACCATATTCATAATATATTGAATATACTCTAAACTGCAAATTCTATCAGCAAATTATGTTTTGCAATCAATGTTTTCATTGTTCAAACAACATATTTTATAATTATATGTTAAATTTCACTTAAATAGTCAACATTGTAACAGGTGTGAGCTGTCTCGTTATTTAATAACCACACCTCGTAAAGTTAAATCAACCCAGATTTGTTTGAGATAGTTCCATTGACAAAGAAATACGGGATGAAAATTGAAAACAAAACTTTTCTCGTCCTTTTGTACAATTATCTTTAACATTCTGTTCATTTATGTCGCCAAAAAAACAGTAAGGCGACAGAATGGATGGATAAATTCAGTCTATTCCGATCACGTTGTTAGATACACTCAGTATTGATTATATTCGTACTTTTCCCGTAAATTATTGACCAGAGAAAATAAACTTATTATGTGCATGAATAATAATGAAAAGAGTAAATAGGTTTCAATTAGAGAACAGTTGAATATGTTTGATTAATAAAGGAAAAAAAACGAACAGAAAAATGTCAATTTCTGCTTTATAATTCTATCGTGCCCGTTGCTGTTAAACAACGTCAAATTCACTCGAAAAAAGTATATTTTGAGGGAAACAATAGAGTATTTCGGTTGGGGACTATTCAATTATCAGAAACACTGTAGTAGGTAAAGTCGATAGTGACAGAAATCGCTTTTCGTTTCTATTTTTCAACCCGGCGATTATTTACACTTGTCATGGGACATGAAGTGACTAATAGAATTAAAAATCTATGTGGAAAGTCCATTTTAGTCAATAATTGAAGTAATATGAGCAGAAATATGCATCTGATTAAAATATTAAACGTACTTCGAGCATCGGGATTTATTCGTAAACCCTTTGCAGCTGTTATTAGTTTTTAATTTACCGATATAAGTTTAATTTTATTCCAAGGACTCATATCTGTTATTTTTTACATCTCTGGAGTGTTGAAGCTTACGATGGCAATAGATCGTATTGATCTGTTAGCAAAACTGTTTTATTTTTCATGAAAAGACAGGAAAAAAAAATTTCAATCGCGGCTGTAATATGCCATGACCTCAAAATATTAAAAAATAAAATAGTTATGTAAATGCAGCGAGGTAGAATTTTATATATTTTTAATGTTTGTGTGAAGTTTATCTCATTGAGATATTGCCAAAACCAAATTATTGTAAACAGTCAACTTCTTTGTTAAGAAAATCTTTATACAAATATTTCATTAGATTATACCAACAACAACAAAGAATATCTTAGTTCTCAAGAGATTTGAAATTAAATTAATTTCATTCTGTATAAAAAATTGTTGCATTTATTTCGGGCAGATATTAACTTGAAGTACTCATAATCTGGTCAAGAAAGACCGGATGCTAGATCCATGTTTAATCCCAACTGTAAAACACGGCAAAGGCTCGGTAATGGATTGAAAGAAGTTTAAAAAAAAATAAACGGAAAATGTAGTACGTTCTGGTTATCGTAAATTTAGATGTACAATTGAAATAATAACTTTTTATTATAGCAGTCGGTTTATTTACATTGTTTATGTATGTTAAATGTTTATGTATGTTTAATAATTTCTAGAAAAATCTATTTATTTAGTTGTTTTGTTTCTTTACTTTCTAGGAGTTCTTAGACTCGATGGCGGTTTGGAGATGTTTTGGAGGTTACAAAAAAATCAAAGGAAAATGTAGTACGTTATCGCCTGATCGATAGAGCATTAATCTTCTAGAATGACAACGATCACAAACATTCTTCAAAGTTGTGCGAAGAGAAAGAACTGGAAAGAAATAATGTACTAAGAGTAATGATTTAGCCGTCACATTCGCCCAATCTTCATCTGATTGAGTTGTTGTGGGCAAATTAGACAGGAAAGTTAGCAAACAGTGTCCTACTTCCACTTCATATCTTTGGAATATCCTGAAAAACGAATGAAACCTAATACACGACGATTATTTCTCGAAATAATATAAATAAATCAAGAGATTATATGGATTGTTTATTCCAACTAACCAGCTATTAGACTAGAAATTAATTCCTATTTCTCCTTCTTATTGGATTCGATGAAAATGTCATATTCTTTTTTCGATTCTGTAGAAGTAGTTAAACTCATTTCAGTCTCTTAAATAAATTCCAAAATACCCTCGAGAAAGACAAAAGTCAAATTTAATTTTTGCCAAAGAACGCCACAGAACACGACGAGTAGAAAACTTTTAGTTAGTTTTGTACCAGTCAGGAAAACGAACGATGAATTTTTTGATTGATTTACTTTAAAAGCAAGAAAAAAAGTATTCCAAAGCAGTATTTGCTTAGAGGTATACCGTATAACGGAATTCATTAGGATTTGGGTTCGCCTCAAGATCAAAATTATAAGAAGAATTTAACATTTCAGATTATACTCGATTGTTTGCATATAAACTCAAAACTGTTGTTTCTAGATATTAAAATATACATATTTACCGTCCGTATTTGCCGTTTAGAATCATACTAACAACATATTAATTTGTATTTTCGAAGTCGCGGAATCCAGATGTCGAAAATTGGTACTGTTACTGTCACAAGTTGGCGAAATTACAGAATTCTAAAATTCGGCGAATGCGGCAACTTTTAATGTACGATTGAAATACTAGATATTCTACCAGAAATGCGGAGGACTTTAGGTTTTAAGAAGAATTGGATTTATTGACTTCTGGTTCTCTTTCTCTGAATTGGATTTATAAATTACTACTAACGGCAGTGAGATCTTCTACTTTTATCGCCAAATTTTTCTTGCAAGAAGCCTCTGAATTTATTTAGTTGTTCTGGCGTAAAGGTTCCTGCCTATTTAACTACAGATTTTTCTGGTTGTTATTTGATGATTGCTAGTAATTTCAAAAAAACAATAGTTTTTTTTCTGTACACCATTATGGATACTTTTAATTTCTATAATTTATTCAACGAGCTCAGGATTATCAGTTTTAATTTTGGTAGTACGAGATATTTCCTCATAGCCTCATAGAAAGCTTGTTTTTTTTGGATCTGAATCCTTTATAGCTAGATATGCCAAAACGAAAGAAATTTTGAGCATAATTAGAAAAATATAATCCAATTAACTACTATCTGATACCATTGGCCAAATGACCACAATAAGATATGAATTGACGAGAATCGACATCAATCGACGTCAAAAGACATCATTAAATATATGAAATTATTGACATTCTTCTCATTTTATTCATTTATTTCATGAATTGAAATTTTTCTTCATATTTATTGTTCTGTTCTTTCTTATGATAATACAAACTTCATGCATGAGATTTTGGAGTGAGTAGATGACTTGAAAATAATGCAATCCCTCGTTTCTGAGTTATAGGCATTGAAAGCTGCGGAATCGGAACTTAAATTTAATTATATTTTCTAAATTATACATCGAATATTTTGAACTTTCAATGATTACGTATGTTCATCTGAAGGCCAGGAGCGGCTCATGCCCAATGGTTAACGATCCGTAACTTTTACAGGGACTGTACAATCTAAAGATAGCAAAAGATGATTTTATATCCTGGTTTCCAATCGCGTTCTGTGCGATAACGATTGATTGAAGAGCTGGACGTCATTTTTCAGGAAAATTCAGATTACATTCATTCCAAAATTTCTTGTATTCTCCCATCCATATTCTGGTAAGCAAGGTTTTTCTTCGAAAACATATCATCATGAAAATGTGTGCCAATTTTGACCGTTTCACAATAGTTTTTCATCCCAACATTTTACTGTAGTACAAATAATAGTTCATCAGAAGTCTTTCCTCATTTGTATCCAGAGAAAATCGTTTCAAATGTTTTGTTTTACGTTCTGATGATAAAATTGAGCTAAGTATGAACAAACTGATTAATGAATGTATGTTATTTTACTCCTCATCATCTCATAATTGAAATTCATCTCCTTTTAGTTGTCTTCGTTAGCTTTTATAGAGCCTTAATTACTCTCTTCACGGAACTAGTTATATTTAGTTATAGTTTACAATAAAACTAGCTAACCCGCCCAAGTGTCAATAAATGTCGTGCTACCTTTTTTTCTACACTTAATTTAGTATTTTACGATCGTAATACAGAGAATATTAAGAATTTATTATGATCAATACGTTGTTAGAGTATTAGTTTTAAAGAAAATCGAGATTCAATAAATTTATCAGAATGAAGTACTAAAATGTATTTGACAAACATGATTCAATCGACCTTTTATAATATTGGAATTGATTCTCTTCATTAAAGCACTTTGTTATGTACAACGTTATGTTATCGGGTGCAAAAGGAAATAGAGAATTATTCTTCTTATTCGTTAATCATCATGGCGAATGCAAAATTAGATTCGAAAAGTGACTTCGTTGGTATGAGAATTTCTATATCTTGAGCAACGTCGCTTCATTCACATCAGGTTTTTTATCACCAAACGCGTCTCAGTACTCCATTTTTGTTTTGAATTATACCGTTGTGATCCAAAGTGAGTTCAAAAATGTTTGTTTGTTAGTTAATGGTTTTATCTTCATCCGTTAAGGAATCGCTTTGATTAAGAATTGCATATCCGCTACAATTTTTTGGGTACATTCTATTGACGACGAAACTTTGGAGGAAATACAATGAACGTTGCAGTTCTCCTAGGAAAACTAGTAGGTGAAAAATACATATTTTCAGATATTAGAGTTAAAAATATGGAAGGAAAATACAGTAGCTATAATCAATGACGCAATCATATAGAAATGGTGCTCAATTTGAATCCACAAGCTTTGTCTCGTTGTTCTTCTGTTTGAGGATTTCTCATCCCCAAGTTGTTTCCTAGTCTATTTCTCTCAAGTTATATTTTTCGTTTTTTTTTTCAGTAAAGTGATTCGCAATATCCCGAGGACTAATTAGATTTTTGTTCCGCTGGGAAAAATAGATCTTCTCGATTGCGGTATTTTTACATAACAATATTCGCACAATGACATAATACTTCAACAAAACAACATTGAAATTAACCAGTTATTGTTATTAAAACAAATCACTGACAACACGAAGTAAAAAAAAAAGCGTTTTCGCGACTTGTAGCTTATATAATGACAGGATGACTGATTGAGCGAATGAGTTAGAATGACGCAGACAAATTGATTTGACAATTGCTGTCATTTGTTTTCAATATTTTTGTTCGCATTCCCTTGTGCCAGGATTTTTTCATACAATTCAATATCTTTTCCATCAATTTTTTCCTATGGTTGTTTTGTTGTTAGGGACGGAGACTAATCTAACAAATGAGAGATCATTAAAATCAGCCAGGCCGTTCTTCAGTTATGAATATTGATACATACCCGATTTTTATATAAAGCATGTGGCATTTGAAATGAAGAATTCTCTTTTTTTATATTTTACATTGGAGCTTCAAATAATTATAGCACAAAAAGATATTCAGACTTCAGATTTCAAGCTTTTCTCTAAAGAACCTCTAACATTTCTAACCGTTCCAAATGATAGCCATTTTCCTTAAAATGGACGTTCATACATGCCACAACGTCCTTGCCTGATAGAAATCCCTCCCTTCAAGTAAAATTTCAGGATTAAGAAACAGGAAAAAGTCGCTGAGGGACAGATGTGATGAATACGGTGGTGAGTCAACCAATTCGTAGTGCCATTCATGAATATTAACTATAGCGATCATCGAGATGTGAGAAAGTATATTGTTCTGATTGAGAAGCCTCTGCTACAAGTAAAACTTCAGGATAAGAGACAGGAAAAAGTCGCTGAAGGACAGATCTGATGAATACGGTGGTGAATCAACCAATTCGTAGTGTGATTCGTGAATATTAACCACCTTATCAAGAGGTGATGCAAAATACTCTTTTTATTGTGTTATCTTTTTGGAGACATTCGATGGACGCAATCTAGTACCAGAAGTGGCCGAAAATGAAGTTAAACCGGAAAACTCCACATATATATTAGCAGCACTAGCATTTGTATATAATATGATAAATACTTCATTCATTAGTAAATATGTAAATAATATTTTTTCAACCCCCAAAACGAGCAGTATTTCACTAATATTTGTCTTTTAGTGGTTTAAGTTGAATAATCTGTTAAAGTTGCAAAAACTACAACGGGCAGTTATTTCAAAGATTAATTCCGAAAGCCAACGATCTGGCAACCAAATAAGAACGAGAAATTTTCGTGGTAGACGACGTTAAACAATATAATATTCTTATAGAGTGCAAAAAAATTACAAAGGAGCTTTTAACTGAAATTGTTTTCGTCTAAGACCTAATTTTATTTCAAGTAAAACCAATTCGGTGTTCGGGATACTCCTTGTTACTTTAAAACCAAGTTTAAAATATAGCGGCTATATAAACTTTGTTTATGGATGCATTAGAAACTCGGTCTGGTCGGGGACTAATACTCTAAAACGTTGAAAAAGTTATTCTTCCTATTAAAATGTTCGAGAATAATATTTTTAGAAAGAAATATATTACGCTTATTATAATTTGAACAATGAGAGTTCCTATCGGAGAAGAGCTTAAAATAAAATTGATAAGTGGATGATTTTTAGCTAAAAGGATAATTTTTCGTTGAAAATGAGCATATGGAAAGTCTCTTAAAAGGGTAAAATGTGTGAAGGAAGGACTAATTCAGGATTTTGAAATGAAAACCGTTTTTCATCTAATGCTACTTAAGTAATTTTTTTTTTATTAATTGCGCTATTAGCAATCGAAACTGTTTTTTACAGACTATATTTGTTTATGGATTTCTTTCAAAATAAATCTTCCAAGCGGATGTTGAACATCTCTAAATTACATTTTTATATATTAGATAATCGACTAGTGATACCGAAAACATAAGAATGAAATTCTTAGAAAAATCGTACACTTTTGTGGTATATGCATTTTCGTCTTTTCAGTTACTAAAATAATTTCGCACAGCTGACATTATGGAGGTGGAGTTAAAAAAATTTTTAGTGAGAACGGTGAACATTTGTTGTAGTAGAAACAATATAAATATTACTTTAGTAATACCACTAGAGCTAGTTCAAATAGGTGGAATTTCTCAAAGAAAACATATGCAGTGCGTCAATTGGCATTAAGAAGAACCGTGATTAATCAAAAAGGACAACATCAGCATGAACCTCACACTAACTACAATTGAATAATAATATTCCATTCCCGCAAACGAAAGGCCGTGGACGCCATAGGTGAACGCCCACGTAAAATTATGCTAGAAAATTGAAGAATCATCCAACCCAATATGTACAAGACCTCGGTGTACATCGATCAAGTGCATATCAGTTTGGGCAACCCAACTTCAACCCAAGACATCAAATAATGATAATTTTGTGCTTGAAATGGAAACAAATATTGTATTTGGAACTAGAACGAGTTCGAATCTGCTTTGTTCTTCATATATTTATGCAGAAGGTACATTTGAGAATTGTTCGATATATTTCTTACAATTTTTTATGCTGCACGGATATTTAAATAATAGGAAATTATTGGAATAATGGTTAAATCCAATCAAATATTCAAATATCTTCGTGAGACACTAACACAAGATGGGAGATTGGAAAAAAATTAAACAAGAGAATTGCTGGAATGTTATTCAGCGCAATTCAGACACAGTTTTTCCCAAAAAATAAATACCAAAACAAAATAAAACAGAAACTAACCACGGCCATATTGATATGAGGATTAGACATGGACACTCACACGAAAACATAAAAGGAAAATACAAAGTACAGAAATGAGATGTCTAAAGAAAAATACAGAATAAATCATGATACCAAAATGAGGAATAACATTAAAAGAGAACATTTAAGTGCAAAAATGATCGAAGGAGGACAATTTAGACAGTTTAGCCATGTTATGAGAATGGAAGAAGAACGGAAGATATATGAAGCACGAATTTACAAAAAAAGAGAGACCGTGAAGAGCTGGTTAAAAGAAATTAGAATGACAAGGGATAATCCATGAGCAAGATGATGGGAGATGGAGCAAAAGAAACATATGGGAACAGTTGTGGAGAAGGTAGTCCACCTAATCACTCAACTCCAAAACGACATTTAAAAAGGTAAAAATGCTTCAAGATTAAGTAAGTACTGCATTTATGGAGATTTTACGATGTTATTATTGTTTTTAAACTAATAAATATCAATTTTTAACGAAATTGTATATCAGATTGTGATAATTCAAGAATTATTTGAATAAAATATAATTTACTAACAGACAAAATCAGTATAGACGCAATAATCTGAACTAAACGAGAATCTTTGGGACATAAAAATCTGAACATTGTAATCTTTCAGTTGTAATGCCTTTAATTTCACTACAGATAGGATTAATGTTGAGAAATATATTTGTTCCGTACATTTTCCCATATTCATCAATATTCATCGTTTTATTCTACTAAATAGTAATGGATAAATCAAAATTAATTTGACATATTTCAATGTCTCCACTTTTCATAACAACAAATAAATGTGAGGTTTTGACGTAATTAAAATGAATGATTCAATTATCAAAAATCAAATCCTACATATATCGATTCTTACTGGAAAAATTACTTCCTATTTGAAAAATATAACATTATCTTCCAATATTTCCGTAATAATAATTCTGTAAACTTTGTATTGATGTCTTTTTTCCGACAATTCTGTTCCCCTACGGTAGAATGGACCCAAAAGGAGAAAATCATTGAATTTCTTGAGCGGTAGGTAAATCGACTATTTCCTTGTCCTTTGAAGTTTAATATACTACTCTAAGAAAATATTGGAAAATATTCAAGTGTCCGATAAAATTTTAAAAAAAGGTAAGTACATTTCAAGCAAAGATCAAAATATTCTCGTTTACCATAAAGAAAGATTATAAAGAGTGGTCCAACCATAATGCAAACCTTGAAATGCAAGTTTTGGGCTCAAATTTTTATGACATTATTCTGTTCCAGTTTTTGATGAATTTGACTCTGGAGATTTACAGAATTCAGTAGCGTGTCAAGATTGATGAAAAAGGAATTCACAACGAAATGCAATTTATTGGCTAATCAAATTAGAAGCAAAATTCATTGAACTGGATCTGAAAACATCCGTGCACGTTTGAACAGTCTGCTGTTGGCAGTGTAATAGAATAGTCGCCAACCTCAACTTGCTTTCGTACTCAACAATAGAGCACCTGTTATAAACGCTGAATGAAGAATTGAATTATCTCGCTTACAATGTTTAACTGCCTCAAGAGCTGCAGCCTACTGGTCAATTCAAATATCGTTAACCCACCAAATGATTACTTGGATAGAATAGAAATTGGCAAAGAATTTGTGCGGAAAATCTTACATGGAAATTTTAACAAGCGAAAACAGGACGAATCAAATCTGCATTAAAAAGAAAAATATTTGGAGTTGTTCAAGATGTATAAGAGGGAAAAGCGACGCGCGTCTTTAACTGAGAGAAGAAAGCTTCAGTTTCGAACAGTGGAAGATTCCCTTGGATGTGGTGATACAGTAGAAGTATATAATGAAAGTGACAATAAATAGATATACAAATTATCAAAATAAATAGTTTTATATCACCAGCCTCGTTATTTAATGGCCACTTCTCGTATATCCTCGAATAACTGTAGCCGTCAACGCATCTATTTAGTATCCTTGATATACAAGGTGTTTCTAAATACATACGACAAAATTCGGGAGATGGAATAAAATGATAACCTAAAATCTTTGTTCAATTTAAAAATATTTTTTATTCATAAATATTTTTCCCAAAAGAGCTGCAAAGAATAAAATAAACACCATAATTTATAATTTTTTCAATAAATTAGAGTAGAAAACAGTAAAGTTGTAAAACGTTTCATTGATTGCCGTAGACATTCAAAGATTTAAGATGTATTTCTTAATGGAAGTCGTGTATACTAACAATTAATAGTAACCCCATAAACAGAAATCACAAGGATTCAGCTGTGGAGATCGAGGAGGCCAATGTTTAGGCCCTCCTTGACCAATCCAATAGTTGGGATATGTTGCATCTCAATGTTGCCTAGCAGTCCGACTAATGTGTTTTGGAGGACCATCTTGCATAAAGCACAAGTTTTGTATGATATTCTAGAACTTTGTAATTAAAAACAAGGTAGGGGTAGTCATTCCCACCATTTGTTATGAATCGTTTTAAGTTCATTTTTTCTCTTTGCAGCTATTAGTTTTGGGAGAAAGATTTAATAATAAAAAATATTTTTAAATATAACAAGGGTTTTGAGTTTTGATTTTATTTCATAGAACTTCATCTTGAAAAAAATTTTTGATATAAAATAGGGCTATTAATTTTACGCCCGTATAATGTAACAGGCATATCGAAAAAATTAATAGTTGGTCTCTTGCGAGTGCAGATAAATTAAAGAATTTCTAGCTTTACTGAAATTTTAGGAAAAATAAAAATTCAAATTTAGTCATCACCTTTTAAGGGTGATATCTCGAAAAGGGGCGGAAAAGGTTTGTTCTAGGAAAGAGCCATCTTAATTTCATACGGAAATTTAGAAACAACCTCTGTTAATAACAATAGAATCGAGTAAATGGGATTATACAACCTTGAGAAGGAAAACTAAGATGGAATCATAAATGAATTGATATTTTTTGGTATATAGCTTGAAATTGGCCGAAAGCGAAATTTTCAAATTTATATGTAAAAAAATGCTAATACACATTTATATTTTTGAGAACGTTGTGGAATTGAATTTAGTTGCTAGGAAGCGTGACTGCTATTACCTACACCGAACGTCTGAAATATATTGAAATTTTACATAAATACAACCAAATTATATTTCAAAAAATAAGCCGGTAACTTTTTTAACATATATTCCAGAGAATCTTAGTAAAAATGATTTTTATTTGCAATTACGGCGGTTCTTTCAAATTTCCTGCCCAAAGCTCCAACAAAAAGTTGATTTAAAGAAAAAATATATGTAAACATTTCTTCTAAGCATCCAATTATTCCTTAAAATTACTTTAAACAGCAGTAAAAACTGGCAAAATGACTTCATACAAATTTTAGGAAATTCAAAACAAAAATAATGCGTTTACATATTAATGAAAAAAGTTTCTAAACTTTGTACAAAGGAAGCAAATTGCCGGAATTAACTTTTTCTTTTAAATTTTCTCTCTCTCTCTCTCACTCCTCAGTTGAACGTTAAAATTTTCATAATCTTCAAGGTACATATAAATGACAAACTTGTCGAAGTTAGAAATTACAAAAATAAGCGTTACCTCCGGGAAATTGTTTATCTTGTCAAGTTATTTAGCAAAAAATTTTAAAATATTAAATAAAGCTTCGTGAAATCTGGAACAGACAAATTTTTAGTACAGGAAATGAATATAAAACAATAATAGCTCTTCAAGGCTTTTCAAATGACATTAATTAACATCACCAATTTGATTAATACACGATAGTTGAATATATAAGATCTGGAATCCCGTTCAACATATTAGTCATAAACTACTCAAGTCACCATGGACATTCAACCCAGAATTAACTTTCAAGATAGTTGTATATATCGAGCTTTTCAAGCATGCGTGCGGAGTATCTTCAAGCATCATTGCGGAGCCATACAACCGCATCTACATCTGCAAAGCAGCCGACAAATATCACCAAATCACTGGTGTTTATTCTGAAAACATCATTAATCCTGGAATAGATTCTGGTCATAGAAGGCTCGCCATGTCTAGTACGAAGACCTCCAATCAGTGGGAAGTTCATAAAACCATATTTCCAAATCACTGATATAGTTTCAACTTACACATTCAATAACGCTTTCACTATATTATAATTACATCTGAAAACACGTTGGTCAATGTTTATATGTCTATATCTATCTATCTATCTGATTTTCTTATATTTATACAAATATTAATATTATTATTCATAAGGTGAACGTTATATAGACACAATATTATTAGGTTGTTATATTCTAATTGTACGTGTTTTAGTAGAGTTGAAACGCACGTCTATTGATTTATTGTATCCTACAGTTCACCTTAATGCTTTTAACGACTTTCTTGTTCCTTAATCATCACAAGATGGCCCTACAAACCCTCATTGTTTCAACAACATAGTGCAAGTATTGAAAAGTTATTTCCCTACTTTTATATAATTATACAATTTCTCCACGTAGCTCCTTATCATATTTGTTCTTCATTGATCATTCAAATCATATTTCTCTAAGTTAAGCAATCAATCTCTAGCTGTGCAAGAAGTGTTAGTGTGCAATCCACTAAAAATAGTGTAGGAAAGCCCACCGATAGCAGACATTGTGTCCGAACGTTTGAATTATCAGAAATTGTGCTCAAGCTGGATACCAAAGTTAAGCAGGGAGTATAAAAACAACCGATAGGGTATGGCCTTTGTGTTGTGCGATGCAGTAACAAGGAGCATGATTTTTTGAGCCAAATTGTCATGGGCAACGAAATATGTATATGGTGTCTACATTAGACCGACATTGAATTGAAATTGAAGTAAATCATCACCTCCTAGAAAAGTGGAATTCACTGGTGCACATAATGAAAAGGTCGTTTGGCTTCACAGCAAATCAAACACAAAAACTTATCATTTTTATCATTTCTTTTGACTATGATGATGACATAATTGAAGCGACCATATTGGAATCATCATCTAATCATGCAGCGACGATGGGTTAAAAAAATGGTACGATGAGATAAATGTGTTGCTATTGATAGGAATTATATAGAAAAGTGAAGCATGATATTTTAACCGATCAAATTATTTTTGTAAAATTTTCACGTGTTGTATTTTGTTTCTTACTAAGAAAACTGCCGTACAAAAGAATGTTGAGACAAGTACTGTCAAGTATGAGTTAAATTTGGCTTCTAAATCCACTACTTTTGCCTACTTTTCACAACACTTCATACTATACATTTTTTATTGATTCAGCATTATGAAACTCCTAGCTCATCTTAACACTGGGGAAATATGGTGAAAGAGGAACATTTTGGAACCATTCCTGATAAGAAGGCAAATGAAAATAATTCCCAAAAAAATTTTTCAATAATGATTCCAGTTATGTATTCAGCGTTGGGATAGGGCATTGGTTAGGTTGTACTTTGACAGTAATTGAATAAAATATTATGCTTTTCTATTATTACGATATTGATGAATGTACGAATGTAACAAAAAAAATATTTTTTGATACACCCGTAGCTATAACTCAGCAATTAACTCCCAAACTTGTCCTCACGACGACTATGTTTGTAAATACTGTGCAATCCTGTGTAATGGATATTTACTTTTGATAGTTCTCATGAGTTTGAGCTTTCGAACTGATCAGTTAACTTCAAAATAATGCATAAAACCGGGTTTCAATTGATGCGAAATTCACGAGAATACAAACTGGTCAAAGATCAGAGATCTTTCTCCATCACAGTTCAGTTTACGCGCATATGTAAGTATTTTCAAGCTTTCCACCAGAATTTTACTAGCAGTATTCTGTTTCAAAATTGCTGGGACTAGTTCGAACTTCGATGTAGAGTGAATCTCTAATGAACGCGAGTATAAAAGTAACTATGACTACAAAAGCTTGTTTTTTGGGCTATCTACCCCGCAGGAAAATAATCATTTTAATAATAATTTGCTACCCAAACTATATAATCAATTTTATGTTCCACTTATTTTTTAAGATCCGGAAGTATGTTGAATCGGAATTCAAAAATTTGGAATTAAAGTTGAAAAATATCCGCATAAAATTCTCATTAAACTTCTGAAATTAAATCGAGTGAATTATAATCGCATCATCCAAATTTGGATTGAATGTCCTGAAACTGATTGCGTCTGTGACAAATCGAAAGATGAATGCTAAAATTATATAATTGTATTGCTACTGCTAGGGGAATCGGAAAGCTAGCTCACAAAAAATTTTTATGTAGGTACTTCTATTTCTAAAAATCCTCTTAAAAGCAACGACATAACATTTCTATGAAATGGTTAATATATTTTTCCATTCATTTCATTCCCTACTGACAAAATTATTTTTCTTTATTTCATTATCTCAATAAATCAAACACTAACAGGTTATAGTGGTTTCATTTTTCCATCGTCAGTACAGTACATAATAATCAAGTTGTATTATAATGGATTTGAATAATGAATAGAATAAAAAATTTTTGCTCACAAAGCGTTATGGTAATAAAGAGATTGAATTATTTGAAGTTTTCTTAGAATAATTGGCTCTAATTTTAATTCTAATGATCTTTTATCACTATATACTCTCTTTCTTGAATGTGACCACTGTAGAAAAAGTTTTGTTAATGTTTCTAAAGTCACTCTTCGGTCAAACAAAAAATGAGAAAAATAGTTTCTAGAAAACGGGAACTAAAAGTTACATATAGTACGATAATTCAAATATCAATAACAGTCAAAAATGTGTATACCAAATGTACACGTATTTTCCTAAAAAACCATTGAAATCGAACAAAGTTTAATATACTATGAGTCTCAGAATATCGTTATGAATCAAAAGAAGCAGTAAACTCTGATCTAGCGTTGTTCTGATAGTAAGAAAGTATAGAAATCAAATTGTTTGCATTCATCTTTACTTTAACGTATTTCATCCAATAAATAAAGCAACTGTAAATAATCACCTCATCGCTTTAAATCTGCCTCGCAGGCATTCATTGTACATTATGTATTAGTTTGATACAATCTATAATTTCTTTATTGCAATATAATTTAATATATTAATTAAGATATACCCACCAATATACCAACGCAACGCTTAGGTGCAGGAATCATAAGGATTATTTAGAGATAAAATCAATGCATACACAAGGTCTGGACTGGACTTTTTAACATATAGGTTTTTGTCAAAAAACTATAGACTTAACACTAGTTAATTTCCTATATCTAAATAACTCTGTTGTTAATTAATAAATATTTCATGTTCAACCTCGTTTCTCTTATGAAATCATGGTTCATTATATCGTAAAATGTAACTGAAATAAATTAAATTGTGAATAATTTCACTCCAAAATTCATCTCGCGAAAGCCGCTTGGTAGAATGTATCTCGAGCAATGCAGTCTCTTACTCGTCTAGATTTTCTAATAGACTAATTCTAGTTCATTCTAAATCCGGAATTGGTATGACTGTAAGACCGAAACTCGTACTATAATTCGATAACTCAGTGAACCGTTCGGTTCGAAATCAGTCGTTATCCTGACGCTGATCCTATTGAGTTAATGACCCGTGTAACTGCTGGCATAGAGGTGGCCTAACCGGCAATGCCATTCGGAAATTACTGTTTACCCTAAAATAATTACAAAATTAATGTTTTTCAGTTTATTATCGTAACTCATTACAAGCCCTGTTATAAGGAATATTAGAGCTGAATTCAAAAATTTTTATTTCATGTTTGCAACAGCCGACAACAATTTTGAACCACATGAAGCTCAAACTTAGCTGCATTCTTCTCTTTCCTATGAATATACGTAGTTTTATGAAAAGTCATTGATATTTGTTAATTGAATTGGTTGGTACGGGCAACCTCAATCTAGATTTTGAAACTTATTTGATTACCTAATCAACCTTCAATTTATTTCTCTTTCATAGCTTACTTTTCACCACTTCAAACTTTGGAAGAAATTTTTTCACTTTCAATGTCTAATTATGTTATTTTTTCAAATCAATCTACTCTATAGTCACCCAGCATTTGACGTCTCTTCTACTCCGTCATATTCTTCGCAATAATAGTCCACTTCCTATTTCTGGAATGTACTGCTAAAAGTACAATGTCAAATGATTACCCCAATGGTTGAGTGTTTCCTTAATTTCATTATATTTTCTGTTTTTTATTTCATTGATCCTTGAACAAATAACTGTGATTCTACGCTTGGATCTGATTCCGGTATGAAAAGCATCTTTCATTTCATCGACAGTATCACTGGAACTGTTTCTTCTCCATTTACTACTCTTGTACTACTTTTTATCTATCTTCAGAGTTTGCTTCCAGTTCGTAGTTTCCAGGTATCCATCACTCTAGGGTAAAAAACCCAGCAGATTGCTTCGCAATAGCTCATTACCACTTTGAATTTTGTTGTTTCATTGTTTTTAACAATACCTGGCTATCTGTGTAGATTTTTCTATTTCTGCTCGACTCGACATTTTCCTTGAGCAGTATTTTATAGAAAATTTGTCTATTAAGTAACGAGACTAGCGCTGCAACAGAAAAAATAGGCATGCGTCAAAGGTTAGTGACTGTCAGCTGCTTAGCTTGAAGCTTACTTTTCGGAATTCAATGTATTCCGTGACTAGAGACAAATCAGTGTAACCGTTGGCTTCAAACGTTTTCGATATGGGCGAGAAGATGCTGAAGACGATCGCCCATTCAACTCAAAAAGATAAAAACAACGACACAATCAGTAATATCGTTTGATTTCACCGTCGATTAAGTATTGGTGGGATTGCTGAATCTATAGGAATTAACAAAGAATGCTTGTGACAACTCTTGCAAGAAAATTTGAGCATGCGAAAAGTATATGCAAACTGGCACTATCCATCAAGAGGATTCTAGCCAAGTACATTATCCCCGTGCTAGACCACCCACTTTATTCGCCGGATCTTGCACTGTGCTACTTCAATCTGTTTCTTATAGTCAAATATGCATTAAAAGGAACAAAGTATGAGTGCGTTGAAGCTGTAAAAGAGTAAGCGGCACGCGTCCCATAGGAACTGATAAAGAAAGGCTTGCACTGTTTCGAACAATGGAAAATTCGCATGAAACAATGTAAGGATAGAAGAGGAATTTATATTGAAGGAGATAGTAAATAAATATACATAATATCAAACAATATTTCATATCATCATTCTGGTTATTTAATAGCCATACTTCCAGGTTGCAGCTTATACGACTTATGGATATTCTACTGTTTCTAAATAATTTTCATGTCAATATTATTGAGCGGCAGCAGCTCTAGAAGAAATTAGTTGTTGTTTTAAATCCTACAAGTGGAAATTTGCACTCTTATTGTTCTATGATACATTTGGAGACACGACAAACCAACCAAGCAAAGTGCAAGTGCACTATTCATATTTTCTTGAAAGACTGCGTCATTTTTTATAACTAAGTTAGATACCAAAGCTTGGAAAATACTCATTATATGATTCAAATTTTCCGATACTGTTCTAATACTGTTAATGTAGGAAACTTATCTTTAAATAACATACATTTGTTTTTCAGATAGCTTTGAACCCAACTCCACTTTCATAAATTGAGTGAATAATTCATTTCAAGTTCAGGTAATTCGAAATTTGAAGATTATTCGATTTAAATGAAATTTTCCAAGTAGTTTTGGTTGATGCGACCGATTTAGTGGTTTTATTGATACAAATTTACTGTTATATTTAACGCCTGAAAGTCCTACTGCTCTTATTCCCGAATGTATCTTTGACGTATGTATTCATTAAATATTTCACTGACATCAAAATATAATAACAAGACTTATGCTCAAACGAAAGGAATAATAATAATAATTGTGAAAGGGTGTTATACTTCATTCAAAAGGATTCTTTGATATGCGGCTATTTGATCTTTTCGTTAGAATAATAAGATACAACTCTGAATAATTAATGTTTATCAAACACAGTAAATTCAGATTATCATCACAAGAAGATATGAAATGAGAATAATTCAGATGCTTTACAGAGAAAATTTTGGGAGATACAATATTCTTAATCTACTTTTTGCCCCCAACTTTTGATACAAAAAAGGTAAATTAGCATTCTTTAAATTTCGATTTGAAATCCCTCCACTGTAACTTTATTGGCGGTGTGAGCATTGTGTACCTGCAAACGACAAAGGTTATACACCAATACCGCATTTGCATCGGTTATTGACGACAATTGTGAATGACTTCGCTAATCCAATGCAAAGTACGTTTTCTTTGTGCTAAAACGTCTAAGAGTGAACATTGATAAAATTTTGCAGCATGCGATGAAAATATTAGAGAGTGAAAAAATAATAAAATAGAATAATAAAATGAGCAACGCATGGGCGGCAATACTGTAATTACTAACAATTTTGTAGGAAAACTCAATCGGGTGATCCAAGATACAAACGCTTTACGATTTCTTCATTATATAAACAGTTTCCTTAAGTCTTTTCACTAAATTGAGGAGGATAGTTTGAAATATTGGAAATTGTATTCATATTGATTGAAAATTCTGACTCTTTCTTCCTTATTCTTCTTTGAATCCGTTTATTTAATTTGTAAGCACGCTTCTCCAATTTTATTAGTTAAGGGCTCAATATTTTAGAATGCAAGAAAATGCACAATCACTTGCCAATTGAAATGAAATCGATATCATCTTTTCCCGCGTTTCGCAATAGTTTGAGGGCATATTTACTGGAAAGTGTCTTCTATTCTCTTAACGACTTCTATTCTTATAATAATAGTTGATTCCGGACATGCTGCATACTGGTTTAATTTTGCTATGGACTTATATACTAATTATTACCTATAATTTTGTTACTCGTTGTGGTTTCCTTCTGTATATTGAAATTTCATTGTATTTGTATCTTCATTTAGTTATTTTTATATTCGTTCTTTAGTTTTTACAAGCTTTTTTCTAAAAATTGTGACAATTTTTTGAAATTTCTCTCTTTATTGTGTTTGAGAAATTATTATAGAAGTTCACAAAACAAACGTTTCAGGACTTTCACTTTGCGATACGACAAAATCAAAACAATACGAAATGATGATATTCCACGTTCAAATAAACATTGTCAGTACTGAAATCACGAAACTAAGTTTCTGAGAACAGAAATGTTATACTGCTTATGAATTTTTTTCTCTTGTTGAGACAGATTGCCACACATTCTCTCATTTGAAAAAAAACTAGATAATAAATGCCGCGACCTAGACTTTTTATTCAATAATTTAAACTTGAGAACGATTTTTCGTCACTGCAACCAATCATGCGCCATTACTGGATGGTAAGTATGTATGTATGTAAGTATGAATTCCGAAGATGGGGTTGTCGGATTATTAACTAGCGAAAATTAATTTCTTATTCACTCGACGAATCTTTTGACTCCATGAGCAAGACACGTGCAGTTAATTAAATGAGGATAAAATAATTTCAAATGTTTTCCGGCTTTAATTATGTATATAGTAGTGTTGGTTGGCATTAACAGAAATGTATCAAACAGTGAAATTAAGAAAGGCTTGATAGGAAAACCTTTAGTCAGAATACCTATTAATAAATTTACTATATATCCACCACAAACATCGGTCATGTAACATTTTTGGAATTTATCGGTATAGAATTTATCTCCAGTTACATGAATCGAAGTTGGAGTCAAAAACCCTCTGATGAGGTCCATTTCTTTATCAATGGTTTTGTAGAACGTTAAAATTGTCATAACTAGAACTTTAAGAATCTCAAACTCAAGCACCAGTAACCACTGTATCGTTCTAAAGTGACAGTATTGGTAGCAGCCTTGGGTAGAGTAATAGTTGGTCCTTTTTCTTTGAAAATGGGTGGGAACGAAAAGTCGCTAAGAATACCGAACGCTATGATGCGATGCTGGAAGGTTTTTTAGCTTCAGAACTTCTAGAGAAGTTATTTCTAGGAATTGGTACCGACAAAACAGAGCTACCAATCACACGTCAAATGACGTTAGTAAATAGATTTTCCTAGGCAAACAGACTTCGACAAGAGGTAATATTCTATGGCCCTCTCGTAGTCCACATTTGACCCCTTTGGACTTTTTTGTGGGGATTTCTCAAACACAAAGTCTAGTGTAATAACTCAATAAACATCGGTCAGCTAGAGAAGAATATCCGTGGTGAAATGGCACCAATTACATCAGCACTACTAAAGCAAGTTTTCAAAAATCTCCGTTCGTGGTTAGAGGAGTCTCAAATTAGTTTTTACTAGACATAGCTCTATGATGAAGAGTTGTATTCTCAATAATTACCCAATATGATGATTACCAAGATTTATGATGAGGTTTGTTAGCTCTATACTAGAAAAATTTAGTTTTGTCTACACGTTATAATTGCGAACTTGATGGTGTCAGCTACAAATTTTGGTATATGAACATAGTTGTTAGTATATGAAAATTAGATATTCTGTACGGAATTCATACACCTATATAACAATAACAGTATTTAAATGAAAAGAGACGCTCAGAAGTAAATCTACTTTGAAAAACCAATTAAATACCTACTCGTAAAGAGAACGATATGAAATTGTGACAGACAAACGTGTCCAATCAAGTAATTCTGTTGTGTGTGATTCTGCAGAATATTGTGTGTAGTCATAAACAGAAGTGGAACTCGTATAACCCAAATTTATGTCGTAGAATTGGAATTAAAATTTAAAATAGCACTTTGTACTTCGGCCATCACATATTTTATCTGTTGTAAAAGAACTATTTTACAATTTTCATTTCACCTTTACAAACACATATTTGGCCAGGATATATAAAGATGGAAGATGCCATATATTTCAGCTCAACTAGGTTCTGAATTTACCCTCTACGTCGTTTGTTCATGATTATTTCTTTCTGGTTTTAAATATTTGAATTTCATAAGCTGGATATTGTTTAATTTTCATGTATCACCAAATTATATCTACTAGATTTGTTTTTATTACCTAAAACAACACTAACAAGAAAAATGATAGACAATAAACAGAAAAAATCAAATACAAAAGCATTATCGAAATTAACACATATAATGATAATCCGAATAGTATTTTAATATAGCCAAGCACTCAATGGTACAGCCATTGTGCTCCATGAAAAAAATTATTGGGTTAAAATACAAATTACGGAGACCTACTTCGAAGAAGCGCACATATATTTGTATCTTTGATTTCGATATGTTGCCTTACGTTCTTTCGTTTTCAAAATTGAATGATATTTGCAGTGAAAGCTGCATCTTTGAAATTGAATGAGACTATCCCTCAGTGCTATAAATAGCCCTGTGAAGAGGATTTTGGTGCGTGACATGCTGGTAGTTTCCAACCAACCACTTGACCGCACTTTTCGCTAACCAATGTGCTCTGCTCTTCACCACTAGACCAGAATGACCAATGACCTGAAAAAGCATATTTCGACATCTCTTGAAGGCCCTGAATACAGTTTTGGACCATTTTAGAGGTGCAAGAGCTTCCTCAAGAGCTTATCGGTGTTTGTTACTGTCTTTCTATTTTATTATATGTCCAGCATAAAGAGAAATTGCATATATCTCTGGTGTTGAAAGATTGTAGCCATGGGGCTGAGTCTTATCGTCGTAATAAAACATCTTAAGAAACCAAACGAGAGTTACATATCCTGTGAAAGTGCTCCGTCTCATGGAATGTTTGGTAAGTAATTTTTAAAGCGATTATATGAACACTGTTGATGCTGAACATCAGGGGCCGTTATTTACTGTAACTAGATCCTACTTTGTACCTGAGATAAAAAAAGAATTCAAGAGTAATACACAGATTCCAGAATGAAGTAATTGAATTCCCAAGCAGTGACCATCAAAAACAGAAAAAATGCCATAAAAAGATTCTATAGCAAAATGATAACGAAACAATCTATTGGAGAATTTTGGTATGAACGGAATCTAGAATCAAACAATTTCAGATAGTTCAATGTATATTATCAATAAAAAGCGGAAACACAGTGGATGTTGACCATAGTGTAATTGATTCTTGAAGTTTAACGAAGTTTGTGAATATTTTAGCAATACCGTCATCACTAGAATATATATGAACACACAAGAAATGCAGATTCAAGAATAAGTTGGTCTATGAGCTAGCTACGTATTTGAGAGAGAATTTCAGGTAGACCACTTTTCTGATATGCTATGTCCTTCACTCTACCGGGCATCATACAAACTATCTGGCTGGCGGTAGTGGTTGCTTTCATCAGTGCGCATCGTACCTGTACAGGTGAAATATCAGTTTGTCAAATCATTTCAAGAAGTTTATTTTTTTGTTATTATTTCAATTAAACTTATTGCAACAGGAATTTATTATTGCCAGATATTTTTCTTGTTGTTTTAACATTGCTAGACGCTAATTTTGAATTAAAGAAAAAATTTTTTCCAAAAATTTTTATATGCTGATTATATGCTGTTACTTGAGTATCTAAAAACCTAAAATACTTTTTCAAACAATAATTCGATTGCTGAACGCCGATCTAAAAGTGAACTAACAAAAATGGAAAACTTTCGTAGAAGATAAATTAAAAAGTGTAAAAAAGTTCACACTGAAATATGATATTGTACAGTTATCGAAGCAAGTTAATTCCCAGCACATCTAGTACAATTTTGTTATCAAATACTGCACAGTAGATGTTAGCAAAACTCTGCCAGATAAACGTCTCAAAATTCACGTACAGAAGTTGATATCCAAAAATTTGACACTTCTACCTTAGTTAATCGGTCTGGCTGAAGGTTTAACAATCGAGTTATTGTTTGGAAAATTGATTTTAAGTTTTTAGATACTAAAATAACATCATTTTACAAGTTGATCATCAGGGATGGGGAAACTTTTTCCTTCGCGTGCCAATTTTTGCTAACGAAATATATGGCGGGCCAAGTTGAGGCATTACATGATTTATTAAAATAAAAATAAGGCCATAATTTTTCTGAAATACTAATTTATTGTGCAATATTAAAAAATACTATTATTAATAACATTTAATTAATTTTAATTAGCTGCGAAGTAGAAGGTTGAGGGGCGCTGGTCTTTGTGGGACATGTGGAACTGTTTTTGTTTCTGCATGACTTCATCATAAGCCGACTCCATTTGTGATGCTGAAATTTTTAACAATGAAAAAAGGAGGTCATCTGAAAGCCTATTAAGAAGACAATTTTTTCATTATTGAAAACGTTTGTTGGCACAAATAGCTTGTACCAAATATAGTCATTATTTTCTGGGCGTGGGAAACTATATTTGAATATTGTGTCCGAGATAAGAACTTATAAAATTCCAATTTGCTGGTGTTCAAAAATAGTTGCCTCAAATAGGTAATGCGTTCGACGACAGTCGGACTTGCGGGTTTTATGCCCGACGTGTACTGCCTTTACTGCCAATGTAATTTCTGATTATTGTATTTAACTTTTGTTTCCTGGTCGCGGGCCGGATTTGAACGCTTTGCGGGCCGGAGAGACCCGCGGGCCGTAGTTTCCCCATCCTTGATCTAGATCTTACACCAATATTTGAACCACTTTTTTTCGCAAGTAACCAATATTTTTGTATTATTTACTATGATAAATTTCGTATCCTAATCGATATTTTATTTTATCAAGATATGGTATTATGTTGCTCTTTACTCGTAACTAATTTCACGTATTAAAACAATTTTGCAACCAGCATAGTTGCGACTAAATACATTGTACAAAAGTTGTTAACAGCTGAAAATCTGTTAGTTTGATAAACTTTGTTCAGTAAACGGATAACGTCGTTGAGAACAAAATAAGTTTTCTACTCAATTTTCCACTTGAAAATTTATAAATAAATATACTTGATATTCGATGCGTTTTGAAAACAAACTACATCCATTAGATAAATGACGAAATATATTGAGCTGAATCGCTCAACTAATCAACGACAAGAATTATTTTTTATTTAATATAAATCGCTATAATGTATTTTTTGCCAATTTCTTTTCTTTATGATTTCCTTGTAACATTTTCCAAATCTAAAAAATTGATTTTACAAATAAGATAGTGAAACGGCATGAATATGTGAAACTTTACATTAACCACCAACTCGGCTGTGCACTCTGTGTTTCACATAATAGACGTTGTGGCCGCGAACCATAGCACCTTATATGGTGTCATTGTTCATGAATACATTGTACATAGTTACCCCATAAAATGTTGGTAGTCAGAGTCAACTTTAATAAGCGATCAGTTTTGTCATCAATGAAACCAAAAAATGAATAGAAATTATTCCAAACTACATGTTTCCATTTCATCCTACTACTCTCAAGATGTACATTCCATCTATAATTTTCAGACACGTTGTCTTTTTACGTTAGTGAAACAGTAATTTCAACTGTTTTCTAAGATATTTCTATTTTATCTCTAATTTTTGCTAATTTCCACAGTTTCAAGATAAATAAATATTCTATAATTAAAATTGGAGGTCTGAGAAATGAAACTGAGTATATACAAATGCCTACTAAAGTATAAACGCTACTTGAATCACTGGTAGCGGGCGTGCACTGCGGATGACTGGGCAACTCTAGCACTACAAACTCTGCTAATATCAATGCCTACATGAAGACGTCAGTTTCCGTTGTGCTTTGGTGTCTGAACAGCTATTTATATTTAATCTTCCTCACGTTTACAGAGAGATAATCAAAACAAAAGAGGGGGAATACTCTTTTCCGAAATAGTGTTAATGTACGGCAACGCTTGTTCACTAACTTAACTTCTCCTCCAATAACTTCAATAGGACATTTCCTACCATGAATACAGTCTTTACTAAGCATCTAAAGACTTTCACGACGTAGCGATTCCAAACCAACAAATGTCTTCATAATAACGCCAATGCCCATTCAAATTTAAGTTTGGAGGGTAGTAAAAAATTATTCATTATTATTATTTTTGAATATTAGGTATAAAATCTAATCAAGATTAGAATACTCTTAGAAATAAATGTATTGTTTTAAAAGAGCTTGTCTTCAATTTATGGATGTCCACCAGTTGGAAAAAACGACCACGTACCTTTTGCTAAAAATATTGTACCTGCTTTGTTTAAAAAGTTACCGAAATACTATAATTTGGTAACGAAACTGGTCGCTCAATTTTCTGTTAATTTATCCACATTTTTGATATAAAAATATTCTAAAATAAATAGAGCAACCTAAAATTCCTTCATGTAGTATAGATATATGGGTGCCCTCTTCTTTTTTTCCCTTCTCCCCTCCCAAAAAATTCTAAAGTAGTTAAAAACTTATCACCAAAAAAAGGATTGAATATTACTTAACGTTGATATTTGCATTATTTCTTATGAAATTCAATCCAAATATTGATAATTTGCTGTCAATCCATCAATTACAAAACAAGAAAAGTGAGAACTGATTGGTTCTTGTACTGTGCGTCACTGTAGATTCCAAAAAAGTAACATTGGATGTAGTCACTTTATCGATTGGCCAACTTTCTTTGTTTTGGCATCCATTCACAGCACAATCAATTGTTTATTGAAGATTTGTTTACTGGACTTTATTATCAAATAATTAAATCTTTCGTAGTTGAAACTCAGCCTCATCACAAAATAGATGTAATTTTTTTCTTAAAATTCGGTAATTGGTAGTAATGTAGCTGGTCTACCGGATCAATTTTATAAGTTTTATAAGTGGTCTATAAAATAAAAAAGTTTGGAAACGAACGTCATATTTAGTTTGAGTGTAATAAAGTTAAAATGTAAATATTTGATCAACGCCTTGCTCTAAGACCTCCTTGATATCCACCAACTATGTTGACATCATACTCCCTCAATCTTTTCGTATTACTAGCCATATGAATTATAGATACTACTCAATCTATATTGTTTCCTGTGAGACTTTTTAATCATAAATTTTGGTGAACATATTTTTATTTTCGACATTGATGAAAGATGTAACTATTCATAGCATATTTAACGTTAACTACTGAATCAGATCTTCTAATACCAATAAAAGTGGAAACAACTTTAATACCAAATATCTACATCTATGATTATGTTTTGCGTTTTGAAAACCACTGAATCGTGAACAAACAATCTCTTTATTGACATTTTGATCAACAGCCTCATATTTTGTCTTCAAATAGGATTTTGGTCGGATTTATCGATACAAACATTTCCTTTTCTTGCCTCCGTTCCGTAGGCTGTCTTTAGGGTCAGTTGAATTGTCTATGACAAATTAATATTCGATCATTTAACTTGAGTAATTAACGTGGAAAAGCTTTGAATACCGATAATCAACGAAGAAAGTTCCTACAGCGTAATTTTTCAAAATAATCGACTGAATGTTATGAACCCATGGACGATATCGCTGTATATTCTGAGGAAAACTATTTCGTTTTTTATCAATGTTTCCAATACACAGCATTCGCTAAATAAGTATTACTAGCGATTAATCAAATGAAAAGCATAGATTTCATTTACTAGAGTAAAGGGAAGATGATAGAAAATTTTAGTTTTTATTAAATTAGATAATGTCTAATCGGGCACATGGAGTAAATCTAATTAGAAGACGCGAGTTCATTAAGGTAATGGAATGAGACGTTATTTAATGTAAAAGGAAAAGACAGCTTTCGTTAGAGTTTCGACATGTTAAAATATTTGTTGTCAGTGTCGGCGTTGAAACATTTAAGAAACGTAAGAATATTATATTCGTATTTACGCTGTTATTTTTTGGAGTGATTTACAAATGACAACATCAAAGAAAAGAAGATAATTCAATACCTAATATTTATAGATATTCCACAGAATTTATGATCAACTGATTATCTTACTGAAATGTTATTTCAAAAATTTGCCTTATACCTAATACGTTCAAGCTCTTAGTCTAACATAGAAAAAAAGGTCATAAATAGAGAAAACTGTGATTATTTCTTAATATATTCTCTCTTTATTTCCACACACTTTTCAGAACGTCTGATACTATAAAAATATTATGCACCTTTAGAGTCAAAATCGCTCGCCGCCTATTTAATTTCATCATAGCTGTTGAATAGTTTACCCTTCGACTTGGTGCTCAGCTTTGCAAACGAAAAATAGTCAGACCGTGCCAGATCAGGGCTATATGGTGGATGTTCAATCCCTGTGAGGCTACATTCGTATACACTATCCTTGGAGAACGAAGCGGAGTATTGTAATAAAGCAAGGGCACACCTCGGCTAATTTTGCCACGTTTTTTTTTCGATAAGTTTTCGACGCAACTGCCTTAGTAAGTCGAGGTAATTTGCCTGGTTCCCGGTGGTATTTGATTGCTTAAAAGGATACTCTTATAGTCCCAAAACTTTTTTTGTAGTGTAGCTATTTTCTTGGTCCTCACGGTAAAGCACTAAAAATCGTTCACAATAATCTACTTTACGCTTTTACATTGCACTGAGAATTTGAGACACTCACCTAACATAAAATTTGCTAAATTTAAATGCTTAGGCAGTATTATCAGAGCACTTGTTTTGAAAATACCGTCCTGGACTGAATTTTCTTTTGTTTAAAAGCGCCGGAACAGTTTCTTCCACAAATCCACAACGTAGACCAATTTTCAATTCTAAAAAATGATGTAAATAAGTAAACAGCCTTCATTCTGTTTTTGATTTGTGTTGTCAGTCAAAAATTTTATAACAGCACGAATCTCAATTTCATCAAATGGATCTAAGCAGCAAGATGGAACTTTGTGTAAAGCTTGTTGAAACTTGTTACTGACGAGTTTATAAAGATTTTTGCGAAAGCACCACTTATGCTGGAGTTCCAATAAGAGGAGTTCAATAACAGTGGTAACAGCACTGTGAAATGGAAAATTGCACCACAAGTTTATATTTTTGATAAAACGTTAAAGCGGATTTTTATTGTTATCAAAAAAGTAGAGGCTTGTAATGAAACATTGTTATTTTTTTCCTTAGAAGCTGATTTGACGTAGTAAAGAAGATCCAATATGCTTAAAAATTGTTCCTTAAATGAAAAGAAACTCTGATTATACGTGGAAACTTACCAACGAGTATAAAGAATCATATCACCACAAATTTTACTAAATTTACTTTGATTGAAACACTTTTAAATTGTAGATAGATAGAGGACGATTAAGCAACGAAACTAGAGTTTTAATAGATTCTTCGAATAGAGTGGGTGGTCGACATCAAATAAATGGTTTCAACAACTTGAATGTGAAGAAAAACGTGATTGGCATGTAACAGAGGCAATAAGTTTAAAATTTGGAATGATCTTCCATCGATATTATATCTCTATGAAGGGTTATAATAAAGTAATGTACAAAATTCAAAATCAAAATTATAATATTTGTACTTTACATTGTAACTAATAATCTCTTTATAAATTACATCAGTAGCAGTGAACAATCTAATTTGAATTCATTCCTATCAGATAATGTACTCCATAGAAGTTTTTCGAATACGATGTTTGAAGGCTACGGGCAACACTAAATTCCTGTAATATATGACGCGGCGCTATTAGCAAATTTTAATATAATCATGCTTCTAATCATCCTCGGTGGAACATTGAAACCACATTCTGCAGGTAGTTATTGCTGGCTGCAGCAACAATTCTTTTTTCAGGCTTTGGTGAATTTTTATTTGGAGCCGCCCTTACTGTTTAATCCACAACGAACGGAATTTCTAGAATAATTCCACAGAAATATGGATAATCTACAACTCAATACTTTTCTCGTGAAAAGCTGCAATATTACCTTTTTCTAAATCATAAATATAATTTCTACGAGGCATTTTCAATGTATCATATTATCAGTGTTTGTTCAAAATAAAATATTCAAATCGCTTCTAACTATAATCGATGTATTTCTTTTCTTAGTGAAAGTAATACAACATTATCTATCTAATATATTCTTGGAAATCTTCATACGATTAATTTTTATAATTTTAAATATTAGTTAGACTTAGTTTATGTATGTCAAATGTAAGGTTGTAAGCGAAATCATTTTGTGAAAAATAAGATTATTGAGGAAAATAGAATTACCTCTGTCAAGAAAGTTTTATCTCAAATCAAACAAATTTTCAAGTAATTCATACCAGCATCGTGATTTGTTCTGAAATTTTTGCTTGTTTGAAGACGAAATCAATTTTTCAGCCTCTAATAAGCTCGGCTACCCCAAAGATAGAAACCCCAATATCAGAAGCGAGGAGTTCCTCAATTATGTGTATCAAAGTTATTTGAACGACACAAAATTGGATGGTAAATAGTAGAGGTACGCCTTCACTCTGAAAATCTTTTTATGGGTGAGGAAAATCGCGAGGTAAATCGCCCCAAGCGTGAACAATTTTCCAAGAAAACTTTTCCAAACAGCCCGCATTGCATTACAATAAATTGTTGACGAACCGCCACTATATTAGAACGAAAATAGATTTTATAATGTGGAAAGCAAAAAAATGCGATGAAAAAATAAAATTGAGAGAAACAAGTTTTGAGTTGAACAGCAGTGATGTACAGTTACTTCAATAAAAAAAATAAGAATTCTTTTCTATGATGTGCATATAATAATGATAAAGCTTAATTACAAGACTTAGACTGTGAATATTTTTCGTATGACCCCTTTAAAGTTTTTCCATGTCATATAAACCATTTAACGTTCGTTTGGTTCACCTCAATGTCATTTTATGCATGGATAAAATTTAGGCAAATGCTGTAAATTGAGATAGCAGTAGCGAATAAATCTAAAGTCACTTGAATTAAGACTAATATACAAATATATTACCCAGTCACTTCGTTTCTCTATCTTTTTCTTTATTTATCAACTTTTTTCTATTGATTGAGTCCAACGCTTATCAGAAATCTACAAATAACAATTCAGTATTGTTCTAGTGTGCTTTTTTCACTATCAGTTTATTTATGTATATTGCATCTATGGTAGATTCACGTTACGTAGTATCCCACGATATGTTTTGCTTTACTTGCCAGGTGTCTCTGTATTATTGAAAGCTACTTTTAGAAACAAAACGCTTTAGCAGTTTTAACACTTTGTTTATTCCTTCTCCCATTCTTGTGACACCTGTTCGATAATATGAAGCATAAATATAATTTCCACAACGCAGAAAGTGGTGTTATTTGTACTGCGACATGTACACAGCCGCACGTTGGCGTCAGTCATAATTTGCAACGACGACCAACACAACAGTATTAGTTACTAAAGTGTAGTAGTAGTGTTGTTTTGTAATTATTATAATAATTGTGGTATGATGAAGTTTTAAGTAGGAAAGTAGCTTAAACTATTTTATCCACGAACTTCACACGAGAAACGTTACAGTACAAACAATTCTAAATCCAATTTTCCATTTATTGATTGAAATCAATTATTATTCAATTGCAATTCCAAAGTATTACGTAAATTGGAGACGATGATAGCATTCAGAATGAAATTTAGTGATAATTAACATCAGAGTAATGAAAATGATTTTCACCAGAAGTCTTGCCTCCCGAGCAGTTGTACAATATCAAACAAATCTTGATTATTACTACCAACCCTTTTATCTACTCTGCTCATGTAACCATGTTGATTTTCTGTAAGACAATTTCCGGACTTTGAAGATAAATAAAACTTGTTTAACCGTGAACGGGGCCCGATATATATTCTAAAATGAATAAATGAATTGTAAAATCTGTAATATTACGAATTATTTACTTTTGTATAGCTTGAATGTAGAAATGAACAATGGAAGAGCACCGAAAACAATATAAAATCATTTTCTCGTGATTTAATTAAACGAATTCTGTTTTTATTGTAAGGAAAAACAAATTTATGTTTCAATGTAAAAAAGATTTTGATTTGACTTTGTTCAGAACCAGAACTAGAAATTTTGAGAATATGATGATAAAAGTTCATTACTACAGAAAGGGAAGACGCAGTTATAAGGTAATAACTTTCAAATTTAGAACGAACTTCCATCAATATTATTTCTCTATATAGGGTTATGATAAAGTTATATACAAAATTCATAAGACCTACAGTTTAATTTATTATTATTATTGTTATAAATAAGCTGTTTTTCTGCATTATAAAAGAATAGTTGAACTATGGGTCCCATAAGTTGTTCAAACGACATCTCATTTAATATCTGACATAAACCAAGACAATGATCGAACTGACTTTCAGAGTTTTCGACCATCTATGTAGTTACAGAAATTATTTCTAGTCTTATCCTTCCTATTGAGTCATCTAAATTGTCTGGTCGGTTAACGTATACTCGACTTTTTAAATATCACCACATAAAAAAATCAAGGAGGTAAATCAGTTAGCCACTCAATCGTAGTGCACCATCTTGCTCGAACCAAAGAAGCACAGTCATACAAAGATGATCTTGGTCAGATGTTGAATTTCCTGGAAAGAAATATAAATGAGAAATAAATCTACCTCTGATGATATCCACGCAAATATTTTTAGAAGCGCTGAATGTGTGAATACATTGGAGAAATTAGCGTATAACAATTCCTCATGAAGATTATACAATATCCCAATCATTGAACTTTGAATGGATGGAGCTTATCCCAATTTGGAAACTTTAATACAAACAACTAACATTTTGAAAATTCTGTTGCATTCACGTGAAAGTAAAATATCTAGATTTGCATCGTCGCTTATTCCTGATCTTCCAGATTATAGAACATCCCTATTATTCCTATTTCATTAAATTTTAGAACAATTCTGGATTTTGAACTCCTAGTAAGTGGAGGTCTCTAATTATAATTTTAATTCTTTCCATTTGGATATAAGGAGCTATAAGAATAGAATTGGTATGACGCTAATTATAAGATTTTTGTTTCAATAAAAAAAATTCAAAATATTGATTTCAAAATTTACTTACTAAGTAACTGGGGATCCTAGTATCGTAGCTGACATATAAATCCCATCCAGACGACATCAAAATTTTATGAAAATGCTCAATAACATTCACAACGATAATGCCAAATTTAGAAAGTTAACATTTCGCCATGGAAAATGTTTACGGTGTATTTGGCTTAGCATTATTGAAACGTATGGCTTACAACTAATATTACTAGTATATAGAGTTTTTTTTTCGAAGCAATTACACATCAATAGCACCACTTTGAAATGTATAGCATAACATTTTGATATATTTTTTGTTGCAAACTTTAACTGAATTTCGATTGCTTGCATCCAACCGAATAAACTTTTACGCAAACAGCCTTTTATGCAATTCTGTTATTTGGACAAGCATACAAAAACAAATGAGCGATTTTATTTATGATTTTCAACGTTGAATGGTGTTATTGAATTGATTATTACAGAAATTGTTTCCACGGCCTTGCAGAAATAGATCGCATAGAAGTTTAGTCCAATATGCGAAATTGAATGAATTGAATGTGGTATAACATGTGTATATTTTCACTGACAAGTGGTGATAAAATACTGATGTTCGGTCAGATTAGATCCTTATATATTATAACGTATTCTTATACCTTGTATACTTTATATATTTATGCGAGAAGGACTCATTTCCACGACAAGAGTAGAGAATATTCTTGGTAATAAATTTTAATCGCTAAAGGATTTGTGAGTGTTTTGTTATTATTATTAACTATTTATATCCATCGAGGGATTTTTGATGGCCATTTGAGGTAGACCATACACTGTCAATTTATGGAGTATTGAAACATACTGAGACTCAAGCCGGAGTTAGACGAAACTTTATGTTTCAAATAATGTTGCTCTTGATGAAAACGAGTAATTATTATTTATTACTCTTGACTGTGCAGGAGGATTTTATGCCCACTTATATTTGTTCCGTACGTAGTAATAATTTGTACAAGCCTCTTCATCTAAATAAATGTCAAATTCGTCTCCCGATACTCAATCTTCGTCACTAAGATCAATTTCAACATTAAAACAATCTCAGCAGCATCTTTACCGAATATAAAACAAACGGCATCATACAAAAAGTGACAAGATCAAGGAAGAGCTTTGGAAAAATTAGTACAGAAAAACTCACATCGATATTACATAGCTGGTAATAGTTTGCGCTATCTTACTTTTCGTGTGAAAAATGTGTACTACAGCATAAATATGAATTCGATTCAAAGAAAAAGAAAATATGACAATAAAGAATAACAAAATATAAGATAGATTGAAAATTTCATGAAAAGTTTTGTGAAATTACTTAATTATCGCAATCGCCCGTGTTCTGATTAACTTTGCTTCAAAAGCCATTTGGCGTTCAATATTTTTTGAAACTGATCGAAGTTGGAATGAAATATGACATTAATTCCGATGAAACAGAGAGATAAGAAACCCAAACGAGATAATTTATCATTAAAATTAGCGATAAGCGAAGTTATTTTGAATAGAACATAACGAGGGACCCAAGGAATGTGAAAAGTTATATCGAATGGGAAAGGAATAAAAAAGTTTTCAGTAGTCACAATGGTATGAGAACAAACATATATGTTCTAAAATTAGACAGGAACGTACTGGAAAAAGGAATCTGCTCTATTGCCTCAACGTTACAGATATTTTCACATGAGAAAACATTATTTTCTTATCTATTCCATTTTTTCATGATGGTCAAATCTTTTTTATACTCAAATACCATCAGAACATCAGACCGTAGTCCCTTCCAATATGAGAAATTATCGGTCGTTTTCCTTTGGCAGCAAATAAAACTTGATTCAGTGACTAACAGAATTCCTTTTTGCCGACATTTTTTAATAAAATCTATTTTATTTTTCTCAATTTGAATGTATACTTCACAAAAATAAAAAAAAGTAAAGTACATATTTAGTTTGAATTGAATTATGTTAAGATATAAGAAGTTCATTCCAAATCAATAAAGTTGTACCTCCACTGACATTCGATGTAGTATTATATTTATGTTCCACTGTCGTATTAACTTTACCGAGAAGGATATGATCAATTTTCCGGGTGCCGTGACCGTAATGAAGTGTCAAATTCAGGAAGCACAATAATTTGAATACGTTTGACGGATCTGAATTCAAGTGATATACATCTAATAAAATAAAAATTTTCATAATACAAGAGAAATTTGAATAGATCGTGACCTAAATTTGGATACGATTAACAAAATTTTATGAAATATAACAATTGAGTTGAACAATATTATTTGTACACTTTTACTGACTACAAGGGTTGCTACTTAAGTTATGAGACAAATAAAAACAAATATTTATAAATGGACATGGCTTTTTTGGCCTTAAACATATTTTCCATTATGATCCATACACTTTTGTATACGTTTTAACGAATTGTCGAAACAATTTTTCCATTCAGATTGAGGTACCTTCAAAACATGAAATTTGAACGCCGACTTTGGACGACCTTCGCGAAATTCCTCCTGTAGCGATGAGTGACCACGATTGAATTCAGAACCAGCGAAACACGGTAATTAGAGATAGTACTTCATTACCAAAAGTCTAAGCGAGTTGATCGGCACACTGCTGTTGGTTCAATCCACGTCAAAAACACTCCTATCAAAACACGTTCTGAATACGTTCACCATTAGAAATGTCTTAACTTTATTGTGACAATGTCCGATTTTACAAATGTTTTTCTAATTTCCATCACTTCCATGCCAAAGTTATCATAATTCGGTTTGAATTACGAAATAATCACTTGGGGTTCAATCTGGAGAATAAGGTGGACGAAAGAGCAATCAGCAGCCTTATTTATCACGCGTAGCTTAGTTAATACCAAGTGCATCTAAAAAAACGATCTTAATAATTTTATTGACTGATAAACGAACCTTGGTCTTCTTTGGCGCTGATTAACCTCAAAAAAGTACTATTTTGGATAGACCGTTTCGTCCAAACACTACCGAACAGTTATCTGATGATTGCTATTGTGATAAATTAAAAGCTAATTGCAGCTTTGTCCTGAAAAGTATTTTATATAATTTTTATCACAAATAACAAGTAAGACTGCTATCAATTACTATCAAACACTAACTGAATGACGCAGTTGGTTCAAATAAAGTTTTCAATCCCAGTCGAATCAAGTCGAATTGGTACCGGGTTTCTAAGGATGGTTTCTGAAAATCTGTCTGGTGGCTAAATATAATAAATCTGACCTTAACAACTGTATAACAAAGAGAATTTATCTCCAACAAATGTATCAATCATAAGGGAATCATACTTAAACTTAAATTAATTTTATCAAGAATAAATCCAGATGAGATACAACATAGCTTGCAAGAAGTGAGGATATATTCCAAGTAATGTAATAGATGTAAAGTTCATCAATAATCTATGAAAAAATCGTTTAGAATCAAATCGTTAATAATCAGGATAACCAGATAAGGATTGGGTAGAGTTCAAATTTCCAGCTCAGTAAAAGTTCTAGTAGATGATTTACCCGAAACAGACGAGTGAATAAAAATAGTAGTACGACAGAAAATATACCATATGATATTGTACTGATGCTTCACATCTACAAAACGAAAACAGGAGTATATAGACCAAGAACTAAATACTCCAAATCGATAGGAACCGCATTAGTTCCTTCCAAAGTGAAGTTATAACCATTGAATTTATTGAAAATCATTCATGAGAGTATTATTAAACAGTCAAGCCGTCATGAGACCAGCCAACTCACAATTGATCAAGGCGAAATGAACCTAGAAAATAAAATAAAGATTCCTTTAACTGGATACCAGTACACAAGAGGATAACATGGAAAGAAAAAGCTAATAGATCGTCTTGGAAGACAGGTAATATCCTTTCTAACAAACCTGTTTTGTTTCTCAGAGGTCATCACCTAAAGAATCAACTATTTCTAGTCTCGAGGTTTTTCTTTGGAAACTATGAGTGTAATTTTGATAAATTAATCTATATAATTAAAAATAAGCATTTCTGGATGTTTCTATACAAGGTACTACAGCTTTGTCTGGATATTGGGGTTGATCGAACTTGAAAACGTAGAGCTAACCTCATGCTTATGACCTGGAAAGTGTTCTCTCTATGACGTATTGTATGATTGGATAGCTTGTTTCTACAGAAAAAATTCTTTGCCCTTCCACTAATCCCTGTGATATCCCAAATTCCCTAAATAAGAAGTAGTTCAATCAAATAGATACAAAGCTCATTACTCACAAAATAATGCCTAACAAGCTCTTTCAGCCCAAGTTGATATTATCTACTCCTTGTATTCCAACCAATTTATACAGATGAATGAAATTTGAATACATTAGGATCGTTGCAAAAAACTCGCTTTACTAATAAAATTACTGGTCGAAAATTTGATCCCCAACAAACAAAATTATGGCGTAGACAGAGTTAATGGCGTTAAATGCTGAGTTGAATCAATTTAAAAACGCAAGTGAATTAATCTAATTTCAAGTTTCCAGTTACAAAATTGTGTGAGTAGGCCTACTGTAGCGAAAATTAATGATCGTGTCGATAAACAAGCTGAACGTGTTCGAAATATTTAAAATAGCTCTTAAATCGATATTTATTTGGAGATAAATGTTAAAATTAAAAGTGTAAATTTTCCTAAAAGATCCTCTACATGATTGGTCTAAGGTAATTTTCTTGTAAAATGTATAAAAAAAATAAGTTATAGAGCAAAAAAGAAAATTTTTATAAAAATTGTTAGCAAAAGCTTATATAAACATATTTGTAGACAAAATAATTTGCAACAAATTTTGTTTCGACGAATTTTTTATAAGACGCATGGTTCCGAGAAATCGCGAAAAAGGTGGTTACACCCTTTTTTGGGGTTCTTCTATTGAGCACACATGTCTCAAAAATAAAATTGCGTCCTCTAAAAAATGCTATTTTCGGTCCTTAAATTGTAACATTTCAATGAACCATCTTTATTGTGACATATATATCACACAAAATAGAAATAGAATAAACAAACCTTATCATAAAATAGTTCTACTGAACTCTAATGGCTTCAAAGTTAGTCGTCGAGATTTATGTACTTAAAAGCTATATTTCTCCAGTGGCACTACGCTTTTCTGAACTAAGTTATTTTAAATCGATATTTGTAGGAAATTAATTGAACAGAAGACATGATAATCATGAAATGAGGACATTATTCAATACAGAATGAGTATTTAAACAAGGTCGTTATTCTAAATTTCTATAATTTCCAATATCCGATCTGTGGAAATTTTATTATTTATTATTAATCAAACAAAATGATGCTACAGCTAATGTATTATATTTTGTATTGACCTATAAACATAATTGCAAAGCAGGAAAGAATATTAGTTCTCGGAAGCCATGATAAACTCGACGGAATCGAGCAAAAAAAGTAATAAACCAGAGCTTTAAAGCGTCGACTATGTTATCCGGGTAAAACCAATTGGACGTCTCGATAATTGAATTTTTCACTTCAAAAAAGTAATTAAAATCAGTCAAAAACCACACAACACTTACCGTTACCATTGTATTTTACTGGTTCAATACATATGACAACTTTTCATCTTTGATTCATCACTTGAAATAAATATATCGATTTGTTAGTAATGATGAATTTCCGAAACATTTTCATCGACATTTATTTTAAATGCCAATTACTAGTTGAAAATCTGATCAACCAAAATAGTCACTATTACGTTAACTATTTAAATTTCATGTTATCAATGATTTAGATCATACGAAACATATATTGAAGAGATACTTTTTATCGCCGGGATGTACGCACATATGGAGAAGGTAACGCTGATAGAAAAATAAATGTAAAAACTGAAAAAAGAACAAAATGCAATATAGAAAATTCAGCAAATGAGAGGAATACATGGAACAAATAGAACGAAGAGAAAAATGTGGAAGAAAAATGGACAAATATCTACTGTAAGTAGTAGAATAACTCATAGGGAAAGAAACTAAGAAAAGAGCGGTATAATGAGGAATTTCAACAGAATTCTAAAATAAAAGAAATTGAAAAATTGAAATGGTTGCAATAAAACAACTAGAATAATAGAAAAAGATTGAATTGATGACAAATTGAGGTATATTGAGACTTAAAAAATACATTATAGCATTATGTAGCAAAACAGGGCAGTTTAAAGAGATTTAGAAGAGCCATTTTCAATAATTTTTAGTAGAAATCGGAGAGTAAAAATTGGACGACACCTGAAAAGGATGGAATATATATATATGAAACTGCTGAAATATTGAAGGAATGAGCTCCAATATTATAAGAACAGAGGAAACAATAACAGAAGAATAGAAATTTTACAATACACAGGATAACAACAGTGTCAAAAATACTAACAAATGTAGCTTATAAAATAATGTCAACTATAATACACCTAGCGAGTGAAGCAAAATCTTCTGTGAAGGAATATTAGTATGGCTTCACAGGACGCCAATCTATAATTGATGCATTATTCATAATTGAATAGAGTTTGTTTCAATCAATAAAAAACAAATGAAGAAGACTCTAAGTCATCGAAAGATGAGAAATATAATGAGAAGATTAATTACCCTGGATATGAATGAACCAAAATCAATTGCATTGACTTGAATCACAAGCAAAAATGCACCCAGCTTCTTAAAAACTCGCTCTTCGTAGACTAAGTTGCAACGTTGTCATTTCATTGCTGGGATTCATATTTTCTAAGGGTTTAGTGGTTTTACCTTTTCTTTCATACAATAGATTATTCGTATTTCTATACTTTCAAAAACTGTATGGTGGAAAAAATTCTCTTTCTTCTATAATACACGGATAAGTATTGAAACTATCCAAACAGTTCAGGCCGATTGAATTGGCAAGTCCGAGGCGTGATGGAATTTCATTTTAAAGAAGCTAGAGTAGAAAAATAGAATATGGAAAAAAATATAATGACAAGAAGAGATCAACCAAGTGCGTCAACGAGAGAAATCAAAACAATACGTATTTGAAAAACTAAGAAATGTCCTTGTACAAGTAGCCTCTATACTATATGTTAAAAATACAAACTTATATGGAATATGTCACGTAAGTTTGCAATAGTAGCCTTTGATTAATATACAGCATTCAGAGTTGACCTTGGACTTGGACAGCTTAGAACGGAGAGAAAGGTCGCCGAACTGGTTCTGTTTTACCAATACTATCACGGCAAGTGCTCTTACGAATTGTTAATTATAATCCCACCCATAGCAATATTTGCACAACCTACTCGACAGGTAGACTTAGGTTAAGAACACCGAATCAGCTATCAAGACACGTCTTTTCCAACACTACAGCCTACAGAAGTTTAAGATCAATGTCCACTATTACTTCTGTACCTACTTACTTTTCACATAAAAAAAATACATTAAATCCTTATAGAATTATTTGTACGCTTTCAGGTATATCTGATTTTTCGTATTTTCTGTTTAAACTAAAAAATATCAAGAGTACTTTACGTTCAAGAGCGAATTCGAAATTATGAATAGGTATAATGTTCATTATAACATAGCATAGAAATATGAAAATGTAATGATCCCTTAAGAATGAAGATTGAAGAAGACAGTTTTATCTGAACGATCAATATTATTTTTATTCCTGGTTCATACCAATTTGATCCATTACTTTTGTAGCACTTTCTATATAATGGTATAATTTATTAGTTATGTAATAAAAAATGCAGAATCCATCTTCATCAAATGGATCCGTACGCCAATGTGATCATGTATCATGTTTCCACCTCTGGGACTAACAAAAGAGTATCGAGATCGATATCCCTTCATGTTTTTAAACATGTACTACATTAGTGAAGATGGATGAGAGCTCTTTTTGTTTCAGACGTGCGATTTCCAATTGCAATTTTTTTCTAACTCCAGGGTTTCTAGTAAAAAAGAAGATGTAACGCATTCCACTAATTGCAGCATAAAATTCTAACGACTGAATTAATTGTTCTAATTGTTGTTTATCTTTATACATAGTATGTCGAGGAAAAGCATACAACCTCGAATTATTGTAGTATTCATTAGATTTTGAGAAAATTCTTAAACAAGATTTATGTTCTAAACGATACAAAAATGTCATCTTTTAAACATCTTCCTACCAAATCAAATAGAGAAAATATAAGAATGGCAATTCATTTGAATATTCGATCATAATAATTGTCGACGACTTTTTTCGATACCAACAACTTTTTTGACATCGTCTTTTCAATAACTAAACTTGATTGGATCAAACTAGAATACCCGACATCCATTTGTTATAATCTGGACATTCGACGAATGTTTTGCTTCCAAAGTTGGTATTGGAATGTTGGCCATAAAAACAAAATTGAAAGCAACACTTGTGGTACAACTACACACACTTCTTGCTTGTACTCTTGCGCGGGAATGCTACATATTTTGTATGAAAAACCATAGTTGCCAATTTATTATTTTTTTATTTATATCTGTTGTATGCTATTCATTAATTTTCTACAACATTTCTATTTCTTTAGATAAGTTTAGGTAAAGTTCCAGCTATCATGGAAATAATTTATGAAACTAGTGAAAAACTTTTTCAATCAAAACTTTGTTCTTGTTAATCGCCATCTACCATGACGTTTCAATTGCATTTATATTCCCTTCATCGTCTACTGTTGAAGATGTCAAAGAGTAGGAGAAAGAATACCCTGTGTGTTACCACAGTCTCATACATCAAAAAATTTAACAGTGTCTTTCCCCATTACTATAAAAATAACATCATTTGCAAAATTTCAACTATATTATATTTCCCAACTAACGTGAAAAAATTTTTCTCGCTGTAAAAATAGATCCATGGTCTTCTAAATCTTTGCAGGGCAATACTGCTGAAATGCAAGCACCCATAATACCATGCGGGAGCTTAGGTCATAAAATACTCGATGAAAAATTTTTTGTATCGACTTCATTATTTATGTTGAGTATATTTTTAGCATGGACAAAAAAATCCATTGAAACAATGCTACTCAATTTATGATAAGCTCGCAAATAATATGCCAAACACCAAAAACTTATGGAAAAACTTTAAGACAATGAAATATGTCACCGTTTATATCAAAATATTCCTATAGTGAATAAATGATTTTTTAATCTTGGTGAGGTAAAATAAGAAATAAATACATGACACAAGAATGAATTTTTTATTTATTAATAATTCAAACAAATTATAACTTCATTCATGGAATACAACACAGAAATATTTACAATGAGCTTTGAAAATATTGTGTTATTAAATAATGTCTAACTATTAAATCGAGGTTTATCTGGTACTACTAAATCAATACTCGTATAGTTGTTAACTTCGATAATTGCTGCTATATTTTCATCTATAGGGATTCCAGGCTCATGTTCATCTCATATCATATTTCTTTTTGAATATTTTGCAGCTGCTGTTTTGTCTCGGAGATTTTAATCATTTTAAGACGAAGTTTTCTCGAGTTACAGTGGACTTATCAATACCTATAACAACAAAAGTATGTAATACACGCGTCTTAAGATTTTTCCTGTAGTATTGATCTTGTAGTGATATTGAAAGTTATTTATACTTTTTCCTTATTAGTAATTGCATGAATCCTGCAAAGATAAAGAAGAATGAAATTCTCTTGAAAGGTAAAATGTTTTTTTACACTTATTCATCTCTCAAATTCTCTATACTATAATAATAAATTGGCCTGCTACTTCAGTTAATCAGAAAAATCGAGCTATGATTTTTTCCTCATTCCATATAAGAAAATGATTTTCACTGATTCTGGAATTCCGTGGAGCTTTGGAAACACTTTTATCAGCTCTATAAAATATTTTTTTTATGTTATATAAACAAAGTTTTTCAAGAAAAAGAAATTTGAATAAGCTTAGTGTGTTTATATATGTTGAACTGATATAAGAACTGTCCAACAAAGAACGGAATTTAGCCTCATCTCAAGACTTAGGATGGAAAAATGTTCTCAGTGCGCAATAATAAATTGGTCTGTTCCTCAAGCTCTTCATCGATGAATTCCAGCTCTTGGATATCTCCTCTATGTATATTTTAATCACTTTTATTATTTGTTCTTATTAGTAACATACAAATACAAAATGCTGGAGCAAAAATTTAAGCATATATGTAAATTTCCATAAGAAACTAGTTTTATATAATTACTTTATGTATTAACTTCTTTCATTTTAAACATTTCGTTACTTATAGAAATAATAGTAATCATTAGTAATAGGTTAATACAATTTGTTACTATCTCGCGAATTCATCGCCGATCTGGCGGCCACAGAGTGAGGTAATTTAGAGCCCACCCCGCTACCCTCGTTTCCAGATCTATATGTAAAACTGTGATTGCAATTTATGTTAGTTCATAGATAATATCAATTACTAAAAATCAGTTGAATAATTAATATATTAATCAATAGGGGAATATAGAAGCTCAAATAAATAACATCGATTCAAACAAAAATACATCTCGAAATATTAGTTTCTTCTTATAAGTATGATATAAAAGGATGGTCGAAACGTAATATAATTATGGAAATTATTGTTTGAATATGATATCTCCACAGTTAATTGAAAATAACCCCATTCATGCCACAACACAATATACGTAACGTAGCTTCAAAAGGCTCTTGGTATAAGTGAAAATAAAACAACAAAAGTGCTTTAATTCCTTCGTGTATTGAATATTTATACCGCAGGGATAAAAGATCCCTACGTACTGTGAACATCCCTCATAATTTCCCCGTCGTTAGAGGAAACGGAGTTTCATGAATTTCTGTTGCAAACCTAATCAACGACACGAAAAGTTTTTTCGTTTATTCAATTAACGAGGCTGAAAATATTTTATTTTTCCAGAAGAAATGTAACAAGTAAACATCAACGTGGTGTGTTAGTTATAGAATTTCACAATTAACACATTCGAACTGAACAATTCAATACGTTGAAATCTATGTGAATGTGACATTGATAAAAAGAAAACGTTGAAGTTTATTATTGCAAATCGATCCAATTAGTTGTGTGCTAATCAGCTGTAAAATTACATTCAATACACGCATGCACAAATTTCTATCTTTTTTTCATCGTCTGGGGGATAGAGTTTTCCCAAGATTTCATTGGGCAACCTCGTTTTCTTTTTCCCACTTCTCTAGCTTACCAACACCCTTTTGCCCGTCTATTGTTGTCCATCTAACAAAACTTCCAGATTATTGTCTTTCCATTGTATTAATCACAGCTTCTATATTGAAGTCGTTTGTTATTTTTTCCTTTCTTATTCCATCCTTTCCGGTGACACCTTTGACTCTGTATTTGCTTTGAATGAGTTTGTAAGTACCCATCTTTCACTAACATGTAAATGGTCAAAACGTTTATACATATTTTTGTTGGTGTCTTTTCATATTTCTTTCCTTTTTGATATATATTTTATGTAGAATACAGTGCTTTCTGTCGTTGACTATTTCTTTCGCGTAATTTTTGTCGAATCATGGAGATGGTCCCAAAAGTACCTTGCTTGACCTAGAGATAGCGGTAGCTGCTTGGAAAATACCACTGTATTAGAAAGTATACCATCTATACAGTATACGTTGCTTAGTATTACTTTGGCAACCATCAATAGTGAACTGGTCATCGTTATATGAAACTAGATTCTACTCTGTGTGAGTCGGCTCCTCAGTTATCAACAGTCAAACATTAGGTAGCAGCGAGGTCGTACGACCTGCGAAGACCAGCATCGCAGTTTGCGACTAAACGACTGACTCCAGAAATGTTGAAGAAAATCTGGATGATCATCAAATGAAACTGTGCGAGCTATAAGACGTAGTAGGCATGTCAAAAAATGCAGTACATCGCATATTGTCTGGAAATTTGGACATTTCTCTATAGTTTCCTGGTATTGTTCTCTCTTGTATTCTTTCAATAATAGGTTTTTCTTGTTATTTCTCACTCTAGAAATGCAATTTTAATATCTTACATTTCTACTTTTTGTTTAAGTTCTGCATTTTCTTGTTTTATTTCCTAGAATCATCAATCACTTTTTCCAGTCGCATCCTAATCATTTCTATATTTACTAGCGTAAAAAACGTATGCCACCTCAACGGTTCAGAGAATTCGCTTTTATCCAATTTTTCACACAATCGGACAACGCCACAAACATTGAATCAAAGTTAATCCGGTTATTATTGTTAGTTTTATTTATCCTCTCCGCTAACCAGATTTTCTGACCTATGTTTACTCACTCAAAATTATTATTTTGTGATGGAAAACTCTGGGTTTTTCATTATTTATTATTTCAAGAAATCAAAATACATATTCATCTTTTTATCACTTGGATACCACGTTTCCACTCCATGGGAATCATCGTGTGCAGAAAAACTGCCAGTGTTGACTCACATCAGAAACTCCTTCGAATCTTTATAAATAGTAGTGAAATAAATTCACGAAATCCCATCAGCGATTATTTCTTTTTCTGTTGTAATTAATATTATCTGAGCCTTAAAATTGAACGTTATTGATCTCCGATTTGCCAATATATTAAAATTCCTATCAATAAAAGTTATGCCGTGTTACCCGATAATCGTTAATGTTCTCTCTGGAGACTACAGAGAAAACTTTACAATTTGACGAGAATTACGTCACGTTCAACGATTGGTTTCGTAATGCGAATTAAATGATTTGGCAAGAAATCCACGTCTTCCAGAAGTAAAAGAAATCTACAAGTAATTTCCTAACGTGAAAATTGGAAAAATAGTTGAGGAATCAAATATTTCGGCGCAGTTAATATTACATAACCTAAAAATCGATACAGTTCTGAAGAATTTAAAATTGAAGTCATATTTCGTACCTTAATATCTAGTATAAAACGTGATGCAAAACAGAAAGAACCGTTTAAAACAGAACCCGAGGCGATATTGATTTTGTCAGATATGTTGAAATATATACCCGCATTTTTAAATTCATGAAAAACGATGAACAGCAATTAGGATCTATAACTTTTGTATCCTGTAATATAAAACTTCTTTTCATTGTTTTTCTTCAATCAACATTAAGATTTGTCATATTTATCGGTATCCATCTTCTTATCCTGACGAAATACATCATACACGTAAAAGTAAGAAGTGATCGGTATCGGTAATAATTCTCAAAAATTGCCGGAGGTGCCGGGGCAATGTTTGTGAATAATAGTTGTGTTCCATCAGTATGTTCTGATCGTATACAAAATTTGTTGCTCTATACATAACTTGAGTATAATCTAACACGAACACGTACAAAACATTTGCTGCCTTTGATACAAGTAGGAAAAAGGGAAAAGCATCGTTTTCGTTTTTATGGGTTATATTGACATAAATTATAAATCGGTTGAATTTAATGGGTGGTACATCTCATTTATCACTTGAAAATACGAATTAATGATATTATTTTCTCACACATTTGATTCAGTTCAATATCCTACCAACAGACATCGCAACCAAATACCAAAAGGACTTATACTGTTCGTGGATCATATGGACTCAAAAATAACAAAACGTGTAACAAAAAGATTCGCGATTTTCGAAGCCTCTTTGGTTTCAAAACATTGGAATTGAGTTTTTTCTTAATGAAGTTTTTTCTTAATGGAGCTTTTGAAAATGATTGTCGAATTAAATTCATTTACGAGGGATAAGTTGGATTATCTGCACATCATTGCAACTTTCACTTCAATCGTAAATGCTTTTCTACGAAGTTAACATCGTTAAAATCGATAAAACTGAACAACAAAGTCTCAAATGCGTATTTTGTTACAAAAGTTCTTCGCGAGCAGCTACGTCTAGGTGACATAGTGAATTTAATGAAAACCTTTATCGTCTGTTGATGAGGTACGAGTTGCTAGATATTTTTTCAAAAGCATTGGAAGATTGAGACGTATGATCAAAGAAGAGCCATGTACGATTCGAGTTGTTGTAAGTAGACTGTATTGATTAATGAAAACTCATACAATCTTTCTAATTACAGTTTATAAGTATTGAAAAGGACCACCATATCTCTCCGAACCAGAAAATGTAAGATTAATATGGTTATAAAAACAGTATAATAATAATATTTGAATAAGTAATATTATCAGAATCACTGATACTAATACTCGACGGTTTGGCAACGCTGCGTATCTCGAGACGTACCAGCAAATATATGTAATAATTATGAAAAGCCCCTGATTGACTAACCAGAACTCAATTTCACTACACTACACTAACTATTAACCACAACTAAGTAATGAATAAATGGAGATATCTAATAATGAACAAAATATTGATCGTCGGTCCGAAATCGTAATTATCTCAAATTTGAACAAGTATTTGAGGCAAATCTTTATGTGGAATCCGCAATAGTACTTTCAATTTCACATGATGACTTTGATATGAAGAAAATTGTTACTCCTTGGATGCCAAATGCACATGTTATTGTAGAAATCTAATGCTATTCCTACTGACTAGGAAAGTCGTATATAGATTCGTCAGCAAAGTCGAAAAACTAAATTTGCGTTAAGTTATGTGAGTAGTTTTCTGTTGATGTTCAAGATTTGTCGAAGCAATCGAGTCTGAAAATCAAATAAAGCAAACTTTTAAACCACATAAAGGTCACCTGAAATTCTTGAGTCCGCGGGTTAACGTGTTAATGAAACGTTAACGTCCACCATATTCACCTGATTTGGGTATATGTGAGCTCTGGCTGTTCTTTAAACTGAAGAAACATCTATAAGATTACTTTTAACGACGGGCGATGAGAGAGATGGAAAAATTGATCAATTTTTTAAGAGCATTCTAAAAGATAACTTACTTTAAGCTTTTGAGTTGTGTAAATTGCACAAAAGTGATTACTTTGAACAGGGATAAAATATTTTTTTCAAAAAAATTTTTGTTTTCATTGTATTCTAAAATATATAATGCCAAGTAGCTCAATACTCTTTATAGATATAGGTACTGCCACTTTTTATAAATATAGATAAAGTTGATGGGTGTTTGAGTATTTGATACCTCTAAAAATGTATTAATTCCGACACTGAACATACTTTATTCGTAGTGAATAGAAGATAGGTCATATTGTTAAGTTTGTTTACTCACTTAATTTGTTTATACTTTTATTCTAAGTACACTAAACAATTTACTATTCACTATATTATACTCTGAAACTTATGACTAAACACTTATCTAATTCTTCACATATGAATTGATTTGAACACATCGTTCACTTGCTTATCTCGATGTGTTGAAGATGATATCAGATTATTTACTGATAACTACTATTTATACAAAACAGCTTTCTCGATAATTCGGTTCTAGAATATAAACAAACAAAAAACCTTTTCTAGTAATTGGTCCTATGAAAACGATTATAACATACTATAAATAAGTTATTAAAAAAATGGACCTAATAGAACAGGGCCAGCTTCATGATCTACGTCAATAGATGAGTTGATAACAATATTGACATATTAAGATTGTTGTTCATACTTTTTGGAGCTGTGGAGAATTGTCCAAGCTCAACACATAATAAGCGTGTTATACACCTAGTGGTATAATAAACCATTAATTACTCTCACTTACCCATAAACACAGCAATTATCAACAAGACTTGTGAAGCCATGATATTCTTGAACAAAGATGCAGTAATTTTTGCTTGCATTTCAGGAAATTTGAGCTACAGAAACTTTTCGAGTTTTTAAGTCACTGCATCATACACGTTTACTGAATCACTAAACCCCTAGTGAAGAATCCACCAGTCTCCGAACGAAAGTTATTTATTCACAAATTTTCTTTACGGAGGTGTTACAATTTTCCTGAAGATTTTCTGCAAAGAAAAAATTATGTTATCAAATATTCTTCCATAAATATTTACTCAAATACATTATTGGATAAAGCAAGCACCACTTATACTACTTAATAATTTATATACACGTCATATATAGGTAAACCGTGTCCCTCTAGAAGCTTCAAACCGTTCGGTTAAAAAAATCAAATAATCAGATAGTATTATTCAACATACTCAATGGAACACCACAGAAAATGTCAGTTGCTTACAAGAAATACAGTTACCTGATATGCTTGGAGTATATGTGCAATATTGACAGATTTCTAATCGAGTACGAGCGAGAGTATTCCAGTTGATTATCAATTTTTTATTTTTCAAACCGCTCAGCCTTCTTAACATCTAATTTTGTTACCGTACTTAGTGATTCGCCTTCTTTGGCAATTTAAATTATTTGCCTAACAGTAACAGTAACAGTACAATGTATTTGGCGACGAACAATTTGAATTCCACTTATCATCTACAAGGTTAAGACGTCTGATCATTTTCATGATGGACATTTAGCAAAGCTGTAACTCATGCAAAGATCAAAATGAAGGCTCCACGGCTTCCCTCGAAACTTCGGTACGCACTCATTCAAGTTTATTCTCCGCTCCATATGTCTTTAACGAGCACGCCATCGATTTTATTTTTATATAAATCAAGTTTTGAACTCAATAGAATCTTTTTTCAACCAAATAAACGGCGAATTAGTACAATCACTACACCATATTCACAATTTGCATCGCATATTGGCATCCTATAGATAACACGAAACGGAAGAGCATAGAGTGAACTAAGAATTAGTCAATTTTAAGACAAGTATACTGATGAGTACTTGCATCTTGCACAGTGGTAAACCTATGTGTTTATTGTAGAGTGAAAAAATTCCAAAGGATATAATATAAAGGAGCATTACTCCAGCAAGCAGTTTTCTCAATTTTCTCAGTATTTCTAAATATGAAAATTCTAGACAGTCCTGTTGAAGTTATTTTGAGAATTAGCTAGAAAATAGCTAAAGCAAACAATTCATTTTCTGAATGATAATTTGTTAAAGAGTTGTAGTAGATGTTGCAGGACTTTTGTATCCAGAAACGAAGACCGAATCTGGTTAAGTATAAAAAAACTGATAGATTAACTGTATTTTAAGAATTGTCAAGTGTTTTGGATATCTGTGGAGCTTCCTGCGATATAGCCCAGTTAGTTATTGATGAGAAACATGTAGTTATAGAGGAATTAGTGTCTTTACGTCCGGTACCAAAAGCCAAGTGCTGAGTACTTTTGAACAGTATGGCTTCCAGTGGTGTATGTTAGCTTTAGTATACTAGGTCGGCTCACGGAAAGATTAACAGAGTGTCGAGATGTGACAGCTTTACATTTATCTGAACCATTATACAATTGGTAGCTTTAGAAATAAGTGCATCATTTGTACCTTTTTTTACAACTAAAATTGATTATACCACTCTAGGATTGTTTACTTATAAGATTCATCAGAGAGGAATTATATGCATTACTTTGAGTTTTTATCTGTTAAATACAAAGCTATTTTCTGTATTTCTGTGCTGTGCTGCTTATTTACTTTCACACATTTTTTCATCAACATTCTCGTATTTCTCAAACAACAAATACAAACCATACACCCTTTTTGGAACACACTCCGCGTTACCTAATTCAAATCATCGCAAATAAAAATGTATCATTTATACTTCGAACACCCACACTCACACAAACAGACGTACACACTACCTTTAATCAGTCTGTCTCTCGCAATCCATTTGCCATGATTAATATCCCGTTATCCAGGTATTCACAGTTCCATATGTATGTACGCAGCATATTTCCCAATTTATCCCTTTGGATGTAACAATGACTCAAATCTGAAATGTCACGCTAATGGCTGGTTTGCACAAAGAGAGAATTCTGCAAATGGATGTGCTGCAGATCCGTTCAACTATGACCCTGTTCTCTACTTTGCTTTAAAAATCTAGAATATATGATCTGATAGGTAATCTGAAATTTCATTTGAATGTATTCACATTTATCGTCTAAATTCAATTCACAGCACCTTGCCAAAATACAAACTGAAAACTTATTATTTGGAAAATATTATTTTTACAGTATGAATTGAATACTCTCCTCTAATATTACATCGGAGTGGGTTAATGTAGATCATAACTCATCCATTTAATTATACACTTTATCTACGACTATAATAATAAATGAAAGGTACAAGCTCTTAGAAGGAACTTGATTCACTCATTTTGATTTGTGCCTATAAGAATGGTATGAAAAATTCACTTGTAATTACCTATTAAAATAGAGGAAACTAACACGTCAATTAACATCGCTCTCTTCAATAACAATAATTTCCTTTCAACCAAACTGCTTATAGAAATATTAAGAACCACCTCGATATTCGTTTCGTGAATAATTCTCTTTTTCGATTTGTCACAACGAATTATTTATTATTGCAATTGTTGTTTATTTAAGGACGCTATCAATTGCTCAAAAGCAGTTGGATAATTAATATATAGATAGGAATAAAATAAACATACTACACTATTCACATACGAGCATACAAGATATTAATGAATCAATCAATTTCGAGTTTATACAGTTTCTTCTCTCCGTAACTCCCATCCTTTCATAAATTTTCATTCAAAAAAACGAATCCATTCCTTAAAATAATTTTTTTTCAAAAATATTTATATTTTGAATTCATTTGATCACTACATAAGTTGTGTCCATCATCTTGATTTTAAGTCTTTTTATATAGAAAACTATTTGGAAATAAAAGATATACTTTTATAATCGAAAAATTCTAGTTGAGAATAAGTTTCTGTTCACCTTTTGTTCATCTAACTAAATGTTCACACTCTTATTAAGGATCGCTGACGATCCAACAAAATCATGAATTCGTACAACTATCCTTGCCAGAATCACCAGGATAGCACGTAACAGAATTTCCAAAAGTTTTAAATGGAAGGAGGTAAATTATTCAGAAACGATCACTTTTTGAAATCGCCGTCATTCGTTAGTTTTCATAATCAACCGCCACACAGTTAATTATGTTGCTGTTTATTTAAGTTTTCGACTGACAGGATCCAGCTAAAGCTACTTTGCCTATGCAGAAACTTAATACAGACTTTTTCGGAAAAGCTAAATTTCATTTAACTAAATCGTTTCAGACCAACCAATAATTTTCGTTTTCAATCGTCCTCGTCTGATATTTCTCCTACAAGTGAAGCTTTGAGGTCATGAAACAGGGAAAATTCACTGGGGATCAGATCTGGTGAATACGATGGGCAATGTGAGAAGGTGCGTTGTCATTATTAAGAAGCTCTTTATAATCCTTCAAATACGGTCACTTCACAATTACCCTTTTATACGATGTCAAACAGACACTAAACATTTGAAATGACTATGATTTCAATAGGAATCTCTTGAATTGACAAGTTCTGAAATATTCATATTGAGATTGGAATGTTAAACCACCTGTTCAGTACCGATCAGTACCGACATATTTTGTACATAAATATTCATGTGATTTGACGAGTTGATACAAATCAGTGGGCATAATTGATAGGAGTGGACGTCTGAGATTATCGCTTTTGTCAAGTTTTTTTAAGACTCCAGCTTATCGATTCCACCGCGAGAGTTGCTTACGATTCTTTTATTTAGTTCAATGCATTCTCATCAATCGTTTAAAATCAAGTTCTTCTTCCACTAACTACGAATGGTATTGTGAATAATTTTTTACACTTAAATCTACAAATCTCATAATACAAAACACTTCGAGTAAAGTGTAATTTTATTTAAAGAATCCATAAAAGAGAAGTCGCTAAAGTAGTATTGGCAATTTTGGGAGTGGGTGTCAAAAATATTGTGACGAACGAATTATTTGTAAGCATGAGATATTATATTTAATAGAGCTTGCTTCAAGAATAATTGGACAAATAATACTAATTGAGTTGCATTCTTTTAATAAATTCCATATATAATCGTAATGCGCTATGCAATGATTTTTTTTTTAAATAAAAACACACAGATCGTATGGTCAATTTTATTCAATACTTTTTCTGACTTTGTCCCGTAAATAACATCTGAATAGCGGTTATGCATATTGAATATTTCACGATAAAAATATGTGAACCTTTTCCGTGAACATTCACCCTCATAACACCAGCTTCACTAACTTCTAACTATTCAACGACTCTACCGAATGGAAAACTGCAAATTTGACCGTTATATACAGCCAGGGGCGCCCTAAAAAAAGTAAAGTTTTGAATTTAACATAAACATTCATGAAGAGATGAAAATTCATAGTAAAAAGTGTATTTTATCGTATGAAGTAATTTTTTTCTCCAAACATCTTTATCTATGACATCAGCATCGAGGCTCCTTAGAAGTAGTTTCCATTTGATTCAACTACATATTCCTAGCGGTGTTTTCACTTCCTGAAGCAATCCTGGAGAGCAGATTTCACAATCCGTTCTAAAAAATTTAACTGTCTCAAGCGCTAAAAATAATGAGGCGTTTGCTGTTTACCGTCATCTTATTTTACTTCATTAACAATATTTATTCATTGAACATACTTATAGATTTTGAGGGAAGAATTGTATGAGATTGGATTACCAGAGAAACTTAGGGCATTGAAGCGGAGATACATTGCAGCTGAATATTAAAAATAAATCTACTATGAGATAAATCGACAAGATTGTCGAATATAGAGCAAATTACAATCCTCGCTAGATGAGGAAAGGCAATAATTAACGCACAGAAAAAGTGAATGTGAATGGGATTTTTTGAAATCAAGTTACAAGATCAATTCTCTTTGACGAAGTTCTCAGTGGATCACTGTATTTGGAATTGGCGAAATTAGATGATATGAGTACCTTTGTTCTGAAGATAAATATTAGGTTCAACAAGATGCTGTACCTAGCCATTTCATAAGATTGAACAATTGAATTTACACCGAGATTCTTTGGTTTGAATTCTTCTATTTGAGAAGCCAAAAGCTAGCTGCAGCAATATACAATATTATTTTTAGCGTTTAGAATATAGTCAACATTTTCTCATCTTTTTTTTTTCATCGTAATATGACGTAAAAATATATTTGGCAATCATGTAAAACTTTGCAAGCAGAACAAAACAAGAAGAATATGAAGTGAAACAAATAAAAGAAGAAAAAACGAGGTGTGCTTATTCGAACTGATGAAAATAATCAATACATACAGGAAGATAGAAAAGTAGAATACGAAGCATAATAAAAGACAGAAACGATTGAAGAACTTTGAATGACAAAATGACATTATATCACCAGAGATAATAAATCTAAGTAAATACCTACTGAGAATAACTGCTAGTCTGCTGACAGGTTGCTTCATTTGTCTATGGTTTTTTGAACTTTTATTCTTTATTACCATTAAATGGCTATCTACTATTAACTCTCATGAGCAGCATTATTGTTAGGTTACCGAAGTTTGCGAATCTCATACTTTTTAGCAGTTCAGCATGATTTTTAGTGTATTAGTCTTAAATTTTAGTGCAAAATCCATTAGAGGGAGCGAATCGTTGATAACTGTTCAATAACAACAATTCAACAATTAAACATCTAGAATCTATTATATAACTAAATATATATATATATATATATATATAAATTAACGCAATAAATTGAGATAAGAACGAAGAGTTCTTATTTTAAAACTGAAATTTCTACCGAAAATTACTCGTGACGTTCGGAAACTGTGATATAAATCTCAGTTAAGATTAGGATTCGCATTCATCAACTGGGTGATCCACCTAAATATAAAAGTCCTAATAACGTACATTTGATATTTAAGAAATATTTTCAATAATGTAACGTTGAGAATAACATGTATTCCACCGACGCGATGCGAAGCCAACGAATACATTCATTATAATATAAGCAGCTTCATTGGTCATTGTTACATGAATGACGTAATCGATCTTCGATTGGAAATTGAACGAAGTGAATGTTACTATTAATCAGTAAGTGTATAAAGGAGAAATCATCAGACCACTAGGAGTCGAGATATCTTGGTTTAAAGTTGTAAGTTAGATTGTCTGGGTAGCCAAATATTAAAAATCAAAAATTTGTGGAACTGCCATTGAAGTAATGGGTATTATGGGGTCCTGAAGCAGTTTGTATTGAATTTTTCTTTGTGTATATATGACGTGCCGAATTTCCCCTTCATTCTTTTGTCTGAACCAGGAGACATGCTTTACAGGGTCGCTACCATGTTAAATTTCTTTCTGTATAATGACTCATGGTTACTAAATATGCACTGCCAGCGTTATTTACTGACGCTGTTTCAGCGCTTCTCTTTTTACATATTTGAAAATTAGCGTAGTTTGAATTTTCGTAGTATATCCCGAATGTTTTTCTCTGAAAACATTATGGTTATTCGATATTAATTCTATTCATATTTTGCTCTAGCTATACACTCTTATTTGCAATATCTATATGCAAATATTTCAAGTTAAACACAAAAAACTGTCTTCCACCATAATCGCTTCCTCATTAGAAAGTTCTTCTTTGTAAACTACTCATAACTCGTTACTAGTACTCAAGATTCTTACTGATTACCCTATTTATTTTATACGGACCGAAGCGCATTTTCGACTGTCTAATAACAACTCAATTAAATTTGTTTACAACAGAATTCCGTACTCCGAATAGATCACAACGAACTTTGCGCTCCATGCAATCAGCATCAACTTTAAAGTTCTAAGGACATCTTGTTTGACTACCTCATTTACTCTATTATATATAAAATCCGCTAGCTCAACTTGTTTGCCTAACTTTAAGTCGTTAATTGACAACCTAAATAATTTACACGGTAATAAAATTATATCAATAGTGGCGTGCATACGTTGAAGCACTTTTCTGACGAAACGACCTATTGTATACGAGGGTTGTTAATTAAATTTTAAGATGGTGGTACAACCATGTAAGACGGATGGACGAGAACAGAGTTCCGAGAATAGTCCTAGAAAACAACCCGCTCGGCTCAAGGCCTTCCGGGAGATCACCTAAAAGGTAGAAAAATAGTTGGCAATCCACCTCTCACGAAAAGATGCAGAGGCAGCTTCAGTATCTACCATTGAATACTAAACCCCGCAACAAGTTTGATCGATGCTTTGAATAAGAAATAAAAACGATTATCATGAAGAAGTGAATTACATCACTTTTGAAAATTGGTAGAATCATGATCTAACAAGATATTGTTATAACATGCCGATCTACAAAAACCTTTGATTTATAATCTGGAGTGGCCACCCTGATAACCAAATTCGAATCTCATCGAACATATGTGGGATTTAATGCAGAGGATAATTAGAGTGTATGAAGTATGGAATCTATTCATAGTTCGACAAATGACATTGAAAACTGTCTCCAACTAATGACTAATTTGCAAAATAAATTTGAAAAATTTGGTACTGTTCTTCGATAAATGACCTTCAATCGCACCTGGTTCAGTTTTTTACTGATAAGGAACAGAAATTTTATGAGCGTGGAATCATGAAGCTGAAAGAAAGATGGCAAAAGGTCATTGAGCAAAATGTGGTTGTGACATCCCATGTAGCTCATTAGAAGTTTTTTGTTGAAATCAGAACGTGAAGTTGATAAATTGAAGGAAAAACGTTTTCTGAAATTGAATTATTAGTTTAATAAGGTCTCATAATTATTAATTATGATATTACATACGAAACAAGAGGCTTTAAAATGAACGTGAGCAATAATATAGTTGTTATCATGCTTGAACTGGGTGAAACGTAACTCTAGATTCAATGAGAAGGAAATTCCAATTAGAGTTTTCTCCGAGATTTTCATTAAATCGTCAATTCTTATTATTATAGTATTTCTTATTTGATGAATTAATTAATTTAAGTATAATGGTGTTCATTGAAATTTGTACACTCCCAAATATTGAATGGTCAATTATTCCAGGAATAGAGAAAAATCTATTGGGGGTAAACAAGACTTTTTTATTTATTTTTTTTTTTCAAATAGACGTTAGGAAAATTAGTAGTAACTGGTAAAACAAAAAGCATCTAGTTCTTCCCAACACGTTTTGTACAATTTCGACATTTTTAAACGCAAATAGTCTCCTGAATTAGGATATGTAGACATTTCAAAGAGCATGCATAATTTAGAAAAGATTCAAATTCAAGTACATCATCTATTAACCAAAAAAATTAAGCTCGAAAAAGCTTCCAACAGCATAGAGCACTGGGCAGTGGGAAACTTGTCGCACAATGAAGATATGACTATAGGTACAGCGATTTGATAAAAAATATTTATGGAAAAGCGAACACAAGATTTTCAATTCAAATATATGAAGGTATGAAGAAACAAATTTATGATAAGAGAAATGTTTAATATCAAACTGACAATAAAAGAAACTAAACCTGTAATACAATAAATCAAGGGATGTCTTTAGACACATGGTAGAGTTGAAATGGAAATTTTTAATATTCTGAAAACCATCAACCTACAAAAATAGGAAGAACACAAATATGAGAGCGGATGTTTTGAAAAAGGACGCAGTACCAAAATGGACCCAGCTCTTCTTATAGAAAAAAGCATAGTTACAATAAAATTGTTTACAAATAGACGTATGAGGCTAGTTATATAAATAATGACATATTTCGAGGCTTTTTCCGTCTAGCATACACTATAAAATTATCATTCAAGCCTAAGCATTCTAGATTTATTCATAGAAAACCATTGAGTCTTCCAATCATTTCTAATTTGTAAAAAAAAACAGTTTTTTCAGGATTAACACAACTTCTTATCATAAAAATCGTTATTCCATCCTGTCGTTATTATTGAAAGATATTTCAAACAGATATAAAAAAACAATCAATACACTTATATTCAATTCTTTGACAAAAATAACAATGAAATTGAAGTACAGGAAAATATTTCCCCAAAAATCGTTATGAACCGACTACTTCATCCCTGATCTTCTACGAACTAATTACATTCCATATAAAACGGATATTTATGTTCTTTTTGTAAGAAAGGTACTTACTCATATACCTATATTGTTACTTTTATTATTAAAAACATATTTTCCGTATTTCCAACCTATTCCCTCTGTCGTACTAATCAGTGACTGTTTCAAAGTGACAAACATCTCCATGTATTTGTGTCGCATTGTAAATGTAAACCGCTAACAAACCACACCGAACCTCTACCCGCGTTTCTATGCAAACTTCTACCAAGACCTCCAATTTCCCTTTATGCCGTTCCCGAAACTTCCCAATACGACACAGCAAATTCTATTAAATCCCATCTCATTCTGCGTTGTATATATGTCTGTGTGTTTTTGCCAGTGTGTCTGTATATTTGTGCACACTGCACCACTGAGTTTATTCTCTCTAAGTGGATAATATGCAAAATCGTTTGCTTTAGCTCCTAAGTTAACTTCGCATTAACTGCCTGCTTCTGATCCCTACTTCCTCGCCGCTTTCTATTAAGGCATTTATCCAGTTTCACAACGTCGCATGTCGGGCATTCTTCAATTTTAATAGGGCTCATTTATGCGTAAATAAATGAAGTTATATATATATTATTTCAATTTTATATTCATTATTTGAATCAAGATTACCAATGTATTTCTATTCTTCTTGGTAAAGAATTCGTTAAGACAACTTTTAGACGGCATCTGAGAATATAAATACGTATTCGTATAAATCTCAATTGAATAACGTCCATTTTATAGTAGACGTATCGAGCAACTGAGTGAATAGAGAGTGTGGATAGTTAGCACTCTCTCCGTCTTCGCTGGAAAAGACTCAAGAGCTTCTAGGAGGCATGACTTCTTTAAACAGAATTTGTTATATTTTCAGTAGATTTGATTTTATGGTAAATTTTATGGCACATTTTTGATAAGTTTTCTTTCATTTTCTTCTGTACTGTACTGCTTTTTATATTAAAATGAATTTAATACGTAAATAAAAAAGAAACTGAACCTACTACTCGATTTTTAGACACGTGAATTCAATTAGGTAAGCGTACCTACTGTCGGTCTAAATAGCTCTCAAATTTTGAAACAAACTCTTATTAGATGTTTTAACATATTGCCAATAGCATGTCGGATAATTAAAATTATTTTGAAAGTCAATTTGCCAATCACGCGTATCTAATGGAATCCATTAGCAAATTTACGCATTCTAATTAAAACGTGATAGTGCTTATGTCGAACTCCTGTTATAACGGAATTTTCGGTAATTTCCCCATTTTTCAGTTCATCCATTTATATATAATCTTGCTAATTTTGTACAACGTCTGACCATTAGGTGACGAAACTGATTCTTTATTCAACGCTTGTGGTAACCCTGCCTATTTTTTCCAATTCCACACAATGAATTATTCTCTCTTCGGTGTATGTTGTGTACTCGTACCTTAGTAGTGTTCGTCACAAAAAGAGAGAAGGGAAGTTTCCAGCGTCGCTATCCAATGTAGGGCGAATAAAAGTCCCTTCTCATGAGGCATTCTACAGCGCTTCACAGCGGCTCTACCAAGAAGCATAGCTCGTTCCTTTGCGGCATTTCTGAGTGGCTCCTCCGTGTAGCGGACACAACTACTATTCACTTACAAACTCACACTGAATTCGGCGACGCTTACTAGAAACGGTATACTTTGCTAAGTGGTACTGCTGATTCGCGCCTTGTAAAGGAGTTTCGATGCTAGAAACGTTCTTGTCTGCCTCTAGCAGTGCGAAAATACTGCTTGACGCTCCATGTGAAAGAGTCCATATAAAAGCATATTCCTCTACCAGCAGCGCCACTTTGGAGCGTCCTAAGCGACTGAAATATACGGTAAAGTATTAAAATTGTTTGGTGAAGATTCTATGAGCCGTGAGTGAGGGTTTTGTTGGTATAAAATGATCAATGTGAGCCGTGAAAGCGTGGAAGACGAAGCATAATTAGGGAGACTGACCGAGGTGGGCACTGACACTAAACTACTGAACATCAACTACGAAAACGTCAGGTATATTTCAACCCAAGATTCAACGAATTCTTTCAGAGAGTCAAAACGCAAAATACTCGCTTGGAACTGGTAGAAAATGATCCTACGTTGATAGTAGCAAACCCAGAAGGGAAACGTGGCTATCACTCGCATAAGCAAGTCAAAAGTGAAAACGATGCTGATCGTATTATTTGTCAGCTGCGGGATGATACACAAAGAGTTCGTTCCATCAGAACAGACCGTGAATCAAGTATTCCATAACAGCACGTTGAGCATCCAAAAGATTCCATTGTTATCACAATCATCTTATTTATCGGATTTATCGCCCTGCAGCCCTGTTCTCGTCTCCAAAATGAAATACGATCTAGAAACGGGTATTTTTATTCGATTAACAACATCAAAACAACTGTGATGAGGATACTGTTCAGTCAAAAATTCCCAGAATTGGAAAAAACTTGGAGAAATATCTGTAGTTGCTGTATTAGTGCTGGAGGGATTTACTTTAAATCGGATCATGTTGTCACCAAATCGTTTTGTGACAGTTTCTACAGAATCAATCTCATTAGTCAATTGTCAGACCACGTAGCTTATTTGTGAAGCTTGATTGCGGAATTTGTTCAACAAACATTAGCTCTAACGAGATGACTTGATTAATTCCACCATATACTCATTAACTATCACTAGATGTAGGTTTCACAAAACTTTAATATCTCATGGTTTACCGTACAGAAACAATCATTCAATGTTCTATGAATTCAAAATGATTCACATATTTTATAATTATTTCCAGTGTACTAAATTTTTATTATGAATAGGAATACGTATCTGTCCACAACCACTCAAGAAAGCATGTCAAGAAAGAATAATAGGACGACTTGAATTTTTGAAAATTGGATGACAGGAAGGATTTCTGAATAAGACAGCATTCATCATCGCAGTTTTTGACTCTGCTTTGGAAACAAATTATTTCTATTATTTCCAGAGTTTTGAATTATCATTGAGCCAATTACATCATTCTATTTTCACTTTCACTCATCACAGATATAGATTTGTATTATTAATGATACGAGGATTGCTACTTGAATTGTTTAGACACACTTGAAACATTTTCGTATGATTTTCTATTACTTTCGACGTGGACTGAACCAACAGCAGTATGCTGATCAACTCGCTTCGACTTTTGGTAATAAACTATCTCGAGCTATTGAATCGGAATGCTACAAGATGATATTCCTGAATGTCGTCCAAAATCAGATGTTGTACATAAGGGGTATATTGCAAGTTCCTCACGTGACATACCGTGAAATAGAGGCATAATTGGGCATTAATTTCACTCGCATACATTCAATATTGCATGAACATTTGGCTATTCGCTTTGGTTACCGTATAATTTGACAGCTGCTGAATAAAATTCTGAATGCTACAACAGAATTTGTTTCCCAGAAGTCTTCGAAAGAATCAGGGAAACCAATCGCTGAAAATAAATCATCTCAAATAAAAACAGTCAAAACATTTAATTGATGGGTCATCCACCGTACACTCCTTGTTCAGCACCAAATGATTTCTTCTTATTCCCGCAGATTAAAAATAAATTACGATGTAAACGTTTTTTTCCACCTGAAGAAACGGTTGATGCGTTCAAATAATATGTTTTGGACGTACGTCATTCGTAATAGGAAAAAGCTTCGACAATTGGTTGAAATGCATATAAAAGTATTAATCTTCATGAAGAATATTGTGGAAAACAATAAAGCTGTATTCAATTATAAGTATTTGCTTTTATTTGTCTATCTCAAAACTTAAGAAACACCCTCCTATTGTATTAAGTTACCAATAAGGGTCGTATGTCTTTTCGTGTCATTCTTTCTACGTATTTCTTTCTGAACTAATAATAGCTTTCCTCTATTGGAGTTTCAATTTTTCTTCTTTTTCTACAACATTCTTCTCCTATTTCTGTCGTGGTCGCTCTATCCTGTACTCTCCGTCCATCCTGGCTTTATGGATTTTTTCGTAATTCTATTTTCATGGCTAATCACATTAACTGTCTTTCTCCAAATAGTTTGTGCAGGGGATTATTTTTTGACTAGTTGACTCCTAATTCAGTATATCCTTGTAATTCCTTTAATTTCTCCTTTAATGGCAATTATTTTGTTTAGTCAGTTCCAAGATCGCTTTCGTATTTTATTGATAGTCTGTTTTTTTACATTCCTCTCTTTTTAATCTCGCGGTATATCACATGACGATCTTGCAATACCAGTTTATGCATCAATGTTTTCTGGCACCATAGCCGATTTCGGTCGACCTTCACAAAATTTATCCTGTAATGAAGTGCGACCAGGATTGTATTCAAAAAAACAGCAAAACACGGTGACGCAACCTGTTCTAGAAGAGTGTACTTCTGTTTTATCATCCCGATATCGAAAATCTTGAACATCCATTTGGAAAATTGCATTAGAATATTCTGTAATGTAGGATCCGTCTAAGATAGTCTTTCCGATTAATCCACTTTCATGTTGAATGAAAAATTTGTAAATACTAGAGTGATACTAATAATTGATGGAAGCGGAAACATAAGATTTAGATAAGTATTCAAATTGTTAAAAAATTAAATAGTTCTCACCATAAGAAAATATATAGGTTGTTATTTTAATGATATTTGGTTTAAGTTTACACACAAAAATAGATCTGGGATAGATCGCAATACAATAACCAGTCACGTCTTCCGATTTATTACCTTTTATTCATTTCATTATTCATTTTATCTGCCGAACTCGAAAAAACATTTTAAACAAAAGAAAATCGGCATAAACTGATACTATATACATTGTTTATATCTTATACAGAAAGATATGGATATTAGGTTTTAGTTTTATCCAACTCATTTTCGTAAATTTAACAGAAAAAGTAGTAAGTTACGTTTCTTTATGAACACATGTTTTTATATGTGGTACACAGTTATTTTCCTGCTTGCAGAATAATTCAAACTCCATGTGTTCACTATAGTTATACCGCAATATAAAAACAATCAACCACCCTTCTTCTGAATTCAATAGATCATTCTGTTAGAATTCCTTTTAAGTAATTTTTCATTCAGACAGCAATTTCCCGGATAGAATTAGGTTAATACGTCTCTGTTGGCGAAGATCTAATTTATGTACAAATTAGATTTCATCTATTAAGCTACTGAATCGGAAATGCATCGACCTTATCAGTATGACTACTACTTTATATTCGAATTTTAAAACCGAGAGCCAGTGCCAAAATTTGAAATGAAGTGCATTCAAGAGAAGAATGCAGGATATTTCCTCGTAATTCAGTTATGCTCTATAAAATGATTTATTACTTAAGTTCTTCACTTCATAGACTTACCTATATTTAATTAACTTAATGTATGTTCTCAATTCATGGAAATTATTTTGGACGTTTTGATCAAACGATAAGAATATTATCAAAGATTAACAACTCGACTAACGACGTGAATACATAGATCCAACTAAAATATAAATATTGAAAATCAATCGGTTTCAGCCGCAATTTTTCTGTCTTTTAATGTCACAATTCAACGTTCAAGGTTTGTTACAAAGAATTATAAATTCTGCTCATACTTCTTCTTTTCCTTTTATAAGCAGTTTCTAAAATTTTTTTTTATAAAACAGACTCCGTTACGAGGATTTTTCTATTTTTTCCATCTATTTCGACAATTGAAGACAAAAATCTCATTTTGGAATTAATGTTTTGATATTTATCTGTTAATTGGTCTACTAATTCATACATTAAAACTGCTTAGCGTTCTATATATTGGTGCTAATATTTTTTTGCATTCAATCTTGAGACTTTCAGCTCTGATCGTTCTTTTGATAGATTGAGATTACGTATCAACTCTAAGTAGGAAACCGGTAAATTCAGTCAACAGTTTTGCTAGTTTTCATCAAACTTCCTCATCTTCATCTCTATGCGTATTTACATCTGTTAGGCTATCAGTATGAAGTATAACATCTTAGGATCAAAGTTATTCAGAGCCTTCAAGACTTCTTATTGTCGTTTGAAATTCCCAAATGCTACCAGAGCTCTATATTTATTTTACTGATTGTTTCGTCATTTTTTAATAATATAGAATGAGTGATGAAGGTTTGATTCTTTTAAGAAGAATTAGATGTAGTGATGGTAATTTCGGAGGAAGTCTGTTGAAATAGTACGAAGAAGATCTCTGATAATGAGTTTATTGACATGACATTCATGACAGTGATTCTGATATTGAAAGGAAAAGGTAGAAGATGATATTGAAAGGCTACCCAAAGCAGTAGCAGAAAGCAATAACTACTTGTATGATAAGAATAGGTTTGAATGAAATAAAAACTTCTTCTGTGTCTAAAACCTTACAACATAATATAGTACTGAAGCACCTCAGGTTAAGACAAAAGGAATCCACAACTCAGAGATCATTACAATAGAAATGAATCAAAATGATTGTAAGCTAGAGTTATAATTTCTCATTTCACTTAAAAATTACTTTGACTGATGTAAAACTTAACAATAAAGTTTTTGAAGTCTCTTCTGGTTCGCCAAGTAATGGAAGTGAAACGTTACCACTGGAACAGTACATTCTAATGCATCGCAATAGTGAAAATAGCTGCCTGCAGCGTAGCTTATCTTTCTGAATGAACTCGTATCTGAAGAGGAGTTTCAGCTGCTCTCAAACCACTTTGTCTCTATGCTTGCTATTGTCTTCTCGTCTCTACGTGAACCGAGGATTCTTTATTTCGTGAAACTTTTGCTGCACGGGACTTTTGCTTCTGAGGCATTTTTGAAGAACAGAGTAAGAAGGATTGCATCTTACAATCTCTCTCTCTCTTTCCTCATTTGCACCATAACTTCGTCATTACGCACTCTATCCTGCCAGCTGATTCGGAGCATACGCCTATATGTCTACATTTCGACATCTTCGGGCTTTTTAAGAGTTGTATCCGTCAGTGCCATACTTCCACACCATACAAAAGAATAGAAAACACCTAACATCTCAATACCCTAACGCGAAGCTGTAAACTTAGATCGTGACTACACAAGATGTTTTTTAGTCTAATGAATGCTGCTCTAACTTTCTCAATGCGACATTTTATTTCTGTTGAGTGGTCCCATTTGTCATTAATAGTTGTTGCCAAATAGTTAATCTTTTCGGCTCGTTTTAATGGTTCATTATCAACAACAAACTCACCATCGTTTACTGGATTTTTGCTGATGATCATGTACTTAGTCTTTTTGGTATTAATTTTCGTTCCATGCTCCTGACATTTCTCAACCATTTGATCTAACAACGTTTGTAAACCTTCCATTGAGTCAGCTACGAGGACAGCGTCATCGGCGTACCGGAAGTTGTTTATGGTAACCCCATTTATTTTTATACCTTCTTCAACATCTTCACCGTAGGCCTCTCGGAATATATGTTTCGAGTATAAATTGAAAAGTAGTGGTGACAGTATACAGCCCTCTCTGGCTCCTCTTCCAATGCTGATATTTGGAGTTAATTTGTCTTTGAGTCGTAATTTAATTTTTGATTCCAGTAAAAATTCGCTATAAAGTTGATATCCTTGCTTTCAATTCCAGTTGCCCGTAGAATATTTATCAGTTTATGATGACGAACCTTGTCGAATGCCTTCTCATTGACACCTAACCTCGAACCTTTTTTTTGAAAGTATTCTATTTTATTTCTAATACCTCCAAGAATATGTGTGGGGTGAAAACGTAACAAAATTAGATTCACATTTATAATATTAGTAAAGATAGGCACTTGAAATTTAAATATCTGAGACAACGATAAAAGTTTTTTCGAAGGGCTCTGTAAACTTAAGCTTTACAAACAAATTTGAAACAGAAACTAAATGTGAAAATTACCAGAAATGCTTCAAAACTATACTGAGGTTCGAAAGATTTTCAATATAATTAAAAGTAAAAAACTAGTTTGAGATATCGATTGAAGACGATATTGTTGACATTCGCGCTAATACCGCCTCAAGTCTCAGCTCATATTAAAAATAACGAATTGTGTTCGACATTATTGTTAAGCTTCTAACGAGCTCTTAGAGCACTCAAAGTATTATATTTCTCATTGATTGGGTAAAAAGCAAGCTCTTGGTTGCATTTCACGCCAAAATTAAATTTGCCAGTCACGAGTCACGGATCCTGGAAATTTTAAACTTTAAATGGGTTCATAAATTATCATCCGAAATCCGGAAACGGGTTTGGTAGCTTCCAGAAAATGATCTTTATCTATAAATGCGCCTTCCACGACTTAAAAATATTTCACCAACTTTTTTTATAGAGTCGTATTCGACACAAAACTATAGTTTTTTATCTATAGTTTATGGTGACAGGACACTTGAAAATGAAATTATGTGATTGGGAGAAAATTTTTATTTTAGACCGTATCCTCTGCGTCTACCACTATATACTTGCTAAAATGGCGAAATGGCATCGAAAATAGCGGCTGGAGTATTTTTTCCTATACTCTTAGATAGACATGTGAAGGCAAAAATGATGATGAAGACACTTTACGTGGGATGGCTGTTGAGCTTGAAAATGTCTGCGGTGTGTTCATATTTTTTCCAATAAATTGACAATTGACATCGATATTTTTTGTTCTGCGAAAATGGGTATTGTTAAAAAATATATATCGATATATTTTTTTCATTTGCCATCCCTAAATTATTTTTAATATATAAATACGATTATTTGGTTGTTGGTACGATATAGTAGATGAAACAAGAGCTGTGTTTTGTATAAATTTGTAAATTATAAATGTATTTGTCTTTTTTTATCACGTTTCACGCAGTCCTGTTCTGTTCTCTACAATCGGAAAATAAATTATCAACTTTGTTTCCTATCTACAGATACTATCCTTAGATTACATGATGTATGTTTTCCAATGCATAAAATTTTGCTGGGTTTATTAGGCCAATAGGGTACTCTAAGAGACAATTCGGAAATTTTGCGGTCATCGTTGTATCTAAACTAAATAAGATAAGGCCAATATAGAAAAATATTACTTGGTAGGGTTATTAAAGTTAAATTATTGTAACGTTTTTCATATTTAATTATAGTCTTTCTATTATTAAATACTATACAATACACTTAACTTGAAATAATTTACTTATAAATATCATTTGAATAATTTCTGCGATTACTTTTACTAATTCGTAAACTAATTTCAAACTAACTTACTGCGTTTACTCAAATCATTTATATACCTAAATAAAATTTTACGAAGTTCTAGAACAAGAAGAAGCAAAAGAAATAAATAAGTATACTTTCCTAGAAATTATTTGAAAGAAATACTTTAAATAAACCACCTTCTACAATAAAAAGTTCATCGGAGGCGCGTCTTCCATTTATAAAAAACAGATGAAAGGCGCCGCGCCAATTCTCCGAATTTTAAAACTCCATTGTAGACTAAGGCCCAAGGACCCATTTCGCGAGCTTTTTCGTAACATTATTCAAAACAGATATCAAAAGTAACCGGTTGTTAGTTCATCTCTAAAGGGCTGACAAAGATATTTTCCAGTTTCCAGTTATCATGATGTGAAAAAAATTCAACAAGTTACAAATGCAGAATAATCAAGGTGAATAGAGAAATAAAAATAGTGGATTTGATTACAGGATTACCTCCATACCAGGTAGAATAAAAAACAAAAGAAGCGCTGGAAGGATGCACACTTCTTGATCAAAGAATTGATTCAAGAAAATCGTTCGGAACAATAATAATATAGTACAAATAATCACACCTAACAAGTGGAGAGAATACTAAGATCCACCAGAACACATTCAACAGAACCTAGTGACAATAAGTGTGAACAAAACAGAAATATTTGAATGAAGCCCTAAGAAATCATATCTTTCATTTAGTTGCTATTTAATAAGATCGAAAGATGAGATGAAAATCAAAGTGAATGGAGTTTATCTAGCATATCCTCCATTTATAGGGATTCAACAACAATTATAGATGAAATAAAGTTTTGCTCTCAATCGCGAGGCTCTTATTCACGATAATAAAAAACAAAATAGAAGAAGAATCAGTATTGTTAAAAAAATCATGTCTGGAGATTAAATTTTTTATAATGCAGATCAAAAATAAGAACAAGGACATCGAAATAATATTTATATACTTATAGAAAGCAAGGAATATATGGAAAAAATGAACGTTTGAGATTGAAGGGAAAACTATATGTAGATATAAAGTCCAAATTGAAAATAGGGTATGAATTAACGGAATTAATAGTCAAAACAAAATTACTAAAACTAAGGTTTGGTTATTTTTGCAAAGAAAACAGAATAAGTGAATGATATGGCGAGAAAACTGATAAAAGATTACGAATTATGGATACTTAAATTAAGAGTAAATAGAACTGGCTGCATGTTCAGTTTTTTGGAAGAAAACTATTTATAGTTTTTAAACTTTAAATTTCAACATAGGATCGATAATACACCGAGATGTGTAAAAGACATAGAGACAGAAATAGCATAAGCAAAACAAGCCATAGAATTCCATGGAGTTCTAGAGAACAACTCTGACTAAAGAAAACAAAAACATAATCTTTCAAAGCATAATATAGATTGTCACCTAACATGGTACAACTGCAATAAGAAACATGATGAGAACGGTTGAAATGGTTTAGAGTCGAGAGCCACGAGAACCAATAATATATAAATTGCAGAAAATTAAAATTTGTTTCTCCTTCTTCTACTAAGAAGATGGATTTTTTTAATTTCTATGCTGCTTTTTATATGTTTAGCTTCTTCGTATAGTTGCTCATTATTTCTGACACGGGAACTCTGTCACTAAATTTTTGTTTGAAACTTTCCCAGTTAGTCCGGTTATTAGTTAAAGTTTGTTCAGATTCTCTTACCTTAATGTGCTCGCTAATTGTTACTAATATAGAGGAATGATCTTTCGGGCCATTAACATACAAATATAGGTAGAATATTACGAAACTACAAACAAAGCACTAGTAGTAGTATGGTCACGTCCAAAAGATACCAGAACACATATAACCAAAATGAATACCAGAATGGAAGTCTCCAGAGAGAAGAGCATAGAGGACAACAAAATAGACGGAATATGAAGTGTTCTTATTATGTGGCCTCAGAAGACCCAAAGATATTATCATCTGCTATTTTTTCTACTCGATATTTAAATACAAGTTCTATAGCGACAATGGAAAACCAGCTGAATGATAAATCGATTTGAAAGATGGAAAAAGAACAAAAACGCTTGGTATTAAAATGTAGATTTTAATATAATTTTGGCGTATTTCGTATTTCTAACTAGATTCAACTTCTACAATTTCTCCACTCTTTCCCCTTTTGCATAATTAATTGCCTACTTTTAAAATGATCCGTTGATGAAAATATAAAAGACCAAAGTTGAAAGAACTTTTCCGTGGTTAATCGGTTAGATTTCGGTTAGCACCCATAAAACTTTTAATAATTTTTTATTAACATTCTTCTTCTACAATTAGAATGGAAGTCAAAATTTCTTTATAGAAATTAATACTTCATCTTAGGGATATTAACTATTATGGGGCCGAAAATTAAAACGTTGGCAGCTGTTTGGAAATTCATTTTTCATTATAATTCGATAATGTCAACAGCATATACCATTTTTTTTATTCATCCCTATAAATTTATAAATTAATAGTCAACTGATAGTACATTCGTGACGCAATATATAGAAACAAGATTGCATTTTAGTAATCAAAGCTTCCAAAGACTGAAAGTTTTTGGAATTCTCTAAAAATATCAATTAATTGCCTCATCTATCTCATCCTCCAGCTCATAACTTGGATCACGTTAATGTTTTTTTAGGTTGAAAAATAACCAGATATCATTTATAGCCAAATCAGGCGAAAAAGGTAGATACTCAATGATTATTACATTGTATTTACAAGGAAATTCAACTGTCTGCTTTGCACTGCGAATATCATCTGACTCAAGAACTGCAATTTCATTATCTTCTCCTCCTTATTTTTTCCTTTTGTCCTCTCTAAGGTGTCTTGCTTCCACTGATTCTGTGCTACGAAATAAAACAGCGTACATAACTTTCTTGACAGAAGTTTACTTTTTACGTCGCCAATGTCGATGCTGATGAATCTATGTGATTCCACGCACAGATTTCTTGATGTATATGACATTGTAACAATTATAAAAATTGTCAGACACTTCATTGTATCGGAAATTTTTTCCACTATAATACTGGATTATGGCAACGATATTTGCGCTGAGATCAGTTCCCATAAAACCGAACTTATCCACCTCTTCAACAGTTTATTATGTCCTGTGCGACTTAATTTTAGCAAACTATAAAAGAGAGCTGTTAGATATTTACTCGGACTGAACAGCGGAGCTAAATGCAGCGACTTCTTTAATAAGTTAAAAATGCTGACTCTTCTTTTCTTATTCATCTTTGAATCCGTTTACCTATTCGTAAGCACGCTTCTCCAATTTTAGAAAAGTTGGTGTCCACATCACCTACCTACTCCAAGTTCAGAACTAGTTAAGGGCTCACTTTTTACAATGCTTAAAAATGCACAATCAATTCCGGGCATGCTGCATACTGGTTTAATTTTTCTATGGACTTACAGACTAATTATTATTTATAATTTTGTTACTCATTGTGGTTTCTTTCTGTACGAGTATATTGAAATTTTATTGTATTTATATCTTTATTTAGTTATTTTTATTTTTGTTTTTTAGTTTTTACAAGCTTTTGTCTACAAATTGTAGCAATTTTTTGACAATGAAGCATTTCGCTCTCAATTATTCTCTAAATTTTACTCATAAAGTATTTGCATTAAGTACCTTGGAGCCACGGGGAAAGACATTGTTATATTTTTAACACTACCAGACTGTAATTTATATAGAGGGCATTGTTTTTGAAGCTCGTACGCTATGCAACTTTACTAGTAGTTATTAGATGAGATATAACTGCACTGAAATGCCATGACAGTGGATCATCAACTACTTTGGCTTAAGGATACCTTGAAAATAATGAGACAAGTGACGCAATAATAATAACGCGAAATACTTGAAATGGACGTAAATACAAAAAAGTAGATCATGATGGTGAATCTCCTCTTTCAGTTTTGTCATCATAAGTATTGTTTGTTGTTTCGAATTTTAATAATTTAAAACATGTCTGCCATTTTTCAAAGTAGAAAAACTATTTTCCTGGTTAATAACGCGAAGAATATTGGATTATGTACCTTATGCGAGTAGTTCAATATTCTCTCGTTCGAAATCTCTAGTCTGAACGACCAATTAGAGCTGCTATTCAGCTTCATCTCTCTTTACCATTTGCTAACAATCAAGTATTTGAAGCTTATGAGATGAAATTAAATCGAAACCTGTCACCTCTCGTCAAACCATGTCTCAAACTAATAGAGTTTATATAAACTAGATTATCAGACTTGAAAACTGAATAGAGGAAACTCTTGAAATACTTAAAACTTGAATTTTCTCTAGTTTTGTAATTTAAAATCTGAAAATGTTAAGAGCTCGTGGTCCAGGCCTGAAAGAAATGGCCTGGAAAATTGGTATTAAAAAGGAAACCGCTCTATTAAATTCACGCGCTGGCCATTTCGTAATAATCAGAGCAGAGGTTTTAAGCTCTAGCCAAAGTAGATTAGAATACAAAACGAATTTAAAAAATCAACTAAAACTGCAGAAATAATTAAAATTAAAATATAAAGTGAGGTTTTGCTATATTCTCTAAGCTGAATAACATCCAATACGAAATCTGTCAATACTATTATCAACTCTTTGTAGGTAATTTCAATATTTGATTAATGCAAACGTTAGATTACAAATCGACTACCCGATCTAGTAGGAAAAGTCGGTTCAGAAGTTTGAAAGTATACTTGGTATGTTTTCTGAATAAATGATAAAAATCTCAAACTACCTACTTTTGATATACTTTTAAACTTTTTGATGTCCAGAATAAAGGAGGATAATGAATCGCTCTGTTTTTGTGATAAATTAATTTCACGCTTCCTAGCTACACATATATGCCCGCTACTAAAACTTGTTATAGCTTAAATCCATTTTCTGTTGAAATACAGACCAAAAAATAGCGTCTCATAAAGATTTGTCTAATTCAACTGTCAAGAAACACATGGTTAATGTCGCTCGGAAATGGTACATTAAGCTTCTCGTCTAATTATTGAATTTATAGTCCCTTAGAATTTAATTGAATTCGTTTACATTCACCGGATATTCCAAATGTGTACCAGAAATTTGTTTATAGATTAACCGATTGTTTAGAGAGTGTATTAATTACGTTAAATGTATCGGTTGAAACCGAGATTTGCATTTTGATTATACAAATAGAGCTAGCATCTGATCATTAGTTGTGTTTAGATAATACCTAATAATTGTTCATATATTTATACTTTAACAAAAACAAAGCATTTACTATTTTATAAACATCCAGAATACATATATTCCTCTTCATGATTACACATTATCTATGTAACCTTGATGGTACGTGGCAGAATTAACCTGTTTTATTGGTTTATTTAGATTTACAACAACAATTTACGATAAAAAACATGTTCTTTCTTGGCTTATTTTACAGTCATGAAATTTGGCATAACTGTGATCTTCATAAATGGAAGTAGACAATGAAGGCAGATAAGAGGTAGAAAAGATGGGGCTTCAATAATTTCATGATGAACATTGAATTTCACAAAATTGTTTCCATTTAAAACAAATGTCAGGAAAGCGTCCAGGAAATTAAGAAAAATGTTAATTTATCTCGACAAAAACATTAAAAGTAATGACAAATTTTTATTACACTAGCGACACGATTGGTAAATTAGCTAAAATTGGTCATGGATTGATAGTAAAAACGTAAATGGTGGAAACTTCTTCCATTTTAATATATTCATTTAAATCAGATTTAACATGCATACATAAATTGATCCCGAACATCTTATTTCAAATCTTAGGGAAACAAAGCTCGTTTATTTGATTAAGAGGACTCTAACGAAACAGTTTCAAATTCCTTCCAGCAGTTCAAAACTTCTTTCTATTTTACAATACATATATTATCAGAGTGTTATTCAATATTATGATTTCTGCACGAGAACAATTCTAATGATAATCTTATGAAAGCATGGAGTCAAATATTAAGTTAAGGGCACAGGGTAAGAAGCTACATTGAAAGATATAGACGGTTTACAACTTTTCAATGAGATGACTTCAGTCAAAATCTTTTTCCTGGTGGTTTTTCCTAGTGGATATCAGCTAACTCAATTATTATACATTATAGTCAAAGATGATGTTATGACCTGTTTTACAAATTTTGGTCTAGCATTAACAATTTTTTTAACCTTCAGACGACCGAAAATTCAGTGAATTAAGAAGGATTAAAAATTAATTGTAAAATAATGATACTAGAAGGGCTTACATATTGGGCTTACATTATCTCTATCGCATAAAATTTTTGTAAAAAATTATTGACCAGAAAAGTTAGTTCATAGTTAATAATTAGTTATAGGTAGACGCTGATTTATATAATTTTTATTGTACGAAATTTATATTAATATCTATTTTTATTTACAAGGTTATATATATTTTTAGTCTTCTTCTTCTTCTTCTTATTTTAAGACTATGTCTTGTGTTTTCAAAGAGGCAGCCTAAGTTATGACTCCGGGGACCAGCTCTCATACCAGCACTTTGGTGGTCTTCCAGGCGGTCTACTTGTATTGGGTCTCTCTTCCTTTGCGATTTTCGCCAGTCGATCGTCGTCCATTCTATTGACATGATCTCTCCATGCTCTTCTTCTAGTTCTGGCCCATCTCACTATATCCGGAACGTCACACATTCTTCTGATTTCATTACTCCTTATTCTGTCTCTTAGTGTTTTCCCTGTGATTGAGCGTAATGTCTTCATCTCGGTCGTTCTAAGAATCCGCTTATTAGTTGCAGTCTCCGCCCTCGTTTCTATGGCATATGTCATTACTGGTCTGACACAAGTTTTAAATATCCGTGTTTTGCTTTCGATACTTAAAAATTTATTCCTCCATATCACGGTTCGAAGGAATCCTGATATCCTAGATGCTGCTGATGTTTGCGTTTTGACTTCTTGTTTCAAGTTCCTATTGCTCGTGATGTTAACCCCTAAATATTTAAAAGACATAACCTGTTCTACACTTTTATTATAAATTACCAGTTTGCATCTTCTTGGTTCTCTCGCTATTGTCAAGGATTGTGTCTTTTGTTTCGATATGATCATATTGAATTTTCCTGCAACTGTTTAAAATCTGTGTAGCAGTTTTTGCAGATTATCCTCATCTTCGGATATCACAACCGCGTCATCAGCGTAGCAAACTATCTTGAACTCATGTTTTCCCATTCTGTATCCTCTGCCTGCCGTTTTGACTTCTTTTATGATTTATAATGTTGAAGAGTATTGGGCTGAGACTATCTCCTTGTCTGATCCCTGTTGATACTGGCATTTTACTGGAGAGTTCCTTGTTTACTCTTACATATGTGCTATTTCCGTTGTTCATGTCCCGAATGATATCTATTGTCCTTTGGTTTACGCCTCGTTCTTTTAGTAACTCAATGGTGTCATGTAATCTCACTCTGACAAATGCTTTTGTTAAGTCTATGAAGCACATAAACGCGGTTTTATTTTACTCTATGGCCTTTTCGGCAATCTGTCTTAAGATGAATATAGCGTCTATGGTTGATCTATTTTGTCTAAATCCCTGTTATTCTTCGCTCATGCCGCTACTTGAGATTTCTTCTGCAAAGGATAAAAATATGAAACATTCTTTTTTGAGGATCGTTCGACTGATTCATATGATTAGGTACTTCATTTATGACGTGACTTCCTATTTTATTCTTTCTTGTACTGTGACGACAGTTACTGCCATTGCGCGCACAATTAGGATATGTTATGATATCAAATTTTATCAGTAGATGTTAATATTTTTTCATATAGGTTTTCTAATACGAAACTTTGTTACAGGAACACATGAAGGATTTATAGTTTTCACAATTTTTTTGTATCTCTTCCTTAAAAATCCAGGAATTTTGATAAAAATTAGAACTAAGTACGTTTGAACGTCTGCAAGCTAAAAAAAATGAAAAATGATGAAAATTTGTTGCATTTTGACTAGAAGAAGATCATTATTTTGAATGTAATCATATTATCGTATTTTCATTCTGGCACAGGTAATATTTATGATTTGAAAATATACAAACAAAATTAAGAATATGAAAAAATGTTCAAACTAATTATTTTGAATCATCTTTAGAATCAGATGAATTATTAATGTTTGGGACTATGGGGAAACAAAATTATCTATTCTAGTTTCAACATTTTTCAAAATTGAGTTCAGCAAGTTATATGATGAGAACAGCAACCGTTTGAAACGATCCTCTAAATTTATTTGCTTAAACATTTTCTTACATATATCCAGCAGTACTTCTTCACAATTTCTCTGGCTTCCTCTAAATTGCCGCCACAGAAACTTCAAAAAACATCTCTCAACAAATTACTTCAACTCTTGAGTTGCCATATTGAACCGAAAATTAACTAAGCTCAATACGATTTAATAGTTAACTTTGTGATTTTGTCGTAAGGTGTTATTTGAAAATTCAATACTGAAGTAAAAAAAACTTAAAGATGTGGTGCCGAATATCGATTGGAGTTGACAAAGTTCCAATATAACTGTTTGATGAGCACTGGCTGAACATATTTACTCGCTTTTCTCATTACTTGAATAATAATAAGAAGGGAACGTCATGTTTCATCTAGTGTCTATCTCTTATTGGTAAACAATTCCAAAGGTCGTAGAGCTTGCTATTGAGTCTTTAATTTGTTTATTATACGTGAGTAAATAAATATGTAAAATATATAACGAGATAAATCTCTAGTTTTGCCAAGTTTTTTTATTATTTAGTGATTTTAGTATCGAAGTGCCCAGATAAATAAACAACGCAAAAAACAGAAAAATTGGATAAAGTACTGAAGAAATTGTTCAAAATTATTTATGAAACTGACATTATTTCACCAGATAGGTTGTGATTAACGTTTATGGTCATTCAGAAAAAGCATAAGGCAGCAAAATGCAGTGACTTTACAACTATAAGCCTTATAAGCAACGTGTTAAAAGCATTTTTGTGAATAAATTACAACAGAGTTTATAAAAAACAAGAAAAAGGCATTGAAATTACCTGATTTGATTTTCGAAATAGATTGGATAGTTTGGATGTTTATATTTGTGCTGCCGATTTTGAAAATACGTTCGATAGATGATGAGATGCTCAAGGTTCTTGAAAAGTCACCCATTGATGATAAAGATATAAGCATTATTGCTAATCCTTACTGGTATCAGCGTTCGCACAAATCACCAAAGGATCCCGGGGATTCAAATAAGCAGTCCATTCTGTTTCTATAGCTCTTCAATTTGTACTTTGAAGTTTAGAGAAAGCTGATAAGAGTGTCTTGGTTAATGAAGAACTTGTCAACAATATAAGCTTGAAGAACTTCAAAGACCGTCTTAGTGTGCCAGCTTAATATAAATAATAAACAAAATGTAGTAGAAAGAGAAATCTCAGTTAATAACGTGCAAATAGATCAACTAGAAAAATTAACGTACCTTTGAACTGTAAAACAATAATAAATAGGATTCTAGCGGGGAGATACGAGCAAGAATAATCCTCAACTTTAAGAATAGTACTATCTTCCTTACTTGGTAATAAAAGACAAAATAATGAGTAGGAAAAGCATAGGCTGACGCACAGCATCGTGGATTGAACATTATTCATCGATAGTTCGAAAAATCAACAATTTAGCAATATCACGTAGCAGTTAATAAGACAATTAAAGTCAAGAAGAAGAGCATAGCCTCGTTGCTTAGGACAGAATTTATAGTTATTCCAAAAACTATTCAAAATCGCGAATCAGACCAAAAGCACTTTGAAACAAATAAAAAAATCAGAATTGTACAACGAAATTGGTACTTCAATAAATAAGAAATTGACAAGAAAACAATATGATAATTATTGTCAAATTATTATATTATATATCAAGGTAAATCGAAAAATTGTGAGTTAGGCAAATATTGTTATATTTAAACCAATTATTTGAAGTTTGGAATAAGGTTGGGATACTATCAATTATTAAATCCTCTGTCAAAATGAAAATAAATAAAAATCAAATCAATAATGGGCAATGAGACTTTTGTTTTATTCATCAGGAGTGAAGAATCTTATCATGTCATTTGAAAATTTATAAAAATTAAAGTACAGATATTAACTGTTGGTCAATGCTGTTTCAATCTATGTCTAACGTATTCCAATTATCTCTTTTTTTATATTCTGCTTATCGCGAATTGAGGTACACGTTCTCTTTGTTCATTCCGTTAATTATGTAATGAATACTGTGAATTGTGATCCTTTTGTTTCGCAGTTTTTCTAATAGACATAAAAAAACATAACACTAATTCAGTGAATCGAAAACCAACTTCACGAACTGCTCTATGCAAAAACATCAGATATTTGTTTCCCAAACAACACATCATTGTAAAACCCTAAGAACAGTATGCGTGTGTTGACTAGCCCTTGAAATTTAAATAAACTATATGTGACTCCCTTTCGAATTTACATATCTATTTGAAGATTTATATTTCATTTCCTTCGCGTACGTTTTGTGAATACAAAGTTTCCCAATATGTTATTCTTGCGTTACAAAATTCTGTACGGGAGTGGAGGTCAACTCTCAATAAAGTCAACAAATCCATTTGTTCGGTTTCATGAACTTCGTTTATTAATATAAATGGTTTTTTACATAAAAATATAATATACACATGCTTAAAATTGATTTTACTACTTTTCCATGAAATTTGATTAATTTACATCAATAGACATCAAGCCCCCCATGCGTTTTTAAGTGAAAATGATATCTTTTGATAATCACTCTACTCTTATTGAAGATCTTTGAAAAATTGTGTTGAACTTTTTTTCAGTCTCAAACTATTATCGATTTTTATATAGAATCCGCAATCCAGTTGTAGGTAATTGCATACTTATTACTTGATATTTTAGTTTGGGTAGGAGATTAATCCGTTGAACATTATTTTTGTTTGTACTATAACCAGAATTATTCTTTTCATTAAACAAAAGCATCAATAAATTCTCTAACAAATGATCAAATAACAACATAAATAATCAAGAAAACATCCAATCAACACAGATTTTCCTCAAGGTAGTATTTTGAGTCCGCTTCTATATTATTGATGCACAGCCAATTTATCAGTATTCAATTGCAAACTTTATCGACGTTATTTTTGGTCTCTTAACTACATATTCCTCGATAGATTTGAATATATCATATCTATATCCAAATATTTTAGCTCCATTTCTAAAAGCTGCAGTAACCCATCCGACTATGAATATTCTTACTAAAAATTGTCCGTTATAGCAAAAATTTTTCTGCTAGAATAATTCATAAATTCCATAATTCCATAAATTCGACATATTTGACGACATTTTTGACGTGGCCGACGCGTCAACTTACCCTTTATTTTTGTCAGGCATATTTTTTTTCGCTAATTATTTATGGCCCACTACCATAGTGTGCCAACTACGAAATTTTATCCACTCAAATAACAGATATAAAAAGTTTCAACGGTGTGTAAAAATTTGTCGTCGGGCCCAAGGACTATAACTCGAAGGGCAACTATCAAAGTGACAGTTATTTATAACCAGATTAAAATAGTAAATGTCCATTTAAGAACTATTATCAATCTTGAGTGAAACTTTCTGTTGTGAAAATTAAAACGTGTACTTACTATTGTAAAACTTTGAGACGGCGCTACTGTATGAAAATTATAAAATTGAAGAAGAGTAGAAGCGTCATTTTCTAAGAATATCTTCGATTAAAAAATTAAGAAAAAAAATTGATTAATACATGATAGATTTTTGTTCCACTACGACTTTTTCTCTACTTTCTTATACTACTTCAAAAAATACAAATCCGCTTCAGACCAGAATTGCTTGTGAGCGCCCAAAAACTTTTTTATTTATTGCAAAAACCAAGCACAGAACTAAATACTATTTGAGTAACTCGAGTAGTACTACTATGAAGGAAAACCAGTGGATTTTGACCTTGAACATGTATAGGTTATAATATTTGGGAAAGAACTGTTATCTTGTCGAATATACAGTGCTTTTCAGATAAAAGTATCCACCTTTAATAACTTTTGTAATACTGGTATTTAGAAAAAATCCAAAAACACGTCAATTTATGTTGGAAGGGGCAAGCATTATGGCTTATTTAAACTTACTGGAAAAGCCACCCCCTCACCCCTAGCAGCATCCCCTTTATTTTTTTAAATTACTTGTCATATTTTTTATGTAAAATTTGGATACTCCTCTTTGAGCTGATTTCAAAAATGTATAATACTTGTAGGTTAAAGTGGTTAGTTTATGAGATAAACAATTTTTCTTTTAAGAGCACAAATTTTACTTATTATTTACTTTCACCTTATTTGCCTGTACTAAAATGGGTTGTACAACAGTTCAAACTCTTTAATCTTTTTAACTGTGCTATTTATTATGAAGTTACAATAAGTGTTCAAAATGAGTACCATTCACTTCCATACAATGGTATAATCTATTTTGAAATGCCTCTCTGACATTGCTTAATACGGCTGGATTTAATTGTCGACATTCATTTTCTATCCTCTCTCGTAAATCATCCAGAGATTCTGGTTGGGTAGCATAAACTTTTGTTTTTAAATACCCCCATAAAAAGAAGTCTAGGGGTGTCAAATCCGGTGACCTAGGTGGCCACTCCATCATCTGCCCCCTTCTACCTATCCAACGAGCGGGGAATGTTTCGTTTAAAAATTGTCGGACAGGCATAGCATAGTGTGGGGGAGATCCATCTTGTTGAAATACCAGTAAATCTTCGGAAAGGTTATCATCATTTTCTATTATTGTTGTAATACGTGAGTCAACCCCTTCCCTGAGTAACTCAAGATATGATTCACCATTTAAATTTCCGTTGATGAAGAAAGGTCCGACAATGTGGTCACCTAGGATACCACACCAAACGTTTAACTTTTGGGGATGTTGTGTATGGAATTCACGCATAATATGTGGATCACTTTCAGCCCAATATCTACAATTATGCCTACTTACTAAGCCATTTAATGACCATGAGCATTCATCAGAAAAGCAAATATTGTTTAACAATTGTGGATTGTTATTGATAATTTGCGTCATTGATTCGCAAAACTCTAGACGACGATCAAAATCATCTTCATTCAACTCGTGCACCAACTTAACTTTGTATGGGTGGTACTTGAATTTATGTAGAACTCGGAAAACTGTAGAAGATGAAACACCGATCGCTCTACTTATTGTTGACAACGATTGGGGTTGTTGAGCCTCTAAGCTGACTTGCCCTAAAATTGCCACTTGGATTGCTTCGTTATTTACAAGTCCCTCTCGCTTATGCACTTCATTGCAAACAGACCCTGTTGTGGTAAATTTCTCCATCAGTTGAATTACATACTTATGAGTTGCATGTCTTCCGTCATGTAATTCGTTAAATATTCTAGCAGCAGCTCTTGCACAATTATTATTTTGGTAGTATAAACCTACAATTTCAATTCTTTCTTGCAAAGAGTAAACCATTTCAGAGAAACAAAATAAATAATGTATCAAATTACACTATCAATAGTGACTACAAATTCTAGTTGACAATGTCAAACTTTAATAAAAAGTAGAGTTTTTTGTTGTTTGGATTTTTTAAGTAGAATAAATAGCACAGTTAAAAAGATTAAAGAGTTTGAACTGTTGTACAACCCATTTTAGTACAGACAAATAAGGTGAAAGTAAATAATAAGTAAAATTTGTGCTCTTAAAAGAAAAATTGTTTATCTCATAAACTAACCACTTTAACCTACAAGTATTATACATTTTTGAAATCAGCTCAAAGAGGAGTATCCAAATTTTACATAAAAAATATGAAAAGTAATTTAAAAAAATAAAGGGGATGCTGCTAGGGGTGAGGGGGTAGCTTTTCCAGTAAGTTTAAATAAGCCATAATGCTTGCCCCTTCCAACATAAATTGACGTGTTTTTGGATTTTTTCTAAATACCAGTATTACAAAAGTTATTAAAGGTGGATACTTTTATCTGAAAAGCACTGTATATTTCAAATACTGCTTCAGTTAGGATTACGTTGGACAGATAGTAAGACGGAGTCGGATCAGCATCTTTCTGTATTGAGTTGAGCATCCTTAAGGTATGCTTCGGACCTGAGCTCCTGATGAGCATGCAATACTCCAAGGGTGGACGAATTTGAGCTTTGTAGAGACTTAGAAGCTTCGAATTTTCTATTTCTATTTGCGAAAAAGATTTGTTATCCAACCTATTAAACTTGTTCTCAAAATAGAAAATGTTTGAATTCTAAATTGAGTTGTTTCAATATTTTAATGGATATTATAATATTTTTTTCATATTACAGTTATTTTGACTTTAACCAATTCAATAACTCTTTCGTAGAAGAGGAATAAAATTTCAATATAATTTTGCACACCAAGCTGGTATTTTTCATTGATATTTATGGTTTTATAAATTTGTGCACGTGTACTATAAATACAAAACGTTTTTTATTGAATACGTCAAAATGAATGAACCGATTTTACGATACATAAAAAACATGAAATTGATCAGTTTCAGCTTTTTTTCGAATGGTTAATCTTAACAGATTTGTTCCAACTTTTTCGTGACAACTGTATAGCGAAATACATTGCTTTGCTAATTTTTCCAAAATAAATATTTATGCGAACTTTTCAATAAGAAAGAGAAAATAACGCAGAAATATCTTTTGTTATTAATTTCAATTGTACGAGAACAATCTTCCATAGAAGGTAAGATTAAATATATTGCAAACAACAACGTTATTAAAAATTAAATATTCCGGTTCTAAAACAGACAAATTAAAGTTAATATTAAAACGCTAGAGGATCCCTTTAATCAATTGCAAAATTTTTAAATTGTTTGAACTACGCTTGAGACGACGATGTTTTAATAAAAATCCATTGTTTGGCAGCTACAGCATTTCATCCGACAGTAGGAAACTTGATATCAATATTACGTTTTAACTTGTTTTGAAGAAACGTGTTTTATCCTTGGAAACACGATAAGAACAAAACATTTCATTTCCTGTAAATATTTGCAGGAATATTCTGCATTGTTTCATGATAACATTTTATACCGAACTAGAATAATTTTCAGATTTGGGAAAGAATTTTAAGTGTATGGGAAGAACGAGCCATCAAATCGTTTATAGTTTATATTTCTCTAATATTTCTTGGAGATACGAGAAAATATAGTCGTCCGCAGAAATGATAAATGCCTCATTGTTATGACAGTTTGATAATAAAAATTAAAAAAAAAAATGGAAATATCATTTCACAGAAGTTTTGAGTTATAGTGATTTTCGTTTTAGGAAATTGATTACCAAGCATCATATAACGGATTTGCCAATATTTGTACTTGGGCACGTTTAGAATTACAAAAATAGATACAGAAGGGTGTACATTATGTGAAAGCGAAATGCAATAAACTCATTATTTTGGTTACTGTATATACGTAGTGCGATCCATCAGCCTCCATTAGCCTAACATAAAAAAAGCCGTGAGCAGCAGAGCTCCATCACGAAAGTCGAATTTTTCGTCGAATGAAGAATTTAACTAATACACAAACAAATCTTTCCATAAAATGAATTTCTTGGAAATGATATCAATTCTCAATCTTATTTCTTTATATGGAAAGATTTGCTATTCCTCAATAACTTTTCATTTCACAAGTAACTCTCTCTCTCTCGAATGAAAATTCATAATTTCAATAGACCCGGTGGTCTCGAACCCTCTTGTTCAATTCCAATTGACAACAAAGAAAAAATTGTCATAGTGACAAGAAATTTCGAAAATGGGAAGTAAAAAAAATCACCCTAGCAACGATCATACTCGTATTATTCAATAAATAGGAGGCGGTCCAGTTCAACAATTACAACGATCAAAATGATTTCGGGCGTTTTGTGCTAGAAGAACTGAAGAAGAAAACTTTGAACTTGAGAAAGACAATTCCTCAACATAATCCCTACTTGCATGCGAAGTTCGAACCCTCTAGTTAAACTTTTTCTGGCCAAAAAATAAGAAAATATAACAAAAATGACCATAAAATGGAGAGGGGTGGAGATGGAAAGTTTCAACCTTAGACAGGAAATCATCTCGCAGCTAATTGAACCTACATGTGAAATTTCATTTTTCAGTCGCTTTTCGTTTGACCTGCAGAGGTGCGCAAAGGTCAAAAACCCCTTTTTTTGCACTGCGACCCCTCGAAATATTCATTTGTTTTCAACCAAACTCTAATAACATCAATCCGCCGCCAAAAAAGCCATGTATGCTAATTTTGAACCAAATCGGATCCATAGCAATTGCTCGAGAGAAGAAAATAAGAATTGTAGCTTAAACAGATATATAGATATATATGAACTACAGACATTCGTAAAACCATCATAATCGTGTTCAGGAGGTCTCAAAACATGGGAAAAATGATGTGCCCCCCATTTTTCTTCTAGTCATGCCTACCGTAATAGTCTAATTTCGAAAAATTCGACTAATTAAAGAAAAATTGTGATTATTTTCTAATATATTTTCATTTTATTTCCTTACACGTCTGACTTAAGCTTCTACGCCACTGAATAATATGATGAATATTTAGAGTCAAAATGTTACCTGGTCAATTTCATCGTCGCTGTTAAGTCTTTTGCCACTCAAATAAGCCTTCCTCCTTGTGGACAACAAATAGTCGGAAGGCACTAGTTCAGGATTATATGATGAGTGTTCAATTTCTGAGAAGCCACATTCTTGTACAATAGCCTTATCATTAAGCAAGTGTACATCTCGGCTAATTTCTTCGAAAATTTTTTCAAGACAACATATCCTTGTAGTCCCAAAATATTGTAGCCATCACTTTTTTGGTACTTTTCGTCACTTTTGCTTCTTTGCACGTGCTCTCCTTTCCGATGCCACTCTATGGAATCTCTTTTCGCTATTCTGTTTGTAAGAACAGGTGAAAAAAATGTATTTTTAGGTAATTATAATAAAAATATTTCTGCGAGCGCACTTTATTTACTATATGAGGCCAAGAATACATACTACGTATTTATGAAAACTCCTGAAACATATGAAATAGAAAGAATAAATTGACATTCTAGAACATGCGATCCATCAAATCCTTTCGAATAAAAGATACAATCCCTTTAAGTATCGGCTTGTGATATATCATTTAGAAATATTTTTATTCTCTAATCAAAAATTTTATCGTTTCCAAGTTTATTGCAGCTGTTAAGATGGAGTAAAATAAAATCATGTGATCATAGAAATTCATTACAATACACTCAAACACCAAAATATAATGCAAATTATTATAAAATGTAAAATACTGAAACGAACTATGAACGTCAATGAAGTAGATAATTTGAATGTTCACCACGAAAGTCTTAGCAAAATTTTAAATAAAATATTGGTGGAGAACCGGGATTAACCACTTCAAATAAAGTTTTCAAAATACCAATCGATCCTATGTAAGCTACAAAAGTTATTCGGGGAGAAAGGTCAAAGAAGGTCAAAGAGAGGTCAGAATTTGAGGTTTTTTGGATTTGTCTAGATAACGGTAAGTTTAATCAAAATAAATCTCAAACCAAAGCTGTAGATCTTGAAATTCTCTATACAAATTCGAAAAGAGTCACATTCTACATGGTATGCACACATTTCCACGCCATATGTTTAAAGTAACGATACCCGTCAAGGTCTAGTTCTATTAACTTATTATTGATATTGCTACAGATTATTATGTTAACTATTGTTTTGATTTCTTTATATAATTTATTCAGATTCTTCCATTATTGTACTCAACTGGACATTTGAGCAAAACTGACCTTAGCAATTGGTAAACGCTGGAGAATACAAAAACTTGACTTTTTCACAGCCACATTTGGCATTACAACCTTTTTTGAAATTGCGAAAAATAGTGTTGAGTTTTTCTGGAGAAGGAGGGAGTAAAGTTTTATCGGTTCCAGAGTATTATCTATCAATTTCCAACATCAATCTTCTTCGTTCAGTTGATGGCCTAGCCATGTTTGAACTTGATAGTAAACTCAATACCAGTGTTGAATAGCAGATGCCGATATTAGAGGAAGATATTTGTTTCGCGTATTTTTCACAAAAATTAAGTATCGGTATTTATCAATGCAAGTAATTGTTATTAATTGAATTATTTATTGTCTATCAGCCCCCACTTGATTGCAATATCTCTTTTCTGATAGTTTCTAGTCCACTTAACTTCTACGCACTTTCTAATATATAATTTTTGTCAGGATGAGGTATTATTTGATTGTATTAATTTGGAGTATTTGAATCTTATTACCATTTTGGACTTATCAGTAAAGCAATGTCATGGTATAATTTTTTTCACTCTATAATACTTGACAGCACTCATCATCATCTACTAGGAATTATAGGTGACTCTTTTTTGTCACGAGAGCCTTCCATTCTCCTAATTAAAGATATGCTGAAATTTCTGGAACCGTTGGCAGTACCTGAAGGTAAACTGTTTGTTTCCAGATCCACTTTTAACCATAATGATCATAAATGCAATTTTTTCTACGAAAACGTGCATTAAAGTTGAGAGTCTAACAAGTCTTTATGACACCTGTAATGCAAATACGCTAGTCTTTGTCTGAGAAGCTACAGATCAGAAGCGCATTCGAATGAACATTTTCCGGACATTGACGCAATTTAAGCATTCATAACTATACACGTAATCTGAATTCACCTCCTGAAACGACAATACAATCAAGATAGTGGATTTCAAGGGGGAAACCTGCCAAGAAAAAGACAAAAATGGTTTTATCGACTAGAAAAGTGAAGACGACTGTTTCTTTTTTAATAATCATGGTATTTTATTGATCGAGTATCTTCAATAAGGTGAAACAATTGCAGAAGAATATTGCGCATCATTGCTTTATAAGATAAATGGAGAAAATACAAAACAGGGACCGCAATTGAAGAAAAAGGAATTTCTTTTCCAACGCACTTTCTTTGTTACAATAGAAACTTTTCAGACAACCATCGTATATAACTACGGAAATGAGCCAATAGCACTTTACTTAATGTCAATCATTCAATTAAAACTATGAGATTTGTCGAATTCTGTTTAGTGATCTATCATTATAAATATATTATGAACTGATTTTTCCAAATTCCTTGAAAACATGTTTCTCAAATATTTATTTCACTCAGTAACCAGTGATAATGCTGCTGCGATACCAAAGAAATTATACTGAAGTTTAAAATTTAATTTCCTCTTAAATTTCATACATACTTAAAATGCTAATGACCCGTCAATATAATGAAAAAATGTTTACAAATTCATCATATTCTTCGAAAAAAATGAAAATAAGAAGTATACTCTAAAAGATATTGTCAAAGATGAATTACTGTTATTGGTTCAAACGAATAAGCCACCTGTGTACGCTACGAAGTTGATGTGATTGCAAAAGCACATTGAATTGATGTGTTGTGCCTTTCTCCCTATTTCTATGAACTCAACTTGATTGAGTTGATGTTTCTTCAATTTGAGAAAGGAGGAGGGTCCTGAAGGTTGAAAATTTGAAAGAATGCATCAATTGTCAGATTGAAGGGAGAGGTAATTGGGTTCTACGACTTGTACAGCCAATTCCGGAATTGGTAGCATCTTTTTGAATCGAATAATTTAATTATTGTATTTGTTCTATTCTATTCTATGAAAACAAATATTGATACGAGACAGAGCAGAGCGTGTGATATATAATGGACAGAATAGCTCAAAAAATATATTATGGAAGGCCTTTTTTAAATACCACACTTTATAAAAATAAAGATTCAAAACTGCACTGAAACTTAGAAATAAGGGATAGGGATAGGATAGAGATCGTGGCGGGCAAGTTTTGTACGTATTGCATCAAAAGTTGTGGGCGAACGGTAGGATGTAAGACAAAAACATGAAGTTAATACCAAATTTAAGCATCAACACCACTCACGTTTGTTTTTATGGGATACGGATATATTTGTGTATGGCTCTGATATAGGAATATTTTCCTCTGCATGGCTGGGATTGGGGGCTGATTTCTTATCGTACTTGCTTTTCTATTGGTAACGGGTGAATTTGTAGGATGAAATTAAAATTAATGAATGAAAATAGCTCCCGAAACAAGGCGTTGTTTGTTGAGTGAAGATGGACAGAAGATAGGGTACAACCGTGGCTGTTTTATTCCCTGTCGTCAGACGTTTAGCTGCAAGAAACCCATAATACCGACAACTGAAAACGTGAAGTTAAGGAATCAGGAAGCTAAAAGCTAAAAGCCGAAGAGGTAGATAAATAAGTTTCATCTTGAGTTTTAAGGATACTACGAATCACGTATCGAGTATCGAAATTGGGGCTATCTAAGTTTAAACAAAAGTGTTGTTGGAGAGAAGCGACTCGTATATTGACAAAATCAAAAATTGATTGCTGACTAGACAAAATGCGAGCTGTTTCAAAGACGATCGAGTTTCAAGTCAACCATCAAATTGTTTTTTTGGTGGTTGTAATGTCTTCAGAAGTCTCTTACTTGGGCTAACCCGGTGGGATAGTAAAGCCATTCAATTGTCGTGGATTTGTCATTATCCTGTACGTTCCATTACGAGCTATATCCACATGTTTTGCGTAGTGTTTGATTGTCATGGAAATATCCTACGAGGATCAAGCTTGAGCACGAGTGCTCATTCGTCTGAGTAGAGCAGTAAATTTTTTCTACGAACCACTGAAGAACAAAATTAGAAAGTATATGACAAATTAAACTGTAATATAGCTATTAATTCATTGATGAATGATTTAAATGTTTTTCTTGAAATCAAATTTTACTAAACCAATTTAATATTTATAACAAAGGTATAGTTGTTAAATATGAAATTTCAATTTCTGCTTGTTTTCTCTTTTCCAAGTCACCTTACAGTAGTGTTGGCATTTCTACGGTCTTTGTACATTTTAATCACAGCGGTTCATTTCCAGCTATCAAATGTTTTCAATGTTGAAGCAACACTCCCTGTATCAATAGGGGTAGTGACCTCTGACCAGCGGGAACAATATCCGTTTTGGTTATTTCAAAAATTTATCAATTATGTTTAGCTAATTATTAATCAATTTTACATCAAATGAAAATATTATCTATAAATTTCTGTGTGAATATTATGGAATTTACTGTTACAGACAAGGACCACTCTTTATATTCAGAGATGCTACGAAACTGGAGAAGTTACACTGCAATTTTCAATATCACATCCTTAACTAGTAAGCTCTTTTTGTTCGCTGGTATAGCGAATTTAAAAAAAATCGCTTGGTGATAAGGGATGTGCTTGTATGGTCTAATCTTCAGTTACTTTTTGAAACAATGAAAGACTGAAACATGTAATCGAAGAACATTCAATGCACCTTGCGAGCAATTGAGGCTGCACTTAGTGTTGGATTCGTAGCAGTAAACTCAATTATAATGATCACCTAAAAAAACTGTTAATCGTCCGAGAAACGTTAGAAATATTGAATAATGGTAGGTATCGTGTTTTCTTAAAACAGACAATGCATTTCATGATATTTATAAGAGGATCAACTAAAACCACCAATGACGACAAAATAAATGCTTCCCAAGAAAGTTGTTTATACAGTTTTCTTTCGTAGTACAGGATTAGTGAAAAGAATTTAGCTTTAAAATTAATGTACTGCAAAAATGACTTGCAATTATTAAGTCAATATGCTCAAGTTAATGTTGTGTCACGATAATTTAATGTCACAAAGAAGACTGAATAATCTTCATGTTAAAATACACACTTTTACCTAATTTGAACATAAATGATTCCTGGTCATTGTTCAACTGCAACATTTGAGTGAATAGTAGAAGCGAGTAATAAATTTTTTGACAGCATTTCGAAAGATGATTGGCTTCTAGCATTTAAATTTTTAAAGTTTAGGATACAGAAATACATTGATCTAGATCAATTCAAATCAAATCATTCTTCTGAAAACACTTGGAATTTTATAGTGTCCCAAAATATATAACATCAAATACGTATAATCAACCTAATTACTGAACTTTGTACCGTCTGTGCATCCATTATAATTTTTCTTTCTTATAGTTCCTGTTCCGAAGTAATATCTTAATATTTAATTTCTTTTGGTTGTGTTGATGCCTATATTAAAACTTAAAACAATTGCCTAAAAAGTTTGACCATATCGCCTGTTTTATAATTGTCGGGCCATCGATTTGGATTGATCCCTTCTCTACTTCCCTTTATCCAAGTCTATCCCGAATTGTTTTCTCTCCTAGGGCAATTCTACGGACGATGTAGACAGGCCTTCTCCGATGGGATTTTCTGATCCCTACCCGCATCCCGATGGAATACTGTTTTTCTTTCGGTGGAACAAAATCGAATTTCGGCTGTCTAGTCAAAGTGCAAGGTTTTTATTCTGTTTGTATTGTGAAAAAATGTTTTCCTTTATATGTAATGGATCGAAATTGTTATAAGGGAGAGCAGAGGAGAGCAGAAACTGGTGTTTATGAGAAACTTACAAAAATAAATGATGCGTTATAAATTGATATTTATTTTTATTGTTTACGAATGATTATATGTCTATTATTCTATGTATTTTCTTCTCATATACTGGCCACTATTGTTTAATGTATACTGGAAATAGATTTTCTATCTCTGATATTACTTTTGATGTAGAAATCGCGGTAGCGAATGGTGTTTACTGGCGCATAATTTTTATACGGATCCAATACGAAATCGTGGTTAGAATCCTTCAAGTAAAATTCCGGATATTCAGTTATCAACCACAGTGAATTATGAAATTAGGTATGGCATGGGCATGATAATTCATCTTATTTGTGAAAATTTATTGCATAACTGAGAGAAAAAAGTTTGATTTTGATGATGTCACATCTACAAGTAGATTTTAAAAAGTAAATGAAGTGAATCTAAAATAATTTAACTTTGTTTTGTTCTTGTAAATGTTGTACCATTTTTTCACTTTCATTGTCATGAGAGTTATTCGTAGTGGTAAGTACAAAATATAGTAGAACTAGAAATAACTTTGAATTATCTAGTATTTTGGCAAATTTCACACGTAATGTCCTAAATACATCGATCCATACAAAAGTTTTTTTTTTTCAATGAAGGTAAAAATTGAGTTGTCACAACTTGTCACTGATAATAATAAACATTTTTATAGAGCCCAGCTCTCCCTCTTTCAATGTCATTTCAAAACGTTTGCGGAAATTTGCGGATTCGGTTTATTTATTTATAATTCAGTAGACACAGCGATTATCTTCATACATACTCACAGAAAACTGTGACTTTGACTTTTATCTTATGCGGATATGAAGGGCTTTGAACTATATTAATTCTAATTGAAAATCTGCATTTCTGAACAATCCAAGCCGATGGATGGATTTTACTGGAGCAAATTTTCAAAATATTTTATTTGATTTTCCTTTTTCAACTGGTATCAACTCTTCAGAAAACTTAATTAAGAAGAAATTCACCCTCATTCTTCTTTTGAATCCTATCAAGATGACTGTCATAAATGTCAAATATTTCTGATTTATTTGGAGAAAATCGGCAGGTCTATTTCGATTGAGTACTGGATACTGGATGCTGCAATGGATATAGCACTGTTATGGGATCCAGCAATGCTGAAGCCAGCTTCTGTTTCAAAGTAAATCAGTCTCAACTAACACCAGTTCTCACGTTTTCGTCGTAGAGTATTTGCGAAATTTTACTTTTTGTAGGTGGAAATAATCCCTCAACAATCACTGTCAAAGTAAAGTAATTCCTATTAAAAGCGGATACTATTGAACATCAAATGATTTAATACACAAGTTTATAAAAAATTAATGATGTTCTTGAATGTAATAATGAATACACATATTTCATATTGACCATCCGAAGCAACTTTACCATAAACTGATTAATACCATTTTGTGAAGATGAGAAAAAAATTATGAGAATATCCTTTCCAAACTAATCGTATAAGAGGACTGTTAGACTGAAGAGTAACTTTTTAATAAAAAAGTCACTTTATTGAAAACAATTTATTCTATTTTCCAACCTTAATCTTCTTTATACTTTACACGCGTAGTGAAGCGAGTTTCCAATTTTTTTTATACCACTCAAAAAAAATATTTCGGATGCTCTGCAGAATAGGCGTTTGTATCTGCCATCACCTTTTTATTTATTTGGAATCGCTTTCCACAATTTTTTTTCGGAGAATGAGAAATAATAGGATAAATTTTCTGCAATATCAGACGAATGAACCGGTGCATTGTCCTGATTAAAAAAAACTCTATGATCTCCAAGAAACGTGGTAATTTTCGACATCAACACTTTTCAACAAATCAACATAATAATAGCTAGTTACGGTGGTAATGCCGTGATTAGTTGAAGAAACTGTTTTTACTTTCTTGAAAACACGTCCTACAAAAAGTCGATTGCATTTTTATTTTCAAGGTATAATGATGTAACCAATTTTGTGATATACTGACACAAAAATTCACTTGGAAAATGTTTAAAGTGATCTAAACGTTTTTAATGTGAGTAAACTGTTCATAAGCATTAAGCAATCGCAGTACCTACCTTGAAGATAGCTTTCTCTTATGTAATATTACAAACAAAAGAGTTTATTTTGGGTCAGTTGAAAGATCCACTCCATTAGCTATCACGTACTCTTATTAGATCAAAAACCGAGTGCAAGAGCACGAATTTCATCAACCCTTTTAGTAGTTACAGTAAATGATGATCTTAGATGTTTAGCATCATACGAAACACTTTCCGAATAGTATTTAATTAATTAATTTTTTTTTCGGTTTTAATTGGTGCACCATAATGTTTATACAATACTAGAACTTTTGTATCTTAATAGATAACAACATGTATATTGAAACGAATCCGTTTGTCACATTTATGTAAAATATTGACAAATTACATTAAGAATTTGGCGGAAATCAACAATGTAAATATCATAGCGAAAGTGATCTCTGAAAAGTCAGTTTTTCGTCATTCAGAAAGCGAGCAATCAAGAGGTGTACGTAATATGAAAAGAAGTAAAACAATAAATTTCCCTGCAGAACAAAGGACTGATGAATACTCCATAAACAATAAACCGAAATTCCTTCCGAACAAACAAGCTCAAGAAACTTATTTGAAAAATGCTGACATAAACATGAAGTTTCATTTACTTTAAGAATTTATTGCGCTTCAACGCCAATTTCATCATACAGGAGGTTTTAGAACATTGTCCCATTTAAAACATAAATTTCCCCTTTTTAAGCAGTAAAGTAGACATACAAAGAATAGAATATGAGCTCCGATGACCTGACTGGGCATCTAAGCATCCTGAAAGAGTCTGAATTATGCTTTACGAAAAGCTATAAAGCTCCGGTAACTCAATAACAATAAGCAAATACAGAAACTACGTTCAAACGTGATTTATTCGATACTGATGGCTCAAAAATCGATTTTAGTCAAGTATATATAGGTATATGTACCCAAGAACTAAGCTCGATATCCCAGGACACAAAACATCCCCTTTTCCTGGCGGAAACATACGTTCAACTACCGCAAACGAAAAATATTCATTCTATAAATCTTGAAAGCAGTTTTCGATGCAGTTCATGACATGATTTTATCAGACCGTCGAATTCATAATTCATCATAAAGTTCACGTCAATTTAGACATGAGAAAAATTGCTGCAAAATGGATCTCCAAATGTTGACCGAAAGCATGCAAGGGTAGAAGCATCGTGTTCGATTTGGGCTCGATTTGAAAATGATGTAGACTTCTTGAACCGAATTGTTACTATGGATGAGACTTGGGTACATTTCTACGATCCAAAAACAAAGCAAGAATCGATGGAATGGCTACACTCTGATTCTCCAAGACCTAAGAAGCTTCATGTCCAAAAATCTGCTGGAAAAGTTCTTGCTTCAGTTTTTTGGGATTGTCATGGAGTAATCATGATTGATTTATTGGATAAAGGTAAAAAAATAACTAGAGATTACTATTCGACATTACTAAAAAGACGGGGAAAGCTATCCAAAAGTGTTTTGTTTTTGCAGGACAACGTCCATTCGTTATTTAGGGTTTGAATTACTAGAGCACACTCCTTATTTACCAGATTTGGCTCCTTCCGATTATAATCTCTTTCCTCTACTGATAAAAGTTTAAAAGGTCGTAAATTTTCTTCCAACGAGGAGGTAATAAAAGCTGTGGAGATCTGGTTTGTAAGGTCTAGAGATGTTGCAGGTTCGCTGTAATAAATGTATCCAATTAAGAGGAGAATATTTTTTGTTTGGTTCTATAATAGGCTAAGAATTTTTCAATATATCCTCATATGTGAATACACACCCGCCAATATACATAAGTTTTCAAAAAATTACTATCTGAACCTGAAAGCCAAAGATTCCAAACACTAAAATCACTTTTGCCAGTAGATATTGTTCATCTGAAGTTGCGCATAAATAAGTGGTTACTTGTTCTTCCGTTAGTACCGTAGACTTGTTTGGTACATAGCCCACAGCTTGTCGCTTCAAAGAAGTAATAGCTTTTGGAAGTTTTGTGTTGCCAGCAATTTCTTTTATAGCTTTACAATTGTTTAGCTTTGATAACCAACTCCATAACATGAAAGATTTCATATTCTTGGCTTTTTTACCAAAATAAACTGGAATAATATTATTCTTTACAGTTTTAACTATTTTAAGATCTCTCCATTCCATAAAAAATTAATACTCGTGTTCATATCGTGACCTGGATTTTGCTGGTAACAATATGCACTGGCTTGTGCGGCTAGCTCTAGGTACTATATTTTTAGAGATATCTGGATTGTCTTCTGGTACATTTCTTAAAACTAACACGAATTAAACTAACAAACAATGCCGATAATAAATATATCGTTGCTATGAAAATGATAATCATGTTTGGTAGTAATACGATGTGATAATGTGATAATTTTGAGAATGAAGTGTTCTAAATTTGTACAATAAGAAATATCGTTCATTACACGTTCAAAAATAGATTTTTCTGTGCTTGCATGACTTGTCACGCAAGTACGGAAAAATCCTTATTTCCAGACACCTAAAAAAATGGATGGATGAGTAATTTCGCGAGACCAGCATCTCGACTGTACCCCAATTAAAATTACAAATGTAAACGTTATCACATCTTTAACTTAAGGTATTTTGATAAGATTAATACAAGTAGACAAAATTATTCAGCTAGTATAAACAAGTTTATTAAAAAAATTTATTATCATAGCCTATTTTAAATGTGGTTAACAAAAAACCACCCTTCTAAAGTTGTTAAGTATATGAACAATAATTACAAGACATTAATTCTATGTATCAGCATATATTTTATAAATATAGCTTTCAAAAAGTTCTGTCGTACTGCAATCATCTGAATTATTGAGTTCTTGTTGAAATACATATGTTACGCTTTCATGTTCAATGTTCGCCTAAGTTAAAATTCATTTCTACAATACGAAAGTTTCTTTTCGAACTTTCCACACATTTCATATCTGTCAAAGTATATGTATTCCAGTTTTTATACAAAGGGCTTCGTTTATATGCAGGTTTTTGAAGCTAAAAGTTTGTCAACCTCTCACTTCACATATTTAAAGTAGTGTTAACAAAAAGAAATATATTTTGGGGGGATATAGTATTCGTTATACCAGTTAGAAGTATCGCTTGATTATGTAATTCCAATATTGAGAACAGGTAATTTCCTCTAGGTATCACAACAGATATTTTCAGCCTACCTATTCAAAAATAAATAGAAGTAAACAGAAAAATACGTTTATGTGTAAATGATATTGAATTCTTTTCAAATTTATTTATTCAGACGGGAGGGCTGGAGACATGCGATCATAAAAAAAATTATCTTAGACGTATTTTTAACATTATCAAAATACGTAAAAGATTTGCAATCGGACCCAGTTATATACGAAACGTCTAACCCTCATTGATATGAATGAGGGTTAGACGTTCTTCAGCTAACGAAATTAAGTAAAGGATGAAAATAAACAGGCTTGAGGACCGTTTCAAATAGATTAGGTTACGAAAATGACAAATTTATTCCTTCTACTCGTACATTATTGTACGATATTTCTACTAAACCATCCAACTTTATTATGAATTTTCATTGAAACATACTACAATATTGTGTAACCTTAAGCTTTACTGTAAATTATTTTTCAAGAGGTAGTATTCGGCCAAAATTATATACAAGTGATACCGAGATAAGGAAAATAATTAATATTAAATTCGACGCCACCAGCTTTTCAACGAAAGAGAATTTGAAAATACAGGAAATACCTTATGTGGAATGAAGGTTAATTAAATTAATGAAATGTCTAAAAACAACATTCCCAAGAATATAAATTGCTGGAGTCAATCAAAAACATTGGCAATGATACGAGGTCTGGCTATTAAATAACGAAACTGTGCGCCTAGAGGGCGCCCTAGGCGGGTGGGGTAGAAGACGAGTAGTGCGTTGGGTATCTAGATATCTTGTTTATGCACGTCCCAAAACACGTTTTCGTCACTATTATAGTATTTGTGAAGAAGCGGTTTGAAACGAACGAACGAAACCATGTGTGACGAAAAACAAGAGCCATGTAGCAATCTCAAATTTCTCGTTAAATTGAAAAAAAACTCCGACTGAATGCTATAAATTGTTGTAGAGGCCTATGAATACAATTCTCTCTCCCTCGCGTGTTTTTGAGTGGTATAAGCGCTTTAGTATTTAGTATCGTGATGACTGAATGGGTCTATAAGATCAGACTCTCAACCGGACTTACTATTTGTCAGTTTAGGCAACACTGCGAGAACAAGTTCGTAAAAAACTGCCCGATTTTGCACCAAGACAACAAACGTGCCCATAACTTGCTATATATTAAGCAATATTTGGCCAGTAACCGCACTCTAGTGCTCAAACACCCGCCGTACTCATCAGATTTGGCACCGTGCGACTTTTTTTGTTTCCGAAGATAAAATCTGCTTTTAAAGGGATCCGATTTGAGTCAATGAAAGCGGTAAAACAAAAGACGCCAGAGCTCCTAAAGGCACTCGCCAAAGAAGACTTCCAACACTGCTTCGATCAATGGAAAAAACGTATAAGAAGGTGTATGGTGTAGGGAGGGGAGTATATTGAATGGGAGCATAGAGTAGAATAATTTTTATAATAAAAACTTTTCTCATAACCAGTCTCATCATTTAATAGCCAGACCTCGTATCTTTATTGAAAAAACTCGCATTAAATGCTAGAAATAAATGCAATGTTGCGTAGTTTTTTATTGATATAAAAGCAAATTATCATAAAAAAGGCAGTAACAACCTTTTATTATACAAGGTGTCTCAAAATAAAGTTCACCTTTGTATTGCTTATTACGGGAATTTCGACTATTCGGAGAGGCACCGAAGGTAAATCTATCGGTAGGCTGGCTCTTGGAAATTTAGTGGCTATGGAACGGTAATACGATTACTGTAGCACGTAGAAAATTCTGCAAGAAATTCAAGAAAAATCACAATATATAAAATATATAAAATATATATCAATAATATATCAAATTGTTGTTCAAATTAATCAGAATTTATACATTTTCAATGCTGGACAAAAGTTTTTTTAAACAACATCAGGTTTATAAAAATTGGCTAAACAGAACTGTACTTCAAGCATTTTTCACTCATCCCCGCCTCTTATTTGTAGAGAAAGACTTGAAACTGAAACTTGTGGAATAAAAAACACGCAGATTTTTTTGAAAAATTCGATTGACTCTACTTGATAATATGCAATTTTGAAAATTTTGCATTCCTAATTCCATATTTTCAAATACGCCCTCTATTGGTGGATCTAAAATTCTGAAAATAGTGTTTATGTGTTTCTCAGGGTCACTTTTGTTATATTTTTTTTTCCATTGAAGCTGTAATATAACCCGATCCTGAGATATGGATGACGCCCGTTCTGAGTTGACCATCCGGTACGTTAGTATATATTCAAATAAATATTAACTTTACTCATTACCGGATTTTTAAGCAAATTATTCGAAAATAATAATACAATAGAAGTAACTTTCCATTACAGATGTTCATAATATACTTTCTCAACTTTGTCATCATCAGTATCCATTATTTGAATCACGCCAATAACTTCCAATGCATTTTGAAAAAAATGTGTATTTTCCAAAAAAATTTCTATTTCTTATTATCATCTCTCATTATTTATCTTAAGTAACTGTTATAGCTCCATCATTTTTCTATGTCTTATTCAGATACTACAACACACACAATGAAATAATCAATTATTATTATTATCAAAAAGTACTGAAAAATGTTTTTTTAAATGTTTTATTCAAGATTCTTCCAGCTGAGCACTGCTAATTAATGGGAATTTGGAAAAATTCATAATCCTGAACCGAATATGAGAACTCTGAGAATGGGCAGTAATTATTTTCCTATGAATAAATATTTCATTAACAACAGAAGTTGTATATCAATACAGAAAATACCGCCAATTATACTCGGCATATATTATTCCATTTCTATTTTTTCTGTTTTTAAAGTTTTTTGCAGGCCTAATTGAACCTAAATCCCAATTAGAATATAATATTGAGTCCAGAGCTAATTGAAATATAATAATTATAATGAAATAGAATCTTGGATAGTGGAATTTTTTCAATAGAGCTTTATTAGAATAATAAATTTAACACATAAATTATTCAAAGATCTCTAATATATTACTCAAAGCATTGATCTTTAAAATCGACATCGACATATTTTCAAGGCACAAAATAAAATGTTGGCAAAAAGTTTCAACTGGAAGGTAGATGACGTCGGTGAGGATGGCATCGGTTGCAGGTCGCATAAAGATGTCGATGACGGTGACGGCAACAGTTTTAAGTAATTTGTAGAGCAGAGAAACTTTTTACCATCGAATAGCGGAACCATAATGTATTAGATTTCAAAACCTTACTTAGGTCTGAAAAATACGCCAGAAATACCTCTTCCTTATAAGTTTTGGCCCCTTTCTCCTTATACCATGTAACAAAATGGTCGTATTGATTCTCATACTTTAGTCTGGATTTGGCAGGTAACAGCTCGGAATTAGCTTCCTTTGCAGTCTTCAAAATGGCTTCGGGAAGTTCTTCCTCGGTTGATGATGAATTAATATTATTGTATCGGATTCGGTTTAATGTGGTTTAATTTAGAAGAAGATTGTTCTTATTCGGTCACTTCCAAGACGTTTTGAACAACTTTGACGTTATAGTTTTAGCACTAGTGGGAGAAAGTGACACTTTCAAAACTAAAATGCGTGTGGGAAAGTGGGTTAAAGCACACGGTCGTAGAAAAAATATGTTTTTTGTTTGGCCAGTGGCGGCTAGTGACTTCAATAAAAGGTAGTGCCATAAATCTAATTAGATTTTTTCATCATCTATGGAAAACGTTTGGGCTTTTGAACGAATTAAATATCAACCCATCTATTATTAAAGAAAGTAACTCATAGACGGTCATAGACTTCTAGACAAAAAATAATTAACAATTAACAATTTTCCATGTAACTCTACAATAATAAAATTATCGTCACGAAAATAAATATTCAAATTTAGAACTCTTACGATATATAAAATCCATTCGGTGGTCTTTTCACATAAAATATGTCAATTACTCGTTTATTGAAATTGTTTTTCGGCAGACAACATTTCCAAAGCAGACAATATATCTTCTTTTATCACATTTCTTAAGAAAGTTTTAATTCTTTTCAACATAGAAAAACCGAGATTGGCCTTATCCCTATATGAGCCTCAATTCTCTTGAAAAATAATAAAAATTTTGTCATGAAAAAGACAAGGAACAAACTAAATAACACTAAAACCAGCTTTTTAATAAATAACTGTAAATTTTATTAAGAAAAAGATAATATTTTACTTTCGGGGCTATCAAATAAGGTGGATATTTTTTTCATAATCATAATCCTCGACTTTAAATAGGTTAGTAACTACCAGGTGACCAGAAGTCTTGAATAAGTTCAGTTTTTTTTTATTCCTAAACTGTATTATTCTAGTCTGTGACGACCCTGGCGATCTCTAGTAGACTATTTATTTCATATATTATCTGAGTTCTTTGAGGAGATCTTGAAAAAAGAGAACAATTTCCTCATTATTCCTTGAACTCTATTCAGAACATCATTCATGACTGACTTGGACAATAGGTTTGTGGATAGCTTCAATAATTTCAAAAAACTGGACTCACGGAGTTCCAGAACCCTCCATAAGCCTGCTGGTATGGATGTAGTATGTCATAAGCATCTTAAGTTTTGATATATAACAACATCATAAAGTTTGACATTTTCAATGATGAACATACTCAGAACGTGTTGATATACGATTGGTATTTCAGTTCAGATTTTCTGTGACTTTCGATGTGGATGTGTGCCGATCAACTAGCTTCGACTTTTGGTAATGAAGCCACCGCGTTACGCACGAAAGTCTTCCAAAATCAGCTGAAATTGTGCCAGAAAACGTGGAGACTGTGAATAAACTGATATTGTAAGATCATCATGTGACATACCGTGAGATGAGGACATACTTGGGGCATTAATTCCACTCGCATAAAGATTTGACATAATTTGACAAACGCTCAAAAAAAACTCGTGTCGATTGGTGGAAAGAAATGCTGAAAATATTCAATCGCAATGCTTCCAAAAACGTCTAGAAGATCCATGATTTGTTCAAATAAAGTTTTTCCAGATTATATTCAAATGAAACAAGTTTCGTGGAACAATAGTTTTATAGAATATAAAAATTGATAGATAAACTATAATACTCTCTATCCTTAATCTTTGTTCCCTCAATTTCCTACTTTTAATGTGAGCCTGTCGAAGAAACAACTTTGTTCTTAACAATTTTCGCTCAAATTTGGAATACCTATAGTTTAACTATTTAGATTTATGCTACATATATAATACATATTTTCTCAATCAATCATCCTGTGTTTTACAATCCTTTCAAGCTGTAAAAAATGTACCACAATCTTTCAAAAGGATTGTATATTTAGGAACTCAAATACAAGAATATCTTTAAGCACTATATAACGAAAAACAAAAACCTTTCTAAGGTTAATTATGCGTATGTTAACATTTAATGGACCGCAATAAATTTCTCATAGTTAATTATTTTCTTGATGAAGTATATTTCCGGAACAATGAAATTAATAGCCTTTTTTATTTTGATCTATATTTCCGATCTCGTCATTCATTATCCTTCGAGAATATGCGATCAAACGCCGCCTGCTGCGATGAAAAATGGACTATCCTTTTTTGCTTCTACTGCTCCAGATCGTTCAAGAAATTTTCACATTATGTGAGAAGTAGAAAAACGAGCCGGATAATATATTTTTTTAGTTAAACAAATTTGATTCAGAAATACAATTATATTGATATCTATTTGATGCTTCATTATCAGTATTGATAATAATTATATTATCAGCCTCGGAAAATTTACCGTCATGATCTGTTGGGTCTACTTTCTAGAAAAGCAGATATTTGTTGCAGGAATCTGTCAATATCACAATAGATATGAATGATTAATTAATGTTTTTCATCTTTGAATATGACAAAATGCTTTAAACTGAATTTTTTTATAGAATTAGGTTTATATAAATTGCTAGAGGTATAGGAATGAATTTGTGAGTGCGAGACTTAATGTTTAGTTTTCAACTAACTTCCCCAATTGCAATTTAATTTATCAAAAAAAATATTAAGGATATGTTGACAAATATTCAAAAAAGGTGCTTCTACAGTACAAATTGGAAAATTAGACGTGTTAAGTAAGTAGTGAAGAGTGGTACATAATAGTAATTGAGAAATAGTAATAAAAAATATTCAAATATGACACTTGATTTGAAATGCACATAAATTCTGGAACAATTGATGAAAAATCATTCAAATAATAAGAGGTATATCCACAATTAAAGTTACGTTTCTATTTCTATCAAAAGCTGCGCTACGATTGCAGCTCCAAGCATGCGCCGAGGCTGCCAGATCTGAGTTTTGTATTCTACTCAACTCTACATAAAAAAAATCGGACTCTTAGATTTGATCTTATAATTTTGTCGAATAAATTAATCTTTTCAATATATGGTAAGAATTGGTTAATTTATAGGTTATTTAAACAAAATCTGTCAAACGTGGATAATTTTTATTGATTATTTACAAAGAAATTAAACACAATTAGCACATTTTTAAAAAAACTTTATTCTTTTTAAAATTAAATTCTGGACGTACTCCACCGGCATAGCATCCAATTATTCTCGAATAGCAATTTGGAGCACTAGGAGGAGGATGACAATGACTAACACTCTCTAAATTATCCCACAACTGTTCTATGGAATTCATATCGGGAGATCATGCAGGCTGGTCCAGAACTGTGGTTCTCACTTGCTCCAAGTTTTCGGTAACAATTCTGGTGGTATGTGGACGAGCACTAAAATGAATTGCTCATCAATAAATTTAGCAAATGGGATAACAGTCTCTATGAGGACTTCCTCGATGTACCCCCAAGTAGCCAAAGCTCCATTATTTATGAAAATCAGTTCAGCTGGGCGTGTAAATTAATTTTACCGCAAACCATAACTAAACTCTTTTCAAAAGGCCGTGATTCATTGAGCAAATGGCACCCCTGGTTGTCTCCACACTCCGTCTCGATCGACTGAGTGATATAGATCAAACCGAAACTCATGCGTGAATAAAACAGTTCCCCATTGCTCCAGGGTCCAAAGAGATTACTACTAATAATCGCTTCATTCTTTGATGCCTTTTCAGGAGTTGGGGCCCTGTCCCGGGTCGCCTTGATACGATTCATGCTCCCTCAGTCTCTGCACTTGTTTTTAGAGTCACTTCAAGTCTTTCCCGAACCCCAGGAGTCGTTGAATGTCGGTCTCTCAATATCGACAGCGTAATAAATCGATCGTCTACTGCCGTTGTTCCCTTTGGTCGTCCTATCGTTGCTAACAATCTCCCGGAGACGCCGGAGTGCATCCTGAATGGTAGACTTCGCTACCCCAAGCATGTACCGTAAGCTCCGTCCTTCTCTGGCCAAGGCATCAGCTGGGGTTATCTCAAAATTACCATTATTCTGAACCAAAATAAAAAAAACATGTCCATTAATCACAGAAAAGGCTTGGTTAATAAATGAAAGATGTTGAAATGTGCGACAAGTGAATCAATTTCAAGACAGATAAATCAAATCTTAGTTTTTTATAAATATTTACTAATTCTGAAGGGATTAGTTCAATGGACTTAAACAGTATATTCTCTGTAATACCTAGAATACCCACAAAAACAAACACATTGTTGAAAATTTGCTTTTAATAAGACACATTTGAAGTGTCCGATTTTTTTGCTGTTGAGTGTATATATGTATTGATATTGAATCTGATTGTATCTATCTTATCACACCTGTCTCTCATTTCTCTCTTTTTCCTTCCCCTACTTGTGTCCATTTTATCATAAAAAAATTAGTTATTCGCAATAGGTACGATTGAACCATATTAAAAACACCATTGATTTTTGACAAAGGCACACAAGAAGTTAAAAAAAAGTACAAAAGCCACTTGTTTATTATTTTAATCATCTGGTCTTTTTTCGCCCAATATTCATGTGTAATAGAAAATATTAATTGTTCTTATTTTTTTAAGCGTTAACATAACTTTATACAAGGTGTCCAAAAAGAGTATCGGGTATTTGTTTTTGCGCCACATTCGAAACGGAGCGACGAAAGGGAGCGGGAAAGGGGTTCGTGGCGTCCGCCATTTTGTGGAGTTTTAGTCACGATGAAACAGTACTCGAGGACTTATCGTGCATTTTGCGTACGAGCGTATTATCCGAAAGCGATTTAACAACTTTGAAAACATACTGTTCAGCGACAAGGCAAATTTTCACCTGAATGGTCATGTTAATAAGCAGAATTGTCGGTACTGCGCAGTCGAGAATCCGAGACGAAAGCATGAACGACCCCTGCACGGCCCAAAGGTCATTGTTTGGGCCGCTATGTCGGCTAAAGGAATTATTGGTCCTTATTTTCACGTAGATCAACGAGGCCAAACAATCAATGTGAATAGTGACCGTTACTGCGATATGTTGCGAAATTTTTTGGTTTCAGAGCTGCAGGAGTTTGCAGGTTTCAACTCAAGAACGTGATTCAGGCCACTTGCCATACCTCGAATGACTCAATTGAAATTGTGAATGAATTATTCCCTAATAAAGTCATTTCGCGAAGGGGTAACATCACGGGCCTCCCAGAAGCCCCGACCTTAGCCCGCTTGACTATTTTGTATGGGGATACCTTGAAAGTAAGGTTTATCAAAATAATCCAACGAACCTAACCTAATTGAAGGAAAACATCAGGTCAGAAATGGCAGCAATATCAAGAGCTTTGTGGCGACGTGTTATCGCCAATCTTCGTTCCCGTTTAGAAGAGTGCCAACAACGTAACGGTCATCCTTTGGATAACATCATCTTTTCCAAATAATTTTCCAATTCATATGCTATCAAAAAACAATAAAAGTTTTTATTTCTTATAAATATTTTTTGTTTACTTGAATTTACAAATACCAGATACCCTTTCTGGACACCTTGTACTTATGTCTTTTATCAATTACAATCGTCGACAACTATCAAGGATTTTTACCTAAGGAAAGATATTGCAAAAACCATAGAAAGAATATAAAGGTGCTGAAAATACGTGGTTAGGTTAGGTTAGGGAAAATTTTTTTCATCCCTTCTCCTTGCCAGACGCCAAAAATTCCTTTAAGGTACAATCATCTAGTGTTTGATGAAGTATCTGGTACAAATTTATTAGTAAAATTACTTATTCAATCAATCCGTGACCTCAATATGTGAGACTGAATTATTTTTGACGGAATCATCAATGTATCCCTTAGTCACAATAGATTATCGTCAAGCGCCAGTATCAGTACAAGTAGATCCTCACTAATATCTAATTATAAGATTGTCGAAGAGCGAAAACACACTGTATCTATATAAATTACAGACTGTTATGATATTACCAACAGTGCTCGAAACTAATTAATGCTAATTCTTGCTTAGTGATATTTTGAAATTTAGTTATTCGTCCATACATATTATTAATTGCTTCAATTGCTAAAAAGCAGTTGAATAATTAATACACAAATTAATAGGAGTGGATGAAATTAATTACTTAGCTTCAACCGTTGCATTTTATGAGGTTTAATTATGTGTGAGGTATGGAGTAACTATCAAAGGTTATCTCGATGTATATTAACCTATTACAAGTAAATAGTAACGATACATCACCACTTTAAACAGAGTATAAAAGCACCTCAGCATCGGCTAGTAGTCCCCCATAGCTATTTTGTAAAACAATGAATATTGTGAGGAAAGAAGTTTTATAGATATTTCGATCTTTTTTAATGAACTTGTATATGTCGAAATTTCTGAATATACTAAACTTCGGTGAAGTAAAATTTATGTTTTATACTTATTATGCGAAACTTCCCTTCATATACAGACTATACTTAAACCAATGTACAAGGTACATTATATTGAAATGAATGTTATGGATGTCACATCAAACTAGCATTTACTACATTTCAGTTGAACGAATGTTTTTATGCGCAGCCTTATGTTCCCCGATACAAGAATCCAATCGTATGCAATCACATCGTGCGAGAAGAACGTCTGTAGAATCTATACTGACAACCTTAAGACGAACAACGCTTTTGGAGGTTCCATTTGCATTTCCAATGTAGATAAATCGCTATTGTTCACTTTCTCTTCTCTGTATTTACCGTTAACTTGATAGCCTCATAAAAAGCACTAGAATGGATGGAAATGGTCTTTAAAGTAACAAATAGAGCACAATCTGGAATTGGTTAGTACTATTACGTGTACAAAATTATCTCGATAAGAACAGAATAGTTTAACTGTGGAATTTGATCAAAAATCTACAACAATTGTTCTTGTAGAAGGTCATTCGAATCGAATCATAGGAAACGAAATGCTGATGTAATAAAAAAATAAGTCTAGTATACATTTTTTGACTTTCTTTATATTCTTATATATAAACACATGTTTATGAATGTGTCAACCTATCATCCTTAATCTAAAAATATTCGTTGAAATACTCTATAATGTGCTAAGGTTTAATATTCGTCAATTCCCATTCAATAACCAATATCTTGTATCAAATTTCATTTACATTTTGTAATCTTTGTGGGTAGTTTATATTTTCAAAATTCAAAAAAAAACGTTGTTTTGGTTTTACATTCGAAAGATCCAGATCTAGGCCTATGACTTTTATTTTCTCATCGGTGTTGCGCTCCAATTCGATTCTATCTCACTAACATACTTTAAAGCCACGTCCAATCATTCTTTCTTTGATCTCTCCCTTTTTCTTGTACTTTTTCTCCTTCTTCTTCAATTACCCTTTTGCAAATATATTTCCTGGCATCTTTTTAGTATGCCCTAACCATTTTACTCTTTAGGCTTTTATGTATCTTGTTACTGATGGATATAAAAAAATAATAAGAGAAACTTGCTCTAATATTATAAAAAGGAAGTCAAAATTTGTCGTAATCAATTATTTCGTTATTATTTATACCAGACATCGTGAGTAATAATTAATAAATAAATTAGTAAACTCCAGCTGGGGTATAAAATTTGTGTCAACTAGTATAATTTGAACATATTGAGTCCTATGAGAATATGTTATATGGAAAAAGATGAAAATCTACTGCAATGACACAAAATTTATCCTGACCTTAATACACTGATTTTGTGTAACAGAAGCATTCTCATGAAATAATTCCCCTAGAAGATCAGTCAATCTCTGGTATTGTGCTACACTATCTCTAACTTTGACGAGAGACAGTGTATTTTCTTAAATGCAAGCCATATTTTACGTAGTCTGGTTTTTATTTCTTCCACTAATCTCAAAGAAAATGTGCGCACAATCTTTTTATTAACACGCTTCTATTAATTTCCTCTGAAAGTTGATTTGTGAGTTTGTGTTTTGTTTGTAACTCTCCTTTATACTAACACCTAGTGAATTATTACTGTTAGTATATCCCACCACTTTAATTGCTTCCCTTTGCCGAGTGGGCTAAGGCGCACTGACGGATTCATCAGTCGTGGGTTCAAATCTCGTTCACGGGATGCTTTTTCGTCAATTTTTTTAGAAATTATGACTTCAAATGTTTTTTTTAAATCGAAACAAATTTTACAAATATCTGCCTTCTATTGGAGATCTATTATACTAACTGCAACTGTTATTCTTTAGAATTTAACACCTGCAATTTTATTATGTTGTTCGAGAATTTTACATCCCTACATAGATGCACCCCCTGTAGAGTTTTAAAATATTAATGACTAGAACTTGTCGGAAAATTTTATTTTTGACAAAAAATTGAACTAAGAAGGAAAATAATAAAAAGTTTGACAAACCAAAATATACGCTTTCATAGCTTATGAAACTAAAAGAGAAAAATAAGTATAATAATAAACCTAAAAGAAATACTTTTGAAATGAAAAAAGCGTCGGGCGTTTGATGCTTTTTTCATCACAATACTATTATTTTTCATTCATTATTGTTTTAAGCTTATTTAAAACTTATTTTCAACTTTCGTTTGGTTAGCTTTAAAAGTATGTTTTTCGGTTATTTCAAACTATATTTATTAATTTCGTGATTTATCCATTTCGACGCAAGCGTGGGTAGCAAAAAGATTGAGTATAACCATTCGACACCTTAGGTCGACATCGACTTTTTCGTTTTACGCCGAATATCACTTATATAAACTTAAGAACGAGGCCCTTCACTCCAATATATTTATTTCACTATCCCCAGCCCCAATTTCTACGGTATCTCGCTCATTTCAATATATTTTCCTTTTATGTTGAGATCAATAAAAGTTTTTCTTAGGCCACGAGGAAACGATATGTGGTAAAAGCAATCAGTATTTTGAAAATTTGACCTGGTAAGATCTTTTATCGCTATTAGTAAATTTTCTTTTCTTTGTATTACGCAATTTTGAAATTCTTGATTTATTTGGTTTTGATGTATCTTCAGTAACTAATTTATGTTATCCTTTCATTGTTCAAGTTATATAAACCGTAGAAACATTATTTTTTTAATAATCTTTCGTTCCAATTTGGCATTTGAATGAATTAAACTCACCTCAAAATAAAGAACACAAAGCAGAAGCGTATAGGGAAGCCCAAAACATGACGATTTACTTCATAATAAGTTGTATCCTGGTGGAATAATAGTGCGTATAAGTAGGACCCCAAATTTGATACAATGTATGAGACTGTTAAGGACCTCCAGCAATAGAAAGTAAATGACGAAATTTAACAGAAATTTTTTGTCGGTTGGTTTATAACATTTTATTTTTATACCATGGATAGTTTAATTCTAAACTATTTATATTTCTGTAATTTTTCATGAAAATTTGTCATTTTCAAGAAAAACTCGAATAATCAGACAAAGTAACAAAAATATCAATAGTAGGCTATGAATTTATACATAGCAGTAGAAAATATTAAGCTTATGGTCTGGCGGACTATTGCGCGCAAAGATTTGTATCAGAGTAGTGGAAATTTGTTAAGAAAAGTATATCTAAAGAGACAAATGAAGTGTGGTCAACATTGGGAATATAATGTTATAATGATGTAGCAAACAACGATTTTCAATCAACTAATTTTCATTATTAGTTCGTTATTTGTTTTTTAATTCTTCCAAATTTATTATCTCTCTTGACACAATGAAGCTTTGCAGTAGAAAATTGAATTATGACTCGACTAATGCCTTTAAAAAAATCTTATTCGTACAATACGATCTTAACAGATAGTGTAAATTATCACCATATCTCTCTGTATATGTCTCAGTATATGTGCTGAAAAGTTTCCGCCATTTTAATGTCTATGCTCCTCTTGGAGAGATATTTTTATTAAATAAATTGATTTATAGAAACTACTATTGGATTTTCCCTTATTTATGAAGAACCGATACCAAAGAAATCTGAAATTATTATTCCAACACAGCAAACCCTTTTGTTAAAAAACAACTTACGAAGTTTATTTTCTTTTTAAGCCTTATAACTTTCCAGAAACTAACGATACAAACGTTCACAAACTTCGCATTTTCCAGTTCACTCTCAACAAAAACTTTCGGCTAAATTAAAAAGTTGGCGCGAAAAATTTCGGTTCGTAATTGAGGGCGTGACGGTACGCGAAAATTGTTACGAAAGCTGTTCGCCAAACGCGCTTCTACAGATTCGGTACAACTGAAGACTGTTTGCCGCCTCTACTGATGCCGGAGATTCCCGGTAGACTTGCAGGATAGCGCACGCCCCTATGGACAAGGTTTAGTTGGATGAGAAGGCGTACGATGTAACATGATGTCTCATAAACAGTCTGGAATAAATTTGAAGAAATTTTAAAGATAATTCATATTTATGCTGTTTATTCGATATTTATGCGGCTTTTATGTACATCCTATTTTTTCTAAAAATATATGTAATGCCTAAATGCTCTTGATTTTAGGTCTCTTCTGTTCTAAAATTAGTTTTTTTAATAATTTTTTGAAGATAAAATTTATATTATGGAATCAGAAGATTAAAATAATAGAATGATGAAATTATTAAACGATGGGACAACTTACAAAAAAATCAAACAAGACCCAAGATGAATTCCTATCAAAAACAAAATAATTATCTAATTCGATCTTGGTAAGAACAACTTTTTATTTCGCCATCAGATGCAAAAAAATTTGAAATTCACAATGCCTTACCCCCTAAAATATATGGTTTACCAAAGCTGCACAAGCCTGACATTCCCTTTCGACCGTATTCAAACTCCTCTTACCCCATTATCTAAGATGATCTACAAAAAAAGCTCCATTATTTTATTTTATTATTAAAAACATCTCACAAAGAGGGAAAAATTCATGTGTACGAGTAATCGGCACGGCTTAAAGATGTGGATTGATGAAAACCTTGTTGTAAACGCACAACAGTTCTAGGAACTCTTTTCAGAGAAATTTGACAGAAAATTTGAGGCTGCGAAGTTTCTTCCTCGAGCTCTGTATCACAATCAGAAATATAAAGAACGAGTTCAAACAAGTCGTGCTCTGAATGAACATCTTAGGATATCCATATTGTCTGTCAATTTTCTTTGTTGATTAGTCTTGCTGCTCTGCAAAACAAACACGCCATCGTCATCTTATCTATAAAAATGTGGCCAAGAGAAATTTAACATCAAAACATTACTGATTTGCTTTTTTTATGCCAAGAGCGTAGTTCAAGCAGAGTTTACTCCCTCAGCTTAGCGCATCAAACTCACCGTTTTTATTGAAGTGTGAAAAAGATTGCGCAACACTTTTCGTCAACATAGTCCAGATTTACGACGGGTATACGACTGGTTCTTTCACCTTGATAATACACCTTGCAAACACGCTTATCTCCGTTATTTCTCAGTTTTTGATCTCGTTTCTTACGTCTAGCCTCATTTGACTTTTTCTTATTTCCAATAATCGATGGAGTCATGAAAAAGCTGCGGTTAGGCGATGGTTTAGAAATGGGTAACAGCAAAATCAAAATCCGATGCTATGCCGATGACGCTACAATATGTATTGGAAATGAAGATGATCTCCAAAGATTATTAAATGCTTTCAATCTCACAAGAAAACATTAGATGCAAATCAGAACAAGAAGATCAAATAATACAACAGTCTATCTAATCTAAGTACTTTGGAATTAAAATAACCAGTTATGGAGACGTAGGAGACGAAGTTAGAGGTGAAGTAGCTAGAACTAATAACGTCGCAAGATGTCTTCTGAATGTACCGTGGCGTAACAAAGCCACAGTCAGACTTATAATGACGTATACATCAGAAACAAGACCAGAAATATCAAAGACGAAATAATTCTTGGAGACTACGTATCTCGAGAAAACTACTACTAAACCGAGAAAGAAGTGAAAATCAAACCATCATGTGAGGTAAATAACATCAACGGATAGGTATTGCAGCGGAAGAAACATATATGTCGAACTACAAGCCATAGACTGTTAAAAATATTAAGTGATAAATCTCCAATCGGAACACGGGGTAGAAGTCGACCATTAAAGAGGTGGAATGACATCCCCAAGCAAAAATGAGAAAAGATGTCTGTGCTAATGCAAAATCAATGTAATAAATGAATTTATTTTAATACAACTGTTACAAAACATACTAAAATAAATAGAATCTTGAGGTTTCTAAACATCGCAGTTGTATTGTTGGTTTTTATCCTTTTTTATTCACTTGTTACCTGAAAATCGAAGAAAATTTATAAAACAAAGCATTCAAAGGCTTTTTTGTATATAGTCTCAACTATATGAACTTCCTTTCTGCTTTGTACCTGTAAATTTGTGGCCATTGCCATTCTTTTCGAATCGTTTTCTGATTCCAGTAGTTCTGTCTACTAGTTTGATTAAAAATTTGATTCTATCCCGTGAAAACCTATAATTCATTCTACAAATTTCATTTAGTCAATAGGTTGATTTTGGTTCTCAGAACAGAATTAATCACAGTTCGTTACAAGCTTTTTGTTTTTATTTTCGCACTTCTTACTTTCCTCAGTCGTTCTCTCTTTACTTAAAGATATCCTAGAATCCTATTAGACAATAACTTGAGAACGATTTGTGAATAAAGAGTTTAATTGAGCTTTTACACGAGGTATAATTAAAAGTATGGTCACATTTTTCATTTGAAACATATTAAAAAGAAAAAGAACCATATTTGAATTAATCTCATGCAACGTACTATCTTTGTATAATTGAAAGGCTTCTTCTGGACTGCCCTTCACCTAATCGGTTGTAATCAATCATTTTTTATTTTCTAATTGATTTAGTTGTTGCATAGTGCTAAATCTGGTGGGTAATGTGGACTTGAATAGACAGGAATATTTGGAAAAATAGGAAAAAGCAAGATAAACTCTTGTCCATTTTTTAGATCTCTTCCTTCGCACATCCTTTCATAAATACTTTTGAATAGTCTTTAAATGAACAAATTTGTTCAACTTACCCATATTTCCACATGGTTCAATGTTAAAAATTTAAACTGACTCTTCAAAATTACTCCTTTCCACCCATAGCCCAAATTTGACCATAACGTGGGCTCCTGCACGTTAATGTTGTTGAAGAACTATGTTTCAAGATATACATTGCAACACGATCTCAGTAAAACCCCCAAAGTAGCGGATTGATGAGTTGGAACGAACTTAGATTGAGTAACCGAATTTTTTTATTTCACTTTGTATTTGCACGTTTTTTTTTTTCAAAGGGTTGACGTATAAATGTATGAATGACGGTCGATGATGATAGAATTCTTCCAATACCACTAATAATAAGAAACAGACGTTTTTTGAAACTATAAATTCCACACATTTTTGTCGTTCTAGTCAACTCTGTACATGAATCTGTTTGCATAATAAAGAATGAATTCTTGATTTTCTTTGTAACAATGTGCTTTTCAAGAGAATGGAATGTTACAATAGAATTGAAGATAAAAATACTGGAAAACTAAATATAACTATGAATTAATCAGAATACCATATAACAATGAATTTCATGAACATTCTTTTCTTGCAATACGACAGACATAGATTAAATTCGCCCTTCACATTATTGGAAAATAAATCTCCTATTCAAACCAAAATATAAGATATTGAGTATGCAATAACATACAATTCAATTGCGCATTTTATACAAAAATTATCAGTCTACTTCGTTATTTACGCCTACCGAAGCATTTAGCCAAAGTAACTCGATCGGATCATCATCTTCAATGTTGGTTGTACTTGCGAATTCAATATAAAAATGTTTTGATTGTTATTAACTTGAAAACAAATTGAAATATAACGACCCCAGAGAAAAAATGCATTAAATTTAGTGGAAAAGGTATAATTCAAAATTAAGTAATTCTCAGCATACAACATAAATTGACTGACAAATGTGAAAGGTTTAATATTAAACCGCAAATTTGTGTAGAAAATACTTATTTCAAGTGGAAATCATAGTACTAATTCTGTTAAATTATTGTGGCAAATCCATTTAAATAAATATATAATAATAAGGAGAAAAATAGATCTTTCCACAGAGTTTAAAAGTTTCTTTCCAAACACACCAGGGCGTTTCGAAAGCTACAACCCGGGTTAAGGTATCTATCAGTTGATTAGTGACTGACAGTCTCCGAACGTAGAGTTCAATTTTCATTTGAAATTTCAAAAGGAACCTCTGACTTTTATTACTTTGATGGGAGTTAATTCTTCTATAATATTTATTTAGTTTTTATTTAGTTTTGATAATTGTTATTGAGCAGTTATCAACGACCATAGACCATAGACAAATGGAACCACCCGTCAGCTGACCCGATTAACTCGAATAGTTTCTGAACAACAATCAGAGTCACTTTCAAATTTTCAAATCATGATCGCGTTAACTCGATCATAGTTTTCGAAAAATCCTTTTACGCCACCTTCGAACAAATATAAGCTATTTAGAAATCGCTGTGCTTTAGGTGCTGAGGTGACTAATCTCTATTTGTATTCAGAACAAATTTGGCATCTTGATAATTGGAATCCATTTCCAAGAATTATTTTGGGGTAGATTGTATAACCAGAAAGATCAACTAAGTGTTTCAAGTTCGAAAAGGATTTTAGGTGTTCAAGTACCTCAAAATTTACAAGAAATTTATGTTGCAAGCAAACAAATAGAGAAGCGATATGAATAAAATAAATAATGTAAAAAATTCCCTATCTGACAACTCTGCAAATTCTTGAATCTTCTCCTTCACATAGAACGACATTTTAAATCATCTATGTAACTACTTCTTAATACTAATAATTATTCAACACAAACCGTTTAAAATAATGTTCCATCTCATCTGAAAAATTTTCCACTTGGTTATTATAACTTCGTACCCACTTAAGTTTAATAGTGAGACAATTAACCGTGCTTATTTCACTTGAATTTCATCTTTATAGATACCATTAACTGTAATATTCGAAATAATGGCTTGAAATTCATTTATGACGAACACACATTCGAGTACACGCGCGCTCTAAAATGACGTTATAAAATTGGTATCTGTACGGCAAGTTTAAGAAACGTGCTTGTCACATACAGTGGGTGTTCTTTTGGCAAATGGTTCACTTTATTTGCCGACTTCTTGACAAATTTATCCCCGTAATCTATTTTGCTCTATAAGACTGGAATCGAAGGTATATAGAGTGGCGCAACAAATCTTTATTAAAGTTCTATTAGTTCTGAAATAGATCTCAGTTCCGTGACAGTTACTATAAATTTTATCGACCTACGTAAGTTAAAAATTTTTTTTCATTTGGTCAACATTTCATGATTTGTTATCGCAGTTTTACCGTATTGATGACAGTTTAATCTATTTTATAATTATTGAGATGTCTGTCCTATATATACAACATCACAATTATTACAAACAACCTTGTATATAATCTCTTACCATTTATTCTTTCCAATTTTATAATATTTAAATATCATCATGATTTGTTCTTTGTATTTTTTTTTTCATTTTAATATTTACTGAAGTTATTCGATAACTACTTGGAATTTCCTTGTACATTTGTTTTTTTGTTTATTGATTATAAAATGTGTTGTTTTGTTATGTCTTCCATGACATGTATTCGTAGTTTTTGCGGTTTATACTTTTTCACTCAATACTACTGTAAATATATTCACAAAATGATGATTAGATTGCTCTATTACGTATATAATTTATCAATATCATGACTGAGGCAGATTTTACACGTTATATAGCGAGTTTAAGATCAATTTACAATAATGTTCTCGTACAATGAATGCATGAAGAAAATTGAGGTGGAATAATATCATATTGATATTTTTATAATATAATAGTATATTATCTAACGTGTGGTAGTGTGGATTATGCAAGTTGATTCAAATTCAATGGTTCGACCACTGGATTGTTGCACTGCAAATTTAAACACACTTGAATCAAGATTTAAATCTAACGAGCAAATAAACCGATTTGAATATAAAGATACACTTTTATAAAAATTGACACTTGACACTTTTGAGATGTCACTCTCTAGCGCTTTGTTTTAAACTGACTGTTCGTTCTGATCCCATCTTCTCATATATTGTATGGCCATTTGCTCGGTCTTTCTACCGGCTTCTAGATTATTGAATAATTCAATTATTGCATGACATTTGTTTCATTTCCAGTTGTTTCGAGAATAATCTTTCGCTTTATTTTTGCATTTAATTAACTTCGGATTATTCGTTATATGTCACACCATAAATACAAACTAAGATAAGTAAAGAGAAAAAACTTTATTGTAAAATTTTTGTATATAACAATACTATATGAATGTTTGTTTCACTAACTCATCCGTAGTATTAAGTATTAAGTTTGAAAGACTGTTTGAGATATTATACTTTTCGAAATAATCAACAAACTTCTCAGCGACAGTAGTTGATCACCAACCACCATGCATCAAGCTGTCTGCGAGCAGCGAAAACGATATAAATGAATTACAGTCTGATAATTTTGGTTAAGGATTTGATTATTTCTCAGCCATGATATAAAAATTGTTCGTAACCATGACAATTTTGATTGTATTCGATACAGAGACCATAGAAATAGATCTATGACATTCTAGATCTGTAGTTTGTGTAGAGTGCAAGTTTGCCACACGAAAAACCCCCATAGTGCCATTATTAAACTAACCTAAATCATGACATGCAGTGTAAGGAGTGGTTTTGTTTTTGTTCTTGGTCTAGCAGAGTCCATTCTTGGTTTACGTCTTGCAAGTCTTACACTTTTTAAGTAGATTTTATTGTAGGCAATTATTCGATGAAAATTTGGAAATTAATAAATTTTCAAATGATTTGAGATAAATAAAAGGTTAAGACTGAGGAATTGAGTACTCTTGTTATAGATATTACGAGAAGCTTCTAGATACATAAATGTCCAAAATCAAGGCAAATGCAAATAAACTATCTTATATAAGATGTTAAAAGTTGTTATATGTTATTCGTGAAAATATGACTGACTAGTTTTTTATAGATTTTATTTTAACAGTGAGAGAGATATTAAAATTCATTAATTAAAAATCACCAACCAATACAACCTAGGTGCGTAGGACATGTCAAGGACGACTGTTGAACTCCTTACTATATTTTATTGGTACAAACAAAAATTTAATAATTATATGGAATCAATAGTTCCGGAAAATATTAAAATCATTTTGAATTATAAATTATCAATTCATTGAAATAAAATTGAGCTAGTAACTGAATACAAAGTTTTACATTTAACCATTGTTTTCTCTTAAAGTTTCCAAATATCAAATACTCCTATTCTTTTCTAATATTCAGGTCAGGATGATACTTTATTCATCAATTTCTGATGAAAGTTTAAAAAGACACTTCCTCTATATTGGACTGAAATAAGTTATACAATTGCCTAGATGGTAAAAATAATTGAGTTCTTGTGAAAACTACTAACTCTTATGGAATTATTCAGTTGCTCTGATGTAAAAGTTTTTGACTTTCTGCTGCATATATAAACGATGTTTAAGAAACGCACGTAAACCATTAATGATTGTCAATATCGTATATTTTTTATAGTTAACGGAGAAGGTAGAAAATCCGGTAATTTTATACTTTCTCCGTCCCCTCATTTTTTGGCTCTAGAAACTCGAAAAATCATCCAATTTCGATGAATTGTTTCTTAAATCTTCATTTTTACAGCGGATTTATGAAAAAAATATGGGAAATATCTCACCTGGAGATTTTATATAGTTTCATGACTTTATAAATGTGATCATAAAAACACTTTTTCGCATATAATCGTTCATAACTTTTTTATAAAGCATTAAAGGCTATTCATATATTTTTTGCTAATCTACATAAAAAAACGAACATTTTGGAAAAAAATGTTTGTTTATTCGTTTTTTATCTTTAATAATGGTGAAAATTTTCAATGTTTCAAAGTTAACTTTTGATATTATACACTTGATTACAATAAGTGATTTTAAGAATGTTTTTGTTCATATAACTATAATGATTAATTAATAAAAAAGGTACAAACGATTATATGTGAGAAAAAGTCAATTTTAAAAGAAACATGTCAAATCATCAACATTTTTGTATAATTTTTTTAATTTATTCGTTTTTTTTTGGGTAGATTATTAAAAAAATATAACAACTTCATTTGATTATTTGGAAAAAAGTTTACAAGAATTATACGTGAATGAGAACATTTTTATGAACATTTAAAGCCCTGAAACCAACATACTTTTAATTTTTTTATCGAAATCGGATAATTTTTTATTTTGTAGAGCGAAAATACAAAATTACCATATTTTGTGCTAAAAATATACCAAAGTACATATTCCGTGAGCTGCTAAACCAATATTGAAAATTTATATTTTTTTTTTTTTCATTTTTCCGGTAATATATTCTATATTGTATTCATTTTCTTGATAAATCTTCTTGGTTTTGGGGCATTTTTGATAGCAAATAATTCAAAAGAACAAGTAAACATTCATATTTCGTCCTATTTTGCAAAATGTGCCGAAACTTCAATTTTCAGTTTTTATTATATTTATTAAGTTGTTTGTTCATAGATGCTATTAATTGATAAAAAGCATTTGTATAATTAATATATGAGTTAAAAGGAGTAGATGAACGTGTTATTCCACTATACTCACATCTTTTAACTTTAAATAAAATTGTTGGAAAGTTTCAATCAAGAGAAACCAGTCATCAAATTAATAAAAAAAAAGAAAATTTCAGGAGACGAGACGAGAAAACAGATTAAATTGCAAGAAATCCCAATGAGGAACGACTTAATAACAAGTAAGCTCACTTTCGCTCTTTTTCGGTAAATTAACACAAAGGAATAGGAAGTAAATCAAAGCGCGTAAATCTCTACAAGGCACCTTTAAAGGGTTAGAAGTAAACTAGAGTAACCCCAATATAAAAGGTAGGAAAGGTTAGATCACGATCATGAAAAAGTTTTGTGTTTATTTAACGGGCAGTTCGGCTTAAACTTTAAGAAGACCTTTAACGGAAAATTGATATTTTCTATTTATATCGATCTTGAAGATACATCTAATCATAATTTGATATTGGTACAAAAAGAAAAGAAGAATAGATGTAAATTTCATACTTGAAATTGTTTTGATACCCCTATCAAAATCTGCTATCATTGAGGTGAAAATTTATGAACAATTTCGAATTGATTTGATTCAATTTAATGATCAGGATCAGTTTTTGATGGCACGTCAACAAATTAATTATACATTTAAAAAATACAAAAAATTGATACAACTGTAGATGTACTTTCAAAATTATTTGTTTTTTATATTGTATAATAAATGGAAAAATATCTTGTACAACATGTGTTAAAAATTCGATACAAACACATTTTGTACACGTTATTTTCCTGACAATCACAAAAAAACGTAGTTAGTATTCATTTTTTAACTTATAGAAAATTCTATAATTCTCTCAAATTCGCTCTGTCACTTACCAACGGTTCAAAAGTCAAATTTAAAAAAGTTATTCGTCAAAGCACTTTGACTGTAGACAAAATAATTATGCCGTTGTGAGGAAATGTAAAGATCGATAATCATCGACCTGTGTGCAAAATGAAAACACATAGCTGTCAGCCAATCAGATTTCTCAAATTTTTCATTTCATACGGATATGCCGTACGTTCGTTTCCGAGCTGAAATTGTCTGAAATTTAAAATTTCCTATAATGGGAAACTGTATGTCATATTTTATAGTGGTGGTCAAAAAAATATCAACCTGTTGCGGTCTTTATAAAAATAATTCTTATCATTGACATCTTACAAAATTATATTGATTAATAGATCACCTAAAACATGAATCTCAATGCAACTACATAAATTTAATTGATAGCTTTTACCCATTTTTGAAAAAAAAAAACCAGAAAAAAAATTTTTGTGGTTAAAACAGATTTCTTTTTTGATATTCATGTTATAGGTGATCTATTAATGAATAAAATTTTGCAATTCGTCAATATCAAGTTATATTTTGATAAAAACTGCAACAAGTCGAAACATCAAATTTAAAATCACATTTTCGTTGTTTCGTTGATCCCATTAATTTTTTCCTGATAATGCCCATAATTTTTTCCGTTTCGGCACATCTAGAGCTATACAATTAAATGCAAAAAACCGAGCTCACTACACTCTTCCTGTGAGGAGGATTTTCTGCAAAAAATGCGCTAAAAAATGCAAATAAGAAATGATAATTGGATAATTGAGTTTGTGACGTTATAATATTATTTTTGAGCCCAGATTCTTGGTTATACCGATCATGATCTGAATGTTTATTGTTGGGAAACTGAGTTAATCAGGTCATAGTCGTATGTTATTAACATTTTTACCCTGGTTAACCGATGTGTAAATGCGATCAGTTGACGTGCTGTCTATGGTTTTTTGAACTGTAAGTTATTTATTTCCCTTGAGTGGCCTTCTACTATTAATTCTCACGAGCAGCATCATTGATAGGTTACTCAGGTTTTCATATTTTTTGGAATTTCAATATAAAAATAACTTGTCAGCATTAAACTTTAGTCCGTGTGAGAAGGTAAATCGTTGATAACTGCTCAATAACAATTATTAAACATCGAGGTTCTATTATATAAATAAATAGCATCAAAAAACTAACGCACAAAAAAGTAATAAAAATCAAAAGTCTCGTAGATCATGTTTTAAGTTTGACATTTCCACCAAAAATTGAATATGTCGTTCGGAAATTGGGATTTAAATTTCGTTTTGGGTTTGGATCCACAATCAGCTTATAGATTATTTACCTGAACCCAAGTTATAGTTTACGAAAATTTCTAATATGTATTCTGTACAAGGTGAGTAAAGGAAAGTTATTCTTGTTAGATTAACGAATCTCATAGATATGGAAGTACTCTTCATAGCAACATAGTAAAATAAAGATTTGCTACAATCTAGAAATTAACTCAATGTATAGTTAATTTCTGATCATTATCGATTTTTAATTAGCAAATTGGTTATAATATTATAATTTGTTTCTTCGAATTAAGCGGTAATATTGATTTATATATAACAAAAATTGAAAGGAAATCATCTTATTTATATGCCATTAATATATATGCCAAAATTATCACTGGAATTAAATAAGCTAAAAAAAATTGAAGATAACATTGGAGGTGTTATAAAAAATTTACGGAATATTGAATTACTATAAAAATAATATCTCAACATTCTTTAGTCCCACACTCATCATCAATCAACATAATACCACACATCCAACAACTCTCCAAATCAAACAAACTCCATCAAACCTTCAGCAAACCACGAAAAAAAAGTGAAACTTTCGTTTTCAAGTTGACATTCAGGGACACAGAAGTTGAAAGATTTGCACGTGAATCAACTTTCAGTGAAATCGCGAGTGAAGGGGAAAAAGTAGTTCTACATGACATGAGATTTAATGTGAAATCTGAAGTATAGGTAAAATTAACAGAATTAGAAGGAATTTAGCTCTATAATATTCAAAAGTACTTTGATCATTTCAATCCATCCACATTACCTAACTACTAATACTTTATTCCACATGAAAATACACTGTGAGTTTAGGGTATGGAAAAATTAATTATGTCAGAAACTGTTGTGCGTTTTTGAGAAATCGTAATATCATTTATAAACAAAAATTTTTTACTGCAAGACATCCTTATGTGCTTAAAATAAACAAAGATTGACGTTATTATGACGATAAACTGTTTGATTGAGTTTTATGGCATATACTTCCTTTGTTTTATAGTTCATTTCTTCTCATTCTAACCCTCTTTGACTCAGCTGCTTATTTCACATCTAATTTTTTCTGTATCAAAATTTCTATCTTCTGTTTTGGATTCCATCGTTCTTTTTGGCTTTCTGCTTCCGGTGTCGAATCCATCTCAATTCTTGAACATATATTTTATCTCTAACTGGTTTAATCTTTAGTTCATATCCACATGTTTCATTTCTTATAATATTTTTTGTTTTATTAGTAATATATATATATATATATATATATATTATCATTTTCTGAAAGTTTCAACTAATTAAATAGAATAGGATTATTACAAAATAAATTACAATATGAAGAAGAGGAACACTAAACAGAGTGGCTTTACCTTCTGAACATTTGGAGCATTGAGCATAGCTTAGCCGAATATATTGACCAATAATCAACCTGATGATCATCCATAGTTGATTTCTTTCGAGCTAGATGAAACTGTCCACCAGTACCTTTGTGACGATTGTTGAACCATATGGTCGTTAGAAAATTAATAAGGTTATTTGTAAGCAATGATCAATCAAAAACGTGTTAATTTAGTCAATTAATCAACACGTTTCTTTAGAACCACGATGCTGATATAAATAACAAAAACTTGTAACTAAATATCCAACCGAGTAGTCTGAACGTATTTCATAATTCGTATATATAACTGAATCAGCAGATTAGATAGACAGATTTTATTACAGTTAGACATACGTGTACTACGCACACCGACATGTTGACTGTGGTCAGTACTTATGATAGATACTAATTGTACTTTAATCAATGTGTATATCGAAATATATCAGTTATTTTTGAAGTTATTCAATCCTTACATCTTGAATAACCCTCTGGAGAGAATTTTGATGTATCGCATGCCGGTGATTTCTAGCCACCTGTTCAGGAAGCTGTCTCTCAAAATCTTCAACCCATTACTATAAAATCATCGGGTGCGAGAATTGGGAAGATCGGTAGCCTATTCGTGACTGTATTTTTTGTTAACCCGTCTGCTTTATCATTTCCCCAAACACCATGAATGTCGATATAGTGATTCATCAAGAGCTTCTCAAGCCACTCAATACAGTTTTTCATTACTTTAGAGTAAATAAAAAAAAATAAATCTTGTCGACTGCAGACATAGGTGTGTTGTTCCTGTGTTTCTGGTTAATTGTATGTTCAGATAAAGCCCAAATTACAAAAAAAAGAATATAGTTTGGGACCATTTAAAAAGCCCTCGGCCCTTAGCTCAAATAATGAAATGTCTAAAGTAGAAAGCGATTAAAAATACTTATTTGAATTTGGATATGAATTTAAATACGTTGATCATTAAAGTTTTCCAATTTAAAAGAGACCAATTATTCTATCTCCTATTATCCCAATTTATTGAACTTTTGTGAATATTATTATAAGAGTATTTCATCTAGGAATACAACCATTATCTTTAATCACGTTGATTCACGTTTTCACAAAAAGTTCATCGTAAAGCCAAATATCATTCACGTTTAGATCGTAATTAGGAATGAAGAGCATTTGATAAGCTATATGTCTTATTAAACATTTTCAGAACTTATCAACGTCAAAGACTCGACAATTTGTAAAGAATAAGTCACTTCATCCTCTTATAAACAAGTTCAAACTTGTATCATCGTACACGAGCCTTTGTTTTTATGGTTCTTTTGACATACACTTCCACACGAATTGGTTTATTAAGTTAAGTTTCAGTTACTGTTCCTCTTTTGTTAGTTGAATACAGTTTGAATAAGAGTTTTTGTTAGTTATGAGTCCTAAGAATTTTAAATGCTTGACGATTGATGAAAAGAAGTTAATCAAGAAAAGTAGAGGGAGGGACAAGAAAAAGTTGCAAAAGGATTTAAGATTTCTCTAACTACTCTCTCAATCATAATAAACAACAAGAAAAAAGTTTATGCTACTCGAATTGTTAGAGTAAGGAAACGAACTACTAAAGGTGAATTTCCACGCATGAGCAGCTTGGTCATTTGGCTAAGACAGTGTAGAGGTCAAAAAGTATCTATTAGCGTAAACCTATTAAAATAAAAAGCATAAAAGTCCACATCTACTCTAAGCATTACAAAATTTGCGGCAAGTGAAGGGTGGCTCACACATTTTAAAAAGAAAAATGGAATTGTGTTTAAAAAAGTGTTGATGATAAAGTTTGTTCAGATTGGCGCGGTAAATTGAGGACTTTAATTGAAAACTATGATGCCCGAGATCTTTTCAATACTGCTGAAAATGGCCTATTTTTCAAATGTTTTCCAGACAAGAGGAATGCTCTTAAAGATGAAAAATATTATAGGGGAAAATATAGTAAAGAGAAGTTGACAATTTAACTTGAAGTTAATATGGAAGTTAAGAGAACTTAAACCCTAAGTAATAGGAAAAGCAATCAAACCCCGATGTTTCCAAGGAGTAAAATAATTTCCTATCCGACTATTGTGCTTATGAAAAAGCAGATGAGGACAGATTTGGCTGTTAATGTAGACAAGAAACGACAAATATGGATAATTTTGCCCATTTTAGATACTTGCATGTCCACAACAGTCCTTGTACATTGTACAACGTTAAGTTTTCCGCCGAAAACAACTTCCAAATTGTAACCATTGGACCAAGGGATCATCCATAACTTTAAGACGTTCTTTCGTAAAGAAATTTTCAAACTCGTTTTAGAATCTCTCGACAAGCAACTAACTGCTAATATCACGGTCTGACGTCTATTTTACTGATTGACGAGGTTTCATAGAGGAAAATCCGCAAGATCTTCCAATAATTACAAATGATGAAGAACCAACAATAGAACCACTAGTTGATATCAGTGGTGTGAGTTTTTCTGACTTTCTTCGGATGAAGATGTTGTCTCAGGTTCACTAACCGATGACGAAATTCTACCTGCGACAGATACAAATGAAAAAATCAACGATGAAGATGAGGGTGACAGTTAAGAAAGCTAGAACCTGACACCTGACAAAACGATAGTGATGAAAAACCATTCCAGGTACCTTTTTTTTCTAAAAAAAGTTATTGAACAGTCTCAACAGCACTTTGCTCTGAAACAAAATAATATAACAGATTTCTTCCAAAATATTAATTAATTCACATTATGAATATGTACACACACGTATGTACCTCTTAACTTGTCATAGTTAAAGAATAGCAGTTAATAAATAATATGTACTTGATCATCAATACTCAATAATTTCTTTTCTTGCAAAAATTTTCAATCATTTGATATTTCTAACACTCGATAATTCGTAACACTTCAAGAGTCACTCGAGTTTCGAAATCGAGTCGATTATATTTTCGGAAAGGTAGGAGTTTATATAGAATGAGTGTATTATTTTTAAACGTCTACTGAAGTGTAGTACAACTTTTTGTAATTTTTTCCTGTCGGACACCTACTACATTACCTACTAACCAGCTACAAAATAAAAATGGTATAAGCTATAAATTAAGCTGATCTCTTGGTAGAATATTAATACGAGTTTTGCCTCACAAGCTTTCGACCTATCAAAGAAACAAGACATTAATTTCAAATAATAATTTTCATTCTTCAACATAATCTCTTCCTTTATCTTCACTGTAAACTTTTCAGCTATGCTCTACTCTTTTCAACCCTTTCAAATGATAGTTGCTGCTTCTGCGTATGCGATAACATCTTCGTTTGATGAAAATGACTACGGATCAGATCTGGAAAAGATAGATGCTCAACTAATTTAAAGCCTTCCTGTGTTTAATTAATACCTGTAATTTTGTGAATTTTGATATTTACTATCCTCACTCTGCTTTCTGTTTTCTACTACATAGCATTAAATCTTTCACTCATCCATTTTTACTAATTTTGAAAGATAATCTTAATCTTGTGGTACAAATTTTCTGCATTTTCAGTTCAGCAATAATTGTTTAATCGTCACTCGTTAAGGCAATAATATTTTGGAAGTATGTTAACGGTTGTGGGTGCTGCACCTACATATCTGTCTACTACATTAACTCTAGGATCAATCCTTTTAAATGCAAATATTCAATCAGCTCGCGTTCTAACCTCAAAAAACATAACAAGCAAATACCAATGAAAAAGACTAGTCCAGGATGTTTTAGAAAAAAGAATGTAAAATGAAGAGAAGTGATGATGATTTGAATATATATATATGTTGAGTTGTTATGAAAAAGATTTAGAAAATAGAAAGAAAAGATCACCAGAAAAGTAACTGAAATCGTTGTCTTATCTAAATGCACAAGTAACGCCAAATCTGATATATGGCAACTCTTATATCCACAAAAATAGTTGGCGGTAAAATAGTCGGAGGAGGTTCCCCCTTTACAAGCCACTGTCTTGATTTTTTTTCGTTTCAGTAGACTTGTAGTGGATCTACGTTTCATCTACGGTTATGAATCGATGCAAAAAGCTGTTTTTGCAGATTTGATAATTGATATTTCAAAATACATGCAATTAATTTACATACATTTCAATTTTCCCCGTAACATAACGTACTGTCGTGGAATATATATAAATTGAACGTTGACAATTCAATTTGATATTATTTCGCGCTGCGAAATAAAACTGTTATTATAATAAAAACATTCCCTCACCGAAAAATTCAATCTAGTGTAAATTGAAAAATAAATGTTCCAGATTCACAAAACTGTTTTGTAGTTTTATAAAACACAAACAATTAAAACGATGTTTTATTTAGTAATTAAAACTTGGCGCGAAATAATTTCGAGCGCTCACAAATACTATACCGTTCGTAATTGAGGGCGTGACTGGGCGCAAAAAAGATCGCGGAAAACTCCCTATGTTTACCGTAGGACACGTTTGAACCGTTCAGAAACAACTGAAGACTGTTTGCCGCCTGAACCGATGCCGGAAATTCCCGGCAAACAGAATAGCGCACGCCCTTATAGCAGACAAGGCTTTTATTTGAATAAGATGAACATGTTACGGTTCAGAAAAATAATGTTACACATGGGTTTTTAATAATTTATTTAGTGAACTGGAAAGTTCGTGGAACAATTTTCAGTTATGAAGTATGGGAGAAGAATTCGAAGTAAAACAATTTGAGTGAAGGAACACATGTGGGCTAAAAAGAAACTTCAGCTACTCTCAAAATTCTGAAAGTTATTTATGGGCTATAACAAATACTTGGAATATATTTTTTTCTTATATTAGAGTTTTCACTAACTGAAGTGCTAAACTTACTTTGTATCTTTGGAAACTGAATCATAAAAAAAAATTCACATGAAGCCAAATGTGGCGAATGCGATGGCTGAGCGATGATTGTCGTTTCGTGTGTGTAGCCAAATAATCAGTCACAAAGATGCTGAAATTTGACGGCGCATATCGTGGAGACCAATCATCTGCCCACAAATCTGGGTCATTTGGGCTTATATTTACTAGATAGATAGTTTCGACGACATATTCATAAACCTACCTCTTGTCACCAGTAATGATACGTTTGATAAATGACCTTGTTCAATTTTCCTTCAACGATCTCTATTTGACGTTGTTCTACCAATTTCAGGCTTCATACCCAAAATATGTTGATCTCGGATGCTGTCATGATTATTTTCGAGCTCCTGCCTCTTATTTAAAGAGGATTAAACTTGTAAAATGAAAAATTTGTGAAAGAATTCCATTGTCGTATATAAAATGCCAGTTAATTGTGAAATTATGAAAAGTGTTGCTTTTTTAATTTCTTTTTTTTTAAATAAGCCCTCTACTGGACAATCTAAGATTCTGAAAATAATTTCCTCGTATTTCTCTGAGCTACTTCTGTTAGTATTTTTCGCTGAAACTGTAATTTAAACCTTTCCAGAGATACGGCCAGCGGCCGTTCTTAGTTGCCCATCCGGTACTGGACGATCGAGGTTAGAGAGACAGAAAAGGCTATCAGCATATCAGAGGTTAGTCTAGACCAATGTTTCCCAACGTTATCCCCACGCCCCACAAGGTGGCAATTTAATTGTTAAGAGGGACAATTCGAAAATGGGACTCACACGAGTTTTATTCGCTTTCGCTCTGGACCATTTAAATGCAATGGCCCATCGCAACTGTAATGTTACACAGCATTTAGTAGTGGTAATTTGAAATGAGTGCCCATAAAAACTGTTGTAAAAACTCGTTGATTAAATAAATATATACATTATAATGTATGGGTAAGAATGGTAAATATTTGATTTTATTTTTTCCCAAATATATCAACAAATTCTTCAATTGACCAATAGGATAGGCATAGGAATTTTAGAAAGGCTAAGGAGAAGGATGGCACAAAACAGGTTGGGAAAGACTAGTCCAGACAGTAGTTTTGCTAAAAACGAGGCAAACACAGTTTCGTCGGAGGGAAAAGTTATGACAGACGTTTTTCAAAGACAGGAAATTATTAGAAATCATTGCTTGTAAGGTTAAGGTATAAACTGCCAAAATTGGTCGTATTTCAAGAAAAATAGAATTTATTTCCATCAGGACGAAGAATCTTTTCATACTTGATGATGATGACATAATTAATATTACGAATATTACACTTCGAATTGGTTAACCAACCACCATATCCACAAGATCTGTTCTCTAGCGTCTATAAATCAATATATTCCTTATTTAAGTAAAATCAAGTTTATTCGTATGGATATTTAACTTTTTCAGGAAAATCTGTAACAGGTTCATATATAGTTTTAATATAATCCCGCCATTTAGGCAACAGTTTATCCGATTGACTAGAAATTATTTTTTTTTTACTGTGTTTCTAACAATAATTTATTTGTTATATAATATATGATTAAAATATCAGGTTGGTAAATTTTGTAACCTAATAATTTCATCGTAGATAAATGCTACTACATAAGCTTTTCTGAAATCTAATTTCAGAAAGAATACGATGTCGGCCATTATTTAAATTTCAAAATTAATTCTTTGTCTATGCTTATCTATTGTCAATTCTTATAAACAGCAAAATTACCAAGTTACCAAAGCTTTTGCACATTGTAACTTATCTATGGTACAATTGAATAAATGTCTATCAACACAAAAAACTCTAGAAATATTAACATCAAAAAAATTGTGTGTGTGTGTCAGCTCCGACGCAAGACTGGAGTTTACTCCTTAAGTTCGATAGTCTAACCAGACGCAAAAAGAGTTTATTTAACTTAAAAAAGATTGGTTAGGTTAGGTGAGGTTTAAAGATTAAACATTATTATAATGAAAAAATATTGTCGATTTTTCTGATAATATTATCGAATTTTTTACTACAGTTGTTAATATTTAAAAATTATTTATAAAATAAATCATAATAACGTGGAAGAATTTATATACATCGACAAAAAAATTAATTTTTGGTTAGGTTAGAAATTTTCTATTTTATGTGGATGCGCTAGATAATCCATATTGGGTTGATTATCTAATTTTATGTGTTGTTTTCAAATATATATTTATATGAACTACATCGATAATTATTAAAATATTTAATAAATGAATTATAACGTACTTTGCAACCACGTGTTTCGGTAATATCATCTACAAATCTTTCTGCCATAGTTATTTGAAGATACTTTCAGCTCACTTTAGCGGAACACAATGATAATAAAACTTCACAATGACAGCAATATAAGTATGTTGACACTGACAAATTAGAAAGTTGCGCATCATAGGATGCGCACCAAAAACGTAACGAGGTCATTCATGGATAGATTTTACTCCTCAAATTTTTCTCATACCGGGCCCCTTATATATGCAAATCGATTCTTAAGGAGTAAACTCCAATAACATGAAAAATTTAACTCACGAAACATAAAAATTGAAAATCAAAGGTTTTTATTTATTTTCAAAATTTAAATTTTCACTGAACACAGCATTGGTAAACTCTAATGCAAATTTCGTTTATGATACGTAATGTATCTGATCTTAGTTTTCGAAAAGCTTTATTATGACATCTCATAATATTTATCAATGGAATATCGTAGACATGTCAATATTAATTGACAATATTTCCGATAGTGTATTAGGAAGTAGTGGGACTCCGTTTGAAAGAGCTCAAACTCCAGACATGCTTCTCAAAGTACATGACATTGTTTTAATGAACAGAATATTGAAACTCAACGACGGCAAGCACTTTATTCTAACGATTGAGTTTAATATGCACAAGCTGTCGTCTACAATATCGTCACGACGCGACGTTTATTGTATACAGAGTACAGAAATGAATATCTTATCTCTTTCATTTCAAAATAGTAGGAGATAATGAATTATATAATTTAATAAAGAATTTGCATTTCCTATTTAGAGATAATGAGGAAGATCGGTCTAATTTAATAGTCTAAGATGCATACAAAAAATTGCGTTTTTAAAAGTGAAATGGTAAACCAGTTTATACAAAGTTCTATAGCAGTTTCTTGATTGAATATCCAAAGAGTCCTGTCAGGAGAATGTTTCATCCCTTTCAGATCAAAAAATACCACCCAATTCGATTTTTCAGTTTTCTTGAATGTTTCGACGAAAAAAATGTATATGACCTAAATTTTATGTTAACGCCTTCTACAATTTTTTACTATATAGAGCTCGGATATAAAAAATATGGATGGAATGAACAAATAAAGCGGTAAAAATATCAAATTGAACAAATTTTGTTTTCCAAAAACTATTTTCCATTAGAGATCTCAATCATTCCAGATCAGACGAGTGTTTATTTAATAATTATCAGTAATTCTCTACTACTTCATCAAGACAAACTTGTACATGACAATTGGATTGGACAATTAGAAAAATAGAAGTAGGAGCTGATATCTCAAAATTAAAAGGATCTAAAGATCTCTGAATTTGTGAGAGTACAGAGACTGCAATGGACAAGCCATGGATAAAAATAGAGAATGCCAACTAAAGTATTTTTTGAAAAGTATAGGCCAATTGGAAGATAAAGTGGCAGGAAGAAGACGCAGTCAGCCTTCTACAGATACGCAATTTGAAGAGGACATCTATGGACGGGAAGCGGGGAAGAAAACTTAGCAGCGGAATATAGCACCATAGAAGGAGAAGAAGCTTCTACCTCAACTGAAAAAATTGTCTCAAAGTTTTCCAATCCCAATAATAATTCAGTTATTTTAAGGGCTGTTTGTTTCTGCATCTCTCCATCTTGTGCTTATTTTCTCAATTAATATATCTCAATGTTACTTTAGGTGTCTTTCTTTGTCATTTTTTTCTATTTTTACGTCGCTGGTCTTGAATCTTCCACAAAACTCAAAAACTACATGAATTATCTCTATAAATCTTATGTTTGTTGCTAATAAACTTCGAATAAAAGAAAAAATGCCTAAAAAAGTGACATAAACTTAGTGTTTCTTTCATTACATTTATAATACTTTATAATACCGTACCTTGAAATTCATTGTAACACGATGGGGCTGGTATACTGAAGTTTTTGTTGTGAAAATCATTTTCAAAATCAATATTAATGATCAAGCCTTGTCACTTTATAATAGTAGAAAGATTTAAAACCGTATTTACCGCATTTAGTTACGTTGAACTTTCAAAGAATCTGTTGTTTTTGATTGTTAGCATAACACCGTAATATAGCAAAGATGTAATTCTTCTGAATCAACCAAACGAAAAGATTCTATTCAAAAATTCTCTTTATGGTTTAGAACAATATCTGACTCGCCTTTTCACGCCAGTTTCTGATCCCTTTTCAAGAGAATTTATATGGATTTTTTAAAAGGAAACGCATTACCCACTACTACTGAATAAATTTCGTCTAGATGGCACTACCAGCCTTATTTTAATTGTAAAACAATGAAGAAATGTGTATTTAGCACTTATACGTCATTGGATCAGCGTATTTTTCGCTAAAAAAAATTCAGTAAGGAATATAAATTGATCAAGAAGGAATATATTATATTCTGAAATGTGTGATTTTCACTAGCTGTATATGAGATGGACTCAAAAGTATTGAATAGATTTATAACAATAACTGCATAAATTTTCTCTAAGATCCAGTCTAGAATCATCAGAATAATGAAAAAATATAGACTATAGACGTATCTAGAATTGTACAACTAAACAATGAAAAAATACAGTACAAACATAAATATAGATAAAACCAAGACCATGATGATGTGCACAGAAACAAACACACACGACATGAAAATAGGAAATGAACAAATTGAATATTTCAAATATCTCGGCCCAATGATAGCAGGAGATGTAAAATTAAAAAAAGAAATAACAGAAAGAACACATTGTAATGTTTTTGTTATTTATGTATACAAATTCTATTCGTGGGGTGAATTAATAGCATTTTCTCTTACGTTCTTAATTTATTTGAATATCTTTCACTACACTTAACTAATTTATATAACTCACTTATCACGATCACTTAACTAACTTAAACAACTCTTCGCTTAGTTTCTGTTTCAGTCTATTCACTACGACTATTTATTATAACTGAATTAAACTGCGCTACACCATCCTTTTATTTCCAAAAGTTCTATAAAACTAGAGAAACAAAAAATAAATAGACCTTTCTAAAAATTATTCAAAAGAAACAACGTAAATAAACCACTTGCTATAAAAACAAACAAAGATCAAACGAATTTCGTGTATTTCATAAAAGGAAGATGACAGGAAAAAGATACAAATAACGGAAATGAGATTCTCTCGAAAAATTGGGAACAAAACTGGATTAGAGCACATCAAAAACGAAACATACTGCCAAATATCAAATAAAAAACCTGTAGAACAAATACATAGAAGAAAATCAACTAAGAATGAATAGCGAAAGGATTACAAGAAGAGTAGTAGAAGCCAAAACAGCCAGAGCGAGAAAAGGTAAAAGACCAAGGAAGAACTGTAATAACGGAACCAACAAAGCTATTGGAAATAGGAGGAAGATTTTAGTTTAAGAAACGTTCAGACAGAGAGGATTAGAATTGAACCATGATTTAAGTGGCGTCACATCAGGGTTGCTCCAAGAGAAACTAGTATCGTCCGCAAAAAGACATATTTCTCTGCTGATGTCTAAATAGTCAATGTCGTTAGTAAACAGAAGAAAAATATGACCCATTACGGAACCTTCAGGCACTCCGCATTCTATTGACTTCATAGAGACATCGTAGTATCAACTCTTTTATTAAAACGATACATTCCAGCAGACTTCAGTTTTATTGTTAACGAAAGTAGTGTTAAGATTACAAATGTACGGGAAAAATATATCATTTAATGGAAATTCGAATCTTGGTTAATTGATAATTTATCAATTTAATTATTATTTATTCCATCTCAAATGTCACTGCAATAAGAGCTCAGTTGAAGTAATTAATTAATCAACTCAATTAGTTACTTTACTTTAAAATGAACTCCATCAAAACGAAAAGTTTCTTTGGAAACAAATTGAACTCCTCACAAGATTTATAATAGATACAAATGGTATAAAAAGTAATTTTTCACAATGGAGTGAATAGAGTGAATAGAGATTAGGACATAAACAAATAAAATTAATACTAGGAACATTTACAGAAAATGTTTTACAATTCTCAATTATTACATTGCATTTTTTAATCTGGAGGTTGTGTATAATTTCACACGTATCTCATCCTCATCAACATAGTTTTGTTTAACTTTTAGTTATAGTTGTGGGTTGAGTAAATAGATGAACTTGTTTTCAAAGGTTTTCCAGTAATTATGCATTGTTGCATATGAGGTATGACTATCCAATTTGTAGTTTGTAAAAGCCGGAAGACACTACCTGGTTTATAATCATCTATTATGCTGTCGTGTAAAGATGCTATTGAAGTTATAATGATGTGATACTAAACTTTAAACAAACTAAGGTATATTATTAAGATATATAATAATTGAAAAGTATGTATAGATAACCTAACTTTAAAGTAAAACTGTCTTCGTCTTTATCTCAAACGAGAGTTTTATAACTATTCCATGGCGGTGCTGGACTTTATCCTCATATTATAGGGTATCGAATTGTTATTAGAGAATTTTCGATTCGAAGAGGTGCAAACTACAAGAACCCCAGAAAGACAAACCATAGTAAAGATCCGATTCGGATAACAAGCCAAAGTCTCTGGATGTACACACCATTGAAGAGCACTCTCAATATGTAGACGAAGAAACTTGATCGAATTTGAAGATCGTATCAAACTATTGTTGAGTTTTATGTAAAGTTCCTTTGTAAGATAAAACTGAAGTTTCCTCAGTGTTTAAACAGAAACTGTTCGCCACAAATCAATAGTAATGAGATCTTTGTTCATGGCAGAATTTAGAGCTCTTACATCTTGACATTTATTAGGTAGGAAGCCAAATTGTTGAGCTTTCAAGATTTTATATTTGAAAAGAAAGAATGGATCTTTCCTATAACAAAATTTTCTCAGCTCTCACCCGAAATATCATCCTTAAAATGTGGTGACTGAAATTTTTTATTTTCGATATTTCTCTATAGCGTCAGTCCATACGTTGGTGACGTATGCCTTAAGATCTCCGATTGATCTATGTTTACGAAAATTTTATTGATAATCGCTGAGGATAATTATAAACTCAAGATATTTCAAGTTTTGCTAGTTAACCACTTTCTCTATGACCTTAGCAATGGCTGGAACTAAAGCAATCGAACAGTAGTTGTTGAGAACCGTGTTTTTTCCTTTTTTAGTATAGTTTGAACCCGAGGAAGTTTCAAATCTATATTAAGAAAAATCTAACACTTTCAGTAAAGTTTTTTGGTGGCATTCAATATAGAATATTCTTTTGTATTACCAGCTCAACTTTACTATAAATAATAAACGCTGTGCGCTACACTCGCTAAATGTCACTACTCCAAATCTCTTCTCTTTTAGTCCCCAAGTTTGATTCCTATGAGGTTAGTCGTACCGCACGCGCGATAACACATCTTTATTCGGTTAACAACGTCACAAAACAAAAAGTGACGTATCTGTTTCTGGGAATAATCAAGACAAATCGTCACATCTTTAGTTGTCTCTTCACTGTGAAGGGGTGAGTTAAGTAAAGTAAAATTACCCCATTTCAAGTTATGCCTCTATTTACAATGAATTTGAGAATTTTTTGTATAATTTTATAATTTCCATATAATGCGTTTTTGTCTAATCGAATACTTAAAGTTTATTCAGACCTTTTTTGATGATTTCTTACTCATGGAATAAAGAATTATTCCACAACTCAGGTGAATGATACATTTTTAATTTGTACGGTTTTTCTTGTCTAAAAATTAACTTTGCATTCACGTCTTGCAGGAATCGCATAACGAAGTAACTTTGAGATTTTGTTTTATTACACAAATAAGTTGAAGAAATTTTCGACATTATTAGTGCATTGAAAGGATCTTCTATTTGTAGCTGATACTTTCTGATAAACAAGTGCTTTGATTTCTTGGATATTTCTTCTTCAATCTCTCTGAAAGTCATGTTCATAATATTTTTTGTGTCTTTATTCAATTCCCTATAACTTATTTGCTTGTGATGATTAGTGGATACTCGACTAATGACTAGCTACTTCACCAAATTACTAGCCGCGTCTGAACCAGGCTTTAGGTATCTAAGCTGCACTTAAGTATGAGTTTTTAGCCTTTGGATTTTCAATTATAGTCTAGGAAACAGTTTCATTACTATTGCAATCAACGTTGAACTTCTAGTTAATTAATGATAAAAATTTATTACGTTTCCTATACAAAGCAGGAAAATTGATAAATCGTTTTGATGCTTGTCTCCATGAACATACACAAAACACATAAATAAACAGAAACACATACTTATTAGCTTTAACACAAATAAATATGGTATTTGGACAAATGACATATGGATTTTTTTTGTACTAGACGAACATTTAGTAATTTCTGTCGGATGCACACTCACTTTCATGGAACGTAATAAATGATTTGTTGCTATCGGCGTGGTGATTTTGTATGTTTATCGAATTTATTGCCAAAAAGGAGGGTTCATTCCACATAATTAATAACGATTACCTTTTGGTTTCCGTTGTGTGAATCAATGTAGATAACACATTTACGAGTGGTCCCGGACTTGATGCAAAAAATTCAGGAGTGAATAGATGACGTAAAAATAATACTGTGAGTCGTTTCTGTGTTACAAGCATTTAAAGTTGCGAAATCAGAACTTATATTTGAGTATATTTTCTAAATTATACATTCCAATATTATCAATGTTTAATGGATGATTACGTACGTCCATGTTGTGTGTTTGACTAGTTTTTTTTACAAAAAGGTAGTATTTAACTCGATAAAATGTATGGCTTAGGAGGTATGTAGATAGATCGTTATTTATTGAAAGTACTTAAAGTAGGTACTAAAACACAGTTGTTAATATACTTGTTATAAAAGTACTTTTTATTGATGAGACTGGTTTCACACGAGACGGTTTTATTAAGTCCCATTATTTACATTGAGGAACGGCAAGCTCATATGTCTCATGCCTCATATATCACCGTCAGAGTGAGCGGCAGAGATCTAATTGACTAATGTTGGAAGTAGTTGGAAGCGAATTTAGCCAGAAGACGTCTACAGACAAAACTAGTCATTGGTTACGATTTCTCCTTGTAATCACCTGAACGTGGCTCACTAAAATGCGACGCCTAGAAACATTCGAAACCAATATATGACAGTCACCATAAAAACAGCATATACACCCAAGCATTCTTTGATTTCGCTGAACGATTTACTTTGTACGTGTACGCCTGCTCACATACATGGACAAAATAAAAAAATGAGTTCAATCCCATCCACAGTGCGCGAATATACTACACGATAGTACGTAAATTGATCTTGCCATGGAGCGGTAAGGGTAAATACTTATCAAACTGCCCTCATATTTACGGAAGAAGTGACTCAGTGTTATAAAAATTAGTAAACGACAGAAAATTAAATTACGAAAAACGTGAAAGGCAGATTGGTCTGTTATACAGATCGGATATGGTTATTTTTTCACAAAATTTAAAATTCATCTCATCTGACTATAAGTTATTTGAAATTAATAACCGATATAACCCAAATGTATAAGCATAGTTAATTTGAATAATTCATTTCTAGAATATATTTTGTAACATAATGGATATATTGCTCTCTTGGCCACTATAACTCATTGTACATTAGATCGACTTCCCCTTATAGTTTAACACATAAACCGACCGTGCTCCCAGTTATCGTCTCATCTCTTGTAATTTACCTTTGCCTATCTCTTTGATGTGGCATCCCCTGTTTTACGAAGGAGATAGATATCACGCGCATTACGTAAACGATTTCATTAGTTTCTTTTTCTAAGTACAACTTTTGGAAATTATTAGTATGCGTAACAACATTATAATACCTGTTCATTGGTTGACGTAATCAGTAAAATGTAACCTCACGTAAAATCCAAACAAATCATTTATTTGTGGCAAATAACACGGAAAATAAGAAATCCGTCGGCGGGGACTCGTCACCGACGTAACGACGGTTTGTTTAGGACTTTTAATAAATGATGGGATTTAGCGAGAGTGTCAGAGCTCGGACGTGCACAGGGTGTTTAATAAATTCGTTGCCTTTCGGGAGATCATCCTTCACGCTCTCTTTCCTTTCGTCCTGTTGTGGGGTCATGAAAAGAATAATAATTGCGTTGAGGAATATGGGCCTGTCTCTAGTAGAATTTTATATGATCGATGCTCCCAACAACTGGGAGTTTTTTTTTTCGTTTATTTTTGTTTCCCCGATGGGTATTTTATATTTTACACACTAAAAATACATATCGCTGTAATAAAGACATAGAGTGTGTGAGCTCAATAAATTTCTCGAAAATATCGAGCGCAATTCTTGAGAAGCAGTCGTTGATGTATATGTAGCAGCGTCCTCGTCTGCTATAGTTATATATATAGTTATAGTAAAACCAAACGGTGTGCTGAAATAAATTAGATGTTAAGTGAATAGTTAACTATGCAAGTGTTAGTGAATAGTTTAGTCTGTAAGTATATGTCGTAAGTAAGAAACACCTTGTATATAAATTCCTCCCAGCTGCTTTGTCATTAAAAATTGCTCAAATAAATAAGAACATTTCATTTTGTTTGTTTGTTTTGTTTAAACTGTTTTAAAGGGTAGGGTGAATTTATACCCACGGTGTATCTTACTTACTCAATTTATTCATACACTGACACTAGATACACTGAACTACTCGATATTCACTAAATTATCCACTAAGACTCAACTATTCACTAACTTATATACTTTATTTAAATTAACCGTTTACTTTTAACTATTTCGATCCGTCTATTTATACAAAACGGATTTCTCGATAATTCGGCTCTAGAAAATAAGCAAACAAACTGTGACTTAGCCGCTTTTTAAAGTTTGTACCCGGCGCGTCCACTAAATTTTAGATTTCATTAACATAATCAAACAGGATCGACTTCACGGTTCATGTAGTGTACGAGTTCATAACAATATGAAACTTTGGTTGCGATAATAAAACAAATTGTTTGGGAATTATATAATTTATTCCATTAGATTTAAACACAACAAAATATTGGAATCCTAATTTGTACAATCAGATTTTAACTTATTCTTGAATTCAGAGTAATCCAAATTCCCCCTTTCGATCTTAAAGTTGCTCTGTATGCTATTTCGATTTCTTCTTTTCCTTTCGGTAGACTAAGCTCGTATTTTTGTAATAAATAGTAAATGATTGTTTTTATCTCGATTAAAGCAAATTTATAACCTAAAAAAACAAAATAAAGCTATACAGAATAAATTGATATAATAATATGACTTTAGGAAAGAAAATCATAGTTTTCGAAAACACTCTTTAGATAAATTTTTGTTTACGCCAATACCATGAGATTCCTTATGAGAGTCATTCACATAAACAAATGAAAACAAACTGAACGGCGGATCACTTCTCAATTCGATGTTTATGTTCCAACTCATGTGTAAATTGTAGTATTTGAGATTAATTTGTCTGCGTCTGATTTTTTCGAACACTTCTGACAAACAAATTTTGGTGTACTATTCAAAATTGACAGTTGTTGGATTTGGCTCGTCTCGAAAGGCCCATACGGTCCATTATTGTTTATTTTCGGGCTCATTTACATTTTCGTTTACCGTAATTTATCGGCATTTCGTTGCATCAATCGATACGATATTTTTAGGCGATTATCAAATTATGCGCTATCCAACGCGAACAAATCTTACTGATAGCAAAATGTTCATTTATGTGAGTGTGCCCAAAGTATGTTTCAATCTCACGGTATGTCACATGACGATCTTGCAATATGGCTCGAAATGGTGCTTAATCTCAAAAAGTCGACGAGTTGATCGGTACACTGCTATTGGTTTAATCCCGGGAGATTTAATTCCATTTTTTGACCTAGATGAGTACGTTCCGATTACGTTCACCACCAAAAACTTTATGATGGCACTGTCAAATTTGACTTATACACATCAGTGTTGCCATATTTCAAAAATTAAGTAGCAACTCTCGTATTACTCATGAAGATAAATGTACCACAGCCGTATGGAGGATAGAGGTAAGGAGAACCGTCTTGTATGGGTGATTATTTGAAAAAGTGTCCAGCTGTAAGTAGCAAATTACAATACGAAGCCTCGCCAAAATAGCGCAAGTAGAAATGATATGAATTTAGCAGTTATATATTTTATGTACAATTTTGTATATTAATAGTTCAGTTGAAATAGTGATTAATTTCCAAAAAAGAATTTAATTTCCTATCCCACTCTAACAGTTTTTGGCGTTCTTCCAGTCGCTACTATACCGCCACCTTAATTTGCTTCCTTTCAACAGACACACAAACTTACAAGTGTTGATAGGTAATAAACTATTAAGCGTCGATTTCTTATTTATTTAATATCCAGTATAAGTCATTTTTCAACTACCATAACACTGTAATTTATCATAGCGGATCAAATTCATGAGCAATAAGATATGAAAAACTATAATATGAATAGAAACGATCGACAGATGTTAATTTATACAAATACAATAAAGAGTATGTCTCGCCATCTGCTAACTAATAGCTAAAATAATTACTCACAATATATTCATTCCGTAGTTTTCTTAAAATCAAATTTGATTATCAAGATATTGATAAAAGTAGATTTATTAAAATTTCATTAGACTTTCAATCTAATAATTTAATGAATAATCTTATTTCCGTCGAAATCATACGTGACACATACTAGTTGTATTTTACGCAAACAAGAATCATTCAGTTGATTTATTTTGCTTTCTCACGCACTCTTAATTGAGCATTATAGTTGTTTTCCGTGATTTGATGTTTTATCTTTTACTGATTACTTGAAATCTGGTAGAAATATAGATTTTACACTTCAAAAATAAACTTAATTTTCTAGATATTTATTATAAAAAATACAGTTATTAGTTGAGTGAAGATGGAAACTAGTTAATTAGAATTTTTTCTTATTAGTCGTTATTTAACACCTCTGCTACTATTAATATGTATTAATATCCATTCTTCACAACGTATTATCGACAATATTTGAAATCTAATGACTTTTACAAAACTGTATAAAATCTGAACTACCTAAGACCGCAATGCAATGCAAGGCGCAAAATTTCTTGATCAAAATCACGCGCAGATGGAGTTCATTGTTTCACGCAAAATCGTGATATTATCGGTTTTGTGCCATTTTTATTGCATGCAAGTTACAATCGTTACTTTTGGCTTTAGAAATCTGCTGACTTGCGTAAAACTTTTTTCGTTATTTTCATTGTTAAACTAGGTATAAAATATTAGATAAAAGTTGAGGTTAGGAATTTGTTTACTTTTACTGTTTACAAAAACTTGCATGCGATTTCTCACCTCAAATCTTTGATTTGATAAATGAATGTGTCTTTTGTTTTTAATATCTTAGCTCTATTTAACCCCAAAAATACATACTATTATAGTATTTTTAGGATTCATTTTATTTTGGAGCGAATTAATTACAAGGTAACATTCTTTTCTTCACTTTGATTCGTTGTTTACTTATGAGTGAGTCTACAATCTTGTTTATTTCGTTAAATTAACCATAAAAGACGTTCTCACTATGGACTTTCCACTCGATGCTAAGAAGTGCCCTGAATATTCACTATAACATCCATCTGGAAAATTATATGAAACTGCAAGCGTTTCATAAAAGCCAAAACTTTTATATTGGAAATGAGAGGACATTTTTTAACTTCTTTAGGTCATCAAAAACTAAATTTTGAATTATTCGATTGGTGTTTTGCCCAGGTTGCATTGATCATAGGTTCAATTGGAGCTTCTCAAGACATCTAGATCGTTAACCATGTCAAATGAATTCCACAAATTAGTAGAAAATATCTTTCGCTGCAACCACCTTATTCCAAATCAAACTCTTTATTTTCAAATTACCACGACGCATTTAGTCGATCAATAGCAACAATTTCAGGAAACGGAAGTGGTTAGGAAATAATTAACAAGAATAAGTCTACAATAGAAATAGTCCATAAACTAGATAAAAATTTGGTTAATTATTTTTTCTCGAACGATAATTGGTGAGTTGCTTAAAAACAATCAGCTGACTTCAACATAGTGGCATCAGCTGGTTCTTAGAACAAGGAAAATAAATTCATATAAACAAAAATTCACCTGATGATAGCTTATATGTCTCTCTGTCTTTCCTCAGTCATGAGAATATGGTGACCTCTTTGGAATATCTCTATTCTTTTTTATTGTGTCCTTCCATTTTTTTATATCTAGCCTAGTGCAATAATACGTAAAGAGTTTGGTCTGTGATTTGTTTGTATTTATGACATTTTTTTTAATCTAGTTTCTAAATACTGAGATGTCTGTCCTATGTTAACAGCTTCACGCTCATTACAAGGTACTTGATATCTCCAAGTCGTGATGCTCTTTCTGTCGTCGTTTCTTCAAAAAAAAACCATTAATAATCTCTTTCGTAGACCTGTAGATAGATTTCAGATAGTGCAAACCTTATTCAACATTTAAAACATTTTTTGTGATTGCGTCCAGGCCTTCGATGGTATTGATCATGAAATACTGATTAACAAACTATTATGGCATCCGAGGTGTTCCTTTGAAATGGTTTGTATCTTATCTTGGATTTAGAAAACACTGATACGAGCTAATGATAAAGTTTCGAGTAATTTACCAGTTGGCAGTGGTGTTTTTTGGATCCATTAATAATGTCACAGAATTAATGGTAAAGTTACCTTATTTGCGTATGAAACCAGTGTAATATGGAGGGGTTCAGATATACAACCTTTACTTTCTACCATGGACAAAGATCTCGTTACTACTAAGTCCTAATCTGACGCGAAAGGGCTATCATTAAACATTCAAAAAACTTTAGTTTCATCCCACAAAGGGAATTTACAACATCTAGAACTCAGCATTGACTTAATACGATCCTCAAATTCTTGGTCCACAGTGTCCTTCAATGGCAATTAGAAGAAAAAATTTGGATAATTATTTAACAATACCCACCATTGACCAGGTAAAAAATTACCTTCAATCCAAAAAAATGATTCAGAATTGAAATAATGACATAAAATTATTCTTTTGTTTGGGTCGAAATAGGTCGAAACGTCAATTTTTCGCGTAGACACCTGACCCAAAAACAATTTAACAACAAAAAAATATTTATTAACATGGATACTGACCTATACAATTCCTAGGACCTAGGCTAAAGGGTAGAAATGCATAGGGGTGCATATTTTCCAATTTAGATTCTTCAAATCTGTTCGGATCAAATTTTTGTGGTTCGGGAAATACGTGCGGAAGCCTGTGTGTTATATACGGAGATAAACCTATGAGTGTACCCTGAGGTAACAATAGATCATCTAAAATTTAATATTATTTCAGACAATAGAACAGAAACAAAAAATATTTGAAATAAATAATCCGAAAAATCAATTTTCTTAAATATCCAAGCTGATTTTTGATCAAAATACCCACCGAACATAACATCTTCAGTTAAAACACGATTTATCATTGGTACCACCGGTGACAATCTTAGAGATTCCTTTATAACTTGTTCTAAATATTTCATTCCGTTAATATCGTTTATTCCAAGTTTTCCGTTTTTATCGATCTTGGAGATTTCATCGAAAATCTTTTCTTGTATCTCCGGATATTTTGCAATATAGAAGAGGGTAAACGCCAAAGTTGCTCCTACTGAATCTTGACCCTAAAATAATAGTGAAAAGTTTTCAGAAAATATTACATTTACATGTAAAAATAAACTTCTTCTATATTTCAACACCTAAATATGAAAAAGAGACAATTATATAATTTACGTATCGTGATTAACTGACTGATACTAAAAGTTGAATTTGAAGTGAGCTTTGTTTACTGTGTTATTTTTAGCAAATATTTGGATTGAGCGTGTATTTATTTATAAAATCAGTCCTAATAAGAACTAATTTGACTTTTTATTCAATTTTACATCGGTAAGCACGAATCTAATACATCATTGAATTGCAACCGATCTTTTTTTGAAAATAACCATCTTTGAGGATGAAAAATGGGTCCTGTACAGTAACATAGTTCGAAAACTAACCCAACCTAACCTAACCAAACGATCAATTCTGATGTTTACTATCAACAATTAATGAAACTGGATGAAGCAATCAAAGAAAAACGGCCAGATTTGTCAAATCGGAAATTTTTAGTATTCCATCATGATAATGCAAGGCCTTACACATCTTTAAAAACTCGTGCGAAACTATTGGAGCTTGTTTGGGAAATGATGCCACATCCCCCATACAACCCTGATCTAGCACCATCTGATTACCATTTATTTCGAAATTTGTAAAATTGTTTGAATCGTTAAGCTTTCACAAACGGTAATAACCTTCAAACGCACTTGGTTCATTTTTTTGCTGATAAAGATTAGAAATTTTATGTGCGCGGAATCATGAAGCTGAAAGAAAGATACCAAAAAGTCATTGAGTAAAATGGAATATATATAAAATTGATTCAAAACTATACTTTGCTAGAAAAAGTGATTTATTTAAACTACAAAACCCAAATTACTTATATATTTCAGCGCCGAAAATATCTCTAAAAACGATATGTTCACAAACCAATATCACTCAGTCGGATACCTGATTAAAATTGAAAACAGACGATGAACAAAGTAAGTAAATAAACATATGAAACAAACATTCCATACTATACCATCCCATGTTCTTAACATTTCGATTAAACTCAGTTAAAATTATTACACATCCTAGTGGAAGTATTATTATTCATATAGTGTGATTTTTACCAGTTGCTCACAGTTCTTTTAGAAGTGGTTAATACAAACAGTCACTATATTATTAGAACGTATTTCACAAACTTAAAAACAATGTAACAGGAGTAATTAAAATCCTAATTGAAATTTAAAATCCTCACGTTAAATAATGAGAATAGTACCCCAATAATTTTGTGCTTTACTAGCAACCAAAACGATATTTTTGGTACATAACCTCAACTAATATGCAATAGAAACTAGAGCGGAGAACGCAACCACTAAACGGCTTTTAAGAACAACAGAAATGCGGACTCTGAGATCAATAACAGGACATACGTTACTCGATCGGAAGAAATGAAGAAATAAGGGACATGTGCGATATTCAGAATGTAGTAAGATGGGCAAGGAGCCGCAGAAGAGAATGGAGAGACCATGTTGACAGAATGCCAAATGAACGGTTAGCAAAAATTGCAAAGGGAAAGAAACCAGACACAACTCGACCTCCTGGACGACCACCTATAAGGTGGTATGAAAGCTGGTCCTCAGCATCCCAACTACTCCTGGCAAACCCTTGATGAAAATACAGGAGCATAATTTAATTACAAATTCATCTTATTTATTGATAAGTTAGTCATAATGGTACCAATGGAATTTTTAATTACAATCAAAAAAAGCGAAATTTACTACAATACTACTTACGGCCAACATGAATGTTATAGCTTCACTTATTATATCGTCATTGGTGAATTCAGAATTTTTTTCTGCAATTTCTAGAAACATATCCAGAAAACATGATCTATTAGATTTTTTCGTTTCTTTTTTTCTATTGATGACTATCTAAAATCAATGATACAATCGGAATAAAAAGGATTATAATTAAAAGAAGTATGTACTTATATTGATCTGACTGGCAAAAAATTTTAACATCCTTACTGTAGATATCGACATCAAAACATCGATTGTGGCTTGTACCTCCTGAAGACTGATCTGTGGGTTGAAGGGTATCCTTCTATGCCCTTCAATTGTAATTTATACAGATATCTTTTGAATACCAAGTTGTCTTATTTTTTCTTACCATGAATACAAGTGTAAACATCGTCATAGATGAGGATAAAGAATTCAGTCGAAGCAGTAATGGAATTCACTTTTATTATCGAGGGATGTAGGAAAGTTAGACAAGGGTAAGAAAGTGACGAGCACTATAAGTGTTCTAATATACGAAATGGTACCAAATCACCAAAAGGTTTCGTTAGAAGCAAAACGACGGATACTACAAAGTAATCATTCCCATCACAACAATCATTTTTCAGGAATACTATTTTAGACCACACGTTACTATATAATCTATAGACTTTATGAATTAACATTCTCTTTGTGATCAATGTAACCTGACTGGTCGCTGGTTATTTTTGCAGTATTTTCCATAGAATTTAGTAGCAATTCAATAATAAGGTACAGATAGCTTAGAATGGAATACCTCAAGAAAAATTCCTTATGAAAACTTGTTTTCTGCAGGCGTGTTAGATAATTACTCGTAAAAGAAAAAAACGCAAAAAGCTAACAGAAATTACCATAGAAAACTTAAGTGATAGTGTAAGAATAAAATATGGTGACACAGAAAAATGTATATCAGCAACATTATTCATTATGCCTCTACTCGTAGATTTTATAACAAAATATATGAATAGAAATAAGACATAAGAAAGACAGGGGGCAAGAAATAGCATAAGAATTAAAATTTAATAGAAGATATTGTAGAAGAATCGGCGAAATAAGGTGAAAAATTGGATTCAAAAATGAATTAAAATGAGGTTTATGCAAAGGGAAAGTGAAAATTGAAAAAAGCGAGCTTGAAATGGTAAGAAAAAACCAATTATGAGTAGAACAAGGATAATGCCCATAATAACTTATGCTGCAGAAATAAAGAAAGATATAATTTATTCAGAGAAAAAACACATGATGAAATAGAAGTGTGCTATAAGGGAAGAAAAGCAAAGGTAAGCTGGTTGGGAAATATATGGAGAACTAGACTTAAAGCTGAAATTGAAATGACCAAAGTCGAAATGGTTGAATGAAGTGAAGATGAATTTGGAAAGAATTGGAGGGGCGGGGAGAAACTAGAAACAATTGGTTATGGGTGGGCAGGAATGGAGAGAATAAGTAAGCAAACTGAAGAAAACCAAGGACTGAAATTTTGCGAGAACGGAAACAATTCACACAAGTTCCAAAAAGTATAAATCACAGCACGTTCTTGCGTCCCACAGAGCTAGCAAGGACTAAACTATAATCTTAAACACCGAAGAAATAAATCACAGTTAAAAAATAATCTTGCTCAGTTTGTTGTCCAATGAAGCTGAAAATCTTATCAATCATCAGGAGTACACAATACGTCTATAAAACATTATTAGAATTGGAAGATTGTATGTGGATATTGGCTTTTTTGTCAGCAAATATATTATATATTATATATTAAGTAAAATTGATCATTAATGTAGCTGTAATAGTACTAACGGAGATAGCTTCAACGAACAAAATACCTGTTTAGTATATGAATGAAGACTTAGCTTCTGTGCTTTTTCTTGTTTCGATGAAGAGGTCCAATTAAATATAGATTCCAACAGCAACCACGGCTTGCTATATCTTTCTATTGCTTGCAATTCTCCCCTAAGAAATAAATATCAATAAATCAAACTCAAACAATATAACACAAGCAAATATGTTTCAATTGAACTCAAAATAAATCAATTGAACAGCTACGACATTTTTGGTAATTTAACGATGACTTGAATCAAAAATTGGACACTAAAGTAAAAACGAACGATGATTCACGATTTTGTTTTTATCTGAAGAATTTCTGTTATCTCAAGAAGTGTTCATTATTATATTGTATCAGAACGTTCAAACTATTTATATAGTTAACTCAAGGCTGGCAGTAATAATGTTAGTGTGCCCTCGATGGTAAGCATATTACTTTTTATTTCTATTTTATATTTTTGTTTAGACTTTTCCTTGATTATATTCCAAGAAGTAGGCAGATTGAGGCATGGAATCAAACAAAAAAGTAAGTATATTTGGACCATGGAATCGGATCACTTCGTACCAATGAACGACTAACCAAAAGAGGGGTGGGGCTCTTTTGATAATGGCTTCAAAGTGAGAGCCGAAACGTCGAGAATTTCCAAAATTCAACTCCTCGTGAACCTAGTTCTTTTGACATATTTTGACAAAGACTGCAAGTAGTCGAAACGTCAAATTTTCAACTGTCTTAAAAAATCTAAGAATCAAGAAACATAAACATATCAGAAGGTTTAGATAATATATATATATATATATATATATATATATATATATAAACTGTTCGTATATTGTATACTCACTTTCTGTAAGGAGACTGTTGATCTAAGGGAACTCCTAGGACTCCATCTAAAAATAATTAAATTGTAGTTATTATTTCAAGGTTGAACACTATTTATTTCAACTAGCGTCGACTCAATTTTCTCTATAATGAGGATAATTCATTGTTTTTAACGTCCCCATAATATATATGTAAATAATAATGCAGATTAAGGAGTAGACGAGATATGACAACATGTCAATGATGACGTGAAACAAGGATATTGAAGATTAACAGCCAGAATAAGAATAGAGAGAATATATCGTTACAAAGAAAACACAAAGACTTGCAGACATCTTAGGATATAGGAAAAGGAAAAGTCAGTTCATCAATACTTACTGTGTAAAATATCTAAAACACATTCGTTAATAAATGGTGTTATTTTCACGGTCTTTTCCGCTTCTAATTTATTAACAAATCGGTTAGCGCATTCAGCAAAAGTTTCTACGAAAGTTTCCAAAATTTGTATATGGAAATATGGCTGAATTAATTTTCTGTTCTTTTTCCATTTGTGTCCTAAAAAAATTCAGATATTCGCATCAGTATAAAAACTAAAATTAAATGATAAAAACCATGTTAAAGCTTTTGAGTCAAATAAACCTAAAGCAATACCGCTATTTCAATCCACAACCTTCTACTTTTTTTTAATATCAACCTTTCGCGGCTGGCGCGTGGTCTCTGACTCCTCAGAGTTCTTTTGTCCGTGCTCCTCATAAATATTTCAAGGATTATCACCGCAAGGATAAATGATATTCTCCCAATGGTGACCACAGAGCTAGTACAACAGATCTGGAAATTACGAGAGGCCGATGTGATAGTAAAAAGAATAAGGTGCTGATTATATTTTTTAATTAATTAATCCACACGCCAATCCTGATGTATCAGCCGCGAAAAGTTAAATATAAATCTATTTTTTATCACACTCACGCTGGAAACCAATAAGTCTGAACCTTTTGAACTTGCCTAGCTTCGCCATAGTCCATTTTCAAAATGGATTGTGTAGAGCAGCACGCGGTAATCTTCAGTATCATATTAAAAGTGATGTCGTAAGTTTGAACGTGAAACAAAATCGTGTAAGTTGTATTACTCACAATCGCTACACACAACGATAGTTAGTTGATAGTTACTTATGATATTAGATTTAATTCAGTTTTACCTTCTACATCAGCGATCTTCATAGATTCAATTATAAAGTAACAACTGAAAAAGAATATACTAAATTTAAACACTCACCATTACTGGTTATAAGTCCTTCTCCAAGGAAATTATGTAAAGCTTTGTATACAAAACTTTTCTGATTATTTTTGTTGGTTGCTAAAATTAATTTGACATGTTTTGGTTCGTAAATGAAGACTGTCGGTAGAAATGCAAACCAAACTCTAAAGTATGACCCGTATCTTTGATATGCAGTATTCCCAAGCTGCTCCATCTCTAAAAAATGAAAAAGCAAGATGTTATTCAGAATTTTAACAGATTTTTATTGTTGATTTAAAATGGTCAACATCTAGAACAGCTCGAAAAGTCTGAAAATATAATCAATTAAGGTGAAGTATTGAAAATAATCAGAAGAACATGTAAATTGAAGTATGGCAATCAAACTTATTATACGTTGAACAGAAATTTTTTGTTCATAAAAGTAATAACAAAAAACATCAAAATGAACGTCTATGAATCAATATTTTGACCTGTCCTTATACATGGTAGCTTAAACTGGGTACTAATAAACTCACTCAAAATCAAAACCGACAGGTGAAAGACTTACCTCAAGTCAAGGGTGCCACCAGGAAATATCGAATAAGAAAAGACTTGATTGTAGAGCCTATGATTAAAACATGAATATCTACCGATGCAACTGCAGTCATACAAGGGTAACTTTGTAATTTTTGAGATACCCTGCAACTATAGAAGTTAGAGCTGAAACCACTATATTTTTAAACTCTCCATCGTTATTTCTGATATCACACTACCATGATTTCAAGATCGGTTAAGTTAAAATAAAATCTTGGATAACAGCAAATCGCATACAGATTAAGCACGTGTTGAGAGGTCCTGCTCTTCAGTTATTGATGGAAACATTAGAAAAGTAGAAATGAATACAACTTTTGGTGTTGAATCCGCAACAGTAAGACTCAAGTTTCATTAGAGCGACAACAAGACGCGATATTGAAATGATTGAAAAAACTAAATATGCACACATATAGGCGATGTTTTGGTATCCAGATATGCTCAGAAGTAATCTTATCGTCTTTTGAAGATAACGAATATTGTATTGTGTCATATTAATAATAAAAATACGACAAATATAATCACCTGTCTCTTTGTTTTCTGTTACTTTTAACAGGCATTCTAATTATATCTTTCCTGGCGTAACAACGAAATTTAAAATCATATAAACGTGCTTTTTATCAATAGCTACTAGGTTTATAGTTTTCTATTTTTGCCATTTCAGTTTTTTGTTAAAAATAAAAAGCGAAAAACTTGCTTATTTCAATTTCTCATATAAATTTCGAGGTTATGTGAAAAAAGTGTAGATCTTTTTATTACCCATACCCTTTGCTATCTAACTTTTCTCAATATGACTAAGAATAGATCTAAAGTATGACGATGGCGAATGACTCTAAAGGTAGCGATTAGTTTTGTGAAATGAATGACTGTAATAAATTGTTTATTTTGTGAATATAATTGCTGTATTCAAAGAAAATGTGATTAAGATCAGCATAAGGATTATCATCACAGGATTGTATGATAGTCTACTTGGCAAGATGGACGGGATATCTCTCTTAACTAGTCTTCATATACATATAGTTTATGATATTTCTATCCACCAGAACAGCCGTGCATTCACTAGCTAAAAACCAAAGGTTTATCAAGAAAATTATACCAGCAGTTTCCTTTCGTAGTACAGAATTAGTGAAAGCAATTAAGCTTGAAAACACTTTTCAATTAAATCAAACTAGTATATCATGCAATGTTTACCTGCAGTTTTTGAATCAATCAATATTGGGAATATTGCTTCACGAGTAGGAATTGTCGCACACTGTACACTAGCCAGTTGAATTTTAACGTGAAAAGTATATATCATAACATATTGTGAAATGACTTATGTGTGACCTTATATCCTGATGTTTGGCTGTGATTCCTGTGTTAATAAATTAGTACCAATGTTCCTTCCGGCATTTCCTCCTATTTTAGTAAGCCTATCTGCTTTAGAGTTTCTATCCACTTCATCGTAGCCAGTAACCAATCAAAAGCTGTCATGTCATGAATCCATCATCTTATTTAAGGCTGCCTGGCTATATATGAAGATTATTGATCCACCACTTTTATTCTAGAATCTGGCAGTCTTTTCTTCTGCCAAAATTTCTGGTTGTTAGATATTACACAGAGTGAGATTACATGACGTCATTGAGCTACTAAAAAAACGAGGCGTAAACCAAAGGACAATAGACATCATTAGGGACATGAACAACGGAAATAGCACATATGTAAGAGTAAACAACGAACTCTCCAGTAAAATGCCAGTATCAACAGGGATCAGACAAGGAGATAGTCTCAGCCCAATACTCTTCAACATTATAAATCATAAAAGAAGTCAAAACGGCAGGCAGAGGATACAGAATGGGAAAACATGAGTTCAAGATAGTTTGCTACGCTGATGACGCGGTTGTGATATCTGAAGATGAGGATAATCTGCAAAAACTGCTACACAGTTGCAGGAGAATTCAATATGATCATATCGAAACAAAATACACAATCCTTGACAATAGCGAGAGAACCAAGAAGATGCAAACTGGCAATTTATAATAAAAGTGTAGAACAGGTTATGTCTTTTAAATATTTAGGGGTTAACATCACGAGCAATAGGAACTTGAAACAAGAAGTCAAAACGCAAACAACAGCAGCATCTAGGATATCAGGATTCCTTCGAACCGTGATATGGAGGAATAAATTTTTAAGTATCGAAAGCAAAACACGGATATATAAAACTTGTGTCAGACCAGTAATGACATACGCCATAGAAACGAGGGCGGAGACTGCAACTACTAAACGGATTCTTAGAACAACCGAGATGAAGATATTACGCTCAATCACAGGGAAAACACTAAGAGACAGAATAAGGAGCAATGAAATCAGAAGAATGTGTGACGTTCCGGATATAGTGAGATGGGCCAGAACTAGAAGAAGAGCATGGAGAGATCATGTCAATAGAATGAACAACGATCGACTGGCGAAAATCGCAAAGGAAGAGAGACCCAATACAAGTAGACCGCCTGGAAGACCACCAAAGTGCTGGTATGAGAGCTGGTCCTAGCAGTCACAACTTAGGCTACCTCTTTGAAAACACAAGACACAGTCTTAAAATAAGAAGAAGAAGACCAAGTTTTCAGTCTATACGGCTTTTATATTTTCATTTCCCTTGAAAACACATCAGCTCTTGTTCCACTTTTTATTAGTAAGTCATCTGTGTAAGATTGAGATTTTTTTATCAATACCGATTTTTTATCACATTCTTCTCTTGTATATAATATGTATTTTTATCCTTTCTATAGTGCGTGTTTTGAGCTAAAATATCCCTCTGTTCTTTCGCCTCTAATTCTCGAGTATTTTTCAAAAAAAAATAGTATTTGCACCATCGAATTAAGTCTAAATTACAGACTCTCCTTGTATATCTAATGGATATTTTCAATCATTTTTAGTTTAAAATAATACTCTCTCGTGACATTGATCAAGAGCCAGTTGACTTGGGTATTTAATATCAATGTCATTCAATCGATTAATATGCAAGAAATGTTGACAACAAAAAATTTCACCGCCTCAGTTACCTTCCCAATTTTTGTAATATATTTTTAGTCATTTAGTAAGTGCTAATGTTAAGTTTAATGGTTTTCTCTTATAATAATAAAAAATGATAATATCAAAAACAGAACATGTATATATTTATGTTGTTTAACGTGATAAATTTATTTTTCAATTATTAAAATATTCTGTTCTACATATGGAATGTAAGGAAAAAAGGGACCGGAAAGTAATGCCGCTTTCTTAAATTGAATTCAAAGGAATAAATTTTTACCCTTTTTTATTATTTTCAAACTATAACGTAACCACTTTCGTCCGCAACATTTTCTCATATAACAATATTTGAGTTAAATATCTTGAGATGATATTTTGAACATTATCCAAATTACAGAAAGAAAATATTGTAGCAATTGGATCAAATGGAAAACCTGAGGGTGTGATATTGTGTAATTCATTAATTTTTCCAAGATTGCATATAGTCCAATGAACAACGTTGAACCTCAAATTTCCATCAAGGCGCATTGATTTGCTTGAAATTTTAACTTAATAAGCGAAGTTCACCCTATGCGATATTGGGGAATACCACCCCAACTAGCATTCTTAGCACAAATTACTCTATGGAGTTTTTTTCGAAAATACTTTTTCACTTATTCGGGATTGAAATTTTGAAGTATTGTTACAAAAAAGCATATTTTTAATCGATTTTTCACAAAAACTGTAGGGAAGTTGAATGTAGCTTCTAAAGAAATAAAAATATTTTTTTTGTTATAGACGATTATACATGATTTATTAAAAGAGGAATTTATTTCGTCAACCAAAGACTTTGAAAAATAGAAAATTGAATACAAGAAAAATGGTCAATTTTACGAAAAACATGTTTTAAATGTTTTTCAAAGAAATTTTAAAAACCATTCAATTAAGACTTTATCAGACATTCTAATACACAAAATAATGACGAAAATAAGATAAAATCCCTTCATTTCATAGAAAAAATCCTTGATACTGCCACCCTAATTGAAATAAAATGTTATATATTTGAAAATCACTTCAATTGAATACAGATAATAGGATCCAGGTGTTTGAATGGTTTAGAGAGCTTGATTCTGAAAAAAATTATGGATACAATGGGTATTTTTTTTAAATTATCTCTCATTAAAAAAATATAAAAGATATGTTAAAACTGCTGGAAAACAATATGTTTTTTCAATTTTTTTCTTAACCGAATTAACCGAGAAATAACCTTTCTCAGTAGCGTCAATTTGTATATTGAATTTTAAAATCCATGGATTTAATGTCTTTTAAAGAAACTACACAACTTAAAACCGCCGAATCTTAACTAATTATTTCCCAGACGATGAAAACGATGTGTATGTTTGACATACATTGTGCAATATCTATTTTAATTCTACAAATGTTTTTCTAAACTTTCTAAATGCTTTAACTTTTATTTCATTGGATTCTGACAATAAGGGGTAGTTTTCACCCCTTACAATAATTTGTACATAATGGCATAGGTCAGATTTCGTAGTGAAAGGTATATAGAATTTAATTTCAAAATTTCACGCAAATCTTTGCGTCTTGATGGAATACTGAGGTGATACCATATTTTTATCGTTGTTCACTGGATTAATAGTCGTGCTGCAGAATATCGCCTTTTCTGTCGATAATCGTCGGAGACTATACATTTAAAGGTTCAGTCGATTCAATTTTTCACAATAGAGACCTGCATTAACAATTTTACATTTGCGAAACTCGAACAGCTTACAATGTCAGATACGCTCTGGTATTTGGCTGGCCATTTCACCCCAAATTACAAAAAAAGACTAGTAATTCAACATTTAGAGGTGAACAAGTGACAATAACCTTAAAATGTCTTTGGCACTTCAAGTATCAACATGCACAGAAACAAGATTACCTACTTTACGAGCGTGTTGATTGTATTTTAAAATGTGAAGCTCGATTATGTATTAAAATATAACGTAAAGTTGTATTTACAAATGAAATTCACCACATTAATTGGCAACTAATGTATGCATCGATCGATCTAGTTCATTAGTAAACAGAAGAAAATTTTTTTTTTGGAAACGTTAGTGTCATTCGTCGAAAACGCGTTTGCAAATTGACTATGCTATTTCTATACAACGAATTTTCTTCTTATTTCCTCTAAAAACAGCCAATAGTCATTGAGAGCCAAATCTGGAGAATATGGTGTATGCAAGAGGGTCATTGAATTTGACCATTGGTCTGATCAACTTATGATATGGTGCATTGTCTTGGTGAAAAAATATTTCTTTATTATAAATATTGGGTCTTTTGATTGCGATTCTTCAATCGGTCCAATAATTGTCAGAAATGTTACTATTGATTGTTTTCTCTTTTTCCAAATTCCGAAATTCACAGGCTATGAATATGCACAGGTGTACAGTAGTGAATTCAAGTTTCCCATCGTTTTGGGCGTACTAACCATTGAGCGTCAGCAATGCTAGTTTAAGCTTTTTCTGTAGTCATCATAAACCAAACCTATATATCTATGATAAGATTTTTTATTAAAAACCAATATTTAAGCTACATGCTTTGATTAAAACAAATTGAAGGTTATTCATTTCAACAAATTAGATTAAACAAAATAAAGGGGTTAACGAAAAGAAAATTTGACAGCTCTCGTATAAAATATCTCAAGTATCTCAAAACAAAATGTATGTTGTAGAATTTCAGGGTTTCATTATAAAAATTATTCTACGTTCGAATGCTTCCCTTTCAATATACTTCCCTCCCCTCGCCCCATACGTTTCAATACGTTTTTTCCATTGATCGAAACAGTACTGGAAGTCTTCTTTGGCGAGTGCCTTCAAGAGCTTTGCCGTTTTTTGCTTTATCGCTTCCATCTGCTCAAATCGCGTCCATTTCAAAACAGATTTTATCTTCGGAAACAAAAAAAGTCGCATGGGGTCAAATCTGGTGAGTACGGTGGGTGTTCAAGCACTGGAATGCGCTTACTGGCCAAATACTGCTTCACAGATAGCGCGTTATGGACAGGTGCATTGTCCTGTGTTTTTGTGTGTTCTCGCAGTGTTGCCAAAACTGAGAACTGACAGTCTGACCCTCTGGAACCCATTCAGTCATCACAATACCGTTAATGTCGAAAAAACCATCAACATTGCCCTGATTTGCTCCCTCGGTCCTCACTAAAGCGCTTACACCACTCAAAAACACGCACACGAGAAAGAAAATTGTCCCCATAAGCCTCTTGCAATCTCTTGCATCAAATAAAGGGGTAATCATAAAGAGATGGTATTTAAGAGAGGGTAAAATAAAAGAATTTAGCATCATAGCAAGCGATATGGCAAAATTTTTGCATTCACCTAATCTAGAATTATATACAGGGCACTGTTTTCGAAAGTCATCTGATACTATTTCAGTTAATGCAGGAGCAGATCTTCTAAAACTCCGAAGCCAAATGGGGGTTTGAAACCCCAGAAATGTTACTGCATCCAATATAGATAACTCTGTGGCTAACAATTCATATACATACCCTTATGATTTTTTAACATGAATCCATTCCCTAATAAAGGTAGCGCTGGAGGTCCTGGTAAATTCCATATTATCTTAGCAGCCCTTATATAATTCTTCACAGCTAAGTATATCGATAAAAATAGAGATATAATATACCCCAAATAATAGTCCATTTTCCTGTAACAAAAATTGAGCCATATTAAAATAAAAGCAGTTGAAAATTTCTTATACATTCAATTTCCTCTACACCTCATATTAACATGGCTTGTAGAAATATTGGTAAGTGAATGGATTATTATCCTCAACTTTATAATTTGTAACAAATGAGTTATAATGGACTTACGAACCATAAGTTACCATATTTTATTGAGTCTTTTCTTTTCAAAAACATTGCACATGATTTATTACGAAGGTAGCCTCAATTGAAGTTTTTTGTAGAAAGAAATGATTTAATATCTAAAAAAATTTGAAGCTTTTTTGGAAAGACAACCATCACAGGTATTCTAGCCCCATTTAAAAAAAAGAATGGTTGAACTGGGAATTCACAGTTTGAGTTAAAAATAAGTTTTGAATAGGCAAATAAACAAAAAAGCTTTTAAAATTTCAAGTCGAACCTCGCGGAAAAGAAAATAAAAGATATAATTGATGATCATTCCTTCGATAAACTTGTTTTTACTACTCAGAATCAACTTCGGAAATCTGGGAATAGAGATGCAGCCAATATATTAAAAAGACTTGTTCTCTAGACAGATAAATGAGTGTGTAATGTACTCGTAATGTAAATATCTCTGTTGGATAGAAAGGAAATGTTAAGCGTCATTTCAAGACAGTTCACAGTGGAATGGAAAAAGATTATCCGCTGAATTCACCTCCGAGAAGAGATAAGGTGATGCAGTTAAAATCTCAGCTAAATGCATAACAATCAACTTTCTTAAGACACTAGACAAGAACAAGACAGCCATCGAGGCATCATTCCGGGTTTCCAAGGTCATCGCTCAACATAGAAAAACGTACGAGGATGGTGAGTTGATTAAAACTACATTTTTAGAAGCTGTAAATACAGTTAATACTAGAAATAAATGTTTGTAATAAACTGGTTTAAATTCCATTTTGTGTACTTTTTTGGGCCCAATATTCCTAAATAGGTTTACAAATGCTAGGATGGCTCACTAACTCAAAAGTTTGGTGATCACTGGTATATGGACATTATTCCATGAAACCATATTATAAATTTTATAAATACAGCGTTTTCGAAAATTACTTCAAGTATTTCAGGAAATAGTGAAATGTACGTAACAATTGAGATTAAATAATTCCGCATTATCAAACAACTAATAGTTTTTAAAACATCAAGGCTACACGGAGGTAAGTATGTTGTGTTAATAAAGAAATACCGAGTTTAATAATAAAATTAACTTCTCGTGCTACTGATTGAATATAAAAATGTAAATTATTCAATTAAAGAGCCTAAATTGAGGAGGTTCTTGACTCATTGGTACATTTAAATAGAGGATAATCTATCAACCAATTTTGAAAATATATTCGTAAAATTTATTATAAAATAATAAATAAGCAGTACGGTACACATACACGTATGCTAAATTGTCAGGTCCAATTTGACACGATTCGCGCATTACGTCACTCTGGAATCAGAATGTTTTCTTAGCCATTAAAATTAGATTGGAGTTATATTTATTTACTGAGTTTTTTTGTGTTTGTGATCTGTTTTTTTTGTGTTTAGCGGATATAGATATAATAGAAAGTGAAATATTTTAAAAGAAAATACAACAACACTAAACGAAATACCAAAGAAACAGGTATACTTTGTCTTCCAAAAATAACAGCAGGGGATAGGATCCTGTGGTCGAAAATTAATTCAAAATAAAGTAAATGAATTTCGTAAATCACAAAATACCAGACATAATTCCTATTTTTTTATATTCAAGTCTGGTTGGAAATATTTAGATACGATACCCCTTAATCATGTCTTTGTTCCATTCATTTCGAAAAGGGTAGTTCCATATAATGCAAAGTATCTAACTACCTCACGCGGCATCAAATATTACTTCTGGAATCAAAATAAAACCTTCTAACATGTATTCAGCATACATTTTGATTTGATTCCAACGTGACGTCATATAGTGCGAGAGAGATCCGGCGTGCTTTCGCATAGACACACCGTTGTATATGTTTTGTAGCAGTGGTGATATCTTAGTTATTATCGTTCATTTACAATTCTTCTATTTCTATAAACGAATTCAATTGTTGTTTCTGCAAGATTTCTCACACTTCCAGACATCCAGTTCTATGTCTACTACCGACGTATATCATTTTCAATTCCATATAATTTTAATTTGATCATCAAAGGGAAGAAATATTCGTTTCACTGTCTAAAGAAAGTATTTCATTTCATATTTAACTTCGTATTGTATAATATTGTTTTCCATTACAGTTTATAAAACGTACATATCTAACTGAATATATTTCTTTTTCCAAATTGATAAAGTCAAGCTCCAACTTATACCAGTTCGGTTCCCGTTAAATTATCTTCAAGATTTTATTGTATAAGATATTTATTAAAAAATTTGGAAATAGCAATCGTGTTTGAATAAATTGATACTCAAGGTAACGAACAAAGTAAAATATAGTTTTTAGTATCAAAAGTTATATTTTCTACGTCCGTTATAATTTGCATTTATAAAGAATGTAATTTCTGAATCGGTCAGAAAGCGTGAAAAAAAGTAGCGTAACGGTTCATTTTTCACGCTTTTGCCTTGTTAAAGTGCCGTAATTGTCACACTCTTATTTCTTGATATTCATTCAAGAAAATCCGTTTCGTGTCTAATTGAAAGGAGTGTAGTATTATTATGAGCGATGGAGAGTAATAGTGAAGAAAGTTTAAACTTCACAGGAAAAGTGTTACTAGATTACTTTGAAACTAAATCCAAAATGTGGAAGTCTTCAACACTTTGGTTGACTTATTCAAAACTGAAATACACCCTAATGATAAATAACGACGTAGACATCAGTAAATACTCGAAACAGATCATTTTTTTGCAGTATAGAAATGGAAAATGCAAAACCCAAATTGTAGGTATCAATATTTTTTCAAAAATTCCCTCACTTCCAGCAACATATTTGAATTTACCTAATCCAAAAAACTACACCGGGTATACATTTCGACGCTTTTCGGCGTCTCTATTAGTGGATTCCGGTGGTGATATAATTCAACTAAAGAATCACGGTAGGTGGAAATCCAACACAGTTTTGGAGGGTTACGTAGACGACTGAATAAAAAACAAAATGGATTCGGCAGTGAAAATTTTAACGACAACAACTAGTTCGACTTTAAGCAACATAGTAAATATTCACGATCTTACCAACAATCCAATAAGTACTAATACAACTATACACGATGTTATTTCTTTGAACTCGTTAAATGTACCAATAGTAATGTAACTGCTTCTTCACTCCAAATTAATAATGCTCACAGTTGTATTTTTAATATTAGTATTACAAAATAAAAATCGATAAAAGTTTTGTCGAATTGTTTAAGTTTATGGACGAAGAAAACATTTTGTATGAAATTCGTGAGTAAAGTAACTTTTTTCACCACAAAAAATGAATATTCATACGAAATATATGGATTATTTTTATATCATTTCTGCATTTTATGAAATAACTGTTAGGAATTATTTCACAGTTGATTCAATAGATTGACTGAAAATTTGTTGCTTTCCTTCGAATTTCATTGATGTCAAGATGTCATTAATGGCTAACAGCTTGGATATAAAATTTATGTAAATTGACTTTATGTAATTAATAGGAAATTATTAGAATAATAGGGTTTTTATTAAAGCCCACTTCACTTGCTTTTACTTTTAATAATAGGGAACATTGTCTCATTTTACACATGCTATTTCTAACCTGAAATTTTGTCCTTTTCAATTTATAAATTATAAGGGTCGACTATAGGCTTATTAGACACGGTTTACTTTACTAGAAAATATCGTCCGAATAGCGAAAACGAAATTTTTTGGCTTTGGATATCATATACAATTCAAAATTCAAAGAAAACTAAACTATACAACAAACACCGGGTATTTGGTTACCCATAAATTGAAGCCAATGTTCTTTTGTCTTCATTTTTGAAAATACATGAGTCATATAGACAACAAACCATCGATTAAACCAATACTGTACTCTTTTCTCTTATAACCTCAAAGTTTATATGAAAAATTGAACTAACCGAGTTTTTGGTTTATTATTTTTATCTTTTACTTAAAACAGTACTGACTCCGATGCTCTTCATAATAACTAGCTTTTACCCGCGGCTTCGCTCGCATCGAATCCATTAAATAAGTATCAGAAATCATTATAATAGAAAATAACGAACTCTGTAGCTATATTAGAACCTGAGATATAGATCTTTGAATATAGAAAAATTGCCAAAAACCTACAAAAATCCATAACTCCACATTGAATGTCCGCGCCTAGCTCCTCTCCAACTCGACCGATTTAAGTGTTCAAAAACTCAAAAGAAAGAGGGTGTTTCAGCGAGTGTTCTTAAACCAAAACGAAGTCTCTATCTTACTATAGAACCTGAGATATCGAGGATAGAACGTGTGTATGTGAAAAACTCCCATAAGTAATGTACAGGGGGAAATCGCATTTGAGTATAACTTGAGAATGGTGAAAATTAGATGAAATCCGATGGTTGATGGCTGAACTGTGCATCAATACCTTTCATTGAAAAAAAAAATTAAGCAAATCGGTTGCGTAGAACGCCTGAACGGACTCGGAATGGAAATCATCAATTTTTTAATATATAAGAATGATAGTGACAGCTGGGTACTTATAAACCCACACAAAAGCGAAATTCAAGGAGCAGAAATTACTAACCATCGTCAGAGGTATTAATAGAAGAAGACTTGAATATTTAACCAGTAAAAACAACAATTGAAAACAACAGTTTAGATGTTTTGTACAATAGCAAAAAAGATATGGCAAGCTAGAGAAATGGAAAAGAGGACACCCAAAGAAATATTGTGAAAACACAAATGTTTGAATTTTAAAAAGAAAAAGAATAACATGGACAGAAAAAGCTTTGAAATAGAAAATAATTGCAGCATTTGTGTATGAATAAAAAGACACACACACCCGACACCCACAGCTGGTAAACACGGATTTATGGTTATTATATAAAAATATTTTCAACCTATTGGTCGTTGATTTTATAACAATTTTCAAAATTTAAATATTTAATTTAAAATATTTAAATATTGTCCAAATGAATAAACATCTGGATATAGTCGACGATGAATATTAGATTTAGATTTCGTTCTCTATCAAACTATATATGTGAATACACTTTATAATTTTTTACCAAACTAAGTCGTCAATACATATCGAAATTCCACAATACTTACAAAATATAACTTACTAAGAACTATGTATAATAAAATCTTTGTTAATGTACTCAAAAAATCAAACGAATGCATATTTTCCGTGATTTATATTATTTTCAAAACTGTAATTAAACAAATTTAGTATAATTTAAAAAATATAAAAGTTGATAAGATTGAGAAAATTAGCTGTTGATTAATGAATTGATGTAAGTACTACATTAAAATTTATCACGTTATGCAATTGGCACTAAAATTTTCCAAATGGTTCTCTTAAATTTAATGATTTTGTTCAATTATGAAATTAGAAAAACTTTGTTTTTCTTATAGGGGAGGATGGCAAATAATTATTCGATTGAAAACTACATATTCGTCAAAAAATTCTCAAAATTGTACTGGAACAGCGTCTAATTGAGGTTAAAGAGACAGAAAAAGCTTTCGGCATGTTAAACATGTTAAAAGAACGCATTTGCCAAATACTGACTGAAGAATTATGCAAGAGCAAGCAATCCAGGCTTTGGGTCTCACGTTTACTAACATTTTCAGACCTCATTAAATTAGTTTAAGCAAAATGAAGAATTACTTGCTTCTACTCATAATTGTAGATAAAACCTGGATCTACCACATAACTTCTGGGGCGAAAAACTTATCAAGACAGGGGATTACAAAGGGCGAATCTACTCCAAAAAGGACAAAGACGATTTCATCTATGGGAAAAGTGAGGGCGATCATTTTTTTGGGATAGTCATGGCATTGTGTCATTGAGTATCTTCAAAAACTTAGCAGGAGATTATTACGTATCATACTTGATGAAGTAAAAGAAGAAATTACGAATTTCATGAGAACAAAGTACCTTTTTCTTAGAAAAGCGCAATTTGGGTGATCGCTTTTGCTAAAATTCATTTATTGCAATTCTAGTTGGTTAACCACCCGCCGCTTTTATCAGATCTGACCCCCAGCGACTTTTATCTGTTTTCTAGCCCTAATGTTTCACTTGAGAGAATAATCAACAAATAGTCTAGTCAACAAGTTCAAAAACGTGAAATATAGAGATAGAAAAATGTTTTAGGATGATTTTGGTGCAGGGGACAAATCATAGCTGTTATAATATTTATATATAATGACTTTTTAAAATCATTGCAAAATTAATTATCTAAAAAATCTTCCTAGAGGTCATTCCAAATCCAACGCGATTTGGCCTCAATTATTAGGACCTTTATCTCAATTTTTCACGTTTTCGAGCTTGTTGACTAGACTAAAAATGAGTAATTACAATTAAAAAACTTATAGCATTGTTATAAGACACCTTAAAAATTTTGCGGCAATGGGTATAACTCACTTGATGAATTAAAACGAATTTCATCTGCTGGGGGATGTAAATTCGGCCAAATCAATTACCTGACCTCCGGTATCACAAAGGTCGTTTTAAATTCACTGGTCAAAATTCGGTCAAAAAATATCACAGGTACCTAAGTACAGGAGGCAGTTAAATACCCGAAAACGAAAAATCGACAATGGTTTTCACTGGATTGGTACACTCTCATTTATGTTTCAATACAATAATTTACTCATAAACATCCCTAAATTAAATTTCTGTATATTTGGTAAACAACTGGGAATACCTAAGTATAGCGCGAACATAAAAATAATATTCTTTGAATATCGCAATCGTTGTTAGAACTTTTGAATTAGGTTTTGGTTTAATCTAGCATTCCGACATTTGGCCGTGTATGCATGTACAAATATTCATCTCAAAATTTTCTAGCCGAATCTAGTATCCACGTGCTATTTGTACGAATTTACCACCGCCCTGATCTGCGTGAGTTATGACCAACATTACCGCTCGTTGAATAGTATACAATGAATCGTATGCATACAAGATGCCTTTCTAGAGAAAATTCTTAAAATTCTCTCTCAATTTAATAAACATAAAAATAGTTTTTATTATAAAAAAAACTAATTTGTAATATAATTTGGATATTACAAATTTGTCTTCTAATAAATGGTCAAAATAATAAAAAATAGTTGAAAATAAAGTAGAACCTTACCTGAATTGTAATGTAAATATATTGAAACGTGAAAATTAATGCATCTATCACATAAATATTCAAAAATCACTCCCTACGCACAGATAATAACAAAATCGTTCACGGCCATCATCAGACATCGAATAAACTCGCCTTCAATCCCAACCACATCTGATTCAAAATAACCTTTTGCGAAACAGGTACAAACAGCATTGAACGTGAATATTTTTAATAATGATAAGTTTTCATAAACACATGTATATTATATACCCACATTCACTATACGACCAAGTGTGATTACATTCTTTTTATTAAATGTAATGTTTTTTTTTTTTCGTTTGTTATTCTGTTATTTACATTTACAAGAAAATTCATAATTTAATTAGGCAGATGTTGTACAATTCTTCTTAACATTAGAAGCTCGAGTAAAAAAAATATACACTCTTGATTTTTTATGCGTCTATATATAAAACGCTTTTTTATGGCATAAAGGGATATTAACACGAAATTGTATAGAACAACGAAAATTTTTTATGGCATCTAATTTGAAATTTCATGAAAGAATTTAAGACTGAAATGTCAGTATTAAAGCTACGCAAAAACCAAGCTGGTAGTGTTACTGTTACGAACAAGCCCGCGAAACAAGTCCTTAGGCCGACCCTGTCCAGCTACAATGGAATTTTAAAATTCGGCGAATTCGCGCCGCGTCTTTCACATTTTTTATAAATGGCGGAAGCGCCTTTGATGAGTTCTTTTATTATAGCGGACGGGTTATTTACTGTATTTCTTGTAAAAAATATCAGGAAAGTTTATTTATTTATTACTTGTGTTTCTTTTTGTTCTAGAACTTTGTAGAATTCTATTTTTGGTATATAAATAAGTTTATGTAGAGCAATGAACTAGTTTTAAATAAATAGTCGTAGTTAAAAAACGAATTAGTAAAATTAATCGCAGAAATTGCTAAAGAGATATTTATAAATAAATTATTATAAGTTAAGTGTATTGTATATAGTGTAAATAAATTAGAACGTGAGAGATAGTGTTTATTAATTTATGAATAAATACGAAAAACGTTACATTACATACAGGCTTTATTTATAACGATTGCATAACCACGATATAGCATGAATCACAATTATCCCAACAAATCAAAATAGTAAAAGAAGTCAGACAAGGATGTGTTCTGTCTCCAACCCTGTTTACTTTAATGTAATGCGTCAAATAAAGTATGAATGCTAATAATTTAAATTCTATACTTCCTCTTCAACAAAGGTTACTGATTTTTTATGTACCTGGGCAATAACGAATGCTTGATAATTTTATTACTCTTTCATATATAAAAATACACTATAACAAACACACCAAGACTACAGAATTCTCTATTAAGGGTTGAGCAATGAAATGGGAAGATTTGGGGTGGAGCTTGCAACGCGTGGTGAAGTGGTAGGGAAGACAGTCACAGGCCTGCCGGGACCCGAGTACCTTGCCGTTTAGTCTACAATGGAGCGATGAACAGGTGAGCCTCGCGGTTACGCAATTAAGGCTCATTATAAACATGGCGAGAGTTTAGTGCATCCAAACGCGTCGGGATTTTAGACGACAGACCATGCGGGTAAACAACCTCGAGCAAACTGGATCGACGTCTAGAAAAAGAGGTGGTAGTGCCAGAACGATTTGAACCCCTGAAAGTCCACGTTGAACGACCGTCCATCGCGTCACGTGCCTTAGAATAAGTGACAGATCGGTGAGAAGAATACTCCAACAAGATCTTCGATATCACCCGTACAAAATACAGACTGTTCAATCTCATCACCCGGGTGATTATTAACAGCGTTTCAGATTTTGTGAGTTTATGCTTGCCAGGTTGGAGGAAAATGATGACCAAATTAACAACTGGGCGGTGGAGAACCCTCGTTTGCTTCATGAAACACCTCTACATACTCAGAAAGTAACAATGTGGTGTGCAATGTCGATAAATGTCGTATTTTTTTGAGGATGAGGCTGAAAATGCCGTTACCGTTAATTCTGAGAGATACGTTGCAATCATTCGGAACTTCCTCACACCTGAACTTCACCGCTTTCCAGTTAATGAAAACACACTTTTTCAATAAGACGGTGCAACAAGCCACACTGCAAAAATTTCAATGAATGCGGTAAATGTTTTGTTCCCAAAAGGTGTCGTTTCTCGAAACGGGGATATCGCTTGGCCCCCTCAGTCTCCCGACTTCTTTTTATCGAGTTATCTAAAAACGAAAATGTTTGGAACTGATCCACCCAGGATAATGCCGGTCCTCAAATAACGAATTGCAGCAATACCACTTGATATACTGCGAAGAGTTATGCAGAACGTGTCAACGGAGCACGTTTGGCTGTAGTAGTTGTAGTTTTCAAAAAAAATTATTTTTTTTAACATTGTATATCAAATGGCTACTCTTTTATTTCCCATTAATGTATTAATAATTGCAAAAAAAATATTTTTTCAACAATAAAATTATTTACGAAATATTCCTGTTTCATTGCCGAACCCTGTATTTTTTTGTCGTATTTTTTGCTTCTTAAGATGAGAAAAGATCTACCATACATACTAATTAGTCAATAACTGCGTAATACGTGTCTGAAATGAAAAGGAGTTTCCTGTCATAGATATACTCTATATGAAGTTAATTTTTCTCTATCTATATATTATTTTGAAATCCCATTCTATTTATATAATTTGATTATATAGACGAAAGATATAGTCGAATTTTTAGCTCTTATCCCTGTTTTACTTGACATCGCATTCTGTATAAGCAAATAAATTTTCAAGATTCACATTAACCGTAACCGACATTTAAAAATAGCACAGACCGGTTCACCACTTGAAAATATATGGAATAAAAATAAACAGATACCTATTTGCGCCAGGTAAAATAAATTTTATTAAAAAGACTTGTAAAAAAGAAAAAATAAAACAATATCTTGAAACAAATTATAATAATAAACTATATTTAGAATATATTTATATTCTCTGTACTACAGGATTTCTCCGTCTCCTACAAGATATTTTTTGAGATAATAATTAATTTTTCAAATACCCAGTGGTGTAGTACTGAACTGTTCCGAAGTTGTGAACAGTCGAGGATCATTTGGATTGATCCCCAAAAGGAAATATGAGACATGACTATTAGTGAGTTTTTGATTGATTTTTGGAAACTATTGCGGATCACGTTCATTGTTGTTCGGAATCTGATTCAGTTATCCGGATTGTAGTCATATGACAGGATCCTTTCTACCTTGGTCGACCGGTGGGTAAATGCGATCAGCTAATGAGTTGTTTCATTTGTCTATGGTTTTTTGAACATTAAAATATTTATTCCGCTGAAAAAGTTGCCTACTATTAATTCAAGCTTTTATACATTTCGGCATTTCAACAAAAAATAGTTTATTGCTATCAGGTAAATCGTTGATAACTGCTCAATAATAATTATCAAACATCTAGAATCTATTGAATAACTAATGAAATGAAAATAATAAAAATCAAAATTTATTGTAAGTCATTTGAAATTTCCACAATTCAGCGGTAGACTACACATCAATAACTTCATTTCGTATAGATAATGCCACAATTTTTTGAAACTATTAGCTTTTCTCTTATAGTTAGTAGTGGAATTATCCCTTTGGATCCTTCAACAGCAGTCTGCAAGCAAGGACGGCTCCCATCTGCCCTTATAACGCTTTTCATACTGCAATTTCTTGATGGAATCTTTCACCATGATCATCATGAATCCATGTTATCTTGGGAGGAAACTTGAATGGGTGAAAAAATACTTTTTCAACAAGTTGTAACCTAGTTTGTGATATGCATTAAGTAGGAGATTAATCTTTGGATGTAATTGCTGAGGAGATTTTGAGTGGGATGTGAAACAGCCAACAATGCCTTTTTTATAATGTATCTGGTGCTGATTAAAGCAGAATGGCTAATTTTCTTAAGTCACAATGAACGAAAATGCTATTTCACATATTTCTAACCAACAACAAAGCCAGATTCTAGAAGTTTTGTTTTCATTAAGTGATCTGGACGTGCTTTGCTATCCCATCGACAGATAAAACAAGAAGACTTTGTATAGCTAGTTTGCCACCTTGAAATTAGATCCACTACATTTAAACTAGGCATACAAGACACTTGGATCCTCGATAATTTATTTCCTAGTATTTGCTGCGTATATCCTAATGCTGTCCACTAACACTAATCCATCTCCTTTTGAATAAAAAGTAGATAACTTTTCCAAAAAGTCTCTGATTAACTACTTAAATACCTATTCACTATCAGAAAAGCCTCCTTCGTTTTTTCCTCAGTAGAACTTGATGAACTAGAGTATCCTTTTAGCACTGGAGGTCTGGAGAATGTGGTAGAAGCATGACACTATTAATAGTCTAAAATACTTTACGTAATGTTTAGATTTTTCTGCAAAATCTGTTTTGGTGAACAGAAGTAACAGTTGTCTACTGGATTTTTTAGGTTGACGCCACTGCATTGCAAAACTAAAACAATACACTTATAGCAAACAAGATTTGACTTTGTTTTCAACAGAAATTCCAAAATAAGCTTCATAACACTTCTTGAACAAAGGCACCATTGGCTTTTTTTAAAGGAAAGAAAAAAAAACTTTTAAAAGAAAAATTTTCACAAACACAACAAAGAATTAACAAAAACGTCCATTTTTATTATTTGTAAGTTTTGTTTTGATGACTTTTGTACATATCAATAGAAAATATAATTCTATAGCTACCGTCAATCAAATATCAAGAAAAGAGAATAAAGTAAATTTTATGATTTAAGACGTAATAATCACTTACAGTCTCCTTAGAGCTTGAATTATTTCCGATAATTTTTTCGATGTGCAAATTTCTTACAAAAACAAAAATTCGCTACCGAGCAATAATTTATGGAGATTAATTCAAACTCATGGCAGATTCGGTGAGAAAATTTCATACTAAAAATAATGAATACAAAATAGAATTTTTCACATATTAGTAAGCGTTAACTGTCAAAGTTAAGGTATTTGATGCGCTTAAAATGACAAGTATAAAAATTTCAAATATAAATTTGTTCTCTATTGTTTACTGAGTATTATATACGTAATAAGAATCACCACTCCAGATAAAAATATTAGACTAATAAAAAGTAATATAGTTATTCATACTTTAAGGGATGATTTTGCGACCGTGCGATAGCGAGGCAATGAGGTTCAAGATTAGTAAATACATTCGTGAGCAAAAAAAAATCGATTCAAGCGACCCCCCTACAATCCCAAGTCACTGGCAAGAAAACAGGACACGAAATTATATTTTTCCTAGTAAAATCTTAAAATTAATGATATTAACTTGTTATGATCGATAACTACCCTTTTTATGTTTTATATTGTTTACAATAAAGCTAATTAGGAGTAACTGATCCTTATAAAAGATTAACTACCTGATCCACCACTATCAGTTAGCCATCAAACGTCTCCGTTAACAACAAAACAGAATTCTACTTGAAAATTGACACAAAAACTGTGCCTTACAATTCGTTACAAAGAGACTGGTACCTTTCATCGAAGACGTGCTTCCCGAAGAAAAAGATGCCCTTACGGGCACATCGCTTAGAAATTCCTTAGTCCGACAAGAGATGAGAGAAACGCGGGGAGTGGCTTTGAGTGGATGGACAGTCAGAAGAAGATTTAATGCAGCTATCCTTAAACCAAAATGTCAGCTACTAGACCCAAATCAACCCTAGCTCACTAAGCAGCCTGCCTTCGATTTGCCAGAGAACATGTTAATTAAACTGACGAACAATGGGACTTCGTTTCTTCTCAGACGAAAACGGAGTGTACCTGCATGGTAGCGATAGAAAAGGCCGAGTCTAAATAAGAAAAGAAAACGTTGCCTCTGGAGGCGGTTCCTGGAGGATTTGGGCGGGCAGTTTAATGAAAGAAAAAGTTGGTTTTTATTGAAATGGCGGTGTAGCGTAGGAGTTAACGGCATACCTATACATAGAAGAAAAAGCGATAATATTTTCACGAATTTAAGCTTATATGTTCTTTACTGTTATTTATAAACCTTCTCATAATTTAAGATTCTTTTCCGTTTGATATAGATTTTTTGCTAAAGACTTTTGACCCTTAGCGTCGATTTTTATGCTATACCACTAAGCTATATCTACTTTGGGTGAGGCTGCTCCTTCGTTATCAAAAGTGAAATGTTGAGTAGCAGAATTTAAACGAAGCCGTACAACCTACAAAATCCTGTATCGCAGTGGTCGACCAAATGAGGTGACGACTCCAGAAATGTTGAAGAAAAACCACAAAGCGGTACTGGATGATCGTTGCCAGCAAGTGCGCGAGCTAGCAGACATAGTATGCATTTCAAAAAGTGCGATAAATTGCATATTGTACAAAAATTTGGACATGACAGAGCTTTGCGCAAGATGGGTGCCGCGTTGGCTCACAATGGAACAAAAACAGCGTCGTGAAGATGTTTCGATCGAGTGCTTGACAAAATTTCACAGAAATACACATAACCATGGATGAAACGTGGGTCCATCTCTTCACACCCGAAATAAAAGACCAAGCAAAACAATGGACTGAAAAAGTAGAACCGGTTCCAAAAAAAGCGAAAAACGTTCCATCTGCAGGCAAGGTCATGGCGTCGCTTTTTTTAGACGCGCGTGGGATAATTTTCATTGACTATCTCGAAAAAGAAAAAACTATCAATGGCGAGTATAATGCAACTTTTGAGTTAACAAATCAAGCAAAACCGGCGGTATTTGGCTAAGAAGAAAGTATTGTTTCATCAAGACAGTTCACCAACTCACACATCTGTTATGGCAATGGCCAAAATTAATAAATTAATGTTTGAATAGCTACCACATGCATCCTATTCGCCAGATTTAGCCCTCTTGGGCTATTTTTTGTTCATTGACTCTAAAAAATGGCTCGTTGGTCAAAGATAATGGATATTTTGGGAAGCTTGGTGATTCTTATTATAAAAAGAGTATCGAACTTATTGAACATCGCTGCAAAAAGTGTAAGGAGCTAAAAGGAGATTGCGTTTAAAAATAAATATATTTGTTTCCAAAATTTGTGTTTTCTTTGTTGGGCCAGGTACTTCTGGGACAATCCTCGCACGTATATAAACTTTTTAAACGAAAACATGCATAACATTGTCTTACTTAAATAGGAATCATATAGCAGAAAGTGTAATTACTTATATCAATCATTTAAACCTTTATGCACGACCTTATCATTAATATAATTTAGTTAATAACTTTTATTTAATCACACGCAATACATGAACTGTGTATGATTTCTACAAATTGTAGTGAATTATCGTAATAATTTAAATCGAAATACTTGAGGCTGATTCATAAAGGTTACGTTCGATATTTCGTAATAATAATGAAACATGATTCTTTTACCGGTACATTGTAACTATATCAGACAGGTTGAAATAAATTGAAAATTTCAAGGCAAACTTTTATAAAGGTTTGCACTGCTGGCAGACTTCATTCATATACTCCATATGGATATCGACATTTCTATTAATTATGACATTCATCCACTGAAAACCTCGTCCTTAAGATTTATGTTGATAAAACTAACGATTTCAATCAACCCACAACATTCACATTTACTCGAGGTTAATCATTCATATTAATAAATAATGTATATTTGTTTTTCTTTTAGAAAAATTATTTCTTGAAAAGAAAACAATTCATTTAAATATTTAATTATTAAACAACGTATTAATACAATAATTCACAATAATTTAACAATGATTGATTGTTTGTTAGAATTATAAACGTCTACACTCATAACAAAATGATACAATGCCAAATAAAAGTGTTTCCAAATAATTCACTCCATCTGGTTAATGATGGGCACACCTTGACTCTAAAATATCCTATTACATATTATTTTTGAATAGTATACCCTTATATACGAGTGTCTCATGAATAGTTTCCAACCTAACATAATAATAAGTCAAGCGATGCTCCGGCCAATGTAATTTTAATCGGTTTCCTTCTTTATTTTTTCAAGATATTCAAGTCAAACAAATTTTCTGAATATAAAGAAAAAGCCAAGGAGTTATTACCTTTAGATAATTGTCGCAAAAACTGGATCAAGAAAAAATATTACATATACTTATTAATAACTCTTCAAACTATTTCTGTAGAATCTTTTGTAGTTGTATTCGTCTTAAATTTCTTATTAACATAATATAAAACACCATTGGCACCTATTTGGGACGCTTACATAACAGAGCATACATAGCAAAAAATGGAAAGTGGGTTTTGTGTTTCAAAATCAAGTTCATAATTTTGGCATTGCACCCACTGCATCCAATGTTTTAATTACTTGTTCTACATTCAGTTTTGAGGATCGTATTATTTTAATTCCAAGTTCATCAACCCAACCCAGACGAAATACCCTTTTAAAAACTTGTTTTTTAAATTGTAGACATAAATAACATGTTACAAATCAATTACGATTCACTTTCGTCTCATATTCAAGGCAACAACATTGCAACAAATTTGTTATCAGATTTACAAAATATTTTTAATCGCTTAACATCAATTTTTCATTAGGAACTAATTACATATTTGCACAATATTGCAAAATAATAACATTACGAAGTTTTGAATTTACATTTATTTCTTAAAATTGCATTGTTTTTTTGACTATATACATCGAAAACAAGCATCATTGTGATATTTCCAATGTTGTGCCTTTAACATCTAAATATATGGCTGTACATCCCTTGTGGGGTTGAGCCCCGTAAAGCTTTCTGGATCCCTTTTGCGGGGTGAATCAATCCCCATGGTCTATTCCACTCTGTTGCTAATTATTCTCCGATACTATCTTTAATGTTTTCTTTCCATCAGTTGATTCCCATTATACTCATATTCTCCTCTAGTTTTTTAACTACTTTAATTTAGGCCTTCTCCTTCTTCTTATAACTCCTGGATCCCATTGTATCATTGACAAAGCTCACGTATCTTCACCAGCCCTTCAAGCTCTTGCCTTAATTCATAATTCATACGTTATCTGTATATTGTTATTATTCTTTTTCGTTCTGCTGTACTCAACTCCTCTTCTTCTCTTTTCGTTATTGTCATTGTTTCTGCGCCTTTCAATAGTATTGTGTGTTATCATTGTTTTGTTAATATTTATTGTGGTATTTTTATTTAGTATTTTCCTCCTTCAAATCTTATTTGCGTCTTAGTTGCTTATTTTTCCTTTTATTTCCCATTACTGTTAATAATCATTTCTAGATATTTTAAGTTTTGTACTTCCTCAAACTCATAATCCCCTATCATTTTGAATTGATTACCATATCTCTCATAATTTTCGTTTAATTTCTATTTATTTTCAACCTAATTTCTTCTTCCTCTATTCTTGGTTTTTTAGCATCTTTCCAATATATTTCTCCTGTAATCAAGAACATATCGTTTATTCTACGTATGATAAGATTTGACCTCTGATGTTTCTCAAGATTCCTTTATTGTTAGTTAGCAACTGCTGTAGCAACATATTGAATAGCATTGCAGATAGTGTGTCACCTTATTTTACTTTTTTATTAATTGTGATTTCTTCAGTTTCTCCTTTAAGGGACAGTAAACTTGCTTTTGATCCCTTGGCCTTCCACAGCCTTCATCATATTTTTCCAATGTATTCAGTCAAAAGTATTTTAACTTTCAAACCATTGGAAATAAATATATAATTTTTTTCAATTTCTTATTACTTAGACCATTTGCATCTAGAAGTTCTCGATTTTAGGTCTCTTCTGTTTTAGAATTAGTTGTTTTAATAATTTTTGGAAGATGAAATATTTTGATAATGACTTTAAAAAATGTGGCCAAACCATATCAACCTCTGCACTTTAATGAATCTGCCTAGTATTCCATTGATTTGTTTATTATTTCGGATTCTCCAGTCTGTATTGTTCATTTCAATTCCTTCATCTATTCTGATAATTTTTCTCCCAAATATTCTTAATATTTCTTGGTCTTTTTATGTCATAAGTTACTCTGAGTCTTGTCGAGTCTTGTGGATTTATAACTTTGTTCTTTTTGTTATTAATTTGTTTTTCAGCTTCACAAAATTCAATTAACACATCCTATTTTAACTGCAGGTACTCAGTTATTTATATTTTTCATTAAATTCTGATGACTACCCTAGACGCTTTTATAACTGACTTATACATGGTATAATTATTTAAGTACCCACCCCTCAGACAGCATTGAATTTAATTGGTCAATCACTAAATATGACAATTAACTATTAAAAAATGAAATAAAATAAGAAATCGAAAAAAAACATTTATTTCAGTAAATTAATAGAACAAATTTGATTCATATATCTGAACCTAAAGCTGCAAATTTATTAGCCGTAGTTTCAATTTCTTCATCTTCACTAGTACTATCTTCATTAGAATTCGTTTCTACTTCAGGTCTCTCATCTGGTAAGTATTCATCGGAAATATCACTTTCGTATATATTTTCCTCGATATTGGGCTCAGCTCCGGAATGTTTACCTTGAATCCACTTTACTACTTCAATATCAGGATGAAATGACCAAAATTCTAAAAAAAAATCCAACATTTTCATTTATTCTGAGAGAAGAGTTTTCCTGTATCAAACTAAGGATTTAGTGCAATAAAAGAAATAGGAAGATCAATTTTATATATAACATTTCTGTTTTGATAAACTAGCGACCCGCTGCGACCTTATAAGGGTAGTAGAGCGAGTTCCCAAACTATACTTCAGACACAAATAATTAACCAAAGAAACAGAAGGAGCTTTCTAATCTGAAAATAAAATTTTCCAATGAAGGTACGCCTTTATATGAGATTAGTGCACCTTGATTTTCTAATAATTCCATCTTTTGTTGCAATGACTTCAGTGTAAATGTTGTAATTCATTTCTGTTGTAGCTATAGCAAATTTTGCTGATCCTTATAGCTGTTTCATGTGTCCTGTTACTCCTTTTACTGTTAGTTGATCTGTGAATCTAGCTCACATTCTAAAACTAGAGATCCATTTATTAATGAATATGACCCTACTGTATCTATCATACATTGTCTGTTTACAATGTTTATTCTTAACATTACTGTATATGGTGCTTCTTTGTTTTCCCTGTGTCTGTTTCATTATGATAAATCGTTTCTGCTTTCATGATTTTTTCCCTTTTTCTGCATTAGGAATTTTTGTAGTTTCTCATTAAATTTTATACCCATGTGTGGCTCTGTTTATTGCTTCATCTCTTGCTTTTAGCGTTTATCTTGACCACTTACCACTTATTTACCTTACCACACCTTACCTACTTATTATTTTCACCCCTAGATGTGCTTCCACTTTCTATAGAGTACCTTCTGCTGTTTTCATTCTGTAACCTCCTCGGTATTTCTATATTATATTTTTTTCTCTGTGACTTCTTTGTCTACTATATTCCCCGTAATTTCTTTGTGTTACCTTTTATAATTATTTTCCTCACTTTCTTTGCTTCTGTAATATTAATAATAATGTCTACTAATTTTTTTTGCTTGTTTCTTTCAGCAACATCCTTTTTTACTACGGACTATGTCTGAGGCAAATTATTTTGTAAATTTCTTGGGTGATCCCTAAGTAAGGCTTCAAATATATTTGCTACAATTTCATTCAAGATAATCTAAAAGACCCTGGTCCATCCATTTCCTAACTAATAAAACAACTTTTTAATGAAGTTAGTTTCACAAAGCATAAGGTGAATCCAATCATGGGTATAGTAAAGTAGATATAATACTCTAATCCAAACCTACGGAAGTTTTTATCAGGAGCAAGAGAGAGGAATTTACCTTTACGTTCTGTATAACCTTGTGGTCTGAGAGAAAGACAAATTTTTCCATCGAGAGCCATTCTCAATAAACTATTAGCCGCTCGATAAGAATCCAAGCGAGCTGCTTTAGCTGTATAGAATCCTTTCTTTTTAGCCCAGCCATCACACACATCCATAGCTGACCAAGTATCATCATTTGTCGGATGATCAATCTTCAATAAACTAACTAAGTCTATTCTCTCTGCTAAAAATTGAAACTTTCATTTAATGTTTATACTGAAACCAATTGAACGATGAAATTTATTAGATAATTTTATTCAAGACAATGGAACTGAATAAACAAAACTCGAAAAAAATAGTTCAATATTTTCAAAGAATAAGTGACATTGATAGATCCTCGCATTGCAATAATTTACAGAAGTTACTACAGAAAATTGGTTTAAATTATTGTACTGCGAAATGTTAATCGAAAATTACATTAATCAAAAATTGGACTCCTTAAATACACACTACTGTATATATTTTAATGTAACCTGATATTAAGGTTCACTTAGAAAAACTATTGGCAAAGATATACATGAAAGATTCAGTTTCCATGTTAATAGACTTCATAAGAAGAATAAAGCTGAAGAATGTTATTTAGATTAATAAGACAACAATAGAGTTGAAAAGGTCCAAGTAGAATCAACATCATTATCATCACATAGCTACCAGTACAGTAAAAGGTACCTATTGATGTTTCAGAAGCTGTGGAAAATAAATATGCCTATGAGATTGTTAACTAGGCCTCCAATAAATCAGCCCAAGTAAGAACAACCTAAGACACCTGAAGATTTTGTTACGCATTCTCTTGAAGTGTGAGTCACTATGCAACCCCAGAGCACTAAGCCTGGGGTGTATGATAAAAAAGAAAAAGATCACAATAAGAAAGGAAGATCCTTTGGGTCGTTGGTGTACATGGTACCCTAATATACACACTTAACATAACATTTTGTGAATTAATTATACAGTTTTTGTATAAATAAACTAAAAAATTATATTAGTTAGTTTATTCTTACCTATATACTTGATAGTAGTATAGGGCTGTCTCAATTGAGCTATAGGAAAGCTTCCCATTAACACCTGCAGTGGTTTCGGAATTTTTGAAGGAAAAACCAAACCAGGACAATCACATAATTTAACATTCGGTGTTAAAAAAATTGTTTGAAAATGTTTCGTATGACCTGGAGTTTTTGAAACGCTGACCACTTTCTTTCCCATTAAAGCATTCAATAAAGACGATTTTCCTACATTGGGTTGACCTACACAACCTATTGTTAGTATACCTTTATTAAATTTTTCATATTGAAAGTATTCAGTATCGACATTTTTTAAATGAATAACTTCTTCTACATTGACCTTTTCATCTTCATCATCATATTCAATATCCATTTCAGTTTTGATTTTATTCTGCCAAGAAGTAAGATCTACTTTGCTTTCGGTAAGTTTCTTACAAATGTCCAAGATTTGTTGAGCTCCTTCTGCTGCCATACGCATTCTACCTCTACGTCTACGAATTTGAAGACCTACAAAGAAAATTTATATCTAGAAATCACCAAAAATATCGTTTTATAATGTACCTGAAATATTGGATTGTTTCCCAATTAAATTATAATATGGTAGAGTCGTAAACATAACAATATGTAAATTTGGGAATTTTTCTTGGAAATAATGTTTCCATGCTACCACTAAACTTGCTGGAGCTAAATCTATTTTGTTTATCACTAGAATAAAATCTTTTTTGAGTTCATTTGTAACATAATCATATAAAGATGGAGGAAACATCAACGCCTAAAAAAATACAGTTCCAATTCACTTTATCACTAAAAATTGAACTTAATAATCTATATACCAGCAGCAAGTAATACAACTAATTTATCTAATTTTTTAATGGTCAACTAAAGTTGACTATTAATCCAAGAAAACAAACATAGATTCTTTAGAACATATAACAAAATTTGTAAATATGATGAAATAATCTTCCCATTCATTAATCAGGATACTGTAAAAGGCATAGGTCAGCAGCTGCTATGCTAAATATCACTGACAACATAATAAGAGCACTGTCATATCAGTCTCCTTGGATTACTCCAGTATTTGATCTGCTTGATCATGATTTACTTTATGCAAAGCTAAAATATCTGAGATTTGATTAAATATCTTGTTATTTTTGTGGGTCTTACTTGAAAGCAAGAGAGTTTGTAGGGATCAGAGTTCATCTGAGCCTAGCAAAATAGTATCTGGTGTGCTCCAGTGATCAATAGTTAACCTACTTTTATTCCTTGTATATGTCCTTAATATATGTGACAGTATCTCTCACACACCTAAATAGGAATTCGTATCCCTGAATAGTCCACTCAGCATAATCTAATGCAAATGAAATTTAATTTAATATTGATGTTGGGCAGTGAGATATTGGTATTCAAACAACTTGCTAAGAGCTTAGGACTAATTCTAGAAGTAAACTTGAAGTTTAAAGGGCATTTAAAGATAATTTTGCAGAAATACTATGCTAAGTTTGGATTCATCAAAATATTCAAAGATTTAACTTACTGCAAATCTAATATCAACAATAAATAAAATAACATCAGACATTTCAATAACTCTCCAAAGCTGCCTCCATGTTTCTATATTCAGTTCAAATAAACTTAGTTCCTTCCAATCAAATTTTTCCTGAATTCCTTTTACATATTCCTAAAAAAATGTTCAATCCATAACATATTTTTTCAAAATTATTAGTGTGGTTGAGAATAGAAGACTTACTGTAAAATATCGTTGTTCTTGTGCTTCCAACTGGGTTTTTTCCAAACTATAATCCCAAGGTGGTCTTTTGGGAAAATCTAAGACCTTATCAAAAAATTGGTTTCCATCTACTTCCAAATCTTTTTCATCTTTCAATTCTAGAGTATGCCTGGCAATTTCTTTTTGTCTTTTTATGTCTTCTGCACTTTCTTTGAAAAATTGTAAAGCATATCTGTTGGGTTTTGACCCACTACCTTTAGTAGGTTGGAAGTTTATTTTCTCAACATTTACTGAAGCTTCATCTATATCTTCATCCTTTTTTAGAAGGAATGGTTTCTTCTGAAAACCTATTAAATATAAAGAGTCAATATTGAATTTAACTTTTAACTTATATGCAATGAACCTGCAACTTAATACCTACGTAAAGGTTTTTGATTTTCTTTTAACAAACAGCTGTGGTATTCAAACACTTTTTAGTTTTACCATTTACCAAAAATTTTTTTAAATTTCTGATACTTACTTTTTACAATAATACAAATTAGTTTGATGGACCTTATGGGGAATTTTATGCTCTTTGAAATCGCTTTTCAGTTCTTTTGTGTACTCGCACTGGTTTGCCAATAGGAGTCGTTGAAGCACAGTTTTTGAAATAAAAATTTTTTTCTTCTATTGGTGAACCAGTGCGAGTTACACAAAAAAACTCTTTACACTATCACAACAATACTTTTTCCAGTATCTTTTCAATTGTACCAAATTTAATTTATGAATTGGATAATTGTTGAATAATTTGACAGACATAAAAATAGGCCATTTATGAGTAACCCAAAAATCAAATATTTAATCTGAATTATTGCTTGTATATAATAAATAGGATAGAATAGAATAATGAAATATTGTTACTTATAGTGTGTACAGTATAAATATCATCATACTAATGATTCTAAAACTTTCAGAAGCAGATGATAAAGGGAATTATAAAAAATTAAATATTATGCTAACATTCACCATAACACCCAAAATATTGAATATAAAACTTGACAAACCAACATTGTCGAAAGCAGACCTTCACATTAGTTTTATACCATTCAATATAGTTTGAAATAAATAAAAGCAATAACAAACTAACCTAATCCCCTCAGTTCATTCCATTCAAAGCTCTATTTTTCTTAAGTTTATTGGGGAAATAATAATTCTAGGAAGTCATAAATTTGAACTTTAGTAATACATGTATAATAATCTTGCCTATTAATGAGATATGAGAGAGAAATATTCAATAATGTACTTACTATCTTTTGACTGTTTTTTTGCTTTAATCTGTTCCTTTTTTGCTTTTCCACTAAATGGAATTTTTCTTCTTCCTTGCGGCATTCTAGTTCTATGTTCTTAGCAAATATGTAATACTTATTATTATTACATATATAGTTGTAAGTAATTGGAATAGATAAGACGGCTTATTTATTTTTGAAATTCAGGTTAATTTGAAATTGACATTTTCCTATTTTCTTCTTTTTAAATTAGTTTGCAGCCTTCAGATAAATAGTACTTGGGGAGGCAGGTTTTCACTCTGTATTCACAAATAAATGGTTTGAAACTACTCGGAAAATGAACGAAGATCAATATATACGAAACTATGATTAATAATTAAGTATTCATCTGAAATAATGACAGTAACAAGCAATGATAAGGAGAAATTGAGAACGGAAAGGAAGGTAATCAGAGCAACAATCAACTCAGTAAAAATTAATGGAAGATAATATAGAATATGAACGAACCGAGAAATAACTGACGAACTCAGCGACGAAGAAAAATCAAAGTTCATCGAGTTAAGTAGTTGGGGTATGTATGGAGAAAAGGAAGAAACTCTCTAGTATACAATATGATGTAATGGAATCACGATGGTATAAAAGACGCGACAGGCCTAAAACAAAAAGATGAGTAACCAGAGTGAAGGAAAAGACAAGAAACAGAAAGTTTCGTCGGAAAATAAACGAGAAGGTGTAAAATGGTTTATAACAAATTTGTTGTCCACGCTTAGAGGAAAAAAACACTTGATTTGATTACCATATTTATTAAGTTAAAATTGTAAAGCCCACTATGGGCTTTAAGCCATTATAATTATTCTGCAATATTTTCATGTTGATTCTCAAAATTTTCAATGTCTGACAGTTCGTCGGAAGAAAGCGGCTTCTATTCTTGGTCACCGTCATCACTTCTAGCTAAAGTTTCTTCCAAATCTTATTTGGTTATAGAATATTTTCGATTGTTCTAGATATGCTTTAGGAAATTAAGAAAATTTTTGAAAGAGAAACGGCTTGACTTTATAATCATTGCACATTGAGAGATAAAAGTTGACAGAAGTTTCAATAGAAACATAAATTCATGATTTCTATTAACAGCAGAACAATTCGATGAAAATCATTGAAAATATAGTAACAAAATACAATAAAAAATGAACAAAAATATCAGTTATTCATTTATTTATAAATAATTATAAAATACATCACAATTAATTCGAAGAAATATAAATTTCCACAAAGGAATCAATATTGGAAACCTCGTTGAGAATATCACTAAGTATGACCTCGTTATTGGGTAAAATTGATAACTGATGTCCAATATACTCTCGAGATGCTTGCTCTTCTAACAAAACTTTTAAATTATTATCTCGAATGGACAACCTGAAAACAGTGATTTTAGAAACGAATATTTCAAGAATTAAAAAATCTCACATATGGACTAAAATTATACTTATATAATTCCACATTACAGGTCGGAACACTATATTATCAGCATTTAGATTGAAGGTTTTAACTAAATTTTGTAAATCTGAAAGTATTGTGTTGTAAAACTTTATCCTTAATGCTTGAAGAAGTTGTTGCATCCTGAAAACAGAAAAAATCAATTTTCTTCCAATACACAAAGCAATATTTATAAAAAGGGAAATAAAGGATTTTTCAAAAACTACAAAAAAAAAATATATTGACGTCTGAACTTCTTTATTTAGTTCATCAACTGTACCTACAAAACTAGCACTTAATTTTGACAGTACCTATTAATAATATATTAATAAGAACCACTTCCAGAAAAGTGAAAACATGATGTACAATTTTTTTAAAGCTGCTCCTGATGAGGAAAATTAAATATTTATGGACCTATTTTAGTATCGGGATCTTTTTAACGTTGAATTTATTTCATAACTCACATTGTGACACCCAGGCCCTCACCCAGTAAATAAAATATAAGCTTTCTACAGATTCTGCTGTATGCTTTGACCTCCACCAAACATTGCCAATGCCTCTTGACAATTTTTAAGGTGTTTTATTTATGACAGTCATGGACTTTTGTACTCAAGATTTAATAACCAATGAGAACTATGGCTAAATTTCAAGTGGTTATGAAAAATTTGTCCAGGTTGTGTTCAAAGCTAAATTAGTAGCAGCCTTAAAATCAAACAAATCTCGGCTTGCATAAGGGCTACGATAAAGGGATTATTTCTAGTCCATCAAAAACAAGCAATGTGTCTGCCGGAAAATCTTCAACTACACGAACCAAATAAAAGCGCTTCCTGGATTTTCCTTTTAGTTTGGATTAGAGACTCCTAACAAGAGGTTGTTACTCAGATCTGATGAGACACATTAATGTCGAAACTAGTATGACAGCAAACCTCTTCTCGCAAGAGCGAGCCATTAGCGATGCTAAGTTGGAACCATTGGTATTAATCATCAGAACACACTGTTTACACTACTAGTACACTAACTGACGCTAGATAGTGTCATTAGGGATACTTAGGTGGAATTTTTGGAATTGTTGATGATAATCATACAGAATACACTGTTTACACTAACACTCACAATTATTGAGCTCCAGTTTACCTTGACTTTTTGAAGACAACAACTTGATTATAAAGTTCAAACCCATACAATTCAGTCCCCTAATCCTGCTTTGGATATCTTTGGTATGGTAATTAAAATAGTTTCAGCATGTATGTCACATAGTCTATTTTAATAATTATAGTTAATGACACTTAACACACAAGTAAACATTTATTTTAAGAACTTTTGTTACTTAGCCCAGTTTTCATTTCAAATCCATAAATTTTTTTTCAAATGTAATAACACATTGCATTCTCTATGTATCTTTGTGATTGGCCCATTTTTAATGAAAAAAGATATAATATAAAAACAATCTAATGAGAAATTAGAAAAATGGAAACTTACGATTTATTGACAGCATTTAAAAATATTTTTCTTCTCAAAGCCTTTTGTGAGTTCACATCCACTAATGGTAATACAACAGGAATATCTTCTGAATCTTTATTCTCTTCAGATTTATTAATTTTCGTTGGAAAATTACTGTCTTCTTTTTCTAACATCACACCACTGTAGAAACACTTAACTTTAACGTTTAGATCCTTATTTTCCTGCTTTAGTTTAGCTAAAATTGGAATTTTTTCAGTCAACCAAACCTCAGTTCTCTGAACTTTTATATTTACCATAATCTGGAAGTGGTTTCAATTTATTGCCAAGTAAACTGTTATCAAATTTTTCATCGGCCATTTCTCGTAATTGAAGTCTCCTGCATATATCCATGTATTTTATCTGTTGGCTCGTTTGCAATTTATCAATACTCAATTTTTCAAAACAGTCACCTAATTTTTTTTCATTCAAAATTTCTTTCACTTTAGATTCCCCGTGTAAAAATATTAATGATTCCAAAGTTACCCATTCTTTTATCACTTTCCTTAAGGTACCTTCTATATCAACTTTGGGAGGCTTCATGATTTTTTTCTTAGATTTTTTAGAACTGACTTTTATGGTAATATCTGATGTAGATGGAGATTTTTCAGATAAGTCAAGTTTGTTCTCGAAGTTCTCTTCATTTTCAATGATCACTGGTAGACTAGATGACTTCTGGAGGTTAAATGCACTAAGATCTGTTCTGATAGATTCATTTTGTTGCTGTTCTTCTTCTTCTGTTTGTTCTGTTTCAGTAATTGTCTGCATCGTTTTCACCAACCTTGACGTTTTTTTCTTATTTCCTAGTAAAAGAAAACTATAGCTTGAGTTGGTTAAAAATAGATATTAACTAATGCAGAAATGAATGTTAGCCAAGACAATATTTTAAACCTCCCCATAAATCACCAGATCTAACATTTAGTGAACATAGGTTCTGAAGAATTTATAAAGATTAGAAAATTTGCTTTTAATTAGCTACTTAAGTGCTTAAGAGCTGATTATAAAAAATCTATCAAGGACTTACGTCTTTGTTTATCTTTGTTTTGTTCTTTAGCAGATCCTTGTTCTTTATTAATAATATCTGACAGTGAAAACTGTGTAAATTTACCAATGGAAGTAAAAGTAGATTCAGTTACAGGTTTGGAAATTCCTTGATCTATGTATTCACCAGGTAGACCACTAAAATGTAAACAAAAATTTCAAGTGTTAATATGTACAGGATGTCAAATATAAGGTGACCCATATACTTTTCTCCAAAACTGTAAGAGTTATCAAAAAACTTTAATTATAAAAGTTCTTCATATTTAAAGAAATTTGTAGATTTTTGATTTTTTTAATTATACTGGGTGTCCCAATTCCTCAGTATCGACATCAACTTTTGAATTTTAAATGGAACACCCTAGATTTTATTGCGTTTTTTATTTAGTGGTAAAAACAAAGGTAACTTTTGAAAATTCCGCAAAATAAAAATTAGGCTAACTGGCATCATTTGCAAAATGAATTTTTAAGCACAAAACTTAGGTTTATTGAATTTCGTGATTTTTGAGTTTACCAGCTGTTATGACTGCAAAGGCAGAGTTAGCCTTTCATAAAATAAAAGCGCAATACCTCAAGAAAATAAGAGATAAAGTTCTTAGATTATTTTTAGATTACATCCATAATATTTCAGTGCAGTGTTCAGTAAGAGAGCTTTGCATATTTTCGGATTCTTGTGAGGAACAAATCAAAAATCATAATGTGGTATGCTCGTGTCTCATTGATACTGTACAATTTGGTAAGATCTATCTTCTTTTTTCTGTCATTTTTGCCAAATGATCAGAAAGGATGTATAATAAATATTAGAAGTAAATACATTCGATTTGAGAAGGAAGCAATTCAACATTCCAGTTTAACCAATTGAAAAAGCAAACAATTTATGTGCCCAAGATATTGTTACATTCCCCACACAAGCTGGGGTTTATTGTTAACATAAAAAACTGACTAAGAATAAATAAGTTGGTACTATATTTGCGTTTTTTTCTAGCCTGTATCCAATTGAATAAGAAAGGAAACAAGTCAATGATATCAAAATAAATACAAAGCAAATAAATCATTAATATTACAGCCAAATAACATGATAAATATGTTATTTTAATCAAATTTATTCAGTTTCATTTTGGGTATAGAAGGCATAAAAATAATGAGATAATCAAGGTAAGGATCCCTATGACATTGATATGAATGCACCAGTATCTTAGCTATAATTTTTTTTATATACTGAATCCTCAAATACATTGAAGTGAATGCTAATTCCTTTCCAAATTTAGGTTTATATATGTTCAATCTTTTTATTACTTCCTGTTTTCAGCTAAGAATAAACGAAAACATTCAAAGTACCAGTCAAAATAATTCAACAGAAAAATATGGTGAGAAAAATAAACATTATGACTCTGTTACTCAAAGTATACTTTCAACTAATTGTAAATGATATAATTTCACAACTTTGTAAATTAATCATACTTACCCATCATTACTTGCCAAGAATTGATACTCTGGAATATCATCTAATTTTCTTAGCCACAAAGGACTATCATCTATTTGATTTTTAATGTGAATACTAGCCTTGTAACAAAAATTACTACAATAATTCTGGAAAAATTTGGTTAAACATAAGATAATTAATCAAATTATTTGTTTAAGGCATACCTTTCGATCTGTAATATCATAAACCTTATTATTTTTTGTGGATATATAAAATTGTTTTTTGGGCATTTCAGGGATACTTTTCCCACAAACAGAATAGCCGCATAATTTTATGATTGCTCTTTCTTCGACAATGTCTTGATAATGTGATTGGTTAATAAATGGAAGCTAAAAAATAATAGCGTATATCCCCATCATCTCCAAAATGTAGTTAAAATATCATACGCTAAACAAACAGCTGACAGTAGGCTCGTGCAATCATAAAAGATATGTCAAAATGGACTATTAAATAATTATTTTTTCTAAATAGGAACCAAATTACAACAATAGATATCGAGAGAAACCATAGATCTCTTTGAAGAAACAAAACAACAAATTGAAAATTGTCATCCTTATGTTTTGGAGAATCCAGACACACCATTTTGGCATTAGGTTGTGATTATGTATTATTGAAGTAAAGGTTGTATGAATTGCTTTGTAAAACATACATTTCAATTCCACAAACTCCTGCTTTAATAGGTGATTTTTATTACAGATTGGGAAGGGGATGCAATTGAGAGGTCAGAAAGTTTTCCAATTACTTTTTAGGGTTTACTAAAAAGTAATGTAACACAAAACCTAATAATTCCAAATCCAAATTCAACAACTATGATTGCAGAACAAATACAGACTTTGATACTACCAAATAGAAGATGGAGAACATTTTAAACACATATAATGTTGATTACCAGATCATAATTTAAATATATTTTTATACTTTTTATGCCTACATAACTTTCAAACTTCAAAATGAATTAGGTGGCATGTAATTTAGACTAAAGTATTCTTATGCTAATGTATTATCAGAGACTGAGAAATATGAGTTTTTCAAAAAAACCACACTGTTTTTCATTATTGTATATGTCTCAACTTACACATTTAGTGAATATTTCAGGTCGAAGTTTGCCTTCTATAGAGAACTCGACTATTTTCATAGCTCTTGTTTCACATTCTTTTTTCCTTTGTGCTGTAATCAACAATTCTTTCCTAAAATATTTTAATATTCTTGTACATATAAAACATTACTTATATTGATCGAACTACAGACTGACAAAATAATTTTTTAAATCTGATTAATAGTCTTTTATAATAAAATCATAAAGTATCTTATTTATGCATTCAAATGGAATAATAAAAAAGTTTCATTGTCCCAAATTTTGTTATACAAAGATCTTACTTAATTTCTCGTGACGGTTCCTCGGATTTAATGTTGTTAGACAATCTAACAAAATCATCCAACGAATCCCTCATTTTTAAAATTGGAAAATCTTTATAATTTCTTATTATTATCTTTATGAAGTCCCAATGACATTTCTTACTAATATATACCCTGTTAGACAGTAATTACCACAGATATACCAATGGTATGTTCTGTGGTAATTACTATAGGGGCATTCCACTAAACGTTCACGGCACCTGATATACTCTTTTGGGCGTTCCTACGATCATCATGTTCGTGGCAAGAACGTCATTCATGACGTCATTACTAACGTTCCTGACAACCCTTGTTAAGAGATGGGTCAAAATGAGTCTTGGAAGAATTAACGGAATTATCAAAACTCAAGCAACGCAGATTGCAGCAATGAGAATTTATCTCATTATTTGTTGCGGTATGGGAGATTATAAATACTTTTGAAGCATTCTTGTGATGCCCCACCAAATATTTTACTATCGCCGCAAAAGATATTTCAATTTTACTTTTATGTAAATCTATTCAAAACTCCACTAAAAAATTCAATAACTTAACAAATTATAACATAACCTCTTTAACCTTCGCTTTATTTTGTGTTTTGCCATTCGTTAATATTTATCTCAACGCTCAAAACGCCTCCTAAACAGAATTCACTAAGTCTTAGGGTATGTTCTGTGCTATCAGTTTCACCATTGATTCCTATTCTTTATACGATGGTTTCACCAAAGTTTTAATATATTAATTGAAATATTAAATAAGGTTTTATGTATAGAATCACCTAGATTCGTTGTTGCGCTACTGTTAAATATCAATATAACAAAGTGTATTCTACTATTTCCTGTAAAGTGTGAAAATTTTTAAAAAAGAAGAAGTAGTCAATTCCATACAAAAGTTTTTTGAAAAATATTTTTTGAAATGTCTAAAAATGAAAAAGGATCTAAATTGAAATTAAAAAGGTTTGATAAGATTGAGATATCGGAATCGACTGATCAGATAAACAAAGTGGAGAAATCAGATGGACTTGTAAAGCCCAGATTAAACGACGAAATACAGATGTCCACAGAAAAATCTTGTAATTTCATGCATCCACCTTGTCGTACAACAAACCTAGCGAATAAAAGACTACAAAAACTTAAGCAAACAATACAAAGTGATTTAAAAAATCGGAAACACTTGTCAACTGTAACAACTAAGAATAGTAAGAATCCCAAAGTTGAATATAAATATTATATTTATTCTGTTTTTATATATGCTGCACTCGATTGGCGGATTCGAGCATTGACGAAAATTGATACTCACTTGTTGAGAACTTGGCAATTCAGTCAGCTACTGAATAAGTATACTAAGTGAAATGAGTTTTGTGCAAATTATCCAAACCCACAATAAAATTTCGAGAATAAGTGTACTACAGACAAAATTTTGGTCATTGCCAGAGTTTGCCAATCGAGTATACATATACATTTTTTTAATCAGTTGAGTATTTTAGGTTTGTTAAAACAAAACTTTCAAGAATGTGAAGCCAGTATTTCAAAGAATTCAAGCAAATTGATAAATTCTAATAACTCTGTGAGAATTGAGAGTAATCAACAGAGACTCAGCACTATTAGTAGAATTAACAAATCTACAAGTAACATTGGTAGGTTAATACAATCAGTGCTAACAGTTTTTATGGCCTATATGTATATAACTTTATCAATCAATGTATTTTTACATAATATTTTAAAATTCCTTACAGGTTCCAATAGATCATCCATAAGCTCTCAGCAAGATGTAGTTGGACTAAACTCGTCAGTTCAGACCTTAAAAAAAAATTACCAATCTCCACGAATAGAAGAAAAACCTAACAGAAAAAGAAAATTTTCAGATATTATTCCTCTTTCTTCCGATGAATATATTCCAATTAAAAACTTCTCTGCGGAACCCAATAATATTTCACAAGTAAAAACAACTTCAAATTCGCATAAATCAAAATTATCTTCTAGAGTTTTAAAAATAAAAAGAAAAACTGACAAAATAAATAGTTCCCTAACATCCCCTTTTAAATCAAATAATCAATTAGAAAAACATGAATTAAATTCTTCTACACCACACTCAGTACATAAACTTCCAGACAGTAATAAACCAAATCAAGACACTCCATTTCAGTTATGGGAAAATACAAAAAATAATAGTAGTAATTCAGATTTTGTGAATAAAAACATTTCAAATATTCATGTATCACCAATGTTGAAATTATGTAACCAGGTTGAATCAAATGAAACTGATAATTTCATGATACAAAGTAAACCTCATAGTTTACTACAAAAGCGTTTAAATAGATATAAATTATTAAATAACGAATCACCCCCCCATTCTACGGATATTAATAGAGCTTCTACTAGCTCAACAGTCAACAAAGAACCTACAGATAACAATATAAATTCATCAAATAATTGTATTGTTAGTAAAACTCTTTCTCAGGAAATGATTTCTGCCCATAATACACCCTTACTCGATGGTGATGATCCTTTTGATCATAAAATGGCGATGACAGCTTCATGGATTCAAAATCACCAACAATATAACCCTATATATAAAATTACTGATGGAGATCATGAAAAACTAGCAACTGGAACTAATATTGATAATACCAAAGAAGAAGAAATGGAATGGACAAATGTAAGTATGTTAGAAAATTTTACATATTCTTATTTCAAGTATAAAAAGCTAGTAATGAGAAGTCAGAAACATCAAACGGATTTTGATGGAAAATTTGTTCCTAATTATCACTAAAGAACTATTATTGTGGCTCTGACTGATTCCCACAGAAACAATGTTAATGCCAAGTAAGGGCTCATCATGCTTTATGACCACAGAGCCATCCAAGACTGCACATTTATTGGTGTGCCCAAATGTATCTCAAACACAAAAGAAACGACCAAGCCGCTCAATACTACCACTACAATTACAGTGTCTGACTCAGTGGGGTACCCAGCTGGAAACATTTTCTTGTTGCAAGATTTCTTTGCTTAAAAAGTGAAATTTTTTTCATAAGCTTGATCATTGGTTTCTTCACGATTTTATTGATTCTAACCAATTGATTTCACCAAGCAGTTCAGATTGCCCATCAATATAAGGCACTAAATCGTCCACATACTACTTGTAAAGTCCTCCATATGATACTTGCACAGTTTTAAATTCTATTTTTGTGTTTGTCAAAATACCAAAAGGTTATAAATATAATTTTTTTAATAGAGCATTATTATATTTATTGGCACTCAAAATTCAATTTTGGGACATTTCTATCAAAAAATAATTTGTATCATGTAAATTCTAAATAGTCTAATAAAGGCATTATTAATACTTGTGGAGCTAACAACATATGATACCACGGAATTGACTTAAGGCTTTACCTACCTCAGAAACGTTATAGTGTTGAAAGTATTTTAATACTCCAGAACTACTTCGAGGAAGAAGTCTTGTCTTACAATATCAAAAAAAATTTTTTTTTTAATTAATATATATTTTAGGCTGAACCAGATATTAATGAAGATTCTCAGTTGACTGAAGATCAAAGTAATACCATAGATTCAATTAAACTTAACCAAAAAGAGCAACGTTTGTGTATAGTTGTCGATACAAATGTTTTTATTTCTGATATGGCGAAAATTAATGATATTATTCATTTGAAAGTTACAGGTAAATAAGATGTTGACATATAAGTGAAAATTTCAGTGATTTTGATGTAATAGCCATAAAATTATTTAAAAAACTATTTCTAGTATTACTGGATGATAAATATAAATATAATTGACACTCTTTCGAACAGTATTTCATGTATCGTAGTTTGCTTTCTATTTTTTTTTCCTTTGTTCTTAACTTCTAAGTGAGTCTTCATCGTTTGTTATTTTTTTATAAATTATATTAAGAACAACCTCGTCATCAGCAATGCAACGAAAAAAATTCTTATACGACCTACCCTAAGATTGTACAGGTTTTCCCTGTCAAAATTACGGATTGTTGATATGAGCTGCCCTTGACTTTCAGATAGTAGTGTAGAATTATTTATTCCAAGAAAGACATTACATACGTTAACAATTTTATAAGTCCTGGAACACACTATACAACGACATTCCTTTTAGGTCCACTTCAACCTCTAGTCTACATTCCTTGGATGGTAATAACGGAGCTTGATGAAATAAAAGATAGACCAAACAATAGTTCTTTGAAGAATAAAGTTTATAATGCTATAAAATGTATAAATAAATTCCTAAGTGAAGAAAATCCTAATGTTAAAGGTTGGTTTAAATAATTTCTCTAGTATCCTTAACGGTCAAACTTTACACTGTACAAACTGAACTTAGTGAGTGATATACCCCTATTTTATTGCATAAGAAGTACAAACCATTAAATTTCACTTAAAAAAGAAAACCGCACACTCCATTACTAAGTTGGAACCTTTGGTGGTATTCATACTGAACACATGTTTATACTACCACTACACCAACACTTACAATTACACTGTCTGACGTGCGTTTCAATAACCAAGTTATGATCTTCAGAGACTGAAAACGAAACGCGCGTCAGACAGTGATTTGGTGTAGTGGTAGTGTAAACAGTGTGTTCAACACACTTCATGTTTGAGTGCCCTATAAGATGAATAATAACCTTAATCCCTTGTACTCTGACCGAATAAGAAGGACTAAGGTATGGAAGACCCATTTACAATGTTCATATCAATAGGTATAGGTTTTAAATAAATTGAATAAATAATTTCTGCTAGTTAAACGGACAAAAATTTCATTTTCTCATGTTGAGAATCAATTATTGAAAAATTTATTAATTTCACATTTGAACTACACCATTAACAAAATGAAAAACCTAATGTCAATTTTCAGATTCTAATATATGTGATAATGTTCCAAATTATAGGTCAAACAATCTGTGATATGGGAAAACAAATAAATGTAGGCCCCGCTCAAGATGATAAAATTATAGGAACATGTTTACAAGCAGCTGAAAAATACGAAAGTGTGGTAAGTATTGGAAATTTCCAAGTATTGTAAACATTTTTATAATAATTTTAATTTAGCTAGAAGAAACAGTAATTTTTTTATAATTATGTTTTATTAGTAATCAAAACTTTACAATAGTTCAATAAGCTAATTGATTGGCTTGTGAGCTTGAGCTCCTATTAACATGATGAGGTCATCTCCAGTGACAGGAGATCTTCAACCAACTTTCAAGCCAGCCAGGCCAGTTTGTTTTGAGTCTTCTGTCCGGTTAGGGTTCTAAGAGTGGAGGATTGATGTGCTGTTCTAGTTTATTGCAGTGTTTTATACTTTGATCTGTATCTGATTATACTTCTTGTATATAGGGGTTTTTAAGCCTTGCTGGCCCATCCCAATAGCTTAATACCACACCTTCAAATTGGCTTTACAATAACAAATGCGATTTGATGAAATCAAAATAAAGTTTAACAACAGTAGTTTTGTGATTTTGTAGCTATACCATATGTAAAGAATGCAAAAAAAACAATATTTAATCCATGGGCACGAGCATTATCCAAAGCCTCATGAAGTAACTACGAGTACACTAAGTAATTGTTAATTCGTTTATAGATGCTGCTATCAAATGACGTCAATTTAAAAAACAAAGCCTTGATTAACAATATCGCTGTTAGTTCAGCACACGAAATAATCATGAAGATTATGTCGAAACTAGTCAAAAATACAAAATTTCAAAAAATAAAGCAAAAAATGGGTATGATTTGCTCGTCAATTATCTGCGAATGCGCAAAAGAGGCATACGGTGTCGTTTGGATGAAAATGGACATGATGACAAATCCACCTTGGTCTTTGGGAGAATGCTTAAAAAGGTTTCGGAAGTACTGGAGCTCTGTCTATCGAGACAAACTTATGAAACAGTTTTTATCAACTATTGATAAATTACAGCAACTACTTGACGCCCATTCGACGTGTAAGTATTACCATATCTTTTTGATTTAACATGCTTATTAATCACTATTTTTGTTTTTACCTATATTTTAAAAATTTTGTAATATAGATGTCACCTATTGTCCATCTTGGTTGTTTACCTTTCTATTATGGCTACTTCAAGTGCTTTACACCAATTTTTCACTCATACAAACTCAAATTGAAAATCTGTGCCTGATTACTCGGGCAACAACGAAGCGCACTCACTGGGAACTGCAAACTCATCAATAAGCACAAAACCCATTCTTGAGGGGGTAACGATCCGCTGCAATGCGGGCTGGGCGGAGATGAATGAAGACACTTGGCACACATAGATGACCTTCTGCCTTCTGCTCTAATTAAATAGTCACAAAATCCGAGTAGTGACTGGACACTGTCATCTAAGACGCAATTTCCACACATCTGCGATCACGTCATCTTTGAGTGCCCAGCACTCACACAAGCGCGGTTCAAATACTTGAACAAGCCTCACAAGGCTTCTCGAAGGACATCTGTCTTTGATAATGTCAAGTGGGGCATGACGGGCTATGTGCCCAACGACCCTTGGTTGTACAATATGCTACTATGAACTATGAAGCTCAAATTGTTCAGTTTTATTGAGCCTTGTATGAAGCTGTTGCAGTGTTTAAGTATCAAGATGATATTTAAGTTTAGCATCCAATTATTTTACTTAATAGATTAAAAATTATCTCAACGATTCCTATAATAATCGACTCAATTTATTTTTAATTTTAGATATTACTGATGATTCTGATAAATATCAAGAATTTGTAAAGTTATGTCTTAACCTATGCATTTTTTTAAAAGATTTAGAAGAATATAAAGGATATATGGAAAATACTATAAATGACATAGTAAAAATTGGATAGTATATTTGTTTTTGTTGACAGTTATTTTTTTATGATGAAAATTAAAGAGTTTTATTTTTTCAGAAATTTAGTTTTATTATACCTATTAACCTTTTTGTGAGGCTGTTGTCAATTCACCAAAACAAATTGTCAATGTTCAAAAACCACTTTCTGGAAGAATAATATATAAGATTAGTTATATTTCAAGTAGTGTTACATAAATACAAAATGTTTTTAAAGCTTTAATTGTATTTTATCCTACATATTATGTAAACTTGATCATGTTAAATCGTCCCCGTCCAATGAATCATCGTTTTCTTCGCCGTCTGCATCGTTTGGTACTTCCGGTTGTATGTTGTTCAATAAATCTCTCATAGCGTCCACCAAAGATGCGACGCTAGTTCGGAAATCTCCTACTTCCGTGTTTTCGGCTAAAGGTAAAGCACGGGCGCCATCTTCTTCTCTGGCTCTACAATTTAAAAAAAAATAATAAAGAAAAAGAATATATAAGAACATTTTAAAAAGTCACAAAAACAGTATTTGAGCTATAAGTATCCTAATTCACACTTATCTCACAAGGAAATTGCAAAATTATATAAAATTTGGGATAATGTTTATTGAGCTACGATATGGTAGGACAGTAGGGCATTATTTTACCAAGGGCTTTCACTAATTCTCTGTATCATTCTATCGCGTTTCTCCCTTGGAGAACAGGACATCTGTTGTCCTGCATACACACTATGCCTATAGAACTTCTATACAACTATTTTCAGGATAACATAACTAATCTTTTTTGGTTACAATTATTTATTATTGAAATAAAAAATACTTACGGTTCTGGTAAATTTGGGTTGAAGTTAGGTAAAAACGATCTGAAGAAAATCCCAAGTGTATTTCCACCTTGTTGTGTAAATGCAGGTCGTTTTGGTCGTGTATACAAATTAATGGAATCTTTTGGTGGTAGTGGATCAAAACTCATAACGGGTCCACTACTTTCCTAAAGATATAAACATTAATTTTTATAAATTTCAACACAATAGATATAACCTTATATTTCATATTAAGAATGTTATGTTATAATTCGCGGTAACTTTTAATATACATAAACAAAGTAGTCCGGAATTATGTACCTTAATTTCATGAATTTATGTAAAAAAATAAATGTTATTTTTGTACATAAGTGGTTAATGAAGAATCTTATTATGTCAATTAACTTTTGATAACAGAATTATAGGACACCAGGATCACCATACCCTAATCTATATAAATACGGGGTAATTTGGTAATGTAACTAAATGTTATATAATCTCGTCTTTTTAATTTTCCATTATTTAATGGATATCTTTTCCAAACAAAAAGATTGTTTTGTAGTTATTCTGTAGATGTTATAATTTTTTATTTATTTAAACTGAAAAGTGTGCATGTATTTTTCTATAATTGTTCTCACTTTTTCTTCAAGATAAAATGGATTGCAATACTATTAATAGATCAATCAAAAATATAAATCAAAAACACTATGAAAGAAGGTATAGTCCTTGTGCAACTTCCTCTTATCATTTGGAGGTTGGTGTTTTGAGAGACAATGTTGTCCTTGTAGTAACAAACAGAGCAAAAAATCTTGGAGTGTTTTGAAAATACTTTGAGAGAAAAGAGTATTTAATTTGGTTAAAAAACATTTACTGTACTGTTTTTTCACTTACATCAGTCATGGGAGAAACTCCCTTTATATCAGATAACAAAATGTGCCGAGATATGCTTAAAGGTAAAGATCCGTGGAAGCTTTTCATCCTCTTTAAATCATATTCATTTATGATCGGATCATTTTTCTCCACTCGATCCAATGTCTCATGGACATTTTTTTCCAACCAAGGTATGAGATCACTGTCTTTCCATATGTGGTAACTTCTATTCACATACAAGAGTATCAGTTGAGTTAAAGCTGGTGGTTGCCTAAAATCATTCACAGTAGCAATTCATTTTGGTTATAGAATTTTTTTTAATATACAATCGATATTCAATTATGAATAGCAAGTCGATTCCGACAGTACATCCCAATATTTTTTTATTATCTTTGAGGTAAATTTTACTACTGATATTTGTTTCCAATATTTATGCAAAATAATTGAATTGTGTATATTGTGTAATTTTATGAAATCTGACATTAGCCAACAAGAAATTTTTATCCGTGTGTACGAAAATTTGACAGCTAGAATGTATTAATGATATTGAATTCTGCTTGATACTTCTATTTAATTCAAAGCTATTTATACCCCAGAAAAATTGCTTTTATATTAGTATCCTCGTGTTTTTAAAAGCTACTTCATATTTTATTCAATTTTGGCGAAAATATTTAATCATTTATAGTATAAATTCTTAATTAAATTTATTATAATAAAAAGAAAAAACTCACTTTTTCACACCGTCGGCGTTGATAAAGAATGGATGACTAGTAACTCTGTTATCTGTCTGTATGCTACATTTTTCTACGAGCGGTAGTAATACTCCAGGAAATTTCAAAAAAGCATCTTGTAATATTAGATCCGCTTTGGCGCTATCGCCTAAGTAGAAGTGCGCAACTGCCAGTGAATATGCGAAATTAGGTAACCATAATAAATTTTTGGAATTATCCAATTCAGTGACAAAGTCAATAAACCATTGGTATTCCCTAGCTCTGATCGCATAAAAATCTATAGCTAAAATTATAGCCAACGGATCGCCTTCCGGATCCAGAGATAGTAATAATTTACAAAATTCTAGTGAAGTACGGTAGCAGGCTTTTCCACCAATAAACATTAAATGTTTAAATATTGTTATATACAAAGCTCTAGAAAAAAAAAAATTTAGGTTATGTCAGGTTCAATAATAATACAGTGCAACCTCGATATAACAAATCAGAAGGGAACAAGTAAATATTCGTTATATCAAGTAATTCGTTGAACTGAGGTTTGTTATGTTGAGGTTAGGTTTTTCTAAAATTCATTATAAAGAGGTAAAAAAATAGTTTCATACTATAGAGTTATACATTGGTGGGAACTTTATATAAAGGTTTTGGGTTGACAAAATTCGTTAATTGGAGGTATTTATACTTTTTTTGATAGTTGAAAATTCGTTATAAAGAGGTTGTTCTTAAAAAATATTCGTAATGTAAAGGACAATTCAAGGGGATTACGAAGAATTTGTTAAATCGTTATATTGAGGTATGTTATATTAAGGTTGCACTGTACAATGATAGGAAAATCTCACCATTCCAAAATGGGAAAAATTACTTTGAACAAATATTAAATTCCATATCTTTAGAACACTATAACACCGATTATTTTTTAAATACAAAGATATCACAATTACAAGGAAAAAAATGTTGACCATGGTTTTTACTTAATTAGACAGTAACCTTCTAATTTGAAGTCTAAGCCAAACTGACAAATTGCTGCTATTTCTCTAACAGCAAACAAAAAGTTTAGGTATCCTGCCATAACCACAGTGTGAGAAAAGCAGCTGTCGACCTTGGTCTTAACATAATTGTATATCGTCAGGATAGTGACCTTTTGGTTTGAAATCACTTATCCAAACTGTGAAATCGCTGCTGTTTGGTTTGCATAAGCCTACATGTATCAGTAAGGAATAAATGGCACAAACTCCAAACAAAAAGATTAGGTATCCTGCCATATTGACAGTGTATCTAAATATTATGGACTAAATTCTAATATCTATTTATTTTGGAAATATTTTCATTCATTGATCTTCTGTGTTCAACATTTTATTACAAATTTGTGGATATTTAGTTGACATTGTTGGAGATTCAGATATATTTGCAAGATAGAGTAAACTATTCATAAACAGAATATTGGAATTATTTCTCCCTTTTTCAAATTTCTTCTGTATGTACAGCATTTGATCCTAATTAATATTTCTGATTATATATAATAAAGATCAAAATTTATTACCTGTTCTCTTGTCTCCTATAATCTAATCTACAATTCCCTTGAGCAACGTTGAACAAAGGATGATAAGCATACTCTAAACAATATAGTGCTCTTTCTATCAATTCAGCTGCCGTAGCAAAATCTTCACTTAACTTACAAAGGTCTGATAGTTGAATCAAAGCATCAATATGGCATTTATGTTGATTTATTATATCAACAATCTTATCAGGATCCAAACTCTCCACTGCATCCAAAAATTTATTTTGTACTTGTCTATAATTCTGACTGTGTTCATAGGTAAAATATTGAATGTTGTTTTTGTTTTCTAAATAAGACATGGAAAGACCCGACTTTCCAACATTGGGGAAATTTTCTTTGCAATTTATCATTGTCGTTTGTTTTACATGTCCTCTTCCACCTCCTCGATTTTTACGTTTACTAAAAGTAATATTATTGATCAACATTTAATAAAACAAAGTAACTCACTAAATACTCACTGATCACTTTGAACAATTTTGGGTCCAAAAATTCTTTTCAATTCATTATTTGGATTGAGGTGTTTGTGTTGAATAGACAAAATGTTCTTCCTCACATTAGTTCTATCATGTTTCAGTTGTGAAATAGGAGCAGTGTGTGACGTATAATCTTCGCCCAATATTCGATTAACCTCCCTTAAAGATTTCTCAACTTCATCAACCTGTTAATAAATGAAAATCATACAGTATTTTGGAAAAAATGAACAGAACATTAGAATATCAATAAAAATTCTTTAATCGGCTAATTAGAAGTTTCTTCAGAATTTGCAATGAATTACAATGAACTCAAATGTTCCACTGGATTCCCAATCCACTTTATAATGGGAAAGTGTGAGTGACAGTGTGTCTTTGGTTCATACTTGCTTAAGTATAAGAAAAAACTTATAATTCTAAAAAATATACTTGAAATTAAAAAAAAAATGGTTACTACTGCTTTAAAGTACAAACAACAACTGTAACAAAAAGATTTGCGAAATAATATTTTAATTAAGAACGAAATAGGTTCAATATTTTTACATTATTCAAAAACTAATTTTCAATCAGGGGAGACAGGAAATCAAGGCAATTTATCAACAGAAACAAATAATAAGCATGCTGAAAAGGTCTACAAGTTACAGAAATAAATTGTTTATCGACATGACTGAAAAATCTGCAAATCCTAATGAACTAAGAGAAAAACAATCCAACTTTATGGAACAATTAAATAGCTGAAAGATGTGAGACTATCTCTGTTTAATTATATTTTCACCGATAACTATTTTGATTAAAAAAATCATTACTAAAAACTTCTCATTTTTGTATACTTCCAACAAATTTGAATAAAATTAGAATACTAAAAGAATGGAAAGGGAAGCTGTGACATTAAAAGTTGTTGTAATTGCAAAGTTCAAATTTTTTATTTAAATTGATAATTTGCAGCAATGAAAATCCAATAAAATATGTATCTTATAGACTTCTAATGTCAATGTTTTGAATTCACACAGTATCTTTGTAAGCAATTCCAAAAACTATCCAGAGATCTTTCTTCATCACAAAAAATATTCTAACTTCTATTTTAAAAATATTTTCAATTACTCACATCTGCATTGTCTTCACTACTTCTTTGTGCGTTAGTGTGTTTACCAGATTTTTTCTTCTTCTTTTTCTTTTTTTTCTTGATCTCATGATGTTCTCCCTCACATGATTTTGCAGCTTCAGTCTCATTATCATCTTCTTTCACTTCACTTTCTGAATGTGATTGTTGATTTAACTGTAAAATGAAAAATTACATGATTTCACAATAAAAATATCATACATTAATATAAGGAAAACAATATATTACAAACATCAAACGTTTCGATCCTTTATTTCATCTGAATCAAGGCTAAAAATATATTTTATAACTCAAACATTGAAGATAAACATATCAAGAATGACATTGAAAACGTCTTTTAAAGCTTCAAAACTATTTATAGAGATGTAAAAATTATCATACAGTCCCATCCATCATTTAGATAAGTATTATGTAAATATGTAAGGACTTGTCAGAAGCTATAACCCAGGTTCAGGTAGATCAGCTGATTGCAGATTCTAACCCAGAATGACATTTAGTTCACTGTTTCCTAACGTGGCGTTCAGTTTTTAGTGAAAATTTTAAATTTAAAACATGATCTACAAGAAATTTTGATTTTTATTGCCTTTTTGTGCATTAATTCTCCCATGATATTTATTTAGTTGTATAATAGATTCTAGATGTTTGATAATTGTTATTTAGTAGTTATAAATGTAACATATCAATTAATAGTAGACAGCCATTTGGAGGACTAAATAATATCCAACATTAATTTGTTTTCCAGCAAATAACTAACTATATTCCAGGATTTAACACATCCTTACAAAATTACAGCCATATTTTTTTTATGGAATTGACTATTATTGTAAATACTGAAATAAAGATTTCCGCTATCCCTAATACCCACTGCTCTTTTTCATAATCTCAATTTCAAATTTTTCTCAGTAGCTACATCATTTTCACTATACAGATTTTTAAATTTCATTTCTATCTGGATCCGATCAGTTTTGGATCCCCAATATCAACACACTTCACATATTCTTTTTTGAAGAATTAGGGACTATTGAACAGAAATAACAATCTGGAAATTATTTATTGAAGAGTGACATGGGTTATAGGTCGATCAAAATGTCACTAAACAGAAGTTTGATACATAAATTCATAGAATTACTTAATAAATACTACTTAATAAATTAGTTCTTGAATCTATCCATAGTTTTGTTATTAAAAATGTTTGTACCAATGAAATTCACTCTTTTATTTTTTGATATTTTTTGTAAATGATAGTCGATATTTTTTATTTTGTTTATTCAATATAGAATTAATGATAAATATTGTAAATTATTTCAAGCAATTTGTTTAAAATATTAAACTTTTTTCAATTACCTCTTTATCTCTTAAGCTTCCTAATTTGAGAGAGCTTACATTGTGTTTGTAGCTTAGACAATAATATATTCACTAATTATCAATTTTCACTTACATTGTTTATGTTTAATTGGCTATAGATATTTCATTTATATTTTTTTAATATATAACACACGGAAAATTGCACTCAAAGCCAATATCTAACAAAAAACATAAATATGTATAAAAAGGAAAACAGCGGTTTAAAGTATTTAAAGAGGAATTTTAGGAAAAGATTGAAGATAATAACAATTTTTAACAACTTCAAATTTGGACAACTCACCAAATCATAGCGATTAATATTTAACTGCTTTCGTCGAGCTCCTCCACTTACTGGTGTGTCAGTTTCAGTGTCGGAAACTTCTTCTTGAAGCTCCTTCTCCTTATCTCCTTGAAGCTTTCTTAAAACTCGAGACGACATGATAACTTCTTTTACAAACTTACTTTATTTCAATATTTTCCAATGTACAATTTTCAATCAATCCTTTCTACATCTTGTTTTGACGTTTTAACGTATTGTGATCATAGAGATCGTAAGTAACTAGATTAGAGATGTGAGACAAAGTTGACATAATAATCTTCTTTTTAAGACTATCAAGTTATCATTTTTTAATTGTACGGTGTTTTTATATAGATTATTACTTTTTTACTGTATATAGCGAAAAGTTTTTTCGAATTTAAGCGCTCGATTACATTCTTCTACAATGAGGATGCCTCACGCAAATAAAAATCTGATAATTATAATTTCTTGAGTACTCTCTTTAAGAAACGTACAAATTGTTGAGTACTATCGCATTATCCAAACTTTGTACCTAATATATTATATTCTGATTAGTCAAACTATTTCATCTGATCAATAATTTAATTTTGATATGGACCACATAGATAAATTCATTTATATAAAACACGATTGAAGATGCATGGTCTTACGTCATGCACACAATAGACTGTTGACAGTTTCACACCCAGGGATTGTACTGGATTTTAGTGATAAAAATTGCAGTTCTTTATTATTTTAGGCGTGGTTCTAAATTTACCGGAAATATAATAACAATTTAGGCTTTTCTAAATTACCAATTATGGATGGTAAACTTCCAGCATGTGTTATAGACGTGGGAACGGGGTGAGACCTAAACATAACCCAATTTTGTTTTTGAGTTTACTTCAATTTAATATTTAGGTATACTAAACTAGGATTCGCTGCAAATAAAGAACCGCAATTTATAATACCTTCTGCCATAGCAATTAAAGAAACTGCAAAAGTAGGAGATACTACAACTCGTCGTTTAAATAAAGGAGTTGAGGATCTTGATTTTTTTATTGGTGATGAAGCCTTTGATGCTACAGGATATGCTGTTAAGGTGATTAAGCAAAATATATATATATATATATATATATATATATATATATATATATATATATATATATATATATATATATATATATATATATATATATATATATAATAATTTTAAGTAATATCTATTTTTCAGTATCCAGTCCGTCATGGTCTTGTTGAAGACTGGGACCTAATGGAAAAGTTCCTAGAACAATGTATATTCAAATATCTTCGTGCTGAACCTGAAGATCACTATTTTCTTCTCACAGAACCTCCACTGAATACTCCAGAAAATAGAGAATATATAGCAGAAATTATGTTTGAATCCTTCAATGTGCCAGGATTATATATAGCAGTTCAAGCAGTATTAGCATTAGCTGCTAGTTGGGCAAGTAGAAGTATTGAAGAACGTACTCTTACGGGGATAGTTATTGACAGTGGAGATGGTGTTACCCACGTTATTCCAGTAGTAAGTATCTTCATCTGGTGTAATATACATGTACCATATATATCAAATAAAAATTTTAATATGTACATTTTTAAATGCAATTTTGTTATTTATTGTAGTTTTCTTGTGTATAATTTATATTTAGATTTTATTTTATTTGTGTCTTTAGTTATTTGTTTGTTTGTTTATTAGTTGTTTACAATCTTTTGTAAACAAATTATAAACAATTTTTTGATAATAAAGCATTTCTCTCTCTCAAGTATATATAAAACTGCTTTTTGCAAAAATTGAAATAGAATGATTACGATTTTTGTGGCTCATGAATTCAACTATAGATAGAATCCATCTGTGTGTGAGTGGGAAAAATAATTATATATCTAAGGCTCTTAGTATAGATGTCGATAGTGTAATCAAGGAAATATTTGTTAGAGCCCTTTTGTGGGACCAAAAAAATGACATTCATCACAATACATTTACTTATGCTATCTAGTTGCAAAATATATACCTCCAAATATGGGATTCATAAGTTTAAAAATCAAGCAAAACTTAAAGAAAAAAATAGTAATATCTCCTCACAGGAAGCACATAGTGAGCTCAGGTTTTTTGAATTTAATTTCTGTATAGCTGTAGATGTGCTGAAACTAACCAAAATGTGATTTTTCCCATACCTTTGCAAAATTAAGTGCTCACAAAAATTTAATATTAAATCATTCAAGTTTCTAATAAAATTCACAAACTAATAGAGAATATTTGTTACTTAGGCAGAAGGTTATGTTATCGGAAGCTGCATAAAACACATACCCATTGCTGGAAGGAATATTACATATTTCATCCAATCCCTTTTGAGAGAACGAGAGATTGGCATACCTCCTGAACAATCACTAGAAACTGCTAAAGCAATAAAAGAAAAGTACTGTTACATATGCCCTGATATAGCTAAAGAATTTTCAAAATATGATACAGATCCAGCAAAATGGATGAAAAAATATGATGGCATTAACTCAGTTACAAAACAACCTTTTAGTGTAGATGTAGGATATGAGCGATTTCTGGGACCAGAGATTTTCTTTCATCCAGAATTCTCTAATCCAGATTTTACTATACCATTATCTCAAATTGTCGATGATGTTATTCAAAATTGTCCTATCGATGTCCGCCGACCTTTATATGATAATATTGTCCTGTCTGGTGGTTCCACTATGTTCAAAGATTTTAGTAGAAGATTGCAGAGGGATATTAAACGCACTGTAGATGCAAGGCTAAAACTTAGTGAAACGTTAGGTGGAGGTAGATTGAAGGTAAGTATCTTTTATATATAACTAATTTTAAAACTCAGTCACCTTTGCACCTTCAATTATTCTATGGTGCTCGAAAATGAGGGCGCCCAAAGGTCACCTAAGCCTAATGGAACAAAACACCAGCAGTCTATCTTCACTTTGTTACATCGCAATCAGTTGCACATGTTTTGATTTTCATTAAAACAGTATATTATGTGTAATTGTGTCATCAGTGCTAAAACATCAATCATGTTTATTGTCTGAACATTTTTAATTAATTATGTAAGGCTTCCACAGCTGTTTTACATTACTTGAATGTTTCTTATGCTATTAAGCTCTCTTTGAAAATAACTATAGCTGCATGATGTTTCACCGACTTGTGCAGTAGGTATCTTCAGAAGTTGCTCAGTTAGAATTAATTAAATGTGTTTCCAACTATGCATCCCCTTGTAAAGTTCAAAACGTTTTTGTTAAAACAATTTATAATAATAGTTATATTTTATTTGTTGTTATCTGATTAATTTTATCTAAAACAAAATTATTACAAATATTAGTAAAAGCTTATTAAACAGAAATATATAAATAAAATTTTCAAAACATCATTAAATTCAATTTTTTTCATTGTCATAATGTTACTTATTTATTTTCTCAGCCAAAACCAATTGACGTCCAAGTCGTTTCCCATCATATGCAACGATATGCTGTGTGGTTTGGTGGAAGTATGCTGGCTTCAACAGTAAGTTCAATTATGTCATATTATCTCTTAGTTTAAGTAGCGTTGTGGGCGGCCAAGAGCCATTAAATTCATAGGCCTTCTGATATGTGTGTTGTACGTCAAGTGACATTACCAAATGCCAATGTCCTTTTAGAAGCTGATTTGACTTGAACCTTTTCATGTAATTAGGGAAGCAGTGGCTTGTCCAAGTGTTTGAACCGCGCTTACGCGAGTGCTGGGTACTCTCAGGGACGAGCCCGCCTTAAATATGATATCAATGAGGTATTTCAATACAATTAATGATGTGTTTGTTGATATTGTAGTATTAACGAAAGTTTCAAGATCTTTGGTCCTTTTAAGAAAATGAGAGGCTAGTTTGTTCCACCCCTCAAGGTCTGCAAAATCTGCAGACTTTGCCCTCTTTTTTACCCTATTTTACTATATTACGGTTGTATTTGTTGGGGCAGTGTCCTGTTAGAAGATCGACCAATCTTTTCTGGACATCTCAAGAAGCGCCTCAAACTTCTTAGTTTATGTGGTTATAATTATTTTGGATGGTCTTAGGCCTGAAGTAAGATATCATCTTATTCTTTAGCCATCTATTCAATTTGTTCTTAACGTACATCTGTTGAGGCCACAGTAGAGCTCTGGTCAAAAATATGGAGTGTTGCTCCTTTTTGGCTATGCTGTTTTCTTCATCATTGTCTGGTACACCCTGGTGAGCTGGTAGCCACATTTAGTTAATTTGTTACTAGTAGTAGTACATTTTTTGTCAGACTATATTTGGAAAATTTGAATTTGTGTTGTAACATCAAAACTGTTTTGTTTAAAAATATGTCTTGTGTTAATTTATCAGTGATTCCCAAAGTGGTCCATGGGAAACTCAACAGGGTTCCATATAATTTTAATTGAGAGTTGACTTTTTACACGAGATTTGAGAATATAATAGGAAAATATATTCTCAAATAAAATTTTGAATGTGGTTTGAAATGAAAAAGTTGGGAATTCCTGATTTTTATTATAATAATTACGTTTTCATTTTCTTGATCTAATATTTTGTTGCATACTAACGAAAATTTTATTTTAGCCTGAGTTTTATACTGTTTGCCATACTAAAGAAGACTATGAAGAATATGGACCCAGTATTTGTAGGCACAATCCTGTTTTTGGTACCATGACGTAAACTTAATGAAATTGTATATTAAACAGATTTTTTTATATTTCGTATACACTTTTAATTTGCTAAATGTAAGTTCTAATTTTAAATATTCAATAAAACTTTATTTATTTCTTATGCTTTCACCTCAGGTGTATATACTAATAGGATATATTTAGCAATAATTACGAAATGAATGCGACGTTTTATAGTTTGTTGAAAATTAAACTCTTGTATTAAAAATTTCCTTTTATTGATAGAACTATATCCTATCGAAGTAGAATACTCAAAGAACTAATTCTCTATCAATCTGACATAAAAAATTTAGATAAAATAGATATACAATTATTTATAATTTTACCTCTTCTAGTAGTATGATTTTGAAAATCGAGAAAAAAAACTTTTCCTGGTCACTCTCAGATTATTTAATAAGAGTAAAAAATATTATAGTGAAAGAAGAGACTTGATCCATTGAAATGCTTAAATAATTGGTGAAATATTCTTTATTTACATAAAAATAAATACAATATACATATATATGAATAACAAATTTGTAAATACACAATATTTGTAAATAAATAGAAATGGGATTAGACATTTTAAAATAATTCCTATTTTATATAAACTAATTTCATAATTTTTATAATTAACAGTATTATTATACTATTATAAAAATAGAAACAAGTATAGTATTGTTTCGGTTAAATCTTGGGAGGATGTTACAAAGTCCAAAACAAAGAGAAAGGCATGATCTCTTATAATTTTTTGATATCCGTTTATTTAATGCAGTTAAAAAAATAGTTTTCAATTGAACAAAGTATACACATTCACCAAAAAAACAGTTTGTTGATGTCTTAATGAAATGAAATGTGTAGGGTAAACCAAATAGCATGTACATAGTGAATATTGAATGTAAAATATGAGTTTCATCTTACAGTACTTCCATTCAACATTAGGTTGAGGTTAAATACATTTTATATCAGATATATTTACATCAGCAATGTTCGGTGTAGCTGCCATAGAAAACATAACCGGAAAACTTTTTTCTTAAAAACAATTGGAACTCCAATGAAATGTGTGAAATAATTAAAAAAATGTCTAGTAATACATATAGATCTGAACCTGACATAAAAGGACTTACTGGCTTGGCAGGAATTCAACTATTAGATATAAATCTTCTATACAAAATTTTCGTAATCCATTTGGATAAAATCGTAATTATGATCCAACAAGTACTTTGTATGGCTAGGTTAGCAAAGTGTGAAACACCACTTCATTCCTCATCTGTCAATATTGATGACAAGTGTTAATTGTTCTTGTATACAATTGGTGTAGAATTTATTTAAACTTATTTGTAGAGAAAAATTGACTGCACTTATGCAATTGGTCATGTCATTTTCCTTATTGTTTTTAAATGATAGCAGGGTGTATTTCTGGAGAAAAAATATTAGCTGAATCTACATTACACATTAAAACTCTTTTCTTTTCAATTATTCAAAGTACAAACCTGAATCCAATATTGGTTAGTATTTCACAGCATTCTCTTGTAACCTGCCACTACGACCGTCACGTTTTTTTAATCTTATAAATTTTTTACATTAAGACCACTCGCGAGACTTTTCTAGTACAATTAACGGTCTCACTTATTTATTGCATCAATTTTTTCTTAGTCCTAGTTCTACTTTGATTTTAAACATCAGTTAAATAGAGGACAGGGCTAATGGCATTTTACAGTCTACAGAAATATTTTTGGTATATCACAGTGTTCACTACAGGATGTAAAAAAATATCTGTTTAAGTCAACACGTTTAATAATAATATAAAACTTAACAAAAACTAAAATTTATTGAAATACAAGTTAAGAATAATGGACTTTGGGAAATATGACTAAATTTATCTCTCTATGATAGGGATTATAATACATTTAAATTAATATAAAGAATAGTATTTATAAAATATATTTAGGCCAAAGGAAGACGAAACTTAAAAGTACAATTAAAGTTTTAAGTCCAAAAAAAGAGACAGTTTAATTATAAGCATGGTTGAACAAGTTCAGGAATTGAAGAAAGGGAAAAAAGGAATTAGGAACATAGAAAAGGTAGCAGAAAAAAATCATTACCATAGTGAATAAAATTGAATAAAAACTTTGTAAATAAAATAAAAGTTCGTGTATGAATTGAGTGCTGGGGGTTTATTTGATTAATCATGACAGCCAATTAATTGAATCATTAATCAGTTACCATATTTCAACACATTGAGTCCAAAGGACAAAGTCTGCTCATTTGCATTAGTAACAGACTATTTAGATAAGGATTAAAAATGATGCGAATATCTTAAAGAAAACGTATTCTGTTCTATCTGCTTTCATCAAGAGAAGCTTTTCTACATTTAGATTCGTATGGTCTAAATAAACCTAACACTTAAAACCAAATTACAAGTTTTTCACAGTAGGAAGCAAGGCAATTTTATATTAAATTTCCTTATACAGTAGATATTATCTTGATACCTTTAAGCACAAATGGGCTATGTCCATTTCCCACTACTTTGGAAAACTCGAAGTAAAGTTTTGGTAAGTGCATATCTGTAGTAATGAAGCTCAATGTCTTTTGATATTTATTAATTGTAACGTTTGTAAAAATATTACATGAAAACTTCTCATTCTAGAACCTGTCTTTGATTTATTTACTAGATGGACATAGCATATTTGTGTTCTCAGGTTTTGATATAAAACTACTTGTTCTATATCAATTAACATACTAAATAGTCCTCAATTTCAATTTAGGATAAGGTATAGAAAATTTGATGAAATTGTTTTGTTTTTAATAACTTTAGACTAATTTTTCTTACTTTAGGAAATTATAAATATTTAGAACATCACAAGTTAATATCATAATAGCGTCACATTCTTAATTTCTAACAGACAAAACAATGATCAATATGATGATAATTAAAATGATAGTTGCGATACCAGCTAAGATTAACTTCTTTCTTCTTACTTTATTTTTGTAGGTACCGGCCTCTCGTAATTGCTGAGCACCCTGACTGACAAAATCTGTGGTTCTTTCTACATTTGCTTCAATACTATCAATTACTTCTCCTTGCTCATGAACTAAAGTCCCCAATTCCTTGAATATTTGATTTACGTCGTTTATGTCACTCTAAAAAATTTTTTGATGAGAAAACCAAATATCCTTTCATCCTTATCCTTGTTTTATTAAAATTTTTTACATATTGCATATTTAGGCATTTCAATATTTTGACTACGAAAATGTAATAGCCTGTTATTGTATAGTGGTTAAAATGCTACTTCTTAAGAATATTATTTTCATGGCAATTCCTCCAGCACAAACAATAAATAAAATTGACAAGTTGTTATTTCACAACTTAGAATATGAGAAATGTCCATTGTTTGGTTGAAACTTTCTTTTAAAAACTAGATATTTCTTTTACAACCATACCTCTAACTGCCTTATAGATTGTTCCTGTTCTTCTAATTCTCGAAGATTGACTTCATCCTGCAACTGCACTTGCTTTGTATTATTATCTTGCAATTCTATAAGTTGTTGATCTTTGGATTTATATCCAACTGCAAATAAATGTATATTTGCAACAAAATATCTCTCTTTTAAAACAAATTACAAATCATGCTTCAGAAGTTTAATAATAAAACAATTAATCTATAAGAGTTGAAAGTGTGTAGAAGTGCATTGAAAATCTTCAAAAATAATTAAAAGATAATAGACAAATTAAACACATAAGATAAGCATGTAAGGAAAAGGTGATGAATGAAACAAAAATAAATCATGATGCAACCAAACTAATTACCAAAAGAAACTATTAAATGAGAGGATTATGGATAAAACTGAAACTAGAAATTTTTATAGGAACATAATATATGAAGAAATGCTCAAATTTCAAGTTCAACTTACCAAGATGAGGTTCACTACCATATGCTTGAGCTTTGGCCTTGTTAACTTGCTCTTTTTCTTTGGAAGCAGTGCTTCTTTGGACATTTTGAAACATATTTAGTGAACTTGTGAATTCATCTTGTAAACGTTCTCTTTGCATCTTTCTCTGTCTTTGCTCCGACTGAGATAAAGATGGTGGAATGTTGCTAAGATCTTTGATATATCCATTTGTATCTTTCACCAATTGTTGAGTATAATGTTGAATGGAATGTCTAAAAGACAGACAGAAGGCATTAACATTTCTTTTGTTACAAAATTGAAGCAAAGTAAAATTGTTTATTTGCATTACATTCAATAAACTTTCAACAAAAGAAACTTGTCTAGATATTTCCCAATTTTGTACAAAACACAGAAAAAAATATAATAGACTTATACTGAGTTATGGAGGATCTGGACAATGATATCAGATGTTCATTGCCCAATAAGAAAAAAAAATAATGTCACTTGTAAATTTACCTTTAAATAAAGGCCAACAAAATTTTAGTCAGGTGCCTCTTAATAACAAAAAGGTGTTTACATTAGCTGGTTTGCATGAGATACAAATGAGTAAATATAATAAAATGGTTTAAACTTATCATAAGATATTACATAGGTAACTTTTTTAAATTCAATTTTATATAAAATAATTTATTTTAAACTTACAATTGTTTTCTTAGTTCAGGAGAATCTTGGTGAGTTCCTATTTGATTAACCATACGTTGCATAGAAGAAACTGAAAGACATAATGTACTGAGATCACATATATATTTAATATTTGGCTTATACAATACAAGCATTGAATATTTATTATTATAATTAATATAAAAATTCACAATGATTTTTTTAAGATGAAAATAGAGTATCAAAATAAAAAAATACATTTTTAAAATTAATGAGGAACTGAAATAATTGCATATAAATTTTACTCTTTTGCTGGCTGATCCAAAACAATGTTTGTTTTAAATATTTCTATTTTATATTTAAACAATAACAACTCTACCTACACATTTACACCAAACCATTAAGAAAAATGAATGTATATTTACCATTTTGTGATATTTTCTGAATACTAGTGCCAATGGTTTGGCACAGTTTTTGAAACTCTTGATCCTTATTTTGACTCCCATTTTGATAAGTTGATTCCATTGTGTATCTATAAATTAATTTAAGCGATTATTAGTTTTATTTCAACTATTGTCGTTAAATGTTAGTATGCTTTTATTTTTATATGTATTAATATAAAATTTATGAACAAATATATTGTTTGAATAATATTAAAATCGATCACTTCAATTAACTCTAATGATTCATTGACTAAAAACAAATTTTTGACATTACATTGACAATCATTTGACAGAAAAGTGAATTTAAAATTAGTGCGTTCTGTGATTGGTGCATTCACATAAGTATTCATGGCGTCGAAAATACTCTTTTATGCATTCCGCATAGCGACTACCATCATTGTGGTTGCCGCTAGAATATAACTATAATGACGTCATGACTAACGATCCCGACGACCCATGTCAAGAGGTGGGTTGAAGTGAACGTTAAAAGATTTTTAAAACTCAGAGCAACAAAGATTACAACCCTAAGAATCTATCTCATTATTTCATGCAGCAAGGGTCTTTATAAGTACAAATCTTAATAGTTCCGCAGAAGACATTTTTATTTTACTTTAATATAAATTAGTTAAATACTCCTCTAGAAAATTTAAATGATTTACAAATCGTAACAAAACCTCTTAAAGCTTTTGCTCAATTTTTTCTCTTTTAACATTTGCAATTATTTACCATGAAGCTCAAAACGTTTCCAAATCCATTCCAATTGGGTTCACGATTGTAACGCTCTAGATTAAGTGGAATAAGGAAGACCGTGGTCGAAATTGTTGTAAGTGCTTGATGGAATGCACCAAAAGTTATTATTGTGGTTATCGTGGCCATCGAAATTGATGCTTGAACTAAAACGTAAAAATTAGAAAAAGTGAATTATTCAAAAGCTACCACACTGGCAGTAGAATACTGTTTGCAAGACGGATGGACTTGTTCATAATATTTTTTGGCTCTTACATATTAACACCATTCCTTTGAATAGTTTTATGCTTATATGATTAATACTAACTATTAATTTTGTGGTTACATAGTCACTGAGGACATCGAATTTGATATTTGTAATAGTGTAATTAAAAATCCATTTAAAATGTAACAGTCGAACATTAATCTATTGGGTCACAGAAAATGCCCATTAAAACTAATGTTTTGAAACAGATAAATAGAGTAATTATTACTTCAATTCAAGGACTTTTAAGGGCAATTATGTACTACGTGAAAATTCATCAATAACAAACAATAACAGTGTAAGGAGTAGCTTTTTTATATAAAATTAGAACACTTATCAGACCAGGGGATATGTTTGTTCTTTACTCTATGTTACATATATGAATACTAAATATATATTTAGTATTCTCAATTATGTACAATTCCAATACAAATCATTCCGAATTGATTATCAAGGATAACGGATAACGACTACCGTGCTTTATCTATGATCCGTATATTGGTTATAGGGATAAAAATAATTTGCTCCCCCTCATACCATCCGGCTCATTTCAAATATCTGTTTTGTATGGCAGCACTGTTTCTGATGAAACATGTGATTGGTAACAATGATTCGTGAAACGAAGAAGGTGTTTTCTAGATCTCAGTGATATTGTTTAAAGTTAAGCTTTATAAGTAATATAAGTGAAAATAAACAATACGATATAATGTTGTGCTTTGCATATAGAATAATCAGTAATCGCAATATCGTTTAGATCTTAAGAATAATAGAATTTTTACATCAAATCCCACCAAGCGGCCATATTTGTCTAGGTACGTATTGCTGCTGTCAAACAATATTTGTGTTTATGAAATTAATATTATTGTTAATAAATTTGTGTGAATACTTTTAAATATAAGTTTTATGTAATAATATCACAATTGTAATAAATGCATTACAATATATAGCTAACATTAAAAGTAACTAAGCAACAAAAAAGATTATTTTCAAATTATACAAAAGTGTAGACTTTTATGGTGGTTTCCAGGGGTGCAAACGTTCACGTATTTAGCTTTTGCAGGTCTTCAGTAAACGTCCAAAACAATTGAATTAAAACCTATTTAGTATGCTTAAAAGTATATGGATTAGCTTCATTATTTGATTTCAATTGTTAAATGAAAATAATGTTAAACTGTAACGTTTGTTAAGATTAACTTCTTGTAACATTACATGTGAATAATTGGTAATTAACATAATTGTTTAATTTCAAAATTTCAATTCTGTATCATCAGAATTATCAACTTCTTTTCATAAAAGTATAGAAAGTGAGAATTTAATACATTTAAAAGGATATAAACACACTAGTTTATATGGTTTTGAAATGGCAGTTTCCATGTAATTTTCTTCAAGGATATAACATAGTACATAGTTTTCTGATTCATATATTGCTGTCAAATTATTCTTCAGTAAAAAAGATGAATGAGTTATTTACAATATTAGCAACAAGAAATTATCATTTTTCACTTTTTTTGACAATCTGGAACTATGGCACTAAATAATTCTTGCTTCCATGGTAACAAATAAATATCGCCCAAATTCACTAGACAATTCAAATGGAATCTTTATGGGGCAGTCACATCTTTTTTTAAATTAGAAAAAACATTACACTATTTTTTGTTATTCATGCTTGTTACTAGAAAGTGTTTCATATTGCTGTTGTTCTATTATCTGCGTTTAATATTTCTTGTTTTCAATTTCTCTCTGTATGTTTTTATTGATATCAATAACTGAGATTGGTTGACCTGACAGTAGATGCTTTGGTCTTCTCAATTAATGATTTGCTCAACTCTCTAGCTTTACTAAAATTGGAGATCAATGGTTACATCTTCTAATTGATTGTTTGAAATGAGTTGAATTATCTCCAGAATAGAATAAAATTTTCCTGTTTATCCAGGAATAATTAGAAAATTACTGATGAAAAAGATTCATTGTTTGCAGGTTGCAAATATTAAGTTGAGTTGAATCAAATTTCTGTTTTATATGTCAAAAGATCTTATGCCTTAGTAAATAGTGAAGTACTTCTGTTGCATATGAAAGTCAATATACTCTTTACATGATAATCTTTTAATTTTTTTATATTAATTATTATTATGAAAAATGCCTTTACCAACTGTTTTTGATTCCCTAATTACAAATCATCTAAAGATACATAAAAGTCTTATTTGCCAGTGTTCTGGTGATCTTTGGTTGATTTATGTACATCTGGAGGTGTACTTGTGGCTCTTTGCTCGTCGAGGCATTATCCACAAGCTTGATAAGAGTACAATAACTTTGCCCCCGGGCTATAGATGTGGCTCCTAGAATCTTTTGGCTGAAAAACAGCTAAAAAACAGGGTTTTGATAATTTTATATTAATAATTGTCTTATATTTGCAGATATTCTTTAGTACTTCTCCAGATTATTGAAGATTAACAAAAATGGCTGTTGATTTACCTCATCCGATTAAAATAGAAGATACATCTTTTAAAACAGAAATCATAGATTTAGGTCAGTGAATGTATTGTAACTGAGGTAAAATGACTACAATTACAAAACACAATTAAAAAAAAATTTTTATGTTTTTAAGGTTCGTTGTTACAAATTTTAAAACATATTAATTTAATATTTTACAAAGTAATATAATTCTTTTTCACAGATTATATCTAAACCTTTTCATTAAATAAATGTTTGTAATTGTATTTAATGAATGATCACATCTTCATTATGTTTTTTTGTCAAAATGTACAAAATGTAGAGAATTTCTTTATTACATAAAGTAGTATAGTAGATTTCACCATTCTCAGGAGGTAATAATGTATAAAAGTTTTAAAGGTCAATAATGTTAGAATTGGCTTCACCCTGAACTGAAAAAATTGCTAAAACTCTCCTAAGATTAAGGTTCTCTGTTTTTCCAGGTGGCAGTCTCGTAATATATTTTAAAAGACAATGCTAGTGCCTAAACTATTGCTTCTTTGAATTACTGCATAATTTAAAGCTCTTGAACTCTTGAAATTTCCTCATTTTACTGTTGAAAATGATGTTATTCTAAAAATACTATGATTATAAAATATTATTAAATTAGTACTAATTTTTACAATATATTAACATATATAAGAAAAAATTGTCACAGATATTAGTAATGATTTAGATAGAAAGAATGGTGAAATGGATTTGAGCAATATTTACTTAATATAATATTAATTAATTAATTAATATTCTTATAGATGATTATGCATCTCCAGAAGAAGCAGTGCTGAGATGGCATATTAAAGTTCGCAACCAGTTTAAAACTTTATATGGAGATGAAAATGAGGATACATTAAATCATTTAATGAAATGGTATATTGAGTAAGTGTAATTTTTTTTCTATTTTTGTAGATAAGTTCCCTACTCCAAATAACTAATTAATAAGATGTAACAATAGAATTAAAAAAAGGTTATCTATTACTTGCAAAGATGCCCTAGATACACAGAGTTAATTGCAATTTTAAACATTTGATTCAATTTTTGAACTATAGTGTATATTTGTAATTATATATATTTACTTTATTATTATATTTACCATTTCGTTTTCACTTCACAGCATTGTCTGTTTATTTATTAATATGTATATTTTTAAATTTAATCTTGCAAATCAATTGATTATTGAATCAATCAATATAAATATATTAAGAATATACTGAACAATACAGGATTGAAGTTAGATGTTTTAAATTTAATTTTCAAAATAAACAAATACCATCTTTTTATGAAGATCTTACTTGTTACAGTCAGTATAAATGTTTGATTTTACCGGGAGCCCTTCCAGTTCTTCAAAACTTTACAAATATGTAACCATTTTTAGTAAATGCAGAAACATATTATATTTTCCTTTAAAATGATTCATTTCTATTGTGAGGCCCTCCAAGGAGGGACGATCAGCCCTTTTTGTTCCTGAAAACATAGTAATACTAAGTAATGTATTAGCAATTTAGCCAAAATTCACATTTAGCGACTTCACTTCTATATTCCAAATGCAAAGTTAGAAAATTGATTTGGTGATGGAACAAAGATGTTCTTAACATGGTCACAAATGACAAAAATTCTGTGTTTTATATAAAAATATTTGTATGGTGTGTATTTAAGGAGTCTTTATCTCTGGTCTTGATAACTTGTATTGAATTAAAATTTTGTAGGACTTTGGTTGAAGATAGTTTTGAAATTGAAGTTTGCCAATCATTTATTAAAAACATGTGCAAACACATCCATTTTTTTCATGGTTATTTCAAGGAGTTGAATTGGATCTCTGTTGATAATTATTTGGATAACATGGAAGATATTTTAGCATTATATTTGGATTTTGAATGTGATTTTTACACAAAGAATTCTAAAATGGAACAAAATGTTTGTAAAAATTTAATAAAGAATTTAAAAATCTATTTGATGCATAAAGAGGATAGAGTATTTCATGTTTTGTTAAAAATTAAGTTAAATTTAACTTCGAACAAGTCACAGTGGTTTCTGGATAATCTTTTTAAGTAAGTACATTTCTTTTACTTCATGTTGATATATTTTTTTCTTGAATTAACGCTAAATAAAACGGGTTATAGTTTTGACTTGTATTCCCTTGTATTATTATTCAAATTACATAGTTTGTACAATAATTAGAAGTCTGGTAAGTTCAGTTTTTGTTACCTTTTTTTATAATTACTTCAAAAATTAAAAAAAAACTCGAGAAGACTGGTTTTGATTTATTAATCTTAATAAAGGATATTTAACGAAAATAATGGTTTTATTATAAGGATATATGTAAAAGGTTATTATTGAAACAAACACTTTGTGGTACAAACCAATAAAAGCACTATTCTACCAAAATAACCAAAAGTGGCAAAAAAGGCATGCACTTTTTCACTTATTCTATATGTTAAAATGAATAAAAAAGAGTTTCAATACCAAAAGTGCTTGATATAGTTTATTATCTAGCAGACTGGAGTTTTCAACAGAATTCATATTTTTGTGGTGAAATTGGTTTGAAAATGTGTCAAAATGCATATAAAATAATTGTTTGTATTTTCAGAACTGTATTAAGTCCTGTTCCAATTAATACCTCAGATGTTTCTTTCTGTCGAGCATATATTTTACATCAAAGATGGAAGAAGGTCCAGAGTCGTCCAGAAATGCACAAGACGATTGATGAATTGTTGTACAAACATTATCATCAAACACCTAATGCAATAAACACGAATCCAATTCTAAAAGAAATCCTTCTGCCACAAAATGATTCTTTATTAGATATATTGGCACACATAATGGAAAATGATAAAATTTTGTGTGAATCATATTTTAAATATATAAAGAAACAAAGAGTTCAGGAAGATCTTATAGGTGAAGTCAGTAAGATAGAATTGGATGAACTAGTCTCATCTGCATCAGTAAGTTTAACACATTTCTGTTCAATATGTGTATTAAAGGGTTATATTAATAAATATTGGATTAATTAAATGAATTGAATCTATACTCTCACGGAATTTAAGTTCCAGCTTTCATTTAATATAATGTCACTTGTCAAAAAGCAAAAAATGCTGCACAATCCTTTGTGGGGGGTTATCGTAAGTATAAGAGATTTCAAATTGAAATGTGGCAGAAGACTTACCTCAGTCTGGCATGAATAAATTTAACATTGAATTTTAAGCAAATTGCTCAAGTTTCTTTCAATCAATTTGTGCTATTCTAAATGTAACTAATCTTTTGCAAAGTCATGCTATGAAAATCAATTTCAATCCTATGTCTTCAATCATAATATTTGCTGTAAAAGCTAATCAACAAGATTCAGATTTCTAGGAAGGACATTTCACAAAGCAAGTCAATTATTATATCTCTAAATACTTACAAATTTTGCATTTTCTTGTTATAGCTCAGATCCACTTTGCTTTATTTCCAAAACTTAAATGACCACTTATTGGTATCCCTTTTTAGTTGATAATAGATAAAATAGAACACTGCGATGGTTTTCTAAAACAGCTTTTAAACAATGTTTCTTGAATAGGTTATTTTCATCATCATATATCTCCTAATGGAGCAAAGGGTTGTGTTGCTATCCTCATTAGTTTTTTTTGTGGATTCTGTCCAATTTTGTTGACGAGAGCTCTCAATTTTATTTTGTTTTTATCTATTTCTGTGGTCTGAGCTCTTCAACATTTGAAAAAATCTTATAAACAATCAAGAGTACTTCTTTGGTGTTGTAAAAACTCTTTGTGTATTTAAATTATCATTTTTTAGTATAATGTAGAGGAGGATCATGGGACAACAGACTCCGAAACACTAAATGTATTTGAGAGTATAGTAAAAGTAAATTCACAGAAAAATAATGATTGTGTAGTTGAAGATGTAATTAAAATGGAAGACAGTGATGAAGATGATTGTATTATTGTTGGAGAGGGAACAATCGACTGTGACCCATCAGAAACGGAAATTGTTCATGAAATCTTAGATGACGATGAGGATATTGAAGCAATTATATATTTCACTGCTAAAGAGGTAATTTTAATTCTTTTTTTCATTATTTGTGGAAGCTTTCTCTAAATGTAAAAGGCACAACTCTTCATATTTTCAGTCCCAGGTTTGCAAGGGCTGCTTCATAATTAATACTCTTTATACTTTCTTGGTATCCCCTCTTGCTTATCTTGTACTCTTATATCTTCTTTTTTATTTCAAATCCATTAAGGATTTTAGTTCTTTCCTCTTATATTTAATGACTTGTACTGATAATATGTTTAAAAAATGTGTCAATCTTAACTCTAAGCTGAAAGTTGAGACTTTTATTTCAGCACCAGTATTTTGTTTTGGTATTGATATGTGATAGTGTCATTAATAAAAAATATCTAAACATTCTAATTTTCAATTTTTATATTTACAGCCAACACCTAGTAAACCACCATCAACTAAAAAGTCTACTCGACCATCAGAAGAAATATCATTTTTGAATTCCATTGATATCCAAGAAATGAATTCAAATAAAGAAAATACAAATTCAAATATTCGATCACCATCTATTTCTATTTCACCTCCTTCGCTCAAATCCCAGAATTTTGATAATGATTCTGTAAAATCTAGGGAAATTCTATCAAGAAAATTTACAAGGAAAAAAAGTGATAATTCAATTGTGGAAATTATTGAAGACACAAATAATACTCTGTAAGTATACAAATAAAGGTAAATTTATATTGTTTTCTTGAATATCTGTTGATTTTCAGACTGTTCGAAATTAATAATATAATTTTTGTACATACTTTTTTACAGCAACTATTTTCAATTAAATTCACTCCTAACAAGAAAATGGCAAATTTAAGTTTGTTGATTATATTGGGGGTTCCAGGTCTTGCTGTTAATTTTTATTAGTCTTCACCAGAAAGTTAATTTTATATGAATGGTGTATATTTTTTCATATAAATTTCTCTTAATACTCAAGAATAACACAAATAAAATACATTTGGCCATAAAGTATTTGGGGACAATACCCAAACAATTCTGCAGCAGCAGGACCTACCCAAAGTAATCAACGGATTTATATGCATTCAACAATATATAGATATATAATTCAATTGATTCTTAATTCAAGTTTTGATCACAGGAATCAATGATAAATTGGTAATTAAGGAACAATCATGAAAACTAAGAACTTTTCTTTATAGCAGCTGTACTGCACTAGATGTTAATGAGTGGGATAAAACAAATTCAAATAATAACGAACCCGAAGAACCTTCTCGTATATTTGAAGGTTTAGTAACACCTCCGACTAGTCATGATGATCAGCATGGTTACGAAAGAGATTTTCACAACGAACACATCGAAAATAGTTGTTATAAACAAAACACCGATAATAAGGAAATAGAAACTGGTCGCTTGACGCCACATTCCACAAATTTCAATAATTCAGGTAATTTAAGTGGGGTTATACATTATCATTTGGGGATAAATTGCTCTCACAGGACTTGCTTTCACTTTTAAGGTTCTAAATTTTTATGTGCATATTGAATATTGGAAAAGAAAATTTGTAAATAAATATTCATTCACATTCATAATTTGTTTCAACAGAGCTACCAAACCATTACGAGCTGTTTTTAAGTTAACTAATCTGTTGATCTTTTATTTTTCTAGCAGTTCATTTTATTATTCAATCAATTTTAGTAAATATTGAATCGCCATCTTTATAGCTTTCTGTTCTTCTTTCACTCTTTTCATTTCTACGTCTGTTATAGTTTTTGAAACTATCCTACCGACAACCCTCAAATTGGTTTCATTAGAAAGACAATATTCGATAATTATTGAAATCAATTATAAACTACCAATTTTGGCTCTAAAGAATGAAGATGTCAGAAAAAAATAAACTATCAAATGCAATTAAAGCTACATGATGAAGTTGTTGAATACTCGATTTATACATGGTTATAGATGAGGAATAAACTATCAACTAAGAAATAGAATTTCCAATCTCTTTGAAACCATTTGGAATGCTACCACATGTCACTGTTGATACTCATTTACAATATCACCTAACTAACCTAATTGATTCTGTACTATAAATCATTGGTGCCATTACAAATGATTACAGTTTCGAGTATTGTTGGTTTCCTGTATGGCTTGTTTTCCTAGAATTTAAATGAAAAAGTTAATAAATAAAATATTTTGTTTTTTTCCCAGCATATAGAATGTATTTCTTTTTTAGGGGCTACCTGCTAATTTCTACTAAGATCCCTGAATATGATGATTTCTTATTTGATTTTCATGAATGTTTTTTATTACAGATTTTTGTAACAATTCTAATGATGTTCAAGAAAAAATAATTAGTGAATCCTATACATCACCTACCTCTCCTGATATATCAAGTACATGCGAACCAAGCGATTTAATCGGCGAATATGAACAAGAAACGGAATCAGAACCATCTGAGGAAAACAGACACACAACTAGTACTCCACTAATTGAACCTGTTAATGAAAATTCCACATTAAATAGTTCTATAGCACATAGTAGTAAAGAAAAAAGCGTCTTTAGTGATATCCAAATAGAAACCGCTTATTCAATGGAAGATTTAACAGAAAACAATCCAATTGAAAACAATCATTCCTTGAATGAAACTATGAAAGAAAATTGTTTTACTAAAGATTCTACAGAAGGAAATTATCTCATAACTAACGGTATAGAGGAAAGTGTTCATTTGAATTGTTCTTCACAAGATCATTGTGCAAATGAAGTTACAAGTTTGGAAAATTTAATGGAAGATTCAGAAGAATCCGATATATTTAGGAATGATTCTCCATCAGTCTTAGATAACACGGTTACAGACAATGTTCAAAAAGAAATTATTAATAGTCCTCTGGAAAAAGAAAATGTTGATGTTCAAAGTAAAAGTCCCAAAAAGGTTGTAGAAGAACAAAGTGTCGCGGGCGATACATTAAATTTGGAAATAGCAAATCCTTGTATACAAGAGAAAACAATAATTAACGAACCTGTAAACGATAATATTTTTAAAAGGATGAATGGAGAACACCCAGAACACAATAATGTTGTGGAAGCTGAGAATGTATCAACAAAACAGTTGACAGTTAGTGTACCTCGACTAGATATTAAAACCGAAAAAAAAATGGATGTTATATTCACTTCTAAACAGAGAATTAAAAAATTAGAAAATGAAGTTCATTTAAGGTAATATTCTACTATTACTGTAGAAAATATTTTGGGGAATATAGAAATATCAAAATAAATGCTAACCAAACATACATTGAGAAGAGAAACAAGATAATTTTTGTATAATAATTTATAATTTGTTGAGTCTATTTGCCATAATGGCTTTGACAAAAAGTAGATTCACATATAAAAATTACAAAAATAAACTTTTGGGATCAGTCTCATCGTTACCCTGGGTCCATTGTAGTAATTTGCTGATAAAGCAAGTTCTATAGAGATGGATTAAACACCTGATATGAGAAACTAAGACACCCATAAATGGGTTTCTTCTTCTTTTACCAAACAACTGCTCCACTTAAACAGGCGCAAAATGCGACTGGCCTTTTAACCACATCATCTTTGAGTACCCAGCACTCACATGTTTGAGGTTCAAACACTTGGGCTTTACAGATAGCCTAGTAACGTTAAAAGGTTTAAGCCAAAGACCAGGATTAGATTTTCAAAAGTAAATCGGCCTCCGGTACCATTTTTATATCAGTATTTTTTCATATTTTGTGTTTATTCTTCAAAATTACAATATTTTAGTGAAATGCTAATGAATTAACAACAAATAATTTATTATTTCCTGGTAGATTGAAAGTAAGATTTTATAGTGATATTCCTATGCTCCACAAAATCTTTTAGTAGTACTTTTATTATTTATAAATTGCTATTACATATTTTCCGAAAGGTTTACAACAAAAGAGATAAACCCGACTTTTTTCATTGGGCCAAATTGGTTTTATCGATATTTCTAGTTAATAGCTAATATTTTTATCATTAGGTATAATGAATTGAAAGGAGAACATGGTCTTGATGACTGCTTCAGTGGTGCTATCGAAAAAATTAACTGTCAGCAAAATATTGTCACGAATTTTGACCTTTTTGATGACAGTATTTCCATAGAGGAACCCGATATTAACTTAACATCGTTGAACAACTCAAATTCCACCACGAGTCCTTCTAGTATTGCGTCACCAGAATTCGATGGTGGGATAGACGATTTCAGGAACTATTTAGTTAATTATCAGGAAACTGCTAAAAAGGCATTAAAAATCTCTCCCGTTTCTCTTTCAGTAGATAAAGGTGGGTTGATTGTAAATTTCATAAAAATAAAAAAAAATACTGACTGTCCTTAAATTATTGTTGTTTTTTCTTAATTAACATTTAATCTATAAACCTTATCACAATGTAGTTGATTACTTTATAACGTTTTGAATTATAGAAAAATTCTACAGTTGCTGTATTTTAGCTTTCTTAATTTTGCTCAAATGTTCAACAATCTGCCTTTATTAATCGGCAAAACTGATTTTTTAAGAAAACATTGAAGGTTTCCCTAACATTGTAATTTGATCTTTATCGTGATCAATGAATAATTGTATTTTATTCTGATATCAGCTCAATTTGGAAAAAATTAGATCATTTGCAAAAGGAAAGCCATAATTGTACAATGTTTTACAAAAAATAGACCACAAAAAATCATATTTTAAAACCGTTTGACATTTTATTAAAAGCTATATTTTTATCTTCTTTCTTTTAATGTAACATACGTTAATCCAATTTTATTTTTATTCTATATTTATAGCATCAAAAATGAACAGTATAGAGAGGCCTGTTCGAAGACTGAAGAGTGACACGAATAAAAACGTATTAGCTCCCCAATTAAAAAGAAAGAGGATAGCGTTCGCAGATGAAGATATTGTAAATACCACTAGTACCCATAAGCCCATCATTAATAGCCCAAACCAAATACAAGGGATTTTGAAAAAGACAACTGTACAATCACCAATACTAAAAATTCCTAGAGAGCAGATGAATCTCCAATCTTTGGCTCAGTTCCGGTTAGTTGAATTGTTTAGAACTTTACTGAAAGTGTAATATGTAATTTTCGGTTGAAAGTTTTTTTGTATTGAACTAAAAAAATAATTTTTGAAGCTTTGAATTTCTGAAGTCTTTCAACCGAAATTACATATTACACTCGATGTTAATTTGTATCCTATATCCAATTCTTGACTTGAAATTTTTCTCTTTTTTTATGATTATAATCTTAAACAAAAATTTTGTTACAGAGTCAAACCGACAGATTATTATCTACAAAGTAATCCCTGTGTGGTGATAGAAAAGTTAAGTGAAATGGAAATTAAAGAATGGCAGCGAGTTAGTGAAAAAACACGAAGAAAACGCTTACTTAAGCAGAAGCCTAGTCAACCGTTTTCATCGGTGCCAAGTATGACAATGTTTAGGGTAAGTTATTTTTTTATTCATATCACTGTGATTATACAATCTACTTATTATCTGATTTCTAAAATCATACTGATATTAGTCAAGTACTTGTCTTGCAGTCTATTGTTCATAATAATTTTTAATATTTTATATATAATATAAAAGAGCTAGAGTTCACACACACTGCTTTGCATGGGCACTTACAGGGATCGACAAGGCCCCTAAGAATTCAAATAAGTTGCATTGATCAGGGTTAATACTTAAATAGTTAAATATTTTCCAGAGAGGATCTTTTGTTCCATCCTTCATGGGACTGTATTGTATGAATAAAAGTAATATCTTACTCTTTAATCTTTTCAAGAAAAATCGTTCAATTAATCAAGCTGAATTAAATGGTCTCATTAAAGATTTATAATAATTATCAAGATATAAAGCAGAATTTTTTGGATCTCACAATAGTGGAATTTGTTTATACCAGATATATGAAAATTACCTTGTCCAGAAACAGTCACTGGGAATTTTTCAAAAGAGAATAAAAAACAGTCTATACGAATAGGATACACAGTAAATTGTTAAGAGAGCTATACATCAATATGTACATTAATGAAATTAATAAAGTATAAAGAACATCAATAGAAAGTGTTCAGCGACCTCAAAGTCAGCAGCTTGTTATTGAGTGGATTAATCAATTGCTCTTGATTTCTTTGCCTGTGGGGTAGTAGGAAAAGAACGTATCATTATGTAAGAAAATAAAGGCTTATTCGAAATTCTGGCAGAATGAATATCAAATATTACAGAAAGAAAACTGAAATGGGTAGTATTTTTTGGCCCACAGTTCAGAAGTTATAAAAGATCCTCAGTTTGAAAGTCTCTTAACTGTCAATGAAAAAATTTCATGGAAGTAATTCAAAAAGGTTGGACAAAGGGTTTCCAAGAAATATAAAGTGAAAATTATGAGATCTTCAACGGATATGTCATTGAAAATTCTTTTCCTGTACTCACATTTGAATTTTCCCCCTGACAACTTAGAAACTATGCGTGTTGAACGTTTTCCTTATGATATAAAAGATTTTTAAAAAATATCATCTGGGATTTTGAGTTGAAAATATGAAAAATAATATGAAAAACAGACCATTTTTATTATTCTTTTAACTTTTACTTAAATAAACAATAATTAATAACTTTCAGCTAATATATAAAAACCGTGTAAACCAGTGTAATTATATGGAAATTTTTTGTATTTTAATTTTAGTGGAAAAGATATTCTCCACAAAATATTCTGTTACATTGGTAACATCTTTTTACTATTAAAACGGGCCCCTATATCAATTAAATTTCCAAAACACATAATTGATGTATATTATTTTCTATTAGGTGGATTATGACAAGCAGGCTCCTTTCTTATCGTCATCTGTCACAGTCCGTTACAGAGCTCCAGAAGATCAAAATTGGAGATCTAATACCCGCGATACCAAAATAGATTCACAAGAAGAAGGTATAGTAGAATCAGACCTTGAAGAGTCTGAATACTTTTACATTCCAACAATGTGTAAAAACAAGTGCTGCATTAACCTTCCAGAGCAATTTAGTAAATTAAATTTAAAATGTAATGATTTTAACAATGTTAATTCAACTATTTCTAAGATTTCAAGAAACCCTTTTTGTGCAAAAATGTTTGGTAGTAATGTAACTTCAACAGAAAATACAAAGACTGGCGCTAAATCATTTATAGATTTGAAACTAGTAAATAAAATTATTGAAAACTTTGATAAATGTGATGAATCTACAAATTCTTTTGATTTTCTTAATCAACCAGCTGCCATACCTGAAGTAGAAGAATTTGAGAAGACACTCAAGATGGAAGAAGTCACTAAAGTTTCAAACATACCTTCAGATTTAGATAATCTCAACCTTAGAAAATTCACACCTAGTCCTGTAATAAATTGTTTTAGTCCTCACTCTCCTGCTTACCATTACTTTTCAGACAGTTCTAATTTTAACGATGGGGTAAATTCATTTCAAATTAATGAAAACATTGAAGGTAAGCAAACACAAAAACATGAACAGGAAATAAACATAGAAGAAGCCTCAAAGAACCAAAGAATTTGGGTCAGAATCGCGGAAGAAGAGTTGAAATACAAGCTGTCAAAAAATAAAGAAGAAGAAACATTCCAAAATCAAAAGACTGTTGGTGCAAAAACAGAAATAGAAGAAGAACCCCAAACAAGGTTGCCATTGAAGAAACGAAAACACTCATTAGCTAATACAATAGAAGCGAATTCAGATGAGGAAACCATCGGACCTGAAGTGATAGAAGAAATATTAAAACGAGCTCGAGCTGAAGAGAACGAGAGTGATATTAGTTATCCAGCTACACCGGCTATAAGTATAGCGGAAGTACAAGAACGGCTCGAATCCCAACCGCGTACATTCAAAACTCCAGCGGAAAAGAAGGAAATGCCTCCACCTCCTGTCCCTGATTATATGCCTGTGCCAAAAATAATAACTGAACAATACAACACTCACACATACAATAATCCTACTATAAATTATCACATGAACAACGTACCTTATCCTTTTTTTCCTTGCACATATTTTTCCCCTATTTTATGTACTCCGGCATTTGATGTTAATGTGGTAAATGCACAACAACCTGGTGGTCCCTCCCAAAATCCTCATCCAACTGAAAATGAAGTTAAAATCAAGAAAGAAAAAAGAAGCAAGAAGAAAAGAAGAGAATAATGTTGTTTAAGCAAATTAAATCTTTCTAGTTTTCAGTATTTTCAAATAGGCCGCTAGCTTTGACTGAATTTTAATATTTCATTTAATAGTCACTTTTTTGAAAGTCACCAATTTTAACGGCTGTGAATTTGTTATATATTTTGTTTTTTAATAATCATTTTACATTTTTATTTTTTTATTCGTTGTTATTCGAATATGAACATTTGAAGAAGAAAGAAGACATCGGTATAGAAGAAGAATCTCCGTACATCACGTAAAACAGTTTTATTGAAATCACACGCTAATATTAGCGATTTTATTAAACATTAATACAGCATCACATAAAAATCTTTTTTAATTTAATTTATCGCGCGATTATAATTTTTATTTAACCATATAAAATGATCCTTCAATGTAACGTATTTTTTATTTTGAAGGTAATTTGGCATATAACGGACGAAAAAATGGAAAACGGAAGGTGCAAAGTGAGTAACTTTTTGTTTGAAAACCATTGAGAATCAACCTGTATTTTAAACTGTGCTTGTTATTGAAGATGCGATAAGCAATTTCTTATAAGCTTTTTAGAAGTGCAATAAAATAGTTTTTATTCACAAAGATTCATAACTAGTCAAAAATTGAATAAAAACCAAATTGTAAAATTTACTTGACTATTTTTAATGTTTATTAATTCAGAAATGTCTGAAATGTTACAAAATTATACATTTATTCTGGCGAAGTTTCCAGAACTAATGCATGTTTGCTGCCCTTCAAGCATAACATCTAAGTTGGAATTTTTGGAACCGATGGTGATATTCATACTGAACAAACTATTTACACTATCACTATACCAACACTCACAATTACACAAATCACAATTTGACTGGAGGTGTACGAGGTTTACCTTCAGTCCCTGAAGACTATAACTTGATTACCGAAACGCGCGTTAAATAGTGTAATTGTGAGTGTTGGTACAGTGATATATATATATATATATATATATATATATATATATATATATATATATATATATATATATATATATATATATAATTACTCAGTTGCAAGTATATTTATTTTCTATTATTTCAAAATATCGCATCTTTAATACAAAAAAGCCTGTTTACATAAATAATTATTCACACAGCTTTTTGCTTAATTCTACTAAAATGCAACCAGTATAACTTCTGATTTTGTGGGTTTTTATTTATTTTAATATTCTGTTTACTAACTATTAACCTAGCAAAGTTATTTGAAAGATATTGTTTTGTCATATTTGAACAAGTAAGGCATGACAAGCTTAAGAGATGAGAGTATTTTTAAATTGGTATAGGGATTCAATTAATTTGCATGATGATATTTTTAGATATTGATATTAACATGTTAATAGGGTGTTTTACAACTTGTATCAAAATCGTCAAATGCCTGTTTTGTATCTAGATACCATTTATTACTCATCCCAATTTAGTTTCCTCTACATTTCGATGTTTTTGTGATTTCAGGCCAATCTGTTTCCAGTCCACAACAAGTGCGAAAAAGAGGTGAGTCAATTTGGGATTTTGTCATGGGTGGTAAAGTTTAAGAAAGAAAAATGGTTTTTTCTCTAGTTTCATCTATAAAATTAATCTTTTAGAACTCAGATTTTGGTAACACTGTAAGGAAATTTTCTTGTTCATATGATCCATCGTAACTTTCAAAGTACTGTAATTTGATGAAGGATAGTGAATATAATTCTCAACAAACGTGAGATAAGTCTTCATGTTATTATTTTAATTAAAGAAATAATAACAACTCCATAAACAAAAGTCTAGAAATAATAAAAGCAAGTATAGTTGTTTACAAGATAGAATACAGAACTGGTGCTACAATTCGCTTTTCAATAATTGCTCGCATTGGGCGGAGGAAACTGTCGTGCATCTGGTTTAAAATCCTAGCGGAATCGTTTGGTGGCACGTACGCTACAAACTCAGCACGTTTTCAATTCGTAGGCTAAGTAGCGGTAGCAGAACTGAAACGTAAACAAAAACTAAGACAGAGCCAGAACACAAATTTGTTAAATCAACTGTTGTAGCTCTCTTAGAAAAAAAAAAATAATTGAATGTTCAAAATGAATTGGAGCTCCACGAAATATTTGCATAATCTCGTTTTGAATTATATTATCCATTGTTATATACATATAAAAGTGGGTGAGTACTGGATACACATCATAATTATTAAAAAAGAAAGTAGATAAGGTACCACCATATAATTTAATAAAAATGATTTCGTTTGAATAAACCAAACAAAAAGCAACCAATACACCTGTAAAAAACTAACAACAGACAGAAATTAAAAATGAATCGCCAGTGAAATCATTCAAAACTTTAAAGACACTCCATGATATTTGGTGACTCATAATCATACAAGTTACAACGGAAATAAAAATCATCTATTTAGCCTCGTTCAATTTCATATTTTTAATGTTTCGAAAACTTGTATAGTAACTAATGAAACATTATCGTCGAGGTATATTTCACTAAAGGAAAGCTTATTATGAGAAAGTAGGTATCTTATTTTTCAATACAGACAAGACTTAACACACTGTTTATAAGAATTTTTTGTCTTCAATGATAAATCACCCACAATAATATTTAGAAATACTTTATGCCCGGTTTACAACTATGATAATTAGAGATCGCAGAATCCATTCATAGAGGTTCCAGATGTCTGAAATTAGTAATTACAAAAAATTGGCTATGTCGGTTCTGCTTAATGAATTACATGAAACCGTATAAAAACATCGCAACCTGATCTGACCAGAAAATGGATCTCTTCCTTGGTCTTTAAGAGACAATTTTCAGTTCGAATGAAAATCAATGAAAACGAGAAAAAAATGGTTTTTGTCTTTTTTTTGTACCATACGTTGTTCCCCTCTTCAGTCAAGCCCCCATCTCCTAAAAATAGGATCCTCATAAAAACCATTCGTTTAATTTGGACCTCGATAAATGGATTCTAATACTTCTATTACTACTAATTCTAATACATCCCAATATTTTTTTATTCCTAAAAGGCGCTGCCATAAAGGTCCACGGACAATCTCATTGTATAGTATACTCAGTGTTAATTTCATGCAGTAAAATAAGTTAGCTGCTATTAAAATTACTAGTTGTGATGAAATTGAATAAAGTTTTTATAAAATGATTCCAGGGAGACCACGAAAAAAGACGTGATAGTGCACCGGAAAGAAAAAAGAATTTAGCCAGTAGGAAAAAACGTTAAAGCGATAGCAAATGGCATAATAAAACTATACAAATTTATCATTTTTAAATGATGTGTTTGGAAAACAATGAAAAAAACAAGGAACTGTTATAAGTATTATCATAGTTACGGTAAAGTTTTGTTAATAGGGAAAATGATTATTTAAAATTGAAAAGAAAATAATAAGTTTCTTTCATAAGTTTTGATCCGTCATTTAGTCAGATAATTAGTAGAGAACCAAACTGTACATTTAATTTCAGAATTTTATATACCAGTGATGTTCGAAGAGCACATTCCATTTGATATAAAAAAATTTATTGTCCAAATATCTAATCATTTTTCGATATAGCTTCCTTGATTTGTCAGTCACAGCATAATATACATTTTTGTTTACCGTCCTCGTAGAATGTTTTACCTTCAGATGCCGAAACAATGCTAATAGTGAAATTCAGGTGTACGGGGAATTGTTAAAAAACTTCTCATGCAAGTCTTTAAAATACATTTTTACTGAGGTCTGGCATTATTCTGTATTTTTGAGCAAAAACACCCAACTCAGTAGCAAGTTACAATTTGGTTCAATACTTATTGACTATTATTTTTGTCGCCTTGAAATTATAGCTAAACTTTACCCAAGGCTTTTTTCAATTTTAAATGTCTAAAAAGACCAAACAATGAGCAAAACAACGTCCACATTGTCTTTAAAATCCGTAAAATTAATTAGATTAATTTGAAATTTCTAGAACCTTTGGTGATATTCGTACTGAACACACTGTTTTCTGTTACCTTCAACACTCACAATTACACTGCCTGACGCGCGTTTCGATAACCAAATTATCATCCTCAGAGATCGACAGTCCAATTGTGCATGTTGGTGTAATAGATATTAAGTTATACATTTTAATTAATAAGACCAATCGCCCACGATGCAACTGTTTTGAAATAAAGGTTGCAAACCAGTTGATCTTATATCAGTTTTGCAATCAAAATAAAACTTTTTAGCGCACACGGATACGACTCCTAATCAGTATTAAATCAGTTGGTACAGCAGGGAAACCTAATGTTTCAATGTATTCAGACTCAGGTGAGGAAGACGTTATTGATTATTATCAATACCGTGGGGTTACAGAGAGAATATTAGATCCTTCCTAAGTCAAAGTGTGAACTCTAGATTGTTCGTAACAGCACAAAAACTATCTCAAATACTAATAGATAGAACGTTTATAGCTTTTTATCGATGACGATAATCAAATGAAACAACTGCGACCTCGGTTTCCTGGTCATGTACAATCGATTGCAAACTAGTTTCAATTGAGTTACCTCACCCAGATCAACTGATTTGCAACCTTTGTTTCAAAACAGTCGGCCTTACTAAATTTATTAAAAATTTTCACTAATAGAAACTGATAATGTCTAAGATCTGAAATCGTAAACTAAACTTTCGGCAGTTCCTTTCTATGAACGCTATATTATCCTCGTTTCTAGATAACCTAAGAATAATGTACTAATTTGGATATCTACCATTTTTCACCCCATATATAATTATGGACTGATTACTTTTAAATATTATTTATTGCTCAAAGATTAATGTGCAATAGTGTACGATGTTTTGTTTGAGTATATTTTATTTTTTTTATTATTTATTTTCCAATTGATGTTTTTCACCATTTTTATTTTTTATATTGATTTCTCTCAGATTCATGCTAATTATAATTTGCAATTTTATTTGCGATAAAATTGCAAGTTCAATGCCAAGTGTAAGACTACTAGGGCTTCCAAAAGTCATTACTATTATTATGTTATTTTTCATAAATATTTATAATATCGAATTAAAAATGTTTATAGTTCTATATAGTCTAGATAATAATAAAAACTACTTCAACAAATTTACTACTTTAATAACATTGGCAGAGCTTGGGGCCCTGTAGTCAATACGTAGGTGTTAATGTAAATTTGAATATAAGTTAACAGATTGTATTAACATTATAACTGGATATATGTTAATGTCCTTTTAAAAATCAAAGGGAACTTTTATTTGTAAGAATCAACTGTCTGCATGAACACCTTATTGCCTTCAATTTATTTGCTAATCATTAAAAGTTTTCGATCCAAGCATTGCGAAAGATATGTTAACATACAGATTTCAAATATATCAAATAGTAAGTTATTCTATTGAGAGATTCCATTTTAACTGAAATTTTATGTTTTCTTCAATAACTTTCTCCCTCCTATTAGATTTTGTCTCAACCCCTCTTCTTATATTATACTTTTAACATTTCTGTAGTCGCACTAACTTTGTTGCACCCACCTCTTTTGATCTGAAATAAATATCTCCGTATTTCTATGTGTTATAAAAATTAGAATTGATTTTGTTCTATCGCTACTTCAACCGACGTTATTGTTAAATTTTTCGGTGAAAAAGTCCATCCATTCTCTCGATTTTATTTTGGAGTTCCCATTTCCATTGCTTTGCACTATTAGTTTTATTTAATGTCTTTGATTCCTCTTCAAAAGTTAATGCAGATTTTGCAATTTTGTAATTTCCTGGGTTTTTAATTCTTGGGGTATTTTTTTATATTTTTTTGCTCTAAACCATTTGTACCTATCACTCTTTTCAATTTTTTATATTTTGTCACCCCTTTCCATTTTGTTTTCTCCTTCCATGATTATGTTGTGTGCTGCTTCTAGTATTTATTGTTATATTTATATTTGTGATCCTTTCGCTATATTTAACGTCCTATTTGTCTCCTTTTACTAGATTTATTTCATGATATAGAACTATATACATAAAAATATCCTTGACTTCTGAAATTCTTTTTATGTAATGACGAAATTTGGCATTGACGATTTTGAGTAAACCAAATTAAAATTCTCCAAAACAATGTTCATTACATTTTTTTCTTTCTAGTATCAAGTTACAATCTTATTTTTATAGTTATCAAATGTTATTAACATATTGCTACTGGTCCCACGAGTAAATTTTTATATAGATCAACATACCAATTCCAAACCATAAAGAAGAAAAAATTCTTCAGGTCTTTACTTTCCCAGTATCTATTTGAAATAAATGGAATAATAAAATAGGGGTATGGAATGGAGTTGTTGTTGTATCGACCACTAACTTAATTGGGAATTTCTGGAACCTTGATATTCATACTATTTATGCTACCACTACTTCAACATTTTCAATTACACTGTTTGACTTGGTTATCAAAACGCGTTAATTGTTAGTGTTGTAGTGATAGCGTAAAAGGTGTGTTCTGAATATTAACCTATTGCTATAAAAACTTAATATGTAGCAATTTAGGTAATGCTTGGTGTAACTTTTCAATTATTATTAACGGAATTCTTGTTGCAATCAAAATTATGAAATTATTTCTGAGGAAACCAAAAGTAGATTGTCAACATGTTTACTTTTTCAAATGACTCGATTGATACTAGTGAAGAACTGAGAAATTTAGGATATTTTGAATATTTTAGCTCATGTTTCTTTTTCATTTAAAGTAAAAGATGCCTTCCTTTATAGACCAGATACAACAAATGATATTTTAATTTATTGGTTCCTTATTTTTATTTCTAAATTAATTAGTTTGGTTACACAAGGCTAACATTAATAATTTATTTGTCTATATGGATTCATATATTTAATAAAATTTGGTGGAATTATATTTTTCGTCCATTATAATGCCATATTTTTTTGTATTGTATTTTTCGCAATGTACGGAGTGACTTATAAACAGAAGTTAGTACTTTGTGACAGTATCTTAAACAAAATAAAAAGCAGTCATCAAACACTTTCTGGTATAGTTTCAATAAATTACTTTTATGACTTTGTAAACAAAAATTCCAATGTGTATGAGAAGTTTGATAACTGCTTTATAGCTAAAAATGAGTATTCAACATTGATGTATGTGCATAGTTTATTTTGTTTTTTATAATCTTTGAATTTTCTGGTATCATTACCAGTAAAGTGATAGAACATTTATAATTGAATAATAAACACAAATATCTTTTTGGGTAGGTACAGACGCGTTGTATAAATGTATCAGTGCACTTCTGAATGTAACAGAAGAATCACACATTTATGAATAGATTTAGACTTACAGTGGGTATCACGTTGTCTTTTATATTACTGCTTCGAGTTTTTTAAAGCTTAGCTTTCTCTTCTGTAGTTTCAATAGTGTGATTGATTTGGAAAATTAGGCGATAGAAACCCTTAAATCTGTACCTGAGAGCTAGGGGAACGTAAGGCATAAACAACTAACTTCATAATCAAACTCCAAAACCCTCAAATTTCACTCTTTTACATACATAACACAAACGAGAGGATAGTTGTCTTAATAGTTCTATTTACATTGTACTCAATAATGAAAAATACGATTTCTTTAAAAAATTAGAAAATATAGGACTTTCATTATTGTGTATCAAAATGAAAATTCAACATTTGGACTAAATTCGATAAATTCGGTATTTTTATATTCATTTTTGTAACATTATTGTTAAGCTTAATTTACTACAAGCAGTCCTCTACTTAAAGACCGGTTATTATTTAAAAAAAAATCGATCGTCACCGATTCACAGCAGCTTAAAATTTACAAGCAAATAGCATGTCACACTAATTAAGGCTGCTTGACATGATGCAATGCGCTATATTGATAAATTTCAGCTAATTGTTTTTCATGCAGGCAGCAGATATAATTATTGACAGTAATCCACTAATCAGTTTTTCACTTTGTTATTTACTTAGTTTTGTTATTTTAATTTTAATTTAATCAAATTTTAGGTAAGTTATTTGTTGAATCACTTATGGAATTTTTGTTAGTGGCAGCCATGATGCAATAGCAAGAGGCTTTCATAATGTCAAGCGACGTGCAATATTCATCTATGGAATAATTTGACCTTGACCATGACAAGTGGCTTTTAACCTCAAAAATTCGGTATCAAATTAGTTGATATTGTATAGAATAATGGAATTGAGGTCCTAAGTGAAGTTACTTGTTTGTAGCTCTACACATTAAAAGAACTTGAATTCGTATAATCATTACTATATTTTAAAAATGGATATTTCAATTACTATATTTATTGTTTTGTAGAAGCAAACACTAACGAAAGACTTACATTCCTCTCGATAGGTATAAAAATATTAATTTACGTGGAAAATACATAATATCACACGCGAGAGCAGTTAATAGTAACCTTTAGGAATTCATTAATAGGTGCAAAATTCCATATCAACTTTTGTAATAAATTCCAAGTGATATATTCATACTTTTTCCATAAAGGTAAAAATAATCCTAACGCGAACAGTTACCGTTAAATTCGTTTGTTTACAGAAGATAATGGAACCCTAATTTGAAGAGAAGGCTTACTGCTAAACATCTTGGATTGTAGTGTGCGTAATTCTTCTGTAGCATCACCAGTTATTTAGTATTTAGCCACGACTCAATCTTTTAATAATGCGCCTATTATAAACGCCATACTAGTAAATTGTAAATTTCATATGTTCATTGAAAAAATTCCTTACTATCCTATTTTTAAGTCAAAACACAACATAATCAACTATTATGTTTTTTGTTATTTTAGTCGTAGGTTAGTAAGTAGAAATTTTTCTACAGAAAGGAAATCATTGATTAATAATAAAAAGAAATTATGCTTATATAAGATATGAAATCATGCTAGACAACACTGAAACTTGTGGTCTAGTAATAATTTCTTCTTGTACATATTGTGAATATAATGTACACTATAAGCTTTGTCAATGTGGACTACTTAGAGCTAAACACACTAGGGTCTATTCTTCAGTCGTGCATTAGAGATTAAGAGACGGAGTGTGCACTAAAGTAAATTAGAAACGCGTCTGTGGTTACCATAAGGCAAATCAGGATGTAGTTTCCACTGCAGACCAAATTAACGGTTTTGCTGAAAATTTATCACAGTACTTTGGAATATCAATTATGATTATTTCCTTTCTACTTTTTGGTGCAGGGATGATGGATCATTTGTTTTAAAAAATTAGCTATAGAGTTACATGAAGCTACTTTTGGTCTGTCTCAGTCTCTTTTAGTAATTCTATTACTATCTACAATAAATATATTTGAAATGCACAAGGTGTGTCTAAAAAGTTCGGTAAATTGTATTAGAAAAGAAACAAAACAAAATATACAAATAAGCTTTATTAGCCTTCAAAGTAGTCGCCATTATTCATATTTTGATAAAACTTCTAGAACATGTCAGTGAATACTTCTTTCGGAATCGATCGAATAACGGATATCACACATCCTTGAATGGCCGACACGGCTGCTAAACGTGTCTCTTCACCAAATGAAGGGAATACGGTGGATGATCGTGATCAGTTATGCCACGCTGATCCAAAAATTGACACAAGTGAATTGCAGAGTAGGTAGGCGTGCACACACCTCGTATAATTTGTCTCCTACTGTTACTTTTTCTTTTGGTTTTGTTCCTTTCCTATTATCAGTACTTTTGCAAATTACGTAGATAACTCGATCTAAACTATTTAGAATTAAAAACAAATGAGAAAGTACTGTATGGGATTATAGATTTAGCTGATTAAATGTAGTTAAATGCAAATTGGGGCAAACATCCTGTGGAATTTTTGGTTCCTGGTAAGTCAATACATCAAATAAGATGTATTGACATTGGTAAATGTCATTAAAAGAGAAATTCTATTGTCACTTCTGGTAATGATTTTTGAAAATTAAGGAACAATAAGGATTATGATTTTTATATAAGACGTTTATCTCATCGCATTGCATATCGATGTTTTATCCTCTATTATATGTGAAAATTGTATGTAACGTAACTTGTTATATGCCACTGTCGCTACGTTAAAATTGAATTAATTTTATGGCGTTAGAAAATTCGATAACTGTTGGAAAAGTTTCTCTCGCTGTTACAAGCGTTTTATCTGTGATTTAATATTAATATATACTATTATTAATGGTTCATTGTAAATGGAATGGAATAGTTATGTAAATATATAAATAGATTTGTTTATACAAAGTATTTTGTTGTATAAAAGTACTGTCTTAAGTGTGTAAAGTACAAAATGTTTTTATACTTCTGTTTCAATTTCTTCAATTTCAGTGTTCTGTTATTTTCCAGTAAGCGAATGAAACATGTAATTAAAAATATTTTTCTTCTCTAAATAAAATACATTTTCTTCATGTGACCAATTAGTTTTATTTGTCTATTTACCGCCGTTCAATAGTCCAATAAAAAGTGGATTAAAATTACCATCCGAAAGGATTGAAAATAATTGTATGTAAATATTGGGGTATCATATACACTGCGACCCATAAAATCTATTGTGTCCCCTTTTTTGCCGCGATACTAAAGAGCTCGGTGTTCATAGTTAATATGTTAATACTGCTACCCCTAGAAAGCTAAGAATGTGGTATAGCCGTAGCTGCCAGAGATCTTAGTATTCTATTTCATACGCTCCCAGATATAGTGCTCAGGAGTATAATGTGGATAGAGGTTTGTCAAATCTCATTTTACTCAATTCCATTGTGTCTTGAAAGCCATCAGGGGATAACTTCAGTAATTCAGCTTGGATCTTATGACATTGGAACTCAGAGCTCTAATGACTTTCGAATCAGATATTATTTCTGCTTGGAAAATACTTGATGCATTGCCCAGGTTTCAGAGTGTTTGGGGTTATCCGTTTACCATTTGATGGAGTTTGATTATTACCTAGCCATGTCGTGTTATATAATTTAAAACTGCAATTTGCCGAAATTCATTTTACCATTTCTGTGGTAGTTTACCAGTAAACACTTTTCAGCGAATCTATTTAGTAATGAGCTTGTTCTTTCCCTTATCGTTTTTTTTTTCGCTTGTATGGTCCCCTTTTATTTTACTATACTGATTGTACAATTTAATTGTTTCAGGCGTAACTTTGGAGGACTCTATTTTACAATTATTTCAACAGATTTTTAACTTTGAGTGCTGTGTATCACTATGTGCTCTTCGATTTGGAATTGTTTGATTTCGCAATTTTGATTACTCGTTTCATAATTTCTATTACCTTTTATTTGCCTCATTCATTGAGTCAAGTAATTATGTTTTCATTAATTTTTACATTTAGTTTTCAATGTATATTTTCATGCAATATTTAGTGTACTTATATAGATATTTTACCAATAAAGTGAATTTTCGTTTTGAAAAGAATTTATAATAACCAAAGAAATATTATGTTTTGTTTTCGATTTTCATCATTGAGTTACTCACAAAATTATTTTTAGAAGATGAGTGCTTTTTTTCTAAAACTTCAAAATTGAATAGTTGCCAAATCCATTAATTTTTGATTCATCTTTCGAAATTTTCTAGAAATAGCCAGAAATAGCGTTGCATCCACCAAATGTATACATTGCGATATATATAATTTCTGGCTACCGAATAAACTAGTTATTTTAGATCAAACTTGTGAGTGGTGAAGTAAGGTGAAAAACAAAACTTCAGGTGATTATTTTTTGTTTAGTTTAACCAAATCGTGGTGAATTTTATATCTTAAAAGTTATACGTGAGTTGTTCTTTAGGGTTTAGAACGAACTTATTAAATAAAAAAGGATATACAATGTATCGATTTAAAATGAAAACTAAACTATATTTTCCTTATTTGTGGAATTTAAATTTTTACGGGAACCGAAAACTGAAATCTATGAGTTCACAAATAGAGCTAATTATAGATATTGTGCTTTACGATGGAGATATTGGAAAATTGAAAACAAAATTATTCAGAATGATGTCTTAACCGCATATGCATACAAATTTAATGTTTAATTATATTTCAAACAATTTTACTAATTTTCAGCTTCGTGGGAATTTATGTAGCCTTACTCTCATTTTTTGGTCTAATTTGACCGGACTTTAATATAAAAAAGATTTAGAAACTAATTGTAAGAGATACTAAAAGTATCAATGATTTAACTATAAAAATTGAAATGAATAGGCGCAATAATTTAAAATCATCTTCAAATTATTCTTTCCTTTAATTGAATAGGTACCTGTCCCGGATTAGTGACAGGTAATTTAAAAACCAATCGAAGTATCTAATTAATTAAAGAACTTACTAAATACTGTTTATTCGCGAAGAGTAGATCTATTATTTGGACATATTTACTTATTCGATCAAATTATGTTTCAATTTTTTTTGTAAGAATGTCTATGGTACCTCTCCTCTTTCGTGATTGGTGGGACGAAGAAGACATGTTTCGTCCTTCACGTCTTCTGGATCAACAATTTGGATTGGGATTGAGAAGGGACGATCTAATTAATTCACTAAGCACCATACCCAGAAGATCAAGGCTATGTAACTACATCAGACCGTGGACTACTACTCCTACCAGTCTTCAAAGACAAGATTCCGGATCTACTATCACTCAGGATAAAGACAAATTTCAAGTAAGGTTTTTTATTAGTTTACGATTTCCAATTTGATTGGAAGTTACCACTCTAGAGTTCATCATTATGATTATAGCTGTTTTCCATTTGCATCAAAATTCATATTATTCTCTGACTTTTAACCAGCAATCTGCACAAACTTAAGACTGTGTCCTTTAGTGAATTTTGTGAACTTAGGACATCACGTTATCGGATCTTCTCATCAAAATACGCAAGAATACTAAATGATTGCAAACAAACATTGATCTAAATAAACTTATAAATATTATTTTAGTTGTCGATTCTTTTGGTGCGAGTAAGATACTCACATAATTGAGTGCCTTAGTTCACTTCACTGTAAATGGAAAGCAGCTTATGTTGTAAAAAAATAACTTAACAATATGTGTTTATATTTAGGTTATTTTAGACGTCCAACAATTTACGCCAAGTGAAATTACCGTGAAGACCAACGGCAACAGTATCATCGTAGAAGGTAAACACGAAGAGAAACAAGATGAACACGGTTTTATTATGAGGCACTTTGTCAGAAGATATGTCCTACCCGAAACGCATGATGCCGAAGGAGTTATCTCATCATTATCTTCCGATGGAGTTTTGACTGTGAGTGCTCCAAAAAGAAAAGAGAAACCCTCTTCAGCTGAAAGAGTAGTTCCCATAACGCAAACTGGACCTGCTAAGAACACTGTAACGCCAGTAGTGGAAAGTCCTTCCCCACAAGCTTAAGTTACGAATGAGGCGGATTTTTTATGTTACTTGATTTACAAAAAAACTATATATATATATATATATATATATATATATATATATATATATATATATATATATATATATATATATATATATATATCATTTAATTTTCAAATAAAACTAGTATTAAATGTAAATTGGTTTGCAATTGTTTTCTTCCTTCCTGTAAGATTAATCATTTAAGAAATATCTTGGGCTTTCTCTTGTCGTTAGCCGCTTTTATAGCCATTCAGAATATTCTAGAATATTCGATAATTACTTAATCATATTGGAAAAAACCGAAGTACACGGAAAATAATGACAATCTAACCAAATGAACCCTCAACAAAACTACTTTAGCCAATTTGTCTTTTTTTGAAAAACTGTTCGAAAGTTAAAAAGATGAAGATTTCATTAAGTCATGAAGAACTTTTCAAGAAAAACAACTTAATTTTCTAATATTTTTTTTATTTAATCCAAATCTAGATCACTATGAGGTTTATGGATCTTTGATTAAGGATTTAACATTATTTTTTCTCAATGTCTTTATATCTTTTATTCCTTTCCATTTTATCGTCTTTGACTCACCTGAATCTTTCTCATTATCAATCGATATTTTTCTTGGTTTTTCTATACTTTTTATCTTTAATTGGTTAAATTTTTCTTAATGTCTTTTTTATTTTATTTTCTATTTTCCTGATCAATCTCATTTTCATTATATTTATATGGTCTATTTGAATTCAATGTCTGTCTCACAACTGTTCAGCATAGTACGCCTATATTTTAATAACTGATAACAAAGTTTTCCATGTGATCTAAATTCCTGTAGGCAGTTAACAGCAAATTTAAAAAAATCATTGAAAAAATACTCCATTTCTTTATTTCAAACATAATTTAATGTGAAATGTAATACACCTTATATGAGATATATAAAACAAGAAATAACTAGATTTTAACTAATGCAATCATGAAAAGGTTTAGAATATACATTGAAATCTTAGTTTTCAATCATACGAAACTGTTCTCATAACCCTTGGAACAGAGTTACAGCCCAACTATTTATTTTGGAATGGATTCAACACATTTATTCTATCAGTATATAATAGTTATTGAAAAGTTTGCTTTTAATGTCGTCAAGAATTTATATAACAATTTTTAAAATCCTTGTTGATATTGTTTGGACTCTAATCGATTCTGGAGAATTTCTAATTGTCGTTTAGCTTCACATTGTGGGAAATTGTTGAGATCGTAGTATTGTGGTGCTATCTTTAATAACCATTCAGCTGAAACAGAAAATAAATATATTTGTAGCAAACCAAAATAATATTTTACATAAACTACCCCACAAATTTATTTAATTAGGATCCCTTTCATTTGTATGAATCCTGACACATCAATTGGACATGTACAACAGTTGAACGTGTCAAGAGCAGTCACACCTGTGACTATGACATCGCTCTTGTCATTGTAGGCAAATATTGGGAGGAACTAACTCCCTGAAGGCTATCTCAGATACTATACTTCATTAAAATTACTCTACGGTTACAAGGTCTTTCTATAATATCAAAGGACAGACCATGACAAAAAATTATCGAAGTAATTTCATATTTTTAATTTAGCCCAAATAATTACTATAACTATATAACTTACGTTTTATATCTGTGACAGTCCTAATATAATTTTTTGTAGTTAGTACAAATTCATTGTAGATGACCCATTCTGGTTTGTGATCTAAACATGTGGATGGATGGAGTTGTACTATTTGATTATCTTTAATTGTCAAATAATGTCCCGTTCGCTCAAGATGTGCCACCTAAACACAAAAAATTATTATATTTTATTTTCATATATTTAAAATATAAGACCTCATTAGAAAATAATATATAGTTGAACTAGTTTAGTACGTCAAAAGTTAAGAAGTTGTAGGTGCCAAATGTATATTAATAGCTCAAATTTTAAATTTCCAATTTGTCAACACAATGACAAAAAATGTTCTATTATCAGAGTCAAAAAATTTAAAAATCGAAGAAACTGACAGATACTGTATTTAAAGATTGGAAATCAAAGTTATTCCAGACTTTATCAGGGATCCTGTACAGAATCAATAACTTGGTTTATTCAAAGAATTACTTGAGAGTTCAATTTATTACCAATAGAAACATGAATACGAACCTGCATGAAAAATCCATTGACAAGAGCTTTCCTAATATTGATGTAGTAATCTTTGCTTGTAAATTCTGTAGAGGTACGTTTCAAGTTAAATCTATCCATAATTCTAGAAAGTTGATGCCTAACGTTGTCAGCGGATTTTAACGAACGGTAGTTGACAAAATTCTCGTAGCACCATTGTGGTTCTTCCATACCTAGTTGAAAAAATATATTTAATATCTGCTGTACATCTTCCGAAAAGACAGTTGTTCAAAAACGAATAGTCGAAGATAGTGAAGATGTGGTTCAACTTGCATAATCCGATACAATGTAAAGTGAATTTTTTAAATTCAAATCCATGACTCTAATCGAATGGTTATTATAATATCAAAAATATTATTCAAATCGTTTCTGTACTAAACAGAATACATGGTTACTATAAAAACTTCGATTATCCCAATACCTGGAACCAGGCAGGGAGGCGGCTAAAAAAATTCAGTATCTTCAGCGAAGTAACAAAAAAGTGAAAAATTAGGAACATCTTTGAAAAACTGCATAGTGGAAAACAGGATGCAACATATTTGTTGAGTGAGATGCTGGCTTCACCAGCCAGAGCAACAAATATTAAAAATTAAATAAAATGGATTCAACATTATATTCTTCTCAGAATGCATCGGAATTAATCGTTAGGGCTTCACTTAACGAACTCCAATGGCTATTACTTCACAAAGGTGTAAATGACAAGAAAATCCATATGTCTCCGTCATACCAGGTAGTACTAAACGCCAAAAAAAATTGTTATCCATTCAAAACACAGACATCGGTCACCAATTCAATGGGAGAAATTAAATTAAGAATTTAGCTTGAATATGTTTCAACATCGTGTTTTTAAAAACCTGTAAATATAAGTTGGGATAAATTTCTTTAATTTCTTATACCTTTGTTTCTAAATCGTGTTGATTTCAGTCTTTAACAAAATATGAGAAAAACTGAAAGAAATCGAAACAACAAATTTGTATCTGTCTTTCAGAAATTTACAAAAAAACTATTTTTAAAACAGTAGAGACCTAAAATCAAGACGATTTTGAAACATAAATTGGGATATCGATATATTAACCACGATTTTTGATCAGCTAAATTCGTAATTCTGACTACTGTGTAATATGCGATATTGTGGAATACTTCATACAAATGTCTCCATGGTATTCATGATTTCTTGCTTGCAAATATGTCAGTATACATTCTTTTATAAATTGTAAATTTTAACTATAATTTTTTATTTTTATAATAAATGAATACTCAAAATAATACTTACTTTGTTTAAATGCGTGATAGACGTTGAGTAGTGTGAGATGATCTCCATCAATGTGTGCGAAGCGCATCTTAGCGTCATCAGCTGCTTTTTTTGCTTCATTTGGACGTACGAAACACTGCGAGACTAAATATTGGAGCGGGCAACCAAAAGGGCAATGCCCGTATCCAATCGATATAGTAGATGTACGCCACTCAGGCCCTTCCTACAGAGCTACCCCTTAGTCAGAACGTTTTGTCAACAAGAGTGCAACGCCAAAAAATTAAGCCATTATAGTATAACCAGAAATATAGTAAATATCACTTTACATAGCTATGTAGTTAAGATGGAATTTTTGGAACTGTTGGTGATATTCATACAGAACACACCTACCCTAACCAAGTTATCGTTTTCAGAGACTGAAGCTAAATTGTTATACAGTGTAATTGTGAGTGTTGGTGTAGTGGTAGTGTAAACAGTGTGTTCAATATAGTTATTAGATAAAATATATTCAATTGATTAGGTTGAATAGTTCTAAGTAAAAAGTCGTAAATAGAATACAACACATTGTATGTGGTAATTACGGAGCCAGTGTATTATTAAGATTACTATATCTATAGTTTTACTTTTTAAAACGAAACTAGCTTGCACCATAAGGTCAAACGAATTTTGTTGTGACTTATTTTCAACAGAGAGTTGCGCTCTTGTTATGTAAAACGTTCTACATATATTTTTTTTTCATGTATTTGACATTTTTAATCAACAAAATTACATGCTCTGCTTGTTTGGTGTGTAAATGTCAAAAATATGATAATTTTTTTTTATATTGTATTTAAATATGAAAACGCACTTACGCAATCAAATTACGAATTCTAAATAAGAAAAATACGGTTTTTACTCAAAATTAGAAAATATACTGAGAAGTTATTTATAATCTACCCTGGAAGTGTAACTTTTGTTAAATATTACCAATACAAAATTACCTGTACTTTTATAAAAATAATGTATGAAAGTAATTTCAAGTTGTAAGTGGTTTTCATTTGATTCAAGCACCCCAAATTTATTGCACAAGTTGTTTTAAGATTTTAAAAAATATTGGAATGTCTAATATTGAAAACTTGGCCAAAGGTTATATAATAATCAAAGGTGCAGAACATTTCTTTATCACTAAAAGATAGGGAGATATTATTTTAAAACTTTATTAGTATTTCTATTGGTGTGAGGGGTGAAAGCAGAATTAAAACGCTAACGTCAACCTCCCCAGCTCAAGTAATAATCTTTGTTATCATGTGCACCCTGCTAGAAACTCATCATCGAGCGACTGCTGGAATAAGCATTCCCTATTTACTGGTCAACAGCTTCGGGTGAAAGAGCTGGCAAGTAAAGGGCACCTTCTAGCGTTGGGGTTAAAGAATTAACCTGCAGATGGATGAACCAAAAAAACAGTCAACAACATAAGGATACAGAAGGTGGAAAACCACTGTATTAAAGATCTGCAAGATTCCCCAAAGAAGTCACCATGGCATTGATACCTCAGTCGCAAAATGTTATTAATCATGGAAATGGGAGGAATAAGAGCAAATAGAAACCAACTTTCACTAATAGAAATCTCACAGTTCAGATATGGTTAAGAACATTTAGAGCTGACATCATAAAAAAATAGAAGCTTTCGAGTTGTGGTGCTATCAGGGAATCCTCACGATCCCGTGGACTGCACATACCAATAACGAAGAGGTACTCAGCCAGCTGAATAAGGATCAAGAACTCCTCTTATGTTTTTCTATTAGACATATCAATATTTTTATATTAAATATAGATAAGATAATTAAACTATACGAAACGTGATCAAAAAATAGTAAATGAATTTGTAGAGCAGCAATTACTCCTGCCACATCTATTTCAACTAGTATATCTTATACCCTCATGAGTTGAGACAATCAATGACCAGTTTGAATCTGCCCTGATAAAAATGTGAATAGACCAGTTCATTCATTCTAAGAAGCAATTGACTATTGGGGAACTAAGGAAGCAGCTTGAGATATTGTTGTGAAAGATGATTTAAAAATGAGACTAGATTATGCCAAATATGCTTTGAAATTTTGCACTGATGAACAAAAAGAAATCGTGTTTCCATTTGCATGGACCTGAAAGATCATTTTAACTCAGATCCAGAAAAAATCATAGTTGTCAATGGAAAACAAATTACCTCGCTCTAAAAAGATCAATGGAATGGCGAATATCAAGGACATTGTCCTATGGAAACCATCCTGAATTTTGCAAATAGGTATTGAAACATTTGCATAACAAAGTGGAAATAATGAGATCTAAAAAAGGAGCGAATTATCATTATGACAATACACCATGCGAAAAATCATTGTTCCAAAAGAAGAAATTCTTCCACTCATGGATTGAAATATTAATTTTTGTTGTTTTTTTATTTTGTATTTAGTGAAATAATTTACTGTATTTATTGATCACAAATTTCTTTCACTTAATTTTCAATATTTTTTGAATTATGGATACATTGTTCTAAATATTTCTCTGAAAAATGTAGTGATGGCATAAGGTACAAGGAGAAAATTTGGAGAAGAATTTACTATAAATTTAAACTTTAATTTAATGGCCTCCCATTATATCCATAGAAATATAGTAAATTTATAATTGTTACTATCCAATGGCTATTCAATTTTATCTTTATCTTATGCAATCAAAAATTGTATGGAAAGATTGGATCATCATTTTTGTTTTATGTAGAATTCATGCAAATATCAAGTTTTGACCTATTTAAGCTTGTCAAGATGATAGATATAGAAATTCATACGAAATTCGTTGTGGTGTTAATGTGACATTAGACTCAAAATTGTCAGAGTAATCTTAGGAAAACCATAATTTTATATAAAACTGTGTTTGCAATATGAATGGATAATATAAAATTAATATATTGATACAGAACACATAACATAGAAAAAACAGTTTACTACCATCGATACTGAAACATTCTGAAATGGGATAAAAGCAATGTGATTGAAGTTGACACAGCAAAGATTCAGGCTGCTGATATTTTTGTCTGATTTGGGGGTTGAAGTTGTGGTCGAAATAATCAAGGAAACTGCTACACAGAAACTTGGAGCCCTCTTTAAAACCAAAAAGCTGTATACTCCGTCTGCAGGGTCTAGATTCGTCCATTCTACGAGTATTGCTAGCATATCTAGAGCCCGGTTTCCAAGTATACCCTGAGGATACTCAATTCAAATAGCAATTCGATTTATGAGCACCCCAGAGCTGACCAAAAATGGACAGCTTAGAGATTAGAAGAAAGAATGCTAACTTGACTATTTTACCAATACTACCATGGTAGCTGCTTATCAGAGCCATCCAGTATAATCCAACCTAGAGCAGTATTTGCAAGATTTATTGACAGGAAATCGCGGCTCAGGACTTCTTTTTCAAAAAGTGCAAGCCTGCCAAATCAGCTACCAAAATACTTCTATCTCAAACATTACAATTTTCTACAATTCCACACCGCAAACACCACTCGAGCTGCTCGAGTGTAATAGGGTTTAACCTCTTTTTCTCATAGTGTAAAATATTAGTTAACAGTTTTACATTAATATTCCTATGTTTCATAAAATATTTTCAAATTCTGTATAAGAAGTAATTTGATTTGTTTATGATTTGTGGAATTCATATTATAATTTTTAACTAAAGATTATAATTTGTCTTTCAGCACATTTTAAATATTTATTAATCTCTATCGATTTACTAAAAAAATTAAATTTCATAGTCATTTCTACAGTCCCAATTTAGGATGATCCAATCAAAAATTGATAAAATTAAAATTTTGCAGATACTGATTTCAAGGTTGCTAAATATCAAATACCTGCAGAAAGTCATGTCCTTTATTGATTGCTTATCAAGAAGGATAATAGATATTTCCAAAACAGAACAAATCAAAGATAATATGAGGATAAAAAATAATATTTAATGAATTATATAAAAAAATCAATGCAAAACAAAATCTACTCCTATCTTACTTATTACATTAGATATAAAAAATGTTTTTCATCTAAAAATATCTGTTGTATGCAACCTTGAAATAATATCACAAGACACTCAAATATTCCTGAAAAATAAATACCTGACAACATTGCTGTGATCGACAATAACTCATTGGAACAATTGTGATTACAGCTAGCAATTAACATCTTGGCAAGTTGAGGATCGAGGGGAAATTCCGCCATTACAGCTCCCAGATCTGTCAAATTTCCATCGTCGTCTAATGCAGCTAAGTAATTAAGTAGTTCCAATGCACGCATAAGTGTTTCAGGTGCTGGAGGATCCATAAAATCGAAATGTACTAGGTCATCGATACCCAGCTTCTTCAACTGAAGTACGACCGATCCCAAATTTGACCTGCAGCAAAGATTAAGCAGCACAATTAGATGTATGGGGGCATAGAAGAAATAAGAACTAATACTGTTTATTATAATTTTTTTTATAATGATAATACCTCAATATTTCTGGATATGTATTGTCCTGCATTTCATGTTTGAAAGCTTTTTCTGTGTATAATCTGAAACATTTTCCAGGTTTTGTTCTCCCAGCACGACCCGCCCTTTGTTGCGCTGAAGCTTTACTAATAGGTGAAACCAACAGAGACTCTACCCTAATCCTAGGATTGTACACCTGAAACATATGATTTTTCAACTCACAATCATACTGAAATAAATTCAGATAGAGATTATACAGTATTGGATAATATTTTGCAGAAGGCAGAAACTTAATTCCAATCTACTTGTGTCAATATGGCTATAAATTATAAATGTGGAGGTATAGGAAGTTTCAAACAATAATTTATTGAATTTAAAAGATTTATTTAAAATTTTAAGGTCTTTTTGCCATAATGGCTTGGAAGTAAGGTGTATTCTCAAAAATCTATGAAAAATAAATTCATAAACTGAATAATTATTTTAAAAAGAGATAAAATTATAAAACTCTCAGCCTTATTTAACTAAACCAAATCTATTATACAGAGAGTAGATTATCTCTTTACCTAACAAAAAAAAAAAAGAAATAAATACCCAGGTATTTTACATCACTTTTCAGCTGTAATGTTCAAACAAATATTTGAAGGTCTTAAAAATCCATGACGATAAACATTTTACTGCAAATTAGTTCACAATCATTTGGAAATATAATTGGTGATATGGGAGGCCATTTGATCACTAAAATATCACATTTCTATGATCAAGGCAACCCTGTTGCTCAAACTGTAGATTCATCTATAAACATTAGCTTTTTAATAAATTTTTGTTCTGAATCGGTATCACCAAACTCTATCAATTTGATATTATTCTTAGGGAGATAGTTCCTAAGTTGATTGTAGTTTAAGCAACCATATACACAAATCTTTACTCAAACATTTCTGCTACACTTTGGTAAATAGGAATATTTTCATTACCTTTTGTTTGGCAAATCCAGGATCAATAACAAAAACAACACCATCAATGGTCAAAGACGTTTCAGCGATATTTGTAGATACTACAACTTTCCTACCGATAGCTCCATTAGGTTTATTTGGAGGAGGATCTTCAAAAATTCTCTGCTGTAGATTTGGAGGTAATGTAGAATATAAAGGTATACATTTCAGTTCACCAACTTCTGGACCTAAATTGTCTATTTCCCTTTTTATCCTTTTACAAGCCACTTCTATTTCCTCTTGTCCAGTCAAAAAAAGTAATACATCACCTAATTAAATATTTTATATTAGTTATACTTGCTAACATCACAATACATATACTATTTACATACAAAAAATAAATAATAATTATAAACCGTTTTAATTATTTTGACGTGTTATACAACAGGAGTAAAGAGATTGCCTCTTTGTGGAATGTGGAAAGTTCTACAAAACACAACCAAGTAAACAGACTATCCTCAATTTGTTCCAAAATGTTAACAATTGTTGGCATTTAAGGTCTGAACCTTATAAAAATGGTTAAATTGGCTATATATGTAAAATGGTTCACTCTGTTATACAGGGGAAATCCCATATCTACAATCTCCAGAAAATCAAGATCACCTTCATGTCTTCTGCAGCTTCTACTGTTGCCATTTTGTGAATTCTTTTAACACAATAAACCAAAAGAATGTCTTGTAACTTATGAGAGCAAAGACAATATTATGTAACACCTATAGTGATAATTATTGTTTCTGCTGACTTTTAAATACTTTTATACTTTGCTTAACACATGGTAGAATTCATAAAACAGAATTAAGCCAGTGTTCAAATTTAAACCATTGTTAACCTTACAGTGAAAATTGCCATTAATTTGTTCATTTTTGCCGAAACATGGTCATACTTTCACACCTCAGAAATAAATATACAACATACATTTTGCACATACTGCATATTATTTGTCTATAAAATGTCAAGACAAAGATAGTAAACAGCTTTACAGTGAGTAAAAAAAACCATACCATAAAGTCACATTTTTGAATCTTTATACAAATTATTTTCTATACTTCTTAATTTACAATATATGAGTTCCCAAGTGTACTATGGACTCCAGATTAAACTCATCTTACAATGTATTCAAATAGTTTAGAGACAATAATTTTTGAACAAAATGAAAAGGAGGATACATAACTTTAGATATAAACTTAGGAAAAGTTGAAATAAAATTTATCAATTTATATTACCTTGAATTTCCTCACACATATGAATTTGAATCACAGTTCTAATAGCAGCTTCCAGATAATCCCTTTCTGGTTCTGGGGTATAAAATATTTCTACCGGATGAGTTCGACCAGGAACATTCATTAAAGGAGCATTATCAAAATAATGTTGAAATTTACCAGCATCCAATGTTGCACTCATAATAACAAGTTTCAAATCCTAAAATGAAACACATGAAAAACTCTAATTTTTCTTCAAATATTTATAATGATCTACTACTACCTTTCTTTGTTTGATAACTTCTTTTAAAACACCCATCAGAATGTCTGTAGCTAAAGTTCTCTCGTGAGCTTCATCAAGTAAAATACATTGGTAAGCTTCCAACATAGGATCACTCATTCCTTCCCTTAATAACATACCATCAGTCATGTACCTAAATAAAAAATTATAGGATTTAAAACTATGGTATATCAAATATAGACATATATTTACTTGAGTATAGTTTTTGCAGAAGAACAATCTTCAAAACGTATACTGTAACCAACTTCCTGACCTAAAGGTACATCCATTTCTTCAGATACTCTTTGAGCAACTGACATTGCCGCTACTCTTCTAGGTTGAGTACAACAAACACCTTTTGTACCCACTGTCCTCGAATATTCTACACACCATTGAGGTATTTGTGTAGTTTTACCAGAACCTATGAAAATAAAATTGTTTTACTGTTTAAATGATTTTATATAATCAATTACCTGTTTCTCCCACGAGTACTATACATTGATGCTCATTTAAAAGCCTCATAAAATCAGCTCTATACTCGAATACTGGTAATCCAATTCTTTTTCTAAACAATTCATGATACTTTTGAGTATAAGGTAAACCTGTGTAAGGATTTGATGAACCGGATGGTGCGGTTGTAACCGCAATGCTTATGCCTCGTTCTTCCCTACAATAAAATCATAAATTTGAATATAGGAGTTAAATATTCAATCATAACTTTTACCGTTTCTTTTTGATAAAAGGGTCTATTACATCGATCCGTCGTTTGGACATTTTTGAAATTAATTAGTAATTGTTAGTTTCGTTATCAATAAACAGCAGATACAGTAATATCTAATAAATCACTTGAAATTCGGCTTACTGGGTATCAACACAGTACCGAACACGAAGAATAAGAGAGTTAATTTCAAGATGGTCGGTTGTTCACAAAACCTCCTGAATTTCCGTGATTGTCAAATGTTACCAACTAGTGTCAATGAATAAGACTACAGAAATAAAAGTTTTTCAGCTAAATATTATTTCTCATTAATTTATTCAAAACAATTTCAATTTTCGCTTCATTTTTAGAATCATTATATATAATAATATAAATCTTGCTGGACACGTTATGTTGACAAAAGTGTACTTGATAAAAAAGAGCTATTTTCGTAGGCACAGTAGGATAGAATATCTATAATTTTGTTAATAATTAATACTACTAAAATTTCTTCAATTATATATCCTCTAATTGTAAGCTTGCATTTGGATTTAGAGAGAGTTCTTAAAATCATAGAATTATACGAACTTCATGGCAATTTTAGTTTTGTGGAAATTTTTTATTGATTTTATGTTGGTAATACTTAAATTTTCTTTTTAGGTTTGTGCATTCTAAATAGAAATATCTGTAAGAAAAAGGTATTCAAAATTTATCTATATCATCTATAATAAAATGATAATTTTTATAGGCGAAATATATAAATTAAGAGTAAATTTCTAAACGTACTATAAAATTTTAAGCGACAATTGATTAATTGTTAGAAAAATTCGAGGTTAAATTATGCGAAAATATAATTTATAAATCACTTACAAAATTTAAATGCAAGTGATCTTAGAATCAAATACAGCAATATACTTTTTTTGTGATAGTAATAAAAAAATTGGATAGAAGATTTACGACAACGTTTATGTTTTTAGTCATAAAAAAATGCCAGAAATGACTGAAGTTGATAAACCCGTTGTGTCCGAACCAAAACCAGAACACAGTGAATCTTCAACAGATAGTGACTCCGACGAAGAAATTCCAGAATTAGAAGATGCAGGGGCTGCAAATGCTGCATCAGCAACATTTCCTGGGGCCGCTGCTGCAGGTTTGCCAGTTGATATGGTTTCCAAAGCCAAACAATCTAGAGGGGAAAAGAAAGCCAGGAAGATAATGTCAAAACTTGGTTTGAAACCTGTGAGTAATAATAGAAGAAATCTGTTAGTTCTTTTCTGAAATATTGACATTAAATATTTAGGTTCAAGGTGTCAACAGAGTAACCATCAGAAAATCAAAAAATATTCTATTTGTTATCAACAAACCAGATGTTTACAAGAACCCTGTCAGTGATACTTATATAGTTTTTGGAGAAGCCAAAATAGAGGATCTCTCACAACAGGCACAAGTTGCTGCAGCAGAGAAGTTTAAAGAAGTAAATCCTGCTGGTGAAAATGCTACTGGTACTACAACAACTTCTGTTGCTCCTATAGCTGAAGAATCAGAAGATGAGGAGGTGAATAATTTCTAATAGATAATTTAATTTTTTATCAGTGTCAAATATATAGTTAAATTGATATTGTTACTAAACCCTATGGAAGCTGTTTATATTGTTGCATTTTATATTTTAGGTTGACGAATCTGGAGTTGAGGAAAAAGACGTTGAATTGGTGATGTCCCAGGCAAACGTCAGTAGAGCTAAGGCTGTTAAAGCACTGAAAAATAATCAGAACGATATAGTTAATGCTATTATGGAGCTGACGATGTGAGAACATTAAGAATAAATTTCATAAATCTCCTTCCTCTTTGCTTGAATACATCAGTATATAAGTTTTTTCTGTAAATAATAAGTCAATAAATGCCAAAAAAATCATGTTATTTAATTTGTAGAAAAACCTTCATTATAAATCTACTTTTGATAAATCTGGAGCAGTTGGTGGCTTGAGCTCAGACTAATGAAGTCTCGTGCTCTATCCACTACCAACAGAGGAATTATTATGGAATTAATATTTTATAATGCTGGGGCTCAAAGTGAAAGCAACCCAAAACTTGCATGAGCCAAGGAAAGAAAACCAGTAATTTCCTATCACATTTCAAAATTTTATCATGATTGTCATCAATAAAATCAAATTGTAATGATTGGAGTCTTTATAATCTGGCTTTGTCTGCCTGCTAATAAAATTTAAATTTCGTGGTTGACATGCTTATTTTTTTGTGTTTGTCTCCATATACGGAACGCACTCCATATACACTACCACTACACCAAAACTCACAATTACACTGTCTCTGAAGACAATAACTTGGTTATCGAAACGTGCGTTAGACGGTGTAATTGTGAGTATTGGTGTAAACAGTGTGCTCAGTATAAATATCACCAACGTTTTCAAAAATTTCATCTAATTTAACTCTACAATAAAAATGCGTCGATGTCTTATACTTATATGTTATATAGTTGCTTTGGCACTACATCTATAAGATATTAAAACATATATTGATCACTATTCTCAGACATAATATTCTCGAATTTACCAGTTATTAATGACGTAGAAGACAAATGGAACGTAACTGCCTACATTTTCTTCAGTTTACATGTTTCTTGATCTGTAGATACATCGCGTCGAGTTCTATGAGTTACTTTTCTCTTCATAGTTGGTAACTGTATCTGCATGCGCAGGACATGTACAACAAATTTCTCCATGCTTCTGAAATCTTAGCATTGTAGTTTTATACGCGTTATATGATTATTAAAGTTGGTAAATTTCTTTTTATATTTGAGTAAATATATAAACTAGTAAAATATGTTAGTTTTATTTGAAACTGCTGCGGGCTACGCCTTATTTAAGGTATGTAAAATAATTTGTTGGTGCATTTGCGATTTAACCTCACTTTTGCCACGCTTTTAGCTTTTAAATGAAAAGAAACTTAAAGAGACAGATAATTTATATCGAGACTTCGAGACACCCGAATCTGCAGGAAAAATGTAAGTTTAATATTTATATAACATTTATGGTAAACCAATATTATTATTGAAACATCAATAGTAATTGTACAGAACAGGTACTTATTGTTGTAAATATGTTTGATGCAATACTGACGGGTCCAGAGAAAGCGGATCAGACCAATGAATCCAAGGATCTGCCTTTGAGAACTTATACAGTAAAAAGCAGATTGAGAGATGCTGTCCTTTTTGGAAGGGTATCAGTGAATTAACCTCTTTTAAGATTTCAAAATAAAATTGAGAGATTGCAGTAGGCAGAGTTTTATGGAGTGATGAGTCTACAGTTTGGGTTAGATCTATGTGATCTCGACTGTGAAACACAGGAGAGACTCAGTGATGGTTTGGGGATGTTTTAGTGGAAGGGCGACTGAGGATTTGAGAGAATTGGTAACAAAGAATGTAATGATGTGGCCGTCACAGTCGCCCGACCTCAACCGGATTGAGTTGTTGGACAAATTGGACAGAGAATACCAAAATTGTGCACCAAAATAATAAAAGAATGGGGTTAAACTGATGATTGGAAAATTTGATTATGCAACAATTACAGACTAATGTTATTATTACTATTTAAAATATTTGATTTTTATATTAAAATTTTTTGTATTGTTTTTAATTGTTGTGTATCACTCAAACTATTGGGTGGATAGAAACTTTTGACTGGTAGTGTATATTACATGCTACAATGTTTGTGATCTCCTTTGACCATAAATTTATTTTTTTAATAAAATTCATTTTTAGTATTAAACTTAAACATTTCGAAAAATTTGCGGATACTACAGAAGCTCTAGCTGCTACAACAGCTGCAGTTGAAGGAAAAGTTTCAAAAAGTCTGAAGAAACTTCTAAAGAAGCACCTGGACAAAGATTTACAAGAACAACTTTTAGTATCTGATGCTAAGTTAGGATCTGCAATTAAAGAAAAATTTAGTTTACAATGTCTCTCCAATACAGCAGTACAAGAATTAATGCGATGTATTCGTTCGCAATTGGACAGTTTGATATCAGGATTGCCAAAAAAAGAAATGACTGCTATGTCTTTAGGTTTAGCCCATTCATTGTCTAGGTACAAATTGAAGTTTTCACCAGATAAGGTTGATACAATGATTGTTCAAGCAGTTTCTTTATTAGATGATTTAGATAAAGAATTGAATAATTATATAATGAGATGTAGAGAATGGTATGGATGGCACTTTCCTGAACTTGGAAAGATAATCACAGATAATATTGCATTTGCTAAGACAGTAAAGGTTATTGGTACCAGAGAAAATACAGCCACTTCAGATTTATCTGATGTTTTACCTGAAGAAGTTGAGGAACAGGTAAAAGAAGCTGCTGAAATTTCTATGGGTACTGAGATCTCAGAAGAGGACATCATAAATATTCAACATTTATGTGATCAAGTTATAGATATAACAAATTACAGGACTCAACTATATGACTATCTAAAAGCTAGAATGATGGCTATGGCTCCAAATCTTACTGTTCTTGTAGGAGAATTAGTTGGAGCTAGGCTTATATCCCATGCAGGATCTTTGATTAACTTAGCAAAACATCCTGCTTCTACAGTTCAAATACTTGGAGCTGAGAAAGCATTATTCCGTGCATTAAAGACTAAAAAAGATACACCTAAGTATGGTTTGATATATCATTCTCAATTGGTGGGACAGTCCAGTACCAAGAATAAGGGTAAGATGTCTCGGATGCTAGCTGCTAAAGCTTCTTTAGCTACACGTGTAGATGCTCTTGGTGAAGATGGCTCATTCACTCTTGGTAAGATTTGTTTTAATCTTGAAATTTATATAAATTTAAATTTCAAACTGTACATTTATGAATTCATCTTTTTTGTTTGGTGATAACAAAAGGTAAAATTTTAATTGCAATTTTAAGGTGCTGAGCATAAAGTAAAATTAGAAGCTAGATTGAGGGTTCTTGAAGAGGGAAATATCAAAAGAATTAGTGGTACTGGTAAAGCTAAAGCAAAATTTGAGAAATACCATGGAATTAGCGAAATAAAACAGTATCCAGATGCAGCAGATTCAACGTTACCTTCAATTGGTAAAAGGAAAAGGTCTGAATCAGAAGGAGTAAAGGAAGAAAGTTCGCAAGAGAATTCTACTACTCCTGGATCGTCGAAGAAAAAGAAAATTAAAATTGCAGTTGAACAAGAAACAGTTAATATTCAAGGTATGAACATTCTGCATTTGAAATTTTTTCTACTGATTTAAATATTTCAGATAATTTTGAATTATGATAATAAATGGTAATAGTTTACAATCTCCAGCGAATTTAACATTTAATATCATATTTTTGTTTTAATAATATGATTTGTATTAGCTTTTTCGTAAACTAGGACACTGCAATCAATGCCAAATTGGCAAAATCTGGACTCTGAGAATAGTACATTGTCTCTATATATTCTGTAGCAAAGTATAGTTGTGATGGGGTTAAAGAAGGTCCAATTTTAAGGTCTCTGTATATTAAACTCTTAATTCGTCTCCTTTTCATATATTAGCTTATTTATTATTGACAGCGTACAAAAAACCTTGACAAAGCAAAGTAACCAATCTTTGTTTCATCTTTATATCAGTTACATGCCAATGGTTCTGACCTGGTCTTTGTTCTATATGCTTAAAAATTGACAATTGTTCCTCAAAACTTTTCTCTTCTCCATCAACACAATATTAGTAAGACTATGATTTTGGTAAACGTTTGGATTCATTTTATAGTGTTAATTAAGTTAAAGAGCATTGTCACATACTTTTATATAAAAAAAACTATACCATTTCTGGCATTTCAGCCAATTACCTGCTTTGTTCAGCAAAATATTTTTCATTAACCTTAAAAAAATGAGAAATATTGGGCTTATACAAAATTAGGCGAGCAAAAGAAACCTAAAGTCTTTTCATTAAAATTTTAAGCTAAATAAAAAATTATGTGTTAATTTTGTTGGGTGGTATACATTTACTGATCCAGTTTATTATGTTACTTATTGTTATCAAACATATCTTGACTCATTGCCTGATATTTTTTTCTACTCTTTAGAAAGTGAACAATCGTTGCCCAAAAAGAAAAAGAAGAAGCATGAAAAATTAGATGAGAGTGTTAAGGAAGAAATCGAAGAAGAGACAATAAATGAAGCGACGCCTAGTAAGAAAAAGAAGAAAAAAGTTAAACAGGAAATAGAAGAACCTCAAGTAGAGGCAGAGGAACAGACATCCGAAAAAAAGAAAAAAAAGAAGAAGCAGAAACAAAGTGAGAGTGAATAAAATTGATATTTTTATAATGTATATAAAAAGTCACGCTGGTAGAGTGTTTATCATTAAGTGTTGTTATTATTTGACTTTATTGGATTTTTTTTATAAAATCGATAAATATATTTGAGAAATTATGATTAACTTTGTAATAATCGGCTATTTTATATAATATAGGTCATTTATGAAGACGTTTCAATGAACACATTAAATAACTAATATCAAAGGACTAAACCCTTGGTCGCATAATTAGTGAATTTTACCAACTTCCAACATTCAATTCTTTTATAAAATAATTTTTACTGTAGTTATTTTACTTAATTTCAAATGTATCTAGTGTTAAGATAGATATAATATAGTTTTAGCAAAAAAAATGTTTTTATCAAAATATCAAACAAAAGTTCCTTAAATCTATGAGTTTACTATTGAAGGAATTGTTCGTAGTGTTATGAGAAAAAATAAGGAAAGAAACAAAATTTATTAAATAAAACGACATATATCCTTAAAGTCATTTCTGTTTTCATTATTGTCCGTGACAATGCTGTGATCGCATTTCTTGACATTAAGCAGAACAATATGTAACTATTTTGAGCTAACTGTTATTTGTTTGTACATTATAAGGCCCAAGTGTAATGTACTATGATATGAAAAATGCCTGGATTGTAAGTACAGCCAGCTAAATTCGACAAAACGTTTTATGGTAATTGAAATTTTGTCTAGCGCGAATACTACACCCACTAAACAAGCAGTGGTAGTAGCTAAGCCCGGTCGAGTATTAGAAGAATTTTCAAATTATTTTACGACTACAGCCATTTTTATATCTCATAATGTACCTCCAGTGGAACTTAAAAATTACCATGGTTGCCTATTTTAGAGATTGTAGCTTCACAACAAATCATGTTTGCCAAAAAAGTATCTAACGACTCCTAAAATTTGAATGTTATTTATCACTCAGCCACATAATTTCAAAAAAAGCTTAAGAAAGTATTGGATAGATGGCAACATCTCTATTCATGACAAGTTGCAGATAGTGATCAAACAGCTGTTTGTTAGTAGGTTAACGGAACTCCCCGTAGTCTTGCCGATAAAAATGGACATACGGTTCGAGTAAGTACAAATTATCTTTTCATCAGAAACAAATATTCATACTTTTGTGATGTTGTATTTAAGTAAACATAAATACATGTTTCTATAAAAAAAATCTCTAGCAGGCAAAGTTTCAATGTGAAATAATACGCAATTTTTTTTCAGATACGGCTTTTCTTTGAAGGTAGCTCTTCAAATTGCTTATTCTGATAAACTACCAGTGGACACAATATATATATATATATATATATATATATATATATATATATATATATATATATATATTGAACCTCCCGAACCCAGTTCTCTTACTGATGAAGAAACGGGGAATGAAGATTACGATGATTGTAACATAGATAGGTGTTCTGGTCTTACTGAAGAAGATATGACTAATGATACTAAATGAAAACCAGAAATGGATCAAAAAATTTTTAAAAACAGTACCGAAGACAGACCATCAGAAGAGGAAATCAAAATACACAATATTACAGTGTATAAACTGTGCAAATAAGAATTCAGTTGATGAAACCGATAAACTTTAAAATACGGCCACTGTTGAATATGCTGAATCGAAGATTTTTTTGAAAAATTTGTCCCCGAGCTAAACCTAAACTATGATAAATCAATGATCACATATTTTGGCCGTCATCCAAGTAAGCAATGCATCCGTAAAAAACCGATGTTTGATTTTAAAATGAGGTGCATCAATGCTACATCTGGGTTGTCTGTGATATATACCAGGGTAAAAATAAAAATTGCAGTCATTAAAAAAAAAACGATTCTCATGTATAATAAGATCTAAAAGCAATTATAACTTTTTGTGGAAAATTTCTCAAATTTGAAAACAATACAATTTGCTGTAATTAGGTATCTACTCGTATATTTTCTTTCAGGTTAGATTAGAATTATTACTTTTGTTATGATTATTAATAATACGGGTTTCTCGTTGTGCGGGCATTCAAAAATATTCTATTTGCACAAAAATAAATTTTTTATTTCGCGGGTTGGCCATCCCTAGGGCAAGTTACGTCCTTGGCACTGATATGCTTGCATTATCTCGAAAGGGGCCTATTTTAAAGTGGATAATAAAGAATCATATTAAAATAAGTAAAAATGTTTTTTTTTATTGGTCGGTCTAGGTCAAATTTAATCACCTTTTTATAGTACTGAGCTTTCCTGCTTATCTAATAGAAAATTCTATTTCATTCATTTATCAGGATAATTTTCCTTTCCGTGTATGTAAGAGTTGCAGGCACTTCATATTTTTTTATGGGAATTATGAGTTTGGTCAAGGAGTACCTAATCATAAGAAAACATCATTAACATAACTGAAAATAAAATTAGTTGAAAATTAACGAATACATTATTTCTTAAGTACTAGCACAAACATATTTTTTAAGTTACATCTTAAAATAAATAAGCAACAATTATATGAACCAAATTCCTTCAGGTAATTATAAAATGTATATGTTTTAATAATTGCACCATGATTTTACTTCCTCAATTTCTTAATAAAATCTGTCAAGTAACAACTAGCGGGACTCCAGTTTTTATTATTGTTGTAAACTTTAACTGATTTTTTGGTACCTTCATCAACAATAACACCTGAAACAAACGTTTTAATTTTCATCTATTTCATTGAATACAGTGCAAAGACTTTTATTTTGCTTATGCTGCTTTAAGATAATTTAAAAATTATTGTTTGAATAAACAAAAAAGTTCTTCAATTAGTTATGTAAAATATGATAAGCAATGTTAACAGAAACTGTTGCACAAAAATTTTAATAAGGTGCATGATATATTGACTGACGTTCATCGAAATTAGTTTTTAAAAAAGCGATTTAACATTTAGATGAATGCCAAAAAAATGCATTTAATCTTAAAACGTTGGTGCTCACGACTTCTAAGCAACTGACTAATTATTATATGACCCCTCTTAAAATGGATTCCTCACGATGTCGTCAGCTGGTACGAACATTACGTTAGGTACTTGATTAAAAGAATAGAGATGAGAGAAAACTATAACTAAGTGAAAACGGATCGAAACTAGAAAATTGATAAATATAATTTCTAACAATTATATAATTATTTGAAAATTACTTACTGACTGATTGTAATTTGTGGTATTGAGCAATGGCATGTATTAAAAGTCTTTCAAAACTTGTAGGTGGATTCTTAACATATGTATCTTCTGGTTTAGCTTTAAAAAACTGTATTAAATCTTCTTCACACACCTGAACAATTTCTAAAGATAAGTTTTTTTTTATTTTGAATGTCCTTCTTATTCTTGAAGAAATTCTCCCGGGACTGTCACTTTGGCAATGTTCAACAACCTATAATATAAATTATATGAAAAAATATATAAAATAAAAAAATCGTCAAATACTGTCCAAATTTATCATCATTTTTTAATTGATATTTTGTTTGACCTAAAGAAAAATTTAAACCTACTGTTTCATTATGGTATTTTGCCGTCAATGCTCTAATCAATTCAGATTGTTCCTCTTCTGACTTTTCTACAAATTCTTGCCAATACTCTAAAGCATCTTTATTATCCAGCAGGCGAGCAAAAGGACCCTTATGAGATTCCATAATAACAACCATATTTTCATTTTCCTCTTCTTCACTTAAAGTTTGTAGAATACATCCTACGAAAACATCAAAAATAAAAAAGTTTTGATAGGTTGTAGAGCACTAACGATTCTGGTAACGTCTTAACTTCTTTTTTCCAGAATTGCTTTTCAAACGTACCACTTCTTCTACCTGAGATGGTTTGATTATTTTTGGTCGGTGTATTCTGATTCTAATAGGTACTTGACCATTATTATTAGTTTCCATATTTTGCACTGGTTCATTATTATTTTCTGTTTCATTATCAGACACATCTCCCAATCTAAAATAAATTTGTTCAAAAATAAACTATTGCAAGTTATTCATAAAATGTGAAAGTATTCAATGTATCCACTAAAAAAATATTTTCTATCAATGCTGCTTTCAATGAAAAGTAAAATATTGTTTAGGAATCATGTGTAGAAGAAGCCAAAGAAAACTAATTGATAAATTTCGAACACAAAATGACAGTAAACTATAGGAAAAAACAAAAATTATTCAATGGAACACTAAAGTAATTAAGAAAGAAAAGGGAAGAAGTTGTAGAAGCAATTAGAACATTGAAGCTGAAATGATTAAATATATAGAGAATAAATGAATTAACAGAATTACCAAACGAAATAATGCAGCATGAAAAAATACATGAAGATTGGAATCTAGGAATTATACTATCTACATATAAAAGTGACGATTAAAGAAATTGTAAAAACAATTGAGGTATATCAATATCAAGCTAACCAGCAAAAATAAAGACGAGAAAAGTAGATAAATTACTTAATACAATGAAAGTTATCATTCTTTGGAAAAAGAAGTACTAAACAAAAATATAAATTGTGAAAAGTAGCTAGCCCTACCAACCTTTATAGCTGCGAATCATGGATCTCAAATCAAATTCAAGTAGACCATATGCATAGAAAAAAAAGCCATTAGGAAAATAGAAAATAAAACAAAAAAAGATGGAATAAGAAATGAAACATAATAGAGATATATTAATGATGAAGAGTTATACATACAGAAAAAAACGTTTGAATACAAAATAGCAGGTAAAAATTATAAAGGAAAACCAAGAAAAATATGAATTGAAAATGTGAAAGAAGCGGCTAAAGATAAAATGGTAAGAAATAAAAGAGTAAACGAAAGATAGAAATTCATTGAGTGAAAAGAATATGGCATGACCCTCAAACAAACAGTCATACAGCACACTGTAAGATGGCATAAGATTAAATAAAATTATGTAGAAAAAATAATCATAGAATTCAAAAAAAGCAAATAATATAACCAAATAAATAAAAAACGTATTCGAGAATAAATAATTTATTAAAGTCAGAGTTAAAAACAAGTCCACAAAAGCAACAGATAACAAATAAGTGATGTACCATTATAACAATTTTTATATATTAGTTGATGATATGCTTTGGAAGTCAATTTTTAATAATCTAAATATGTCTGAAAACATTAATTATACAATTATTCTAACAGTGTTTTCTTCATAATCATTTATAAAATCTCAGAGATGTAAGTTAGTTTTGGTATATACAGTAATCAGTAGAATAACATGCTATTACTATAATGAGTTTCGTCAAATTTAAGTTAATCTGGAAAATAATGAAAAAATATTGCCACAAAAACAGATGTATTTAATTACTTTTTGCAGATGGTTTAGTTACATAATATATATAGTAAAATTTTCAAATACTTCTCACCTACGAAGCTGATTAAAATAACAAATTTTGTTAACAGAATAATGAAAAAATATACCCTTGCTACGTGGTTTAGTGATAAGTAATGTAATATGTGTTTACTTTTAGGTGCTTAAAATCTGTTACTTGATCCTATAAGTATACCTTTATATGATAAAAATCAATTATTTTACAAAAGAAAGTATCTAAGACTAATTAAAAAATAGACTTACTCTAATGTTTCGATATCTGATCCATCAGTAGAGCCAGGTCGGGGATACTTATAATTTTGTTTATCTTTTATGACAGTCATTTTTGTCAAGTATTAGAATAAGTAGTAAATATAAACTTAATTCTATTTAACACCAGGGACACAACTAATTATTGAAATACAACCTTACTATTAATTATATTTACGTATTTATCAAATTATTACGTATATCCATGTAAGGTAGATATGTATCAACAATCAACGAGAGGATGTCACGTGATATTTCATTTTGGACGCAGAAATTTTAAACGTGTTGACATTTTAATGTACAAGGTCGATAAATTTAAAACTAATATATGGATATCACTCTATTTCCTGTTTAAATATTAATCATTTGTCGGTCATAATTATGGATTAAAGTTAGTTCAACGTCCGTGAAAATAACGTTTTTTTTATCAACCTTATTACCCATAACGATACCATTTTGTTTACCTAAATAATAGTTCTTCTGCTATTACCTATATATTGATAAAAATTATACTAAATCATAGATTTATATATTAAAGAACTGATCCCGTGACAGCTTATTTTATACCGATAACAGGATTTGCTGTCTAGAGAAACAAAGATTTAAGGAAAAGTTGAAACATCAATTTTTATATATCTTTTAAAAAATAATTTTGTAATACTATACATTTAATAGTATTACATATATGGATGTATTAATTTCTATTTCTCTCTACTCTTTTCTAATTGGATGGACAAGTCGTCGAAGTTTCCAGTGGTAGGTTTTGCAATCTAGTTACTTTTCTAGTGTAAGGTGATGATTCTGAGCAATAGAGATTACGTGTTGCAATTGGGCGGTTACCGTTATACGAACGATTCTGCTTTGCGTTCCAACCGACTTAGATATCGTTTGTGAACCGTTTCCAGGACAGTCTTCACGATACTTGGTTCTGATAGCAAGTACTGTTACAAGAATCGTGCATAGTCTGAGATTGTGCAGAAAATATCTATAAACGCTTCCATACTAGCAGGTTGGAACAAAACTATAATCGTACACCCACCTCTTGACAAGGGTCGTCTACGTTAGTCGTGACGTCATAATTGTCGTTCTCTTCGCGACCACAACGGTCGTAGTTGCTATGTGGAACGCCTAAGAGTATTTCAGATGAGTTCAGACGCCGTAAAAGCTTTGGAATGGGGAATGAGAACATATGACCTTCGTTTTAACTATGTCTCCAGAAAAAGAAATCATTACAAAGGTTAAATAAAAGAGATATTAAATTCGAACAACTAATTTATTACAAAATTAAATTTACAAAAATATTACAAAACGGTGCTTTTGTTATTGATTATTATCACGGCTAATTAATATTAATTATTATATCAGTTTTTCGACATTACAAAGGGGTATTTGTGTGGAATAGCCAATTGAAATTAATGCGATACATCAATTTTTATCGAAGGCTAATTCAATTGGTAGTTGTAGAGGTAAGCTTTTTATTAGACGTATTATACGAAGTTGTGATCCATAATGGACATCAGGGAAACGCAGTTTACAGAACGTTCTTATTCTTATATATGGAAATAGCATATTACGTAACGAGAGTTGTAAGTAACCCATTACGAACGAAGTGAAATCATTTCACGAAGCCGCGAGTGCATAAATTTCATGAGTGCGTAATGGGCTAACAACTCGTGTAACGTACTATACTTTTTCTACGCCCAATCATAGCATGCTACTTAAGAAAACTTGTCGTATTTTTAAAGAAATGCATAATGTGCTGCCTACATTTAGGGGCATCACTCTTTCAATCCTAAATATATCTCGGGAATGCTAAAAGTTTTTATGTTTTTTAATTGACTAAATTTGTGTAAATAGATCAAATAAAGTCTTACGTAAATGAAAATTTTATTGTAATGTAATTTAACCAAGAAGCTTAAGTTTTGAGATTTTAGTACGTGCATGTTATTGTTAAATGTCATTTACAAAGAATGCAGACAGTCCGATTTTTGACGTTTACAGACATGGGCTTAGAAAAAATGTTTTGTTTACAGGTAACTAATAAATAAATATTGCACAAGTTACGTTGCCGGCAACAATGTCTATTAAACCTATGACGCCAGAACTGAAAACCAATGATTTTCTTCTGCATGTAAAAATTTGAAATTTTTGTGATTTTCAATTAAATATTCAGATATTATTTTTTCTCTTTTAATTAAATATTTTACTTTCCGATATTATTTCATATCAAGGAATAAAAAATACTTTTTAAAAAATGCAGGCAACCTATTCTCGATCACTTCGAATGTACATTTATTATTTATTTATATCTTGTGGTAACAATATTGTCCTTAAATGATTTTAGTATTCATATTTTTGTTATTGCTAATAAAGATTTGTAGATTAGGTTAGTTAAAAGGAAATTTTTTGTGTTGTAGCATTGTTGGGAGGAAAAGAACAATAAAGGCAAATCAATTTATTTCTCAAATGATTCCAATTGAATCATTTTTAAGTACAATAATTAAGTTTTATAATATTCCAACACAAATGATCACAGAGAGTGTAAATCACACGATTAGGACGGCTATATAATATGAAAATATATATATTTTTTAAAAGAAACAAGTATGTAATAACTAGCAAATTGGCATTTTTTTTAAATAAATATTTACAACAGATATTTGAATATAAAGAAATATTTTTGTTAATTCTAATAACGTTCGTAATTTTTTTTCATTGGTAATTATTCTATTCATTAACAAATAATAATAATAAAAATAAGAAGCATAATATTTATGTTATGAAGTTACCCACAATCCATTCATAAATTGTTGAAATAATGCACTTTAACAAATTTCCCATGTTGTCTACCAAAAGGTGTCTCACAAAGCAAACATAATAGTGCGAAAAGTTGAGGGTACCGGCTGATTTGTTTATTATTTTTAAACTGCGAATTATTTCTTCGGTGTTTATGATTGTAGTTTAGTCCCAAATAGCACTGTGATACGCAAGAACGAAGACTCCCGGGCACACAGACAGTAGCTTAATGAATCTAGGTATCTACCTTCAAGTACTACTACTACTACAGAAGATTTTTGGAAGAGTGACAGAAAAAAAATCTCTTTCAAAATGTTAAAATAAAATTTGAGGTTCACGGATCTAAGAGAAGAGTATTTGTGCACAGGTCAAAGGAAAAACGGATTTTAGATCCCGATTGTTAAACACGGCGGATGCGCGGTGATAGTTTGGGTAAAAATTGAAGTTATCTTGAAGAAAGAAGGCAATAAAAAATAGTAAAGGACAATGTAGTATGTAGAATGGGAAAGGATGAATTTATTTTTTTGTCAAATTACAGTCGGTGAAAGACTAGTAACATTAAATTTAAATAAAAATTAGTTTTTGGCCAGTTAACTACTAGAAAAATTAATAATCGAATGAAGTTTAATATCGTATCGAAATATAATTGGTTCCTATTAATTCCAAACCAACGAATGCAATTCTGTTTGCAAAAGAAGTTGAGGAAAACGTCAATATTGTAACGAACGCTTCTCCGCTCTATAGCAGGTCTTGTCTGATGTATTGGAATTCTAAAATTCGCGTGGCGCGAATTTACATTGTTTCTTTTGAATAATTTCTAGAAAGGTCTATTTATTTATTTGTTTTGTTTTTTTATTTTGTAGAAGTTTTGAGAATTCTTTTCTGAAGCGCAGTTTAGTTAGTTAGTTTATGATTAATAGTAGTAGTGAACAAAACGAATTAGCAAAATAATTAAAGAATTCAAATAAATAAATTAATTGAGTGATAAGTGAATTATATAAATTAGTTGAGTGTAGTGTAAGGTATTTAAATAAATTAAGAACGTAAGAGACAGTTTCTATTCACCCCATGAATAGAAGTATAAATGAAAAAGGAAAACATTACAATATGGTAATATTTCATTTGGAAGTCACATTTTTTTTACAATAAAAACCACTGTAAGAAAAGTGAAACATTGTTGAAACAATGAGTTATAATAGAAGAACTGATATGGTTAGGTGTATAATTACTGGTGTTTCTTTGTTATGAATTTATATTAATTGCACACCCTTACGTGGCTAAATAAAATTATCTACAGTATGTGAAATTCTAGCTTAGTCCATCCCATTGGACACTTTTGTGGGAAGATATGTTTTAGTTTCAACTGGTGAAGAATATTATTAAATACAGACTACGGCATACAAGGCGTTTATAAATTACACTTTAAATAAAAAATTACGAACGTTATTCATTCAATAAATTCTCTTTTATGAGTTTACAATGATTTTTATTATTTCAATATAATTTGAGAATAGAGCATAGTATAGCCTTATTATTTTGGCAGATTAGAATTTAATTATAAAATTAATCATTGCAATCTCTAACTATAGGGATTATTAACAATAAGATACTATAATATAAAATAAAAATCTTACAATATATAACACATAAACATTCAAATATGTACATTTTACTAAATTTAAAACATACAACATTATTATTATAAAATGTCGCTTAAAACAAACACCAAGTTTTAAGCAATTTGTCCTTTTTGTGACAAAAAAATGCATATAAGAACAAAAAATGTTATTAGAAACCAACAAATTTATCCTACTTGCATTTGTTCCAAAATATAAAGGTATTATAGCCCAGGAAATTAAGCATTTCGGCTCGCAATTTTTTCGTCCTGCCTGAATTAACTTGAAATTTTCTCAAAAGGTAGAGAATCATTTTCTATATCATGCCACCATACGGTAAAATCGTGTGGATGGTTGCCACCCCTTCTCGGAAGTAGAAAGTTTTTTTTAATTTCCGACTACAAGAATCGATGGAAAAAGTAATTCTAAGAAAAATGTGTTCTTTACGTTTTCTTTCTACTTGGGGAGACACGACAATCTTGGATAAGCTGCAAAATGGTTATTACTGATGCGAAAACATAAATGTAGTTTGAACTGTCTATCATCCGAGGTCGGATCGGAATGTGAACAAACACCCAGAAAACATGATCTCTTTGAAGCATTCTGAGAACTCTAGAACTGCAGTTAGTCCAACGACAGAGGTAGCTCTGGTGATGTAGCAAAGTTCAAGCCACAGAGCTTTTTAAAGGATATCGGCCTTTGGTAATTTCAAGTGGGGCAGGATGGGTCTATCTCCAGGACTATGCAACTATCCTACAATGAACTAGAATGGAAGAGGGAGGTACTTACAAGTTGTAGGGCAAAGTTACTGCCCTATAAGTAATCAATATTTTTCACAAAACTATTTTCATTCAAATGAATACCGTAAGGTGCAGGGAAATTGCTTAAAACTATCTATAGAAACATGTTAATATACAATAAAACAACATGAACATTTTTACACTATCAACAAATACAATATTTATAACAAATTTTTCTGTAATCTGCATGCAGATACATTAAAAAATTCGATTTTATTTCTTGTTTTCTAAAGCTGACAATTCGACTCGGTTTATTTTTGGGGTTCACAAGTAATGTGGGTTGCATTTTTTGCCCTCAGTTACGCGTGACACGAGGAGGAAATACAAAGTTGAGGATATTGTCAACTCTGAATTCTTCATACGGAAAACTAGGTTCTGCAGTATGTCTAATTCGGTGACGCGTGGCCTCTGTTCCTTATCTTCGTACCGTTACTCAAAAGCAGTTCACAACCACACTCCTGAACTTTCTTCTAATAGCTCTCACGTTCATGTTGAGTCAATTTTCCACTATATCTCCTCAAAAAAGCCATACTTCATCAAACAATAATTACTAACAATGTTGGCGCAATAGATGGCGCTCGCGTCGCGTCTTCCTACCGGGCCTCGCGCACCCCAATTATTGTATATACCAAAAATTCAAGATATTTCGTATAATATCAAAGAAACAATAAATATTTACTGTGAAATCAGAATATGTATCTGAGATTTCTATTTAGAAAGGCACAATGTTATTATTTTTCACCTTTTTTTTTAAATTCGAGTTATTAAGTCAAAATAATTCGAGATATTGCGTAATAGATTCAATGGGAGAGAACAACAACAATTTTTCTAATATAAGACCAACGTTTAATAAGAATACCTATCCTGATTCTGTTATAATGAGTGTAATTACATAATTGGATAGATATAGAATAGTTAATGACAAAGTTCTCAAACATCTATTCTTGGCAATACAATAGGAATAAACTAATTATTAGTTAACATATTGTTGTATACAAAGTTTAGTGAATACCATAAAGTCTAAAAATTGGCATATACAGTTGATTACTTAAAATCACATGCTGTAATATTACAAAATTGTTTTGTGATATTTCAACTGATAAAATCTTTATCTCAAAATATTATAACCTAAGCAAAATCATTAAATTACTTATTTCTGAGTTATAGAGCGTTTTATTTAATAATGATGAACTAATTGTACTTAGTTTGTTAAAACTATTTAATATATCTTTGGTCATTCTTGGAAAGAAGTTGCACACCACATCAAATAACTAATAGATCCAGAGAAATGAAATGTGATAATGGTCATCTAGTGATTGCCGTTAGAATTTATCCGCCAATTATAAGGATACTTCAAATAGTTTGAAAGTATTGGGCCCAAAAATTTTTCTAAGTGGAATAGTCTGCAACTCATGTTTGACACACATAGATGGACCTTCTGTCTCTCTTACCAAACAACTGCTTTACTTAAATAGGCGTGAAATTCGATTGGTGACTTTTAAACTGAACACGGTCATCTGAGACTCTCCTTATTAAGGAAAGTATTGTGCACAAATATTTTTCAAATCTCTACGTTCTTTCACCAAATGACTTGCCCACTTAAAAAAGCGCGAAATTCGATTCGTAGTAGGACTTTTAATCTTCACATTGTAGACATCAAGGACGACTGGAAATACCGTTGGTGCGAGGAGTAAAAAACTGCAGACCACGTCATCTTTGTACCCAAAACTCAAACGGACGCGATTTGAACACTTGGGTAAACCTCACAGTTTGTCTAGTGATGGCAAAAGGTTCAAGCCAAAGTGCCTGTACGGCTTTACAAAGGTCTTTGCCGTAACTTCAAGTGGGACACGAGGGTTTTTAACAGTGCTTGGACGCCTACTATCCTACACTATAACGAACTCATTTTATATATAATATTTATAGTATTGTACTTATATTCCAATTATTAAAAAGATAATCAAATATTTTAAAAGTACTGGGTACTAATATTTTCTAAATAGAACACCCCATAATTCATTTTATTATTATATAGTTAAATTAGAGTTTTAATATTTTGAAATCAAGATTCAATGTTTAAAATATCTAATTATATAAAGTAAATAAATTTATTGCACTGTTACAAGTTACAAAAATATTTATAACTTCATTCCTTTTTTTAATTTTTATTGCACTACTTTCTTGATTATAATTGAGATGCACATGATTGGGTATATTAAACTTAAATACGAATAGTATCACAAAGTAAAAATGTTCAGACAACATTCAAATTATGACACTTTCAATAACTCTCGTTGGTACAAACAGTAAACTATTGATTGTACACACAAGTCTTTATTCTTCATCTTTATTAAAACTTGTATTTTAGCATAGGGGAAATATGTACAAAACGGGATAGCAACCACACCGCCTTAGTGAAGTGAAAGGAGGTGCGGTGCATATTTCAAATTTAAATAAATAGCTGGCTAGTCGTAAATCCGCTGTATTTTTAGATGTTTCTCTTGTAAATTGGCGGTACAACTGTAGTAACGAGGGTAAGTTTGATAACATTTAAATAATTTTCTGTAAAATGTATTTATTTAGCAATACATTAAGACTATTGTAGATATTATATGAATTTTATTTTTATATATGTACAATTGGGGTTAATCGGAAAATTTAATTTGAGATCAAATGAGATATCCCGCTTTACCCTCATTTCATTAACTTTGAACTTTATTCTAAGATGCCGCGATGTTATGTAAGAAAAACCGAATGGCAGATCGCAATCATCAATGAAGAAAGTTCTTGAGTCAAAAACGTTAAGTATCGCATTTTGTATACAATTCCCCTACATATTAAATAGATAACATTGCCATTACTCAATCACTAGATTTCCAGTATTACATCCACATTAATTCCAAACTAAAAACATTACCATTCGATTAATCTTCATTTATTATTTCTTCTTCTACTTTTACTGTAGTTCAAGTCTACTTTAACTTCTTTCTCGACAATTTTCTCATGCATATATCTTTGATGTATCTTTTTCATTCATAGCATTTTCTACATTTTTCCTTTGTATCTTGGATCTAAAAAGATGGCAGTCTCAACATTTTATCTTATTCTAATTTTGATACACCTGTCTGCTACTGTAAAGGAAGACATAATAACTCAAGAACTAATTGATTCTTATTTGAAGAAAATTCAGCAGTTTAATTTTTTGTTTTTCTAATTTTTAATCATATCTTGGGATTTTAAAATTTATGTAGGTACTAGAAATTGATGAGATGAAGGTTTATGAGATTATCCAACATCAATAGCTTCATCCGGATGAGAATACAACAAACTAGTCAACAGTATGAATTAATAATTTTAATCATGTGCCTGGTTTGCAAATTGACCAAGAAACTAAATTGGCTGAATATCACGGTGTTGATTGGTTTGTGATTTATCCACAAATAAAGCTAATATCACGATATTATCTTCCATTATTGAGATAATTTCATACATCTATATAGGTCTTTGCTTGACTTCTAATAATTGAGGATGGTTCTCTACAATGTTAAGTAGTATTCCTTCAATGTAAGTTCTGAGTTGCCTATTAACTTCTTGTTGTTCCTTTAAAGCTTGCTGTACCTTGAAAAACAAAATAATTATATTTTTTCCATTTTAATAGCAGATAAAGTAAGGAGAAACATTGCCTACCTAATTTTCTTTACAAAAGTTCATGAATATAGGATTTATGCTAAAAACATTATTTCTGACATGTTAAATTCAATTAGTTAGCTCACCTCATCTTGTGACATAACATCTAATTCAGCAGCTAAACTATTTTCACCAATCGAAAGAATTCTCCCAGTTTCGAGTCCAGCATGCAACAAACTCGCCTGTAATTCTTCGTTTACTTCTCTCAGTTCTGAATTTTCTGATCGCAAATTGGACATTTCTTCGTGTAATTCTTCTAACCTCAATGTTTCTGGAGAAGTAGTTGGTAGAGCTGGAGTTCGAGCTTCTAATCTTAACCTTTCTATTTCTTTAGATAAATCTTCGGATAATTGAATTTGTGCTTCATATTCACGTTTCAACCTGATTCAAAATGCAATTGGAAAAATACGTAGTAATGTCATTTTAATGCAAGATTACTAAAGCAATATCTATGCTACTGACCATAAAAGTTTTGTTAATTTTTTAGGGCATAACTCTCCTATGACCGTGACCTCAAAATATGTTATTTCTCTTAATTTTGCTTTGATTGTTGGAAAAATTATATTTTTGAAATGTGAAATAAATGAAACCTACCGCACTTCTTGACTTTTCATCATTTTCATTTCTTCTTTAAGAGCAGAAATTTCGATTGTTAAATCTGTAGTTTGATCAACTGTATTTTGTTGTTCACTTTTGTATTTATCCAATTCTTCTTTCAGCCGATTAATCTCTTTTTTTAAATTCGAACATTCCGTTTCAGAAGCTTGCAGTCTTAAATTTATGTTATCTAGTAGTAATTGTTTTTCCCTTTCTAACCTAGCCTTCTGTTCCTTAAATCCTTTCCTTTCATCCTTGAAATATATAAATAACAGATTAATGAATAGTACATTATGAATTTACTACATTTTCCAGTAGATGTACTAGTATCATGCAAACAAAAAATCATTAAAACGATAATAAAAAAGTTTAATTGGAATTTTAATATTTTTACCTGAAGTTTTTCTTCACTTCTTAGCTCAGTCTCTCTAAGTTGCTCTTCCAACATAATAACTCTAGCTTGTAGAGCGGCATTATCAGCTTTAGCTCTGGTATACCTTTCATCATTTTGATTTGCCGTATCTTGTAAAAATCCTACCTGTTGCTGTAGCACCTCAAACTGTAACAACATGTAAATACTTCAAACAATCTGTTAAAAGATGTAAATTTATACTGTTTCATACCCAATATTGAATGTCAACTTAGTATCTAGTTATTACGAGTCAAGAAAAATAGTCCTGGAAAACAAGTAAACACTTAAAATGAGCTCAGGGGATTCTCATGATTCAGTAAAAGTGAACAAGAACTTGTAGTGAACGTCAACGAGAACATGAAGAGTAAAGGAGAATGGCATCCAACAAAACTTATGTAATACCGGTAAAAGGAAGCCAAAACCGAGCCAACATCAGCTTCACGTTGAAAGGTGTACAGTAGTTCCCACTAATATCATTAAATACCTAGGAATCCTTGTAAACAACGGCTAAGCTATCAACATTTTGAATATATAACACACAAGGCAGGGGAGAGGATATCGAAAATAATGAGAATTCTCCCGAACGTAGATGGATAAAAGAGCTATAAGAGAGCGGTCATATGCAGCGCTCTTTACAACATGATTTTTTATGGGGCATCAATGTGCAAAAAGGTTGTAGTCACTAATAGCACCAATACAATACTTATTGTTAGTAAATTCCACAAAAACATACTCTTGCAGGTATCGTCAGCTTCCAGAACAACCTCGGTAGTAGTACTACAGATAATAACAGGCGTAACTCAAATAGACCTAATCATTATCAAAACATTAGAAAAAGCAGAGCCACAGAAAGAACTCACCTGCTAGAATTATTCGAGAACTTCTTTTGGACATAAAATACTTGCTTTTTTTGCAGCGGGAGTCAGTATATAATTGGATGTCTAGTGTAAGCGTGTAAATAAATTAAGGAAGTAGGTAAAAGACAATGCGTAAAAATTCATCCCGCGGTAAGAAATTATTTAAATGAGTAAGAAAAATATTACAGTATATTTGTACATAAATTTCAATATTTATTTTTATCAAACATCTGCCCGTATAATCAAGTATAATTACATACATTTATTATACACCCAAACTTAGAGTTTGTAATACAACTTTCAGGTTGTCGCTATATTTTATTTAATATTTATATTAGTAAATAATGACAATGTATCACTTGTATGAATCATTTAAAAAATTCAGACAAATACAATGAAAAACGGAAATTTACCTAATTGGTAACAGTATATGTATTTATACAGTACATATAAACTTGTTGACAAATTTTTATTTATATGTTATATATTTATAAACTGAAATGCGCAAATGAGAACATTGACAACCACCATAGATAACATTAGCTTTGTTCGCGGTAGATATCCTGTCACCAGTTTGAAATTGTGCGTTCGCGGTGCTAATAAATCATGTGCAAGATTTAAAATCCTGTGTTCGTGGAGTAGATTCCTAATTCCGAACGTGTTCTGAATACGTCCAATGCATCCACGGACATAGGTAAAGATTTCTAATCTGGCGCATGTGCATTAATATTTACCACGAAATAACCTCTAATTTATGAGGTTTGCAACGTAATTGTATTTAAAAAACGTGGTAGTCGACTTTATACTCGCAACTATCAAGAATAAACGACAAGTTAATTTATTCTTCTAGCTAGTTTTGATTTCAGATTACTTCAGAACAACAAACTTCAGAAAAAAAGTTTTTTCTAAAAGAAGCAAATTACACTTAAGAACCAAAACAACCCTGAAAAATTCCTTATGACAAGTGACGTTTCGTTCATTTTACATTTTATTGCTGTAAAAATTTTTCGATTATTTTCATTTTAACTTGCTTGTATTAATTCACTTTTGAAAAACTTTTATTGGATAAGAATTATTTATTCCAAGTAATAAACTTTTCGTATCAGGAAATTCCTAGATGATTAAGAACAACCAACCAAATAATCCGATTAATGGAAATACATACCGATTCGTCATCGTCATCGTTCTCTAAATAATTGGGAATTTTCTTGAAACCATTACTTTTAATAAAATCTTTCACTTTGAATTCTTTAACGTTAGGACCGACGAATTCGAATTGACCGTACCACATATCGAAATCCAAATCTTCTATGTCGATTCCCTCTTCTTTTTCCTCGTTATCCGTATCCGTCATTTTGGAAAAGAGTTTCGAAAATCGCATTTGTTTACAGTTGAAAATAAAAATAATCGTGACCGCACCGCACTGTCGTATCGTTTAAACTATTTCCATTCATCACATCACAGGACGCTCCCTTGATAACGAATTAACCGCATAAGTAGAATTTAAAATAATAAATAAACCAAGGCGGGATTCGAATCGAATGTATTTCGACGGTGAGTCACTTCATAGAAAATGTTCCAGATAATTATTGAAAAGATGTTAAATATTTTGATGAACTGTATGGTTAAATGATCATGATGCACTTAATGTTAAAATCAAATATACCGAGTGTCTCACAATATTTTTTGAAATATAAAAAATTCGCTGTAATAAAACTTATATTGTCTAATTAATGATGTATACGAAAATTAAATTTGATGTTTGATTATTCAACTTAAAATATGTTGAGAAGCCAGAAATAATTGATATTAAAATTGTTCATCTGGGCTCTAATGAAAATACTTTCGTCCAATTTCAATAAGAGGAGATAATTTAAAAATTAATCACCGATATTCATCTTTAGGTAAATATCTTCATTTTTCCTCGTAATGTTTGAATTTATAATATTTGTTTGTTGTAAATATTCCTTATCGATGCACACTGTAAGGAAAATGAGTACTAGCATAATTTAAAATTAAATTTTAACAAGGCCAAACAGATAAGATATTTAAAAATTAAAATCTTAATTTCAGTGCCATTTAACACATGATCTATCTATCTAATAAACAGTTTTGATTGTTGTTAGAAACTCATTGAGAGACAGATGAAATACTTCTGATTTTCCCTCTTTGTTTTTCACTTTTCCCTGTTCTTTTTGTACTTCTATTTTATCTTTTCATTTCCTATTTCTCTTCAGTTTTAATTTTATCTTCTTTAATCGTTTTATATTTTTCTTTTGCAGCTTTTTTGCACTTCTCACTTTATCTTCCGTCTCACTACTTTTCAGGTTTTCTTATTCTCCTTGTACTTTTGTGCACTTCTACTTCACCTCTTTCTCTTAGTGATTCTTCTTCTCTATTTACATACTTCCATTTACTCTCCATGTATCTTTGACTCTTTAGTTTTTAATTTTATCTTTAATCCATTTATATCCTAGTTTTTTGCACTCTTACTTTATCTTCTTTGTGTGTCAGTACTTTTCAATTTTATATTTTCCCGGTTCTTTTTCATCAGTTTTCTTCTTCTTTATCTCTTCTTTATCTCAGTAATTTTCCTTTCAAATTCTAATGGATTAGTTTTCTTTCTCTCTTTAGTTTTTAATTTTATGTTCAATCATTTTCTTTAGTATTTTGAACTACTACTTTACCTCTCTTTCGTTTCTGTACTTTCCTGTACATCAACAATCTACTAAAAATTAACTACCAAACTGGCAATAAACGATATTATTCTGTAAAATGTGCCATCTGGTACCAATATGGTATCATATATACACATTTTGATTATAGAGGTCACAAAAGGCCAACGCAGTTCATAGAGGATATTTATCGCATGGAAGTTGTTTCTTTAGTATATAAATAACTTTATTATTCATCAGCGATATAATATTATTTGAAACTTTTTTGTAAAAGTTAAGGCCGTGTCACATGGAGTTAATACAAAGTGCAATGCGATGCAAGACGCAATAGATCTTGATGAAAAGCATGATCCCTGCAGTACAGGTAACTTTAATTGCATGCAACTGGCAATTGTAGTTACTTCTAACTTAACAAACAAACCCAGTAAGTCAGATTAGTTAATCAATTGGACACTTTTCTAAACAAACTTTTTTCTTCTGTGGTAAATTTTAACTTGAAAACTGGATGTAATACCCTTCAAATGCAACAGAGAAGGCAGCCAGGCTGTTGAGGGAATGTGGTAAATAAAGTAGAAATATAACAAAACAAAAACAAAGGCAGTCTTTAAAACAATAGCAACAAAAACAACTAAATCAAAAGTGGTAGTTAGGGAAGTTACAACAGACAACTATTGGAAAGTGTGTAAGTTATAAGAGGAAGAGAGAAGTGATTAGGCAGTTAATCAAGTTTTCAAATTTTGGAAAATACAGTATAACACAATGGGTTTCAAGCCTCTGAGAAAACCTAGATTGATATTGCCCGTAAATTATCTCACCACTCCTTATGGGAGCCATTAGGATCTGTTAATCATATAGTTAAGTGATTCAAAGTGTCCCTTATTTATGACTATGTTTTCAAACCTCATTAATGTATCGTCTCACTTAATTCTTTCTTATATTAATCTAAACGACCATAAATATCCTTATCTGCTGATTTTATGATTATTTATAATTATTATTGTACATGATAAGATTTAGTATTTAAAGCTGTTAATAGACTGATACTGGGTTCTTAGTAGTTTGATGTTCGTCGAGAACGCTAGTCAGATTATTGAAAATACATTTATCTACTTTTTTTTGCTTGATAAATTTTTTTTACGAAGTTGTAAACTGAATTATTTAACTGGTACCTACAAAGATAGATATAAATTAAATTCCAGTACCATATTTTAATTAGATATTTTAACATTGGAGTTTAATACCTTATTTTAGGTACTAATTATTTGGTAATCATATTATGTCCTTTATAAACAAAATTTGTAAGACAACGAGAATTTTTTTGAAAACTTTTACCGATCTGATACACTCACTGTTAACACTACATTAAAATTCAAATTTAAAACGTTATAATACTCTCGTCTCCCTTGTTTATAACTAAAAAGGAAACTGCACTTTCGGCGCAATTATGCTACTATCACCTGTGTAATTTGAATACTTTCCGTACCATCTCTACTACCTATTTAAAAAAATGTGTTCCAACGAAATTTCAATTTTAAAACATGGACTTTTATAAATATGCAAATTGAAATAACGAATTTATTTAATTTAATTGATAATCCTACAAAAAATACGTGAGACAACGGGTGAGATATAAATAGATTCTATTCAAAGTCGAATACGTCCTTGTTTTATTTATTCCAATATATTTTAATACACCAAATTATTTACCGTTTGTTAAGGCACTTCGATTTCACTTAATCCACTACCCAACATTTATTTTTACCTTTATCTGTAATGACTATAAATACACTATATCGGTGAGTGCTTCATTCTTATTTACGGGTTTATAATGCGATAAAAACAATCTCACATACACGGGATTCGATTCGAAACTTGTCGCATAACTCAAATAGTTTTTCTTCGATCTATCCACTTTCACAAACATCATTCAATTAACGTTAACATAAACACTCTACTTGAAATTCACCTCGCGTCAAACTACACTATTGTATATCGTATAAGCGACGTCATGGGAAGGTTGGAATTAGATAAAATACTATCAGATGTTCATGTTTTAATTTATGTTTTTTTTTATTTCGGAAATGTTGAATATGAAAATTGATAAAAAGCAGTTGGAATTATATCGATTGTCGTACATTTATAGGTTAATTTCGTCAAAATTAAATTTATTACGATCAAAAATATTGGTATTGAAAAACACTATGAAAACCTTCATATATAATAATTAATTTAAGTGATATATGCATTTTTTAAAATATGTGCATATAACCGTAATAAATAGCATATTGTGCATAATTGAAAGAATATTGAGAGAGATAGAACCTCGAAAGGTGACGTAACGCTGGTTTTTGTAGGTCTGTTTTGTGTACAGTACTTCTGTAGTGGATATCATATGTCGCGAGAAATTAAAAGCACATTCAATTTCTTTTTTTTAAGAAATGATTATACCCGTAATTAAGTTGTTCGTAGTAACAAAACGCAGATTCGAAATTTTACCACCCTGTCCGTGAGGGCAGCACTAGTAGTACCTAATTTATAACCTGTAATATCTGTATTATGTGTCTGTGGATATGCAGTACCTGTGGCTTCATTTTATAACTTTAATTTATCTGTGGTTTGTTTGTCGTGAGTGATTACTTACTCGCTCCACTCTTAGTACAAAATTTGAATATTTTGTTCAATACAGTTTACAAAATGTGTGAATACAGTTAAAGTGCATAAAGATATTTAGAAACGGTCACTATTCAGTTATTCAAAAAAAGCAAGATGTGACAACTGTAAAGTGGTTTGTTTACTACAGTTTAGGATTCAAAAAGTAAGTTTAATGTGATTATAAAGTGCTATCAAATTTTACTATTCATTAGTATGAAAAAATAAATAATTGAATGCTTTATATGTAGTTCTAATTATTATGTGGTAAATTGACCGTTTTGTTTTGAATGTCAAAACTATTAGAGATGGGATGTAGTCGATTAATATAGATGATATCAAAGAATTTATTTCATTATTTTTGTGATTGTTTCTCTTTCGATTTCTTACACTGAAAAAAAAAAGATTTTTTTTCAGAAATGATGAGAATTATGTGCCCTCTACACCAACGGCGGCCAGCTGGTCTAGACTTGAAGGTTCATATAGCACTAATGGTAACAGACATTTCGCATTAAATTGATGGGAGGTTACGACACATTGTTATAGGTATAAATAACAGGCGTTTCAAGACTAAAATAATGTTATTAATTTTGCTATTCGCAAATAATCACTTTTATTGCAGTTTTCAAGCAACTTAATTAATTATATTTTATGGTCGTTAGAGCCACATCCATAGAAAAATAGGATAAGCAATTTGATAAGTTAATGGAAGTACAAGTGTCCAAGGGACATATGGAATCGCTTAAGTAAGACGTTAGAGCATAAAATAAGAGACATATTGTATAACTTAATATATGGTTAACAGATCTTAAATGGTTCCCAATAGGAGTGGCGAGATAAGTTATGGGTATTCCCAGTCTGTTATTCATAATAAGACCTTTTAGACCGTTAACCTTGAATTCTGTTGGGCGGTCTGCGGAGGGTGTAGACTAATTTTTGTCAAGCAACTAGCTTTCTAGTTCTGTTTTTTCTAACAATTATCAATGTCCTTGGCTTATTACACCTGTTAATTTTTTTAACTTGTTCAAAACTAATTCTTTTTCATAATATTTGTCAGTGTCTATGGATATCAATAACGGCATTAAAATTTTAATTTTGTTTTTTGGAAGAATTATACGAATAGTTGAATTTGCTGGTAAATTTAAGTAAAAGAATTGATCTTTAATGTTCCATGTTACGTATTCGACCACTACATGGACCGTGAAGCCAACTATATTCTGATATGACGTCGAATCTAAAGTTTGGCGGGTGTGCTGATTTTTTTCTTTTTTGGAAGGTCTGTTAACTTACGACAATCTCGAGATTCCAAGAATTCTAAGGTTCCAGAATGCAGGTTTAATATATAATGCGAGAGTCTAGTGGCCGTAAGTTATCGGAAAAGTGACAATAAAATGTAAAAATGAAAAGGTATATTTATAGAAATAAAAAGAACATTACAAGATTATAAAATACTCTGTAGTGCTTATTACTTGACTGGTGGGTTAAAACATGATTTTTTCATAGTTCTTATGGGAAGGAGTATAGTGAGTCGATGATTATTAATTTAGAATACCAATGCACACTAATCGTTAATCTCAAATGCCACAGGTGTATGAATATTGAAAATTGGGTGAACGTCGAAATATATTAAATATGTACTTACTTTTTGATGAAGATCCAACACATCTTCCTCTAATGAAGCATCTGAGTACATATCATCTGTGGTGTCACAATTACTATTTCGTCCAGACGAATTGAAACTGGAACTACGATACAATTGACTAAAAACAATTGAAAATCCGATCTTAGGGATGCACTTACAAATTTCTACATAATATAAACAAATAGGTAGTACCGTAGGAAGTGACATGAGATTTTGACCGTATTTCATGGTTTAAAAACAATTGGAAATCAAATCTCAGGGATATATTCACAAATTAACACATGATATAAACGAATAGGTAGTACCGTAGGTCGCAATGTGAGATTTTGATAGCATTTGATGGCATAAAAACAATTAAAACTCAAATATCAGGGATTCATTCACAAATTCACACATAAAATGTATAAACAATAAGTTAGTACTGCAGAAAGTGATGTGAGATTCTGAAGACATTTAATTGAATAAATTGATATTAAAACTTGATATAGGCTGAGTCTTATGCTCAAACGACTGACTACCATACACTCAATCACTCGAACACTTACACTACACCAATGACAAATTATCTCATTTATTTGTGTCAATGGAATACATATTATTTTCAAGAATACAGTTACATGGGTTGCTACTCTTCCTATGATCCCCAACGAAAGAAAACGTGTCTTGAAAACGATTCCTCTCCACATTAAACGGGGACTAAAGGAAAATTTTAAAAAGGTTATAAATAAGGAGGGTGAAGGACTTAAATGCCAAATACAAGTCTTTCCACTGTTAAGTGATACCAAGTTAAAGGAGGGGAATTTCTTGGGCCACAAACCTTTAACTGGCCATAACATATTTAGATAGGGTTATTCTAATATGTTATGTCAAGTATATTTTTTTTGTCTAACCAATTTTATCAAAATAGAATAGATTAATCATTTCTTTGAAAATGAATTCTTCTGATTTTTCTAAAAAGTCTTTGGAATCATAAAAAAATCAAAACGCTTTTTGATTGCTTTGGGGCAATCAGAAAATCGAAATTGTAACAAAAAAGCATCGAAAATGCTTTTTGATTCTTTTGGGTTCATAAAAAAAATCAAAATTAACCTATAAAAGCATCGAAATTACTTTTTGATTCCTTCAGGGCAATCAGGAAATCGAAATTGTACCATAAAAGCATCGAAAATGTTTTTTGGTTCTTTTGGGATCATCAAAAAAATCAAAATTGTACCATAAAAGTATCGAAAACGCTTTATGATTCCTTGGGGCAATCAGAAAATCGAAATTGTACCTTAAAAGCACCGAAAATGCTTTTTGATTCCTTTGGGATCATCAAAAAAATCAAAATTAACCTATAAAAGCATCGAAAACGCTTTTTGATTGCTTTGGAACAATCTGAAAATCAAAATTGTACCATCAAAGCATCAAAATTGCTTTTTGATTTCTTCAGGGCAATCAGAAAATCGAAATAGTACCATGAAAGCGTTGAAATGCTTTTTGATTCCTCTGGGATAATAAAAAAAATCAAAACTAACCTATAAAAGCACCGAAAATGCTTTTTGATTCCTTCAGGGCAATCAGAAAATCGAAATTGTACCATAAAAGCACCGAAAATGCTTTTTGATTCCTTTGGGATCATAAAAAAATCAATATTAACCTTTAAAGCATCGATAACGCTTTTTGATTGCTTTGGGGCAATCAGAAAATCGAAATTGTAACAAAAAAGCATCGAAAATGCTTTTTGATTCTTTTGGGTTCATAAAAAAAATCAAAATTAACCTATAAAAGCATCGAAATTACTTTTTGATTCCTTCAGGGCAATCAGAAAATCGAAATTGTACCATAAAAGCACCGAAAATGTTTTTTGGTTCTTTTGGGATCATCAAAAAAATCAAAATTGTACCATAAAAGTATCGAAAACGCTTTATGATTCCTTGGGGCAATCAGAAAATCGAAATTGTACCTTAAAAGCACCGAAAATGCTTTTTGATTCCTTTGGGATCATCAAAAAAATCAAAATTAACCTATAAAAGCATCGAAAACGCTTTTTGATTGCTTTGGAACAATCTGAAAATCAAAATTGTACCATCAAAGCATCAAAATTGCTTTTTGATTTCTTCAGGGCAATCAGAAAATCGAAATAGTACCATGAAAGCGTTGAAATGCTTTTTGATTCCTCTGGGATAATAAAAAAAATCAAAACTAACCTATAAAAGCACCGAAAATGCTTTTTGATTCCTTCAGGGCAATCAGAAAATCGAAATTGTACCATAAAAGCACCGAAAATGCTTTTTGATTCCTTTGGGATCATAAAAAAATCAATATTAACCTTTAAAGCATCGATAACGCTTTTTGATTGCTTTGGGGCAATCGGAAAATCGAAATTGTAACAAAAAAGCATCGAAAATGCTTTTTGATTCTTTTGGGTTCATAAACAAAATCAAAATTAACCTATAAAAGCATCGAAAACGCTTATTGATTGCTTTGGAACAATCTGAAAATCAAAATTGTACCATAAAAAGCATCAAAATTGCTTTTTGATTTCTTCAGGGCAATCAGAAAATCGAAATAGTACCATGAAAGCGTTGAAATGCTTTTTGATTCCCTGGGATAATAAAAAAAAATCAAAACTAACCTATAAAAGCACCGAAAATGCTTTTTGATTCCTTCAGGGCAATCAGAAAATCGAAATTGTACCATAAAAGCACCGAAAATGCTTTTTGATTCCTTTGGGATCATAAAAAAAATCAATATTAACCTATAAAAGCATCGAAATTACTTTTTGATTCCTTCAGGGCAATCAGGAAATCGAAATTGTACCATAAAAGCATCGAAAATGCTTTTTGATTCTTTTGGGTTCATAAACAAAATCAAAATTAACCTATAAAAGCATCGAAAACGCTTATTGATTGCTTTGGAACAATCTGAAAATCAAAATTGTACTATAAAAGCATCAAAATTGTACCATAAAAGCATCAAAATTGCTTTTTGATTTCTTCAGGGCAATCAGAAAATCGAAATAGTACCATGAAAGCGTTGAAATGCTTTTTGATTCCTCTGGGATAATAAAAAAAAATCAAAACTAACCTATAAAAGCACCGAAAATGCTTTTTGATTCCTTCAGGGCAATCAGAAAATCGAAATTGTACCATAAAAGCACCGAAAATGCTTTTTGATTCCTTTGGGATCATAAAAAAATCAATATTAACCTTTAAAGCATCGATAACGCTTTTTGATTGCTTTGGGGCAATCGGAAAATCGAAATTGTAACAAAAAAGCATCGAAAATGCTTTTTGATTCTTTTGGGTTCATAAACAAAATCAAAATTAACCTATAAAAGCATCGAAATTACTTTTTGATTCCTTCAGGGCAATCAGGAAATCGAAATTGTACCATAAAAGCATCGAAAATGCTTTTTGATTCTTTTGGGTTCATAAACAAAATCAAAATTAACCTATAAAAGCATCGAAAACGCTTATTGATTGCTTTGGAACAATCTGAAAATCAAAATTGTACTATAAAAGCATCAAAATTGTACCATAAAAGCATCAAAATTGCTTTTTGATTTCTTCAGGGCAATCAGAAAATCGAAATAGTACCATGAAAGCGTTGAAATGCTTTTTGATTCCTCTGGGATAATAAAAAAAAATCAAAACTAACCTATAAAAGCACCGAAAATGCTTTTTGATTCCCTCAGAGCAATCAGAAAATCGAAATTGTACTATAAAAGCACCGAAAATGCTTTTTGATTCCTTTGGGATCATAAAAAAAATGAATATTAACCTATAAAAGCATCGAAAACGCTTTTTGATTGCTTTGGGGCAATCAGAAAATCGAAATTGTACCATAAAAGCATCGAAATTGCTCTTTGATTCCATTGGAGTCATCAACAAAATCATTATTGTATCATAAAAACATCGAAAACGATCATCAGAAACAACCAAGGGAATATATATTCGAGTATTTTCTTTATGATGCTTGTGGATATTAATCTTGAACTTCAGTAAGATACAGTATTCGGAAAAGACGCAAGCTCTGAAGAAAGGAATCACGATAAATTGACCGTCTTGGCGTCTGCAGGCGAACTCGGTGTTCATGAGCCACGTCTGCCACTTCAGTAGGTCTTGCGAATACTGCTCTAGGTAGGATTATGTTGGACAACTTGAAAGTGCATCTGCTGTGTTAGTATCAATAAAACAGAATCAGGTCAGCGACCTTTATTCAATACTGTGAGTTGTCCAAGCTTTTTATCAATTGTCAAATTGATGTTTTCTGTATTTGTATTGAGTCGTTCATCCTTAGAGTATGCTTGGGAGCCGAGCTCCAAATGTGCGAACAATACTTTAAAGACTCCAAGCTTTTGTGAAGCTGCTTTAGGTAATAATTTGGGAGTAATAATATATTACTCCCAATCTCAACGCCCAACAAGCGAATTTGCGGTGATGGTGTTATTTTATTCCCAGACATGAACAAATTCTGAGCCGCAGCGACAGTCTTCTTTGCAAAAACAACAGCCAGGGTCTTTGCTGCATTAAATTCAATCAGATTGCTTTCACCCCTTTCCAGAATGTTTTCAACATCGATGTTGCCGGTGGTGATCTGTTGATGTCTACGGATTTGGGTGTTAGTTTATTGGGGCGGTATTAATAAGTTGTTTAGTCAGGCAATATCGTTTCGACGTTTGTTTATTAGATATTTTGCAACTTTTTCGGTAAAGTAGCAGTCCACGTAACTGTATGGTTAGGTTGCTGAAATATGTTATCATATAATAAAATTTCTTTACCTGGCTAATGCATTTGAGCTCAATTGTTGACGTCGCCCATTACTAAAAAAACAATGAAATTAATAAGGTTCGTAAATGTTCATTATATTCAATCTCAAGTATTATTTTCTAATAATTTGTTTCATTAATAAATGTTCTATCAAGATTCATCCCATTATGGTACTTACAAATCCCCTGCTATGTAACGCAATTTTAATGAAAGTCTCATGAATTTTTTAGTATATTCTAGGATAGCTGACAAATTCAGGAGCATTTATCGTTTGGTTAAGTAAGTCGTGTGACTAACTTTTTTTTTTGCCAAAAATCGATTTTATTCATCGATGTAATCTCCTTCAAGACCAATACAATCATTCCAACGCTATTCTAACTTCTCGATGCGGTTGCTTCTTCATTTGAGCTGAATTTCTTACCGGCGAGCATTTTTTTGAGATCAGGGAATAGCCAGTAGTCACTAGGAGCCTGATCTGGACTATACGGTGGATGAGGAAGCGATTCGTTCAATTTAACCATCGGTACATTGACTTGGTGAAACAATAGTTTATTTTTCGACATATTAGGCAGTTTTTCTTTGAATTTTACATTCAAACGATCCAACAACTCTATGTAGCATAGAGAATAACCTATTTCATTTCGTTACAATATTATCAAATAGGTTTTAGAAGTTTTTTGTTATTGATTTTTGAGAAATGTTGATCACTTTTGCGCATTTGTTATAAATTAAAAAAATATGAAACGATTTATAGATGGTTTTCCAAAAATATAGAAAAATTTTATACTTACTGTCGAAACGAACCACATCTCCTATTGGCAAGATTTTCCTGGTGGCTAAAAAAGCATACATTGAATTATCATAAAATTTAAAAATAATTATTAATAAAACAAAGTATTAGTTTTCTTCTTCTTCGTGAATAACTTCCTAATCTCTGAGTTTAACCTTCCCCAATATAGAAAAAAAAAAGATTATGGAAGCTATTGAAATTGATGATGACGTATACAATCAAACCCAAATCTTAATCCAATGATAAAAATTCTGTTTTTTGGTTAACAATTTTTCGCAAAATTATGCCTTGTAACACTTGCACCCATTAAAAACACCATCCAATCAAGGCTAAATACAATTAAGAGAATGTTTAAAAAATTCGCAACACAATAGATAATATATCAATTTTCACACCTTCGACTGCAAAAAAGTTATAGTACTTCCTTCGACAACTCTTTTGGTGACAAATCCACAGTCCCTGAGGACTAGACATCTTCCAGAGATGACAAAAAAATAGATTCGTTCTGAATCATCAGATTTTTGAAACAACAGTCTCGAGTCACCACTATTTTCAACATATTTGACTGTTCAATTAATTTTTTCTCTTCTACTACGTCCATTGTTCTTTTTAAAGTTTTTCCCTGAAGAATATTGCTACTAAGTTTTTTCTTCGGGCTCTAACTGAAAGTCAAGCAAGAGTTTGTTCCCCCAGCTCTAATAAATCTACTATTTGGAAGTGTGGAACACTGGGCCGTGATGTTATTGACCAAAAAAAAATTATGGGACCATTGTCTCCGAATAAAGATCATCGTTTTGACAAGAGCAGGGTTTTTATTAATCATTTCTGAAGAGGTTGCAGTAAACGGTGGTAATTTTGACAGATCACAGCAGAAACTAGAAACCAGAAACAGTGAAAATCACCCTTCCTTCAAATTAAAAAACTGGGTTCGCAATTTTCTCCCCTTGGGCTGCAAAAACAACCCTATTCGGCGAAAGGCGCACAATGCCCGAGTAAGAGACATTTTCCAACGATGACAAAAAATAGATTCGTTCTGTATAATCAGATTTTTGAAACAAAAGTCCCGAGTCACCACTATTTTAAACATATTTGACTGTTTAATTCAACTTTTTCTCTTCTGCTATGTTCATTGTTCTTTTTAAAGTTTTTTCCTGAAGAATATTGCTGCCAAGTTTTTTCTTCGGGCTCTAATGGAAAGTGAAGCAGAGTTTGTTCCCCCAGCTCTAATAAATCTTATATTTGGAAGTGTGGAACACTGGGCCGTGATGTTATTGGCCGAAAAAACAATTTTGGGATCGTCGTTTCGACAAGAGTAGGATTTTTATTAATAATTTCTAAAGAGGTTGCAGTAAACGGTAGTAATTTTGACAGATCACAACAGAAACTATAAATACAGTGAAAATATGTTTAGGAACTATTTATTATATAGGCATGCACGAATCGTAAATCAAAGTCTCACCTTGGAGAAGATCTCCTTAAACTTGTACGCAACCATGTGTTTCTATTTATTCCATTTATACTTCTTGTTTCATTTCCTCTAAAACAGAAAAAAATGTTTTGTTATCTATGTAAATATAAAAAATCATGATTTCCTGATACATATAAAATTTAGAGTCTGAAATGTGGAACGCCGGAATTATTTCAGAAACAACTATAATTTTCATAAATTTCGGTATAGTTTATCATATAATCGATCTACATTGCCAGATTTTCCGTTTCCTTTCCAAATAGGTCACCCCTAAATAATTTTTTCGAAATGATTAATTTTTGTTCACCTATGAAATCATTAAGCCATCCTTGAGTGAGGCTTTCCATACAAAAAATTCAATTTGTACGTTTGAACGGCCTTTACGAATAATTGTTTCGTAGAAAAAATGTTGTACATTACTATAGCAAACATATACTTCACGCAAATGATCAATTGTTATGTGGTCAAACAAACGAGCTTTTAGGTTAGGTTAGGTACGAGCAACCTCGATCTCGATAAGTCGTGGTTCACTCGAAGGCCATTGATTTTCCATGATTTGGAAACTTAGTTAACTAGATAAGGGTGTGGGATATAAATAAATGGGTACATTTTTAGACAGCTTAGCAAGTGTTTCAAAAGACACAAAAAATTCAAATCGAAACTAATGGTGTATGATTGACGATATCTTCTCGCGGTGGTTCTTCATCATACATTTATCCTTCTGGAAATTCTGTCCACCAAAATATATGAAAGAGTGTTAGATCTAGATTTAAGCAGTTCGTAAATAAGCATCAAGAAGGAAATTTTGTGATTTGTACAGATATGGCAACTGCTCATTATGCAACGGACATTGGGGGAGCTTTTGCAGAGTTGAAAATTACGTTTATTGAGAAGATTAGGAATGTTCCTAATGTGCCTCAGATGACACAAATTGAACGTTTTTGGTAAATTTGAAACTTTCATTCTAAAGGTTGAGAGGCAACTACACGTGAAGAATTAAAAAAGACAATTTTGAGCAAACACCAGATTTAGAATTTCAAAATTTAATGCAATATTTAAAAAAAAATAGGAAAGCGATTTTCGTCATGATTATGATATTTTTGGACCGAATCGCTTTGGAAAGACCTTTATTTTACAATTTATTCCCTAGATAGCTGCATATTTTAACCCGTTGCACTTGTTGGTTGGTTTTAAGTCTCTGGTCTCTGAGTGCTTCTTTCAGAGGTACAAACATGCGGAAATTACATGGTTATAACTCTTGATTGTATGTTTGAAAAGTGTACAGTTCTTTTTACTAGTTTCTATAGCGTTGCAGCTGCTGTTTGGGGCCTGGTGTGGTCGAGGAGAAACAACACTTCGTGGATGGGACAAAGTCATGCATACTGAAGCTTAACTTCATTTAAGAGACGGCAGTAGTAAGGTGCGTTGATGGTCTAATTTTTCTCCAATTCCAAAAACCCGTAGCAAAACTTTCTACGCATATAATCGAGTTCTGACTTTTACGAGATTTTCTTTCTTCACTTCCTTACTTTCACGTTTTGATTCGAGACTGTAATGATGCACAATTTAATACAGAAAAGCTACTTCAACATGAGTTTCAATTGCGAACTTTTTTGGTCATCATCCAGCAAGACCAAATGCTTTCTAATAATCGATAGAACACTTTCAAAGTTAACACTAAGTTTTTCCGAAATTTGAAGCGCAGAATCCATTTCATAAGCTCACAAACACGAAGGCGACGGGAATGCTCTTGATTATTAACAAATTAACGGATTACTTGAATTCCTTACACCAAATCTTTCCTCTTGACCATGGGCCAGCAGTATGCAATAAATTTCGGATGTATTCACATTTATAACAGATGAAAATCTGTATAATAATTCGTTGCTCAACAGAGACAGGCACATTCTTCCCAGTCTTTGAAAAGGCTGTTAACTTAGGCACTCGACAAGACGACTGATGTAGGTACCCACACGCACTATCCCATCCTCAGTCACTAATGGCTCGTTAATATGAACTCATCATCATCATCATCAAGCCTTTCAATCCCATGTGGATTGTCTATCGCTTTTGGCGCTTTAAATTTTTTTTTGAGGTGGATTACTCCTAGTTTGCTAGTTTTTATTTTCTTTAAAGTTTGTCGTTTATTTTGGCTACTTTTGTTATTATTTTCCATACTTTTCGGTTCCGGAATTTTGTTTTCCAGTTTTTTATATTGAGTGCTCTTAGGTCCTCCTCTATTTCGTTTCTCAGAGTTTTTCTCGGCCTGCCTTTTCTCCTTGGCCACAATGGGATCCATTGCGTTATTCTTTTGATCATTTCAATTGGTTTTCTTCTCATTATGTGCCCGGCCCAGTTGAGCCTTTGTGCTTTTATGTATCGCACTATATTCGCCTTTCCCAGTTCTCTCTCTATTTCTTCGTTTTTCTTTGCTTTTCTTTCTACTTCCTGTGTTATGTTTGGGCCTGTTATAGTTTCATTATCTTTTATTCGGTTCTTTAAGATCTTCTTTTTCTCATTTGTTTATTACTGTTGTTTCCATCGCATATGTGATTACTGGTCTTATTAGAGTTTTGTACATCTTTATTTTGTTTTGTTTGGTTATGTTTTTGTTTCTTCCATAGGCTTGATAGCCCTTTTGTATCCTTTATCCTCTCTCTGGTTGTTTGTCTCAACGTTATTCAGCTAATTCATTCATACTGTTTTAAAACTGTAGTTGCTAATTTTCAGTTGGTTTGATCTCTATTCTAGTTTTCCTCCTATTTTCATGTATTTTGTTTTGTCTGCATTTATTTCCAGTTCGTATTTCTTGCTTCTTCTTCTAATTTGTTGATCGATTTTATTAATTCCCTCTGTCCATTTGCTATGATTGTTACGTATGCTATTATCTGTATTGCATCTGGTGTAATATTCTTATTTTGTAGTCTTGCATTTCTCACAATGCTTTACAGAATTATGTTGAACAGCGTTGGTGACATTGGGTCTCCCTGCTTAACCCCCTTATTTGTGTACGTTTTATCTGATGTTGTACCTTGGAATCTCACTTTTATTTAGTATTGTTTCTATGAGTTTTCTCAATTTTTTTGGATATCCTTGTCTTTCTATTTCCTCTGTTATTTTCTCTCTTTTTACTGAGTCGAAAGCACTTCTGAAGTCAATAAAAACTATATGTATTTCCCTTTTATATTCTGCTGTCTTTTCTATCATTTGGTCTATAGTGTGGATTGCGTCTATAGTCAAGTATAGACGTAATATGAACTCAATAATTCTATATTTTGAATACTGGTCTAATATCCCTCTTTATTATCTTTTTTGTGATTTTAATATTATTTCATGGGTATTTTATAAAGTAAAAGGCTGCTACACTATATTTAGTTATTCAAACAAAAGAATATATCCAAATATTATAGAGATTATAAAACATTAATTTACGTGATTATATGCATAAAAAGTTTGTTGATATAATTTGTCATTTTAGTTCAGCGATATGAAATAAATAAACATGAAACTTCCTCTAAACATAAGATAAAAACGTTTTAATTGTTTGCAATATTTATAATTTGTACTCATTTCAATCGCCAATAAAGCTTGTTTGATGGTGGAATGAGTTTTCTATGAAAAAGTTAGTTTACTGTGAATTAGTTATTTAGGTAAAAAGTGTGTGAAGTAGCTTTTTTTCGACGAGTGTGAAGTCGAAAAAAGGCATTTACAGACGAATTGTATACAATATTTTTTCCGCTAGCGAAAATTTTATCAAAATACTCAAGCGACACTCCTGCAATCGCAAGTAACTGACAAAAAACTGAACACCAAATTGTATTTTTCTTAGTTAATTCTTAAAGCTAATGGCATTGGCTTCAAAATTTGACCTGAAACATCACAACAAGTGATAAAGCCGCTGAAGCGTTCAGCCTATTGCGAGAAGTGGTCAGCACGATGAACATGAGTCAGTCTTCTGTTTACAGAATTCACGTCACCAAGATTGCGATTCCGGAATAAAAAGGCGCACATCCGAGATATATGACAGATTCTTTATCAGCGCTGAGAAATCGGTTCTTCATTGGTATCCGACAAGAGTTCAGAGTAACGCAAGGAGTGACTGTACAGTCAGAAAAAAACTAAAGGCTGCTAACTTTGAGTCAAAAAGGCCAGCCACTGGCACCAAATCAGCCAAATTGGACTGAGAGTAATAGGGTTCCCTTAACTTCTCAGACGAAAGCAGAATGTACCTGCATGGTAGCAATTGAAAAATACGAGTATACAGAAGACCTGGAGAAAGATTCACGCATTGTTGCATAGAAGAAGATTCCTGGATGGTTCGAGCGGGCGTTACAATGAAAGTAGAAACCCAGTTGGTGTTTATTAAAAATAGCGGTAATCGATACATATCAGACTACCTTATCGTATAGAGGACAATACCCTTCCACATACTGCAGGATTTGTATGGTAGTATTTACAGGATGATGAACTGAAGAGAAAAGTTCTCTAGAAATCCTGCATCGGCCACGAAATCGTACCTCAGAAAGGCGCTGACTGAACAATGGGATAGCATCGAATGAGATCGAGTGAAGAACTTATTTAATTAATGACAACCTTGGTATTGAGACGCTAAAATTAGAAAAACTTTTGACCGCGAGCGTGCGACTTGAGTCGATTTTTTTGCTCGCGAGTGTATATGAGGTCAAGAACTCATGGACTGCACCACGTAAGTGTATCAATAGATGACCATGAAAATAATTTTTTTCCTCTATAGAGGTAACGGTACTAATTGTTAGACTAGTTTTCATCATACCTGTTGAGGGTTAAATCTATATTTAAAACTCATTCTACCATATACAATGAAAATCGAAAACTATACAGTTTTTTTAAACTTACTTATAAGTTGTGGTGTTATTTGCTTTATGTGAATAAAAACAAACCACACTGTAAAAACGAAGTAGTTTCACTGAAATTCGGTTACGGAAAGTTGGTTATTTGCGTTGTTTATTAGGTAACTATTATCCAACATTTAATTGACGACTAATAAGAATAAATTAAAAATATATTTATATGTACGTATAATTCGTACGCTGTTTCCGCTGACACTGAGTTCAAATCGGACTTATACGGTTTCTATGTATTCAATGCAACGTCCACGTCATAAATAAATACATATTTCTAACCAGAAAGTATATTAATATAATGGTCATCCTTACAACTACCATTATTTGTTTTGAAAGAAAAGCATTTAAAGAAAAACTGCAAATCAATAAAAAAATTTAGATTAGGAGGAATCACATTAAATACATGTCATGCGAGGATTGCTACTTAAGTTTTGAGATAGACAAATTAAAACAAATATATCAACACACTTTTGCATGTTTTCGAACCAATTGTCGGAGTATTTTCTCCATTTCGATTGAGGTGCCTTCAAATCATGCGATATTAAAGCATCAAGCGCTTCTTCAAGTGTAGAAAAACGTTGAACTCGCAATTTTTTTTGCCAAACATGGACTGCACGGCGTATGACTATTCAATTCGAAGTTTTGACTGTTAAAAAACGTTATTGTTTGAACTCGCATTGTCGTAATGAAGTCGTCTTTTTCGATTGGTTTTCCTGATTTTTCAAACTTCTGGAAAACCGATGCTGGTGTACCATTCAAAATTGACAGTTCTACGTTGCTCTAATGGAACTGTAGCCATTTGTTTCGAAGTGCTTCACACGCGAACAACTTTTGTTGGATTTGGCTCGTCTTGAAACACCCATCCAGTCGATTGTTGTTTCGCATCGGGTTCTTATACATAGATCCATGGTTCGTCGCATGTCACAAAGAAGTACCGCGATTGAATTTTTTGAGCATTTCTTTGCATCAAACGATAAGAGCTTTTTTTGGCCGATTATCCAATTTGTTTTTGACAACCAATTGTTTATGCGAATGGAACTAATGTCCAAGTATGTCTCAATCTCACGGTATGTTACATGACGATCTTGCGATATCAGTTCACGCATAGCATCGATATTTTCTGGCACAACAGCCTATTTTGGTCGATCTTCACCAAATTCATCATGTAGGGAAGTGCGACCACGACTGAATTCGAAAAAGCAGCGAGGCGTGGTGGCTTCATCACCAGAAGTCGAGGTAAGTTGATCAGCACTCTGCCGTTGGTTAAATCCACGTCGAAAGTTATAGAAAATCATTGCACGAAAATTTTCGCGATTTAATTCTATTTTTTTGATAAAATTGAATGTTTACAAATATCTGTAAACAACTCAAATAGCACTCGTATGAAAACACGTTTCGAGTTCGTCATCATTGAAAATGTCAAACTTTACGATGAGAATATCTGTTGTGACATATTCAAATCAGTGTTGCCATAACTCAAAACTTAATTAGTAACCCTCGTTACAAAGTTATGAGGTCTGAAAATGATAAAGCACAAATTGGAAATTCTAACGAATTGTCAAAAACAGCTGATGCCCATTTTAAAAGAACCGCTTTTGCCGTGAGCTCCTGTGCGTGGATTTAATGCTTTTGTGAGGTTATTTGTTGGTTTTTAGACCTCCTCAAGAAAACTGTGCGCAAGATGGGTGCCGCGTTTGCTCATAATGGAACAAAAGCAGCATCGTGAAGATGTTTCCATCGAGTGTTTTGTAATGTTTGGCAGCAATAAAGCCGAATTTTTGTGCCGCTTCTTAACCATAGATGAAACGTGGGTCCATCGCTTTATACCCGAAACAAAACAATGGACTGAAGAGGGAGAACCGGCTCCAAAGAAGGCAAAGTCCGTTCCATCTGCAGGCAAGGTCATGGCGTCGGTTTTTTGGGATGCGCGTGGGATATTTTTCATTGACTACCTTGAAAAATGAAAAACTAGAAACGGCGAGTATTATGCAACGTTTGAGTGAAAAAATCTAGCAAAAACGACCGTAAATTAATGAATTGAAGTTTGAATTGCTACCTCATGCACCCCGTTTGCCAGATTTAGCTCCCTCGGATAATTTTCCGTTCCCAGATTGAAAAATGGACTTGTGGTCAAGGATTTTCTAACAATGAAGAGGTGATGTCGGCAGCTAACGGCTATTTTGAGGGGCTTGGCGATTTTTATTTTAAAAATGGTATCGAACTTATTGAACATCGCTGGGAAAAGTGTATGGAGCTAAAAGGAGACCCCACTTCCAAATAATAACCAATAATAAATAAAGCACACTAACTAAAATTCAAATCACCACATCCTAGTTAAGTGTATGTTTTGCTTCCTCGAAAAAATATAGATCTACTATAAGAAAGTGCATTGTAAATATATTTCTCATTGAATAAATCTGTTTAATTGAAGATTGCGTAACAAAAATTCATATTCATGTGATAAATATATTAAATCTAAACAATATTATGCTTCAATACTATTCAAAATACTTTTGCTTCGATTTATTTATATGAAAATATTCGTTCAAATTGAAGAGCAAACATTTCAAGCATGTTCCGATACTTCCAGATAAGTTTGGCAGCATGTTAATATCTTCACCGCGACATAAATGCAACTTTAATTATATAAGCATCATATTAAATCTTTGGATTTTAATTAACTAAATGTGGAGGTTAGTTTAGTTTCCTCGATGACCTATAAAATAATTCGTAAATTTAAATAGACGTACACATTATTTCCGTTGGTACTGCTTTCGGGATCAACTTCTAAAATATCAGTTGACCATTCCAAATTTTCCACATCGGATAACGACGAACACTGACTTTTGTTTTGTTCGGAATTTTGTGAAGCGTGCTCCGGCGTTAAAACGAAACTAGGCGTCCGAGTGGAAGTACCGTTCACCAATACTGTCGAATCTTTTGTCGTGGGTGACATCATACTCTCTGAAACGAAATATATTTTGTGTAGGTGTGATGATTCGTTAATGATTAATTTCTAATATAACGTAAACAATGTTTTGTTGCGAAATGATAATGTTTTATACTATGGACTTTTTGATTAATGTATGTGTTCATGTTTTGTTAACGATAGGTATATCATCGTGGGATGAAAGTTTAGACACAACTATAAAATCAGACACTAATCATAGCTTTGTTCGCGGTTGAAATTCTAAATTAGTGTAGGGACCGATAGCGTGCGTACAATTTTGAAAGCGCGCATGCGATCGGTCCCTAAACTCATTCATATCGATGTTGAGATTTCAATAATTAAATTGAAGTACTTGGCAACATTGTATATGTCAAATTTGGAATCCCTTGATGAAGGTTACTCTTTAAAAGAAAACAGTAGATTGAGACATGTTAGTACCATAGTGACTACTTGAATAATGATTAATGTCAATCAATGTATTATATTAATCTGATGGATGGTTAAGCAACAAAGTCTTTTATAACTAATAGTTTCTTACATGAAGAGACATCCATTGATTCTAGAGATTTAACAAATACTGAGCTCTGAAACCAACATGTCTATTGATAACATTGTTAATACCAATAAGGAAGTAAAATGTGATTTTATAAATTCTCTAGTGGATTAAAATGATTGCTCATTAATGTGGGGATGAAATATCAATTGTAACATGATTGTTGAGAAAGGTTATTTTTTTGAAGAAAACAGTAGATTGAGACACATTTGTGCTAAATGTATGTAACATGACTACCAGAATAAAAATACATTTCAAAAGATTTATATTAATATGGTGGATGGAAAAGCTCTGTTGTTATATCAAGAATTGTATATCTAGGAAGCTATTTGAAGCTAGAAAGTTCTCTTATTACTAATCGTTCCTTGTAAGATGAGACATCAATTGATTCTAGAGATTCGATAGGCACTATGAGCCCTGAAACTAACACTACAAGCTTTTTATTAATGTAAACGAATTGACATAAGATAAAACAGAAATCAAAATGTCTATTGATATCTGTGTTAATATCATAAGTAAGTAAAATGTGATTTTATTATTTCTCTAGTGGATTAAAATGATTTTGTTATTCCATTATTGCTTTATATGGTTCATTAGTGTGAATAAAATATCAATTGTCAAATAATTGTGGATAAAGGTAATTTTTTGAAAGGAAACAGTAGATTTGAGACACATTATTGCCCTATCTGTACAACAAGGCTACCTAAATAACTATATATGTTATTATAATATGGAGAATTGAGAAACAGAAAGTTATAGAAAGAATTGTATATCTAGGAAGGTAGATAAATCAAGAAAGTTTTCTTGATAATAATTGTTCTTTTCAAAAGAAGACATATTTTGATGCTAGAGTTTTGACAGGCATTATGAGTTCTGAAACCAATACTGATGAAATGTCTGCCAATATCCATATTCCTCTAGCGTATTAAAGTGATTTCATTAATGTGGATAAATTACAATTATAAATTATTGCGAATAAAGGTTATTAAAAAAAAAAACAGTAGAAATAGACAAATTAGTGCCATATCTATGTAACTGGATTACTAGTATAAATAATTGTGTCACTCTATATCTATACATTATAAGTAAAGAATGTATAGAGGCAGTTTTAAGTTCAAATATTATTGGAATCCTAACTTTTTTTATTAGATACTTAATTTGACTTTCATATTAATTACCACTATAATTCTTAGTTTCCTTTTTTTGCTTTCATTTTCACTATTTCACTTCATTAGCCTCATTAATAACCTTAAACTAAATGTTGGTTCGCTCTGCAGTGCTCATGCAAATGTTCAGTTTAGCAATTCTACATAAATAATTTACTTCAAAATAACGTCTAATAATATAAAAAATATATTATCACCTTATCTGATTTATTTTTATTCCAAATTAGATCTGTATTGTGCCAAGCAAGGCTAAAACAATTATCATCTCTTTTGTACTTATATGTAAGTACTATCCACATACATGATATAAATTTAGTTCTGCCAAAATTTAAAACATCATATAATTTAGGTATTAGATAGTGAAATCTTGAAAAATATGTTATAGTGGTATTTTTAATTAAAAATGTACTAAAAACTTTGGGAAACTCACATGAGACACAATTATTTAAAAAAAAACAGGCTATTGAAGTTTCAAACAAGGATGAACTTATAATGTGAAAGTAGTTGTTTAAAAGATATTCAAAATAGACTTCAACAACCATGTCAATATCAGTGATAGGGAAGAAGTTAATTATAGTAGTAGCTAGATTTCTATAAATTCTATAAAATTAATATAGACGTGAAATAAACATGTTAATGATCATTTAAGATAAACATAAATCTCATCAAATACATCCAAACAATGACACTAAGGTTTATCATAAATATTTAAGTATTATTGTTAAATAAAATTTTAACTACAACAGGAAATTTTCATTTATTGTTATATTTCTACGAATGTATTTAAAAAAATTAATGTTTTAAAGTGTTAAGCATTATAATAAATTAGTTTTTCTCTTCAGATATATTGTTAAATCAAAAAGTAATAAGATTGTTATGAATTACAACATGGTTATTAACTTTTTGCACCTCCGTATAATAAAAACCTTGTGAAAGCATTTCAAAACCATTAACCAAACACAAATTTCTATTACTTTACAATTATCTGTATCACAAGAATTCCTAGGCTTGGATATAGCAATTAATTTACATTTGTAAGTTGTTAAATCGAGTTGAAATAATATTTACAGAATTCATTAGGAAAATAACCATAGGTATTTTACGGAAACTACTTACCTTTTAAAATAAACAGGTAGCAATGTGTTGAATTTTTTTATTTCAAGGATATAGGTTTCTGAACGATACCTATACACATAAATTTAATATCAAAAGATTATTCACGACAATCACAGTCACATATTTCATCAAATGTTAACACTATTTATTAAAAGACCATTTCAAATAAATAAAATCATAACAAAATCGCACCTGACATCTTCTACGAAGATAGGAGAAACTACAACTACTTACTTGGCAACTGAAGCGATGTTGCCAATGTTTCCTCTTTCACACGAACTGAAATTATAAGGAAAGGTAAAAATGCTCGAATTTATGTGAAATCAACAAAACTATTATTACCGTAATAATAAGTAAAGTACTCATAAATTACCCCTTATTAAGTCCAATTTCTAGAGATATTATTGTTTCTATATATATAACTACATACTAACAATATAAACCTATAATGATAAATAAACATTTATGATGAATATAAGTATAAACTATTAAATAGGAATAGTAACAGAATATAAAATATTGAACAGGTTAAATTTAATTGGAATATCAAATTTAGTCCCTGAAATGTTCATTTGATTCATCTAAAAGCCTAAGGGTATAAACAATTTTATTGCACTAGCTTAGATATAATTTGATATATGTTATTTTTACCTACTTTGTGAAACAAATATACTATGAAGTTATGTATTTCACGACCAATATTTAGAAACGGCAACAGCGTAATATGATGCGAAATATCAAATAACAACACACCTCCAAACAACAGAGATAACGTACAGTTGAAGAAGATAGAATGAAAATTTGTTTGCCGAGTTAACAGATACATCCTGTGCGCAGGTTAAAATATCAGCATTTCACCTGTAATCGGAATGGATGTGTCTACTCAACCGATATTCTACGAGTTGAAGAAATTAGATAATTTTTCCCAATAGGATGCAGTATAATTATATTAATGATAATGTTTTGTTACAAACTTATTGATCTTTATAAATTAAAATTCATTTGCGTTTTTATTTTGTTATTGTATTATTGACTATTCATGAAAAATATGTTGAATGGAATTTGTACTATATGATGATTCAAACTAATGAATAATTTTGATAACAGTCAGTTTGTAATCAATGTTTTATCCGTTTATACTATTGAGGAATTTAACGAATTTTTCGGCTCATTTAAAAATGGCCGCCATGAGGTGAACAAATTCTTTTGCCGTTAGCTTCTGTGTGCCAATTTATTTGCTTTATAAAATTATTTCTTCGTTTTTAGACCTTGCTATTTTCAGTTCTATTGGGAAAGGTCTTCTTAAAGAGTTACTACATAGAGAAGTGCGAAATTCTCTCTGGTTTTGTTGGTACGAACAAAGAAATGAGTACAGAAATATTCGTTTCATGAAAAAAGTAGGTAATTACCTCGGTGATTACTATTACTAATGGAGTTAGTAAGTTAGCTAAATTTTATGGTATATTTTATAAGATGTATTTAACTGCAATGTCTATAGTGTTTGGTAATATTATAGACAAGACTTTGAACCTATCTTGCAACAATGTCTATATTGGGAACTGGTGGAAATTGAGCAGGATTCTGACTGAAGCTCTTTTCATCTAACGAAACGTGGTCAGCTTCACCTAAAACTATAAGTTTGTACTTATATCTTACAGCTGTCACTGGTTATCACTTTGCAATCTTGAAAAGTACTAACTTATATTTGATAGATTTAATATCTAAACACTTGAGCACCACAGTTAAAACTAATGCTCAAAAATCTTTTGCAATTTAAGCACAAACTAGATACAAGGAATATATCGAAATCACTTAACTGCTGGATAACTGAAAGGCGTCGCTGAAGAGGATTAGAATATAGACACACATTGTAATTATGGAAAAAAATAGATTCATACTTCATTTCTGAGACAGAACTATACCTTGTTTGTAAACTAGGAAGACCATTTTAGGAAACCTGTATCACACTACTAGAAATCACTAAAAAAATTATTAGATTGGAAGCGATGACATAAAATACTAGATATACTAAAGTATATCCAGTATAGACAAACTAAGTAATAATTTACCTAATAGATAAACGGTAAAATTGTAAAATTAAATCTACAAAGAATTTCAAGGTCGGTAACTACGTTTATAAAAGAATTTTAGGTACATAAAGTTTTGAATTTGTTGGTGAAACAAATTTTAAAACGATGATAAGATCTCAGTTGTTTCTGTAAATTAAAAATGAAGAAACCACAATAGACGAAAATTTTCGATAACTTATCCACCTTTTTTACAATTTTAAACTCAATGGCATCCTCGATTGTCTCCGGTTCATTATTTGAGACTTGGTTATACAAATTCAGAACGTTTTGCGTCTCTGTAGACGATACAGAAACAGAGCTTCTTTTTTCTGGGAACCGAATAATGTCTGCTAGTACTTGGAATATTATCTGAGTCCATTTTCAAATTAATACTGACAAGAACTTCTTCTAAATTTTGATAAAACAATAACAAGAACTCAAAAAGAAAAAATTAGCACTGCTGCTGTCGCTTAAAATAACATCTAGTCGGCTACTAGTCACTTTCGTTTGGATATTGAAGGGTCTCTGAATACCAAATTCCAAGATTCCAAGCTATGACTAATAACTAGATTGGGGGAAGTGAGTGAGTTTTGAAATTCCGTTTCTCACGGTTTACGTATAGAAAATAACACTAATTTGTCGAAATATTTCCATATAAAAGGAAGATTATGAATATTTATTTAAAATATAAAGGATGCTTATATGTATATTATGGAAATAAAGTAGGCTTCTTTAAAAATTTTCATTAACGGCAAAAGATAAAACAATCATTGAATTTTTTGGTTTGAACTAAACATCGATGTGAAATATTACAGGCAAATACGAAAACAAATAGAAAACGAATGTATTTAGATGATCGTGGTTAAATATAGGACAAACAAATCAGTTCAACATTCTAGATATGATTTTTAAGAATGTTCATCAAAAGGTTTAAAGATTCCAATTAGGAAAGATCACTATTTAATAATGTTAAATAATATGTTGAAAAAAGTGTTGGTTAAGTAATATACATACATCAGCATATAAAAAAACGTTGTTGATGAAATAACTAAGGAAGTTGGAACGAATGACAAATCGTGTTTAATCAATAAATCATCAATAATATTGTATTTGAATATAATACGTGCAGTTACTTGCAACTTCCGTGTCGTTTTTTTTGTACACCCATACCTACAACAAATATTAAAATCCCTGTATGATTCCTTATACGAGGGTTATCTAAAAAGTTCCCGACCACCACTCAGCATTTAAGAATGTATGTTGAGAAATAACTTTTCGCATTTGTTGATAGATTCTCACACAAATTTCAACAATTTTGGACTCTTAACTCCTGTTGAACAATATAAAATGGAAAAAAGAGAGGAGCTGGACGCTGTATAGGTAGACTGTATATCATCATTTACAACCGTGAAATTTAGGGTAATTGAATTCAAACATGCCTGACGATGAGTATTTGGGACGGTAAAAGACTTCGACAACCAGCGATATCTTGAAAAATGTTCCTCAAGTACTAGACAACCTTCGGATTAAGGTTCGAGATAGAAAAGGTTATCGGCGTATCAAAAAAGCGCATTTGCTTTATACCAAAGAATTATGCATGTGTTTACTCATTTTGGATCGAAAACACATTCGCTTGACCATTTCCCAGACCCCATTGACGCGGTCTAAATTAAATGGATTGAATTTTTTGCACTGATAACTACAGATGGAACTTGAATCTACCACTTCACTCCAGTAACGAATAAACAGCCAAGACAGTGAGCTGCGAAGGTAGAACTTGCTCCTAAAAAGGTACGGGTGGTTTTATTGCTAGGAAAAGGGGTGGTAACCGTTTTTTTTGGGACAATCATGAAATTGTATTCAAAAAGGTGAACAGGAGAGTACTACGCATGATTGCTTGCTAAATGGGAGAAATTACAAAACACAGACCATATTTGAAGAAAAAGAAAGTTATTTTCCTTCAGGACAACGCACCTTCTCATACTTCGGTGGTTACCATGGTGAAAATTCACGAATTACACTTCGAGTTTGTTGATCACCCATCACATTCACCAAATCTGGCCCCACTCACATCTCCTGTTTCCTAACTTTAAAGTTTTACTTGCAAGAGAGAGATTTTCATTAAACGTGGAAATTATATCATAAGTAAACGAGGAAACAGACGGTATCTATTATTTAAAGTGGTTATTACATAGCTGAATCAAGTGTATATACTTAAGAGGAAATTATGTTGGAAAATAAAAATTATTATGTCTCGTTTCTTTGTTAGGTCGGAAACTTTTCATACAACACTCGTAGACTGCTGAAACGATAAGAGAGTACATTTTACTTCTAGTTTATAGAGAAATCGACAGTTTAGGTATTGAAAAATCTTACGATTTCGGAGTTAATCCGATCATGATATGAATGAACCTTTAAACTGTTCTAACTTGACATTTTACGGGATCATTTGGAAACAGCGTAATTCGAGCACAAAAATAGTTAAATCAGTTTATGAATCGGGTCGTGACGATGCCAGAATCGTCATTTGGAAACAAACCTTAAAGTATTTACACCATTAAGCCGAATGGACACAAATTAACTCAAAACAGCTTATTTCTAACGCACAAATCACTTACCAGTTCGCAGTACCTTTGTATGTGAATGGGTAACTATAGACCTCCTAGACCTCCCCCTGTTTATTCAATGGTTGAAGGTTATTTTGTTCTCAGACTGATCACGACAACATAATTTTTGTCACTTCAACAGATTAGTATTTCGTTCTAGTAAAATTACTGACTTCATTCTAGTTATTTTTTATTTTTGTTTCTTGGAACTATATTTGTTATTTTTTATGTAAAAAGCAAGCACAAGCGAGTGATTCCTATTACATGAAGTAGTTCGAGTGGTGCCTGCCGTCTAGAGATATTCTTGTATTGACGTTCTGGGCGTCTGCAAGCGATCTCGGTATTCATGAGACCCGTCTGTCGAGTAGGTCCAACAAATAATGTTCTAAGTGGGATTACGTTGGACAACTCGTAAGAGCATCTGACGTGGTAAAACAGAGTCAGGTTATCGATCTTCCTTCTATGCTTTATACCAGAGATCGGGAAACTACGTCCCGCAAAGCGTTGAAATCCGGTCCGCGACCATCAAACAATATGTGCGAGCGTGGACAGGGGATATGAGCGAAAACCGAAAATGAAGCTCGAGTAGGTGCGTCTGTCGTCGAACGCGCTACTCATTTGAAGCAACACCAGCAAATTGGAATTTTATAAGTCTTTATCTAGGACACAGTACCCAAATATAGTTGCCCATGCCCAGAAAATACTGGCTACGTTTGGTACAAGCTATTTGTGCTAACAAACGTTTTCAATAATGAAACTAAGTAAAAATTGTCTTCGTAATAGGCTTTCAGATGACCTTCTTTTTCCATTGTTAACAATTCAGCATCTCAAATGGAACCGGCTTATGATGAAGTCATGCAGAAACAAAAACTGTTCCACATGTCACAAAGAGCAACCTTTTACTTCGCAGCTAACGCGAAGAAAAAAGTTTCCCCATCCCTGATCTATACTGTCCAAGTTTCTGGTGAATTTTGGACCGCCTATAACTCCAATTGTTCTCTTCTGTGATGATTGGAGCATCGTCGGAGTATGCTTGGGAACCGAGCTCCAAATGTGCGACCAATATTCCAAAGATGGACGAATATGATCGTACATTTGCAAACACTGGATTGTTTGGTTCGACGTAAGGTAATTTATTGTTTTTATGGTTAAACTGGAAAAGGGGGAATGTAGAATAGCTCCTAGCACTTTGTTAAAATGAGGAAATGAATATGTTGTTCTAATATATATTATTTATTAAGAAAATGCGGACTATTGTTAAATTTTGGGTCAGTCAGGTTTCGGTCACAATTAAGTCTCCTGTGTGTGCAGAGCCATATCACTAATAAGTTGGGAACTTCAGTCACTCTTGAGTTTAATTTTTTTCCGGTTACTTCGTGTGTATTGGTAGTTAACGTATCAATATCTGTATTTCACACTTCATCCTTTGGAGAAAACTATTTTTTTTAGATTTCCTTGAATAATTAGGGCTGCTACGCCAATTATAACTAATTATAACATGAGGACAACCTTATACACATTAATTCTATCGTGAATATAACCTGATTCCATATCTAAATTCACGAATTTTTTGTACTTAAAATGAATAATTTTAACGTGTAAAGGTATTTCAGGGGAAATAAATAAATAAAATTTGCCACATTTTAAATTAAATGCTACTTTAATTACATACTATAGGTTATATACTTAAATTTTACAAATTTTCAAAATCAATAATCATTTATTATTTGAAAGATATGGATAAAAATTCTACATTTCGATATTTTTTGAATGTTTTCTATAAATTACTTGTTCGAAAAACCAATAGAACGACCAAGAATCTTATAATTTTTTGCCATTGAAATACGGCGAATTTATTTCACCCCAGTACATATTTTACTGTTTAAAAATGATGAGAAGTCTTGGAAATGATAATTATTATCACAACTCTCAAAAGAGCAGTCCATAAACTACGACACCAACACTTTTTAAGTACGAGGGCTGTTCAGAAAGTAAGAAACGTTTTTATCTAATGCCGGCTATTTATGTTCGTTATCAACTGTCATATATCAATTAGTTATATTTAGCCACCTGCCTCATAATATTCACTTCATTAAAGACACCCAGCAAATTTACAATTTCAAAATATCTAAGTTACTGTATTACAAATCGTTTTAACACTGAACCCATCTATCGTAAAAGTACTCAAGCAGTGCACACAATATGATATGAATATTTAGTAATGTGTAAGCATGCAGCTCAAGCAAAGTATCTTTATCAAACACCTAGGAGTAACAACAGTTAAGGTAGAAAGTACTAGTGGTACACATTAGATCCAAAGGCATCTTGCACTTCTTCAATTCAAAGATTTCTTCATCGTCATCGAAAAGTGCGACTCTTCTGGATTTTATTCAAACTTTTTGAGAACAAAACACTATTCAATTCTAGATCTGTTCAGTTTTCTACAAAGTGCATTGGAAAAAACTAACCTCACACATTTCAGTGTCGATTTACCTCAACTTTCCCCATTTTAGTGGCAAAAAACTTTGAAAGCAGCTATGGAAGTACACGGGGAATTTAGTTACAAAATGTATGAGTGTTTTGCAAAACCCTGTAACCTATTGGAGTATAGTGAGCGGTCGAAAAAATAAAAATAACAAAGTTATTAATGGAAATAAATTCAAGAACAAATTTTCTTTAGAACATTTTACAACAACATTACATCAGAGTATTTTTATAGTCGAGCTTTTATTTTAAATGTTTTTAATTCAACAATCTATTAGAATTTTCCAGAAATCTGAGATTTACATTATTCTAAAATCATACACGCTAGTTGCATAGGTGAACCTCTCCGGTGAACCGTAACGTGTATGGCAACCTTAAGTACTCGTAAATTTTCTCTTATCCTTGCATCATTTTTATTAAAGTCATTGATATTCTAGATATTTAATTTCACAATAAAAATGTTTAACAAATATTATGCGTGATAAATAATTATCCTGATATGGCTTAGAAAAGTGCCACCTCTTTTTCACCGCCACCTCTTTTTCAGCATGGCGGCCGGAGGACAAAGAATTTAACAAACGTGGATTTAACTTAACTATAATTGACTCCTCTGCTTTTTTCGCCTTTCCCAAATTGAATATAAATAAATTAAAGGACTATTTCAATATATTTAATTTAGTTATAGAGATTAATCATTTTTTTAATTCTAAAAACAATTATTCAAGAAATAGCAGAAAGTTTAGCTGTTAATTGTTTTCAAAACTACGTATCTATTATGTTCTAACCTATTTGCATATATTGAATCGAAATCCCGACGATTTATAAATTTTATAGACGTCATTTAGACAAAATGGGATTATATAGATGTTCCCACAGATTTTAAACCTTAAATTTAACATATAAAAGAAATCTATAATTATATGTAACATGGTGGTAACGCGCAACTAGCCGTTGCACTTCGTGCAGGAACCGCCTCGTCGTTCAGAGCGCCATCTGTTGCCTGTTTTTGTTTACGCCTCTTTAATTCGACGTTTGCTTCTTGAATGGCTTCCCAAAGTTTAGCTTCGGACATAATTTGTCGCGAGAGGTCTTCGACTGCAGGCTCCGCGCTTAATTCTAGAAGACTGTTGATCGATTCGTCCATCTCTTCGCCTTGAGAGGTCAGAGCTGGTAAATTTGAACGTTTACGTCCGCAACCTGTAATACATCAATTTTTATTCAGACACTAGAAATCACAGAACATATCACACTTAGGATGTGTTCTGTGCTAGAAATATCATCGATAATTTTTAGAAATTGATTACAAATGAAGTTCCTGTATGATTGTAATTAAATAAAATTATAAAACTAGAAAATATTGACTACTTCATTCTAGATTTAAACTAACCTGTGAAAGCATTACAAAACGGTCGTTTGTTAGGTTCAATAAATACCCTTTCTCTTGTAAGGTAAGGATAATCTCCCTGAAATAAATAAAAAATTGTTTATTCAATAATTACGAACGCCGGATGTTTGATTCTACTTTTATAAATTACATTCAAAACGTAATAGCCTACATGCTTGTAAGAGAATTTGTTTTTGAAAAGAGATTTCACAGTTTTTATTTTAGTATTTTGTATTGGGAGATATAATTTAAATGCTAACCTAATTCTTTTATTAGGAGATTATTCCACTTATTGGAAAAACTGTCAAATTTTAAAAAACGCTCTTACTCATTTACTTTGATTCGTCATTTTCTGCCATTGTTTTCGTTTTTGTGATTTTCTCGATTTGTGTAAACAGATGTTTTTATTATTTTTAGTGATTAATAATTATTAATATCGTCGATCACTCCTGTCTTGTTCCCACTTATTACGATACAACCGAAGGTATTAGTAAATTATTTCGTATTTGAAGCTTGGTTTATGCAGTCAAAATTAAAAATTATCATTCAATTAACAAATTAAATTACTAGTTGAAAGACACTGCTTTGGTACTTGTAATTCAAGCAGAAAATTAACAATAAATTAAAATTAAAGAGTTGGCCTACTTTCAACTTCTTAGTTTAATTCCGTATTTTTGTGAGGTTATGAATACCAAATACGTTAGATCAGTCTCTATTGGTGGTATTGTTTTGTTTACAACTTGGTTTTTATTATGTAAATATTTTTCGCGTTATTACACCGATTTCTGCTGTGGTGTTTTATTTTTATAATTGACATAAAAAAAAAATAGTAAAAAGCAAAGTTTGAAAGTCAGCAATGTCATTTAAACGATGGAGCACTCGTAGACAGTGTCAGTGTCAAGAAATTTGAAACGATTTACCTAATGCGAACAAAGTCATCTTTAGAGAATAGTAGTAAGCAAATTTGCATAAAATAATCCTGTACCCATTTTCTATTCCAAGCCTTTCTTCTATAAATCTCCCTTTACCATTCAATACGGCAAAGAACATAGCAAAAAACTAAGTATTAATTGATATTGAATGGAATGTACTAACTTCCACTCGTTCAGATTTCCATCATCCGAAGATCTGAATGCTCTCAACACTCAGCTATCTTTTCTGCAAATTATTTTAACTTGAGACAGTCATTTAATATACCGAACATTTAGTTTTATTGATGCTTTAGAAGGGCTACATCAGTTTAGAGACTGTATATCTTAAGGGAAAGAAATTTTAGTCCGCTACGACCGACTAGATGTTTATTATTAACATCTATAAATCAGTATACTGTTTTTTATTGGACGTTAACGTCCTTGTATTAAGTAAATTAAAAATCGTATATTACGACAAGCACACAACTTCTAAAGAGCTAGAAGAATATGCTACCCTCTTTTGACTTCGTACATCACTACTACAACACGTAATAGTTTGGTGGTAAAGACCTTGAAATGAAAGAAATGTTTTTTCTCTTTTTGTCTCGATGGTGTCCTACGTTTTTGTAATAAATGGTATGGAGTGCAATAAATATGCCATGGCAGCAAGAAATGTACGTGAAATTGAAAGGAATGACACAGTTAGGGCTGGTTATAATATTAACCTGCAGATAAAGTTCCAGTTGCGCTTTTCTTCTACAGATAAGGAATGTTGGCAATAGTGATAAATGTTGAATACACTGTTTACACCACCACTACACCACCACCACACCAACACTCACAAGTACACTGTCTGAGGCGCGTTTCGATTACCAAGCTATCGTCTTCAGAGACTGAAGGTAAAAATATAATCTAATTACTCAACTTACCTGTTTTATACTAAATATTTCCACCAATAAACTTCCTTCCGCGAGGATAAAATACCAAATTTGGAAAAGAAATATGAAATTAGTTGTGGTGATTGTGGCGGAAAGTATATTGGGCAGACTAAGAGATGCGTTATTGTTCGGTTTAAAGAGCACATAGCTCATTTGAAATATGGATAATTTTGAGAAATGGGATGAGCATGCTTTGCATACTAGATTCAATCAACTTTTTTATTTTCTATCATATTTTTCTGCTTGTTAGCAAGTCTGGACAGTAAATTTTTCTCTTCGAGAGTAAAATTGCTACTTCGCTTCTTAGTGTTAGTATTTTTTCCATTTTTTTAAGATAAATTTCGATCACAAGAAACCAGTAAAAATTGTCAAAGGTTAAACAAACCGGAAACCAATTCTCAAATTGCTGTTCTATTGGCTATATAAACCGAATTATAATGAGCGATCCTTACAACGTTGATTTAATCGTTTTAGTGCCAATTTTACAACATAGGGTAAAACTGGAGATTGAACTAAAGTTTAAACTACAGTTTGAACTCTAGTTTAAACCAAGAAACAGGTTACAGTTAAACAGATATTTTTTTCTGCTAGTTGTCACAAATATAACAATTTTCCGATATTTGTTTTAAAGTTGAATTGTTTAAGAAAGTTTTATAAACAAAAATGAGCAAACAATAAAAAAATCGTGCAATTTCTATGAAGTAGTGCTTTTGGTTAACAATATTAAGAAATACAATAACGAATAGAAAAAAAATTAACTGGGAAACAACAGGAAAAAATTGGAACTAGTTGGCAAGGGAATTCAATGATGAAAATAACATATCAGGTCATGTTTTCGATAGAACCACATCGAGTTTAAGAAATGTGGGACAATTCGCTTTAGAACGGATAACTTTTCGTTTTTTCGGCACGTCGACAATTTTGATAATTTCATCATTGTTGTCATCATCATCAAATATAAAGTGGAAATCTTCAATCACTTTACCAACGGTAAAGTTTAAACCGAAGATCGTCAGTAAACGCCATCTATCAAACGCGAAAAAAACGGTATTTGTAGTTTAAACCGATGTTTAAACTTCACTTATAAAGTGAGTGGAAATTTGAAGTTTGAATATCGTCAAGACTTTATTGGGGAAGAGGGAAAGTCACAGTTAATGAATAGTGTCTCTATCTGTCAGGAGAGTCCCGGTGGATTCAAAATAAACCCACAGCACCATGCAAAATAGCGATAAACGTAAAATAAAACTATGTACGTATGTTTCTTTCGTATAAAGGTCTAGTACAGGATTAGTACCGGATTAGAACACTATAGTAGACTAGTAGTCATGCTTCAGAATTCACGAATAGTTACTTGCAGCTCTTGAGTCAGTAAACTTATCATCTTGACGGTATCTCAAAATATGACTGGTTTCAGTTTTAGAAATGAATTGATTTAGGTGGTAATTACTTGGAATATAAATAAAATCATAGTATTAAAAAAATCTATGTATCTCCAAATATCTAGCGTCACCCTCGTATCAAAATTAGAGAAAAACTTACCTTTCTGGGAAGAAAAATGGATTCCGTTTCTGAGAATAAAATACCAGCCAATAGATGACAAAATACAATAAGATATCTTGGAGAAAATATTGTCATAATTTCTGAAAAAAAAACAAAATGTAGATTTTTAATTTGAAAGAGGAAAATCGTGAAGAACAAATAGAAAAATGTTTTGATATTTCCTTACGTTATGAAACACAAATTACATATAGTAATCAATCGACTAGCTCATCTTCAACATAGTTTTGGCTAAAACTAGTTCATCATTTTCCTAAACCCGGATAAGTTCATTTCTTTGTGTGTACTTTTCAAAATAGTTGAATAAAGTTAGAGAATTATAAAATTGGATTCATGTAATTTTGAAATTATTAAAAAAGTGATAATAAACATCTTTTCCTATACAAATGATGCGTTGAAGTTTCAAACGAAATGATCATTTTTTTTCATTAAATTTTATTGATTAAGCTGCTGGTACATCACTCCGCGAAAAACCACTTAATCTTCTTTCCAGGTCAGGGTGTATGCTCGCACAAATATTTAAATAAAGATAATTAGAAAGTTCAATGGTTTCCACTTCAAAATTCATATGCATATACTTTTCTTGACTTTCCGGCAATAAATTTATTGAGGCAACTTCAGCAGCTTTCTGGTGGGGTTAAATAAATGTCACTTTCATTTTCCATATCCATTTTATGTTGATTTACGTTATTATACATAAAATATTAAAACACTGAAAAACTAAACTTCAAAGGTACAAAGGTACTTCAATTCATAAATAGTTTCAAAAGCCATCATGCGTCAAAAAATACCACATTCAAAGTCGCTGATAGGCAATGTTAATGCTCCGTGCCTTCAAACTGCAAGTCACGGGTTCGAATCTGATCTTGGAAAATTCACTTTTACAATTTCTTTTATATCTGTACAGAACTAAATTGAAAATATTTAGTAGTATTTTATATGACTGCCGTGATTAATAAGTATTATTAAGGTCGAGCAAGCATAATACTAATTTTTCAACAGTCGTAGAAAAATATGTTTAAGTTGTTCAGGATATTTTTGAAAATATTGCGGAGTAGCGAAGTATAATAAAGACATCAGGAAAGAAATAAAGTAGGTAAGTAAAATCTGGAATTAGCTATTCAACACGTGGGACTAATTATTATAATGTAAGTGAGAATTCTGCCAAATAAAAATTTAGGAAAACGAGTTCTAAATGGAAATTAGCGAGGATATTCATACTTCATTTCTTCGGATCGTAAATTATCAAGAATGACCCAAGAATTAGGTCAAGAATGACTTAATTCCACTACCACGTTTTAAATTGTATGATATCTGTTAACGTTTTAATACTTTTTGTAATATCTTAGTTACCTTCACATTGCCTACAATCAACAAACAAAGTATTTTGATTCGGCGGTTCTTTCACAAAATTTTCCCCCGTTTTCTCTCAAAATAAAATTCTAGATCCGCCACTGCGTATGACGTAGAATTTGATAATAAAAAACATTGCAATAAAACCAAATTTTATTTCTTTAGAGAATAGTAAATATTGTGTTGTATCCTTTCATAATCCTTTCCGTCACGATTCCAATTCCTGTCCATATTTTTCAATCTTTAGTGCACTTTAAAAACTTTATAAAGTGTTGCAGGAAGACCACAAAAAGCCGGAATTTTAATCGCCTTTTTGTAATAATATTTTTTAGAAATTCAAATTAGTGCTTTTTATAAATAATGCGTTAAATGAATTCGTCCCTGTTCACGGTATGACCACCCAGTGACACACGACAACGAAACCCTCTCTATACCCGCCGGTTCTGGAATGCGAAGCTGCCTATGTCGAAGGAAGGGGAGCCACTTAGTTCGCTATCTACAGTGACATTGCCCCGCGCCCCCCTACAACGATCTAATCGTTTTATAGGCTTTGATTGTGTTTGGGTTTACTCTTGTTTAAATTCGAGGAGGGGTGGATTCTATAATATGTAATACTTGAAAATCGTTCAACTAAAAGTATTGTCCTTGTAGAAATTAAATTCTTTGATAGCTACCATCAGGTCGGAATAAAATTTGGTTAAAATGACGAAATTCTACATTTATTAGTCACATTAGTTACTACAATTAAGTAAACTATGAGAATATTTCAATTGTATATTTCCTATCTTAACCTAACCTAAGTTAGCCTAACTTTTATCGTTAATAAGACGGTCATTCAGTACAATTTTCGTTTATATCGTTTGTAGTCGCAGTTTTTGGCCGTCCCGAACACTCGACCTCAGTAAAGCTGATATGACCACGTTTGAGTTGTCTAAAACTTTACGGTTGTAAATAATAGTACCAAGTCTCCTCCAAGAGTTTGATGATTATAGTATGAGCCATTCAAGAGTGTTTTAGTCGGCATAAAATGTTCAAAGATATTCACGAAGACCGCCGGTTAACGGTTCAAATTATACAAGACGCACTAAATTTCATAAGCAAAACACTCGAGTAGATTTTACTATAAGAAAGCTCTGTGTAGAAATGGTTCCGAGAAAAAACAACAATGATAGAAGCTTTCAAAATATGCATAATAATATTTTTAAGGGATACTAAACTGCATAAAATAATTATCAATTCAAAAGTGAATATATTGATATTGAATTATATTGATAAAAATGAAAGTTTTTTGTTAGAAATTGGATGGTATGAATTTTTTAGAGATCCATAACTTAAATAAAGATTCTACAGCTTATATTTCACCTAAAATCTTCACAATTTATAAGGTTCAAAAGTTACTTATGAAGTTATTTTGTAACTTTTATAGAACCCGCCGATTTGAAGAACCGAAGAGAAAGTTCAGATTTATTTGCTACTAACCAAAAAAAATGTGTTACAAGCTGACAGTTCTTCAATCTTATGTTCAGAATTAAATGTTAGGTTAGATATTAAGCTATATAATTTGAAATATCACTGTAAACGGAAGATTAGCTAGCCTCTAAAGGCCTCTTGACATGATGCAATACAACGTGCAATGCAATGCAAGACGCAATATTTCTTGATAAAAAGTATGCAAGGTCTTGACATTATCGGTTTTAAGCCATTTGTATTGCGTGCAAGTTGCAATCGGGTTACTATTGTCTCAACAAATCAACTGAATTTCGTAGCTTTGTTATTTTCATTGTTAAACTAAGTACAACATATTAGATAAAATTTGAGGTTAGAAATTTGTTTACTTTTACTGTGACTTGCATGCAATTTCTTGCACGTTGTATTGCATTATGTCAAGCAGCGTTAATAAAAATCTTCGGGGAAAGAGGATGTTGGATAATTATCGGTTTTACGCCATTTTTATTGCGTGCAAGTTGCAATCTGGTTACTATTGGCTCAACAAAACAACTGAATTTCGTAAAACTTAGCTTTGTTATTTTCATTGTTAAACTAGGTACAACATATTAGATAAAATTTGAGGTTAGAAATTTGTTTACTTTTACTGTGACTTGCATGCAATTTCTTGCACGTTGTATTGCATTATGTCAAGCAGCGTTAATAAAAATCTTCGGGGAAAGAGGATTTTGGATAATTATCGGTTTTAAGCCTTTTTTATTGCGTGCAAGTTGCAATCTGGTTACTATTGGCTCAACAAAACAACTGAATTTCGTAAAACTTAGCTTTGTTATTTTCATTGTTAAACTAGGTACAACATATTAGATAAAATTTGAGGTTAGAAATTTGTTTACTTTTATTGTGACTTGCATGCAATTTCTTGCACGTTGTATTGCATTATGTCAAGCAGCGTTAATAAAAATCTTTGGGGAAAGAGGATGTTGTTGGATAATTATCGGTTTTAAGCCATTTTCATGGCGTGTCAGTTGCAATCTGGTTACTATTGGCTCAACAAAACAACTGAATTTCGTAAAACTAAGCTTTGTTATTTTCATTGTTAAACTAGGTACAACATATTAGATAAAATTTGAGGTTAGAAATTTGTTTACTTTTACTGTGACTTGCATGCAATTTCTTGTACGTTGTATTGCATTATGTCAAGCAGCGTTAATAAAAATCTTTGGGGAAAGAGGATGTTGTTGGATAATTATCGGTTTTAAGCCATTTTCATGGCGTGTCAGTTGCAATCTGGTTATTATTGGCTCAACAAAACAACTGAATTTCGTAAAACTTAGCTTTGTTATTTTCATTGTTAAACTAGGTACAACATATTAGATAAAATTTGAGGTTAGAAATTTGTTTACTTTTACTGTGACTTGCATGCAATTTCTTGCACGTTGTATTGCATTATGTCAAGCAGCGTTAATAAAAATCTTTGGGGAAAGAGGATGTTGTTGGATAATTATCGGTTTTAAGCCATTTTCATGGCGTGTCAGTTGCAATCTGGTTATTATTGGCTCAACAAAACAACTGAATTTCGTAAAACTTAGCTTTGTTATTTTCATTGTTAAACTAGGTACAACATATTAGATAAAATTTGAGGTTAGAAATTTGTTTACTTTTACTGTGACTTGCATGCAATTTCTTGCACGTTGTATTGCATTATGTCAAGCAGCGTTAATAAAAATCTTCGGGGAAAGAGGATGTTGGATAATTATCGGTTTTAAGCCATTTTTATTGCGTGCAAGTTGCAATCTGGTTACTATTGGCCCAACAAAACAACTGAATTTCGTAAAACTTAGCTTTGTTATTTTCATTGTTAAACTAGGTACAACATATTAGATAAAATTTGAGGTTAGAAATTTGTTTACTTTTACTGTGACTTGCATGCAATTTCTTGCACGTTGTATTGCATTATGTCAAGCAGCGTTAATAAAAATCTTTTGGGAAAGAGGAAAGAGATGTGGATAATAATTTGGTCATTTTAATGTTTGAAAATAAAAATGCTAATTTAAGATATTATTTGCTGGTTGATTTTTTGTTTAAACAATATTACTTACATTGAAAAATCGATAAATATATGGTAACCGTGGCATCTAAAGAAAAAAATGATTCAATTTGGAGAGAAAAGAAAAAAGATGAAACTACAAACCAGATGAATCATAAAAATGAAAATATGTTAATAAAAGATATGGAAGTGTATCAGAATATTTATATATAATTGTTGGAAGAAGAAGAGGAATATTAAACAATAAATTTAGCACAATTTAAAATGGAAAGCACCTGGAGATGATGACATGACTAAATTGACCGAAACCATGAAGAAAATGTCATATTTTGAACCAATGAGTGTAGGAGTAGGAGTTATAATATTTTGCGTTACATAATTTAAAATTTTGTTGAAAACTTAAGATAAGTAAACTTTAGCTAAAAATCTTTATCTCTTTATAGTGGTAAAGGACGCAATGATCATATAAAAAAAATTAAGTTACAAAAACTGTTTAATAAGTAACGAATACCTATAAAATTTTACAAATTGTTAGATAATTAGAAAGATATTTAGCGATAAAATTTTCGAATTTGCCTTATCCAAACTTTAGATACTTTCAAGGATAAAAAATCAGCTTACCAAATCAACTCTAAATTGCTTCTGTTCGAAACGTAACGAATAACTAAACAGTGTCGATGGTTTTAATTAGCTCTTTATATAGAAATCAGTGGGTAAGTATTGTTATCCCGTTTTTTTTTCATTCCCGAGCCTTGATCTGCGCAATAGAACCATTCAATAGTCCGGATGTTGAATATTTTAGATATGACAGCATAAATTTTGATTTTTTGGAAATATTTTATTTATGTTTGAAGTAATAACCACTTAAACTCTACATCAATTTCTTTTTATAACGGGTGCTTCCACAACTCAAAAGCTTGAAGCCAGTCACCTTTTAGAATCTTCTCAAAAAATTGTGGGATTGAAACGTTCCAAAAAATCTGAGCTCGAATCAAAATGTTTATGAAATGAAAAAATGAATTAATTGCCCAATAATATTTCAAGATCTGTTTCAATGTTATTGAATTGGCAAGAAGTCTTTGATCTGTTTGATATTACAGTCATCAGATTTTGTCAGTAAACCATGTTGTACCTGTGGATAAGTACCTAACCTCACCACTTCAGTTTTCTAACCAATGTTGAAGATTAATGTGCTTAATTTTTATGCCGTGACGGTTCGTGTAGATTAGTTTCAAAATAATGGTTCTAATGAATTAAAAAAGTAATTACGCGATGAAATTGTTGTTTAGCATTTGGTCAAGTAGCGAATGATATAAGAAAAAGCAAATGCTACACCTCAACATGAATCAAACTTTTTAAGCAAACGCTGCGATTCCTACTTCTCTTCAGCAATTCCTTATACTTCTTAAGAAAACGTTTTTGCTAATAGCAATTTCTAAAATTATTAGCAATTGCTTTAAGAACAAGCCAATAATTCCAGTTTTTATTCATTGTCTCTCAAGCATTTACTTTGATTTTATAAAAAAAAGTAATTGCTAGATTTTTATTAATTAGGATTAGTGCTGCGCGGAGCTCAATCAACTCACGAAAAAATTATGAACTTAGAAAAGGTGAGTCGACTTAAAAACAAATTAATAGTGAGCTTAAGCGCTTCTAGGCCACCAATATTTTTTAAGTGAGTAAAACGGATGGTTTTGAGAGCTATCTCAAAAACAGGAGCATCTTCCGCACAGATTGTGAGGTGATTTATTCTAGGTTGTGATGCAAGCTTAGTTAGGAATCACAAAGCTTGAAATATTGCAAGGTAATGCAAACACCGCGGTTTAAAAAACACCATTTGCATCGACAACTGAATATCGCTAAAAAATCAGGTCAAAAATGGTCATTTTAGCAGTAGAAAAAATTGGAAATTGATGGTCTTTATCACTGGCGTGATTTTAGGAAAAAATAGTCAAAAAGGTCGTATTGGGGTGTCGGCTGCTTTTAATGAAAAGGGGAAAACTCAAATTACGGAAAAATTACAGTTATGTATCAAAATATTCTAATGAGTTCCTATTACTGTTTATTACATTGACGGAATTTGTGTATGTATATGTTGCTGTGAATGTCCGAAATGCAGTATCTGTTAATGCCTGTCATTCACCGGTGACTGTTATCATAGTCCACGACGACTCGGTCAATTATGACCGAAATTATGATGCCTGCCTGATTGATATAGAGAAATAATGATGTGTGGAAACAGAAGTTCTGCATATACTAGCTAGAACTAGAAATACCGAGGAGAAACATGGTATCCGTTCCTTTTTGTCTTATAAGTACCATTAAAACTTGCATCGTAATGTGTTGAAGTTCTTTTGTTGTTTTAATTTTTTTATTACCTATGTTCATAACGAGATAATAAAATAAAATGCCAAATATCGAAATTAGTTCCTAATAAATAATTCATACCTTTATCTATATTACTTTCTTAACCCAAACTTGTTAACTCAATTTATCCCGTAGTCCTCGTGCACACAATTGGTTCGTACCTTTGCAAGAAGCATGCACCAGTTCGAAATTTCTCAAATGGGGTATTGTATAATAAATAAATAAAGGACTGTTAGTAGATTTGAACTTTGCCTCATTTAAGTTACTATTTAAGATGAAGAATGATCGGCCTAAAATGCCCTTAGTGTGACTTAGAAAATACTTAATCGGGAAAATGTTGTCAAGTACAGGCATGATTTGATGACTTGTGGTTAGTTTTTATGGCATTTCAGGGACGGTGGCATAATACACTTTCGATTCCGAGTACAACCAATAAAGTAGGAGTAGCTAATATAATAAATATAGAGAACGTTGGCTAGAAGTGTAGTTATTAAAATTTGTTGGCGTCATTCACTTAATTTTTATAGGCATTACGACATGCGAAAAACTATGTAGTAATTTCCTGTCGGAGAAGAAGGGGTCTTTCCGATAAAAATATCCCATCAATATACCAATCGACAGCTATCCCATACTCCCAAAAGGAAAAGAAAATAATTTCTCAATTTCTTATTTCAATACGGATTGGTTCAGCTTCATTTTCAAATGATTGTTCAAATCCTACTATGGTTATATCGCTTAAAGTCATTACTAAGTTTTCCTGGACTGGACCAAACCATCTGGACGTTACGGGGGTAGATAATGAAGTTTATCAGTCGTTTATCTAGTCGATTAGACTAGAAATACCAAAATTATTAAAAAAAATTATTATTTGGAATAAAAATCATTGTTTCCAAATGGTTTTTATTAAATTCATTGTCATGAAATTTTGTGTGCATATCTGAGAATCTGTCAACATCTAAATGTCTACCGGTTAATTTTTTTTTCTTTTTTAGACCAAATGTTTCGTTTTTATTTCTTTATGATACACCTTTCAAAAATATATATAATAACCCTAAATTTTTACCCACCTACGATCAATCCCTATTTTTATTTGTTAATTAAAAACTTTAATTTCTTAGAATGAAAAAAAAAATCTTATTAGTTTTGATTGCTCCCCTTCTCAACTATTTTCCCAACGCGATTTTTATTTTATGCACAAAAGGGCCGCTGGGCAATCGAATATAATAATTGTAGTACTATAAATTCTTATTCAAAGTTGTACTATGTAGAGTCAGCAAAGACGCAAAGGGATCAATTTGAGTCAAATCTAGAGTCATGCAAGATTAAGAGCTTGAAGATCAGGCGGACAATGCAGATGTGCGTGTGGACATAGGGCAATTATGTGAAACACAATCGAAAGAGGCAAAAGATGAAATCAACAAGACAATTAGAACGAAGAGAAACGCGCAGATTTATAGTCAACAACATAGTCATAGACTTATGTATTCTATGCATTAATTCAATTTGGAAGTGAAAATTCAAATCGATTCCTGCCACTTTCAAAGATTGACCTTGTGATTTATCGATTGTCATAGCAAAACAGACTCCAATAGGGAATTACATTCTTTAAAATTGAAAAGGGTAGTTTGAAGGTATAAAGAGTATGCGAGGTATAAATACTGATTCCCCTCTGGCATATCCGGTTATAATTATAGCCTCGATTACGTTTTTCTGAAGAAAGTTCACACGTAGTCTCGTACCGTTGCATAGTTTAGGAGGATTGAGATTTCGTAACAACCTTTAGAAAAAGTCTATGTGCTGGGAAACCTGGAGGATTGAGCGTGTTTAGGAACTCTGATGGGTATTGCACAGAATTATCAACTTGTAACACAGAATCTATAGATCGAAACTACATGCATTCTCCAATAAAAGAATTTAACCCCTTTTAAAGAAATCAAAAAGGGATAAATTAGTTTTTAGATATTCACACGGGACGCATTTCTAAAAAAGAGTTGCTTTGATATCTCAATTGCTAAATATATGGTTCCTTAATAAAAATTTTTGTTCCACTCTTTGAACCCTTTCCAAATCGAATTTTGAAAATCGCAGAAATTGGTTTTTAGGTATTTGTATGGAGAATGTTTTAGTGCAAAAACGAAGTCGATATCTCAATTATAGTAGTCTGTTTATTGGTTTATCCGGCTGATTTCCTTCAGTTTTTTCGACTTCACGGTATTTATGTCTAGAATTATCAATCAGTATTCAAATTCACTCAATTTATTCCCTCCTTAAGTTATATTCAAACATAACTCTTTTTCCATTCATTTGAGATGTTTCTATAGGTTTCTTCTTTAATATATCGAGTTCTAATTGAGTTAAGTTGTTCGTTTTGGTATAAGAAGACTCAGTAAAATGCTTAAAAGAGCTGAAATAATATTCAGATTTTTTGATTTGAGCACATATATAAATAGTTATTCACTATTCTCAAGCACGAAAAGGTTCTGTCTCTGGATTAATTTGTTCGTTGGTGTACACCGAGCAATACGAAGTGCCTAATCGAAGTATGGTAAAATGCTTTCGAAATTCCTTTCCCACAGGAACAAAGGCAGACTCTTTAATGATAATTATTTCCTGGAAACTAGCTGGTTTCGATCAAAGGGATGGTAAAAACTCAGTCAATTTTATAGAAAATGAGAATTTCTCGCTAAATATACAGGTTCTTGCTCAAATATTTATAAATGGATATAGCTTCATTGTTTTCCAAAATATTCTCCATTAAGATGAATACACATAGGCATGCGTTTGAACCAATTTATTATCGAAACGTTTTTTCCATTCCGATTTGGGTACCTCCAAAAGATTTGATCGCATCAACCGCTCCTTCAGGTATAGAAAAACATTGACCTTGCAATTTATTATTGATCTGCGGAAAAGAAGAAATCACTAAGTGCCATACAATGACTGCACGGTGGATGACCCATCAATTCGATGTTTTGACTGTACAAAAACGTTTTTGTTTGTGTTAGAGCTCGCATTGTCGTGGTGGAGAATGATTCGTCTTCTGCGATTTTTTCGAATACTTCTGCCAAACAAATGCTGTGTACAGCGACATGTCAAGTAATTCCGAAAAAACTATTGTTGGATTTGGCTAGTTTTGAAAGACCCATACAATCGATTACTGTTTAGTTGCGGATACATATGCATAGATCCATGATTCGTCGCCTGTCACGATATAATAAGTTTTTTTGAGCGATTGTCAAATTATGTGGCTTTGAACGTGAACAAATCTTTTTGATAACCAAATTGAACATATACGAGTGGAACCAATGCCTAAGTATGCCTCAATCTCAAGATATGTCACAGACGATTTGCAATATCAGTTTACGCACAGAATCGATGTTTTCTGGTAAAACAGCCCTTCACTACTGCAGCCATGCCGGTATCTTCAAGTTGAATCATATAATATGTTATACGACAGTCAAATTGACGAAAATCTGTTGTAAATAAATAATAAACAATTAAATTAGTTACACAGAAATATGTACCGGGTGTCCCAATAAGAATGGCTCTCGGCCATATCTGGGGAACCGTTTATAGTACAGCTTCAAGAAAAAAAATTTATAACAAAATTGACATCAAGAAAAACCTGGAAATTATTTACAGAGTTGTAGATCCACCGCCAGAGGGCGTAATTAAATACCAAAAATTATAAAAATAATTATTTACAAATTTTGCCTTATTAAGATGCATTTAAACTATGATTATCGTATTCTTCAAGAAATTCAGCGTATATTTGATTTTACAAGTTTCAGTCTATCTCTTCAAATAAAAGGTGGGGGGAAACGGGAACTTTATCATGAAAAAACGCCTGTAAGTTCAGTTCTACTTAATCTATCTATGCAAACTTAGTCTTTTTGAAGAGAGCTCCTTTCTACCAATGTAAGAGTTATAATTTCGAAACATCCTAATGAGTAACGTATACGCTAGAGGGCGCTATTTATCTATTTTTTTAAATCTAGCTCTCCTTGAAAATTGTTAAATAGAAACATGCAGTTTTAATGAAGGAATATAAAAGTAGACCAAATTAGCAACAGAATAGCGAAAACCGAATGTTGATATCTTTTTCGTATTATGAGATATCCTAAGAAATGTATAAATTTTAAGCATTTTCCTTTAAACATGAATTACTCCGGGTTGACTAAACGGATTTTAACATTTTTTGACTCCTCAAAATTGTATTTCCTTGTTCTATTAATAATAGTTCCAATTATTATGTCAATTTTAATTATGCTGTCACCGGGAAACTGCGTTATGGAATTTACACATTTCTTAGGATATCTCGTAGTACAAAAAAGATATCGACATGCGGTTTTCACTATTCTGTTGCTAATTTGGTCTACTTTTATATTCCTTCATTAAAACTGCATGTTTCTATTCAAAATTTTTCAAAAATAGCTATATATAAAAAATAAATAAATAGCGCCCTCTAGCGTATACGTTACTCATTAGGTTGTTTCGAAATTATAACTCTTACATTGGTAGAAAGGAGCTCTCTTCAAAAAAAATAAATTTGCATAGATAGGTAAAGTAGAACTGGACTTACAGGCGTTTTTTCATAATAAAGTTCCCGCTTCCCCCCATCTTTTATTTGAAGAGATAGACTAAAACATGTGGAATCAAATATACGGTGAATTTCTTGAAGAATACGATAATCATAGTTCAAATGCATCTTAATTAGGCAAAATTTGTAAATAATTCATTTTATAGTTTTTGGTATTTAATTACGCCCTCTAGCGGTGGACTTATAACTCTGTAAATAATTTCCAGGTTTTCCTTGACGTCACTTTTGTTATAAATTTTTTTTTCCCGAAGCTGTACTATAAACGGTTCCCGAGATATGGCCGAGAGCCATTCTTATTGGGACACCCGGTACATAGAGATAGCGTTTTTCTCAATTGTTATATGAAGCTAGCAGAACGTATAGTGGAGATTGAGTGAAACAAAAAAATTTTTATAAATTTGTGAAAGATTGTACAGTTTTTTGTTAGAGCCCAATGAATTTTTTATCTAAATAATACTGAATTTTTCTCCTTTACTCGGTTTAAAAAAAATTCAATAATTATTAAAAACAGATTTTTAATTCAAAGTAAACATCTAATTTGATTGGCCTATAAAATCGTTCTATAATATGAGTCACACTCTACATTTATGGGATTCAAATTTATAATAAAATGATTTCCAAAGATGTAAATTTTTAAAAGTATGCCGAGAATAATATGAAGTTTAAAATTATAATGTAATTTTTAATTAACAATTACTCTTTATCCAAATATGCAACTGGAGAAAATGATCATTTCGACAGCTGTTCGTAACATGGAATATCTATCTAGGTAGTAACCCAATTAATGCAGATTTGTTCCCTGCATATAGCCCATTAATTCTGTTTGTGTCCACTTTTGATCATTAGAAAGATTATAATCATTACACACATTGACATTGTTATCTCGTATTTAACATGTTAGTGGTACGTAACTGGATTATATTTAAAGTAACAGTCAAAATTATTTTGTACGTATTAAGAATAGAACAGATAAATTCTGTAACATGAAATAATTCGGTAATTATCTAGATTAGGCTACACACTTCCGATTTCGTTAAAATTTTAGTATGTTGTAAAGAAAATTACGCCGAACAAGAATATATATAAATATAGGGCGCAAAAATCATCCCTTCAGGTACTATTTTGCGTTTAAACATTCAAATTATTGTAACGATTTTTCAGTGATTGTAATATTTAAATTAATCGTTGAAACCTAACCTAACCTAACCTAACCTAACTGTTGTTTTCATGTACGTTTAGTACTGCTAATAAACCAAGAGATGGCGCTTATACGGGGGCTCGAACCAGCTTTCTAAAGTAGGTGGTTGATCTGGCGCTTCGCTGCTCCTAGAAGTAAGGCATGCGCGGGGATAATGACTTAGTTTAATTTTACACTTTATTTAAAAATATATAATACAGGTAAACATTTCTCCGAACAACTTCCTCAATTAAACAATTATCCTTTTAAAATCTCATTAATCTCCTAATAGCATGTAATTAACTTAATCCTCTCCGATATACCTGGTACACGTTTTAGGAAAAACCAATATATATCTATTTCCCTCCACTTTCTCATTGCCCCGTACACCAACTCAGGTGAGATGTTTTGAACGGAGGAAACATCAAAGCGATCAGTTTTCTGAAGAGCTGCTACGCTGTTCCTAGAGTTTCACCACGCGCGACTCAGTTCAGATGGCGGCCCCCGTCCCATTGTTTTTATTTAACGTATGAATTTTTCGTAGTTATTTGAACTTTGATTATTGTGCTACACCTTCGCCATATTCGATCCAAAATCTTAATATTAAAATCTGTATGTTTTAACGACAGTTACGATATAATTGGTCGATTTTTTAAAGTAGCCCATTGTCCACCGTATATAACTTTCGTTTGATGAAATTATTCTCGTTTATTTATAAAATTAACATCACAACAATCATTTTTTAAATTATATTTGGTAGCGCACTAATTAATCTGTTGGAATAAAATCTTTCCAAGCTGATTAAATCAACCTTTAAGTTAATTCCTATATAATTAACTAATTTAGGAAGGACGTAATGAAGGAAGACCATTTCTGTGCTACAGGGGGACAGGGGGCTGACGCATTATTCGGAATTAATTTCAGAGGGCGGATACTACCTACAAACTCCGGTTAGCGCATGTGCTTTAGTTGCAGAGATGATCGTTTTGGGGAGGAGATTGGCCTTGCGGCTTCCGGTGCGAGGTAGACACTCACAACACGAAAATATGCGGGTATTCAAGAGATAATACTATTATGTAACCACATAATCTGTCTTTTTTTGTACCGCGGTTGTCGAGATGCCACAACCTCTTTAATAATTACATTATACGAATGTTTCTGTAGGAACCAGTAGCCAAATCAACATTTACCATTAAGTTTTTCATTAAAAAGTAAAATTATAATCAAAATTAAACAACAAACGCAATAAGAAACAATGAACTTGCATAATTTAGTCTCACATATTCCGTTTACTGGTTATTCAAAGTCAACGGTTAATTTTTCATTGTTAAAGTCGTAGATGAAGTATAGTATTCAACTTGTGGCAACGATCATAAATAACTCGGATGAACTTGTATAAAAGTTTATAATTGAAAAAAAATATTATAAGGGTCTTCTTATTTATATAAATAGTATTTAATGACAAACGGGAGGGATGAATTTAAACTCGCGTTTTTTATGCAAGTATTTTATTTACATACTATTCACTACCACTTTCATGCTTAACTATTCACTAATATTCATATACACACTTAACATCTAATTTATTTAAATAGTTCTTCTATTTTGTTTCGTATTTACTCATAACTATGCCACTATGACTTATGGCTGCTAGAACTTCGCTTTATGTATTGATACATCTTTCTGGAACTTCCGTTTCTCGATATCTCTGGAATATCGTAAATTAATAAATAGGTTATTTAGAAATTGTCTCTATAAAGAAAGTTAAACAGATCTTAGGAAAAAACACGGAAATTCCCCGTTGCACACGCCAAAATTTACCTTTAATAACTTATTAGAACAGGTTCAGCTTCACGGTATATATCAATGGACGAGTTCGTAAGAATATAAACGGATTCAACCAAAGAAAAAACAACAGAATTTGCAAGTTTATGGCAAACGGGAGGGATGAATTTAAACTCGCGTTTTTTTATGCAAGTATTTTATTTACACACTATTCACTACCACTTTCATGCTTAACTATTCACTAATATTCATATACACACTTAACATCTAATTTATTTAAATAGTTCTTCTATTTTGTTTCGTATTTACTCATAACTATGCCACTATGACTTATGGCTGCTAGAACTTCGCTTTATGTATTGATACATCTTTCTGGAACTTCCGTTTCTCGATATCTCTGGAATATCGTAAATTAATAAATAGGTTATTTAGAAATTGTCTCTATAAAGAAAGTTAAACAGATCTTAGGAAAAAACACGGAAATACCCCGTTGCACACGCCAAAATTTACCTTTAATAACTTATTAGAACAGGTTCAGCTTCACGGTATATATCAATGGACGAGTTCGTAAGAATATAAACGGATTCAACCAAAGAAAAAACAACAGAATTTGCAAGTTTATGGCAAACGGGAGGGATGAATTTAAACTCGCGTTTTTTTATGCAAGTATTTTATTTACATACTATTCACTACCACTAGCATGCTTAACTATTCACTAATATTTATATACACACTTAACATCTAATTTATTTAAATAATACTTCTATTCTGTTTCGTATTTACTCATAACTATGCCACTATGACTTATGGCTGCTAGAACTTCGCTTTATGTATTGATACATCTTTCTGGAACTTCCGTTTCTCGATATCTCTGGAATATCGTAAATTAATAAATAGGTTATTTAGAAATTGTCTCTATAAAGAAAGTTAAACAGATCTTAGGAAAAAACACGGAAATTCCCCGTTGCACACGCCAAAATTTACCTTTAATAACTTATTAGAACAGGTTCAGCTTCACGGTATATATCAATGGACGAGTTCGTAAGAATATAAACGGATTCAACCAAAGAAAAAACAACAGAATTTGCAAGTTTATGGCAAACGGGAGGGATGAATTTAAACTCGCGTTTTTTTATGCAAGTATTTTATTTACATACTATTCACTACCACTAGCATGCTTAACTATTCACTAATATTTATATACACACTTAACATCTAATTTATTTAAATAATACTTCTATTCTGTTTCGTATTTACTCATAACTATGCCACTATGACTTATGGCTGCTAGAACTTCGCTTTATGTATTGATACATCTTTCTGGAACTTCCGTTTCTCGATATCTCTGGAATATCGTAAATTAATAAATAGGTTATTTAGAAATTGTCTCTATAAAGAAAGTTAAACAGATCTTAGGAAAAAACACGGAAATTCCCCGTTGCACACGCCAAAATTTACCTTTAATAACTTATTAGAACAGGTTCAGCTTCACGGTATATATCAATGGACGAGTTCGTAAGAATATAAACGGATTCAACCAAAGAAAAAACAACAGAATTTGCAAGTTTATGGCAAACGGGAGGGATGAATTTAAACTCGCGTTTTTTTATGCAAGTATTTTATTTACATACTATTCACTACCACTAGCATGCTTAACTATTCACTAATATTTATATACACACTTAACATCTAATTTATTTAAATAATACTTCTATTCTGTTTCGTATTTACTCATAACTATGCCACTATGACTTATGGCTGCTAGAACTTCGCTTTATGTATTGATACATCTTTCTGGAACTTCCGTTTCTCGATATCTCTGGAATATCGTAAATTAATAAATAGGTTATTTAGAAATTGTCTCTATAAAGAAAGTTAAACAGATCTTAGGAAAAAACACGGAAATTCCCCGTTGCACACGCCAAAATTTACCTTTAATAACTTATTAGAACAGGTTCAGCTTCACGGTATATATCAATGGACGAGTTCGTAAGAATATAAACGGATTCAACCAAAGAAAAAACAACAGAATTTGCAAGTTTATGGCAAACGGGAGGGATGAATTTAAACTCGCGTTTTTTTATGCAAGTATTTTATTTACACACTATTCACTACCACTTTCATGCTTAACTATTCACTAATATTCATATACACACTTAACATCTAATTTATTTAAATAGTTCTTCTATTTTGTTTCGTATTTACTCATAACTATGCCACTATGACTTATGGCTGCTAGAACTTCGCTTTATGTATTGATACATCTTTCTGGAACTTCCGTTTCTCGATATCTCTGGAATATCGTAAATTAATAAATAGGTTATTTAGAAATTGTCTCTATAAAGAAAGTTAAACAGATCTTAGGAAAAAACACGGAAATACCCCGTTGCACACGCCAAAATTTACCTTTAATAACTTATTAGAACAGGTTCAGCTTCACGGTATATATCAATGGACGAGTTCGTAAGAATATAAACGGATTCAACCAAAGAAAAAACAACAGAATTTGCAAGTTTATGGCAAACGGGAGGGATGAATTTAAACTCGCGTTTTTTTATGCAAGTATTTTATTTACACACTATTCACTACCACTTTCATGCTTAACTATTCACTAATATTCATATACACACTTAACATCTAATTTATTTAAATAGTTCTTCTATTTTGTTTCGTATTTACTCATAACTATGCCACTATGACTTATGGCTGCTAGAACTTCGCTTTATGTATTGATACATCTTTCTGGAACTTCCGTTTCTCGATATCTCTGGAATATCGTAAATTAATAAATAGGTTATTTAGAAATTGTCTCTATAAAGAAAGTTAAACAGATCTTAGGAAAAAACACGGAAATACCCCGTTGCACACGCCAAAATTTACCTTTAATAACTTATTAGAACAGGTTCAGCTTCACGGTATATATCAATGGACGAGTTCGTAAGAATATAAACGGATTCAACCAAAGAAAAAACAACAGAATTTGCAAGTTTATGGCAAACGGGAGGGATGAATTTAAACTCGCGTTTTTTTATGCAAGTATTTTATTTACATACTATTCACTACCACTAGCATGCTTAACTATTCACTAATATTTATATACACACTTAACATCTAATTTATTTAAATAATACTTCTATTCTGTTTCGTATTTACTCATAACTATGCCACTATGACTTATGGCTGCTAGAACTTCGCTTTATGTATTGATACATCTTTCTGGAACTTCCGTTTCTCGATATCTCTGGAATATCGTAAATTAATAAATAGGTTATTTAGAAATTGTCTCTATAAAGAAAGTTAAACAGATCTTAGGAAAAAACACGGAAATTCCCCGTTGCACACGCCAAAATTTACCTTTAATAACTTATTAGAACAGGTTCAGCTTCACGGTATATATCAATGGACGAGTTCGTAAGAATATAAACGGATTCAACCAAAGAAAAAACAACAGAATTTGCAAGTTTATGGCAAACGGGAGGGATGAATTTAAACTCGCGTTTTTTTATGCAAGTATTTTATTTACATACTATTCACTACCACTAGCATGCTTAACTATTCACTAATATTTATATACACACTTAACATCTAATTTATTTAAATAATACTTCTATTCTGTTTCGTATTTACTCATAACTATGCCACTATGACTTATGGCTGCTAGAACTTCGCTTTATGTATTGATACATCTTTCTGGAACTTCCGTTTCTCGATATCTCTGGAATATCGTAAATTAATAAATAGGTTATTTAGAAATTGTCTCTATAAAGAAAGTTAAACAGATCTTAGGAAAAAACACGGAAATTCCCCGTTGCACACGCCAAAATTTACCTTTAATAACTTATTAGAACAGGTTCAGCTTCACGGTATATATCAATGGACGAGTTCGTAAGAATATAAACGGATTCAACCAAAGAAAAAACAACAGAATTTGCAAGTTTATGGCAAACGGGAGGGATGAATTTAAACTCGCGGTTTTTTATGCAAGTATTTTATTTACACACTATTCACTACCACTTTCATGCTTAACTATTCACTAATATTCATAAACACACTTAACATCTAATTTATTTAAATAGTTCTTCTATTTTGTTTCGTATTTACTCATAACTATGCCACTATGACTTATGGCTGCTAGAACTTCGCTTTATGTATTGATACATCTTTCTGGAACTTCCGTTTCTCGATATCTCTGGAATATCGTAAATTAATAAATAGGTTATTTAGAAATTGTCTCTATAAAGAAAGTTAAACAGATCTTACGAAAAAACACGGAAATTCCCCGTTGCACACGCCAAAATTTACCTTTAATAACTTATTAGAACAGGTTCAGCTTCACGGTATATATCAATGGACGAGTTCGTAAGAATATAAACGGATTCAACCAAAGAAAAAACAACAGAATTTGCAAGTTTATGGCAAACGGGAGGGATGAATTTAAACTCGCGTTTTTTTATGCAAGTATTTTATTTACATACTATTCACTACCACTAGCATGCTTAACTATTCACTAATATTTATATACACACTTAACATCTAATTTATTTAAATAATACTTCTATTCTGTTTCGTATTTACTCATAACTATGCCACTATGACTTATGGCTGCTAGAACTTCGCTTTATGTATTGATACATCTTTCTGGAACTTCCGTTTCTCGATATCTCTGGAATATCGTAAATTAATAAATAGGTTATTTAGAAATTGTCTCTATAAAGAAAGTTAAACAGATCTTACGAAAAAACACGGAAATTCCCCGTTGCACACGCCAAAATTTACCTTTAATAACTTATTAGAACAGGTTCAGCTTCACGGTATATATCAATGGACGAGTTCGTAAGAATATAAACGGATTCAACCAAAGAAAAAACAACAGAATTTGCAAGTTTATGGCAAACGGGAGGGATGAATTTAAACTCGCGGTTTTTTATGCAAGTATTTTATTTACACACTATTCACTACCACTTTCATGCTTAACTATTCACTAATATTCATAAACACACTTAACATCTAATTTATTTAAATAGTTCTTCTATTTTGTTTCGTATTTACTCATAACTATGCCACTATGACTTATGGCTGCTAGAACTTCGCTTTATGTATTGATACATCTTTCTGGAACTTCCGTTTCTCGATATCTCTGGAATATCGTAAATTAATAAATAGGTTATTTAGAAATTGTCTCTATAAAGAAAGTTAAACAGATCTTACGAAAAAACACGGAAATTCCCCGTTGCACACGCCAAAATTTACCTTTAATAATTTATTAGAACAGGTTCAGCTTCACGGTATATATCAGTGGACGAGTTCGTAAGAATATAAACGGATTCAACCAAAGAAAAAACAACGGAATTTGCAAGTTTATGACAATCCTTGCATTTGAAAATACTTAATACAGGTACACATTTCTCCGAACAGCTTCCTAAAAAAACAATAATCTTTTGACCGCGAGAATTTCTTCTTTTGGGAATTCCAAGGCATCTTTCTTTTGTAACCTCTTTATTGTTCTAATGTTCTAATAGCATGTAATTAAATTAATTATACCTGGTACAAATTTTTGGAAAAACCAAACAAAAACCAACACGTTTTGTATCGAAGAAGATACAACAAAGCTACGTAGCTTCTAGAGATTCACGACTTAGTTTAGTTTTAGCAGTGGGTAATGGTAACGGTAAACTGATAGCTAGTACTATACAAAACCATGGCGGAATTGAAGAAAATTAAATCCAGTAAATGAGAGAACCATTCTTCATACCACTATCAGAAGATTTAGGAAAAAATCCTCATCCTCTTTAACTTGATTATGGACAGAATAATAATCTAAAGTACAATTAGAGGATACTCTGTTTAGTCCAGATTGAAAAAATTATCTAATACGTATAAAACCGAAGATATCTTCTCAGAAGACTGAATCCCTCACAATACATGTGATCAAATTCTACTCTACTCCATCGTTTATTGAATTGCTTCACGTACTTCACGTATATGCCTCAAAATGGATAAAAAGTTCTTCTTATTGACCGTTTGACTCGAATTCATGGTGAACCACACCAAGGTAATTGAAAAGAACGATGAGCATGACCTTGATTTTTGATCGATTTCGTTGTTGTTTTATCTGTTTCCAATCATTCATTAACTCAAATCTCGTGACCAGAAATTACGTGTTTGATGGAAGTAGAGTGCTAAAATACGTTGACAAGCATCTTTTTTGCGACTTCTACTCAACACTATTTTTGCGAAACAATAATAGTTTTTGGTACGAGTCTAATTTATACCTAAAAACATTAACCAAAATATACTGCTCCGATTTATAAAAGATGCTGGAAGCCTCTGCTATTTCAACTTCTTTGATGTTATCGTCGTCAAAAGAGGTGGATGCACGACTTACTTGATGCCAGTTTTTGTCGCCTTCACCACCCCAACTAAATGGTTCGTTCCACTCAAAAACTATAAAGCGGACTCCCCAAAACACTTCTACAACATTTTCAGCAATTCCGTAGCTGTAAACCCTTTTAGCACCATCTTCAATTGAGGTTAAAATGGAAGAAGATAGGACATCGTTTGTTTTTTCTTAGTATAACCGATACATTTTACCAAGAGTTGATTCTTAAGAAAGATATCATCTCTAACTAATTTCCTCTTGACAGTAATATTATTTATATAAAGGAAACTGCTTTATAAATAATTTTTCTTTGCGTCTGCTGTCTTTTTAAGTGAATTGTTTTTTCTTCGTTTGTTGTAGTAGGTTGTTATAATAGCGATGCTTATAGCGAGTCATGTTTCAATCGTCTAGGACTAATACAAAAAAACTACTAAATAAATATTTTGCTTAACTTTTGAAAAGTGACAAGTGACAATAATTCACATAAGTTATGAATACACATCAAATTATCTGAAGGACAGTGAAATAACTTTGGTTGTCTGTACTCCCCCGAAGGCGAAATGGAATAGTACCGTCACCTTACGAGAAGAAGCAAAAGTTCGGTTGATACATTATGCAACTGATGAATCTTGACGTAACTATCAGTGATTTGAGAAACATTCAATTTCAAATTTTTGTGTATTAGTTCGATATGCCACTCATAGTCTCATATTTAAGTTAAAAAACTTGCGTCGATCTTTCTAAACAGATAATCTTGAAAGTCCATGTTGAGAAATGTAAATATTTGAGGTTAAGTTGACTTAGTATGAGGTAGTATATATATTTCCAAATAGAATGGATTACAAATTTGAGGTTAAGTTATTCAAACTTATATTTTTTGACTTCTTATTAGAGTATATGGAATAATTTTGTATAAATACTTGAAGATAATAGATAATAATCTATTAAATACATACGTGTTCTTATTATCACGTTATTAAGACTTGAGTAGAAATTTCTTGTACTTTAACCCTCCGTTTATGGTTTAAATCGTTTCAAATCCCTTTAAAAGCTGTATGCAATATTAGATTATTCACCGGCATCTCTACTTCTTTGTGAGTGCACTATTAACTTTTTCATTTTGAATTTAATAACGCTACACTCTTGCTGCTCGGCGACTGGTGTGGATGGTTGAATCGAAATGATCATACACAAGATTTACCAAAGTATTAGATAAAACTTTTTAAAATTAATTTCCGACAAAGGGAATGAATTAGAAGTACATGATTTCTCTTTGTAATTTATGAGTTTTATGAAATAATTTTTTGCTTATAAAATTATAAAACAAAGTCTAATCGTTTAGACCTAAAAACTACTGAAAATAAATTGCATCAAGTAAATTATTAAACTAAGAGAAGCTGATTTTTTATTGACCGATGCCCGACCTAGGAAATTTTTAAGTTGCCTTCTTTTGGGAATTCCAAGATACTTTATAAGCTTCTTAGTGTCCTAAAAGCATGCAATTAACTTAATACTGTCCTATATACCTGGTAGCACGTTTCAGGAAAAACCAACATACCTACCAATCAAATCAGGCCAAGGAAAAAGTTGATACAAACCAAAATTATGTTCGTAATAGTTTTCAACAATCAAGAATTAGTATATTCAGGAATTTACGTAAACAAAACAATGTGTATGTACCAATCTTAGTATAAACAAAACAGAGACCATGAAAGAAGATTAACGCCCATAGTTTCATTAGAAGAAATATATTCCAGTCCAATGTTACGTTTTTGCCTACTTTTCATGGACTTCTTAAGCTTTTTCATTAGATTCGCTCTACTAATAACAGTCTCAATATAAGTATTTCTAAACTTAAACATAAACTTTATTATGACATTTTAAATATACCTAATTTAAATGAGTATCTTAGGATATATGGCAACATTAATGTGAATATGTCAAATCTGACATTGCCATCATGAAGTTTGACATTTGACATATCCAGAACGTGTCGTTGTTTACAAATACTTGAAATATTTATCTTTATAAAATAGAATTAAATCGCGAACATTTTCGTGCGATGATTTTCTATGATTTTCGACGTGGATTGAACCAAGATTACCGATCACCAAGCCAGGTGCCCTCGCATTTAAAAAATACTGAATGCAGGTATACATTTCTCTGAATAACTTTCTCATTAAAACAATAATCTTCTACTCCCGACTAAATCCATATCTGACCCAAGAAATTCTTTTTGGAAAGCCTCCTTTCTTTTATAACCTTCCTAATAGCATACAATTAAATTAATCCTTTCCGATATACCTGATACACGTTTTGGGAAAAACCAATATACCTGCATCCTTTTATATTCTAGTTGTCCCATACTCACACGATTCCAGGCAAGAAGTTTAGATTCGAGGAGAAATTTATTCTATCTCGGGACAGCGAAACGTTCAGATCTCAGCGGAGTTACGTTGAGATCAGTGTGGGCTTCAGTTCATTCGATGTGATTGTTTGGCTCTAATTCCGACACAGATTGTATCTTAAAGGTTTTCAAGTCAAGATGCTTTCATTAAATCTTCCATAAAGTGGGCAGCCCAGTTACTGATAAAGGCAACGAAGCTATTGATTTGGATCTTCTTTAATGCTTTTCTGTACATCGGTTACAGCTTCTTCCGTGTGCACTGTTCGCTATCTCATATTATCAGTAGATTCATAATAAAAATTTTAGAGGAAACTAAACAAAATGTTAATGCCAATAACATCTTATAATGTTTTTCAATTACACGACGACTATGAGATATTTTCTTAATCTAAAAATGTTACACAAATTGAGAAAGATACCTTCCAATAACATCCGGGTACAACTTAACTTTACGATCGTCCAATTGCCTTATTCAACCCTAAATCCGAAAGCGAGCACAAAAAACCCGAACGAGATAAATCGTTGGCAATATGAAGCCACATCAGGTCGAATTTAGCTCTTTAAAATTACCAAGGGGTCGTCCTCTAAACGGCTCCACCCCTTACTCTGCGGTCTCCCGCTGAAAGGGGGGGTTGTTTGAAGATGAGCAGGGAAACTATACCTTGTACCCATCTGTCAGTTTCATTATAGTTCAGAGATAACTAACTGTTATCAACACCGTCTTCATCTTCATTTGTTAATAAACTTGCGGTTGTTTAGAGTGTAGGTGTCAAGTGAAAAGACGTGAGCTAAGGTAATCTTGAAAGGATATAAGCCACATACTTGTTGAAAAATTCATTTGAAGGTAAATGTATGACAGTATTGCATTTTCCATTGAAAAGCGTCCATGATATTTTTCCTTTAAATTATCTGTTTATAACAACTAGATTAGAAATAAGTACTGGCAATATATAAATTCTCCATTATATCGTAGTTTGCATGATTTTTAAGGTTTGTAGTGCATTTATTCAATCGAAATCTCAAGTTTAGACATAGGTAAAATATAGGAGAATATGTTTCATTACACGAAGAACAAAATTTGGTACACGATGCAAGCAGTGGTGGCTCTTAGCAGGTGTTCTGCACTAATATTGTCTTTTTACAACAATTTGTAATAATTTATAGTGTGGGATAAAAGAAACATGCAGAAGTGAGTTTATCCTCGGGAAATTTGCTTTACTATTCTTCAAAGTTTCCCAAACAGAAAAGTGATCCAATTGCTATAGTCATTTTATATATTATTACAGAATAATCTGAATATTTCTTAAAATTTTCGTGTTTATAAAAGTTTTGGTCTTACATTAGTCTTTCATAACCGTAAGCTGTGCAGAACAATAGAAGAACGGTTGGACAGGCCAAAAGCCATATCATAGGATTTTTTTTATTAAATACCTATTTGTTAATGAACGTTTGAAATTTTGTATTATTTGAATTGCAATAATTTTGCTGGAAAAAGCATTCCACCATAATGCTTCATTCCAACTGCCTCGCTTTCTAAGGCTACTCTGCATACATGTAGCTTCACAGAGAATGCACACGTACCCACCATATAACCCTGATCTGTTCCCAACCGATGTTTTCCGTTCGCAAAGGCCGAGTTAAGACGTAAAAGATTTAACAGCGACGATGAAAGCTTTAGTCGTTTAGACGTTTTGAAGAGTTTGAGTAGATAGAGGGAGACTATATTGAAAAATAATTCTAATTTTGAAGACTGTTTTAAGATGTATTGATCCAAAGTTATGGACATACAATTTCCTGGATACGCCCGGTCGTATTTTTTTAAGAATTATTCTGTATACTATTTAAAAAATTTTCATAACCTCAATTGTATGACTTGTTTGACTTGTTGGATTTGAAAATGACATATGAATAATTTCATTTCACTTGAAGACAACAACGTCCACTAAATAGGACGTGAGCGTTTTAGGCGAAAGTAACTTGATGTGTTTGTATATCTAAATCTTTATTATTAAATTCATACCTGTCTTTATTCCCACTACACTGTGCAATTTCATTGTCTTCATTCGCCCATGCTCTAAAGAACGCCATATTTTTATTTATTTAAAGAAATTTATGAATCAATAAATAAATCTCACCAAGCCACGCCACGTTTATCGCAGACTGTCTAGCTGGAATATTTCAAACAAATTGAGTACATACGTTTACCGACAGTTTCGGCCAATAGAAATGCATTTATGTTTACGATTCGATGTTTTCATTGGTAAACAGAGGAGATGATGAGTCTACGTGGACTGACAATGTTTACCGAATTTTATACGAGGAGTAAACATGTTTCATTTCTTAATTTGGTATGAGTGCCGTGGGTATTTATGAAATATTGATTGTTGATTGGAAGAACTATAACCTGTTTGGTAAATCTCAGCCCTTTCTCAGGACTCATTTAGTTTTGATCTTTGTGTTTATCAATTCATTTGTATAGGACGCCGAAATAAGTGATATATTCAAAATGTAGCTGAATTAATGGAAACCACTTTTCCCATAGGCGTTTTTGCGGAGTCCATTTTGAGAACTATATTTTAGATGTTTCGGAATTCCTTTTCACCATTTAAATGTTCGTCTTACCGATATATCATTCTATAAGTTCCAAAATAAAACATCATTCACAAAAAATTTGCATTAATAAATGGGGAAAGGGAGTGGTACATTTTTTGAATTACTAGACCGTAATTTATGTACAGGGCATAGGTAGTTTTATTAGTAGATACACTGAAATCATGGTAGTTGGGTAGAAACTACATATATGCACAAAAAGAAAAAAGAAACATGCATAATTTTACGCCACATTATCAGTTTTCTTGTTTAAATGTTACAGATAATTTTATCACTAAACTTTCTACAATTTCTCACTTCTTAGACCTTTTTTAAGGTTTTTGTTGTTAAATCATACAAATTTTAGTTTTCTTTAAACTACATTGGCTTTTTTGGAAATTGCTTTGACGATTCGACTTAATTTTGATCTTCTTCAAAATATTCTGAATTCATTTTCTTACAGTATTTTTGGTCCTAGGGTTGTTGACGTTGTTTTCGTTTCTATTATTCTTAGTTTTAATTCTGTGTCAAGCTCATTAATTCACCTGCATAAGTTGTTGTTAGTCCTAATTATCATTCTAGTATTTTTACTCAGATTTATATCTTTTAATGATCAATATTTCGCGTATAATTTATATCCTGGTATCTTTATACGTCTTTTTGACACATATTATACTATTCTCAAAATTATTTGTGAAAAAATTAACTGGTTCAAGCCTAGGTGAGTTTTTTTGAAGGTACAATTGGTCTCAAGCTCCGACTCAATTTGCATAACTAAACTAAAAAAATCTAAAATATCAACAAAACAGCTGAGATTAACAATTTCTTTAATTATAAAGGACGGCAGATTCCACGGATGTATCAGTCTTCTGATGTTCTGTTTGGTATTTCAGCTCTTGGAGATGTGTCTATTTAAGGTTGTTATGGCCTGGCTCACTAAATACCACCAATTTTTTACTTATCACTTTTTCTACAGCTTTCACTATATGTACGTCCATCCATTTCCTTGGATCTATAGCTTTAGCCTTTCCCATTTGCTCAAATATAACAAATAAATTAAAGAGCTGTTCGAATCAAACTCGTGACAAATATTAAATGCATCTGATTAGTTTCATGATTGAGGGACGCTATCGACTGGATCACGTTTACCTGATTTACCACCCTATTCAAAATTTCGTTATACTCATTTCCTAATAGTGCCGTAGGGATAAACTACAATTTTTGATTAATACTGAGTATAGTTTGTGATAATTTCTATTGATTTGTGACTAATCTCTAGCTCTTTGCAAGGGAATGTTGATTCCTGACCAACTTTTTGATTATTTTTGTTAAATATTTCCCTATTTCAGTGTTTTGAAAAGAATGGACCCGAAGTGAGTTCCGAATGAGCTCCCTACCACAAAAAATGCTATTTCTCTTTTCATTATGATATAATTGGGAAAAAAATTTGTGAAACAACGACGACTTTCAAATGGAAAACCCATTTAAACTACGATGAAGAAGATTTACATTTTGAAACACCAACAGTTTCAATTCAAGAACATCTCCCGGAGCTAATAAATGGTTTCCGACTTTCCGCATATTCCTTCAAATATGTGATTAAAAATCATTTGTTGTTAATCTTGGTCAAATTTCAATCGACACCTATCTAAAGAAAGTCTTTAAAACTATGTCGCTAATTAATTTTTAGTTGCGCTGCAAAAATTAATTTCCAAGCGAAAGCTATACAATTTTTAGTGCTTTTTGTCACTATTTAAACGTCTGAAACTACGTTCCAGCCTTAATGTATTTCATAAATGAGTATCGAAGCAGAGTTGAACCTATTTTGAAAATAAAATTACCATCAATTCATTCTATGGTGAAAAACATCACCGCTCTTACTAATGTCAAAATATTAAAAAAAAACGAAAAGATAACGAAGTATCTTTAATTATGTTTTTGCTAAATAGTTATTCAGCAATTTTTGTGTATGAAACAAAGAATTTATTTTATAAATCGCTTCAAATAGTAAGTAAATAGTCCATGACAAAAAAGAACTAATATGAAATCAACGTCAAAAAGTTGAAGATAGATTATTTATCGATCACCAAGTAAAAATTTTAATCCAACAAACTGAAAATCGAAATTTTTCTTATTCTGTTTAGCAGGTACCGCAAAATGTAATCCGTTAAGCTAGCAGCGATACCTCTAAACACGGCCGTTAGCTATTAGGGATGTTACATCACTACAATTATTCAACATCATTGAGTCATTTTCTAAGTTATCATCAATTAGAAGATCGATCAAATGAAAACGAACATCAAACTTCGAATTTATGTGACGATATTGTTCAAGAAAATGATATTCGATGTAGAAGTAATTCTTCCGCTAGTAATAAGTCTTTTACGATAGCTGCAATATTGGGATTGAAGAATGACAACAAAAACTTAGGTGAGTTGATGAATGATTTATGAATGTTTAAACAAAATAAATTTTCATGATTTCTAAACACATTTCTATTAAAAATGTTTGTAACCCTCTCTCCCATACATTAAATTCTTTATTATATCACCTACACCTGAATTTTTACCTGAGAAAGAGCAGAAAGACTGATACGAAGAGCAAAAGAAAGAATTGTGGTTTCTGTAAGATAATAAGCGAATGAATACCATACTTCAAAGACCACAAAATATATCCCAAACTGTTCCTCTGTTCCTGTTTTAATTAATTCTGCAGGAATAGCGCAAGATACAGGGGATTTCCGGGACTCACACATCAATTTGTTTTTGGCTGACCCTATATTTAGGCCGATATTCTCATCTATGTTGAATTCTGTTTCTTCTTTCTGACCTTTTTTCCCTTCCACGTAGGTATTTAGCTTCTGACAGCAACATGGTTTTTGATTTCGTCGTTTTTCATTGTATCTTCCCAGCGCTCATTCTGCAGCTCCTATATATGGACGGTGAAAGATTCCATCTTTCATAACAGTTGAAAAATCACGAACAACGAAAATGCTTCTCGACCTGTGTTTATTTCGTTTATTTCTCACACAAAACTTTTTGCGGGAGAAGGACGATGAAAAGGAAGGACCTCAAAAAAGAAAGAAATAAGGAAAATGGTTGAGCAGAACAAGAAGAAATGAAAGAATTATATTCAAAATAGAAAAGAAAGAAAAAAATAAGGAGGCATACAAATCCATAAGAAGAAAAGTTAAGAAAGAAGTCAAAGAAGCGAAAAACAAAACATGGAAACAATTTGAAGAAAAATTAGCAAATGCCTATGAAGACAATAACAAAATCAGATCAATGGGAAGAAGAAAGGGAATGAGAAAAATAAGAGATAAACGAACAATATAAAGGTTAACACGAAAAACATATAAGAACATACAGCCCCAGAGGTAGAAACTTGAAAAATGAAGAAGAATTCGAGGAAGGGGAATTATACGAATATAGAAAGATAAGAGAGGAGAAATCGCGGAAGATTACGTGGAAGAAGCAATAGGGAAAATCAAAATGAGAAAAGCATTTGGAGGAGACAACATAGAAGCGGAAATGATAAAATATTTAGGACAAACAGAAAAGGGAAAGAGAAATTCAATTTAGCATGGAACGCAAATAAAATTCCCAGACAATGGGAAGAAGATTCTCGTTGATGAGGAAATGGAGGAGAAACAAAGTGAATATGGAAAAAGAAAACAAACTATAAACAACATATACATATTAAGGACCTTAATATTACATATTACATTTAGTTTAGGATGGCAGTAAAACAAGGAGATAGGCTTCTATTTATACTTGTTATGGATAGAATGACAAAAACAAAAAAAGGATGAAGGAGAAGAACTATAAACTGCAGACTAATTGGCTATGGAAACCGGAAAATGGACGGATTAGTATATGCAGACGATAATAGTAATCGTAGCAGACACATTTGAAAAAATGGAAGAAAAGTAGACATGAATAAAGACAATACAAAACTTGAGAATGGTAGTAAATCAAAAAAGAGAACACTGACAAGTTTCAATAATGAATAAAGAAATAGGAGACAAAAGTATATAACTGGAAAACTCTACTCACGTATAGTATGAAAGTGAAACTTGACTAATGAACAAAAAGATAGATTAGTAGCAGCGGAGATGAAGCAACAGAGGAAAATAACAGGGAAAACGAGGGTGGATAGTATATAAGAAATAAAGTAATTTTAGAGAAACTTAAATAGGAAGCAGTAGAAAACAAAATAGTTTGAAGATGTTTAAACTGGTGCGGACACATGAAGAGAAGAACACCACAAATCCTCACAAGAAAAATGACAGAAACAAAAAGATATAAGAAAATAAGGAGAGGAAGATCCAAGAAGTAGTATAGGAAGAGGGAAGACAAAGCAAAACAATACAGCAGATGTATGAAGTAGCAGAAAAGAGCGGAAAGAGGAAACACTTGTTTGAAACATGAGTATTTAATAAACAAAACGACAATCGTAGGGTCAACATATTTTTTATACACACCATGTATATTTCAAGCAAGATATATTTTAACTGTGTAATTTAAGATACTTGAATAGTTTATCTTTTTAATTGCAGGTAGCGCGGTAGGTTCTGCGACCGATTTAAGTGTCGTGAACTTATCGACGGGCGGTGACCGAAGCGGTGGCGCTCTGATATCTGGTTGCAGCAGGTTACAACTTCCGGTACACGTCTCGTCGGTGTCAGGCACTGCCGCTCCTGGAGGCCACTTTGCCCCCTCTAACCCTTCAGATACTGGTCGCGGATGCCCCCCGTCTAGGCACAATGGTAAGTCTCTTTTTAAAGAGTATCACATTGCAATTATTGTATTCAATAAAAAAAACACGACTGAAAAAAAGAACGACAAAAGATTAATTGAAGAATAAACACGGGAAGGAGTTCAACTAATAGTGTTTATTAGTCGCATCAGAATTAATTGGTATTTGGACAATTATTTGAAGTGGAATTTTTGGAACCGTGGGACATACTGATCATATCGAGTGTCCTAAATCGTGCTTGTAAGCGGTGCCTTAAGCACCTACATAATAATAGAGAATTCAGTAAAGTCGATATTTTCAATCGGGGACGTAATATTCCGCTTCCAAAAAAAATGTGAAATCCATTATTTTCAACTACAGAAATAATTTTGGTGAAAGCGGCTCATAGAATTTACGTATTTTAAACAGCCAACCAAGAAAACCAGTGCGAGGAATATTAAAGTGGAAATAAAGAAAAATACAAGATCGTGTATCAACACCAAAACAGATGATAGGAAAAAAAGTTTTCCACTAACTGTCATACTCGAATTACCCATGGAAGAAGACCCTTCCAAATGTAACGAGTGGAATGTGAGACTGAACGTTGAACTTATTCTCGTGAACAAAAGACAAAACTATAATAATATAATAACGAAAGGTTAGGTGGTAATAACCCTTAGCGGTTGAAGCATACACAGAAAAAAACAAATTGAAACCCAGACACAAACAGAAGCATTTGACGATACTGTTAAGAGCTTGATAAGAGAAAATAATTGATGATATATTATAGAATTGAAACAACTACAAATAGGATATTGAAATCAAAGACCGTTGTCTGCTAGTAACCAAAAAGAATTAAAATATAATTAAATAACATGAAAGCAGGAATTAAAAATGAAAAACATAAATACGAATATAAAAAAGACAAAAATTAATATAGTGGAATAAAAAAAGGAAAATCTCAAAATCTAAATTGACGAATTAATGTTGAATAATAGAATAACATGAAAGCAGATATTAAAAGTAAACAAAACTATTATTAGTATAAAAAGCAAAAAATTTTAACATCGAAATCGATAAAATTATTTAAAAGTTTTAAATATTTAAGAACCGATACAAGAAATAAAGAGACAGAAGAAAATTTAAGAATCAGCGCAGTAGTTGAAGAAGTTTTGAATGTAGGTGTGGTAGTTAGAGAGTTGGTAGCTGCTCTATTCAGCAATAGCGAACGGACCCTCATTTTTATCCGCTACAACTAGCTCCCGATCACTGATCGGTGCCTTGGTTCTTCTAAATACGACTCTAACAATCATATTCCTCACGACCACAATCGTTTTTATATCCGATGAGTTTTCTAACCAATTTAATCCTTTGGTACGTTTCCGTATCGAGCATATCATCTATAAAAAATTCCTCTACTTATTTTAATTAGGTTGCGTAATCTAGCCATACCACAATCAATGAAAAATGTATCAATTAGAAAATTCAATCCGTTTTCTGAATGTTTTCTAACCGTTCCAGCTAAAATCAAAGAGATATCTTAATCCAGAATATAAGCTCTATTCGATGTCCTTCAACGTTTTAATTATGTTTCAGTGAGGAATTCCCTCAAGCACATGTCACATGGTGTATTACAAAATAAAAAAAGTTGCAAAAGCAAAAGAGTCAGAACGATTTTCACTCCCGAACAATTGGAAAGGCTGGAAGCGGAATTCGAAAGACAGCAATATATGGTTGGACCGGAACGACTTTATTTAGCACATACGCTTCAACTCACCGAGGCACAAGTTAGTAGATACATGCTTGTTTTTTTTTGTGTTTATTCGTTATAAAATAAAAATATGCGAGTTTGAGAATAACATAAAAAATTAGAAACTTTTTTCATGGTTCCGATAAGTATTATCAATGAGCTCAGTAGTTGAAGCATGAGATGAGAAAAAACTCTCCATCAATTGCTATAATTCTATAGTTCACATATTTCTAATAAGGAATATTGATGACAAACGTAATCAATTAAGAATAAGATTAAACAACCCTCTAACGACAAGAAACCGCAAATGATCTTATCTCCCTTCGGTAACATAATTTGTTCTCGGTTTTCAGGTGAAGGTCTGGTTTCAGAATAGGCGTATAAAGTGGCGCAAACACCATCTAGAATTAACACATCAACGTCTTGCGGTTTTGAAACAGCAACAGCTTCTACTCGATGACACTCAACCGGATGTACAAGATACTAATAGTTCCGGAACGGATACGTGAGTTTAATAATGAAAAAAATATATAATGACGCTAAAGTAAACTTACGCAAATATGATTAATTAAAGAGAAACGATACTAAAATGTTGTTTATTCAGAATCATTTATTTTTAGTAAATCAAATTATTGAAATATTATTTATAGACGACACCATCTGAAAGTTGTTCGTTCTGTATTCATTTACATACCGAAAGTTGCGTTTTGAGTGTTACATGTAGTAAAAGTGACAGCTCCGTACTGCAAAACACTTTCAGGACGTTCTGGAGTAGACAACTTCTTAAATGCGACTCTAGCCACTTCGATGTTGATAGTTGACAGTTTCACTTCGATGATTTTGTATAACCTTAAATTTTTAATTTTCTGAAATTATTTGTTTTATCCGAAGTTTTGTCTAAATTAATGACTTAATAATAATGAATGATGATGGAAAAGAAAACCTTAGTGATGAAGAGTTACTCGAATCCACGCCACCTGATCACACCGAAGAAAGTAATGCGGCCGTTCTTAATTCGTTGCCGGATAAATCTCGTGCAAGGTACGCTTTATGAAGTGGTGTCACCAGAAAAAATTATAAATAAAATGTTTATAATTCTCTATTAGCTATTTCCTTTCCTCAGTGTAATTGAAAAAGTTTTTAATTCATGCGTCGTCTAAAAAATGTTGTGTACGCCGCGGCTGGACAACAATAGATAAAAATCAATATGGCTAAAACAAATTTGGATGTGGCTTTATTGTTTTCCAAAATATTCTACATGGAAATCCATATACTTTGGCATGCGTTTGCACCAATTGTCGTAGCATTGAGATACCTGCAAAACATGTGATTTGATCGCATCAACTGCTTCTTCAGGAGTAGAAAAACGTTTACCACGCAATTTATTTTTAATCTGTGGGAATAAGAAGGAATCATTTGGTGCCTGCACGGTGGGTTATCCATCAATTAAATGTTTTGACTGTTCAAAAACGTTTTTGTTTGAACTGATGTGTGAGAGCTCGGATTGTCGTGGCGAAGAATGATTCGTCTTCTGCGACTGATTTTTCCAAGACTTCTGTCAAACAAATGCCGATATACCATTCAGAATTGCCTGTTCTATGTTGCTGTAATGGAACGACAACGACATGTTCAGTAATACCGAAAAAATGGGTGACCATTCACGCTTCGTGAACAATTTTCGGTTAGTTTCGGGTTCTTATGCATAGATTTTTTCAGCATATCTGTGCTCCAATCGACACAAATTTTTCCTAAAGCGAAGTGCGATCACGAATTAATTCGGAAAATCAGCGAAACACGGTAGCTCGACATGGTGCTTCATCACGAAAAATTAAAACGAATTGATCGGCACACTGCTGGGTTAATCCGCTCGAAAGCCATAGAAATAATCATCGCACGAAAATGTTCGCGATTTATGTCCATTTTTTGACCAAGTTGAATGTTTTAAGTAACTGTAAACAACTTGAATAGCACCTGTATCTTCATGACGGCAATGTCAGATTTGACATATTCACATCAGTGTTGCCATTTCCCAAAACTTAAATAGTAACCCTCGTAACCATAGACATAGACCACTAGTCACCACAGATTATATTGAGAGAGAGAGAGAGAGGTTCGTTGGTTTTTTTTGTGGCTGGGAGAAGATATTATTTACGTGAAAGAAGGGATGCAATAGGCTGGAAAAGATTATAATAATTAAATAATAATAATTAAAAAATAAAACGAGGAAAAGCAAACGCCCGAAATAAACTATCTAATTTTCGCAGATTGTGATGATATTTTTTACGGTTGGTACTTTTCGTTTTTCAGAATAAGTGATACCAACGTGAGATATGTCGGTGTAAGCTGCAATTTGGTGTGAAACTTACTTACACTAAATGTAACCTAAAATTTTACGTTTTCCTATATCTTAGGATGCCCAGAAATTTAAATATTTTTAACGTGACAAATTTCTTCAAATTTGTCGGAATTTTACTTACTGTTGTTCGACTGATTGGTCTGCCTAAAATTTCGTAACAAAATCGGGCAACAAAATGTCTCAACAGGTAAAGTGGTTTATGATTTGAATAATTGCGTTTTGTTTAAATGATAAACTATGCAAATTGTGGTTTATACAAATTTATTTACAATATGAAATATTTTTTTTCTACGATGGTGGATTTTTGTTGTAAAAAATTCATAAATATACGTAAGTTTACTGATGCGATAAATATTTTCGGATATCGGTCTATTTAATATTAAACTAAGTAAATAATATGTAGCAAAACACTGTACATATGACACGAAAATGTATATATTAAAAAAATGTAAAAATGTTCAAATCAAAGAGTCCAAGAAGTTAATCAAAGATCTATTTATCAATGCTACTGCTCACTTCTGTATTATCTTTTAATGATATTTCAAAAAAAAACTCAGCAATAACAGATTTCGAAATATAACGAGAAAAGAAAATGACAACGTTCATACGATTTATATTGCGAACTAGTGAAATAACACGCAAATGTGAGAAAGTTACTTTCAATCGAGTTGTGTATGCGTTTTTTTATACATACTTTATAAGTTCAGTAGCGATATAATATTCTGTGTAATAATTCCATCCGTATTAACCCTGTATTAAAATATAAATTGTATTATACCGATTTAGTGAAAACCATTGCCACTTTTTCATTTTCGGATACTTATCTACCTCCTGTAATTGTGAAACTATTTGGCCGAATAAATCAGTAAATTTGAAACAACCTTTGTAAAACTGTAGGTCAGGTAATTGATTTTTTCAATTTTATTCTCCCGGAGATATCAGGGTGAAAAACTCCGCTTGCAAGCTTCGTCGTAAGCTTCAGCGGAATTTAACAGAGAATTCAGGAAACTGATTAGGAATCGATATCCCATCTCCAAAAAAATTGATGTGGTTTTCCTAAGTTCCACGGGCTATCACTAGCATTTGCTTTGTTGAAATCACTAAATTGAATTATTCGATTACTTTGTTTTTATCTTCATAATATTGTAGAAGATATTACAAAAAGACAATTACTTCTGAAAATTCACTAATTCTAGCCTTATTTTCACAAATGATTTCCATTTTTTCATCTCTAAGGTAACATAATCATTTCAAAACTAAAAGAAAAGGTCCTGGCTACTTTTGGTAGTACATGTATAAAATTATACTTTCGGATATGACTGTTATTTAAAATGAGTCGAAACAGCAATTAAAGCTGATTTTACAGTCTTACGCTCGCGCTCTCGTTCGAGGTCACGCTGGAAACTATTTACAGAGTTTTTGAGTTTCCGTTGTCAATAAGGTTTTAATTGGCTGTCACTATTTGGACTAATTTCATTTCGCAAAACCAGATGTATGGTATAAGAAAAATCTCGTTACTGTCTGGTTTTTTGTCAAGTTTCGGCATTTTTTTAGATTTGTTAATATTGTTTTTATTCTAGTCATGGTTGAATTTGATTAAAATTGATGTACTATATGACCTGAATACCAGTTTTCATTTGTTGGCTCTGGAACGCCAGCGTCGAACGTAAACCATTTTCCAACACTAACTAGGCGTGAACTTGTACGCGAGCGCGAGCGTTTGTGCTTATAAAAACGTCAATTTATAAATTTTTAAGCTTGCGCTCATCCTAAATTAAACAGATTACCAAGTGTGATTTAAAAAAACAAATGCCGGCGCTCGCGCTTCAATGCCTAAGGCCATTAAATTCTATATGCAGCGACCGACTGGAAGGTAAACGTTCTGATCTACGTCTGAACGCCAGACACAGCCTAGCCAGAACAGCGCTAGCGTCTAGTCGTGTGTTATAAAATGGATATAAATTCAACAAGGAACCGAGTATTTATTAAGAGAAAGAAAGAAGGATATTTCCAGATTTTGATAATGAAACACTTAAAAGAAACCAATTCTAAATTTATTGAATATTTTCATGTCAATCAAGAACATTTCAAACATATCGTAGAACTTGTGCGGGAATATATTATAAAACTGCCATCAAAAAGGCATCCCAAGCCCATAACACACGAAGAAAAAGTTGCTTGTCACTTTTATAGTATAATGGACTGATTTAATCAATAATTCAGCTTTTACTTTATCGAATTTCGACATTGTGTGCTGACGCCAAATACGTAAGATTTATGATGCGGCTTACGGCGTAACGCCGTACGCGGCCGACGGGGTTTATGGGAGACCATAGCCTGCGAACGCGAGCTTAAAAATTGATCTCAATGGTTTAAATATATACATGTACGTTTGTATTGAATATATGTACTTATTTGAAACATCTGGACTCTTTAGATTCATATATCAACTGTAGTGCAAATGTATTAAGCCAAAGGGTTGTTCAATAATTTATTTGTTATTAACCTAACAAGAAATTTAATTGAATTTAGTATGTAAACTGATGTAATTTCAAATAAAAAACTATTAACTGAATCAGTTTATTTTCATTATACCACTATCAACAATATTCTGGAGACATCACTTAAAAGGGCTTTTCGGAGACTACGATTTTCCCAACACAATTTTCTGCGGCTGTAAAAAGGGATGAGGCTACAAAAGGTGGTTTGACGGTGGTTTACAAAAGGGGTACCTTCTCTAAAAAGATTGTTTTATTGCCGAAGATATGATGGCGACCATTGTCTGGGATAATCATGGGATTTTGTCAACGACTATCTTCAAGAAGGTAAAACAACAATAGGAGAGTAGTACGCATCATTTCCCAATAAGGTAAAGGGAGTAATTACAAAAATCAACCGCATTTTAAGAAAAAAAAGGTACTTATCCAATTGGATATGTATCTTCTCATACTTTGATCTGCCATGGGTAAAGATTCCCTTGCTAAAGAGAGATGTTATTTTATATGTTAACGCTTATTTTGGAGGGCAACTATTATATGGAAGGCTTGAACATCACTGTACTAAGTGTATAGACTTAAACGGAGACTATGTTGAAAATAGAAATTATTCTGAATTCGTCGTCTTCTCGATAGTCTCTCTACTCAATGCGAGAAAGTACCCTGAATATTCACCATAGCATCCATCTGAAAAATTACATCAAACTGCAAATGTTCCTGTTTCAGTGTTTTGCACATATTAAATTGATTTTATGTCATAACTTCCTTTTAAAAGAGTGTATTCAAAGTCTGATTTGCTTTCTACCACTTTTTATACATAAAAAATAGTTATTTTCCTAACAATTGCGGAAAGTGACTGCAGTTGTCCCGAGCGTTTTGGTTTCAACTGGAAGGTAGATGACGTCTGGTTGGTGAGGATGGTATCGGTTGCAGGTCGCATAAAGATGACGATGACGGTGACGGCACCAGTTTTAAGTCATTTGTAGTACAGAGAATTTTATTCGATATTTTTTTTTCTTCTTATTCTCGGAGTCCTTCAAATAGCCCTCAGCGACAGTAGTAGACTTCCAGCCACCGAGACGCTTTAGGTTCGTTATTTCTTCGCCGGAGTCTGATAGGAACGTTGCCGAAGAACGTCTGAAACTGTGTCCTGTATATCGTTCCGGATTAGGTAGGCGTAAATATGCAGCAATCTCTGCTAGCATCTTACCAAAAGTGTTTACGCCAACGCATTGAACTGGGCATTTTCCATTCTTATAATGAATAAAAAATTGGCAGTGTGGAGTAGTAGGTTGTCGTAAATTTGCGTACTTTCAAATAGGTTCCATCATTTATTTCTTCAGATAAAACAAATGATCTTGACGAATGATTTTTGGAATCAGAAATTTTCACAACAATTAGGTTGCCTTAATCTTGAATATCGTCGACAGTGATATTTACAAGCTCGGATCTGCGGAGTCAGTCAACCAGTGCAAAATTGGTACTCACTTTAATCATCAAGTATACCTCATCATCGGGAGCTAGCATAACCCTGGATATATCTTCTTTAGAAAAAACTAAAAACTTGCGCTTTCTGTGCTCGAAAACCAATATTTTTTTGTTTAAGAAACGACGTTAGCTTATAGAAGTTTCCTATATCCAAATTATGTTTTATTTTTACTAAACTTTTTACCATCGAATAGCGGGACCATAATGTATTAGATTTCAAAACCTTACTTAGGTCTGAAAAATACGCAAGTAATACCTCTTCCGTATAAGTTTTGGCCCCTTACTCCTTATACCATGTAAAAAAATTGTCCTATTGCTTCTCATACCTTAGTCTGGATTTGGCAAGTAACAGCTCGGAATTAGCTTCATTTGCAGCCTTCAAAATGGCTTCGGGAAGTCCTTCGTCGCATAAATCCATTAATATTATTGTATCGGATTCGGTTTAATGTGGTTTAATTTAGAAGAAGATTGTTCTTATTCGGTCACTTCCATGACGTTTTGAACAACTTTGACATTTTAGTAACAATTACATGCTTGGGTTGTCATAGCAACTGATATCAAACCCGGGTGGTTTGATAGTTGCTTCTCCTTTGAAGAATGTCACTTTCAAAACTAAAATGCGTGCTGGAAAGTGAGTTAAAACGCACGTTCGTAGAAAAAATATTTATCATCACGTCACGTATATTATGTATACACTTACAATAAAATTTGACATGTCTGAAGCCATTGAAGGATATCTAAAGCACAAGAACGGAATCGAGAGAATCACATGAAAAAATGCAGAATTTTTGGTACCTACTCAAAACATCAGAGAAATGTGGCGATTTGCTAGAGATATTTAATGTGGTCGACGATAGGAAATAATACAGTCACAGCTGTCCGATCCTTACGCACACCCACCTGCTCAATACACTCCAAAAGTGCTTTGATTCGTCGATCCGTTTTATTTCATCTTAAATAGTTCTCAAAATAAATCCAAATTTACTATGCGAGTGTAACTAATGCCCAAGTATGCCTCAACCAAACAGTATATCACATGCCGATCTTGCAATATCAGTTTAGGCACAGTATCGATGTTTTATGGCACAACAGGCGATTTTGGACGAGATTCACAAAATTCATCCTGTAGCGAAGTGCGACCACGATTGAATTCGGAAAACCAACGAAACATTGTGTCCCGAGATCGTGCTTCATCGCCAAAAGAAGAGTTGATAGGCACTCTGCTGTTGGTTTAATCCAAGGTTACTAGAATAATAGAAGGTTTGTGCGCAGTAAACAAGTGACGTCACCGGTTCTTCACAGCTATGGATTCGTTAGTTAGAAATATATTCGTTTGTATAGCCATCCTCATAACTCGAACATAATGTTAGTGAGTTTCTGTTTGACATAACAATATAAACAAAACAAAAATATAAACATAACTAGAAAACCCGGCGAACTCCGTTTCGCCATCAGATGGCTTCGTTTTATGTAACATTTCGTTTGGTGATTAAAATATGCAGAAAATTTTTTCTTTGTTTTATATTTGAAAAGGAAAAATTTTATTTATTTATTATTAGTGCTCTTTGGTAAACCACAATTTTTGTTTTTTGGTCTGACGTTAACACAAACAAAGCGGATGGTTTCCCAACTCGTGAATACGCAACATATAACTGCCCATGTGAAAAACAATGATTTTCTAAATTTATCCCGCAAACACTAAGCGATTGGCCTTGCGACTTGTTAATTGTCATTGCGAACGCAAGGCGAACTGGAAATTGCAATCGTTTGAATTCAAACGGAAGATCAGTCGGAATCAATGGTATTCGAGGAATACATACATTTTCACCTGCGTACTTTCCGTTAATAATGGTTGCCTCAATCAAATTCGGCATAAGTCTTTTTACCGAAAGTCGAGTACCGTTGCAAAGTCGCGGTGGATTCAAAGTACGCAATATCATAATAACTGTACCAACATTGAGTTGCAAGTTATGTGGTGGAAATCCTGGTAACTCCAGAGAGTTCAAAAACTCCGTTGGATAATTTACTACATCATCGGGATTTGTTATGGAATCAACGGATTTGTATGTCACCAAATCGCCAGCAATTCAGTGCGAATACATCATTATTCTTTGCGGCAAGAATTGCTCGTTTATTTAACCAACCATAATTCTGATAATTCTCACTAATGTTTGGGAAAACATTTTCAATAAGAGCTAATTGAGAGTCTACAAATCGGCAAAAGTCGTGAGTAAGAGTAATTAATCCAGATGTCGTATCAACTGGGACTTTTCCATTTCCAACAGCTAACAATTGTTTGGAAAATTGTGCAGCATTATGATCATTTTGAAGTTGAACTCTCATATTAGTGATTAGCGATAATGTTTTTACGTTATTCCATAAAGGTGATGCCTTCAGGGAAGCATTCAATTCATCTGCAGGCGTTCGACGGGGAATTACTGGCAACGTCTGCCTGAAATCGCCTGCCAACAATATCATCAAGCCGCCAAAGATATTGTTATTTCGCCGAAGATCCTTCAGTGTGAAGTTAAGTGCTTCAAGTGATTTCTTATGTGTCATTGTGCACTCATCCCAAACAATGAGCTTACATTGCATCAACAATTTTCCCATTGCACTGGATCGGGAAATATTGCATGTTGGAGTATCAATTTTGTTTAAATTGAGTGGCAACTTAAGCGCAGAATGTGCAGTACGACCGCCATCCAGAAGAGTCGCCGCAATTCCAGATGATGCTAACGCCAAAGCTATGTCACATCTTGATCGACTTAAAATATTGGTTTGTAGTACATGCTATGTATCATAGATGGCGCTGTATGCGAAAAAATATTTTCCCGCTTTTCTGTTGAAATTTTTTCTGAATTTTCTTTGCTATAAACCTCACGGAGCCCGAGACCTTTCCAGCGAATGCAAAACCGTGGAAATCGGTTCGTGCGTTCTGGAGTTATAGCGTCAGGAAGGAAAACCCGAATTTTTCCTGAATTTTCTTTGCTATAAACCTCACGGAGACCGAGACCTTTCCAACGAATGCAAAACCGTGGAAATCGGTTCGGGCGTTCTGGAGTTATAACGTCAGGAAGGAAAACCCGACTTATTTTTATATAGTAGATGACGTAGCTGGAGTTCTAGCAGCTGATCGTTTGTTTACAAAAAGATGCGCATGTCACAAATCTTCTATTATTCTAGTAACCTTGGTTTAATCCACGTCGAAAGTCATAGAAAATCATCGTACGAAAATGTTTGGGATTTAATACCATTTATTGACCAATATGAATGCTTAAAGTATTTATAAACGACTCAAATAGCACTAATATGACAATATGTTCTGAGTACGTTCACCATTAAAAACTTTTTATGTTGGCAATGACAGATTTAACAAAAATTAAGTAGTAACCCTCGTAAAAACTAAATCTAGGTACCTTTTCCGTTTTGATTTTTTTAGTTAGATGCTATAAGCCATTATATTAGTGGGCACATAAACTAATGAAGTCACTTGAAGCACGTTTATTTGTCGTAGGCGAATAAGTGAAGTTTCATTAAAGATACTTTTAACAAAAATATAAGTTTAAAACAAATTCAGTATTCAATACAAATTTGTAAAATTTTCTGAACAACCATAGGAAATAACAGTAATTTTATACTTTCGCGGCTATAGAAAATCGAAAAATCATCCGATTTCGATGATTTTTTTTAAATCTTCGTTTTTACGGCGGATTTACGAAAAAAATTTTTCCAAATAATTAAATGAAGTTGGTATATTTTTTTCATAATCTACACGAATAACAGACAAATTGAAAAAAAAATTATACAAAAATCATGTTTTTACAATTAAAAATAATAACAATTTCTCTTAAAATTGGCCTTTTCTCATATATAATCCTTTGTACCTTTTTTATTGAGTAATCATTAAAGTTATATGAACAAAAACATTCTTAAAATCAACTGTACAATATTAAAAGTTTACTTTAAAAAATTCATCGAAATCCGATAATTTTTCGATTATCTAGAGCGTTTGTGACAACATTTGAAGTCAGAAAACTATATGGAATCTTTAAGTGAATTATAAAATGAATAAACAATCATTTTTCATTTTTTTCGTTCCAAAATGTTAGTTTTTTTGTGTAGATTAACAAAAAAATATATGAACTGCTTTTAATGCTTTGTAAAAAAGTTATGAACGATTATACGCGAAGAAGTGCGTTTTTGATCACATCTAAAGTCAATACTATCTGAAATCTCCAGGTGAGATATTTTCCATATTTTTTTTCATAAATCCGCCGTAAAACGAAGATTTTAAAAAACATTCATCGAAATCGGATGATTTTTCGATTTTCTAGAGCCAAAAAACGAGGGGACCACGAAAGTATAATTTCATTAGCTTGAATCAACTAATGTGTCTTATTTTCGTAGTAAACTTTTCAAAATAAAACTCGAACTTATAATTTCAAGAACATATTTATTGACTTTCTTAACCTCTGCGTATTCCATAGAATACACGTTACTAAAAACATGTTTAGGATTATCCTACAACAAAATCAGAGAAACTGGAAATTTGCGTACGCCTCTGCTCAATTAAATCATCTGAATTACAGCATCTCTTTTATAGGTCCTTCTTATTTAAGCGAATAATGTTGCCGTCCCCTTTCCTTCACAAGCACTAGACGAAGGTCGGACTCTGAATGGCACAACGTCGACGACATTTCCTATTTATTAGATCCACATCAGTAACGTTGCTCTTTTGTTCTCTTAAAATACTTTACAGATAATTGCTTACAAAGAATTCAATTACTTACTGTCTTACTGTTTATTGTTCGAGTTTATTTTTCATTTTGCCAAACTGTAAAGAATTTTTTTTATAGATCTTGATACAATTTAGTATTTTTCTGGAAATGTATGACTCCTCATAAAGGAGGCAATTTTTTGTGTTCCACTGCCCTAGGTGTTAGTACTTCTCCCTAAGGTACTTTCAACGAAATGGGCAGAACATTCGCAGACTTTTTAACATGTTCTGTTGCCATTTCATCTACACTATAGTACTCGAATGGTGAATTTTCATCACATAACTGTTATAACTTTTTTTGAGTACCCTTTGCCTCTATTTCTTCGGGTATTAGCCAATCGAATATTTCTTGCTTCTGCCATATAGCATTTGGTAAAATTTTCTTCAATTTTAAATGGTAACTCACATTGTCCATAACTACGAGGATATATTGAAAAATTCTTAGCCTACTATAGAACCAAAAATATTTTATTACTCAACATTTATTACAGCGAACCTGCAACATCTCTAGACCTTACAAACCAGACCTTCACAGCTTTTATTACCTCCTCGTTGGAAGAAAATTTACAACCTTTCAAACTTTTTTTCAGTTGAAGAAGGAGTATACTTTTCGCATGAAAAGATGACATTTTTCCAATTCTCGTCTAGTCTCTTTTTGGAGGCAAAACTGTAGGGAAACATGTTAAACTGACAGGTATTAATTCATTACGGATTTTGTATTGTGTATTAAATTAATTTCTCCCAAGCATGGAGACGAGACTCGAGACGAGACACGAGATGAGATTCGAGACGAGACTTTGATCTTTTTTGCGTTGTGAGATGGGTTTCGTCTTGTAGACTAGTCTACAGGGAAACATCGGTAATTATACACTTTCACGGTCACCTGGTTTTTTGGCTCTAGAAAATCGAAAAATGGATGGATTTTAATGATCTTGGTCTCAAAATGTTCCATTTTACGGCGGATTTATAAAAAAATTTAGTAGAAATAGCTGGAATGAAAATTTCTCATAGTTTTACTGTTTTAAATCGTAAAAAAAATTGCAAAATAATCCTTTACAAAAAATTATCTAATATTCAGATAAAGTTCTTATATTTTTTTTTGTATTCTACATAAATTAATAAACAATTTAAAAAAAATCCAAAAAGAATGATTTTTTCAGTTTTTATAGCTTAAAATAAAATCGATGAAAAACAATCAATTTTCTTGAATAGTTTCGTACTATATTCTTCAATGTTAATAGTTTTTGGACCATTAAAAATCGAAAAATAGATCAATTTTATAATTTTGGTCTCAAAATGTTCCATTTTACGACGAATTTATGAAAAACACGGGGGTAGTGGCTGAATTTGCGGTTTTTAATAGTTTTAAACCTTAAATAGTAGAAAAACTTTTTTTTTCAAAATATTCATTTTTTTATGTAAATTGCGAAAAAAAATATACGAACTTGATTCCACGACGTCAGAAACAGTTACGAAGGATTATATGTAGAAAGTCATTTTTTGCGTTTAAAGTCATGAAACTGTAAAAAATATTTATTTTTTTTAATTTTCGTATTTTTTTTATAAATCCGCCGTAAAATGGAACATTTTGAGACCAAGATCATTAAAATCCATCCATTTTTCTATTTTCTAGATCCAACCTAACCTAACCTAACCTAACCTAACCTAACCAAAAAACCAGGTGACCGCGAAAGTGTATAATTATCATAATTTTTTGTAAAGGATTATTTTGCAAAACCGTTTTTTTTGACGATTTAAAACAGTAAAACTATGAGAAATTTTCATTCCAGCTATTTCTACTAATTTTTTTTTATAAATCCGCCGTAAAATGGAACATTTTGAGACCAAGATCATTAAAATCCATCCATTTTTCGATTTTCTAGAGCCAAAAAACCAGGTGACCGTGAAAGTGTATAATTACCGAAACATTTCACACTTACGATTTAAAAAAGGTATTGCTCGAGTCGAGTATTTTATTCCTTTCTACTTTTTCTACGTGGTAAGTTGAGAGTTTCGAAAAGCCGATTCATCTTGCAGGCAAGACTATAGGGAAACATCTCAGACTGACAAGGTATAGTAATTTCCTATTATATATTCATTTAATCCCTCCCAAGCATGGTTTTTTCTCGAAATCCAGAGAGTTGATCAACATCGAGTTTTCGGCATTCTCTTCTTTGAAAAATTTCCTATCTCTGTAGCCACACATATTTATATCGAACGTAGCAATAAAATCGCCCACACGTACGTGTATCAAAAGTAATAAGTGCCTATTCGATATCACGCTAATAATTCGAGGTTAACCAAAACATTCTGGATGCAATAAATAAATGCCGAAATCAAATAAAGCTATGGAAAGAATCGAGTGAGTGGGAGCCGGTGGAGCCTTTCGTAGGAACGAATGAAAAAAAAAGTAATTACACATCAAACGAATCGGGAAAAAATGTGGTTTGGAATTCATATTGTTTTCATAACGGGAGGATGAGAGATAACGAGGCAAAGAGCGTTGTATAAACTGTCATATATCAAGAGGAGAAAACGATGATATAAAACAGGGGTGGCTATGCGGACTAGAATAACACTGATTATTTTTTGAAAATGTATTTCTCTCCCGATGGTCGGGAATTGCAAATATCAAAGATATATCTGCGTGGTCATAATATTTCAAAATGTGAAATCATATGCGTGAGTTAAACAAATACTTCTCTTCTCCACCAGTTCAATAAATTAACTAGTAATTGTTTTTTATGAATTCTAATGAACGAAATATGGAAACGTATCGTTTTTTAAAGAAAGAACACAAATATCACCAAATCAATGACATATTCATATATAAGTTGGTTAAGTATTAGAGATAAGTTAATTATTATATAAGTTAGTTAACTCTACAGTAGTAAGCACTTAAATAAATTCACGCCACTTATAGAAATAGTATAAACAAATAAGAAAAACATTACATTACTTATGTCTTATAGTATACAGAATTTCATTAAATACAATTTGATGTTTCATTAGACTTTTCGGTAATTATTATTATTGATTAAGTTACACCCCTCCGATTTCGTTAAAATTTTAGTATGTTATAAAGAAAATTACGCTGAACAAGAATATATATAAATATAGGGCGCGGAAATCATCCTTTCAGGTACTTTTAATCAAATAATTCTAATGATTTTTCAGTGATTGTAGTATTCAAATTAATAGTTGAAACCTAACCTCACCTAACCTAACCTAACCTAACCTACATACTTCTCTACAAAATGAAATTTAGTAACAAGCAGAGGTTGCTGTTATCGAAAACTCTTCCATGATTTTTTCTTGACGAGGTGGTCGACAATAAATAAAATATACAAACTGTATGTAGAATCATCGCTTATTTTATTTATTGTCGACCACCTTATGAACAAAAAATCATGAAAAAGTTTTCGATAACAGCAACCTCTGCTTGTTAGGTTAGATTAGGTTAGGTTAGGTTAGGTTGCCGGCGCATGTGACGCGATGTTCGCTAAGAACGGTTCCACATGCGTCGGTGGAGAAGAGGGTGGGTTATTAGCTGGTAGGTGCCCGGTTAGCGGGTGAATCCAGCACACCTGGGACACCTTCCCAGTCGTCTTTCGAAGATTTTCCCACCCATACCAAAAAAAAGGTTAGGTTAGGTGAGGTTAGGTTTCAACGATTAATTTAAATATTACAATCACTCTAAAATCATTACAATTATTTGATTTTTTAAAAGCAAAATAGTACCTGAAGGGATGGTTTCCGCGCCCTATATTTATTTTAACGAAATCGGAGGGGTGTAACCTAATCTAAATAATTACCGACTTTCATCCTGTTAGGTTTATAATTAAAATTCTAATTCTTCGCACTAATGAAGTTAGTTCTTTAAGTGGAATGGACTAATTTTTTCAAATTTATTTCTATAAATCAAAATTCTAGTTAAAGTACACCGTAATGAGCTAATTACACCTTTCTAATCAACAAAAATATATAATACGGTCCTTAGTTGCGACCCTCGCTTCTTTTGACATGATTGACTATGTTAATATCGTTTTGTCGTCGGACGAAGCGATGAGGCAGAGCGGAGAGATCAAAAGCAAAGTCAAGCACCGGTGAAAATTCCCTCTGCAAATTTTACTCCAAATTCTCTTCACATTGTTATCATTAGGGGTGAAGACAATCTGTACAAACCGTCAGGATTTATTTGTAGTTGTTAAATAGGTAATGCCAACGGCTAGAGAATTGAAATTAAAAGAGGGAATTTTGGTGGTCGAAATGAATTTTGAACTTATTTAGTTTCTATGATTTTATTTATACTAATTTCGGTTTCATTAGAAGGTAAGTAAATGTTATTACACAACAAAAAATAGACAGAAGACAGAAGGACAAATGAAACATTACGTAAGAAGATATCTTTAACGGAAGCGGAAGTAAAAATACTTACTTCATCCTGACGCCTGTCTATCTTTCCAGGTGTAGTGCATGCTAGATTTGAGTCATTACGTGGATTTATTTTTCCACAGCTGTTTCCATTTCCTATTTTGTGTCTTTTCTTCAATTTCGTACCATCTTATTCCTCGATTTTCCCCTGCTATCTTAATTTTTCTAGTCCACTCCTCCTTCCTTTCTTTTATCTAAAAGTTCGTGTTTCAGATCCACCTTATTAATCATTTTTATGCCATCTCAAACATCACCAAACCATCTCAGTAAATTCAAATTTTCTCTTATAGTTTCATCCCTTATTTTGTCTATCTTGATTTATTATCTATTTTCCTCTGTATTCTACTTTTTTATTACTGTGCGATTGTCCATGTCTCAGATCCAAATTTTATAATGGGTGTAGTTACTTTTTTATACATTTCTGTTTCGGTATTTCCTTTTTGGCTAGAAACTGTTTCTTAATTTTGAAGAATCCAAAGTAAGTAAGATTAACTGGTTTGAAATGGAACTGGGCGAGTCATGTGGCAGAAAATCGGTGGACTAATCAAATTACTGAATGGAGACCAAGAGAAGATGCCTTTAGAAGATTAAGGGCGACCTATGCTCAATAGTGAACGTGACTGGCTGTTTGATGATTATTCCTCTTCTTTAGGTGCCCTTCTCTAACGAAGATTGGCAATAATCCGAGCAAAGTCATTTCTGTCTCTGGCCCTTCTTATCTGCGTCTGAGAATCTAAACAGGACCACTCATGAAGATTCTTCAGCCACGAAGCCTGTCCACGTTTTACCTCGATTTTTCCTTCGATCAGAAGCTTCAAAAGTTTGTATTAAATAATCCTATAAGTTCCCTGTCGGTGCCTATTCTATCCTATTCTATCCACGTTTCGAAACTCTTAGTGAGTTCACCTGGAAAGCACATGCCTCCGCTCTGTATAATAAGGTGCTATCTCATTTTTAGAAATACATTTTTTGTTTCCACGATTCGAGATCTTATTTCTATATCTTGGTCTATATCTTTTGTTATGCAATACCCCAGATATTTAAATTTCTCGACATTTTCGATGATGCCACTATTTACGTAAATAGACATGGGAGGGTGGTTGGATGTTTTGGAGATAATCATGGTTTTGGTCTTTTTGATGTTGATGTTAAGGCCATAATCTTCTCCTATAATTATTAAGCGATCTAAGAGTGCTTGGAGATCCTGTTCACTGTCTGTAGTTAGGACCGTGTCATCAGCGTACCTTATATTATTAAGAATTTTTCCATTGACTTTAACACTTTCTCTTGCTTCATTTAACGATCTGGCAAAGCCTATATATTGAATGTGTGATAATTGATGTTTTTTTTGTGAAAATTTTGAAATGAAATTGGTTATTTTTGAGACCTTTATCGTATGTTTCTGAAAAAACGTCAATCGCGTATATTCATTTTCCTTTCGCACGGTTTACATTGTACTTTATTTTGTTTATATTATATTATATTATAAACAAAATATCTGTATGAAAAGATCACATTCTAAACTTCTATCACCTTTTTCGTTTATCGAATTTATAGTTTAATTTCATTATCTTTCAAGTCCAGATAGATAATTATTATTTAGAGCACGTACATAAAGTAGATTAATAGCTTAATTTTAAGCTTATTCAGGTATGAGCCACTGTTTTGTACGCGAGTTAATGAGAAAAATCCTCTTACGAAATTCAAAAGCTAATTTCAAACGGAAAAGTCAAATTATCCGAAAGTTTCAACGAGAGCACTAGACTCGTAGAAAATCAGAGGTGTCCGATAGGTTGAAAATTAAAGGGGATTTTTCTTCACTTTTCCTTTATTTTACCAAGCATTTGACTGACTTAATCTCGTATATATTTAAGATAAATTCCCTCAAAATAAAATTTCTGTTGATTGTAGAGATTTATTGCTCTCAGAAAGTTTTATTTGCTCAAAGTTATTTGGTTTAAAAGTGAAAGTAATACAAATGTAGTGCGGTCACCTGGAACCCTGTTGAACTCATTTGGAAGTCGTATGAAATCAGTTGAAACTCATGTTCAAATCACAGGAAGTCATATTTAAATATGGAGTTCCATTGAAGTCCATAGGAAGTTAAACAGAAGTCATGAAAGTCCGTTGAACCAAATTGTGTGTTTTTACCAATCAACTTAATCTTAACGCATGAGGTTTCCAAAAACACAATATAAATTTGTGTTTTGTGGACAATAACACACTTTAGCACATTATATCACTTACCTACAAACAATTTTGTTCCGCATCAATTCCTGCCCATTAAATGATTTTATTCAAGCGTACAACGCTACTGAACATTAACAGGGAGAATCTGATAATAGGGTGTAAATTCAAGCCAAACTTAGTAAATTCAATAGGGTCTAATAAATGTCAAACAAGTTACATCCATTGATAATTCGGGTAATGATGATAGTGATTTATAGAATTTTCTGAATATTATTACAGATCTACGTTATACAGATCAAATAAATGGAGACTATTCGTGTGGTAAATTCGAAACATAATTAAAATGATAATAGTACTTCATATAATAATTTAATGATGATATACAATATTTAATCAATAGCGATAAATTTTTTTATTACTTATTATTCCAAAGAAATTCGTTATATATACAATTTTTCGTTTGATCATTCCTTAACTATATTAAAAGTAGTCATTAAGTCCAAGAGCCCCAACCAAAAAAGTAGGTTTTGAAAAAAACGTACGGGAACAGATATTTTTTTGAATATGTTCAGGGGTGTCCCCTGAATGTAAATCCAAGTGGGCGTCTTTTTATTAAATATCTCTCGAACTGCGCATCGTACGACAAAAATTGTGAAGATCATTATTGTAGCTAATAACATTTGCCATCTTTTTTATTTGAAACTTTTTTTTGTATAACGCATACATTTTTAATTATAGCGCTCCAACCTTTTTTCAATATGGTCAATGATAAATTAAAAATTTCATTAGAAACCTATGCGTTATACAAAAAAAAGTTTCAAATAAAAAAGATGGCAAATATTATTATTTACAATAATGATCTCTACAATTTTTTTAGTACGATACGCGGTTCGCGAGATATTTAATAAAACGTGTTTTTCAAGATGGAGGCTGAAGTGAAGCCCCCCTCTCTATGACGTCCACTTGGATTTACATTTAGGGGACACCCCTGAACATATTCAAAAAAAAGTACCCGTTCCCGTACGTTTTTTTACTAATAAAACCCGGCTCTTGGCCTAATTAACATGAGGAAAAACGTTGGAGATCCTACGAACAGTTGCTTTGCTGTAGATCGACAGCAACAGTTAGTAATCGGCTGAATTTTGAAGCAACGAAGGTCACATGCGTCAATGGCAAAGTTTACCAGCATGTTGACATCGTAAATTACACGTTGCCAATTGTTGCCTTAGTAAGACACCTAAAGTTTGATAATACATAACATTTTTATCTCCATAAATTGTACAACGCGCTTTTGATGAAAAAATCTTCAATGCTTTAAGAATTACCATAAAATTTAGAAATTATTGGCACCTAATTCAATGTCTAACTACTCCTCGTACATCAAGATATTATATTCTAAAACTTTTATTGCTTTCAAACTTTTCAACTACTTTCTGCTTTATCAACATTTTTTTTTTATCTTTCTATGAGGGCCCCTAAAGGACGGCGCCCTTGTGCATTGCACATATACTAGCGGGGGCCCTGTATACACGGGTATAATACTTATATATAACATTTGAATTTTCTTTGAGAAAACTCTACAATTTTACGGGTAATAAACCATTTTCTAATTCTCAATTAAGCGATCTAAAAATAAAACGAATAATTATGTTGTTCCGTTTAAAATTAATTAGGGTTTGAAGCAAATTGTCTGTTGTTGAAAGGTTATACAGACCCTTCCGAAGACGCGACGACTACATCGGCTCTCGCTATTAACTCGAGACCGAACTTTGTAATAGTCTAATAATTAATTTCTTAAGTTATAACCGCGGAGTGAACGAACACATAGAAATACAGGAGAAAAGATGATAAATTGAACGAGCATTTTTATTTAAAATTAAATTTGCAGTAATTTCAAATATACTGCAAGTACAAACCATATTGATCTCGAACGAATAATAGACGTATAGAATAGAATAATAGACACAAAATTAATGCATAATATTTTTCCCCTAAAATTTTACTTGCCACTTCTTTAAACTATAGCCCATTGAATTTTTATTATTATTGTTGATGATTTTATTGATTTTAAAGTAAGTTTTGTAGCAAACCAATCGGGTTTCACGTTTTTTTTTTCAAATAATTTTCATATTCCGTTGTTGTAATTTGATTGTTGCTCTGAAACCACTTCTGTTTCATTACCACGTTCGTTTTTGAAGTTATCGACCTCCCACTCCAATATAAAAGTTTAATAAAACCTCAGAATCAATTTTAAAACGTCTTAACAAATAAATTTAGTATTTTTTAATGCGATATTACATTCTTAAAAACAGAAGAAGTGAAAACAAGTACAATTTTCAACAAAAAAATCTGTGGAGCAACAAAACAAAAACATAGTTGTATTTGACCATAATTTCAGTCCCAGACGATGAATACATAAGTATTCGAAAGCTCGGGAAATATATTAAAGTTAGTCCACTTTGGTGTTTTATTGCCACGTTCCCAATAAGAAACCGATCATAATATAGCTGGGAAATACTTCGTTATATATATAACTTCTAAGTTTAAGCCCATAGTGAAGTTCTAAATATAATGAATTGGTTTTTATAAGAAAATATGTTTATACAAAATATTATTGTTAACTTTAAATATGGGGTTCAAATTAGTATTGTGCGAACCATTTTCAATAATAGAAATATACCAAGCATCTGGTTTAAAAGTACTTAGGTCTATAATAGAAATTTTGGAGAAAAAGGAGGGATAAAGGAAGATAGGACATGGATCTTTGGCAAGGAAAATTTACTATTGAGTGAAATTTAGAAATTCGACCCCCACTTTGGAGCCATTATCAAGAGGAGAGTGGGGACAGGATGGTTATTCTTTCATTGGTAAGAAGTAATTCGATTCCGGGGTCTCAATCTGCTTACTCTACTCAACGAATCATCCCCTTTTTTTGGCTTTTCCGAGGCCTTAATCTGAGGAAATGAAATGCTAAAACAAAAAATTATAAAATGATTAGAATAGAAATGCTTACCATCGAGAATACTGTTGACACTAAGACAATCACTGCTGGTCTCTTATTCTTTGTCTTGTTTGAACTTTTTTTCTTAACCAATTCTTCGGTTTCATTGTTTCACCAATATTTTTACTGTTTGTAATACTTTTAAAGTTAAAATAATATAAAAAATTACGTTTTGACATACATATTTCGGTCTCCATTAAAATATGTTGAATTTGAATCTGTTGAGGATAAATACGAATTTAAAAGTTTGGTACCAAACAAAAACCAATATATTGGAGCTTGCAGAAAATTTTGGAAAATAAGAACTATAATATAAGTGGAGAAGTAAATAAAAATCCAAACCATGTATATAACATGTGCGTTAAATATGTGATATCAAAGTTGACTTACGTTCAATTTGAGGATGAATTCCTAGGTATTTTCATAACGAAGTAAATCATAGCAAAAATACGTAATTGAAATTAATTTAATCATCAAGTAATACACATATTTCCACAAAATACCATATGATATGAATTATTAAAACTAATAATTTCTTCCGGTTTGGAAAGCAAATGACCGACCGGAAATGTATTAGTTGAAAATAGACCATCTATTGTGTGATTTATTTTAGTTTAATAAAGAGGTCTCAATTTCGAAATTTACTACAAGCTTCAATATTGTTTTTGCTCTAACTAGTCAGCAAAGACTATTCGCCTTGGTATATATATATATACCCGATCAAAATTAAATTGTAAAATATGTGTAATAAATGAGTAATTTGTTTATTTGTTTGTACCCCCCCAGTACTAATTCAATTAGTAATATTTAGTGATGAGCTTCAGGATTCCTAATAATAAACTCATGGACTTTATTTTAAACAAATAAGTTGTAGCTGAAATCGCTTAATGATTAATAAGAAGGAATACTAACGGCCTGTTGAGAAAATGTATATTGGTCTTTTTCTCAATGCAAGAGGGACACAAAAGGAGAGGGCGTCGGTGGCGGCACGATGCAAAGCGTCTCTCCGGCGTCAGCGTCTCTTCTCTGATTCGCGGATTAATTGAAATACCTAGGATTCCACTGGTTCGACGATGGTGCTCTCATTGAATTGCTCAGAATCGAGGGGCGAGTTATCGCTTTGGTTTTAAACAAAGACGATTATTAAATGTTATGTTTGTTTTGTTTTTTTATTTTTCACAATATTGAATGATAACGTTAAATATCTCTTAATTAATTCTACTGAAACGTATTAAATGGATAAATCATATTTTTTGTGATGGGAAACAAATGGATTTTGCATAGAATAATAATTCGCAAACACAAACGTTTGTATTAATTAAAACCTTTTAATTAAAAAATATACATTTCAGCCAATTAGGTAGAACTGAACGAAATTGCATGAAATGTTTTCATAGAAACTCGCAAATCTAATTGAAACGCAAACACAGCGGCAAAATACAAAAAATCGTGAATTAAGGGTAGCATACAATAATTCCAGTAGTTTACACATTTTTACTTTTTTATGTACACAGAAACAAAGGTTTATAAATCTAGAGGTATTAGAAAAAATATCCCGTTACATTTTTTTCATGTATGTATATATATGTTTGGGGTCTCGTATACACTACGACCCAAAGGCTCTATTGTCTCCTTGTTACGATATTGGAAAACCCAGTACTTACAGCTGATCAATACCACTCCTGTTAAAACTCTAAAATGTGGGATGTCAGAAATCTTCGGCTTTTATTTCAAGCGCTCCCAGGTGTAGTGTTCTGGAGCTCCTTAGTGTCTCATACTTCAAGAGAATGTGGATGGAGGCTCCGTCCTCTGTGCAACAAAATCTGCACGTCGCATTATCTGCTAGGTCTACTCTGTCTTCGAGTGTTTATTGAGACGACAGTGCCCCGATAGAGCTCCTGTTAGTATTCGTAGATCGTTCTTACTTAGGTTGATACTTCCAGCAGAGCTACTCTGGTTGTAGTTTCCCAAGAGTCTTTTCCTGTCTCAGCCCCTGTAGGTTGTCCCAATAATTGGTTTTGCTCCTATTTACCTTCTTTTTCAGTGGGTTCAAGTCCCATGAAGGGTTTTTCTGCCCCCGCTTTAACGAGCTTATTAGCTATTTCATTATCCTTCGCTCCGGTGTGTCCTAGAATCCATTGTAGTTCGTTTAATTCTTCTAGGCAATCCCAAACGAGTTTGGATGTCATGATATTGGAGCTTAGAGCTCTAATAGCTGCTTGACTATCGGACAAGATGATGATCTCCTGTTTACAATAATTCCTCTCTAGATTGAACTGAACACATTTTTCAATAGGAGTGTATGGTTCTAGGCCCGTACACTCCTATTCCACTTCCGTCTTCTGTTTTTGATCCGTCCGTATACCATTTAATGAAATTTCTGTTCATTTCTTGTATTTGATCCCACTCACTTTTACAGTTTATTATTGAGATGATGTTTTTCACGAAGCTAAAGTTTTTAACTTTCCAGGATTAGTTATTATTTAGTAACGGATTTTCATCGATGATTCCATCTTTGAACCTTCTAAGTGACGTTTTCCAGTATCATTTTTCGTGTGCTGACTTGAGTTTCATATTTTTGTGATGCGTTTGGACAGTTTATATTTCCAAAGAGAATATCCATCGTATATCTGGATTAATTTGGATTGACTGTTGCGAAACTAGATAAAAAGTTAGTACTACATGTGTACAATGAAAGCTGTACAATCGTTAGATGAAGGAGATAACAAAATTCAAAATTTTGTACTGGAGAGCCGATTTTTTGCAGGATGACTTGGATTTTATATAAGTAGGTACATAAATGTATGTGATTCACAAGAGTAACGTAATATTTAGTCTATCAACTGGGTGTCTAAATTAAAATTACAATTTGTAAACAAATTTATATTGGTAGGGTTAGTTGTTTCACACTCATGTAACGTTAATATCAGAATATTTGACTACGACTGCAGAAAAAATCTTGCTTTACAGTTCATCTGCTTCGGAATCTGAGCTGTCTTCACCAGTATTTTATTATCACTGGTTCAATATCTGTATTCACCAAATTTCGTTCTCGAGTAATCGTAAAAACATTGCTACCAAAAATTACTTAAAACTCGTCAATAAGGACTGGGAAATGTTATTTTGAATATGCTTTTGGTCCAAATTGAGCAAACCCAACGGGTGGATAGGCTTAATCATACTCTTTGGTCAGTATGATTAAGCCTATCTATGTTGAACATTTTCCGCTGGTCGATCGAGTAATCCTTAAAGTGTAGTAATAATAAGAATAGCTTTCGTCCCTTGTGTATTCCATGAAGTTTCAAATGAGTTAACGTTGAAGATATGATGATTATTAACATCAAGGAATATCAGATGTTTATAAGAACTTCACGCTTTGAAATTGAATGACCAATCTTGCACAATACATTTTCAAATTAATCTATGAACACTATGTAATCTACAGATGAATTTTATAATATTCTCAAAAATAAAACAGCAGCTGGAGTTTAAGAACAACACAGCATACAAATGAATCTCAATTTTTTAATTCATTTGAAAATGATTTGCGCGCCGCTGACATGTCACTTTGCGCTATAAAACAAATGGATAAATAATTGTATAATAACCGCTAAATAGGGATGAAATCGCTTTATCCATTTCAGTTGACGTCGAGTATTCCAACGGGTGCATATTAAATAATAAAATCATACAGCTAATTGAATAAGGGTTGCGCTTTGAACATAGTTTGACTGTCTGTGCTTTATTGCAATCGACTTTTGATGCTACTCGAGTGAAAAATCATAGACGTACACCATATTTCGAATATAAAAATACAATGTTTTCATCTACCTTCATAATGATACGAATCCTTTTAATCTAAAGATGTTAAATCTGGGATTTTTGATGACATTCTATTGTACCACGACTTTCAAGTCGTATTAGTGTTTAAGTTAGAACCATAATGAAAATAATATGAATGTGCTTAGGATATGCCAAGGTATGTGCAAGTTGGGTACCGAAATTACTGACGGCAACGTGTGAAAGCGACCTGCGAATTTCTTCATGTGTATGAAACCGTTGGCGAGGAAATCTAGGACTATGTTGTCTGTGGATGGGACCTGGGTCCACTATCTGACACTGGAAACAAAATAACTATTCAATCAGTAGGAACATTCAAGCTCGACGAAGCCGAAGAAGTTTAAGCAAATTCTGTCTACCGGAAAAGTGATGACGTGTCTTTAGGGGCAGAAAAGGGATGTTGCGCGATTCAAATCAAGACGAGACATGCTCACAAATGAAGGACAACACGCGACATAACTGATCTCACCAACATATTTGGATGGAATACTGTCTCACATCCTTCTTACTACCCAGATTTGGTCCAACTCTTTCATGAATTAAAACCCCTTGGGAGGAACGTATTTCACAACCGACGAAAAGCTGAAAGAAGTTTTTAGTTAATGCCAGACATCTACGACTTGGGCACGAAGAAGATGGAAATTCACTTTCCGATAGAGGAAGAAGACAGTGAACGGGTTCCAAGTATTCGAGGACTGAGAGAAGCACTTTGAAGTCTTAACTGGTAGTTCGTTGTAAGTAAGCAAATTACAATAACGGAGATTCCAAAAGAAACTCAAGCTTGCTTGAGAGTCTGTTCGAATTCCAAAGATGTTTACTAAAACCGTTTATTCTGCATTGTCTACTCCTTCCTCGTTTCTTTCTTGACCTCTCCAATATCATATCCAAAAACTGTGTGTGGATGTGTGTGCAGGATCATTGTCATGGTGCCACAAAACTGGTTTTTAACGAACCAACACACTTTTGGAGAATTTAAAGTTGTTTGGTGGTGTTTGAATTTAGTGTTTTATCCAATTCCAAATCTGCAATTTTGTTTGTTTACATGCTCATTCAAGTGAAAATGAGCTTCGTTCGAGAAGAAAATTATATTAGTTACCACAATGCTCCAACAACGTATCGACGATAATTTTTCTCAAAATTAAATCATTTTTTTTTTCAATTCTTGCACTAAATGTATCTGAAAAAGCGCAGTTTCATTCCAACCTTAAATATTCAACACAAATTTGTTTGAGGTTTCCCCAAACAATCTGAACGCCTTGGTAATAGGCAGTGAGTAATAACATAAGAATAATTTTTTTCCGAGATTGTTTTACACACACCCTGTATTTTTATTAATTACAATATTTTAGTGGAATTTCCAGTACATTTGAAAGCTAATTGAACACGATCAATTTCAGTTAAATTAGCTTTATAAAAAAAGTTATTAGCGGACGTCTCTGTTTAAAAAGGCAACACGCGCGAATGAAAGGGTGCTTGTCTCCTACAATAGGGTGAAGTAATAACATGACGTTCTTTTGTTAAGTGTGGTGATAACCATCGATATCTTTGTTCCGAACGTGTGAAACGAGTTGTAAATGTCAGTTTATTGGGCTCCAGGGAATCATTAATAAAATGTATATAACGAGAGCTATCGTGTGTATTTATTGTTCATATTAGACTGATTATTATTATTCGGATTATCATCAATATGTCTGATAATGTACTTGATATAAAATGATTATAGATTTATGCATATGATATCAGAAGAACACAATCAACTGTATGGAACGTGGACGAGATGAAGCAAATCAAAATAGTTCGTGAAAGTAATACACGGTTGCCTTTTTTTAAGTATTGTGGCAATTTCTAGCCAGTAACATAATTTGGTGATTAACATAAAGCTATGAGGAAAAAACCGGACCTGTAAAGGTTTATATTAGTTGCGTTCGGGTTGATAATTCTCTTATCTACAGGATGAATACACTTTACTAAGAATTACAGCTACTTCTGAATTTTAATTCGGTTAAGTTGGTAATGTTTTTGATCACAAAATTTCAACTAAGTACTTCAAATTTATCTATGGTAACTATACTATCGTGAGAGGGGGAGTTACACAATACATTATTTACATATCAATAATACTGGGGAATGTATTTAGTTTACTTAGTACCACATTTCTTGGAAGGTATTCGGGGCGCAATTCATATACGATACCCACAGTAACCCGGATTAAAATTTGACCACGGGATGCACCTTGTATTCAACCATACATTAATAAAATTCTGAATAGTAGCCATATTCAGAATATGACTGCTGGAGTAAATTAATATACATTGATATTGGAAGAAATTAGCAGTCATCCATCATACAGTCCTGATTTATTATCATTCACCATAGAGTTACTTTAATCTAGTTCAGAATTGGTTCAAACGTATGGAAAACTTCATTTATCTCAATGATTCCCAAAGTAGTCAATGTGCACCCCCTGGAGTCCACGGGAAGCTCTACAATAGGAGTGTACTTGAATTTCCATAGTTAGATCTGATTTTTTGGTAATATGGTGTGAATGTATTTCGACTAAAACTAGTAATAATTATTTTGAAATTGGTTTACAAGGAAAAAAAAATGTTTCAGCATCGAATTTGGGGAAAATAAAATGAAATTACAGCGACAATCTATATATTACAATATACATTTGTTTTACATATAAAACTACAAAAATTATTTAATACAAAAAAGTTATATGTAAATAAATTACGATAAAATTCGTTGCATACTGAAATAAACGAAAAAATTGTACATTTGACATTGAAAATACTATAATAAGGGCCACTATGAATATTGTAAGATACCACGAAACTGGAGGTGTTAAATCTGACAACACTGTATTTTATATACCATTATATTTTGTACGCTTAATGATTTTAAGTTCGGTTTAAGTACAAACGACAAAGTCTGGAACGGTTGCAATGAACATTTCATGTCGAAGATGAACCTATCAAGCGATTAAAATAGCTCTTAGTGTTGAATGCACAACAGTAATTTCAATTTTAAACGATCATCTTGTCACGTGAAAACTGCTTACTCTTTGGATGCCACACAACAAAGCTGGCAAGTACTCAAGTGAATATTATTAGTACTTAAAGTACTTCAGTATCTATAATCATGAGTACTTTTATCTTGATGTACTTAGTACTCGAAAAGTGTAGTCTACCGAGATACCGACGCCCAAACTGGTACACAAGAAATGACAAGAATTATTATCTTTCTCGTTACTCATTTTTTTAACAAGCACTCTCTAAAATTTGTGGTAATTATACACTTTCACGGTCACCTGGTTTTTTGGCTCTAGAAAATCGAAAAATGGATGGATTTTAATGATCTTGGTCTCAAAACGTTCCATTTTACGGCGGATTTATAAAAAAAAATACGAAAATTAAAAAAAATAAATATTTTTTACAGTTTCATGACTTTAAATGCAAAAAAATGACTTTCTACATATAATCCTTCGTAACTGTTTCTGACGTCGTGGAATCAAGTTCGTATATTTTTTTCGCAATTTACATAAAAAAATGAATATTTTGGAAAAAAAATTTCAAAAAAGTTAATTTTTTTGAATAATTGTGAGTTGTAGGATTTTGTTAATAATAAATTGAAACACAACACGACAATGAGTTGCAACAATTGTGAATTGAATACATTTGAAGCACTTACAATACAAAACAACCTAACCTAACTAACGAATATATTTCAATTTATTATTAACAAAATCCTACAACTCACAATTATTCAAAAAAATTAACTTTTTTGAAATTTTTTTTTCAAAATATTCATTTTTTTATGTAAATTGCGAAAAAAAATATACGAACTTGATTCCACGACGTCAGAAACAGTTACGAAGGATTATATGTAGAAAGTCATTTTTTTGCATTTAAAGTCATGAAACTGTAAAAAATATTTATTTTTTTTAATTTTCGTATTTTTTTTATAAATCCGCCGTAAAATGGAACATTTTGAGACCAAGATCATTAAAATCCATCCATTTTTTGATTTTCTAGGGCCAAAAAACCAGGTGACCGCGAAAGTGTATAATTACCAAATTTGTAAAATTATTCATAGAATTGATCGTACTCGAATACTTTTGAGTACTTTTTAAAGGTATTCATGATTACTTTAGCACAGTATTCTGCCCAGCTCTACACATAGCTTAACGATTTCTAAAAGACAGACTAGGTAATATCACGTTAAAAATGGTGAACATCATATTTCAAAAACAGGTCTTGAAACGTACATACCATTTTGATATTCCTACCCACCAGAACGATAGGGAAGAAAATACCAGTTTGGAGGCGAATTATCGAGGAGGCCAAGACTCACAACGAGCCGTAGTGTCAATTGGTAAGGTAAGGTAAAATTGGAATTCTCAGTTTGATGTTAGACTAAAGTTCAAACTGCCCCCAAACCGTGGGTGATGTTTAAACCTAAGCTTGTCGTTAAGCGTCATCTATAAAACGCGAAAAAGAATATATCTGTGGTTCAACCTGACGTTTGTTAAGCTAGATTAGAATTCTAGATAGTAAAACTTTCAAAGGTGTCAACAACTTTTAAATATCTCGAAGATAATGAAGAACGAAGTTGAAAATCTACAGGACTCTAATAATAATCGAAACTTATGGCAGTGAATGTTGGGTAATGAATAATATATGAAAGAAGCAGAGTGGAAAACCTGAAATAATGGCCACATTCAAAGAATGGAGGACAAGCGGATGAATGTCGAAATATACAGCAGTAGAAAAAGAGGTAGAACCCTACCAGATGGACTGATCAAGTTCACGATGGCTCACAAGAAATTTATGTAAGAGGATTGGTGACGAACAGACCAGTTTGGAGACGATTTGTCGAGGAAGCCCAGGTTCAAAACGAGCTGTAATAAAGTTTGTCGATAAACGCCATCGATAAAACGTGAAAAAGTTGATATCTGTGGTTTAAACTGACGTTCAGGACTAGAATTCCCTAATAAAATTGCGAATTTCTTGATGTATCATGAAATTTCATTATCCTATAGCCTATTTAACAAAATTTGAATATCTGCGTAGCTCTTACCTTTCGTTTCCGGTAACATGAAACACATAAAAGTGAACCCCATGAAACAGAAAAAACTGAAAGACCAAATACAGTACTGTACTCCATAATATTCACTAATTAAAGGAAATAGAAAAACTTGGGAAGCTCCTAATAGATAACATACAGTGAAGACGAAAGCGCAACCCGCAGCTCTTACATCTACAGGAAATAATTCATTCATAACAGTTATAGATAGAGTACCTATACCTAATGCGTACATAAAATTAAAAAGCAATACCGATGAGAGAGGTAACCAGCTCAAAGTTGCGATATTTGCGTTAGAAACATTATTTTTTAAGAAAAAATAGATCCCGATTAAAAATAGAGAAATGCAGCTGCCAAAAGATGAAATTAACAACAAAGGTTTTCGTCCAGATTTCTCAACTAAAACAGTACTGAGGAAAAAACTAATGAACTTAATTACTGCCACCATGACAGCTAAGTTATTACCCGAAAAAGAAGAACTGACGTTATTAAAAATAGGTGCGAGAAATTTTAAAATACTTATCACCCCCGACAATTGTTGCGTAAGATTTATACCTAGAGAAATTAATAAAGCTCTTCGGACGTTTTTGTTTTTAAATAATGCCATTAAACCAGATTGGTTATTATTTTCCCTAGATTTAAGATTATATTCAATACATCTACAATCTTCATTAATACGTACAACATTTTTATTCCTTCTTAAACTAATTAACGCCACCAATGCCGCGGGGATATTATTTTTCGAAATTAAGTAAACAGGAGATTCCGGCAAAACCAAATAAACAACAATAAAATGAATTACGAGCGGTAAAGTGAGTAGTAAAGTGAAATTTCTTACAGAAGTTAGAGGGCCTAATACGTAACCATAAAGATTACCCAAAGGCATCAAAACTCCTATGAGGCTCAATATTCTACCACGGTTATGAGGCTCCGATATCTCGCTTAAATATAGCGGTAAAACAACGTAAACTCCAGCTACGCATATAAATAAAAAACATAAACCAGCAGAGTAAACGTATACGTGTCTTCCAAATGCTATAACAACCAGAGATATCATCATTCCTAACGATACCAATAATAAAGAGTTCTTTCTACCGACAGCATTCGGTACTTGAGCGAAAATAATGTTACCTAATATTGCTACAAAAGAAGGTAAACCGGTTATTAGAGAAGTCTCAAACGGTGATATGGGCTTCCCCAATGGATTATCCACGTCGTTGGTCGATTTTAATTTGGGTATAACTGGTGAAGACCATACTATGCTGGAACAACCAGTGAATACCAGTAGACTTGCTGAAAAAAAAATACTCGAGCTGAAACTTTGAGCCATACAGTTACGTGGACAGCTACCAGGGATTGCAATATGGAAAAACTTTTTAGTAGGTAATCTTAAGATAGTTTTTGTCAATAAATGCAATAAACGAATGTATACAAGTAGTCTGCTACCGATAAAATATCATACTGGTCGTCCAAAATCGATGTGTTTGTACTTTGTGTTTGTTAACAGAGTCTTGACATTTTACTTTCAAGTTCCTCACTGCAGACTCAATAGTTGGGAGGTAACCAACTGGAAAAAGGTATTTGAAAATCAGATTTGTAGTGGTGGGTGACGTCGGTGGTTGCGTGGGATCTGGTGCGAAAGTTTATCAAATGTGTATCCAGCTCTACTGGCCAGTTTTTCTTTTCCAAAACAGAGACTTCGACAGTCTTTTTTAGCTATCTAATAAACCTTTCTGGAGTACCATTAGCTTCTAGTAAGGTCTCAGCATATTCCTTACAATCGAATGGCGGGCCATTATCTGATTTGAGAAGGTCAGGACCCCAAACTACGAAAACCATTTCTACAAGACCCTCAAATTTGAGGAGGCACGAATTTTATTGACATCAACATCTTTACATTCAGTCGTTTTCAAATCCTGGGTATGAGAGGATACAGCCTCCTCAATATGCCTTAACTCAAAAACTTAGTCTAGTTTAATATCGATTTTAATCTTTGTTTGAAGAGATTCCACGTGCGTACTATTAATTCGTAAAAATATAAATTGGATAGTGGAAATAAATAAAAATTGCCTACCTGTTATTGCGCAAAAATATACAAATGGAGTATCTTTTTTTGACATATAAAGTTTCGTCGTTCCATCAGATAATCCGTCCAATTGATCAACATTATGATTACCACTTTCAACCATTTTTATTATTCAAATTCAGTTTCTCATATCCCAAATATATAATTATATGAATGATTGTATGTTAACCTCTACTATCTATTGTTATACAATGTTGCCAAACTGATGTTTTATTACAAAATCTACTATTCTGCATAAATATTGATGTGTAGTTTGACCTATGGTAGTGTAAACAAATATCATCTGTTGACGACGTTCGGTAGATAAGAATAATAAGTTTCCAATATGTTATTTGATTATTTGTAGAATGAAAAAATGTCTCAACCGAAAGAATTTATGTTTGCAATTAAAAGAAGGAATGCATAAGTTATGTACATGGTACATCTTATTCTCTAAATTGATCATTGACCACGACGCACAGCTATTTTATTTAATTGTTAAAATTTAATAAAATATATGTAGTTAAAGTGGCATTTATTTATTTTTGGAAAACCCGTTAAAAAATTTCCCACTGTTTATACGGGGAGTGCTCAAAAATAATAAGAAAGTTATTTCTGCAAAACTTCTTCAAAATAAAATTTTATGTGTATAATTTTTGTTTAATATGGTCGAATTGATCCTTACAACTTAAAACCCCAAATTCAATACAACATTTGGACTTTGGAGAAAAGCATACAAGTTGAAAAAACTTGTCAGTCTACAATGAGGGGCTTCGAAATGTGGACATAAAAATGACAAGTAGCAAGTGAATATGAGATTGAAGATATTAAAATGAGAAGTAAAAAAACTCTTAATGTCACAATTTGTATTTTACTTGGTTTCTACACGCTATAAACTGTTTACTTTTCTAGTGTTTTAAAAAATAAAGCTTCAACTTAAGTTCTAGTGGGTGATAGTAACAATAATTGATGAAATAGAGTATAGAAAAAAATTCAAAGATCTTGGCAAAAATCACGTATCACTAGATGGCTTTTATCACGATGAATATTATAATCTATAAGGGTGTTTGATACGGTTTAATTCTTTATATATTTCTAATGATTTAGTTTCCTTTATTTTCGTAATTTCCGTTAGTTCCTAAACGTTTTTGTGGGGTGAGAACAAAACATTTTGTTTAATAATCGGTCTAAAAATAACGAGATTTGAAATATGTTGAGGTTAGAAGCAGACCACTAAAAGAAGGTCAAGCGGTTTTCAAAAGCATAGCAAATAGTATTATGTTGCCTAGTAGGAACAAATTCATAAAGCATTAAAAGTTTGTGTCAATAGATGTCAGGTCGAGCTTTCCAGCCTCGTGAGATAACAACTGAATGATGTAGTTAAAGATTGGAAATACATCTTTTACCACCTTTTTATTGTTTTCGAAGTGTATCTTATGAATGTTTGGTTGTTTTCAACTCAAAGAAGCACTTAAACAGTGATTTTATATTTATTATTTTATTACTTGGACTAAAATTTCAAATAACACTTTCTATTGTTAAAAAAACAAAATTAGTTGTTATTCTGGCTCTATTGAAGTTTGAAAGAAAATTAACAGATGTCCCCTCTCTCGTAATTTTGCGAAAAACACTATTGAGTTGGCGCTTGATTAATATAATAGCCACAGAACATACCAAAAATGTTCTGTGATAGTAGCTTTGACAATATCAGCTGATTGATGAACGTCAAGGTCAAGACAACGGTTAGAATTTTGTGTTTATAATCACACATTTATTTATTAATTTTTGAAAAATAAACAATTAGTTGTGTGTCTTATTTCTCCACCATTTAATTTTAGAGAAATATAGAGATTTCACCGCCAACTCCAGAATTCAATTTTTTTTAGACTTTTCTCGGCTTATGTTTTAATGTTTGTTGTCAATTAAAGTATGTTAATACATATATGATTATATAAACTATCATCCAAATTAAAAAAAAAATGCAAAGCATAGAAGTTTGAAAAATAAAAAGCAAATATGAAATTGTTTTTATTTCTCTCATTGGAATTTAATCTAATGACCTCGAGGTTAAAAGGCGACGACCTAATATCTGAACTGTGGAATCCTTAGAATGGTCATATGAAAAATATTCAAAAAATTAAATTTGAACCGTGTACTGTCAACGGAATTTAGCAATTACGTGAATTTTTCAGTCAATCTATTAAAAGGAAATTGATTAAATATTGATTACAAAATTCAATCTGATTACACAACAATGTACATTACCCAAATATTTAAACAATAATGGAAACTGAAAGTGGACGAGGTTTGGTGAAGTACTGTTATTTTAGGAAAACTCAATGCATCACATAATGTAATTAGAACTTATTTTTCTGTGTAAAACAAAGTTCCAATACAAACCAGCAAACGTAGATCCTCACTGCATAAACATTTGAACATAGAAGGGCTGTTTGGAAACTATTATAGGGTTAATCGAATTTTATCTCGTAATGTCACCCCTAACTTGGATCTCTACATGAGTTATTCTTATTTTATTTACAATTTTTTGTCATGTTAGTGTTTCCAAACAATGAATCAATACTGGCTCGTGAGGTCGATCAGAGCTCAGATCAGAAATAATATTGTACATTCAGGACAAATAAAACTTCAAGACCAGAACAATAATAAACATTTACTGCAGATTTTTATAAAAATTATAACACTATATTGTAAATATAGTCACCAGTGAAATAATTAAAATCACATTGGACCAATACATACTTATATATTATATACATCTAATGCAAAAATTTTATTTTGAAACTCCAACTAATGCTGGCCTTATCACCCTATCTTGTAATTTGTATCCAATTTTGGAGACTATCACAACTGTACCAGGTTCTTTTCCGTCAACCTCCTGAAAATACCCAAAAATTAATCTTTACACCTATCAGTGTTTTTGTTTCTGCTAGTGCAAATATACTGCAACCTCCACTACATTTCAAAAATTTTATACACCATATAAAAAGTTATATTTAGTAAACCTACATATGTACCATAATCGAATATTGATCCAACACTTACTGCACCTTACCCAACCATTTCTGCATACAGCTCTTGTCTTGTGAGCAGTTCATTCTAAGATACTGCCAAAACAAATGTTTATTCAGCCTCAGTGACACCGTTTATGTCAATATAGACATAACTCCCATTCTAAGCCATTTAAATGACCTAAAAGCCTATTATGTGATTTGCAGTATCAAATCAAACAACTTCCTTGCCAAAAACACCCTTCTCACACTTGGATCGCTACTAGATGGCCCTTTTTCTCAAGGCAAAATCACCACAATTCCAGCCTCACAAAGTCCAAGAACTGCTGCACTTGCAGACTCTTCACCTCTTGACTACATGTGGGCTAAATATCCATTACTGATAAGAATATGAGAAAATATGGGACATTTTGAAAAACTTCCAAAAATTCAATTTTTTTATTTTCAAAGAAAAATATATCTTTCAGATTAATGAAACACACATTTGTATTCATCAAGATAAAGTAAATGAAAATCAGTATAAAAATTTGAGCAGGGCAGGAAACTTTCCACCCACCCTTCATTCTTAATAAAGTTAGAAAATTGAATATGAAATTCTCATTTACCTGCTGAAAAAGGGCTTCATGGAAATTTGGATTGAATTTTTCATTTAATGGATTAACTTTTTCAAGTCCATGTCTCTTAAATACATTCATTAATTGTGATTCAGTCATACACAGACCTTCATATAAGCTTTTAAGATGTGGATTATTATTATTTAATTCTTCTTTTGGTACAGTCTCTGTTGCTTTACTCAATACATCTGCAACATCTAATAAATCTTTGCAAAAATTTTGGATTCCATAAATTTTTGCTTCGGCTATTTGTTTAGTTAATCTTTTCCTAATATTTTCAGTCTCTGCTAAGGAGCGTTTGTATTTATCCTGAAAAGTGAATTAAAATCATAAAATATTCTAAAATAACTTTATAACAGTTAAGAAGTTTAATATAAATAATTATTATGAATAGTTTATTCAATTTAAAATAAAACAAGTACCAATAGTTCATCTTTTTGGGATGTGAGTTCTGCAATTTGCTTGGTTAAATTATCAATTTCTGGGTTAGATACTACATTAGAATCTGGTTCGGTTGAACTTTGTGTTTGCGTTTTGGACTCTTCAGCAAGATTTGAATGTCTTATTGAAGATATTATTAAACTCCTGAAAAAATTGCGCAATTAAAACGTTTCGAAGAAAATTTCTGGCAAAATAAAAATTACCTTGAATTGAAATTAATAGTATCGCTAAGTGTTTGTCCACATTTTACAAAATTTCTTAAACTCATTAATGCCATATTTTTACAAAATGATTTATGGTTTGGTACAGCTCGTTTTTCGAATCTCTGAGGTTATGGTTGGCAGCTGACATTCGTTCAATTATTGATTTGAGTTGTCCCTTACCACTACTTACATCAGCCAGTATTTCTGGTATCTCTAATGAAGTTACTTGAACTTTAATACAATTTTGAAAATTACCTCCAAAGAATATTATTGTTACTCCAAAAAAATACAATGATTAGAAATTCTTCAAATTTAAAAAAGAAGAACTATGTCAAAAATAAAGATATGTACATGCATCATTAATTTGTGATTTGCCTAATATGCTTCTCCCCTCCCTATGTTGTATTGAAACAATTACATTATTTGTGGTTAATTGTTTACCTAATAATGAATTAAATTAAACAATATAATCAATGAAATTATGAGTGAAAAAACCTCAAACAAATGGTACAATATATGTTCTCTATTAAAGTTATTGCATTGTTGAAACTCTAAGTTTATTATTTGAATAAAATATGTTAGATTCTTCTCCTGAAGATGAAGATTTTCCGGGACGCCTTTTACACCAGGTATTTTAAACAAATATATTGTTATTATTGGTAATATCGCATATCGAAAATTCTAGGCTGCCTTGTGGGATAACACGGAATTACTTGAAGATTTATTAGCGGGGGGTCAACAAAATTTTATAAATTCTCAAGATAGCTGGGGCAGAACCCCATTACATGCAGCTGCTATAACAGATAACTCTAAATGTCTCCAACTACTTTTAAATTCGGGAGCTGACCCAAACGTACAGTGTGGATCGAGAGGAGACAACAAAGTGAGTACAAGCAATTGCTTCAATATAATTTCGTCTAATAAATTCCAACCAAAAGTCTTCTATCGTGTAAGGCAAATAAAAAAATCAGTTGTATTGAGCTTTTTGGAAACTATGATCTGAGTTCAGGTAGATCATTTAACAGCTGATTGTGGATTATGATTACAGTTTCTGTACATTGCTTTGAATTTTTGGTGGAAATTTGAAACATAAAAGATGATCTACAAGAACTTGATTTGTATTACTTTTTGTACATTAATTCTTCATTAATATTTATTTAGTTGTATAATAGATTGTCAATGTTCAATAATTGTTATTAAGTAGTTATCAACAATTTACCCACCCTTACAGATTTGGCACTACAAATATATCAAGTGTCATCTTTAGCAAAAATATCTATAGTCTAAAACATAATGAAAATATTTTAAAATTAATAAACAATCCTGAGAACCAGTTAGTGAGTTTTTTACCAATAGAGGAGAATGAATATACAAGACATTGATTTAGAGGATTCTCTTTGCTGGTACAACCAGGTACATTTTAATATAAAAGAAATAAAAAAGTACCAAATACTCAAGTATACCACACTAGCTGAAGCTCAATCAATTATTTATAAAATTGTTATTGTTGAAATAATTTTATATTTATTTTTATTTATATTTATTTACATATAGTATCAAAAATCATCCAATTTCAACTAATTTTTGTTTTTATGAAAGAAAATATGGGAAATACCTTACTTGAAGACTTCATAACGGTTTTATGATTTTAAATGCTATGAAAAAGTACTTCTTTCAATATAACTTTTTTATAAAACTAAAAAGCTATTTTTCTGCTTAAATGTCAAAATGTCACAAACTTAAGTAACTCATTAATGACCTGGCTTTTGAGAATTAATATTCAACAGCCATTTAACAAGTTAACTCAATCAGTTTCCAAACATCCAGATCATGATCGGATTAACACATCATATTTTCCTATTTACATCTAAATAATAATTTTTTTTAAAATGAATGTTTTTCGTCATATTTCTCAGATAGACAGGAAGCTGCTGCATACATACTTATTTTTCTTAGTGAATGACTAAATTGTGTTATAACTTTCAGACACCTTTACATTTAGCAGCTGAATATGGTCATGCAAAAAATGTTTTATGTTTGCTACAACATAATGCCGATTTAATAATCAGAGATTCTAAGGGATTAACAGCTATTAACCTTTCTGAGAAATTTGGACATACGCAGTGTGTAACTGCTCTTAAAAATGCTTTGGGTGAGTAGAGTGCAATTAATATGTATCAGAAAATCTAACTAATTTTTAATATACGAGGTAGTGAAATAATAGAACAAACTGATGTATAATTGAGAATCAAAAATAAAATGAACCATTTTTATAATAAAATTACACAATGTAAACCTCATATTTCCAAAGTTTTAATTTTATACAAATGGAAAAATATATTAGGTTTACTTTTATACCAAATATGATGTTTACTACTACTACACCATCACTCTCAATTACAAAGTTTGAAATGTGTTTAGATAACTATCTTCAGACACCACTGTGTTCTTAATATTTAAGTGCGAAACCACCATTTTATTTCACTTTTTACTAATTTCCTTAAAATATATGTTCAAATGGACCATGGTATTACTAATAGTAATGGTATTTTCATATAACTCATTTTCTGTGGTTTTATTATAATATAGAATAATGAATAAAACTGGTTTAAAAAAATTTGGATATATTCTTCGATGGAATTTCTCACAGCTAACTTGCTAAACTCTTTGAAAACATTTCGTATACATTATATATACAAATGAAAATTTTTAAAATATGTTCAAATAATGCAATTAAAAATTGTTTGTATCAAATTTTTTTACCAATACCTCCACATGATGATCAAATTTCAATCTTGAAATGTATTTTCATTAAAACATGCAAAATAAACCAAATGGAAAATCACTTGACAGAATCCCTTGCATAAATATTTTATTTTAATTAAATTGTTATAAACAACACTTGCTTATATCTTCCCCACTTACTTTAATTACCACTATTTTGCTTAGCCAATAAATTACTAATTATCATGATATGTACTCTAGTTAATGATAACCCCTACATGAATAACTTTGACATAAATTAATCTTATTTAGAGAGATATATAGTCTAGTTGTAATAGATAACTATGAAGTTATATGGTTCTGAAAATAATTTATAAAATTTATGCAAATGTAATTAATAATAGTGATTCCATTTCTGGAGAAGAAACCAGATATCAAACTTCAGCGGATTATTTTCTTTATGAAAAACCCAAATTAAACCTTCTAAACAGCTGTTTTCAGACAATAGAAGTCTTATAAGAGAATTCACTGCAAATAAACATAATACGTGATAATTTATATATACAGGGTGTCCCACGACTATCTGTATATAGCAAAATACTTATAGTAAAATCATGAAAGTCTCTACGTTTGGATTTTTGGATACGATCTTTTTAACTAAAGTATTTTTAAAGATGACCGACTTCCGGTTTGCTTTTAATACATGGTGAATGTGACAAAGTTGTTACAAGAACATGTACTTTATTTGCTGCTATTTACATAATTACATAAAAAATTAAAACTTGATAAAAACTACAATAATAATTTAAAACCTCATATATCTCAGAAACGACTAAAAGTTGGAATAGGATTAGTACATACAATTTGTTTTGATTTTTTATACAGACCTTGACAAGATAAAGAAAAATACTTTTTTATTCCTTAGTGCTTGTATCAACGACTGCATCTCTAAACATTTACAGAAAACATTTAATATCTGGATTACGGTAAGGATTAGGTATAGGAAAGTATACATGAATTTGCCACCCCTGAATGCAAAAAAAATAGAAAAAATCCGGGTGGTTCTATTTAAAGAAATAAAGAAATTTGATATTCATGAAGTTAAACTTTGAACACTTTTTATACACATCCTGTATAAAATAAAAATTGTTTCAACGTAGATCCAAATACGTCTGACCTTGCTAAAAGCAACAGAATGGACAGCATTTTCATATCTTCAAGGGTGTCCTCGTAAAAAAATAATTTATAAGGGTCTGCAAACGTCAAGTTTTTTTACAAAAAAATTAAAAACTAAAAAAGTATGCATTTTTCGGAAAAAGTTTTTAGTCAAAAGTATACCAACATTTTACGTAGTTTTCAAAAATCTATTAATATACAGTCGACTTCCGTATATTTGTATTTTCGGTACATTTTCAATACTACGAATTCATATATGTTATATATATATATACAAAGAGACAGCCCTCGTATATTATCTGACCTATTTTGTCTCGAAGTACACTGTTTTAGGTCTATTACGCACTCGATGCCCTTTTGCTCAATATTTCAATATTTTGACTAGTCTATTTTTAACACTGTTGCCGCTTCCTTTAACTTCAAAATACATCATATCGTATCGTCGTTTGACCGACCAGGAAAGTGAACATCACAGTTAACAGAAGTGCCTTACGTTATTATATTGATTATTAGTGAGATTTGCACATATATTTAAAAGAAAAATGAGTGCGTACAAAGTGATTGGTCGCTGTTGCTTCACCACCGTTTTAATTATTATTCTCGGTTATTTAATACTGTTGTTATTAAAAAGAAAATTCAAGTTTAACGGCTGGTTTACTGTAATTGGAGAATAATATGCGAGATTAATAGTGCCTCGAATTAATTTAAGTAGTGTTAATAAAATAATAGCGATAATAGTTAATAATGTGTAGAGGTTCAACCGCGAACGAGAAACCAAATTACACTATTATTATAGAACAGGAGAAGGGGACCAATTTTACATATAGGTGAGAATATTTCATGCATATCATGTATCATGTGTAAGAAGTATAGAAAAAAATTAATTTTTCACCTACTAATGTATAACATTAGTGCATAATACAAAATGTCTCAAAAGAAGGTTCAAATTAAAGAAAAAGCACTTGAAAGAAAGGAGTCGGGAAACCAGGGAAGTCTATTTGTCAGCGTAAACTTGAGATTTGACATAACCACACAGGAAAAAATCCATATATGTTAAATCGGGACTGCGTGGAGGTCAACTCTCCTGGAGATCAATTTGCTAGGAAAAATGTCACAAACTTGTGGCAGAGATCTAATGGACGTGTGAGCAGTTGCTCCATTCCGCTGGAATCATGTTCTTTGGTAATATTTGCAAGTCAGGCAAGAAGAAGTCGTCTAACATCTACACATAACGCTCTAAATTTATTGTAACTGAAACACTAGCGTCAATTTTGTTTGTTAACATATCCATTACGATGAATATGAGCTTTATCCAAAATTAAGATGTTGGTAAACGTTGGAAAGTGCTCAATCATCTTGTTTACTAAGTCAAGCCTCTGACTAGCATCCTGAGGCTTCAATTCTTACACCAATTGAATTTTGTAATGGTGCAGCCCCAAATATTTGGGTAAAATGCGAAATAATGATGATTAGGCGCCCGGATTTGGGCATTTTCCAATTAGTTGACGTTACCTTTGACGGCTCGGCAGGTATTCTTCGTGATGACTGCTATTTCGTGACGGATAATTTTTTTTAATTGTGCCGGGAAAGTCTGTTTGTTAGCCTAAACTTTAGATTTGACATAACCCCACAGGAAAAAATCTATAGATATTAAATCGAGACGTGGAGACCAACTCTCCTGGAAATCAATCAGGAAAAATGTCACGAACTCGTGGCAGAGATCTATTGGATGTGTGTAAAGCTGTTCCATTCTGCTGGAACCATATTCTTTGCTTATAGTTTTCCAAGACAGGCAAGAAGAAGTCGTCTAACATCTACTCATATCGCTCTGAATTCACTGTAACTGTCATTACTTTAGGCGAATGTAGAGGTTTCTGATGTTTGTGTTTCTGATTGGTTACACTCCATTAGCGTCAATTTAGATGAAAATGAGCTTTATCCGACAACAATATGTTGGCAAACGTTGGAAAGCTCTCAATCATCTTGTTTACTAAGTCAAGCCTCTGACCAGCATCCTGAGACCTCAATTCTTGCACCAATTGAAGTTTGTAATAGTGCAGCCCCAAATCTTTGTGAAAAATGAGAAATATGATGATTGGACGCCGGAATTTGGGTTTATCCAATGTTGATCCGGTCTCTTAGCAATAAAAAGGTGAACTTTCTTTTGAGACATCTTGTAAAAACAACATATACTCTTTTAGTTGAATTGTTGGTTGAAAATTAGTATAAAAAAATAACCTCTAAAAGTTTTTGTAGTGTATACAAACAACGTTTATTAATAAAGGAGCAATTTTGTTTATTTTCGAGAAAGCTTTCGAAACGTTTCATTAGGTTTTCAATTTAGGAAGCAAAGTCTTAAGACTCCAATATAAGTAGTTATCTTTTGAATTTAGAGGCAGAGAGCCCGGAATTTGCGATTAGATACAAATAAAAAATAACCTTTGTGCATAATATTGACCCGTTTAGTTTTACTAATTCAAACTTTAGTGTTAATCTAGTTCACTTCCGAAAATTTACAAACATGGACCTTATTAGTTAATTAGTGTTAACTATACTGTACACACCAGCAACCAAAGGCACTAATAAGTATTGATGTTTTTAAGTACGTTAAGGCAGGTTTTGTCTTTAACTATGAAATCGAAAAGTTGCTTTATTATCAGTGTCAAAATATACTTTTTTTCTTCTTACACGTGAAAGTTCTTTTTATTTTTATAATGACAACTGCTCGTAACTTTACCTGTGAACATAATTGATACCACGTTTTACAACACGTCGAAAGAATATTTTCGCAAATTAGTTCAAATTAGATCAGAGACATTAAAAATACGTGACACTGGAGAAGCGTCAAAAGATTGGCATGTGGGTATAATATACTAGAAAGGAGACATAAGAAAATGTAACAATTATGAAGGAATCAAATTACTAAGTCACCATGATATATACGAGAATAATAGAAAACAGCGTAAGAGACGATCTAGAAAGAAGATTCAGAACAAACAGAAGAAGAACTGATGCCAACTTCATGATAAGACAAATAACTGAAAAACACAACAAATTAAACAGTATTAAGTAGAAAATGGAAGACATTAAAATATCGGATATACTACATGTAAATGACATGGTAATAATGGCAGAATTTGAGAAAACCTTGATTTTAAAAAGATAATACCTAGTATATTAGTAGTATATATAGTATATAAGTATATTAATCTGAAACTGTTGTATAACCTTTTTTTTACTAAAGATAGTTAATAGAAAGTTTTTGATAGTTATAGGTAGAAAGTAATTGATTATTTTTAACTCCTAGTTATAATTAACAGAAAATACATTATTTACCATATACTAGAATCAGAACTTTCATTACCTGGTCTATGTGTTCTTAAAACATTCGCTATGTTCCCTCTCTATATTTAAAGTATTGATTTTCATCCCTTGGTTTAAACAGCTGTTCAGTATAATTTGACTTTCAATACTGCAGTGGCCATGTGATAATTCAGCTCTAAGCTTAGGTTAGGTTATTATAGATCCTTTAGCAAGGTTATTTTTTTATAAATAGCAGTTTTTTAAGCGCGATATGGATAAACGGAAGAAAAAAAATAGAAAGACTGATGTAGCCTTTGATGCTTGTGTTTATTTCAATGACGATTTCTTGGCGTTTAATTTAATGGGCAAGTATTAATTTCCAAAAAAATATTTAAACAATTGGTTCTTCTAATTTATCAATCAATCGGAGAATAAGGCTTTAGATTGTTTTTAAGATTTTTTTCACGAAACAATTTGGAAAAAGTAATATAATGAATACATCAATGGCATTTCAGAGAACAGGATTTTAAAAAATATTAAAATAGGTGTGCTCATACTCCTAGTCTGAAAAAATATCCTAGGGATGGGTAAAAATTCAACATGTGGCAACATGTGCAGTTTCAACGTTCTTGATTCGACAATATCTACAAGTGTCTGCTTTTTAATATACAAGGAACATTTATTATATGGAGGGCTCTGAATTTAAGTAGACCAAGGCCAATTTTTATCATTTTTGAATCGGAAACGCTATAACAAGCACCATGTGAAATTTCAATGTAATAATGAAACAAATTGTAGTTCTCATAATATCGCTAGGCAGCAGTAAGTTCTGTTGCTTAATGACAGATTATTATTCAGAATACTACTGAACCAAGTCCAGAGATCTTTGTTGCAGCAACTGTGAAAAGATATTCCAAGAAATTAGTGCTGACTTAAGAAAAGTACTTAATATTAGCAAAACAAGCGCGCGCAGAACTGAAAAAAGTTACGGGATAAATATTATGTTTTTATTTTTTGATCTTCAAAAGGTATTTAATTTCCCCATACTCAGTATTCTCCTATAAGAGAAATCTTTATATCTACAACTTTGGTAATCATTGTTTTAATAACATGTACGTCTGGGATGATACTACTGGCGGAAGGGGTTCTGGAAATCTAGTTTCATGCCTTAGGAAACATGTTCTGTTTTTTGACTTATGCACTGTTAAAACAGGAGTATAAAAACTAGCCTTACTCTACTGAAACTTATTCAAGACCCTCTATTATATGTAGAAATAATTGATATGATCTAGGGTACTAATTCCTTCCCAACGATACTGAAATCGGAATAATAGAGAGAACAAGCAAGAAATTGGGACTATTGTGCATCATTAAAACGGCAAAAGTTAAAAGGTTGAAGTAAAAATATGATGAGAAATTTTTTGAACACAAAACCACATGAAAGTGTAATCACAAAGAGGAAAAGGACACTGAAGATAGGAAAATCAATTGGCTTAGATAGAGTAGTTGAGGTTTGAAAAAGGAGGACCCTGCGAATGAAGTTAATTGAATCCTTCAGTGAAATTTCGGGTTTCTGAATCTTGGACATCTGGAAAAAGACCAGTAAAAATGTAGACCAGGAAGATCAGTAGAAGTGCAAACTTTGTTGACTGAACAGATTCAGCTTGACCCAACAAGAAAGCAAATGACTCAAAAAAAGGAGAACATGTTGATCAACTCTCTTATTTATCATGAATACTTCAGAAAGCTTTCAGGGAATCAGACAAATCATCAGACCCAAGAAAACGAGCTACTGAAGGAAATAATGATGAGTTTTTTTGTAACTTTTTATTTCAACTGAATATTTTATTTTAATATTTCGAATTTTATTTTTATGTAAATGTGAAAATAAAGTATATTAATAACACTTGGAACGGGTTAACTATTTTCCCAAAATTTTTTGGAATAAATTTGAACCAAGACGACTATTGTGGGGTTATAACATGAAATTTGGTCAATAAAACTTTAACTTTAAACTTGTAGCTCAAAAGTAGCTAGTGGACTTGTATACTGAACTCTCCATATATCTGCCAGTTTAAAAGAGGAAGTAACAAAAATTGAAAACATTTATTGTAATTCATCAACAACGGCCTTGAATGAATGAAATATATTGATAAACGCTTATCAATCAACTAAAAAGTCTGTTATATGTATTAAAATAATTATTTTATTTTAAATTATTTATAGATTTGAAAATATTGTTTCAGAAGTTATTAACTGATACCAACCTTCTACATTACTTTTGTAGCTTTTATCTATAATTCATTCTATTCTACTATGCACTGCTTTAAATAGAACTTATATTGCAACTAAAAAATTGAATATTTATTAGAAGTGATCCATCCATTTGGTTTCTCTTTATGGAAATACGCTGTATAATTTATTCATTTCAGAACTCTTTTTGAAAATATTTATTTTGTGGAGTTCATATAAAAAATATTCCAATTGCAAAGATCCACATCAAATATTAAATATTTATTTATATTTTGTAAAATCTTTTCTGAAAATCCAATTGGCCTATCCCTAATTCAATGGAACAGGTTGTATTCTATATTTCTATCAATAATTCTTATAAGGAGATGAAGTGCTTCCTTTTTGACTACTTTATATCCTCCTATTCTGTCTTTAACTCTAGGTTCCTCACATCTTCTCCACCACATATCATTGTTACTTCTGGTTAACTCTCTTATGTAATAATTCTTGTAAATAAATTTGTATCGTTCATTAATAATCAAGCTTTTTGAAAGATCTTAATGCTATTAGTAATTTAGTTTGCGTTGCAAAAAATTTTCAAATTAATAACAGTACATTTTGTCTAGTTAAACAATTATATTCTAGATGAAAAAGAAAAAGCGAGACTAGAAATACACGCAGCTATTCGGGATGCAGTCAATCAAGGAGATGCCAATTCAGTACAACAACTTTTATTATCTCTACAAAATGATGCAGAACTTATTATTAATATGGCTCCTAGTGGAGCTAATACTCTCTTATTCACGTGAGTTTTTTTGTTGTTTTGTTCATAATAAACAAAAAATAAGGTAAAAAACTGTAGAATCTAGAAATGAAGTTTAATCCTTTTGATAGAATTTCTTTTTATCATATAGTTGTAGTTATTATTTCATCATCAGGTCTTGAACCTAAGTTAATAATGTAATAATAGAAATTTTTCATTTTCAGTTCTTGTCAAATAGGTAACAAAGAAATTGTGAAAATATTACTGGATCAAGGTGCAGATGGTAGATGTCATTCCGTAACGAAATATTCTCCATTATATATAGCATGTTATAATGGGCACCGAGAGATTGTGGAGCTCTTATTATTAAGGTTTCCAGAATTGGTACAGGTAAATTGGAAATTCATTATATTTAATTTCCCATACTTTTTCTATGATCTTGAATATTTTGTATCTTAGGTTATCTCCCCCCATAGTTCATTCACTATTTCGTCTGGTCCTCCTGTTTTATTGAAGTCATTATAATATAATAGTTATTTTTGATGATATTTATACTAACATAAAAACAATTTGGAGAACAAGTCAATTGGACTTGAATATTTGTTGTTCAGCTTTGTATTTTAGTACAGTAAAGCAAACATTTGATACCCCATGGTTTTATGTATATCCTATATCCTCATAATCTTATCCAATATGACTGCTGCAGAATTTTATAACCCAGTTTTAACACCGAAACGATAAATTCATAAATTTTTGCAATATAATTGAAATAGGATAATTTCTATTCTAACTATATATTATATTCATTTCAAATATATACATATATATATATATATATATATATATATATATATATATATATATATATATATTCCATTGATATTATTTATGTTTTTAGATACACACAGTTGAAAGATGGTTGCCGATACATGCATGTTGTATAAATGGACACGCCAGCGTGCTGGACCTTTTATTTCATTTCCCATATCCGACTCAAGTACTGAGAAAGTACCGGTAAATAATAATTCTTATAACGATCATTTTGTTGTGTTATTATTACTTTATATGAACAAATTCTCTATATTTAATTATATTTTTCAATTATTAGAAAAAATATTCCCAAGACAAGGGAGGAAAAGGTGTAAAGCTCCAGTCTTCCCATTTTATGGGAAAAATTACATTCCTATAAATTTAATTTTGAGCAGTAACAGACTTACAAAATACCTTTTTACTAATAATTTGCTTGTGAAATTTTTTGGGTGTCCTTGTATAAAACCCAAAAATGCCATCCGAAGCTCTTGTTAGATATAAAAATCTTTTGATCATTATATCTACCCATATTTAGATAGATGAAAAATCTTGTTATCCACTTTTTGATCTCTAGAAAACCTTCTACGCTTCACAAATCATATATAAAGTTAAATAGAAACTGGATAATCAAAATTTATGTATCATGAGACAAGAATAACAGAGTCTCTTTAATCTGTACGACCAGGTCATACAAGAATCAACAGAAATGAAAAGGCCAATGTACTCAACAGGAAATGAGCATGAATCTCTTTTATTGGTTCGGTGTAGTATAAGAAAGAATTTCAGAAACTTTAATACCATTAGATTCAAAAAAGATTAATTAGGCTTCATCTCCTCACTAGTTTATTTATAGAGGTTCACCGCCTCCTGAAGCATCTGATATGATTGGGTCTAGCATAATCTGACACGTGCAGATTCTGTTAGGAGGAGGAAGAAGACATTTCAGTGCACCTTATTGAACTCTAGAAAACAAATTGTAGATGCCTATAGGGGATACAATTAACCTTGAGGTTGTAGTGCAATGTAATCCGCAATCTACATTACATTTATCATAAGTGTATTATGTATTTTAAATTATGACATAATTTGATTTTTTAGTGATAAAAGTGAACAATGGGAATATCTGATGCCTTTTGATATCAACGAACGAGATGCTACTGGACAGAATATTCTATATGTAGCTGCTTTACTTGGAAATAAAAAATTGATAGACATTATACTATCTTTTAGAGTGAAGGCTACAAGAATAACTCCTTGTGATGTAAGATTTTTAAATATATATTTTCATGTTGGAATCAATTCCCTACATTCCAGGATGATGATTTAACACCCAGTTCAGAAACTGCCGCAATCATAAGTCCCAGCAGACGAAGGATATCCGATGGTATTATATCTATAATGTCGCGTTTAAATTTCTCTAGAGAAAATTCATCAGAAAATTCTGATGTAAGTTAATTATATGGTATTATGTGAGAAATTCCGTTGGTTTTCTTTTAGAATGATCCGAATACAAAAAAGATCTGTCCTTTGAGAATCGATACATATTGCAATAATAATACAGAAACGGCCCTTCATGCTGCCATTAAGGGAAAACAGTATGACATAGTTTTTGCTTTGTTAAAAGCCGGAGCTAACGCTAATGCTGTAATTAAGGCTTATCATGACATCAACGAGGTAAGGTATACCACACTGTATGAAAAATATCATCTAAATCTCAATTGTACAAATTTTACAAATGAAGTTTAACTGTTGTAGGCAGTTACATGTTGTTCTCTTGAAGACGATTCTAATTTGGGACAATCGACTGGTTTGGTAGAAGCTTGTCGAAATAGAGACGTTCCGATAGTAGATTTGTTGTTAAAACACGGCGCTAGAGATGATGAATGCAAAGCTCTAGCTGTTGCAGTTAATAATAACGACGAAACTCTCATCGCCAAATTATTGTCCACCAAGGTACGCATTTCTTTCTGTAGCCTCTTTTCTTGTTAAGTTTATCTATTGCAGTTCTTTCTTGATAGCTCTTCTCCATGTTCGTACGTTTTTTTACCATATATACCTAACAGCTCTGACTGACAAGTTTTGTTTGTTGAAGTAATTGAAACAATAATAATCATACAATAGTTTCCATTAATGTTACATTTAGTCGCCTAATTCATTAACACCTAAGCGTAGTTACTACAAAATTGTAATATCTTTTTTGTTCTAGGCTCATCCGGATCCAGAATACAAAATCAATAAAAAAGCAATGACAGAAAACGTAAATTCGTCTCAGTTCACAATATTTTCCAATGTCACAAATCTAACATATTCATCCCTGTTTCCAAATACTCCTACCATGATCAATTGGCACAATCAAAAATGTAATTTAACTCAAATAAAAACCCAATGGCTTATCGATGCGGCATTACATCTTAATTCTAAACTAAAACAAAATCCTAGAAATTACGATATTTCATTATATGCTATTACAAGATTGGATTTATCTAATAATAATTTAACATCGGTACCTTTAGCCGTTTTCCAGTTATACAGCTTAAGGTAAGATTTTAAAACATTTTTAAAAAAATAAAAATCGCACTACCACCCTATTTCACATAGAAGAAAATAAATTAACAGATAAAATTGAGAAAAAAGAAAAACGCTTTAAACATTAAATATTTTAGTTATCTTCAACGTTTAGTACTTATCAACAATAGTGGGACTGATGTAGTCTCGTAGTCAGAATATCTCACAGAAACCAAAATTGTTGTTGACTAAATCATAAAAATCTTCCACTTTTAAATATTATAGTATTGTTATCAGTATATAAAAATTTACTATATGTTTTCAAATCTTATAATTATAAAAAATAGGAATCTATTTAGTTCGAAACATATACAGATTTTATCTTTTCATTTTAGAATTTTAAGCTTGGCACAAAATAAGATTGAAAAGTTGCCTGTCCCAATTACTTCACCAACAAAAAAAGGATTCAAACGCAAACATAACGTTAACGATCAAAAATATGCTTGCCCGGTTTTGGAAGAGTTATTTTTGAATAATAATAGATTGGACCATGTTCCGGAATCAATATTTAAACTGCCATCATTAGTAACTCTTGTCGTATCAAACAACAAATTGCAGCAGTTACCTTATGAAATGTGGCTAGCGCCAAAATTGAAAGAAATCAATGCTTCTTTTAACTTAATCAGGGAATTACCATCAAGTCCAGTTGAGGTAATAAACATCTTTCTATTGTTGATTTTGATTCACCACTTTTTATTTTTATATTATAAATATGCAATCATGATATTGTAAAGAGACTAGATAATTCTACTTTCTCTTATAACTTCATCTTTGCTTATTCTGGAATATTCTAGAATGTTCTGAAGAACTTACGAATATATTCTAGAAATTTGGAGCTAAGATTCGCTATACACGTCAATAGAAGTTTACAGTAATTAGAAAAACGTTCAAATTTCAACTACAAAGTTATAAATTTTAAATTCTGCTCAATTATTGAGATGTAGTTTATAATATAATCTAAAACTTCCAGTGTATTACAAATTGGTATCAAATATGAAGTTTTTAAGAGGATGCAAAGGTCCCCTCTAACATATGTTAGACTGCAATCACCCTCGGCACATTTAATGACAAGATGAGAAGTGGTAACCCATATTTGGTGTCAATCCATTTTATTTAATGCTAACATAGTTAATACATTATCCTGATTGTTAAAATGCAATCTTACTTCGATTAAACAACATAATGCAGTTTAAAATATTTTTAATTGTTCTAGTGTAAAGAAGAATTAGATAGAATGAGCATAAGTTCAAGTGATAGTCAGTTGTCGAATCATGCGGAACCTGATTCTGAATCCGAATTATCAGATTTTGATATAGAATCTAAACTGAATCTATCAGACGATGGTATTCACGCAGTGAGATTTAAGAAAAAAGAACGATCCTTTATGTAAGCAATCTTTGAGAAAAATATTTTTTACTATATATTTCTCTGCATATTATTTTAAAATAATATGTAAACAATATTTCGTTACAGACAGATGGATCTAATAAAACACCACATTTGGAATAAAAGCGTTGAGGTAACCGAACAAATTCTCCATAATGATGATAGTTTAAATGAAACCGCATCTCAATTATCTTCGTTAAATTTAGCTCATAACCTTTTTACTGGCATTCCTGTAGTTCTACCTTGTTTAGCAGTCAACCTTACTAGACTAAATATGGCTTTTAATTCCTTAAGATCAATGTCGCATATAACAAGTTATCCAAGTTCTCTTAAACAACTCGACTTGAGCCATAATCAAATTACAGTATGGCCCAGTTTACCACAAATCGAAGCACAAGATAACATGGAACTTGCTAATTTAGTTTGTTATATGAATATTACGGCGTTCAGAGGAAAAACTCCAGAAGTTATTAGTAAGTAATTATTTAAAACATACAGTATAATCCGGACTGTTGATTGATGTTTACTTTCGATTTATAGTTAGAAGACAACCAGGTAGGTCTTTGCGACACAGTGTTTTACATTCGGTTTGTTCGCATAGGAGGCATTTGAGATTAGATAATCTAAGAACTCTAATTCTTGCCGATAATCAATTGACCAGAATTCAACTTGCTACAGATGACGATGGTGACATTAGTAGTACCGATGATGAAGATTTAGACAGGGTATGTGAATTAATATGGATACACATATTATTTGTATGCCTTACGTTTTGCCCGTTGCCTTTTTTGTGAAACACTAATAATTTATCCAATAGAAAGTCAATTATTGATTTATATTAATATTATAAAACTAATTTTGTTTATCAATAATTTGTTTCTTTATATAGTTCTACAGGTCTATCTTGCAGTAGGTTTCAAAATCTTACTTTTTTTTTCATTTTTCGCTTCTTTTTACCAATCCTTCACTTCCACTGTTCTCAAATCATTTCTAACCTCCTCCAAACATTTGTTGGTTTACATTTTTTCCCACCTTCTGCACATCTTAGCACTCATTTAATTTACCTTCTAACTATTGTCATTCTACCTATTTGTCCCAAACATATCCCTCTCTAAGATTTAATTATATGGGTTATAGTTGGGTGCTTATACAATTCAAATAGTTCTCTGTTTGATCCTGTACTCTCCATCTTCTTTAATTCCACCGCAATTCTATCTTAACATTTTATGTTACCATATAATATTTTGATAAAGACTGAAGTAGGTCGAAACTTAGACTTAAATCAAGATAATTTATCAACAAAACTATTTTTATTTAAAGTTTATTTAAAGCGTTAATCTTCCAATTCACATTTTATTCATCAACTATTTTATTTGCACGCAGAAGTTGTATTAAAAAATTCAGTAGCGGGAATCAATTATTATCAAACTTTTGGTCAGCGAATTTGATTTGGAATTTTTAGGGAACCCAAATGGGAAAATCTCGCTTAATGTTTCCAAACTTATCAATGCTGGATATTAGTAATAATAACTTGAAGGAAATTCCACCAAATATCAATGATCTAGCAAACTTATCCGTTTTAAACATCAGTGGAAACTTGGGTAAGTTCTAGGTAATAAATATAAAATGTATATGTTGATATTATTTTGGTATAATTAGATATAGTAGCTTTATTGGGGGGCAAGGGATAGTTGAGCACATAGGCCCGATAAACCTAGTCGATCTGGACAGAAAGTTATTACCTCATCATCCCCTCACTTTTAATTAAAAATAAGGAAATGACAAAACAAATCATAACCTAAAAAAAGTTTAGCAACATAACCTTACGTTACTAGCTAGCTGTTAGCTACGCTTTCTATGTCTAAAGTATACTTGACTATGCCATCAAAATTGAAATATTATAATTACCTTTTTTATTCTTCACTGTGATGGAATGATTGAATAAAATGTAGTCTTTAAAAAATTATAGAAAAAGGCTTCAAAAATATACCTACTTATCGACTGTTAGTAATGCTGTGAGGGAATAATTATTTTTTATGGGACAAATGTTGAGTTAACATTAGACAAGTATTTAATGACTTATGATACTAAATTCAGAAAAATTTTGAAAGTTTGTTGTATTTACAATAGACAAGCCATAGTTCCAAACAGATTTTTTAAAAACTTCTTAATAAAAACTTTAGACAAAGTTCTAATCTGGATATTGGGACATAGTTAGGGAATGATTTCCACAATACTATATATTTATTCCTCACAAATGCCCGTACAATCCCAAAGTTATTACCAATATTTTTAGCCTTGATGGTATGTTTTGACAATGAAACATCCTATGTCGGTTAGGCTTATCTTAAAAATTGCTAGGAGTTTCAAGATTTCATGACATTTACCCTTTTATATAACCACACTTTTTTTACATTTTTTGGATGTACCCTGTATATTAATAATTTTTAAACATATTTCGTTTTTTAGTAATAAAAAACTATGTAAATATTACCATAACCGTGTAAATATTAATCACACCTACGTAGATATATTTATTTTTTTATTTTTAGATATAAACGAGCTCCCACCACAAATGGGTTTGCTATCTCGTTTGTGGAATCTAAATACGCGCGGAACTAACCTTCAAGATCCGTTAAAATCTATGATAGAAAGTAAAAAATATAAAACTATGGACATAATCGGTTATCTAAAATCAGTTTTGGAAGATGCCAAACCTTATGCGAGGATGAAATTGATGATTGTCGGTGTGCAGGGTATTGGAAAAACGAGTTTATTGGAACAACTGCGTCAAGAAGGTGTCACGAGGAGACGACCAGAGGTTAGAATTTTATCATCACGTGTATTTATGCTCGATTTGTTTATAATTTGTCATTGATTACATAAGTTTGTTGTTAGTGCGCAAAACCTTGATATGAGTAGAGTATCTCTTTATATATATACTGCTTTACAAATTTTATGTTCCATTAATGCATTTAGTATTAATTTTTCTTTTATATTTTATTTGGTAATTATATAGATTAGATTACACCCCTTTGATTTCGTTAAAATATTAGTATGTTATAGAGAAAATTAAACTAAACAAGAATATATAGGACATGTAAAACATCCCTTCAACTACTTTTTTTCAAGGATCAAATAATTGTAATAATTTTTCAGTGATTGTATAATCTTTGAAAGAAAAAAAGAGGAACAGAACAGGATCATTTAAATGAAAAATTACTTTTATGGTTAGGTCAATCAAACCTTTCTCTTACCGAAATTAGAGCTTGATCCAAAACACAAAAATACGAATCAACTTTGAATGTACTTTTGGTGGTGTCATTTGTTTCCTTGTACATTCAGCGCCCTTGCAACGTACACAGGGGCGGCGCGGCCTTATTTATGCTGCATAATTATCAATATTTCATTTTTATGCATCTAAATGTTCTTGATTTTAGGTCTCTTCTGTTTTAAAATTAGTTTTTTTTGATAATTATTTTTGAAAGAAAGATTAATTTTGAAGTTTCGACTTTTGTTTAAGTCTTTATCAAAATATCATGTTTATTGACGTTTCGACTTTTCTAGAAGTCTTTATCAAAATATCATATTTTGATAAAGACTTAAAAAAAGTCGAAACGTCAAAATTTATCTTTCTTTTAAAAACTACCAAAAAAAACTAATTTTAAAAAAGAAGAGATCTAAAATCAAGAATATATAGATGCATTAATATATCAGAAGGTCTAAGAAATTGAAGAAATTTATTTCATTTTTTACAGCACTGGGCAAAAAGAATGGGCAATAAAAGTATTAACGCCAAAACTTCTAGAGGTACAAACATGTCTACTGTAGGTGTAGATATTGGTGACTGGGTTTATGAGAAAAAAGTAAGGCTTCAATCGTCACACGGACCTGTGGTATTTAGAACGTGGGATTTTGGAGGCCAAAAAGAGTAAGTCTTTTTTTAAATATTTCATTATAACAATCTAGTGTCTTTTTGTAGGACAATTTAGTAACATTTCATCTTTTCTCTTAGTGTCAAAATTGCAAATAATAAACTCAACATGTAGTGCATTAAATTGTGAATTATTACATCATTTTTAAACTTATTATCACCTATATGTACATTATTATGTACTACATTATATAAAACATAACAATGTGATAAACTTTTATACATAAGAATATGAAAAAATAATTTTCCGCAATTATACTAACTTAGCAAACTCTCTTGTTAATTTCACATATTTAGGTAAATATTTTAATGTCCTATAAATTTACTCCAGGTATTACGCCACTCATCAATACTTTCTATCAAAAAGGAGCTTATATCTTGTCGTTTGGAGAATAACAGACGGCCACAGAGGCATAAACGAAATCTTACAGTGGCTTGTTAACATTCAAGCAAGAGCTCCCAACTCTCCCGTTATAATAGTAGGCACTCACTATGATGTTATTCAGGAATTCAACCCAAATATATCTGAAGAGTATCAGCAGATCATAAGAGATAGGTTTATTAATGTAGTAGATGCAGAAAAATGCGGATTACCCAGAGTTTTGGATACAATTGAAATAAGTTGCAAAACTAGACACAATATAAAACTTTTATGCAACTTGATATATGATACAGTAAGTATTTACAGATATATAGGGACTATTCACATTTATTGTATATTATATCCATTTTTAATTACATTATTTTCATTAAATCATCATTTTGGTGGCCTACCTTAAAGATTTTGCAAGTCATTTTTTATATGCTTTACTTCATTTAGGTTATTTCATTTTTGAAAAGTGAGTCGAGCCAAAAGTACTAATTTTTGTAATAGATCTATTAAATTGAAAAATTACCTACAGCTTTTGAATAAACAAAGTTGCTTAAACATAAGTAGAGTTATCCATAAACTAAAAGAGCCCGCTTTGAATGATATATTTATAAATTTAATTATTTTATCTGCTTATGATTATGCACACCTCACTCTATATCAGAACCTCTACTATTCCTCAACGAACCATTAAAACGTGTGGTAACATGATATTTCAAGTTTTCGTTTGTTAAATGACTCGAATTTTCAAAATATTGTTTTTATTATAATGCAACAACCCAAAGATAACATTTACCAATACAAATTAATGTAACTGTGTATTTTCTTATTGTATTAATTTCATTAAACTATCTTATTTGTACAGGTTTTCAGCTTGAGACCTCCAGGTAGCAAGGAATTACTTTTAGAACAAAAAGTTCCTGCTACTTATCTAGCTCTGGAAGATGTTATAAATTATATAGCAGCTGAAAGGAAAGCGAATGGTTTAGATCCAGTATTGAACGCTGAACAATATAGAAATTTAGTTACGACAGAAATGCTACAAAGATATAATAAAACATTTAGAGATTGGTCGGAGCTACATCAAGCAACGTTGTTCCTACATGAAAACGGTTAGTTGTATGTACTATTTGTAGGATTTCTTGAATTAAAATTGAAATTAGGTATACTTGTTTATTATTTTAGGAGTACTATTGCATTATGATGATGCAACGTTGAAGGATCTATATTTCCTTGATCCTCAATGGTTGTGTGATATGTTAGCACACGTTGTTACTATTAGAGAAATAAATCCATTTGCCCGTACAGGTGTTATGAAGCTAGAAGATTTGAAACATGTATTCAAAGCTAGCAATATCGGACCCATGGACACACGAGGTTTGTAAACTACTTATTATCTTGTCTCAACTCGTAGGGAAGACATGGGGGCTTAAGCCTAAGATGGTATATTGCCAGAAAGCACATTTAAATTCTCTCGAATAGCCAAGCGGCTCTGAGGCCCTGAAGACTATTGAGTGCATGTCGAGATTCTTAACTATATCCCCTAATAAATCTGAGGAACAAAATGTCCAGAAACGACATTAAACTGGTAGTCGGTCTTCTGACAGGTCACTGACCCGTCAATTACCACCTTAAAATGATAGACATGACAGAGGAGAACAACTACAAATTCTAAGCAAGCCGTAGGGATAAAATAACATCTACTTAGCAAAAGCTCTATCCATTCCAGCAAAAGACTTATGTATTTCGAAGGAGTAATACTAACACTGGAAGTGGGAGTCATTCACAAATTATCATTTTAGTTATAGGTGCAGAATGTAAAGCCAAAAAGACCCCTAACAATCTGAATCTGATAAAATCCAACAAGAATATTTTTAATCTCATGTATATCCAGAAATTTATATTTGCAAGTGAATTATTATTGAACAATTTTTGCAATTGAGCACACTATAAAATTAAAATTTGATTTTTTTAGGGTATATCGTGAATCTCTTGAATAAGTTCGAAGTTGCTCTTACTTGGGATTCAAGAACTCTTCTCATACCTTCTTTATTACCTTCAGAAGAAGACATACTTATGGCCCAAGTGTATCCTGGACAGTTTCACCCGATGGTAAAAGTGAAAGTACCACTACGTTCAAGAGGATGGGCTGTGAGAAATAAAAAAATTAGTGTATCACCAAAATCAGTTTTGTATAGAGATTCTAGTGTTCAAAGAACGTTCGAAATGAGTTTACCGCCTGGAATGGCTTCGCCGGCAAAAGCAAGTAAGATTTTTTTGGAAAATACTTGTGATTTTGATTGTTATAAATACAATTTCATATTTTCAGCGCAAATAACAGAAGAAATCGAATACAAATTGAAATCGAAGTCTTCAGATAAATCCATGACACGTTTACTTTTGATGTCGTATTTTCCTTCTGGTTTTTGGTCACGTCTTATTTCACGCATTCTAGCTGACGATACAATAATTGACATAATTAGATCTTTCTTCATTTTACCAAAAGAAGTAGCTCAAGATGTGCATTTAGCTAAAATTTTGGATTTAAAAGCTGAATGGATTCTTTGGCAAACCGGGTTGCAATTGAAATATGGAGATATCACCCTGTTTAGAATGAAAGAGGTCTTACATAATTCTGCTGCATACTACAAACAATTGAAGTAAGATTTAATTAATACATTAAACTCACGTCTCTAATAAAATTATCCGGAACATGATTCGTTTTTATTTTTTCTAATATAACAAAGATAGTCACCTCACACTGACATGTATCAAGTTAATTGGATTTACGAAGTTTGTCGAAATCTATCAAAACTATTTAACCTGATATTTATCAATCGTTTGGAGCCTCTTAGTGGTTTAATAGAAATGTGGTCGACTTTGATAATACTGAAAAATGAAAACTGTGCCTTCTGCTGGATTACCACATAAGAAAAATTTTTAGTGTACATTTTATCTCAGAGTCAAAAAACACTTGAACATACAAGAGTACAATGAAATGGAAAATTGTTCCTATAGAACAATCTTTGCAAAATACTATTTTTTATATTTATTATATACATATTCATTTATATATATTTCATAAGAATAAGAGATATTTGTGGTATGTTCTGAATTCTTAATAATATTTTGACTAAATTGTTTTGATGCTTCATAAGTTTTTCCTCTTGTTTCAACATTTGTAGTATTCACGATTAACTACTTTTTGATGTTTTATTTTTTATATGCATTTTTATTTACAGATTCCGTTTGAAACAGGAAGGCGTATGGTCCGAGGTTGATTTTCAAAATTCTTCTATTTTAGAAATACATTTTCCAGTAGAATCGTTAGTAGTTCAACCAGTATTAAATGAAAATCGTGGTTTTGAAGACTATAAGATTAAAGATGAATTAATAATCGAACCGTCCACAGAATGTACAGCACAATTATTGGCTTTGACTGTTGATCATATTGATATTCTTCTAGAAGATTGGTAGGTAACCACTAAATAATTTTAGTTTGTGGGAAGAGACTACATTAACTTTTCATGCAGAATTTTCTAGTTATGAGAGCACCCAAAGAGTTACAGCACCAAAAATACAGAATATCTCAGCTTTTTTTGTATATTTTTTTAAAAATCAGACAGTGCAACTCCTTTGCGTTTATGTTTCCTCTTTTTGCTGATAGTTGTTTCCAATTGAGTCTTTTTAGGTGAGGTGTGAGAGCAAGTCGTCATTTACTCATAGTTTTCAAAATAGATGAGAGTTTCCACGGTACTACCTCACTCTGTATATATGGCTATTTATATCTCAACATATATTCTGTCATATTTTTACAGGTATCCGACTTTAGGTACACGATTTGTTCATACGTCCGAAGGAAAATTTTTAATAACACGTTTAATTCCATGTCCAAAATGTTTGAACGTTTATAATGAGACTGAACAAAATACACACGATTTTCCGTCTTCCAGTTCGCATTTTCTAGAAACGCTTCATCAAGAACCTGATAACGCAGGTACAAAGTTGTTTTATCAGTATTAAAGTACTTTATATTTTTTCTGTAAGCAATCAATAATTAACAACTTTCAGCTGAGACGTAGATTAGTTTATTCTATAACTATTGCAATAATATATTCTAGCTAATCAAGATCTCCATAGAATCAGAAAATCTCAAGAATCTTACACATCAGAATGTGACAGTGGAGTTGGTCCCGATTCAACAGGCTCTAGTCGAATCCCTTCTGTAGAAGGACACCCTTCAGTTCAACAAGAAGATAAACTGGTAATATATTCTTGGATGGTAGAAGAATGTATTTTAGAAGCATACGGAAGTAAAAAAGTTGTTTGTCCAGTTCATGGTGATTGTTCATTAACGTTAATTGCAGGGGATACGGTGAGCATTGTGTCAATTATTCATCTGAAAGTGTATTAACATTTTTTTATAGATGTTCATGGATTTAGGAGAACGTTACATTATCAGACCAGAAAATATTAAGAAAGGAAAACTGCTAGGCAGAGGAGCATTTGGCTTTGTATTCAAAGGTACTTGTAAAATACGTGGTTCAAATGCTACAATGGATGTGGCAATGAAAATGTTGCAGCCAGTTCAACCCGGCCCCAATGCTCGACAATCCGCGATTATAGCATACAAAGTAAGATATTCAATTAATCATTTTTTAAAAGCATAATAAAAAGATATAAAAATGTAAGAACGTTGGTGATACCAAACACTATATTTACAACCACTACATCAACACTCACAACTTAGTTATCTTTAGGTCACTAATGATAACTTGGTTATTGATAAGAGCGTTAAACAGTGTAATTATGAGCATTAATGTAGTGGTAGTGAACGTTTATCTCTGATTCAATTTAATGTCAATTATCAAAAAATTTCAGGCAGCTCAAGGTAAATGGGATAGAGATCCATTACAATATGCGTGTAAAGCTTATTGTACAGCAAGACAAGAACTGAATATACTACTGTCGCTAAAACATCCAAATATTGTACCATTTGTAGGGGTATGTACTAGTCCATTAGCTTTGGTTTTAGACTTAGCACCACAAGGAGCGTTAGACTTGGTATTAAGGCATTATAGACGTTCTGGGGCCAAAGTAGGACCTTATACTCTACAGGCTATCATTCTACAAGTAAGAGCGATTCTTAAGAATTGTTTTATTAAGAAATATCCTTAAATTAATGTGAATTGAAAATTCTAATTTTATATTTTTGAAAACATATTTTAGGTAGCCAAGGCAATTGAATATCTCCATAGACAACATATCATTTACAGGGATCTAAAATCTGAAAATGTATTAGTATGGGAAATGCCTCCACCATTTGTCGATCATCCTGATCATCCAGTACATATAAAAGTTGCAGATTATGGTGAGCGTAAATATTTTTTCATCGTTTCTTCCTGGATTTCAATTATTTAATAAATTAAAAGTTAGTTCACCTCTTTTGTGTTGTCACTTTGAGTTGCTCTAACTTTGAACTAAACTTCATATTGGGAATTTTAACAAACTTATATTTTTAGGAATAAGCCGTTTAACTTTACCATCAGGAACAAAAGGATTTGGAGGAACTGAAGGTTTCATGGCTCCCGAAATAATGAGATATAACGGAGAAGAAGAGTATACTGAAAAAGTGGATTGTTTTTCATTTGGAATGTTTATATATGAACTACTTACATTGCATCAACCATTTGAAGGTCACGAATCAGTTAAAGAATGTATTTTAGAAGGGGGAAGACCAGCTCTTTCATACAGGGTAAATTAAAACATTTCATTTAAAACAGAAAGATCAAGACATTAACATTATTACCTCCTATAGGAAACCTTGTATCCCAGTTACTTTTTGGATCTCATGGTCCTTTGTTGGTCCCAACAGCCTAAAGATAGGCCCTCTGCAAGTCAGATTGTGTCAATAGCGAGTGCTCCTGAATTTACACATTTGTGTGACGTTGTTTCTTTAAAACATCAGGCTCCAGTTGTCGCAACAACTAGTGCAGCTCTTACACATATCACAGGTAAATAATCATTATTTTTTAACCATTTAAAAAGTTTTATTAACTGATAAGTAGAGAATTATGTATTCTCCTGCTTACTTCAAACTTAGAACACACGTTGCAGTACTAATCAGAGACTTTTCCCCAAGCACTACATTTCAAAATAATATGGTATAGAAAGCAGACTAGTAAAGCGAAGTTTAAATTGAAAACATTTTTGTATGAACAAGAATTTCTTTATAAAAGAGATTTGTACCTTTAAAGAAAATAAAAATATGTAAGTTTGTTATCGTAAATGAAGATAAAAGGGTCGTATACTCATTGTAGAACAATAATAAGAAATATGGATGCTAGAAAGACATGATTGACGAATTAAAAAAACTTGTATAACTATTTCCAAAATCAATTATTTAGATTTACGTTGCTAAAATTAATATTGTCTTATTGATTACTAACTGATAGTATTTAAAAAATAATGAGGTGTCTTAATAACATTCTCCTATGAGTAACTGAACAAAGGCTAGTTTTTAATGTATACAGTTTATTGTTTTTTTTTTAAATGTTTTTGTTTGTTTGGAAAAAAATTATTTTTTTTATGTGAGTGGTTTACAATTTTATTTCATTTGTAAGAGTTTAAATAAATGAACAAAATTTTCTATAATATTTTAGAAGATGGTTTGATCGGCTCAGAAATGTGGTTGATGTGTGCAAATTCGAGAATAGATTTACTATTAGCAGCAGAAAGGGGATGGCTTCAATATCATACGATGACACTTCCTATTAAAGCTACTGCAGCATGTACTGTAAATGATTCGGTTTGGATTGGAGATTTTTCTGGGAAAATACATGCTTATTCGTAAGTCTTGATTTGATATAATGTTTAATAATTGATACTATTTTTATGTGTGATTTGCTGTATGAGTTTACTTTATTCATCTCTAAAATATATAGCCTTTCAAAATAATTGTATTTTTATAAAAACAGTAAGGGTTTACCATATCCATTGTAAATATTTGTTGTAGTTCTAATGATGGTAGGAAACTGTTTTTCTATACTTTAGAAAATGAACCAAACGCCCAAGTAGAATCCTTGTTATACCTACCTGCATTAAAAAGGGTAGCATGTGCTTTATCAAACGGTCGATTGTTTTTGGTAAATTCAGAATCTAAACCTCTAACACCAACAGCTGCAGAAGGTTCATTTGTTATGACTGAACTTGGGTCTATGTCAGTCATAAATTGTATGTGTGCAGTTTTTGATCAAAAGCAGAGGTAAGTAGTTTCAATATACAGATTAAATAATATAAGCGTAGATAATGTTTTGTTTTACCATAGTAGATATTTCTTTCATTTTAAAATCTTGATGTCACAACCTCTATCAGATGTTGGTATTTTTTTATGAAGTAGATCACAGCTTTGACGTTTATACATCTTTTTTGTTAACCTATCTAGATTATTACTGGGGCTAGTTTATTCATGTCTAAATTATCTATATCAATAGAACCTTGTTCTTCTAATGCAAGCTCCACAGTTTCACTTGTTACTTTTATCTATTCAAAAAAGAATAAAAAAGACGATGTATTTTTTATACCGTCCACAGTTTAGCTATTTTGGGGCCATCCGTATAACATTTGAGGCAATTCTGTTCATTTCTTGTATGGTGTTTTAATACTAATTGCTTCTATAGCTTAGTATTCATCTTCAGGCATATCCTAGATTTGCATTTGCAGACGGTACTGTCGTTATATTAATATGAAATCAATGAGCCTATTTTACGTTGAAATATTTTTTGTCAGTTTTTTTATTAAAATTAAAATGAATCTGTTGTAGCTTTTGTGAGTTATGGTGTGGCGAATCAGACGGTCAAATATCTATCTACACAGTTAAAGATCATGTTGTAGCCAATCATGAAGTAGTCAATCATTACCAACCAATAATCGAAAAAGTTGACGTTATGAATATAATTTCTGTAGAGAGTAACGTTTGGTCTTACGTGAGACCAGGATGTATCGTATACCAATGGGATTCTAAAACAAAAAACATTGTTAATAAATTGGATTGTTCAAAACTAGTACCTTGTTCGGAGAGTTTAAAATCTATTGCCATTGAAGAACATTTGAGTCCCACCAATTGTCAGGTAAGTAACAGAAGATATTTTTTGATTACTCCATTCAAAATTTTCATAACTCTTCAATTGAATATTTAATATGCGAAGATATTGATATGGGATATTAAGTAAGTTTACATTTTATAGTAGTGTATGATTTTGATATTAACACTATTCTTACAGAAATCCATGTATATCTATTCTTACTAAGACTAGTATTTTAAAAAACTTAAATTATAATCCAGAATCGGAAAAAAGCAGAGGTTACAGTTTTTGAAATCGAATGTATGAAATGAATATTTTATGATTATATTACTTGACAGAAAGACACTTATTAATTAACTAATTAAATATACGGCTTTACACAACAGGCGTTACGATCCTAGTCACGTTGAGGCTGACACTACCTCTAAATGTCAGTAGTTTTCTTGATACCCCAATTGTCACCTCAAACTTTGAAAATGGTCATTTGACTGATCTCGATAGGAATGGTGTTAACATAGTAAAAAAAGAAATATATTGAAGAAGTTTTTAAATGAAAAAGAGACCCAGGAATTATTGGAGACATCTAGAATAATGAGCAATAAGACAAAAATAAATACTTTATTTCCATTATGTTATTGAGATTTCAAATATCAGTAATCTGGTTCACAACTGATATAAGTTCAATTTTTAATTTACACTAGTTTATACATTAGTCTTCCATAAGATACAAAGTTAAAACTATGGTTTCATTTATTTATTACTTTTTTTTAAGGTAACAAGTCTAGTATCTCTTAATGATGAACTGTACATAGGAACAACCTGGGGTTGTGTGATAATAGCAGAGCGTTTTACTCTCCGTCCAATTACAATATTTCGACCATATGAAGAAGAAATAAGAGCGATCGTTCCTCTTCACACCGGAAAAGGAAATTCTGGAAATCTTAATAAAGTTCCATTGATTGCTACGATTGGAAGAGGATACCGTAATTTATTAGCCAGATATACAGACGTACCTGTTGCGACTGGTACTCCTCTTCCAAGCCCCATGATGGGTACAGGTGTTTCTCAAACTGTTAAACCAAATATGTTTGTTTTGTTATGGAGGGCAGAGCATTGGAATGCCATTTGAAAAAAAATCATAATTTCCTGACAAATTACTTTATCATTCCTGGAAGAGAGGCTTATATTAAAATTATGATGAGATTATGCGAAAGAACAAGTAAATATTGTACCTGTTAATTCTTTTTATAGTTGCAAAGTTTTTTTTTGTATAACTGGTGAATGTTCAAAGAAATCTTTTTACATGACATGAATCACTGAATGTAAAAAAATATGCAATTAAAAATTGTGATTCTATTCTTAATATTTAACAAATACATTTTTCGGTCTGCTAAAGTTTTCATATAACTTGTAGTCCGACTACAAATTTAAGGAATCATTATCAACTTACAAATGATAAAGGATCTCTTTCTGTTTAGGTGAACATACAAAACCGAATAGTTTAAATGTTTCAAAACAAATGCTGTATATTTTTTATTTTTGAATTATTGTTTGCCAAAGAACAAATCTAAGAAACCGATTCAAAATTAATTTGTCTTAATGTACATCAAGTTGAGATAATAAATGGCTGCTGGCAGGAAAGGATTAAATACAGAAATCCAGAAAAAAAGGTTACAAATTATATCTCTTGGATGGATTTTTGCAGGGAAGCAGTATCGACAAGAGATAAAATGGCTAAGGAATTTTAATTCAAGATATAGGTAGGTAGAAACATCAAATTGCACATGCTATTTTAAACGGATTTTAATGAAAAAAAAAGACTTAAAATCATCATGAAAAACATATAAAAAAGTATAAGTGAAAAGTTAGAAAATATTCATGCAATATAATCAGAAAAAAAAAAGATTTTTAGACTAGATGATGAAGTACACAGAGGTGAATCATATATGATACCAATAAGGACTTATTCCTTTGAAACAGAGTAGATACATCAGAAATATAGATAAGATTTCCAGCTGGAAAAATAATACAAATCAAAATACCCAATAGTCATAAAAGATATCTTGTGGAGCTAACACATTAGTGAAATGAACCTCGACAAAATAGAAATGAAATCAAAAGATAACTTGTAATTTATATCTAAACAACTGCAGGTTTAAAAAAAGAGTTCTGAAATAGGCTTGGTATATTAGAGGAAGAAAAATTACACACATGATATTAAAGTAATGCAAGTTTTGATATTTTTATTTAGTTTCTTTTCTCCAGTACTATACTAAATATTATGAACAGTTGCTTTCTAATGACTGTATGGTGGCATACCAAAAAATGTATACAATTAATTGTGATTTATTTTCTTCTGAAGTGAAGCAACTAAAATTGTATTATAGATAATTTTAGATATACAATACGACTGTTGTTTAACATAAACTGTGATCATACTTCTTGTCATTTATTTTAAATGTATTGATGTTATTTTGCCAAGAATAAATGTTTTTGCATTTATTAATATTTGTTTTCTTATTATTAAATACTGGACCAAAGAATACTGAAGCATAACAAAAGATTTAATCAACAGAATTAATACATAAACTTATTTTTTATATTTGATGTACAGAAATTTTTGAATACTATTTGGAACACTCGAGTTGATCATCTACTGTCTGGCATTAACGATGTTAACAAACTCTGGTTTCAGAGATGCGCCACCAACCAAAAATCCATCTATATCAGGCATAGCTGCCAATTCTACACAATTAGCTCCAGTAACAGATCCACCGTATTGAATTCTAATACTCTTTGCAATATCTGCTCCAATATTTTTAGCTATGTATTCTCTTAGTGCCTTGTGAACATCTTGAGCTTGTTGAGGAGTAGCTGTCTTACCAGTACCAATCGCCCATACTGGTTCATATGCAATTACAACATTTGTCCAATCTTTCAATTTACATGCTATTGCTTGTGTCTGAGCAAAAACAACTTCCTCTGTTTTGCCACTTTCACGCTGTTCCAATGTTTCACCTACACAAGCTATGACCTTAAGTCCCTTTTCTAAAGCAAATGCTACTTTATCAGCTATTAAATCATCAGTTTCTTTGAAAATTTGCCTTCTTTCTGAATGACCTAAAATTACCCAATCTACATTGATATCTTTCAACATTAGTGGTGAAACTTCTCCAGTGAATGCACCTGAAAATCAAGTTTTTAAATGTAGTTCATAGTTTTACCAATAAACTTCCAAAAAAATGCACAATTAATTTTCAATATTAATTATGAAGGAGGTGGAATGGAAACCTTACATATGAAATTAATATTCTTAAAGTTCAACCACTTTTAAATAGAGAGATTCAACTAAAAATATAAAAAACTAACTTTGAAACAAAATCTTTAAAAAAATAATGAATGGGTCTATTTTAAGTGCTTATTTTCTCTTCTAGCATTACAGTTTGACAACATCTAGGTATGTTTCAAATTTCCTTTCTGATTTCCTTTTTGGTCAAAGAAATCAATTATTGTACCTCACTTCCATGTGATTGAGTGACAATAAAATTAAATCATTAAGAGAAATGCAGTTCTCATTAAAAGTTTTAGTCAAATAATAAATTATGCATTAATTATACTGGATAGTGTATTCTGTTAATCTTGATGAATATGCTTAAAAAAATAACATAAATGAAATTTGTACAAGGGAGAGATTGATATGACTTTGTTCAGAAATGTAATGCATGAGAGGGATGTATATAAGTATCTTTCATTAGACTAAATATTCACTTGCGATATACAAGAATCAAAGAATAATAATTTATTCGGAAAGTAAGATTAAAATCCTAATTCAATGTGGGGAATCTAATTCAAGAAATTAAAACAGATGGAAGTATACTGAAGGATTTGAAAGGTATCTATCTTTTTAAAAATAGTTGAAAGCAAGAATTTTCACAAGCAAATAAGAATCCTTAATCTCCCACATTGTGATATGGCCCTTAAAATCCAAACACATGCTAAAAAACTTGTTAAGTGGGACTAACAAATCTATATGGAAGACAAATATCATTATATAAATCAGTCCAAAGTAAAAAGGGCAGATATACTGCTACAAAAAAATTGCTTTTAATAACCCAAAAGTTGATAAGCTCCAACAAGGTTTGGATACCACATAACACTATAAAATTAGGTATTCTGGTGTAAATCCATTCATAGTTGGTATTGAATAACTACAGGGTATAACTAAAGAACAGAGAGGACAATATAAATTTTTACACCTGGTTAATAAAGTTATCTAAAACCATATTACAAACTTCAGCTATGGAAATGTCACAAATAAAATAATTATTTGCTTTCAATTACTTTAAAATAAATAAGTTGGCGTATTTTAAATGTGAAATGTTGAATATTCAGGAACACTATCAAATAATATCTAATAAATAATTAAACTTCGTGATTTAATTTAAGGATGTAATAATGAATATATATCTTTAAAGTTACCTTTTTCTTCTTTGTAACAGTTTTGTCCAGCTACTCCAATGTTTGCTGGAAGATTATTACGGACATATTCAAGATACACCGCAGGAACACCAACAACGACTTCTGTGTTAGAGTCTAAAGGTCCGGCCTTAAGAAAAGATATAATTTCATCAATTTGTTTTTTACTTCCATTCATTTTCCAATTACCGCCAACCACAAATTTACGGGGACATTCATTAGGACATTTTGCACTCATTTTGATTGGGTTTTGGTTAATATAAAATGTACTTTTTTATTATTTGAATTTTTTGAAATCTACGGTATTTTTTGATCACTTATTTCAGATTTCGGGCGTTGAGGTCACACAAAGGACGTTTGAACTGCTATTAGGACGGAACACAAAACAGTAAATAGGTTTAAACCATAGAATTAATCTCTCTACTAGTACCACTGAGTTAATATTAATTATTTGTATTAATTCTGTGCTAATACCCTGTAGTTCTATGGTTTATTTTGAAAGGTGATAGTTACAGTCGGTTATGTTTTTCGCGGAACAGAGCGGGCAAATAGCGATTTGTATCACGTGATCATAGGTTATACAGATTGCTTCTGGTAATTGCCGAACAGTGTTCGAATAACGAAATAATTTATCCCAAAATAGCTAGTCAGAACAGGATCTAGTAAAGTATGCAATTTTATAAAAGTACACAAATTGACTTTTTCAATATTTATTTGCTTTATAGAGTAACAATTTGTACCGAAGCTGGCTATAAAGTACTGACATCTGGAGTTGGCATTATACTATATCAATGTTTATGTATTGCGTATAAGATTATTTTAGCAGAAACAACACATAAGCACAAATAACTGTCGAGCAAAATTGCTAAGTGATAAGCAATGAAACGCCAATGGTCAAAACAAACTCTCTTTCAAGGTTAGGATTTTACTCAAAAATTGATATAACCGCATACGAACCGAGAGCTGCGATTGAAATAAAGTGGATTGCCGAAGAATACTACTTAGAGTCATCAGATTTACATAGCCGAACGCAGAAATCTGTGTTGATAGGGGAGACCACAGAGCATACCGATAAGGTCAATTTGTTTGTAAATTTCGGCAACACAAATTTATTTTCGCCACATACCAATCGTGACGCTAGTGTAAAAAAATCTGTCATTACTGACAATGTCAATATGTCATTCGTCATAAATTTCTGAATTCCCGCCACATTTACTTCATATTTCGATACACAGGTACTGTATGTTCTGTGGATGACATGTGATATGACATTTTAATCTTCCTTAAAAATAAAATCTTGTTTGGACAAATTATGTAAATAACACATTTACAAATTGTGAATGTCTGTCTTAAAATCAGTAACCATGGCAGCAAGGTTAGAAGCCTCTGTTCTAAAAAGTAAATTTAAAGGTTGCCTTCTTGGGGCTTTAATAGGAGATTGTACTGGTTCCCCTTATGAAGGTGATACCATTACTCATGGTGATAAACTGATAATTCAAAGGTATTATGATAAATTGGAAGATCCATCATTTACCGGTAACTAAATATATCAAATTCAATTTGTATGTATAATCAATTGAAAATTTTGTTATGTAGTCTCAACTATATGCACAAATATCAATTGAATAAGGATATTTACAGACAATCCTATCGATTTTATTTATTCATTAGTAATTGTAATAACATCCGTTTGATTTAGAGTCACTAATTGGGTTTTTATAACAGCTCACAAAGTTTCAAAGAAATGTAAACTACAGTGTAGAATCTACACCAATGCCAAAAGGTGCGAAAATGGATATGATCACTGTTCCTCTTTTGCCTTTTTGCATTTAGAAAACTTTAAATTTATAAATTTTAAATTCTGAGCATCGGTCCAGCTGTGATCTACAGCTCTCAAATTCTTGAATGCTCTAGACCAATTTAGTCACTTCAGTAATTTGTTTAATACAATATATTTTCTAAATTATCAGGGTGGTTACTGAAACCCCAACTTTATGTTGATGGAAGTGTAGGTTGGTTGGTACTTTGTTGCCTTAATTGTTTCAGTAAACATTTAGGTATACTATTTTCTTACTCTAACATATTTCAAAAATATGTGTTTGCAATTAAAAAGTTCAAAGCAACCTACCCTTCCTTTAAAACAGTTGGATGATAAGTAATGTAAAAAATTATCAAACCTTTTTTTATTATGCGTCATAGGAAATATGTATGTTTCAGGAATTTTTCAACAAACCTTTTTTTCTTAGTTGGGTTAGTGGGGGATCAGGGACTGTTGCATAGGCCTCCAGACAAACCTGTAGAGCTCCAATTAAAATTACCAAAGCTGATATCCTTTGAAAAGCTTATCAGACACCTTTGCTTCAACATTGTAATGTCACTAAGCACACTTTAAGGTTTGTTGAGTTCTGGGCATTCACCAAAGGGTCCTCACTTTATTTCTTCTCCATACACCAGCGGCATTTTGGATCTTCTGAGGTGCCTATATTATGGAGATAGTTTCTTGATGACTACGTATGGCTAGAAGACCAGTGACCTCGAATTTTCTACCTGGTTCCAATACTGAGAATCTAACTAAACCTTTGTTTATTAACTTATTGAATTTGTTCTACTTAAACTTCTTACACTGTATATATAATTGATTCCAGCTCCATTCAAATCATACACAGATGATACAGCTATGACCAAGTCTGTTGCAAAATTTTTAACTGACAAACCTGAACCTGATTATAAATTTCTTGCCAGACTGTTTGTTAATGAATATTTTAAAGAGCCTAGAAGAGGTTATGGTGAAGGTGTTGTGGAAGTTTTTCACAAATTGAAAAATTCAAAATTTGCAGATATTTATAAACCAGCTAGCGAACAATTTTTAGGTAAAGTTGATTTATTTAGAAAGTTCAAGTAACACAGATTTTGGTTAAATAAAAGTCTGTTTAAAATGCATACTCAAAAAGAGTTTATGGCATGTGCAAAATTATCATTGACTCACCAGTAAATCAATTTTTCTAAAAACTTTCCAATTCACTTAATGCCAAGAAAACATCAAAAAAGACTTAATTTAAACATACACAATCAATAAATGAATAAATGTTTTTACATCTTGTACTTGTATGTATCTCACAATTTTGTACTTGTTGATTTAAATGAAAAAAGATTAGAATCAACCATTCATATTTTTGTTTGTTTGTTTAGCAAATTACTAAACTAGTGTACATTATTTAGGTGCCGGTTCTTTTGGAAATGGTGGAGCTATGAGAGTTGCCCCTATTGCTCTTTACTTTTATGATAATTACAAGGCAATGCTAGAAGTAGCTACAAATGCAACAAGGTTGACTCATACTCATTTTTTGGGAGTTCATGGAGCACTTTTACAAGCTGTTGCTATTGATTTAGCTTTAAAATTTAATCAAAACGTTAAGATTAATCCTGAAAGATTTTGTGCAGAATTATTTAGGAGAATTAGAAAAATTGAAAGAATAGATGAAGACACAGATGAGATAGATGAACGGTGAGTAATTTAAAGCAGGATGGAATACAGTGTCATTTAAAAGTAAAAAAAAAATTATAACCATATAACCAAATGTGCATAGAACTTTCTTTTACCCAAAGCATCCAATGATATTGTGTAGAGGAATTCAATTTTTTTCTAAGCACTCTCACAGTGAAATATGCATCAATAGTAATTATTCTGCTCAACACAATTCGACGGTTTTAATATATTTATGGTAATTATTATCCATCTCTTATAATCCATCTTTTTAAAAATTTGTCTCATAAAAGCTTTTACATTATTTAAGATTTAATTGTTGTCACACCATAAAAATTAAGCATTGAAGACAACAACCACTTTGCTAGAGATGGTAAGGACAGGGAAAACAAGCATGGTTAAATGTAGTGTCCTTATAGGTACTCAGCCATGCATATTTAACAGTTTGTATACAAGCAGGTGTTTCAATATTCCAATTAGAGAATTAATTACTTCGATATTTGAGATTTCAACCTCTGTTTACTAATTTTTTTCTGAAATTCGTTGCAATAATTTTTAATGTTAAAAAGAAGTTCAATTATATCAGGGACTGTATATAATTGTATTATCCTTATATGTAAAACTGTTGAATTTTTAGAGATTACAGCAGGAAAGCATATCAAGAAAAGTTGAAGGTTGTGGAGTATTTATTAGGTAAAAAACATGATGATGAGTTAGATGAAGAAGTGATTTTAACTTTAGGCAATGGTATAAGTGCTTATGAATCTGTGCCTACAGCTATTTATTGTTTTTTGAAATCTTTACAAGAAATACCGTCTATACAGGTAAATAAATATCCAAATATATTCTTAATTTATATGAAGTACATACTTTTCAATTTCAGTTTTTGTTGATTATTTCAAGAGATATTTATCTTTGTGTGATGCTATTCCATTAGGTTTTTTTAATTTTTAGACTGATAACATATTCAGAAGAACAATCCAATACGCTGTGACATTGGGAGGTGATACTGATACAATAGCAAGTATGGCTGGGGCAATAGCAGGTGCTTATTTAGGAGAAGAAGCAGTTAATCCTTATTTAGCTAAACATTGTGAATTTTCCAAAGAAATAGCCGAGATGGCAGAAAATCTGTATGCGGCAAAAGTTAAACCCTAAACAAATTGTTTTTAGTTGAATTGTATCAGTTCAAATAGACAAATCTACCCTGTATGTACATGTTGTAGCCATTATCAATTTGTGGACATATACATATGGAAAATAAATATATTTTATTGATTTTTTTTCAAGTCTTTCCTGTGTACAATATAAAATAAATTTATAAGATATAATATAACTATCTCAAATAATTTCATTTTCCGAATCTATATGTGTAGATACTTTAAATAAGAAACTTTTTAATATGAAGGATAGAATCAGGGAGTTACTGTAACTACCAAACTCACAAAATAACGTAGAGTAGCTACCATAAGTTCATAGTGCTTTGAAGGGTTGCATCTATATGAGTCATTTTTGGTTTTTAGTATTATTTTCTTTCAAAGCAACAACCCCATGTTGGTAGTAATTCCCATTCAAGAAAGATCCACGAATTAATATATAGCCAAAGAGGGTTGTTTATACAATTTTTCTAGAGTATGATTTATGTGTCCAAGCTTCTTCTATTTCCAAGGTATACTTTGTGACTATTACAGCTTTATGGTGGTAGTTTGACGTTTTGGATTGTTACTTCGAACTATCATATAGCAACAAAAAAGCCGCCGATCTCGTGTTGAAAAGTATTTTCTGTCAATATATGGTTCAAATTGATTGCAGTAAGTTATTTCATTTGCCCCGGAGGCTTTTATCAAAAGGTAGTTCATAAAACAACTGATTGTAGATTGCTTGAGCATCTTTTGTATAAGACTACATCTCATTCTTCTGCTAACAAATTACGTACACTCTTCCCAAAGAGGCTATTATTCCTGTAATTTCTGTGTCTAACTTTTCAAGGTGTTGAGCAGAACATTTGCAAAGTAGATGCTTTAATGTTACTCGCAGAACCTGCTATTGTTGCCCTCTGGCGTACCTATCTTCTTACAGTGATATTTACGGGGCAGTAACCTATCAGAAAACCGATCACCTGCTTGATATTGTTTGCTCTATTTTATGCTCTTAGATAAGTTAGAATCTATCCATTTTCTTTATTCATCTCTCACTTTTGCAATTTTGCTATAAATAATAAAAAACTGGTTGCATAAAACCTGGTAGGTTTTATTTATTCTCACTTAGTCTAGAGCGTTATAATCGTAAACCCAAGTGGAATGGATTTTGAGCGTTGAGATAAATATTGAGGAAAACAGAAAAAAATAAAGCGAAAACTTCAAGAGGTTATGTTATAATTTGAAAGAAATTGAATTTTTTAGTGTAGTGCTTAAATGATTTACATCAATGTTAAATCTAAATATCTTCTACGGCGATAGTGAAATATTTGGTGGTGCGTTGCAAGAATACTTTAAAAGTACTTATAATATCCCATAACGCATCAAATAATGAGATTGATTTTCATAGCTACCATCAACGTTGATTAAGTTTTGAAAATTCCGCTAATTTTTTCAACGCTTACTTCGACCTACCTCTTGACAAGGATTATCGTAAACGTTAGTCATGACGTCATGAGTAACGTTCTCCAGCGGCAATAACGATCGTATTCGCTATGTGGAACGCCCAAAGAGTATTTCAGGTGTTGTGAACGTTTAGTGGAATGCACCCTATGTCGAAACTATTTCGACTAATATGTTTCGTCGAATCAAGTTATCGTTTTTTTCTGGGTTTTGGATTTAACTGCTCTAATGTAAATTAAAAATCGAGTCCCAAAATAACTAAAATATTGTGAAAATGATACGGCAAGTTGGGTACAAATAGAACCGTTAAAAAGCTATAAAATTTTCAAATATCTAATTGTGTGCTTTCATCTATCGAATAAAAATTTAATCTTTTAAAAATGTAAACGATTGCGTTAAAAATAGTTCAGAAGTAAAATTCTTCCAGCGATCGGGATTAATCGGAAAGTAGCGGTTAGTTCAATACATAACCCAATTAATAAGATTAAGATAGGTTATGGTTCAATATGCATTAAGCTAGAATTAAAAATTCGATTGGAATATTTATTTTACATTCATAATTTATAGTGAAATAATTCAATATGAATGAACAATTTGATCCAGAAGTGTATTGCTCATATTATCACAGCAATCTTTGCCATGTTTGTAAAATCTCTGGAAAGTTGAAAAGGTGTTCACAGTGTAGGTCAATAGCTTACTGTTCACAAGAGCACCAAAAGTTTGATTGGAAATATCACAAGAAATTTTGTGCTGCAATGACTAGAGCAAATAGCGACTGCGAATTTATTGCTATAAGAAATTTCGAGGATCTTCTTACTGTAAAAAAGATAAAATTTAGGTTGTTATGTAAATATTTACGGCGACAGTTATCTATTTATGAAAATCAAATTTGTATGTTTTCTAGACATTGTGAAATATGTTACTCTCCCAATATTTACAGTGAATGTGATAAATGTAAAAGTGTATTTTTTTGTTCTGATGATCATAAATTCAAATTTGAACATTTTCATCAAAAAAACTGTTCTGAATTCAAATTAAATATGGAAATTGGATTATTTACAAAGTTTAATAATGAAGAAGTTGATTTATTTGTTTGTGATATCTCGAACAACCTAAAAACTTTACCCCATTCTCTATCTGAACTGGTTGAATTGTATGATAAATCTTCAAAGCTTGGATATGACGACATAATGCAAAAACTAAGAAAACATGATTGTTTATCCCCAATTGCCACAATTTTATACGGACTAGAGCAATCCAACTTGATAGTTGATAGGATTGCTGTAAAAGACGAACTAACAATACACATAGTTGGTGGTAGTATTTATGAAACTGTTAGGCAGTGGAGACATATGGCAGAGCTAGGGTTTCACTGGATCCACAATTTAGTTAAACTTGATTTTATGGTTATAGGACCAGAATTAGATTTTGATGGGACTACAGTCTTTACCCATCAACTATGTGAAAGTTGTGACCAAAGGAAATGTCAAACAACGTGTTCATTTCATACCCAGCTTTACCATGATAAAATAAATCATATAAAAAAACCCGATGCTGTTGTTGCCTTCAATAGTGGTTTACATACATGTTATAGTGAGAGATTAGTAAATGAAGATGATTTACCAGAATATTTGTGGGCAAATAGTATCAAATATTTAGTTAAAAATAAAAATACCCCATTAATATTAACAGCCTTTACTTTAAAAGAAATTGAAAAAGATGTGGAAGTAGTAAAAAATCATGCGGAATTAGAATTAAAAGTTTTGATTCCTCCTAGTAGTAATCCTTTTGCTGATAGTAAACCTATTCGAGATATTGAAAGTCAACAGGAACCATTCTTTTATATCAATGGTTTTGTATCTGTTTTAACCAGAATTTAAGTATATAGGTACACATAATATCGATAATATATAACGAGGACCTTATATTTCCATATTAAGTTTTATGAAAATTATTTATTAGTTTTTTATTAATAAATTTTTTATTTTGTATATTACGAGTAGTTTTATTTTCTTAGCAAATTATTTAGAAAAGAATGAACCGGAATTAGCAGTGCACTTTAATGATTTATGAATCAAAGTTGAGGGAATAAAGATAATATACAAGTGGACATGTTAGCTATAAATTGAAGAATTATAAAGGCAAAAGAAGGAAAGAGGTAAAAAGGTAATAACAGATATGATAAAATATGGAAAAAACAGTAAGGGATCTGAGGGCGAGTGGACTTCAGGTCAAAATATATTTTTTTGTGGGCCACCAATATTGAGTATTTATGTTATTTTATAAGAAAAATATAAAGACTTTATTGATTACTTCCTAATCATTATGGCATAATATAGATTTTTGTAATTTTCGAATCAAAACTGATTCAAATTTCGCAGCATCCTGTGGCTCTTTTGGACCCTGGATCCCCGAGAGGTGCACCGAACTTCCTGGTGACATATCCACCTGCAGTTAATAGAAAAAGATTAATACAAAATACATAGGAATATGTGCAGATATGAGAAGAGAACGTTTGAAATAGTTGGTTGAAGTAGATGAAAATTAAGTTAATTCTTTATTTTCCATTTAGAGCTTTACATGGGGGTCTGCTAGTGTAAAATATTTAAAGTGAATTGAATAAATGTAAAGGTGTATTTTCTTGTTCTGAAGATTACAAACTCCAATTTGAAAATTTTTTATTATTTTTTCAATATTAACATAATATTAACTTTGACAGAAATCTAAATGTGGAAGTAGTTACAAATTATCCAGAATCGGCATTGAAAATTTTGACTCCTCCTAATAGTAATCCGTTTGTTAATAATAAATCTGTTCGAGATATTGAAAGTCAAAGTCTTTATATCAATGTTTCAACCAGAATTTAGGTACATACATAATATCAACGATATAACACGAGATCCATATTTTCATATTTAGTTTTATGAAAATTATTTAACCAATGTAAGATATGTTCTGTTATATGGGAGCTAAATAACTATGATGATGATAATGAAATTAGCAGTTAGCTTTTATGACACATAAGCAAAATTTGAGGGAATAAATATAGTAAACAAGTTCTTAGAAGACGAAAATGGATATTTAGTTTGATATATTGAGGAAATCGCAAAGATTTTTTTGAAAAATGTTGATGAAAATTTCCACGTTTGAGGATGAAGGACAAAAACGGAAAGAGGAAAATCTAGAAATGCTTAAATATGGAGAAGACAGAAAGCGAGAAAAATAGTGGATTTGTACTATAGTACGCTTATGCGAGCATTTATTTATAACCTTATTAAAAACGAAGTTGCCAAACCATAAAAACCACCCCATTTCATGAGAATTTTAATAACATATTATTAAATCCCGAGATGGGATTTTCTGAAATCGAATCTATATGACAAATTAATATGGATTTTGAATGAAATGTTTTAATCTAGAACTTTTCATATTTTGTACTTTGTACCAGGTAAATGGCAACCTTGCTTTGCCGTTGTGTTTCTAAAAACCAATAGATAAAAAGGCTTTTTTTAGTAGATGTGCATTTTTGATCCGTTATATTGGTAATATTTGTTATGTTGTGTTTATGCAAATAGATTTTTTGTTTAGTTCGTTGTATCATTATTCAATTTTTAAGAGTTTCAATTTTTAAACTATCTGCATGCGTAAGCTGAAGCTGAAAACACTGAAGTTTAACTAAAAAAATCTTCGGTTTCTTAGTTATCGAAACGCGCGTGAAACAGTGTGTGTTGGTGTAGTGTAAATAGAGTGTTCAGTATGTGCATGTGTGCATTTATAGGGAGTTTCTAAATTCATAAGACAAAATTCAGGAGGTGATTATTCGTTTGTAATTCCTATAACATTTCCTCAACCCAGTGACTAGATCCGTTTATATATTCTCATATCCTAGCCTTCTAAGAGTATTATTTCTATGGTATGCAGAACAAGTTTCAACCTTAAGACGCTTAATTTCTATAATAAATTAGTTTTCACATTGTTGTCAGATCTTTATCTGATTATTCAGGAAACGTAACGAATTTTTTCATATTAAATGACACGACTGCAAATAATTTGTTGATTGTACATATGTAAACCCTTGCTTTTGTTTTTTTTGTACTTTTGACCGTTATAGAAAGAAGAGAAATGTATGGTTTTTTCGGTATTAGTGGTGTAAATAGTTAGTTTACCGATACGTAACACAACACGGCAGTAAAAACATTTTAGACAGTAGTTCGAGTGCACTTAATATAATAAAGCTTTTGAGTACTTTGAATATAACAAACAAGATAAACTTATTACAAAATAAACAATCACTGTATTATTTTTGTGACATGATAGTATTTACCATATTCTCTATATTAATTGTGCAAGTCCGTCGTTTTTAATGATAATTTTGTTATCAATCAATATAATACACCTGACTGTGATATTAAGTTATTTAATGAATCATTTAATATTATGAATTAATTGACTTTGTCAATATGGTCAAATCTAACTGAATTAAAATAGTTCAAATATATATTGGAAATACCTACTTAACATCTGGGCTGAAAATATCTTAGGCTAGCATATAAAAAAATCTTTGATAGAATTCAGTAAAGTTCTCTTCGAGAGTGATAGGATGATTATAGTAGTGATACAATTTTTGATATCATTTTAATACAACGATTTGTCTTTAGCCTCAAAATAGGCTTCAGTATCCTCCTGAGGTCTGAACAGAAAAATAAAAATGTCGTGGGTCAGATCTGGAGAATACGGCGGATGCGAAAGCAATTTGAAGCCCAATTAGTGAAATTTCGACTTTGTTTTTACCATACGGTCGTTGAAAGTCGTGATATATATGCGTTATGCTAATTTTGTTTACTGCCTTATGTAGAATGGCTTCCACGTGCCTATTTTCACTTTCACATGTTGCATGCTGCCAAATTTGAATCCTATTACAAACGTTTAGTATACAATTGGAAGAAAACTGTCCAATTTGCACTACTTTTTTTTTTATAGATGCTCATATGTTTATAGGAGTGTACACTTGATGTTTATCATATTAACAATCAATCAAGATCGATGAATTATTCCTTCTGAGTGTATTTGAATATGCAATATTGATATCAATTATAGGTTGGAACTAGTAGATCTTGAAATTAGTGCTTCTAACCAATCAAACATAGTTTTTATAATATAGCATTGAAATAAAAAGTTTTTACATTCACTAGGAAACGTCCATAAATCCTACGTTGAGCCACCCACAGATGAAATTGTTGAAGAAACTGATTTTATTTGGCACAGAAACGCTTATTTTTCAGGAAGAATCCTAAATACATGGTTTAAAAAAATAATTAACATATTTTTTACTTTTTTCTTGAGTTTCTGTCTATCCAATGTAATTCAAACTTTCGCAGGAAGGACTTGTTGTATTTGCGGCGCATATTTTGTCTCAAAAAAGAACAAAAAGTACACAGTTTATTTCTTGAAAGTCGTATCAACTCTAATCATAAACAACGTGCTCAGAGAATAATAAAAAAACAGAAAAGGAAGTACTATGTGAGCTAGATACACTTGAGGCGGCTATTGAGTGGCTTGGTGAGGTAGATGTCATCATACTCAAAACAAGTCCCCATAATGAGATTGACTTTATTTAAACAATATGTTGCAATAATTAATAATTTGAAAGAGTGTGCTGAGAGAGATTGTTTATAAATATGAGAAATATTATTATATATAAAACACAAATAAATGTTATTTATTTTCATTATTGAAAACTACGTAGCAAAGGGCAGAGGTCATGGAAAAGGCTACGTTAGGATACGTGCGAGGAGGGAGAGGTCCAAAAAGGACTATAATTAGACCACGTGGTTTATGGACGCTCTACTGGCTACAATAAGAACACTTTATTTTTAGCTAAAAACTTTTCCATGTCAGGAGGACAGAATTTCTGCGTATAAACAGAATATTTTTTTATTTATATATTTTATAACACAAAATATCATTCAAGTAGGATAAATCTAATAATAATACGAATGCTATAACTGTTATGCATTTGTCCATTTCTTATTGGTTTCTGGATCATCGTACTGCACAAGACAGATTAGGCAATAAATTATTGTGTAAATTCTATTATCTCAGTTAACATGTAGCTAACAGTTTATTTATCTGTCAATGAAAGAGCCAGAAAGTATTCAGAGTCAGAGTCGTAATCGGCTAATTAAAGTAATATACATTATTTAGTAAATTATAAGTAAGAAATGTTCAACATTTCCATTATGGTTGAAGTATTTTGTATATAATCAAACCTGTTATACGCATAATGGAATATTAAAAAAATCTACGTTATCGAATCTGAGAAAGCAATATCGAAATCATTTTAAAGTATTGTCAGATGTCTGTGATGATGTTATTCTACCAGCATTCGATGTAGATAACGAACAAATACACACAACATGAAAAGTCTTGAAACCCCTGTATTTATAGCGTAATCTACTTGGCTAGTAAATAGGAAAATCATCTCGGAGGCTGTCAATTGGACTTTTAACTGTATTTTGGCACCTTTTATGGATTGGTAAGGGGATATACCAAACAACAGAAGACTTTCACTTTCACCACTCAATACAACTAATTTATAATTTTCTTGATTTTACATTATATAAAATTAACAATAACAAAAAAAAAATAGAATATTATACGAATTCAACAGAATTGTATTGAGAGAGATAAAGAACGTATATATCAAAAGGATAAACAGACAGTATAATCAATTAAGGAACATAACAGAAAATAAGCATCAAAATGAAAAACATTTTTCTTCACCATATGTACAAGCACAACCATCATATTACTTCAATAAATATGATATTAATACCTAATGTAACTCAGTATGTCATGTGACTAACTAAGAAAAATACATTTTTTTTGCCAAAAATCGATTTTATTCATGAATGTAATGTCCTTTAAGAGCAATACAAACATTGCAATGTTTCTCTAACTTCTTGATGCCGTGCTTGTAGAAGGATTTGTTTTTTGCTTCAATATAGGCTTCAATATCAGCAATTTCTTACCAACGTCCATTTTTTTGAGATCAGCGAATAGCCAGGAGTCACTAGGGGCCAGATCTGGACTATATGGTGGATGAGAAAGCGATTCGAAGTGTAATTCGTTCAATTTAACCATCGTTGCCATCGACTTGTGAATTGATGCATTGTCTTGTCGAAACAAAGGTTTTTTCTTCGACATATGGGGCCGTTTTTTTCTTGATTTTTGCATTCAAACAAACTCGTGCATGCACAATATTCCATGCGCATCCCAAAATACTGAAGCCATCACTTTCCCAGCTGAGAGCTTTGGACGCTTCGGAGGTGGATCACCGGATGCAGTCCACTCAGATGATGATCGTTTTAATTCCGGAGTGAAGTGATGGATCCATGTTTCATCTATTGTCACATGAAAAAAATTGATTTATTACGTGTAAACATGGCCAAACACTGCTATGAATCAACACGTTGATGTTTTCGATCGATTGTGAGTAAACGCGACACCCATTTTGAAAAAAGCTTTTTTATGGTCAAATGTTCATGCATAATTGTAAGCACAGTGCGTTCTGATATCTCATGCAATTTCAATTTACCATTAGATATAAACAATTTGTGGATTCTTTTGATGTTTTCTGGAGTAATCACCTCAATTGGACGACCAAAACGTGCACCATTATACTACGACTACGTTTAAATTCAGCCAATAACAAATGGTTCTTTTCAATGAAGCAGAGTCCGGATAACATTCTTAAAACCATTTCTGAGATCGTACAGTATTTTTTTTTCATCAAGAAGCAATGATAAATTAACACACGGAATTGTTTTGAAAATAACAAAAGTAGCCTCACCCAAATGGTTGTTTTTTTCTGACTAATCGGAATGTCATGAAATTTTACACATAGTTTTTTGAAAGTATTTCATTAGACTAAAATCTAGAACACCCAAAAATGAAAGAAGTGATATTAGATAACTTGTAATGATTGTGACGCTGTCTACATAGGGCAAACATCTCAGTATTTAGAAAATAGATTAAAAGGTCACTAATACGATAAAAAAATTCCATTAACAAACCATGAAATACCAATAAGAGAATTTTTAGAAATGGCTCATATACATAGGAACGAAAAGTTAATTAATAGATGCAACATATTTTTGAAATAGAACAACTGAGAAAAAATTATATTATGTGGTTATAACGGAATTTTATTTTGATATTGTTGTTGTGGGTGATTCATGAAATTTTACATTGCCAATGTCAAGTTATATTATGATAAAAGCCAAATTGTTCGAGACGTCGATATTTTTAACTTCTTCAACTAATTTTCAATCAGAAGAGAATCAAAACCAAGACATTTATCAACAAACAACAAAAGAAATTTGCTAATAAATCAATATAAATTCATTTGTTTTGGGTATATTTTTTTTTAAACTTTTTGAATTTGTACGTTAATAGTTTATTTAATTTATGTTTGCTTCTCATTAGGAACATTATCACAAAAATTGCTTTAAACTATGGTTTAAACTGGACCAAATATGAATTAAAATTTATGTTAAACTTATTTTTTTAATGTCAAGAAGTAATGTCACAGACATTACTTTTGACAGATTGGGCCAATGTTAGGTATTAGTCTACATACTTTAGATATCGCACGATATATAATCATTTATATAGAATCAACAGATAGAGCTTTAAGCTGAATTTTTCGAATATCTATCACTCCGAAGTGATCCAAAAGCTTCACACTATCTTAATAAATAATCAATATCTTTCAAAACCAATTAATAGAATTATTAAACAACGTTTATATAGATTTCATAATAATAATAACGCAACACCAAATTTAGCAACAAAGCCAAACAAAGAAAAGTACATGTTCAGCTTTACCTGTCAATTATATGAAAAACTAAAATATTTTCTATCTAAACACAATATCAGTGGATGCCATAAATCAGAGAATAAGCTTTACCCGTGGTTTACAAAATTAAAAAACAAAACTAAGACTAAAAAAATCACTTGTTATTAACCCCATACTATTTTTAAATTGTCCAAAAAATTATATTGGAATGACTAAGCAATATCTAGAAAATGGAATATATGGTCACAAATATACTAAAAATGCATCAACTGCGTTCGACAACATTGAAAACATGATTTTGATTTTAGAAACACCGAAATATTAGCCCACGATAAAAATTATCAAAAATTAAAAATGAAGGAAATTTAAAATAAATAAATTTTTAGTAAATGATGAACAAGATATAGAAGACTTGAGTAAAATTAATTATAATTTAATATAGATTACATATCGTTAAATGTAAATGATACTGTTATTTTTTTCTCATTTATTTATACTATTTCTATCGGTGGGGTGAATTTATAAACACGGTCTCTCATTTATTTAATTTATTCAAACATTTACACTGGACTTAGTTAACTTATATAATTGATTTAAATTCACCGGTTAGTTTTATATTTCGTTCCGTTCATGACTATGACTATCCATTATAAACGAATTAACTCCGCTAAATATGCTCGATTTTATATCGGAAACGACATTCCTAGAATTCTAGAAAGTAAAAAAACAAAAACAAATAAATAAAAAGACTTTCCTAGAAATTAGTTAAGAAAACACCAAATTTTAGAATTCTATAATAAACGTACAGGACCAGCTTCACGGCCTATACCGTTGACGAGTTGACGTAACAATACGCATAATTTTATTATACATTTTAATTTATATTTTATCCAGCTTGAACTATAGTTTTAAGTTATTTTTAGAGAACAGAATAATACCAAAAAAGAAACTAAAATCTCTACTAGATGAAACAGTAAAAATATTACAGCCATGCAAAAAGAAAATAAACGAGTGGAAGGAAAATTGTGCATAATTAACTTCACAAGAGAGTAATAAATAGAATGAGTGAAAAACAATTACCTCAGAAGAAATGTTCCAAACTATTCATGAATTGGAACTAGAATTCAACCCTCGACAAGATGATACGACATCTGAACGTCGAAAATAGTATTATTCTTAAGGCCGCTTGACATGATGCAAGACAACGTGCAAGAAATTGCATGCAATTTATTGCAAGGTCAATATATTGCATAGATGAATATTGCATTTTATTTAATATTTGTGTACGGTTTGAAACTGAAAATAACAAAACTAGGTAAACAAGAAGAAAGTGGTCAGTGCATCACTAGCATTGATGATAACTTCTGTTACTTTGCTTTTGGAGTGTGTGTGGACAGAAAAGAGTATCAATCAAAATCCTAACCTCAAATTTTATTTAATATTTTGTGCCTAGCTTAACAATGAGAATAAAACTAAGATTTACGAAAGTCAGCTAATCTGTTTTGCCAAAAGTAACTAGATTTCTCCCTAGAACTGCAGCTTGCACGCAATAAAATGACATCCAACCGATAAAGCTGCAAGTGCGTGATCTTGCGTGGAACAATCAGCTAAACTTATCTGCGCATGTTTTTGATCAAGAAATATTGTGTCTTGCATTGCCTTGCACGTTATCTTGCATTATGTCAATCGACCTTTATTCACTTCTCTTAGCTTTGTTATTTTTATTTTTAAACCGATCACAAAACATTTAATAAAATTTGAGGTTAAGAAATGGTTTATTTTTACTTAAGTAATTTTGATTAGTGGCAATAATAACACAAAGGACTTGCATAATGTCAAATGACGTGCAATATTCGTCCATGAATTGATCTTACAAGAAATTGCATGCAATTTCTTGCACATTGTCTTGCATCATGTCAAGCGGCTTTAGAAGGTAATAGCTCCTACATAACCAACTTTTCTGTACATTTCAGTACATATAGGTTATAAATATAATTTTTTAACTTTGTTATGATTTAATTCTCAAAGACCAATTGTTCCAAGGAAAATATTTCAACCATTTCAGTTAAAGTGTAGTTTTTAAAAATTTTTTATTCGAGTTTTTACATAAGCTAAATCTCAAGAATAAGGAAAATTTCGGAAAATAGTAATAATAGACATACACGTAGTGCAAATTCAAAATAAATTGGACGATGTGTAGGTGCAATTGATTTCGGTAAAAGCGGATACTAATGCCAATAAAACAAGTAAAATAGGCGTTGAATCATATAATTATAGTGATTGTTAGTGACAATAAACGTCGATATTGAAATAAAAACGTTATCAAAAAGCTTTTAGAAAGGATACGTGCACCTGCGTTAGTATTTTCTCTACATCAGGAATGACGTAGCGTAAAAAGTAGGGGGAAGATAGAGTCCCTACCCCGAAAATCGGGATAAGAATTCTGAATATAAAAGCTTTCGTGGAGTATGGCTACCGCCACAAGCTATCTTCATCTATTCTTATATGATGCGGTCATTACTTGTGCTCGTTGCGGTTGTTGCCGCTTTATTTTTTATTTGCGTTCAGTGTGCACCCAAAGAGGTAAGTTATTCATGCCGGTTAAATTTTAAAAATAAAATACTTCCAAAGTGCGCTTCGGGATAATATGAAATCGTCCATCCAAATTTTAATTATTAAAATAGTTTTTTGATTTGATCCAGTACTTTTAATATAAATATAAAATTGGTTTTCAATCATTACCGATAATTTATATTTTTTAGATTATTGTGTATTGGATACTAATTATTTTAAATATTTATAAAACTATTTCGTATTTAAATGAAATTGAATTTCTACGAATTTTTAAACAAAAAACAAAAAAGATTTACAAACACTGAGTATAAAATTGCTTTTCAACATTTTGGTGAATTTCAATGTTTGTGCGTGAGTTGTTTAGATGAAAAAAATTACAGTAGGATTGAACATAGTTTTTATAACAAGAATTTATGAACATATTTCAAGATTAGTTTTTCTGATTTTTTGTACATTAAATTTTGAATTGGTATAATATTAACAAAAATCTGTCTCTCTATTTATGAAAACAATTGGATAAAAGCTGAAATTTTGGTATTTACGATTTTATTTATATTTGACTCAAGACTTTCGTTCAATGATAATTAAATTTCGTACTCACTTAGTTTGAAGTTTTTGTGTAATTTTGATTTTAAACTGGTAGGATATTTGAAAAAAAATTCTTTCTGCTTGTTACAATAGGTGGATAAATCATCTAATTATTCACTATATTCAGTATTACCTGCCTTTTGTTATATATGAAAGTTTTCAAGCCAAATTTTTGGATATTAAACATTTATAAATATAATTCAATGATAATTAAATTTCGTTCTCACATAGTTTGTGGATTTTGTGTAATTTTGATTTTAAACTGGTAGGATATTTGAAAAAAATTTCTTTCTGCTTGTTACAACAGCTGGATAAATCATTTAATTATTCACTATATTCAGTATTACCTGCCTTTTGTTAAATATGAAAGTTTTCAAGCCAAAGTTTTGGATATTAAACATTTATAAATATAATTCAATGATAATTAAATTTCGTTCTCACATAGTTTGTGGATTTTGTGTAATTTTGATTTTAAACTGGTAGGATATTTGAAAAAAATTTCTTTCTGCTTGTTACAACAGCTGGATAAATCATTTAATTATTCACTATATTCAGTATTACCTGCCTTTTGTTAAATATGAAAGTTTTCAAGCCAAAGTTTTGGATATTAAACATTTATAAATATAATTCAATGATAATTAAATTTCGTTCTCACATAGTTTGAGGATTTTGTGTAATTTTGATTTTAAACTGGTAGGATATTTGAAAAAAATTTCTCTCTGCTTGTTACAACAGCTGGATAAATCATGTATTACCTGCCTTTTGTTAAATATGAAAGATTTCAAGCCAAAGTTTTGGATATTAAACATTTATAAATATAATTCAATGATAATTAAATTTCGTACTCACATAGTTTGAGGATTTTGTGTAATTTTGATTTTAAACTGGTAGGATATTTGAAAAAAATTTCCTTCTGCTTGTTACAACAGCTGGATAAATCATTTAATTATTCACTATATTCAGTATTACCTGCCTTTTGTTAAATATGAAAGTTTTCAAGCCAAAGTTTTGGATATTAAACGTTTATAAATATAATTCAATGATAATTAAATTTCGTACTCACATAGTTTGAGGATTTTGTGTAATTTTGATTTTAAACTGGTAGGATATTTGAAAAAAATTTCTTTCTGCTTGTTACAACAGCTGGATAAATCATTTAATTATTCACTATATTCAGTATTACCTGCCTTTTGTTAAATATGAAAGTTTTCAAGCCAAAGTTTTGGATATTAAACGTTTATAAATATAATTCAATGATAATTAAATTTCGTACTCACATAGTTTGAGGATTTTGTGTAATTTTGATTTTAAACTGGTAGGATATTTGAAAAAAATTTCTCTCTGCTTGTTACAACAGCTGGATAAATCATGTATTACCTGCCTTTTGTTAAATATGAAAGATTTCAAGCCAAAGTTTTGGATATTAAACATTTATAAATATAATTCAATGATAATTAAATTTCGTTCTCACATAGTTTGTGGATTTTGTGTAATTTTGATTTTAAACTGGTAGGATATTTGAAAAAAATTTCTTTCTGCTTGTTACAACAGCTGGATAAATCATTTAATTATTCACTATATTCAGTATTACCTGCCTTTTGTTAAATATGAAAGTTTTCAAGCCAAAGTTTTGGATATTAAACATTTATAAATATAATTCAATGATAATTAAATTTCGTACTCACATAGTTTGAGGATTTTGTGTAATTTTGATTTTAAACTGGTAGGATATTTGAAAAAAATTTCTTTCTGCTTGTTACAACAGCTGGATAAATCATTTAATTATTCACTATATTCAGTATTACCTGCCTTTTGTTAAATATGAAAGTTTTCAAGCCAAAGTTTTGGATATTAAACATTTATAAATATATTTGAATGATAATTAAATTTCGTACTCACATAGGTTTAAGATTTTATGTAATTTTGATTTTAAACTTGTAGGATATTTGAAAAAAAGTTTTCAAACCAAAATTTCAGATATTCAGAAGTTATAAACTATTCTAATAATAATTAGAATTTGTACTCACATATTTTTTTGGTTTTATGTTATTTTTAATATTGTTGATCAGCTCAAATCGTCCAAAAGAATCAAACAGAATGATAAACCACAAACAAGATATTTACGCGGCATCTAATCCACTGTATTACATGTTGCGCTGGACTGCGAATTTCTCCAGTTAAATCACGCCAGACTGTTTAAAACCGTCTGAATTATAACGTCGATTATCAAAAGAGCGCACAGAACACGTTTGTGTATCCCAATTAAATAATCACACTGCAATTAAGAGGTGATTTATTGAGCTGCTAACTTTCTTCAGCACTAGTATTTAGTTTGCATGAGGTCTTACAACGCAACTACGAAGTATTGAAAATTTTCTTTTGAATACGTATTAGTTTCCATGATTGTTATTACAAATATGGAATTATAATTTTGAGAGTTCTGCTCTGCCCTGGTTCACCTGTTCCTTTATATTTATAACATCATCAAGTCTACTTATTGTTCGGTGATTTTTACATTAAGACTCAAACTCTCTTTCTCATATTAGACATATCAAGATTTAGACGTTATACCCTCAGTTTCCATTAACTTCGTTATATAAAGGTACATCCTCCATATTTAATGATATCAGCTAGTATACCATTATTTAATCAACATTTGTTCCATGAGAAGGAATTCAGACTGATGTTTTTGCCCGTCGAATCATAATTTTTTTTCCATTTCACCTTTATTTAATATCGTTTTGAAGTGCATTTTCCCATTTTCAAGTTTTCGTTTATACTACTTTATTGTCCCATTTTTTAATTACATTCTCATACACTGCGTATTTTTGTTTATGTGTCCCTAGGGTTTTTACAAATTTATGAAGAGTTTTTATTTAATGAATAATTTTTCAATACGCTTGAGTGTAGATATTCGAACTATTGTAGATTTTTGTACTTGTTGTTTATAGAGACAACTTGTGGTGAAAAATTTTCTGCAATGTCTTTCTAAAAATTAGCTTGTGAAAGTTTTATCGTCTTTGTTAAATTTCCAGTGATTTTATTGGATTTCGTGCTGAAATGATGGATTGGTTAATACGCTTTAATAGCAAACCAAACTAAAAATTGGGAAACAATAGTTTCACTCACTTCAAATAAAGAGTAGATATAATTTTAATGAAAAAAAACTTAGATGCTTTGACAGGCGTCAGTAACAAAGCAGACTGATAATTTTTTGCGCTCACTTATTACATGATTTTTTATTCTGTTTAATACCACGTAATTTATCATAAATACAAGAATCTACATATCTCGGAATTTGTAAGAGTACAGAGACTGTGATGGGCAGACCATATAAAGTTAATTGATGAACAGACATTGATGAAAAATGTACTCCAACTTTGTGTGCGCCAATTTAACACATAGAGAAAGGTGGCAGGAAGAAGTCACAGAAGATAAAATCAGTTTTCTAAAGATACGCATTTGGAAGATGTCAGTTCTGGACAAGAACAACAGGGAAAGAAAATGGGAGGTCAAGGCTAGCAGCGGGCTGTAGCACCACAGAAGAAGAGAATAATACAGTATCATCATCGTATTTAAATCATTCGAATGAGGTATTAAAAAAGAAGAATGTTTTAAAAATTCACGGTGTTGTTTCTAGCTTAAATAAAAAACTGGAAGATCCTAGCTCAAAAAATGTATTACATTTTTCTGTTCATCCCTTTTTTACTTTACTTTAAAAAACGCTGTTATTTTTTGCTCGAATTATTTAACTCTTTTTTGGTGATATGTTCTAATAGGATCTTTTCTTTCAAATAAAATTATTGTGGCTTTGTTGACACAAAACAATGATTATGGAAAACAAATGTCTTGTTTCTTTGTTAGGTCAATAACTTTTCAAATCACCTTCGTATGTGTATATCGTTTGTTTTTGACGTTTCTTATATACCAATTTTTATTCATCAAATACGCAATGTATTTATTTACATTTTATATATTAACCTTCGATAAAGAATAGGTAAAGGGTATTTCGTTTTTTAACAAATATTTTGGCAATCCCTAAAGTTAAATCCGGAACTGAGGTGTTCTTTATATAATTGACGTACGATGGCTACATATACAATCCTAATTAGATTTCCTCCAATTAGAGCAGGTAAATATAAATCAATTTCCATTTAACTGCCCAATTTACGTTTTAATAAAACCTCAGAATTCACTATATCTTCAAAATATGGAACAATTAGTTTAATTTCTGAATAAATTTATACCCTTTATTCTTTATACCCCAAAAAATAAGTTTAATCAAAATATAAGACATTTAACTTCACTACACTTCTAGCTAGTTAACAAATTAAAATGGATATTTAATAAATAAAGTAGAATGGATCAACTTGTTTTTTAGAACTTGATGTATCCTAAAATATATTCATCCTAAACTAACTATTCCAACATTCCAAATACTTTTCTTGAGCTAAGAAATATTTTTGATGAAGGAATTTATCGTTAGTTAGTTCTAAAACATTTTTACGTTAAGAAGATGATGAAATAACAAAATAAAAGAGCGCAGAATTGTCATGTTATATTCTAACTATACTAGATATTATCTATTATTCAAATTAGTATAAACAATAATCATAAGTGGTTATTCAACACGGGAATCATCAAATTAACAAAAAATATGGAAAGCTTCGACCGTGCACGGACGAGACACACTTTTTTTCAATTACCAAAATGGTAAACAAAAAGTCTGCGAAAATAAATGAATTTGGCATCGTGGCAAAAGGTGTAGTGAAATATTTGCAATTACCAAATCTGGAATATTCCACTATTTCCGAAGGTTGTTTTTTTGTTTGAATCTTTTAAGACGACGTACCTGTCTGTTTTCTACAGATAGCTACCTTGTGAGTCCGCTTATTTCTCCACTTGTACTCAAACTTTTGTTCTTGACTTAATCTCTAACCGCAGGTCTTTTTCAATGATGTTTTGGTTATAGACGAGAATCTTATTTTCAATGTTTAATCGTGAGCTTTTGCCAATTAGCCAGTGCATGTTTCTGATTTCAATTCAGATTTGTTTCCTTATTGCAGAGGTATTCTGTTGCATTTTCTTGTCTAAACTCGATAAACTTTGGCTTGAATGTCCATTTTTTCATGCAGATTTGAATTTTATTTAAGCTCCTTTGTGAATTCTTCGATGCGCTTTGAGGAGTTGAATGTTTTGAAAAAATGTCTGTGTCATTAGCAAATGTTGCAATTTTTGTTTACCTGGTTATTGGCAGATAAGAATAATAAATTAGCTAGAGTCCAAGTATACTCCTTTTTGGTACCCCTGAATTGACTGGGTGTAATCCCGTATATGTTTCTTGACATTTGATAAAGAAACGCAAATATGATTTTGATAATAGGTAGAAGTGATATGGAACTTTATTTTTGATTTCGTATAAAAATTAATTATGCCCAATGTTATCAAATACTTGGTTGATATACAGAAATGCTGCTGAGACAAATGTCTTTTCTTCAAACGCTTTATTTGTATTTTCTACCACTGTATGGTTTTGCTCTATCATGAAACTATTAGAAAGTGTTGAAGAATCGATTCTGTCTCTAGCACCATTAGGTTCTGAATACAACAACGGTGTGGACGTTCAGTATGTTTCCAAAATTTGCTAATTACAATTTTGCTTGGGAGATATATGGAATTTTTCTCACTTGTACATTACATTATTAATTAAACGACTGTTTAATATTTTCTCAAGGTTTCTAATGTCCATTAAACTTTTTTTTCTTAGTAACGTAATTATAGTTCATTCCTATCGAAATTTCAGTTATTATAAGTATAAATATGTACAAAACAGTTCAATATATATCTATTTTAATAACTTGATCGACATTTATAACCGTCGAATGATATTATTAGAATATCCTTTTAGAATTCTAAGCCGCGTCGCTGTATTTATTCAACTGTTTCATTCTCTTTTCAAACATCTCGCTCTAAGGAAGATTGGAATTTCTTATGCCAAATATGTATTTGCGAAATTGATAAAAAGTGATTGATATTTTCTTTTGCGACGTTTTTTTAAAATAGGATTATAAATATTACAAGTATACAAGGTATACATTCAATGAAAAAATATCTTTGGAAATGATAATTTTTTAAATGTACTGAATATGAATACTTACATTTTATCTGCACAGCACACCATAAGTGCAAAAATAGGATCTAGGCTACTAAATAATGAACATATATTTCATAATTAACATAATGATTCAAAGGATAAATGCTACGGACATAGTAATAACTGCAAAAATAAAAACATAGGGAAGACTATGACAAAAAAAAGCAAGACAACAGTAAAAGAAATCCGAAACTTTACTTTCACATCTTCTTTTTCTTATTCTTACTTTTCAGCTGTCGAAGAAGCCTTTCTACCATCCTTTTTCTTTCTTAACCCCTTTTTGTCTCATTTGGTTTATTTCTTATTTTACTGATAGTATTTCCCGCTCCCTTTACTTTTCTTGAAAGTCTGTTTTCATTCTGAAGATATTTCCATAATAATTTGGCCGGTTTCTCTTTGTTTTTCCTACTATTGGTTTTTGTTTTAATATTTTTCTTATCTGTCCATTCCACCATTTGACCATTTTCAATGTCTCGACTTTGCATTTCATTCCATTTGAATATTGATCCTGTTGCTTAAAATTTATGACTATTACTTTGGTTTTCACGAGTACCCTCATAGATGTTAAAAATGTTTCAACTTCTTATGAGGAAGGTTAAACAATATGAAATAAAAATTCAGTTATATTGAGCAATGAGAGGAATTACTCAATGCAAAACAATTAAAAAACAAATAGAATTTGAAAATGGACATAATCAACGAGTGATACAAACAGAAGAAGTTGAACAAGCAATACAGAAGCTGAAAAAAGGTAAAGCAAAGTGAAGAGGACCATAGATTCTAACTAAACTAACCATGAATCGATCAGAAAACTAAATATTGAGAAGTATGATTTTACTGCTCGTAAAAAAATATATTATATCGGATTAAAATTATTAAACGTGATTCTGAAATTTTACAAATTTATCGTAGAGCAGATTCTTTGGAAAGTGACAGAAAACCAGTTAGAATAATTTAAAAAATGGGCTTTCGGAAAGGAAGAAGTACAAAAGACGATGTACACGTATTTATATCAAAACCGATAATATAGATATTTGATAGATTTGATATGAACCACCGTTTAATTGCGGTTTAATGCGATCATATGAAACACAATTTTCATAAAACCAGATGAAAGTAAAACTAATAAAAATCGAGTATAATCGAAAATCACGATCAATAAAAATTTAGAATGATACAAAAAACTATTAATAAACATTTCTAGACAACAATTGACTAAATTAATCCTTATCAAATAAGAGAAAAAGTTCGAGTTTGTAAATATCCTAAAAGTATATCAAAAACAAAGGTTTGCAAAGAAAATAAAGGAAAATAATGAATAAAACAATTTCTTACAATAACTTAGAGGATTAGAATGTTTATAGAATATAGAATTTATTGCAATGGACAATTATAGAAGTAGATAAAATTTGACGAAGACACTAACGGCGCAATAAGTCAGTTTGTTGACAAGTTATATAAATTCCATCTTACCTAATCATCAATAATTTTATATCTAAGAATAACATTGACCTATTACAATTTATCGGAATCTCACAGTCGCTATTTTGAATCTGGATGAAACAGGGAATGACATTTATACCGTAGATTTCCAAATTATGTCCATTTAACGAAGAAAGAAGTAGCTCCAAGATAAGAAATGTTACAAGAACATAGTTGGCGAATGATACGTGATACCTTTATTAGTAAATGATGTCGCCACGTGTAGTTATGGTTTCTTAACGAAGTGGTCAGAGACAAAACACGAAATCAAAAAACCCTTGGCTAACTAATACTCATATTGGCAATAATGAGGTATTTTAGATAAGATGACCTATGAGGGATTATCACGATAAAGTGTATACTGTGAGATATTAAAGTGAACTGAACATTCTAAGAAAGTAGAACCTGGATGGATTGGTAATTGTTATGGAGAAGGTTTTTACTGCTGTCGACTATTAAAGACATTTCGTACTTAGGCGTAAAGGCAAAATAATTGGATGAAAAGTATATCTAATGATTAAGAATGCTGAAACAAACACAAAAAAAATAAAATTTGTGAACATAATGTATAAACCGCAATATATACGAAAATTTTAGCATAACATTTAACGCGAGGTCCATAGAAAGAGTGAGTAAATTTATATATATATATGGGATTTCTGAAGTCTGGACATCAGACAAAGAAATCCGCATCGAACAGGTCCAAAAAGCATTTCTGAAACTTTGAAAAGTGCTTAATTTTTCCGATTTTGATCTTAATCTAAGATTAAGATTCATTAAATGCTACGTGTGGTGGGTGCTTCTCTATGGTGTCGTATTAAAGAATATATAGAGGCTTTCAAAATGTGGATATATCGCAGAATCCTCGGACAGCTAGACTAACAAATGAAGAGATACTAAGACATGTTAACAATCAACGAGAACTATTTGAAATAATGAAAAATAGGAAAACTGTATATTTAGTGTTAATTGAGGGCAAAATCGGAAAAAGGAAAATGTCTTGGCTGCGAAATATTAGACAATTGCATTAGAAGAGGAAGAAGAATTGAAGTGACGGACGTGATTTTTCATCAAAATTATTGGTTTAGTCTAAATCCAATTTGTTTGTTATATTCCACATCTATTACGATCTTCTGTGTCTGCTCCATAATCTAATCTTTATATTGATTAATTGTAATTATGAACAGCTACAGTTCATTAAACGTTCCACATTTACCTACAAGTGCGTTTGACATATTCTAAATAAAATCCCATCTTAATTTAGACATTACATGAAAAGAATTACGGAGATTATACAAATCTATTTCAGTCTCCGAATTGGTTACCTTATATAAAGAAAACTTGGTCAAAATATTATATCATTGACGAATATTATTTGTGGTATAAAATTAAAAAATTGACACAATAAATACACGATAAATTTATTCAGTCATCATCCCTTGTGTTAGATAATCATCACTATTTGGTTTGATTCAAATATGTAAACTATTTTATATTGGTATTGATAAAGTAATTTCAACAGTTCTAAACAGAATGGGGGTCAATTGATTGTGATAATGCGACATGTTTTATCATCTTGGCCATTTGAGAGATTCGGTTTCAGATATGGAAGGTCATAATTCTGATCCAAGTTTACTAGATTTTTTAAGAATGTCGTTGGTATCAAAGAATACAGCTATAATAATTCCAGCAAGATGAGCGTCAAATAAACCTGGAAACCCCTTACGAATATTACGTTGTCCGCCAGAGTTGGTGTTACTAAGGCACTTTTATCTGCTTTTACTACTATTAAGCAAGTTGTGGATATCATTCTCAGAGATGAAACTTAAGCACAAGTCTAAGAGTTGACAGGCTGTCATGAATGTGAGCAACAGACTTCACACAAGCGGGACACAAAGTACAAAGAATTTAGAGGGTCTAATACATTAGATAAATTTTTTGAGAAAGCAAATTGAAATTGTTTGTTGACATTATTGATAACATTCATGAAGAAAACATCAATTATAGGCAGTGTTTAGGATAATAGAACGAAAGTAATATTATAAATTCCTAATAGATTGAAAATCCATTAGAATGATTTTTTCGAAATTTAGAAATTGTTTTACGCCTTTATTTATCTTTCATGATTACTAACTCTAGTGGAAAAAGTTTATCATCGACCGTGTTGTAGCCGAAAGTGAAGAGAAAGACTGGTACATTAACAAAGCAACATTAACATTAGCAAAATGTCAAAAGATGAAAGTGCCCCACATATGACCCAAATTAATAAGCACAAATATCAAGAGGCTGTCGTCAACTGAGGCGGATACATTTTGAGAATTAGAGAGTTATTGTTATGGACAGAAGATTGTATTTACAATTTACAATATAAAAATAAGGGAAATTCGCTGATAAAACTCTGGTCTGGTGGCAAAAACTACCGAACCTACTTATCGTCAGTTGGTTTAAAAACATACGAGAATCATCTAGACAAAGATAAGGAAATACATTGATAAGGATTACTTTCAACGATTTGAAATCTGCATTAGACTCAATAGATATAAATATTGTGTGGGATAGTATGGAGAAAATAGGAATCACTACAAAAAGAACAGATATATGCAAACTTAAGAGTGAAAATTCAAACAAACTGAAGGAGATCGTCGGAGTTCAGGATGGATATTGGAGTGAAACAAAAAGACAGTTTTAATCCTCTTCTATTTGTACTTATCATGGATAGAATAATAAAAACAATAAAAGAGAAAAACTGAAGACTATAATTGGCTGCAGAAATTTAGAACCAGTAAAAACAGACGGATTAGTATATGCAGACGATACAGTAACAGTAGTTGATAAAAAACTGAAAGTCATATAGATAAAGACAATGGAAGTAAATATCAATACATGCAAAAGGATGGTAGTGAATCAAAAAAAGGACCAAGGGGAAGATTTAATAATTAAAATACAACGAATGGATAGACTACTTTTGAATAACTGGGAGCCATTCTGAGTCACGTGAAATAAAAATAGGAGAAGATATAAAAACAAAAGTAGAGAACTGTACCAATATTCATATATGGAAGTGAAACTTGAGTAAAGAACAAAAAGATACAGAGTAACATAGTAGCAGCTGAGATAAAGCAACTAGGGAAAATAGCAGTGAAAACGAAGATGATAAGATAAGGAATATGGTAATTATAGATAGAAAAGCTCAAAAAGGAACCAATAGGAAACAAAATAGTTGAAATATGTTTGAACTGTACGCATACACAAAGCTCGATAAGAAAAGTGACAGAAGCAAAACGATATAAGAAAAGAAAGTCCCAGGAAAACTTGGCTACAAGTATTATAGGAAGAAGACAATGGAAAATAATATAGCACAGAATGAAGTACCAAAGGATCGAGAAGAGTGGAAAAAATATATGAAAAAGACAATTAAAATTTCAGTACTCTAACGCTCGAAAGGGCATGAAAAGTTCTAGACAACAACAAGAAAAATACGAAGAAGAACAAATTAATCAATTCTTTTCTGTCAGTACCTAGCTTTTCGTTTCTAATGATCATATTAAATTATTTGTTTTTGAAAATTGTGTGGTTTCCGAAGGCCCAGCTTTTTATATTCCTTAGCGAAGGATAGCATCAATTTTTTAATGAAAAATCATGAAACGTTTAAAAAAAATATTATGTTTAAGCGTTAAAAAAGTGTAAATAAAATTATGGGTTACGATTGTGTTTTAAATTTTTGAACATTGTTCAATGTATAATAATACTCATGTTTTGGTTTCAGTTCTCTTTATATAAACAAGAGCCTGATAGAAGTCCAAGTAAGTAATAATTATACGCTTTGTAAATATACTAATATAAGTAGCAAATTATTTCTGTTTGTTTATACACAAAAAGCTGTAAATATCAATTCGTTCAACTGGAATATTCAAAAAAATAGCTTCAGTAGCGTTCTTATGGACATGGAGAAACAATGACGTCACACCAAGATTTTTGAAAATAACCGATGACGAACAAACCATCTTCTTCGGTAATTACACAGTTGCGATTTAAAAAATTAATACTAGAATATGATAAAGCTACATTGGATCATTCATTTTAATATGAGAACATATACTTATTTTTATTGTGCTTTTCTCCACACTCACATTTTTAGATTTAAGCTTTCATAAAAGTTTTGAGACTTTGTCTTAGTATAGTTACTGCAAATATAAAATGATCGTCATGAAAGCAACGACTCTCCAATTCCATAAACAATATTATTTATACAACTATGTACAGAAAAATTGTTATTAGACGTTGAACTTTTATTGCTTTCATATTGCTTTAATACATAATGCTCAAAAAGGGCTGGATATCTCTGAACACATACGAGGGATGTTAATAAAAGGTTACAAGGAATAGAATTTGACAGCTAGGGATTGTGGAGAAATTTCGTTTTTAGAGTGGAGACAGTAAATCTGCGGTAGAAATGACAAAAGTACAAGCAAGATTTTTATGAGCAAGCAATATTGTGGAGATCTGGGTTGGACAAGTAATAAGCATACAATGTATAGCGAAAGTGTCACTCATTTTAATAGAGCACACAAGATATATTAAGTCGCATTGTGCCAAAGAAGTGGTCGACCGAGTTTTTCAACAAATAACTGGTTATGATCACCGAGTAAATGAGTCAGATCTTGAACTGAACTATGATAGAGTGCAACATATCGTTTCTGATCATTATCCGATATATTTAAAAGCATATAGTCTCATATTTCTTTAACGTTACCATTCCACGAGTAGCTGTATCAGATTGAACTAGGCTATGGTAGTTTGCAGCGTATTGTTTCTGCGAATGTTACCTGAAGAGCATAAAGTTACAAAGACTCACATATCTTCAACGTTGCCAGTCTGATGGCCAACATTTATGTTTATGATGGCCAAACTACCTGAATCATCACCTACAGTTGATAAAGGGAATTAAGTGGTGTTTGATGGATTATCCACAGTTAAACGAAGGTGTCTTAGCACACAGCGATGCCAAATGCAAGAATTGTTGCGCTGGTTAAAATGGGAAATTTGAAATCATACAGCAGAGATTTGGCATTTTATTTTTGAGTTTGAAGGAGTACTTATTCAGCATTTTGATGTGAATACACCAGCCAGGATCTAATTTAATGGATAGGAGCTTGATTTCTACGAGTTTATGCGTTCTAATAAAAGTTTAAATAGAATTGATGATTAGATTAAAGTGTTTCAAATATTTTTTTCTGTAACCTCTTTTTATCATCTTTTGTTAAAAGCTTAGCTAAATCCCGATGTCTTTCTACTTTTTCGTGCTTTATATATATTTTAAATTATTCGTTCTTCTATTATTCTTCAGTTGTCCTTCCTCGATTTTGTTTTGTATATGTTCAAATTTTCTGTATTTTGTTTTGGTCTTTTTGTTTCTGTTTTTATTTGTTTTGGTATTTACTTTTTGACTGTGTGAATGTTATGATAGGGTATTTAGAAATTTTTTACCTGCTCTAATTCTTTTTGCTTTTTTATTTGTCTTTTTGTTCTTTCTAGACCTTCTAACAAAACGGTAAATAATAATAGTATATATCTTTACTATCGTTAATAATGACCAATTAATAGTTAATTTAACTTAACATTTTTGCCCAATCCAAAATTGGGGGTTGGAAGATGGAAAAATAAATATAATTAAATATATCAGTGAGTTTTGCTATCGATTATGTTAGTATGAAAAAATTTTGAATTATATGTTATCATAATGAATATTAAGTTACATAATCGAATAGAACCTAGTAACTTTACAACCAGGTGATTAACAACTAAATATCTATGAGACAAATGTGACGATTGATATAATTCGTGTTACGATTTTTTCAATTTATTTGTGTAATTTGCGTTTCTATATAATTTGTTGTATATACACTCATCTGTACATATATTCCTTTTTAATTTTTATAATTATAATTTTCTTCAATCATATAGATATTTTCTCAATGTCTCTATTAAATTTGTCTAGGGGTAAAGACAATTAAAGCGAAACATTATACGGATTTGAAATGTATGGACGTTTTAATTATATTAATAAGCTGCAAACTTCAGTAGCAAATTTGGTCTCAATATGTAAAAATCCTTGCCTTCTAAGCGTTTCATTTTTTGCATTGTACGAAATAAGATGAATGTGCTGGGTATTTCGAAATCAAGGCGTATCAAAGGCATCTAGGAAACCAGATGAAAAAAGGTTTAGTCCCATAACCCTATAACATAATTTGAGTTCTTGTGTTATTGAGCAAAGTTGTCTCGAATCAACAACTAGAGCCATATATCAAACAGTTGTCAAGTATAATAATTTTATTATAATAAAAAATAGCAGCACTGGCTTGACACTACTTAGTGATATATACAGTAAGTTTAAAACCACAGATTCAATGTTAGGCTCCACTGGCATCGTTCCTATATCTGCTCATTTTCAATACGTTTCAGGGATTGTCCAAAAGCTTTTTGACTTTATATCTTCGATGCTAAGCTCCAATGTTTCTTTCCTATATCTGCCCATTTCCGTTACGTTTCTGGAGTTGTCCGAAAACTGCCTGACTTCACATCTTCGTTGGTAACCTTCACCAATATCCTTCGTATATCTGCTCATTTTCAATACGTTTCCGGAATTGTCCAATAGCTGCCTGACTTGTTTTCTAGTCATTGATACTGCGAAAATTATCTCATGTTTTAATATTTCACTATTATTCGGAATGTGCTCTTGATAAACTACTTGTTTTATCCTTTCTCATCCAAAATAATCCATTATTGTGAGGTCTGGGTATTTAGCGGGCCAACATGTCACTTGACTGATTATTTAGTTAATCAGCAACCTATTAATAGAATGAGCAGAATAGCCTTCATAATGAAAGAAATGAGTTTGTTTAGCATTTAACACAAGTTCGTCAATAAATCTCCGCAGACTTAGTACGTAACTATGCTGGTTTAACGATCCTTCCATCAAGAAGAGTTCTATGATTACCAGTCCGTATGACATGGCATACCAAGTATTCACTTTTTTGAAATACTGCTTCCCTTTTTTTTGATACATAATGGGGATTTCCTTCGCTTCAAAATCGATGGTTTTTGGAAAGCGGAACACCATTTGTGGCGAAAGTACTACCTAGGAAACAAAGACAAATAGAACTGTAGTCGCATTCTTTTTGGCACCTTCTTTTAAATTGGGACAAATTTTAACTGTATTTTATAATTATGCATCGATTTTTGAATGACATTTTCGGATCTGCATCTATTGCATTTAAAGCAGCAACAGTTCCTTCATTAGTTTCATCTTGATCTTTTGTAATTTTTTTAAGGATATAGTAAAATATTATGTAAACTCTCTCTCTCTACCTTACACTAGGGTAACAATAGATAACACGTAGCAAGTGAAGTGGCGTCATTGGATACCAGATGTTGCCATTGACGTATACGAAGTTGCTACAAAATTTTTCTGGTTGCGACCAGTTGCTGCCGATCATCAACAAAATAGAGGCAACTATTCGTTCGATCTTAAACGTTCTCGCGTATATTTTTGATGTATCCATGGAATGGTCAAAGGAAAAAACTGTTATTTTTGTATATGAAGCAATCACAAAAACTACTAGTGCATTATCCCCGAAGAAAAAATTAAGTTGGAGTATAGACATTGTTTATCTTTTCTATTTGACGTTGATATACCGCGAGAGGTGAGATCTACTGATATGAAAGGAAACCACCATGTCGTTTTTTCCCTCGTTGAGGTAAAAAGACATAAGCTGCCGGTACAATTATTTTGTCAGACATAATTATTATTGTTTAGCTCCGGCTACTACTGGTTGTTGGAGGCAATTTAGTTGCTTTGATATAAAATATTTCTCGCATGGTATTTACGTCGCAATGAACTGGTTTCCCAAAGACTGTTTCATGCTATTTATTGTCAATTGTTACCTTGGTTTAAGGCCGGCTTTAGAATAAATTTCTTGACCATCAGTGATATTCTTCTAATATATATACTTCTGATACAAAGTTTTTTATGTAAATAGTATTAATTAATGTAAATAGTGTATATAGCTTTTTCTGAGTAAGTATTCATATTTTATTGAACGAGTAAAAGTGATATTTTGAATCAAACAAGATATATTTTTTATTTTCAGTACGCATTTTGGAAACCATTGGAGGAGGACATACTTTAGGCAGAACAGCTTTGAATAGAATCGAAGGAGGAAGGACTTTGTATACTTCAAAGAACGGGCAAGTTACTGGCAAACTTATTTATCCCGAAAAAATTAATTGGGATATCCTATTAGCTAGAGGTCTAGATAGTATCGGCGGGAGTAATTTACTTGGAAGAGATGCCATGCCAGGTGACATTGGATCAGGATATCGACTAAGGAGTTTGGATAGTATAGGAGGAAGTAATTTACTCGGAAGAGACGCCATGCCAGGTGACATTGGATCAGGATATCGACTAAGGAGTTTGGATAGTATAGGAGGAAGTAATTTACTTGGAAGAGATGCCATGCCAGGTGATATTGGATCAGGATATCAACTGAGGAGTTTGGATAGTATAGGAGGAAGTAATTTACTCGGAAGAGACGCCATGCCAGGTGATATTGGATCGGGCTATCGACTTAGGAGTTTGGATAGTATAGGAGGAAGTAATTTACTTGGTAGAGAACTTGATGATATTGGTGGTGGTAATTTGATTGGTAGAGACGCAATGCCATGCGATATTGGTTGTTAATATTTGATGAAGATTGAAATTATTGTTTGAATAAATGTTTTTACAATAATCACTGGAAGGTTTTTATTTCAATTTCCAATTAAGGATAAAATATCTAAATCTTGATATAAAATAAATACTACGTTGTAAGAGAGGTAACGTTATAAACTAAGGATATCAAATTTCAGGTAGGTTTTCTTATTCCAGTACGAGGATCACTCTGTATATTTTGAGATGACAGGAAACTAGTTCTACTAGCAACACCGCAGTTTCAAAATATTTATCTGCAGCTGTTCAGTTTGTCATTGTATATCACTGTATTCGCTTTTAAGTTGTGGTAGCGTCGGTTACAAAAGTTGATTGATGAAGGTGCTGATTACTTTGGACATAAATAAAATCATTTTTTTCAAAAATACTTATCTTGTATCTCAAAATCTCGTAGTAAAGATTTATTGACATTATTAACAGCTAAACCAAAATTAAAACCACGGATAAACTGTGACATCGTCATAAAAAGTATGGTTTTCTTGGTGGAATTGTACAACATGGTAAGACTAAAGTAGGAAACTCGTTGAGTACTGGGTGGGCAACTAGGAATGGCCGTCGGCCATATTTCAGAAACGATTATATCAAAGGAAAAAAAAAATAATAACAAAAGTAACCTTGAGCACCAGGTGAAAATTATTTACAAAATTTTAGAACCACCCCTATAAGGCGTATTTGAAAATATGAAATGAAAAAGAAAAATAAATTTTTGTTAAAATTTATCCAATTAATGAGCACTTTAGATACGATAATCGAATTCTGCGCATTTTTCCGTTTCATAAGTTTTAGTATATTTCTTTAAGCAAAAGTAAGGACCTTGATGTTGTTTGAAAGAAATTTTCTCCATCAATACAAAATATATAAATTCCAAGCAATAATATTTTCAAAGGAAACCAAATTAATATTAAAATAGCAACAACCACATGTTCTAACCTAGAAATCTGAAGAAATGTGTTAAGGCTGTTAAGGTGTTAAGCTGTTAAGGCTCAAAATAATCTTATTATTACGGCTAAGAGGCGGTAGATAGAAGTAAAGCTAATGTTACTAACAATGAGAACAGATCATTTAATAAACCATGTAACAAATTAACAAATTAGGTGTTCAAAATGTCGTCCAATTTTTTCTATAGATGACTTCAGTCGATGGCGGGTAGATAAGACAGCAGATTCAATTTCTACTTTCAATTCTATCATCTCTTATCGTTGGCTACAGAAATGGACTATAGAATAATAAATTGCATACTTTAATCTCATAAGATTGGATAGCCAAAGAAACTATTACAGTGGAAACTATCTAAAATACGAAAAAGAGGAAGACGGAAAATATCGTAGAGTTAGGGTATTCCGTAATCTGTGAAAATAGACTAGAGTCGATTTTCAAACAAAAAAAATAGTAGTAGGATGAAACCCATTGGTAAATTTGTCATATTGTTGACATTTGATAGTTTTCGTCACATCTAAAAATATAAAAATATGCTAGGTACTCCATAAGAATTTAAAATTTTTATATCGTTTCCGTATGAATCGGAGTCGGCCTACATGATTTATTATATAAAAAAATTCAACATTAACATAATCTACTCAACTTTCGGCATCATAAACCTATTCACTAGAGATGGGATTCTACTTATAGATTTAAGTACATAGTTCGACTTCGTGGAATATTGAAAAAATTATGTTAATTCGAAAAATTTTAATTTATCGACCTTTTCGTTTTTACCTATACGAGTTTTGATGAGAAAATTAATTCTGGAATGCCATTTTCATCGCCTTATCCCCAATCTAGCCTAAACTTTTCCGCTACAGCAAATTGTTTATTATCAAGAAGATGTGGAATTCACATGGTGCTAAATCTAGTGAGTGAGATTGATGTGGACAGCCGGATGGAATATTTTTCACCTTTTGTACGAATTCATTTGTCCATTTGTGGACCCTTTCATTTCATCTCTGAGATATATTTATTGATACTCTAACTTAAAGTACAGAAGCTTTATTATTCAGACTAAAAGTATCCACCTGGATATATATAATTATTTTATTTTTAGAACGAGAATCAAGCTCGTTAATCCTTGGAGGAAGATTTGGAAGAAACTGTTTTCTTGAACTAGGCGGGTGCTATGGCAAACGCTCTATGAGGCAAATTCAACATGAGTAGGTATATTTCATACATGATTGAACATAATTATGTACAGACACCCTTTTAGCTAGTAGTTTATTACCACTGTGAATAATTTGTTATTATCAAAATTATCTCAGTAAAATAGTAGATAAAAAATATCCTTAACATAACACATGATTTATTTGTTGTTACATTATTATATCCATTCGTGCTATTTATGATTTATAGTATCAATTTGCATCCGACAGATTCTTTCCGTTCTTGTACAAACAACAAGGCTTTAGGGTTGTTTTTCTATAAAGTACCTCCTAAATTTCAAGTTTTAGCAGTCATTTATAGACCCCCATCTTCCTGCTGTCGAATTCTCTTAGATCTAGCTCAGCCAATGAAGATTCCAACATCTACAGCTCCCTTCCCAGTTTCAGAGTTCTATAGATGACTTTAATGAGGTTAAGTCTTTGCTTCTTCAGGTTTCTCGTCCGTAGCATTCCTTACCTATGCTTGTAATGGACAATCATGCTTAAACTAAACGAACTAGAGTTCCTTCTTCTTCTTCTCCGTAGATTCTACACTCGTTAGTTTTTGCTACATTTAGACCGCAGTATCTTGTAAGGATGCTGACTGAATTATATCAGAGACACTTTCGAAATAAAGCTCCGAAGTAGATTGATATTAAATTGTTTGGGGTATCGTTGCTCTGAATTCTATACATAAAAAGAATTTTGAGTATGACTTTGCATCTCATTGTTTAACCTTCAAAATAAGTAGTTTTTTTAGTCCATTTCTCTGTTTCTTTTGTATCTCACTTTCCTACTACTACCTAAGCTTTTCTTTAAAATAGGCAGGACATACTCTGTTATCTCTATAGCTTGCTCGTAAAAATCTGCAATTGGTGTCATATGCTATGGCTAAGGCGTTATTTGACATTTTAGCAGACCGATCACCAGTTTTGGACATAATATCACCATAGATATTATTTAATACGATTAACAGTATTTTTTGTGTTTAAATTAGCCACCATAATATTTTAGAAATTTTATTGTATCGTGCATGTTTTTGGATTATATTATACATTATGATTCTTGCTTGGATTTGGAAATGTTCTGTAAATGTTTTCAAGTTTTTAGGTTCCATCACCATCTCATCATTCTTCATCAGATATTCAACTGGTTTCTATAAGAAATGTAAATTTAATACCCTTCATTTATTAGATATTCCTTATTTTCCAGAGAACTACAACCACTTCAGGAGATTGATTTGGAAGATTTAACAGCTGAGGAGTACTTCAACTGACATCTATATATAGATATATGTTTTTTATGTTAATTAGTTTTTGATTTTAAATATCAATCGAATATTTACATTGTAAGAGTAGAATAAAGGCAATAGGTGAAAATGTCTTATGGTGCTGGCAATTGTTAAGTAACACACTTTTAATATACAAATAATAAATATGTAACAGTTATTAAAAACAGGTGCATTAGTAAACCGGAACAGGAAGTCTATGTAAGTCTTCTACCTATGGTGTCTTAGAAAGAACATACGCCAATCAAAGTTCTTCGAAAGATCTGTAAATAGACGTCTATATAGACATCCTTTTTCTAATAATCTTTTCCCATATGTAAGCAGTTTTTTATCTAATTTTTAGTTCTGATCCTTTCTAAATCAAGAATTTCATTTTACAAATATATACTATGTCCCCGGGTAGGGGAAATGACTCTTGTAGAAATTAGGAATTGGAAATTTTCGGAAAAACTATTTTTCTCTACAGTAAAATGTCTTTAAATGACAAGTTCGCAATATGTCGTAACTATCTTTTTTATTTTGGTCTTCTTATATATCATCATTAACTCTCTCTACGTTGCGAACCGCCATATATTTTCCTGAGGATTTTCGTTTTCCATATTTCCAATTTATTATTTTTTCTGTCATCCTTCATGTTTCTGATGCAAATAGAACTGCTGGTATTATAATTGTTTCTTACTATTTAGGTTCTTTGCTCTCAGTTCACGTTCTTTAACTTCCTTAACATTATATTATTCTTCACTTGTTATTCAATCAGTTTCGATTTCTTCTCTTACTTCAGATCCATCTATTTTGTTTTCTCTTTATTTAATTGTAAGCCAAACATTTTGTTTCATCCGTAAATTTATTAAACTCCATTTCCATTTCTCTCTTCTATGTTCTTAGTAACACTATGTCATCCGCTGAAATGCACTACCTCTATATACAACATATTCAAGGCTATTCATTCTATTTAGAATTGTAGCCGCTCAGATTGCGCCTGTATTTTTGTGGGTGGACAGCTTATCTGTCTATCTATTCTGTCTTGTATCTATCCAGTTACGTACTCTTAGAGTTTGCATATCTGTACAATCTGACCTTCTCCTCTATTTTTTGGTCTTCCTCGCAATCTTTTCACGTTCGGTCTCCATTATGTAATTTTCCTTATACCCTGCCGTTTTTCCATTCTTTGAATTCGTGTGTGCCATTGTATTCTTTTCGTTTGAGTTTACTTTATCCTTATTTTCTAGTATATTCCTAATTTCATAGTTCATAAGTCCTCTATACTAATTATTTCCAACCTTTACTGGTCCACGAATTTCCTTCGTTAATATTTGTTGGTCTCAATATCCCAATCAAACTTGAAGGATTACCGATTGTAGATGTAATCAGTATAATGGGAAATGTTGTGTCTTATAGGTGATTCCCGCAGTTCAAGAATTTTTTATTTTTGAAAGAGTCGTTTCACCCATCCAGAGATACATTTAGACCCATATAATGATCGTAAAATTCGCTACGCTTGGTCCCTGTAAATAGTTGCTTTCCAATTTATTATGCATTTTGTGCACGAAATACTCGATTTTCGTGTGCTTGGCACACAAGAATCAATCGGAACAATCCTTTTATGTCGAATGTCAAATTTGAAAACATGTCACAAATTATTTGTTCATTTGTTGCCGTGTCCGAAATAGAAGATACTTCAAATTTATTTAATATAAAATACGAATACTATGGAAGCACTTGACACTATATTATTTACTTTATATATATCTTCTTAAGCCCTTTTATAGTGTTCTTCATTAAGTAATAATGCATATTCCCAATTTGTCTATGAATCCAATAATATCAGAAAATTTTGTTTTAAGCAAACACAAATTTAAATCTGGATAAACCGATATGAATTTGAAATAGATTTCCACAGAACGACAATTCTACAGTTTGTGTTTAAAGCACACTTTTGAAGCTCATGGAGCCTAAAAATTTGTGTTTGAGTGGCAAGGGGAAAACGCAACTGTGCTCAACGCACTGATCTTAACACGACACGACAAATTGGAACGTGGTTTTGAATCATTATGCACCCATATGTTAGATTGGGTGTAACTGAAAAGCGACTAATATGATAAGATATTTCACTTTAATAATTTATTATTGACAGATAGATGCTAAGATTGATAGATGTTTGTTAATGTGTCCTGTCATAAACTTTATGTGTGAGAAATGATAAAACTAAATACAAATTTTAATTAACTTAAGTACGATATTTATTATGTAGCGTTTGACAAATCTACTTTGAGTAAAAGTATTCATTTATAAATGATACGAGTATTTCGCGGTAAAAAATTGTAAGTTATAACCCTAAATCTCAGTTTATTCTGAACATATTCTATATAATATAGTTGGAATTGATCTACTAAAAACATTAGTTCAAAGTTAGTCCGAATCAATCTGGATCACTCTGAATCAAGTTGTATCTGATTCGTCATCTCCACTCTTTCACACCAGCTGAATCAACCTGAATCTATAAAAATCCTTTTATCTTCTTTTTGTTTTCCTTCTTTTAGTTGCTTTTGAGCTATCATCATTTAGCAGTTGTTTTATAAATGCAATAGTGTTTCGTAGGAGGCAACGGCGTAAACAGAAAACAAGAAAAGTGTGGATACATCACATAAATAGGAAAAGGTCGGATTTTGGTGTTTCATCATTCCTGTTGCTGTGATTTCCATCACTGACATCATAAATCGCACTATTTTCTTTAACCTTTAAAATTAATAACTCCACGTCCATCTCGTATGGTTGTTAATTCAAGACTGACCGGACGAAGAAATTGACAGGTTGAATCAAGTGCGACCTCGAATCAAACCTGATTGAACCAGATTCGTCCGGTCTGAAGGCGGGAAAAGAGTCCCTTCACATTTAAACGAAGCGCTCGAAGCCGAATCTTGGTCAATCAGATTCAACTTGATTCGGAGTGATTCTGATTAATTCGGATTCGTTTGGTGTGAAAGGGCCCATAGGTCATGAGATAAGTCCTTCGCGTCGTGCCAATTGTTAACTACGAAAACCGATGTCAATTGGAAAGCTAGTCAAGCACCTTAGTTTGTACCTTTTAAAGTTATTCGACAAACTGTAAGACTTGTCTATTTGTCACCGATGACGAATTTTGTAGTTTCATACTCCTTCATGTACCAGCTGCATTCCGGATTGTTCCTGATACCGCCTGTATAGAGATAGTTGATATTGTTGATTATTCAGATTCAGATAGGCAAAAGGTCCAATTATTTGTCTCATGTCGAATATTTCCTTTCATCTCTGTACGTCTTGTAAGGAGGCTGTTCATGTAATAGCTACACCAAGAAAGGATTCTAACCCACTTGTAATTTTGTTGATAGTCCGGCGAAGGAATCGGTTTTTTCTTTATTGCCCAAGTGATCGGGCATCGAACCGAGCTGGATCTTGCATCTTTTATTAACTAGGATTTTTTTGAATTTCAGTACAAATCTAGAGCACGTCGTTTGGCTTTATATAACAATATTTGAATACGTTTTTGTCAATTCTAAATTCAACTGTATTATCACCACCTTTAATAGTGGTTTGTATGAATTTCTTGTGGAGGGCAGTTGAGTTTATTGTTTTATTCCGAAAAAATAGTAACATAACATATATACTAAACTACTTTAATACATACAATCTTCCTTTAGTACCCGTGATGTGCTTGTACTGACTAAATGTTACGGCATGTGGCAAGAGATTTGCAAAAATGGATTTGTTACAGTTTATTGAAAGATATCTTTGAGTAATGAGCATTTTAAAGGCTCTTCATTATGAATAATTTTACTACAGTTTTCTGAACGGTATGCTTTAGTTAGACGGAAATAAAAGTCGAAAAATGAACCTCGCATTAATTTTTACGGTGGCGGAGGGATTTTATGCTATGAATCGAAAATCTATCAGTCAAAATTTGAGACTTTTATAGTGACATCTCTTTCTCATTTTTGTTTGTACAAAAACTTGTTCGTATCAAAATTGTGGCAAATTTAATTTTGTTTTCAATTTCAGTTAACTTCATGATTATTAAAAATTTCGAGATATGATTTGATGTAATCAACGAATAAATAGTTGTTGAGTTGTAATTTGTTGAAAAAATATAAACAAAATTTACCAAATTTACATTTTTTAACACTTCAACAGTACAAAATTTCCCAATTTTTTCGAGTTTTAATGTTGAAAAATTAAATTTAACTTCTTTATCAAATTATAAAAGAAAAATTTGATAATACGATCATTAGAAACCGGAATAATGAGAGTCAAAGTCCGTTAGGTACTGACAAGAATTTTGAGTTCTTGAATGATTCTTTAGGTTGTTGAATCCCATCCAAAATTTAATTTCTTTTGTCTCTTTGGATATGTATGAAAAAGGCAAATGTTAAGACGTCATGCTGTGGAAATCAACACAAAATATGGAAACAGATATTCTGAGATGTCGTGGACCATTTAATTAGAGAAGAATAGAGGTGATTGGTTTATATGATAGGCTCTACTCATATATACTTTCACATTCTCAAACATAATAGTAGAAACGTACTTTTAGTATCACAGAATTAGTGCGATTATTGTTACAGAAGCAGCTCCATCTACTTGAGCTGTCCTGAAAAGAAAATCACCAGCTTTAAAATATACAAATGTAATATTATTTCTTCAATATATAAATATATAATTTTTTCAGGAATATGTTGTTTAATTGAATCAAACCTTAAAACCTCAAACTAAATGATAAGAGATGCTTGAATTTATTTAAGTCTAAAAATAACACAAACACAGATTTGATAGGGTAAGAATTCTTCTGTGTACTTGGAGCCTGTAAGTCAAGAACTTCTAAAACACCTCGCGAAAGTTCATATTTCTATAATAATCTATAAGTTTAGTTACCACTTATACCAAAGGCAGTTGTTGACCGGTAGAGATGGTAAGTTGGATTTCGTAAAGCTTAAAAAAAGATACGCACAAGCGAACGATGTTACAACTTTGTAAACATTGACTTTGGTTCCAACGGAACTTGTGAGTATCGAATTTTCAGATCCTAACTTCAGATGCACATCAAATACTGCATTAAAACGAATAATTCTTCCTTGGAAAATGAAAAAAAAGCATATTCAAACGAAAGATGAGGAAATATTAAAATCAATAGACAAACAACAAATCCTTATCAATAAAAATACCAAAGACTTTCTCAATAGTAAATAGAATTATATACCGGAGGTCATACAGCTTCCATTACCGCATCCTGCATTTCGTACGCCACAATTTTCACAATATCCACTCGTCTTTCATAGTCTGTTCAATTCTTTCATTCCAGGACCTTAAAGGTCTTCCTTGTCTTCTTTTACTATACGGTTGATACAATTCTTCGGTCACCAATTCTGTTCCATCCTCATTACATGTTCGTACCAGAGCAGTAGTTTAATCTGTATTCTCTCTGAAGTCGACTCGACCTATTCTTCGTCGTATATCTTCATTTGAAATATATTGTTTTGGACATCTCCTTAAGTAGTCTATTTCCACAGCCTCCATTAATTTCTCCTGTCTATCCGTCTGACCAAAGCAATGATTCAGAATTTGTGTAGCTTTTTTCCCTTTTTTCGTTTTTCCAATATGACGTTTTTTGTAATAATAATTTACATCGGACATACATCTCACTATTTATAAAATAGATTAAAATTTCATCGATACAATAAAAAATGAAACATCATTAACTAACCTTAAAATATTAGAAAAACATACATTTAATCCTTGGAATGTAGTGTAAGAAAAAGAAGTTTTTAGAAAAGGTAAAAAAGATAGAAAATACAATTTCAGCGAAATATATGATTCAATTTAATAAATTTATGAATTAATTCATTTAATAACTATAGGTCAGAAATGACTATATGATAGTGGTAGAAAAAGACTTTGTTTTATTCGTGTAGAGAGTTCGTTTCCAAACTTTCTTATTTTAATGACATGAATATTTGAGTTTTCATCAAATTAATTAAAGAAATTATATCGACACTATTTGCATGATACATTGTTAGTACAGATTTGAAATATGTAAATATGGGGCCAAAAAACAATTATTCTGCTTTGAAAATGTAATTTTTCTATAGTTTATTACCCAATGAAAAGTGTTCTAAACACTCCTTAAACATTCTAAGATACGGATCACTCAAATTACGCCTTTTGAGAAACTTAACCTATAAGCTTCGACTCTTCTTCTCTTTAGTTCGATGTGTTGAAATAGCTGAAATTCGATAGAATCGCTCACTATCTCAAAATGGCGGATGATGCTCACTATCTCACAATGTTTGTCCATCAAGACAAAATGGCGGATGATTGTTTCGTTTCCATATATTTAGCAGTTCAGGATAGAAAACTTTGTGTGGTAAAAGCAGATTTTATTTTGATATTTTTTTAGTATGTGATCCATTGATTCAAATATTTATATAAATATCAAGAAATTGGCAGTTCTCAAGAAATTAATATTATCACTAATACATATTTATAGCCGCCTTCTTATATACATTCTTATACATAATTTCTAAAAATGCTGTACTGGAGTTATATTATAAACCAATTCAAAAGGAAATTTTCTAGAAATGAATTTGCTTATAGTAATAAAAATGTTTTTTTTGTTTACCTGATGTAAACTTGCCTACTCCGCCTACGAAATCGATACACGGTGAAATTATTGTCCTTAGGTAAAGCGAGAAAGTTATACAATGTACAGTTTGAACGATACACAAATTTTTATCCCTTCTATGATAATGTTAACATATCCCCAGGCTTCTCCTATGAGTGGATTCATTCATATCCTTCCAATAATATACTTTTGTAAACTTGTTATTTTTTCGCGAAATTCCATTAGCTCAAATAACATCTACAAATATTACTCACCTCTTTTAAACCTTCAGTCATTTTCTCCACAGAAAAATGTTTAAGAATTTTGATCCTTTCTAATTCTCAGAGATACGATTCATTTGAAATACTTGAATTTGAAATGCAAAATACTTTTTGTTTTATTTGAATTACTTTTTGATGATTTATACCAAATGGTTAATACATAAAATGTGCAACCAATACCTTATTTTTGATCCCGAAATATTGATAGAGCCAGCTGGGTCAATGAAATCAACTGGATGTAAATCTACAACGAATTCCTTCCTATCTAAGGAGTTCTTATCACAGTTGCATAATGAATATCTAAAAAATCCATAAATGAAGCAACAAGACAACTGGGATTGGAAGTCTTGAAAGAGGTTGAAATTCAATTTTTGTTTCAATATATACTTCATTTCTGATACCAGCACGCGTCAGTTTGTTTGGAATTTTTGTGATAAGTCACCTCATTTCACGTCCTAAAGAAGAAATAAACCTGGGGTGTGTGTTGGGGCAGGTATCCATGAGGTAGGTCTCGCGGGTCCGTACTTTTTGAGGGGTCACGTGACGGACCAAAGATATCTGGAAATACTCGAAGATTCACGTGGGCAAACGGACAACGATTCAACATCCGTCATTTCATGGAGGATGGAGATTCTTTGCACTACGCGCTATGTGTGCGGGGGTACCTTAATGTTCATTTTGGAGAATGGATAGAGCCACGCACCCTTCCGTCCTCTGAACTGCAATTCTTCGCGAACAGCTTGACATGCTCCACCGGACCGTTGAGAATCGTTCCCATAAATGCATTGATCAAGATTGACACTTACAGAGATACTTTTTCGAATCCTTTTTGTAATTTATTTCAATAAATTCATCTTGACGCTGCTTTTTTTTCTTTATTGTTTCCAGAGGTACGTGTCACATTGCCAATTCGTCTTAGTAACTGAATATTATGAATTAATAATTCTAATTCTCGAATCATCTGCGAATTCATTGAATAAATCGAATGCAAGTATAATATTAAAAAGAAACAATATTACTTTGCAGCTTATTTTAGTTAACTATCAAAACTTCTAAAATATTTGTAGAGATGTGAAAAAGCAGCGATTAATCATTAAATCGATCTAATTAAGTGTTGAGTTTCCTAATTATCTATTACAAATAGTGAAGCATTCACAAGATTGGATTGGAGATTCACCGCTCAGTTGGTTTAAATTGGACATTTGATACTGCGTTTCCTAGAAATTTAGATGACTTCGATACAAAAAAAACTATTATTTGTTGAGGTGATTTACCTTAGAAACGAATGCTGATAATTTTTTGCATTCAAAAATTATATTATAATAAGGAATATATTGTTAATCAATACGCTAACTCAAATGTTGATATCAGAAAAAAAGGAGGAATAATTCCTGAAGTTATTCTGAAATGCTCGAAATTTACCTGTCAAGAATTTTTGAGAATCATCCCATGATTATGACTATTAGGTTTTCATTAACAAAATTATGATTTTGATTAGTTTTCTGCGAGGTAGAAAATTCGATGGAAATATCTAATTATATTTTGATTAGATTCGCCAGGATTTATAAATTTATTTTGTATCCTTTGCATGAAAGATCTAGTGGGCGAGCTACGTAAGCGCTCCGTCCTAAACTTACAAAACCAAGATGCAACCATCAACACATCTGAACATATTAAAGACGATTTTAAAATAGCAAATTGAATTAAAAAGTAAAAAATAAATTATAGTTGAAAAAAATTTCTAGCCATAAACAAGCTAAAAAGTAACATAGTTATTTTCCTAACAAGTGCGGAAAGTGATAATTTCCCGCACGCGACTGCAGTTGTCCCGAACGACGCGGAGCGGAGTTCGGGCAAGTGGTCAAGTGCGGGAAAGACACTTTACGCATGTTTTAGGAACATTATTTTTTCTACGACCGTTTATACAAAAAAGTATACCAACCCATTTTTCTAAAATTATTCTATTCCAACAAACATAACAATATAAAAAACTGTAACTAAAAACTACTAATTATTATAAATATTAATATTGAAAACACAATTTATTGCATTCTGTAGGCTAGTAAGAATTGCCGATCCAGTGTAGTTATTTGGTTTCAATTGGACGGTAGATGACGTCGATGAGGATGGATGGCATCGGTTGCAGGTCGCATAAAGATGACGATGACGGTGACGGCAACGGTTTTAAGTCAGTTGGCAGGTAACAGCTCGGAATTAGTTTCATTTGCAGCCTTCAAAATGGCTTCGGGAAGTTCTTCCTCGGTTGATGATGAATTAATATTATTGTATCGGATTCGGTTTAATGTGGTTTAATTTAGAAGAAGATTGCACTTATTCGGTCACTTCCAAGACGTTTTGAACAACTTTGACGTTTTAGTAACAATTACATGGTTATATAAAAAATATCTATATTATTTTATATTTTCAAAAAATTAAAAATGCTACAAAACGCTAGAAAAGGTTTAAATTTTGTTTGATGGACTATTTCGTAAATATTTATTTACCTGTAGTAACAATAGTTATAATCTCAGAAGTGAAAAACTATCTAATATGGTCAAAATGTGCATAATTTTACTTTCCCGCACTAGTGCGGGAAAGTGACACTTTCAAAACTAAAATGCGTGCGGGAAAGTGGGTTAAAACGCACGGTCGTAGAAAAAATAATTTTTGTCATTAGAATAAAATTACTGATTAGGAAATCAAAGTCACTATTATAGAAGGGGTACATTTTTAAACTATTTTAAACTAGAGTTTCGGAATGAAACTTCTAAAAAAATTATGATGAGTCACATCGAATCCTTAATTTTAATATCAAAATTTTGAACGAGTTTTGTGAATGGGGACATGGAGAATAGAGAAGACGAAAGACCTACTTAGTAAGTAATTTTCGGCAAATGAAAAATAATTCTGACGACCTAAATAGCAATAGCACAGATCTAGTGATTGCGCCTTAGAAGCTTTACCTGATAAGCAATCTAATAGATACGTACCCCAATTATAATTCAGATATGTATATAAAAGAAAAAGAAAAAAAAAACGAATAATGAAAAGAAGAGTCCTACGTACAGAACAGTTTTCAATAATCGAAAAATCATTCGGACAGGCTTTGTACTGGGAATCAGACTCAGAATTATTGGTTGCAAAATGATGCTTTTATGATAGTAACAGTAATAATTTTTTAAGCTATAATTTATCATATTATCCGCTAGTACTTAATATTCACGTAGTACGCCAGTGTTAGAGCGGATATTACCGTTAGCTATATGCAACAGCCATCTTGAACGCTAAACTTCTGTTCATTGGCCCTTTCTTTAATTTTAATTAAATGATAGAAACTCGAAATTGAATACCAACATCAAATTAATCAGTTTTGTGTTAGATTTGTCAACTAACTATCTACGTGCACAAAACGCTCCGTTGAAATTTTTCTTTATTTCATTACTATTTACAGATTTAGGTGTGATATGTTATATTTATATGGCAATCGTTAATTCATAAATCACTGGTTTGATTCGCAGCATGATAATTAATTGCATTTTTATCTTTAGGTATATGAAAGTTGTAAATTAAAATAACTAAATGAAGTGAGAATCTCTTGTGAACGAAAATTCGCAATCTATACTGGTAGCAATAAATTACCAAATGATATCTCTTTATATGTTATATTTGGGATATAATTCTGTTTATTTAGGATTGAGTAGAGCAATTTCAGCGTTTATTAAACTTCGTTTATTATTACGGAGATTATCATTTTGAGTATGTATTAATATCAAAGTATAATTCTAGTAAATAGTATTAATATTTTATGAGCAGAGATATTTTAAACTATTCAACAAAACTAGTGGTTTGGATAATATAGTAGTAGAAAAATTCAAGGTTAATATTTATTTAAAAGATTCATGTTTATTTGGACAACCCATACAGGAAATCCCAGAGTTGACAAAGGGGGCAAGCCTGGGCCACTTCTGGGAAGCCTGCTTCGGCGTACCTGTATTGGCCCATGCGTGGGCCAGGCTACTTAACTCAGCTTCGGCCATACCAATGATTACCCAAGCTCGAGCCAAGGCCGGGTATCCCAGCCTTGGCCATTTATTGTCAACCCAGGATTGGGCCAAGGTTGGTTGACCCAGCCTTGGCGATACCAATGATTACCCAAGCTTGGACCAAGATTCAAGACCATTCATTGGGGACCCAAGCTTCGACTGTTCGGTCACATACGTGATTCGAGTACATTATTATGGGTCTGATCTCTAGTTTATTCTGTGTGTGTGTTTCTTATAACATTTTTTATTATTTATTACTACTAAATTACTACTGTATCTTCGAGTTCAAAGTCTTTGAGAGTGCATTGAATAGAGAATAATTTAATTGTGAGCATCAGCTCTGTGAGTGAGGTTAACGATACAGTGATACAGTGATACAGACTTGTGTAATCTACAAGCGTTTAATAATCATAATTTAAGTGGTTGAGTTAGTGAATATTTTTTAGTAACTAATTAACTGATATTATTATGATGTTAATTACAGTAAGAGTAAGATTAAATATAAAAATTTATGTTTGCTTATTTTTGAAATAAAAAAAATCATATTGAAAAAAATAAAGAAATGTAATAAAGAAAAAATTATATAATAAGTTTTTGTATTTAACCTTGGCCCGATCCTGGCAGTAAAGCTTGGCCCAGTTCTGGCAGTTAAGATTACCTAAGCCCTGGCATTTAAGCATGGCCCAGTCTTGGTGACCAAGCTTGGCCCAGTCTTGGCGACCAAGCTTAGCCCATCGTTATCACTCCAGAGTTTTACCAAGATTGGGCCAAGCCTGGCTTACAAGCTTAGCCCAGAGTTCTACATAGTTGGGCCAAGCTTGTGCCCTTGGAACTTTCCTCTATGGGAAGTTCTTTTCGACACAAATTAGTTTTGGTAAACTCATAATAATTGTGCCTAATAAGGCAATTGGTCTGAATAAAAGTCCATAAATATAGTAAAATGCAAGCAGTAGCGTAGCGTAGACTAATAATATAGACGTGGTCAAAATCGCATCAGCGGGGCCCCTTTTCTTTCGTTCCTAATACCTACTTAATAAATTTATCTTACCAAACATGCTTTGATACGACATGCCTACTCATGAAATGATATATTAATAATAATATATTAATATTGAAATTAATAAAAATATTCAAAAGCATTTAAATTAGAAAAAGATTTCATTTTATGGCTTGAGTTATTTTTTGACAAAAGTAATGTTCTTTGGCTTTTTCCTTTACTGAAGTACTGCAATAAGGATTTGTAATTAATTTCTACTGGCAAATCTGCTTCGATTGAGACCAGATAGTCGGTTCTACTTCATATTGTTTCTTAAGTAGTTTTAGATAATATCACTACAGTGTTTCAAAAGCTCGATATTTGGCAAACGTTTCAAATTATTTATGACGTACAAGAATTCAAAATCGTTGTAATATTCAGTGAGTGCAGTAAATTTTGTGTTGTGTTGAATCACGGCGTCAACCATTGTAATGAAAAAATTAATTCACAAAAATTTTTTTTATGAAACCTTTAGAAGTCATTGGAATAGCCCTGATATAGGAGAGTTTTTCCTCTGCAGGGATTGGGTAGGGGTGGTTTTTAGAAGTGATTTCTTTTGATGTCTGGACGTCTGTCTCATTCAAAAATGTCGGTTTCTAATGTTCACTTTGATATTAAATAATCGTACAAAAAGAAAACCTTAATAATACCAGAAGTGTAGAAATATAATGGTACAAAGTGGTTTCTTTTGATGTCTGGACTTTGCACCATTATATTACTACACTCCTCGTATTAAGGCTTTTTGTACGATTATTTAATATCAAAGTGAACATTAGAAACCGACATTTTTGTATGAGACAGATCTTATCCGTATCCTCTGTTGCCATTGGTCCATGGTTACGACTCTTTTTTTGTTCGTGATTTTAGCTTTGTTGATTATTTCATTGGCCTTTTCCTCGTCACGTATTCTCTTGTTTATTATCCTGCGTTCGATTGCTAGCAGATCTACTGAGATGTTGTCCGCAATTGCTAATACTGGTTGTGAGACTGAACGATATGCACTGCATATTCTAAGAAGGGTTCTACGTTGTAGGTACCCTGGCTATTCTTTTACGCTGGACCTCTTTCTGCGTAGTCTCTTCCCATATCTCAGTGACGTATAGAAATAATGAATTTGTGACTGACATCTCTTCTTAATGATAGTCGGACACCTAGCTTAGCGATTGTTGATACTTCGTCTGCTTCTTTTCTCATATGATTTCCAAAACTCATTTTCGAATCTAATGTGACTACGTGAATTATGGATTCTTTCGTCTCGACAAAGAGAGCTCTTCGATTTTCATTGCTTGGATATTGTCAAACTTTGCCTTATGATTCCGGGTCTATGTTTTTATCTGCCAAGAAAGTGCATTTTCTTGACTATCTCAAAATATATAGCGTCAATCTCGCAGTATATTTTTACTATACCTACAGCAGCTCATTTGATCCAGATTTAGAGCAATAGATCTGATTGAAAATATCTAAAAACTATTTCGGATTCTACACAGAAATTAATTAGGAACAAGACACTAAACTATGTGTTGCTTGTTGTTATTTAAAATGATCTCTATTCGAATGAACACAAATAAATAAGAGTTGAATGAATGTCGAAGCGCGCATTCACACAATCGTGCTACTTTGTGAGGAGTTTATATGCTTACTTTTCAAAATGAAATCTTTAATTTTCTAAACACGATACACATTAAAGAGCAAACTGAAGTTAGCCGAGTAGTGTAGTCACAAGTTTCGTGTTTGAACTTGGTCTCAATTCAATTCTTTTAACTCAAACCCAATGATCGGAGGGCACGGCCATGTTTTGGTCAACCCTGATTAACTTTGTGGGAAGTGGATGCTACTGAGTAACGGGTGTATGTGGAAATAATACAAAGTTGAATCTTGTTAACAAATATAATTATACATATGACAACAAATATCGTCCACCTACGACAATCTCTGTCCGGTTATTTAAAATAATTATTGTAGAATTTACAAGTGTTATGTTAAACAATTAATGGGCACACAAAGAACAACAATCAAAATATTTGTGTTAACAATCACAGTTACTATAAAATTTATATAATATAATGCAATATTAATTCAACATAATTTTTTTTTAAACATTAAACAATTAATGCTATATTATTGTCGACAAAATAAAGAAAATATTTTGTAACCATATATAACTCCGATTTTACTGAAGAATTTTCTGGGTGCGTAACATTCATTATAATACTACAAGCTACAATGACAAAAATAGAATATTTAATATTTTAGAATATCGCTGTTAAAATGTCAGTTTGGTATTCATTTTTATAACATTAAAAATGGGAAAATATATATATTGTCATATTTAATTTCAATTTATTTCAAATGCCATTGATTTTCTCTAATATTGCATTTTAAAAAATTAGCCGAGGTCTTAGATTTAATCACAGTTTCAGAAATAGCTAGCATACAAGTTTCACAATGTACACATACTGTCCAAGTAAGAACATGAATTTTTCTTAAGTAACTTACCATTTTCGATAAGTGATATTACCTTAATATAACCATTTACATAACGTAAAATGACAACATACCAATGATTTGTTCAAATCTCAATTCATCTAAAGAGTGTCTAGTTAGTAATAAGTCTAAATTGTTACTTGATATGAGGAGTTTGAAAGTTTTGTAGCTACCTCACAGAAAAAGTGTTTTCCTCGATCTCTAGTGCGAGATTCTAGCAGTTATCCGGTTTCTCTACATGAGTTAACGCCCGTGGAGATTCATCGACAACTGACTAAGATGTACGGAGAAGAGTGCATGTCCGTTCAGTATCTATGTCCGATTTTTGCTAATGGTCGCACGAAAGTTCATGATAAAGAAAGGAGCTGGTTTCGGATGCGATTATCCAGAAGATCAACATCCGCTCTGCGGTGTATATATATCTTTCTTTCCCCTCGTCGAAATAATCTTGAAGGTGTGTGTCATATTAACTTCGGTATGACTACATTAACCACCCATAATAACTGTATATATGGTTTTATAAAGACGAGAGAAAAAGACAACACGAAAAGTTGGTACACTGGCTGACCGTAGCTACACTGCCAGGCCACGTTTCAGCGATGCGGGTAATACGTGGCTATAAATCAAATGAGGATATTGAGAAAAAGAGAATATTTTGAAAATTACGAAGGTACCATTCTTTCATTTATAGAAACCATTTTGAAATAAGTTTGACCTCGTTCCATTCTAAAGGAAAAGCTATCTTAGCAAACATTGATTTAGTGTATGGTTTAGTTGCTGCTGATGGTAAATATCATTACGATTTTTCACAATAAGGAAGAAAACTATGAAAAATACAAGTTAGAAAGAACAAAAGTCAACTTTTAACAGCATACAGAAATATGAAAAGCTTTTCTTTGGCATGATGACGAAACAACAATAAATAAACATAATGCTGAAAAGAAAGAAGAGAAAAAAGGTATAGTAATCATAAAGGAACGTTATGGAAATTATAGAGATACGAAATGCTATAAGTAAAAATAAAAAGGGTAAGGTACTAGGGCATGATAAGGTGACGAATGAGATGTTACGGAAAAGGCAATAAAGTACACATATAATGAATAATATGATAAAAACCGAGATAACATACAAAGGCTGGTACATAGTAATCATTTATTCATAAGACCCATTACCTTATCGAGCAACGCAGCGAAAAAATTTACTAGAATCATGGGAATAAGATTGAGAAGAAAATTGGAAGAGATTTTCTCCTAATAGAGAGACACAAGAGGCCGGCCATCTTAAGAATGAGTCAAACATGAACGAAAACAATACGAGAAAATTGTACCTGACTTCATTAATCTATAAAAAGACGATAGAAATAATAGAGGAGATCTTTTAGCATAGCGAAGAAAAAATCTAATCAAAATAACTAGAATGTTACATAGTAACAACAAAAATTACGTCACAATAACAAGTTTGCATAGGAAGTCCATATGAGATGAGGGCATAAAAGTTATAATGAAGGACACCGATAATAACAAAAATAAGCCAAATTGATGATATATCATATTTGCACAGGACGAAGGAACAGAAAAACATACATAGAACCTAGCCAAGGATCATAAGCACGGGAACAAAGGCTCAAGGAATTGTCATTTTCAGAGGAAGTGAGAAGCTTTATAAGAGCACTGTATAAATATTCGAATTACCACTACTAAACATACACATAATAGTTTTTTTTAGCAAAATATTTTAATTGAATATATATCATAATCAATGGCTTTTCATTTTTTCACCCATTCAAGTACTTCATAACTTTTTGTTTTGACAATTTCTTACAATTTTCTATTGTATTTTTCATAGTATGTATGTATGAAACTAAATGTAATTATTTAAGGGTTGATTATGTGTTAAATCTTCTCAGTTTCAAATTCGTGCTAATTTTCAAGATTGATGAAAATTTCTTCAATTGAAACGATATGCAGTCATTGATATTTTTTGGGAATATCTCACGTAATGTTTCTAATACGTTACTCAAAAATATTCCAAATAAATATAAAATTTGATTATTGAAAAATCGACAAATTTTGGAGAGGATTTTCAGAATTTGAGGACCTGAATGTTTGCAAACTTTGTCAACAATAAATACTATGGCGACTGTCATTTAGGGCAGATAAATTTTTTAGACAACATATCTTCTTCTTCTTCATCGTATGTTAGGACTTAGTCATGTGTTTACATCAACGGTTGCCTAGCTGCAGCTGGGATGATGAAGACCAGCTTTTATACCAACTTGTAGGTGGTCGTCCTGGTGGTCGGGATATATTCGGTTTTTCTGTCCACGTGGTCTCTCCATTCCCTTCGCCGATTTATCGCCCATCTCACTACATCCAGGATATCACATATCTCCTTAAGTTATTGTGTTCTCTGCTCTGGCCTCTATCGCGTATGTCATTACTGGTCTCACACAGGTCTTGTATATTCTGACTTTGCTCCTGGTAGTCATATATTTATTCACAATAAACTGTTTGGTACTGTCAAACTTTGTGTAGGTTGCCGGCCAAAATTTAACATTTAAATAGGTTTCTCGTAATATTCGAGGATAAATCAAGTATAAACGAGCTTAAAGTATTTGCGAGTATGAAAGGGCATTTGTAGTCTTGTTAGCTATGGAAGTGTCCAATCAATGATCAGAAGGAGTTGCAAAGGGTGATGAACAAAAACCCGCGCGAGTTCGCATTCCTCGATTGCTTCCTACTCATTTCTAAAAAAGTATTGAGTGAGAAAAGAAAAGCGGAAAAAACTCGAAATGTCTGTGTGGAAAGTGTTGACTACGATTTTTTAGGATTGGAGAGGGGCCCTATTGATATAGGACGTTAAGTCATCAACGCAACTTACTAGTGACGTCTCTTGAATCTATTCGGGTTTTGGTATTGACGATAAAGAGATTATTCAATCCGCAACAACGCCAAGAATCAAACAGTACCTCAAGCTCAGTAGAAACTGATGGAAATTGACTGGAAAATATTTGATCATCCAGCTTACACTCTAGAGTTATCGTCATGTGTTTGGAGCACTCAAAGAAGAACTCGGAGGTAAGCGAATCAGACAAACTATCACCCATTTCTATTCTACGAGAGCGGAATGAAAAAATTCCCACAAAGAAAAATTAATTATACAAGCGGGAAATTATATTGAAACGTAATGTACAAAATTGTAGCTGTTTTTGTAACATAAATTTTGTAAAGGGTCGTTTTCATTTGATTGACCAAGGTAGTTTCTATCTTGCATCTCTCGTGATTTTTTTAAGAAATTAAAACAGGTCAGTAACACGACAACGAGGAGCTATGGGTGCGTGTTCTGAGTGTCCTTAGATAGCGCATATGATATAGAAATTTCACAGTATGTCCGTCGATCGCAGTTTCACATTGTTTTTTTGTATCAATCGTCTTAGATATCTCCTGGAACTAAATACGCACCAACAAGATTCAAATGTTAAAGCGAAATTTGGTTTAAAGAATTCCACATAAAATTAAACAAAGAGTTTTCCCAATTTTAGTTGTGCATTTTTATTTCCAGAAAATTCGCAGTTTTTATAACAAACAAATTTTTCAATGAACTTGGTAATGATATAATATATCTCACGATGTTGTTATACCAACAAATCCATTCGGGATATATAAACATCCAAATTGCTCATATAGTGTGAAGTAACTCGGTAATATTTTGACTTTTGTTAAAAAAAAATGTTGAATAAAAGTTTTATAAAATAGTTCAGACTATATACGAGTAGATTAGAAGTTTTCGCGTTGCACACCTCAATATTATTACATAATTTTAATACAATACATCCTCTATATGTTTTCAATACTTTTCAATTTATTAAATTACAAATCGAGATGCTTCAAACAGTTGTTTTTTGCTACAGTTAGCTACAGGTGGTGCACCCGGTTTAATCAAGACACAAAAGATTTGTAACTCATCTTACTGCACATTTTGGTCGACCACTCTTGAATTTTCATTATATTATTCGTCAAAAATCTCGAGCTGAAGCTTCATAGATATTATTGTATATGATTCAAATTACATTGCTCTTCATTAACTCAAAAAAAGTCACTTCGATAAGATATGGTAAGAGAATATTTTTTTGCAAAAAAAACAAGTTTAAATTTAACAGACCTACGACTCATGAAACATAAAATTTGTGGGTGGTACTAAGAAGAGTTTTATAAAATGGTCCTCAAAATCCTCCAATCAAAAATTGTTGGATTAGTTAAATTTATTTGCCTAAAAGTGGCATTTGCAATGTTTTCTGCAATCGGATCGTTCTACATGTTTGTCCCGTTTCCGTGGGTGTGAGACATGAAATGTATAACGAAACAGAAAAACGAAAAATTTATCAGTTAAAACATCAGTCTAGTCGTTCATTTGTTAAAAATGGTATAACAAAAAACAACCAACAGCTAAACGTAATGTTGTTTATGGTTAAGTTTCATTGAAAATTTGACGTTCTAATGACCGGTAGATGTGGTTGTTTCCAGTTAGTATTAGCTCATCGTACTGATATTATCATCAACAATGAAAGGACTGGAAAAGAACAAGAAATTGCACGTGAAGAGCGCCACGTTAGTATAACTCCTCAATCACAAGAGCAAAACGCAGCAGTCTGCGGAACGGTTCGGTTGGCGATGGGAAATCATCGAGCAAATCCCATAGATCAACAAATAGATAATTAGATAGAAATTTTGCAGCACTGATTAATGCGTTCGTATTGGTATAATAGACATTATTTGCGAATATTGAGGCACATTGAAATTTGCCGGGAAAACGACAGGATTATGTAGGGGCAGACGTTTTCGAAGAATGAGGATTTAATCCGACATTCAAGATATTTATTTGCATGTGCCTTACTTAAGCGTAATTCAAGGTTGGCTCCTTAGTATCCAACTAAAAGTGTGCAACGGAACGCGTTTGGTGGTATGTAATTGATGAACAATGTGATTTACGCAACGATACTCAAAGGAAAATTCGGAGGTGAGGAAGTTCTAATTGCGAGGATTCCGATGATTTCCCATCCGTCTTGCATTCACCACGGCCATTAACAAATCACAAGGCAAATCTTTGAAATTAGTGGTCTGAATCTAACAAAACCGTGGTGAATTACATGTGGCCGAAGACCATCTGCGTTATTTGTTTTTGCGTTTGCTAATACACAAAAAGTCGTCTATTACAAGGTAGTTCACTGAATAGAAAAGAATTATTAAAATACAAAATCTACTCATTTATTGGTTCTAATGTGGAAGAACGTGAGTTAATTATTCAAATAAATATAATTTGTAAAATGTTGCACGTAGCAGATACAATTTTGTTACCCCAACAAATTTAGGGCGCAAATTTTAAAAATGTATCAAGGATCCCAGAGTATCTACCCTCCTTAGGTTTTCTCTACTATTGGATAGCTACAACATCGTGAGATTAGAGAATTGATGAAATTCGGAAATGTAATTTGACACTATCTAATTACACGAGTTCGATTTATACAATTCGTAGAAATTGTAAATTGAGTGTTTAGAAGTTCTAAGTAGTTGTATTCTAACCCCTGTACTAATCACTCAGTTTAAAATTATGAATGTTGAAAAAATATAAACTAACGCGATATTTTACAGTCAATTTAAAAAATTTATATCGGTATATTTATTTTTCGTTAGAAAATTTACCTAGCAAATGTTTGAACGATCATATGGTATTGATATAGGTAATAGTTGTTTTGATGAACCTCTGTTTATAACACAACATACCGTTCATTATTTAGATATAAAATATTTATCAGGTAATGATATTCTTAATATACATTATGATTTTCATGAAATGATTGTCTTCTGCACTAAATATCTCGTTAGTCTTTAGTTGCTGTAATCGAAAGATTCCATTTCTGAAAATCGGGAGTCTTGTTTTTGCAGTCTTTGAGTACATTCCTTTAAATATGAATCCTGAACTCTGTACATACCAGAATTTGCTTGAAACATTAATGTTTCTAATATTCGTTCATTTTTGATAGCTTTTGAAGGCAGAACTACCTAAAAAGTATATATATTTTCTTTATTATCATACTCAACAGCAAAAAAAATCGGACACATCATATTTTTCTTATTAATAATTTTCAGCAATGTGTTTGGATTTTTGGGTATTCTAGTTGAATGTAGGGTCTAAGATCATTAAACTAATCCCTTCAGGATTGATAAACAATTAGATAAAACTCATATTTGATTTATTTGTTTTGAAATTGATTTACTTGTCGGACCTATTCTAAACTGTTAAGTAGTTTTTTAAACATTAATTTATTAACCAAGCCTTTTCTGTGATTAATAGACATGTTTATTTTATTTTGGTCCAGAATAATAGTTCTTTCAAATGTTGACATGCCTTGACTTTGGCCAGAGAAGGCTGGAGCCCAAACGCTTGGGATAGCGAAGTCTACTATTCACGATGCACTCCGGCGTCTCCGGGAAACTGGTAGCTACGATAGGAGGGCCGGCAGTGGGCAACCAAGGGCAACAACGTTAGTAGATGATCGATTTATTACTCTGTCAGTATAAAGAGACCTACATTTAAGGGCTCCTGAGGTTCGGGAAAGACCGAAATACACGTGTAAGTGCAGACAAAGCGCGGCGGAGACTGAGGGAGCATGAATCGTATCAAGACGACCCGCGACAGGGTCCTAACTTCTGAAAGGGCATTGATGAGTTAGTATCAACATTGGCCTCTGGAGCAATGGGGAACAGTTTCAATCACGGATGAGTCTCGATTTGGTCTATACCACTCAGACGATCAAGACAGAGTATGGAGACGACCAGGGAAAATAATTGCTCAATGTACCATTCGTGAATCACGGCCTTTGAAGGGAGGTGAGTTATGGGTTGGGGTGAAATTAATTTCCATGCCCGGACGGAACTGGTTTTTGATAAATAATGGGGCTCTGGTTGCTTGGGGGTACATCGAGGAAGTCCTCCTAGAGGCAGTGATCCCATTTGCTCAATTTATTGGTAAGCAATTCATTTTAATGCTCGTCCACATACCGCCAGAATTGTTACCGAATACTTCGGAATCACTTTTAAATATTAAATTAATTAATTTCAACACAAAATAATCAACGTTATGAAAATTTAGGTTTTAGTCTTGTCTAATTTGTGAAATTTCGGAAAGTTTGTTAGGTTACTATAAAAGAATCATGTTACCTTAATGAGTTCTTGAGGTGTTATTCGATATAATTTAAGATCCCTCGCTAGTCGCTCCATTACACATTTAAATTCTAATTTAGCATCAAGTTTGCTTGAAGTTTTTGTGCGAATTTTATGTCTTGCCCACGCAAGCATCGCCTCGAATTTCCGTACTTCAGCCACCTCCAAATTTCTGCAAAAATATTCAATGATCACAATATAAAAATCATTTATTTCATTGTATTGTAATGACATATTGATTGATAATAACTATTACTACTAAACAGAAGACAATATTTTAGGCCTAATTTTGATTTATACATCAAGTTCGATGCTTTCCCAACCATTGTATACTAACGATTTTTCGTTGATCTCAAAATAGGCTTTTGCTTTAGTTACTTCCTCATTTCATTAATGTCTGTATCTTTGGAATATTCTTTTTCATTTCTGGAACGACAATATTAGTTTCTATAGTGAAGAAAGTCGAAATTCAATTAACTTAATTTAGTCATCGATTTTATCGTCTTTTGTGGGCGTGATATATATTATATATTAGAACTAAGGCACTTTAATCAATTTCCTACTGTATATTCTTTAAGAATTTATACATAATTGTGTGATTATAAACATAATATTCCAGCATTTTTTGTGATCTTGAAGGTCTATCTAATCAGCTGATCTTGTCAGTGCTACCATCTTTCCCTTCAAAGATATATCCTAACAAGTTTTGACTGACTTGATCCTCCTGATAACATCACTATTTTCAACTTCAACTTCATAAAATTTAGCATCTATGGTCTGTTTGCACTAGGATTTAAGCACCATTGCGAAAGGCACCATATTTGTTGTTGACTACTCTAGTACAGTTTTTACCAAACCATAGATTTTTGTCTGCAAAGCTTTTGAAGGAGTAAGGAATATAGGCTTCTATACCTGCTAAGATTACTTCCGAAATCTCGTTTGCACAAACTGAAAATTAATTGGAATTAAAGCAAACATAATTTAAAGGAAATCCTTTAGATGGGTCTATTTGGTTGATATAAAATGCCAAAGGTAATCTAGGTGAATCCCGAGTTTGGTTTTCTAGTGTACAAGTTGCTGTAATTAGTTTGTGATCTGATGTTCCGAGTGATGCATGTGCGGTTACGTTGTACAGATCAGTGTCTGTTGTTAGAAACAGGTTTAAGAGGTTAGCAAAGTCATCATCTCGATCGGGGACTCTGGTTGGTTCAATGATAAGTTGGGTCAAACCTTGGTTGTTGGCAAAATCTTCAGCTTCCCGTCTTAGTCGTCAGTCACCATCTCGATCAGGGGCTTTGGTTGGTTCAATGATAAGTTGGGTTAGTCCGTGGATTTTGGTAAAATCTTCAGCATCAGCAAGAATCGCTAGTAGGTCTGTATAGAAAGCAGAAGAATTTTGTTGTTTTTCGAGTCGTTGTTTCAAACCACATTACATCGAATTCTGAACGCTCAAGATTCTCTTCCCGCTGGCTTGATATGTCGTCTCTAACGAACACGTTGAAGCCCATACCTGAATCGGGTATAAGAGTATTCTTCTATTTGATCATATATCTTAATGTTTGGATCTGATTCCTGGGTCACAAGCATCTTTGAACAATTTCTATAGAGGAGAAGTTTGGTACTTTATATATTCTTTCCGTTACCTGTAAAATGTCTTTGCATGTTCTATATAAGTGACTAGTTAGTTCGGGAGTGAAAAATTCGTATCAAAAATCTATAATCGAAATAATTCTATTTTTATTTACCTGCACATTATCATCTGGACCATAGATTCACTTAAATTTAGAAACTCATTTGTGTGAAACAAGGTGGAAGCCCTAGTTTCTACAAAGGCGAGTATCATATTAACTAATTCAGAAGCTGAAGTATATCTCCAATAATAATTTTCTAATGAACACAACATACAACAAACCACTTCTATTCTCAAAAACTGTTTGGCGTGATGGAAACATGCTTGTAAAAGTTCTGGTAAATCGTAATGTTCAGCTGCGCAAATAAGGCCGGGTATAGTAGAACACGTTAGGGGACAAGAACCCGTATGAAGATAATCCAGAAGAATCCTGAATGTATCAGCATCGAATTCAATAATGGAGAATTCTGTTTGAGCTAATTTTGCCCTATCAACCTTTTGGGCATCTGCACAAACGCTTAACCTCGGAACGGGTAGTTGAGATAATGATGGTTTATCTTTACCGTCCTTATCTTTACTTTCTTTATCTAAAATAAGAAATGTATCAATAAGTAGATATGAAAATTATGAGTGTAATACTTGAACAGTCTTGGCTACTTGTCCATTTTTTCTTATCGTCAGCGGAAAGGTGTTGTGCATTGTGTTTCCTGATAGATCTCCCCCAACCAGCTGTGATCGTTCCTAGTCTTGTAAAAGCTCTTTTAACCATCGGTGAACTAGGAACGCTCTTTGGTCTAGTGGATTCTATATCGGGAACTTGAAGAAAGTTACTACTTTTAGGACGGGTTTGTTGAGGACTCAAGAGTGTTGGAACAGGACGTGCTAATAGTTCTGCTACAGGAACTTGGGGAGATCCAAACCCAGTCTGAATTCCGTACAACATTTCCTGGAAAACTCGACTTCTAACCTAAATAATTATTAAAATAATATCGATTATTTCATAGTTAAATTGAAATTTGTTGTCGTTCGTAGTTTTTATTGAGTACTTACTCCCAATATCGCTCTGACACCAACAAGTTTGATTTTCTGTTTTGATTGACCAACTAAGAAGCTAACATCGAACAATTGGGCATTCGTTAAGGTATTCGACTCATTATTTAGAAACATTCTTGTGAAATCTTTTGCAATTTGATCGTAATCTTCAAATTGGTCTCGTACGCTGTCCAATAACGGCGATGAAGGACGCATATGTCCAATTGGTCTCCATGATCCTAGAAAAGCAGCTTTTTTATGTTCAAATTATCAAATAACTTCAAGAGAGAAAATTTATAAATAAGTACCAAATCAGTTGAATCTCTAAATATCACACAACACAGACTGAACTGATGTAGTTGACACAAACATTTCTCTTCTTCCTTTCTGAACAATAAAGAGGATCCTAATTTTCAAAAAATTGTAAAGAAATAAGAATAAATATCACAACATTAAAACAGTAATATGACTATCACAGTTGTGAAATACGATGATCTTAATCAACTTTCAATTATAGAAAAAAACGGTTAGTATAGAAAAAGTTCCTTGTCTACGTACTTAAATAACATTGTATGAAGTCTTCAGAAGTGAGCTAAAAGACAGAGACTACTTTCCTATAATTTACTCACCCCTCCTGTAAGGTTTCGGTATTTGTCCAGTTTCAGCGTGATTCTGTAAATTAGCTACAATGTCTTCTAACATTTGAGATCTAGTCCTCTCCTGCATTCTCGCGAATTTCGGTGCAGAATAACTTGCTCTTTCTCCATTTACAACTTTTGTTAATAACCACTCTCGAAACATGGGGCCCTTATCAAATACACTTTGTTCCCACAAATAAGGTTTATAGGCACCGACTTCATCTCTGGTTACTACAGATACTTCGTAATGAGTAGGTTTTCTTTTAATTCGAGGCGATGTCCGAACTGAAAGAAAATAATGACTGGAATGTAATCTAGCGGATAATCAGTACGTTACAAGTCGACGGCAATGGACAAATGCAGACATTGCGTTCCCACGAGGCTCATTAATATTCTACACTGATGGCTTGAATACGGAAAATGTACAAGGCTCGGAATTCTCCATTTTCCGCAGCTTGTAGCGCAAAACTTAGCAACTGCATTACAAAGATATTAATCCTCTAAGATAGCCGTACAAGCGGTTTATTCTTATGAAATTGAGTCAAAACTAGTATGGGATTGCATATTTGATCATCTGGCGAAACAATTACTTTCAAAGGACCACAATGTTACAGAGGTTTCGCACAAAGCCATCAAGTCATGGTCATAAGGAAGTAGGAAAACGAGAAGAGATCAGAAACATGGAATAAGACCTCAGGTCTGTAACAATCTAAAAGATTTCTTTGCTATTCCACCAATTGGCCTCAAAATATCCTTTCATTGAAGACGAAAACTCGCAACGGAAGATTATGCAACATAACATAACCTAACCTAGAAGTGGTGGTAATATTGGGGGTAGTATTTCAAGCAATTAGAAGGGTGCATTATTATGTTATATGGAATTTTACAATTTACGGTTTCCGTGAATTGAAAAACTTCATTTTTCTATTGTAAATTGTTTACTATCCACCTAATGTTAAAATGTAATTTAAAAGTTTTAATTTTTGGATTTTCCAACTTTACAAAGTGGATTAGGTATTAAATTTGAGTTGGTGCATCTTAATTTCAACGGATTAAAAATCGTCACGAGTCTCCATATTGAGGTATTGAATATCATAACATCAAATTTGTGAAATATCATTGAAACTATTTTGTATTATATTACAAAAATTACAATGAATTCAATGTATAATCTGCGGCAATATAGGAAATTACTTGTTATGATCACCAGAAAGCTCATTCTACTTTCTTTGAAATTTTCCTTTTTCACAAATTTTGTACTTCTAGAAAATGTATGTAAATGTGAGACAATTTTTCAGATTTTGAAAGAATATTAATAAAACTATACAAATTAATCGAAAATTTTAAACTCACCCAAAATAAAAGTGTGTAGAAAATGACTCTTTATACACGCCGGAGAAAAAGAAGTGTTGTCTGCTTCCAAAAATACAACGCACACTATATCATTTCCAATATGCCTTTTTCTCTGCAGCTTTTGCGGGTCGTGTTTTTCATACGGCAATAAAGTACTAACGTGAAACATTATTTCGATGTTTCGCCAATTGGTGTATATCGAATACAATCCAGTTAAATCGTGCACGGTATCCAGCCCACCTTTATATCGATCAAATCCTCTCAGCCGAACTTTTTCTCCAAGAATTTGGAGGAATTCCTCGAACAGAAAGGAATTGTCATTATTGTCCAAGATCTCTTCTTCGGTGTACTGACTTTCTTTCACATATATTACGCCGACTTTGAGTTCTGATTTTATAAATACCTGAAAAATAAGTGTAGCATCTTTTTATATCAACATATCAAAATTTGGGTTAAAAACTTTTAATTATACGTATAATTGTTAGTTATATTGAATAACTGCAAAGAGTCAGTCTGTTACTGACTACAGAGAAAAACATATATTTACTAAGAAAAAATTTAATAAAGTAATTAATCATTGTGCTCTAGAGAAGTTCGTTTTAATGTTCTTCTCTGATGTGTATGAGGCGTAAGTTCTTCGCTCAAATCTCCTCAATGTTCCGGAAACTTGTCCAGGTGACTATGGAAGTGGAGTTTTATGCTCACATTGTACTCCATATTTTTCAATAGTAGCAGAAGGTCTGCAGAAGGTCTTCTATGAGCTGAATATAAATCTATCTAAGCCTTTAATTCTAATTAAGTCATAGAATTCTAAGATTGAGTATTTGTAGATGAGTGAAGAGTGAGGTGAAGAAATTTTTTGCGAATGTAAGAAAAGCAGTTCGCGTCTATCTAGTGATTTAACAAACTGTTTTATGGTGCCTTGTTTTATATGTAATGGTAGAAAGATAATGAGCTACTAATAAGTTTAAAATTATATTTATCTTTCTAGACTCCATATTTTCTCTCGAGGGCCAGTTTTTACTTACCCAATACTCTTTGTTATAGCTACTGTCCCAAAGACATATAAAACTGAGTAATAAATAATGTACCTGGTCTAATTTAAGCAATTCTTCGGGTGTATCTGGGAGTTGTCCGAGAGTGAGGGGTGGATTTATATTAACTTCCTTGCCCAAAGATCTAACTACCTCTTCCCTATTATACCGATCGGCAAAAACACAACTGGCAGGAATTAAACCATGGACAGTGTAACTAATAGCCCTAACGAGTATTCTGAAAAATACAAAATTGTACGTTAGATTTCAATATATAAGAAGTGAGTTTTAAATTTCTAAGTTGTAACTTTTGGTTTGTGCTATGGCCGATATTATACTGGTATTTATAGTGAAACCTTATTTTAAGTTTGCGAAGTAGTGGTTTATATTTTATTAAAACCCTTTGAGTACGGAATTATTTGGAGACTTTTATGCATATGGAACGAATTTAATTTTTTGCTATATGGATTAATATGTAATGTATAGTGTGTATCATTTTTTCAAAATTGGTTGTGCTACTTCTGTGCCAACATAGATTTTAAAACGAATACAATAACCTGATGAAGACTCGCAAAGTTTATAGATTTTTATTCCAAATCACGCTCGTGTTGATGGATTGAATTGAATGTAACTCAAACTCCTTTGAACTTCATAAGAGATTCATCTAGTGATACTGCGCTCTCTGGAGTATAAAGATGATCGAATGTATTATTTAGATAATCAACTAAATTTCTGATTTTCCTAATTCTATCATTTTTATCCAATTTTCGTTGTCTGTAAAATGAAGGAATTTTGAGATATCAAAAAATCTATCCCGTGACATAGTGGCTGCAAAAATTAGAGTATTTATAATAGTTCTTTTTGACCAATATGAACCCAAATTAGATTTTTTTACTTGAGACATAATAATACATAATGCAATATATCCCTTCATTTCATCCAAAGTTACTGGAAACCACTTTAGGTTTCGTTTATTTGCGCCTTCTTTCGCAATTATTTAACTGGCATATCTATTCGTTTCTTCTACTATCATTTTCCAACAAATTTCAGTAAGAACATTCAAAGCACTTTCAAAGATGTAGGATTATCACCTAATTTGCGATCAACGCCAACTAGCGGGGGTGTCGCAAAAATCAACGTCTACTTATCAAACTCAGATGAGGAGTCAGACTCGTCCACCGTAACTTCGCCCAAGTAAACAGATGACGAGTCTCACTCGTCAAATGTACTCCTAGGGTTAAATAATATGTAGACTGATATCTTTTGATATCTTCGAAACTATGCCTAAAAGTCTATTGTTATATGTTTTTCAGGACAATACGGTTATAGATGTCACAAATTTATAATAGTTTGAATGAAAGAAGCAGTATTTAAACAAAAATTGCGAAAACGTTTAGATAACTGACTCATTACTACAGCTAATATTATCAAAGAGTGATTTCAATTTTTGGATAGATCTCATTCCATAAATCTAAAATATTTCATATAAATCGACGAGGGCAAATTTCTTATTAGACTTACCTAAATTGATCCCTAGAATTGAGTGTTTCTTGTTTTATAGATAAAATAACAGGACCGAGATCTTCGTCATTGGTAAAGTAATTCCAATGTTCAGTGCCATAAAAATATTTTTCGTATGTTTCCTGTTCTACACTAGTTAGTTCAAAGCCTTGATTTTTCTCCCATTGTTCTTCTATTGTTGTTTTCTTTTTAGGAGAAGACGAATCATCCTCATCATCTTCAAACAAATCATTACAACCTGAAATTTAAGCTTTAGTTCATTAAAATCGGATATTAAAAGTTCAAGAGATTTGAAATTATATAGTTATCGTCTCAAAGATTTGAATTATCACGTTGGAGGTTTCATGATTTCCTCAAAAAATTTCCGATTATTGAGTAAATGGGCACGAACGATGCGCGGCTTTCGCATGTTGTCTCTGTTTGAGGTAGGGCACTGTGGCAAGGGTGTACGAATGAATAAATGAATAAGTTTAAAAGTTATGAAATAATAAAAAATATTATTTTTAAGCCTTTATTTTTAATTTGGAGTTGATGTGTTGTTGAGTTCTCAAATAATTTATTAGTATACTAAATATTTGAATACTAAATTGGGTTAATAAAAGCTGGAATTTCTCGAACCTTTGGTGATATTCATAGTGAACACACTGTTTACACTACCTATACCAACAATTACACCGTTAAACAGTTTACCTTCAGTCTCTGAAGACGATAATTTGGTTATTGAAACGCACTTCAGACAGTATAATTGTGAGTGTTGGTGTAGTGTTAGGGTAAACAGTGTGTTCAGTCTGAATGTTTTATTGAGCTCTCAAATAAAGTGATAATATTATGAATAATAATTTGTTTAATATTTCCTGTTTTTGAAAAGAAATAATTCTACTTATTTCTTTGCAGAGATCGTATAGGTGTGAACAGGGAACAAAGCTTGGGCCGTTCCTATAAACTTTATCAAAAAATGCTTCAAATAAATTTTGTGGAAAATTACTAAAAGTTTACTGGAAAGCAATTGATTTATTTCACATATATACAATTCATATACATAAGTAATTTCTCTGATCTCTTCTTGTGTTATATTGTCCAGTTTTTTTCAGAATTTTGATTCCTTTTTGGTGGGAGAAATTAAAGAGGTGCTGGGGTCTGCCTGTGCCTGTGCCTCTAGAGACCCTCAGTAATCGATATTGTTTTCTCTACAAAACAAAAATACTTTTATTTAATTATAGTATAATGATATAAAAATGTTTGCTGTTTATGTATAAAAAGATATCAAGTGTCAAATCTGCTAACTTATAATTTACTAAAGGAATACTTATTCCTTCTTCTGCTTCTTTTTTTATAAAATGACGGCTTTTTGAGACGATGTCTCGACATTGACTATGAACAGTCGGGCAGCATTTCAAATTTTTCTTGGAGCTTTTATAAATGTGTCCTAAAATATGGTTTACTTTTTAAATAGATTTGAATCACTGGTTTCATATTCTACAAATAAAATATACTTAGAATGACATATTAGGAATTTTAATTGACCTATAAATATGCAAATCAATCCAAAAATTTGCATCACATGTAAATTTTTTTTTAATATCATTAAAATTGCATTATAAAACATTATTCCTATCTTCAATATTAACGGTGACGAATGGGATGTAAAATATAATGTTTCAAGTCCATATTGTTTTGATTCTACAGTACGAAAATTTTAATATACTTACCTTGTACAAAACCATTAAATCAATTATTTACCACTATGAACTAAAAAATTTTGAACACTTTATAACCGCCGAGGATAATTATTTAAAACAATAAAATGAAAAAACACGAAGTCAACAATACACAAACCAATCACGAGCCACGTGGACGAGCTTCAAACGAAAATGGGTTTCTACACACATTCCTTAGCTGGCCCATTTATTTTTCAACCGGACTCTACCATGGCTACCCTATTTACTGGATTTATCGCCCTGTGACCTCTTAATTTTAAATATATTGAAACAAGTGTGATGAGGTTACTGTCGTAGGTTCCAGTCAAAGACACAATTATTAAAAATCCTGGAAATATCACTGAAATCGGTGTATTAGGGCGAGAAGCAGAAAGGGTATTGAATAATTTTATAATAAATCAAGTAGCTATCATACACTTACTTCGATCTTTTCTTTTAAACCCCGAGACGCCATTATCATGGTCCATTTGAAGTACGTCATCCTCTTCCCCTTCTTGGATTTCGTTGTCGCGTTCAGATTCACTTTCATCCCAAATGGTATCCGATGTAATCTTTTGCCTTGAACATTCTATCCAGTATCCAGGTGTAGGTATGAAATTGTGCGGAAATTCTTCACAGAACTCATCTGAAAATTAATATATTATAAATTAGTTTATCTTGCGCTTGCATGAGTTTCCCGAGATTGAAGTGTATTTATCTAGTTTTTTTGAACTTCGATGAGTATCTATAATGTTCAATATCGAATAAGTAATAAGAATTGATATTAGAATTAGTCAGCTATATTATCAGCATCAAAATTATCAAGCAGCAGCGGCGGGAGGAAAACCAAACTTGCAAATCACACACAGGAGCATAGTTTGATACATTTACATCCATACAAAATTGACATTGTACAGGAAATGTCTGAAAAAAAAACTTCAATTCTTGGAGGAGGCTCTTCTTCTTCTTGAAGCAGATTTCAATTTGTGCGGGTCCATGTATATACAAAACATGCGCTACTTGTTTGGAAAACCTCTCGATAGTTTTCTGAAATGCCTTCGCATTCCAGGAATCTTACAGGACATGAAATTTTCAGGACAAACCAATGAAAAATTTCAAGTTAATTTTTTAATTCATTTATTTTATTGGTACAATTGGTACAAACGCATTTTTTAGAAACCAAAACAAACTTTTTCATCACGTAACATTACAAAAAAATGAATGCAAAACTGATTTGCGTAACAAACTGTTTTAATTTTGCTATTCAACCGCATCCTAAATAGTAGTGATTTAACATATATTCCGAAAAATTTATTTTTTGATCCATAAGTACTAGTAAATAAAACTTTAAAACGAAGACATGAAAACATTTTGTGATAAGAAATACTGCAAATCCCAGCAATTAAAATGGAATTGACGTTCGGGGACAAATATTATGAGGACAAAAAAATAAATTCCAGGTCGAAGGGTAAAACTCCAGGTCTTTCCCAAGTTTTTCAGGACATTTTTCAAGTTCTAGGTTTAACAGGACGCGTAGAAAGTCTGCATTCACCTAAAGTCACAGTGTGGAGTGGAATCAGTCGCAATTATTAGTACCTGGTTCTTCGAAGAGAATGAAGTCAAACAGGTATGTTTACTGTTTTTGGAAATCTCATAATCATATGAACCTTCCAAGAATTCTTCAATATTGAAACATCCACGAAGAGATTGCCAAATAAAACTTGAAAGGGTCATGACAAACGACAGAAGTTTGAGTACTCGATATATCGAGAACGGAAGACGTTACCTACATGATTAGCTTTTCAAAAATTTTTGATTGATACAACGTGTTTTAATGGATTTTAAAAGATAAGAAAGTTATGCTGTCGTACTCTATATTACTCATCACATCTCTAAGATAATTAGTTATAGAAGGAAATAGAAGGAAATTGGTTTAACAGCAAATAATTTTGTATGTTTCAAGTTTTGTAGCTGGAGGAGTTACGTGTTGTGATTTTGCTTTTAATTACCATATTTTCCTCGGGCTATCATTTATTAATTTACTATATTAGAAAGTTGTTCAGGAATAGTATGCCTTAATACAGTGATGGTTAATTTCCTTAGAATATTATACAATTTGTAAAATATCAATGAAACTATTTGTATCCAATTACGAAAACAAAGTAACCGAACGGCTATGCAGTATAATGTACGAAACTTTACATAAGAAAAAGCTATCTGCAATGTAGATGCCGCGATTGGTGCTGATTAAAAGCTCGCTCGCTTAAAACTTGGAATGTTTGGAATATAGGCGAATTTTTCTGTTCATATAACTCAGTATATGGAACTTGCATATACTATTATACTTCAGAAACAAAACACAGACAAAAAAACAACCGAGAAACGTATTCCCAAGAAAGCAGAAACAGTTTTTACGATCAATAATGTCGTGATTTTGGGATTCCAACATTGTAAATCCAACTAAGTATAGCATTAGCTTTCATTGACTTCAAGAAGGAACTCGACATGATGTACTACAAACCCTTAAAAATGAAGGTATTGACAAACTGTATATACAGAAAATCAAGGAAGTTGAGGTTATAGTAAAGATATGCAAAGAATTTCCTGAATTTCAAACTCGAGTACGACAAGATATATTCTAAACGCTACCAGAAAAAAAATTCCCTAAACAAAGATCTATACATAGACGGAGAATACCTCAACCACCATAGATACAGTACTGCCAATTGTGCTGATGAATACCACCAACAAATCAATAAGTTAAACGTAGCGGGTGATGAAGTTGGTCTCAAAATGAACCAATTCTTCTTCTTCTTCCCATGCCTGCTTCATTCTAATGAAGGTTGGCAATAATCCTTTGGAATTCCTCACGATCTTCAGTCATGCGTATTAGATTTACGGTATCACGTACATGGAACTAATTTCGAAGGTTTTCTACCCAGGCTGCGCCTGCCTTCTATCTTCCCTTCTATGATCAGCTGTAACAAGGCATATTTTTGATTTCTAAAAATGTGGCCAAAGTAGGAAGGAATAGTTCTCGTTTTCTGTTAGCACCTCGTCGTTGGTGACCCGATTCGTCCATGGTATTTTAAGAATCCGTCTAAAGAGCCACACTTCAAAAGCTTCCACCTTACGCATGCTGGAGACCTTCAAAGTCCAGCTCTCAACACCATAAAGTAGTATAGTCAAAACATAGCATTGTGTTATTCTCCAGCGTGTTCTCAAGTTAAGGTCATTACTTGTGAGAAGCGATTTTAATTTAAAAAACGTTCTCCTGGCTAACTCTATTCTCGTCGTAATTTCTTCACCTGGGTCCTATCATGAACCTATCAAAGTCAAAGGTAATGTACAACGAATTGGTAGATTAAGATATTAAAATAAACAAACAGAAATTAATGAACGAGCCCAATTAGAATGGCGCGCATTCGGAATAAACGCGATTATATCCAAATCAAGAATGTCACTCTACCTCAAAAAAAGAGGATGGATACTGAAAACTGATATTATGAGAAAACTTCAGTTAACACGTAAAGCATGCTAGAAATGAAAAATCGTGGATAAGATACCAGCTTACGGAGATTATCCACAGAATAAAAGCACTTAAATGGCTTGGTGACAAAAGCAGACAATAAATGGACCACATGAAGAATACAGTGGTACCGATGAAGCATGAAGATACCTAGAAGATACAATAGACAACAATGGACTCAAATGAAGGATGAATACATAAATATGTAAACAAAGCTACATATGATGATGATAATTACATTATTATTACAAAAAATATTGGATTCATTTATTCAAAAAATCAATTTCAAAATGTCATTCGATTTTGTACTTTTCGTTATAATTTGTTGATTTTTTGTTTTTTTTTTTACATTTTGTCAGCTCACTGTTGTGTCTGGTTCGTTTAGTGCAAAATTTGTTTTTCTGAGAAAAGATAATTTTCTTTAAATTTATACCAAAAATGTGATAAAGTGTAATAGTGACGCGAGTGCTGTAAAATCAATATTTTTTATAACTACAATGTATTATTCCATGCAAAAGTACTACAAAAACACTATGGAATGATAAAATAAAAAAATCTTCATAAATTTCATGAAATCAAGTAGCTCTTCTGATTCTTGTCCAACGTTGTAACTCTCTGAAGAATAGGAATACAGTTCGCTCACTGTAAGGTAGAACACCAAACAAATGAACGTAGCTTGGTGTTCAAACTTAGAGTGACCCAACTATACACACCTAATGGATGTAGCATAGCTGCTTCTTCCAAATTGCTACCTTGTTTTCTCCTTTCGCTGTTTTAGTTATATAAATATCCATTGTATTCTTAAACTGAAATTATAATAAAAATTAGATATTTAACCATATCCACAAAACTTTTTTACTTACTTGGACGTACACATTATAAGGCGAACAATTAGTAAATTACTTAACCATGTTCTTTGAAAGAATCTAAAGTATCTAGTGTTTATTTGAAAGTAGTATTACATGTATTGCTTAAACGAATTCGTTCTAAATGATTTTCTTCATAATCTTCTTCTTTCTTTAATGTAAGCAAAATGCTTGTTTTCCCTCGTATTTTTCCACAGTTTAATTATTGGAAAAGTTGACGCTCCATCTCTTGCGGGGTCTTCCAACGATTTGGCGCCCTAAGAGCAACTTGTCTCTTGCTATTTTGACCATTCTGTCGTCATTCATTCGATCTATGTGTTCTTTCCACTCTCTCTTTCTTCCCAATATCCATTCGTTTATCTTGTCAATCTTACATGTTCTTCTAATGTCCTCGCTTCTCTTCCTGTCAAAAAATGTTTTTCCAGCGATCCTGCGCACTATTTTCATCTCTTGGTTTCTTATATTCTCTTTGTGTTCGATGTATCTGGTCTGGTTTCCACTGTGTATGATGACAGCCTTGTAGATTCGGGATTTGGTCTCGATTCCGATATATTTGTTTCGAAAGATTGTATCGTTCAGGTAAGCTGTGGTTCGTGCTGCTTTTGCCGCTTGGTTCCTTACCTCCGCTTCGATATATCACCGTATCCCGATATTTCTATGCATTGATATTAAAATTTAATCTCTTGTTGTATAATTTCATCATCTACAATCAGTTTGCATCCGATAGATGTTTTTGAGGTGGTTATGCATAAATGATATTTTTTCCTTTACCTTTCAAATATAACTAATCCTGCAGAGCATTTGACGATTGTTGCATTAATACCACATCTTTTTGCACTTCTTGTAATTTTACTGACACAGACAATTTAATGTACGCACATTAGGAGCTTTTATTTTGTCAATAATTTTGAAAATAACTGACAAAGTTGAGGAAAACTAACGACTCCGAGTAGAAATACTGCCGGTGAAACTTGTTTATTATCAAGAAGTAGAATCAGATTTTCTGTTCTCGACCAGCTCCAATCTTTCTAATGCATTAGTCTTGGTTTTCGGGTATTACTTAATTTTGTCTAATCGACGTTAATCTAATCATTATCATTGAAAATCTTTAGTATAACATTTTCTATTTATAGTTTACCAGGTTAGTATTAGATTCTTGATTTTTTTTAACTGTATTTGTATATTAGATTATTTTTTATATGAAACTTTTAATATATTAGGAGCCCTAACTAATTTTTGCAAATTATTTTTTCCAAGGTGATGTTGTAAGGTAATTAAATAAATTTAAGAAATCGACTTCCACCGGTGACTGTCAACAAACACCAAATACATTGGTGACAGATCAAAAATTTCCTTACGTCCATTCGGACCATCAGCGGTGAATGTAGACAATCACAGATATGCTCTGGTGGAGTCAAAAAAAAAAAGGATCCGACAAAGAGGTGACTGGCTGTTTCCTACCAAATCATTTGTTTTGCTTGGAGTCAGCAGCTTTGTCAAGGCAGAAAATCGTAATCTTTTTCTTGAAAAGTTGAATGCATTAATTGCGAGTATTGTTAAAATAAATAAACATGAAAGAAGTATCTGATTGCATTCCTCCTGAAATAAAAGGAATTTCGTGCAATGTAGAAGTCAAGAAAAATATACATGAAGTCATATGGCGATTTTTTGGATTGGCGTGTGTCATTGTGACCTCAGAAGTAAGTAATAAAAGTTTTTTTTTTAACATTTAGCATAAATAAATGTACCAAACAACCATTTGGCACATAATAGTCAATTTTACCCAACCCCAAGGACTACAAAAGTCACTGATTTGGGAGTAAATCTATTAGAGTCTGTGTAGCTCATGTTGCACAAATAAGCTACTTTTATGAATCACTCGAAATCATGGAATCTATTCCTTAATGGAAGTTTTTTAGATTGTGGGTGTTCAGGGGTTCATTTAGAAATACCAAAGCTTCGTCTTTCAGGCCAAACAGATGTTTTTGTGTTTTTACTTACCAAACATTGGACTAAAGCATCGCTGACAAAAGTGTATAAACTTGAAGGGAGTTTTTGTTAGAAAATGAAAATGATTATGAAAAAAATGTATTGTTCCTTTTTTTTTCGTCTTTTTTAGATCGAAAACTTTTCAAACAAAGCTCGTATGTCTCTTTTTATGTGATAAGATATATTAAAGTCAACTTCTTGTTATTTTCACCCAGATCTTTCGTGAAACCGTGTCCTTTTGAATTTTTCCATCCATTATTGATTATTTTTACTCAAATCTCAAATATTTCAATATTCGTATGATTGAATGGTGTATGGTAATACTTTGAAACATAAAGAACTATGAAATAGTTATTATAATAAAAAAATAACTTACCGGAACAAGCCTGGGGTGGAAGAGGAAATATAAGGGTAGTAGACGATTTTCTTCTAGCTACAGCGCATCCAAGAGAATGAGGTTTGAAGGAACGCAATTGTTGCATAAAATCAGAACACTCCATAAGAGCTACGTCAGCAAAATGTAAGTCGCACAAAATCTGATTCTTGAAGCGTCGCGCACGCTTCTGATTGAGTCCGGTCAAATTGAGACCACAACTGTTGCATCGCAAACATTCTTCGTGGTAGTGGTTATTGTCATACAACGGTGAAGGTTCTGAATAAAAAAAGATATTAATTTGGAAAATAACTACATTGTTAATTTTTCAACAAACAGTATCCTAAAAACGTAGTCAGACTACATCAGTAATCGTAATCCAAGATCAAATTTATGTTCTACAAATACGAAGAATTATAATTCAATCAGTTTAAATTTTTGTCACATATTCAGCTAGGAAGAAACATGAGTTTAGAGAAATGAAAATAATTTATAATTCATCTAGAGTTTGGTAGTTTATTAGATTATTAATTGCGAGGTTTATTTGGTATAATTCTTATTCGACTATCATTAAAGGTCTAAATTACCACTTTACTATTCACTTTTCTAATAAACCCTGCTTTAATAGTACCAGGTCAACATTAGTAAAACCTACACGGAACATACGAGACTAAATAGAATGGGGGTTGATCGATAACATTCCTTCCTACCACATATGTTGATAATAATTAAGTACGGAGGATATGAAAGTGAGAATAGAAAGAGACACAAACTGAGTGTTTACTATAATTTAACATCCTATTAATTTCGTAATTAATAAAGATTAAAAAAATATTTTATACACATTTTGTACGATATCAACTACTGTTTAGATGTACAACATTTTGTGGTAACCAAGAACCATCAGAAAAGGTCAGTACCAGTTGTCAATATACTGCTTATGTATTGAATACAAACTAAACAATAATGAATCCAAGTTCTTCGAGATCTTGATAAAACCATTATTTGGGATTAGATGCAACAACATTCTCATATTGCTCATTCAATACCTCCTATGTATACAAATTTATCCCACGTAAGAATTTAGCAATTGATCTGAATACAAAGTAGTCTAATGGTGTAAGGTCTGCACTAAATGCTGGATGTGGTAGCTTCGCTTAACTAAACCTGGATATTTTTTCGATGAAATGTCATAAATTTGCTCTGGTATTTTTTTTGTGTCACTAATGATTTTTCATGTTCTTTCAGCATGGCAAGGAGCTAATTACTCAACGTTCTCGGTTAATTCGTGTGGTACTATTTGAAATAATTTTTACCCTCTTTAGAGGGTCCAAGGGTTTCTCAAAATCGGAGAGTGATAGTACTAGATTAGTTTTCTACTACGCTGGTGGACGATCTCAGTGTGAACGATCTTCAAACGTGAAATCTCCACTATTAAAACGATTAAACTAAAGCTTTGACGTTCCGTCATCAAGTCATTTCTTGCTACCACGGCTGCTTAAAACTTTTTTTTCAATAATGTCTTAACAATACACGAATTTCATTTTTTTCGCACCCCATACTATTTATTAAAAAAACCTACTGGGTCGTCAATAAACAATGAGAGAACGACACAGCTATAGCACATATAGCAGGAAATTGGTTAGTATGGGAGATGGACCTGGTAATTCATACCTGTCTGAAAAGATCACACGGAGAAGTCGATTACTACCTGACTTAAGTCCTCTTGTAGTGTTTTAAGAAATACCTAATTGGAATGTGAGGCGCACACTCTTTTCCAGTGTCCAAGGTGGTTAGACACTAAGGAGGAATCTGAGAGAGAAGATAAATTTAATGGGTAGCTAAGTAAGAAATAAGAGTAGAAAAGATTGGATAAACAGAACCACAAAAAATAACCCAAGAGAGGTTATAGTCGGTAAAAGTTCGATAAAGATAGCAAGAATTTCGTCTGGTGTCTATGAGTATTTCCTTCTTGAAAAAACAAACAAAGTTAGGAAAAGAAAAAGAAACCTCCATGTCGTAATGTCTCTACGCAACTGTATACAATACTGTCTTCTCGATAATCTTTTTTATTTTGAGGAAGATTTTAAAAACAATTCATACTTTTACTATATTTGTTTTTGTTTATAATAAAATTGTAGTAAGTTTTATTTCAAGTGGAAACAATTTTTTTACTCAATTAAAGTATTACATGTACGTCTGCTAATTTTGAAAAAGCTCAAGCAATCAAAAAAAAATTAATTCATTTCAACTTCAGGAAATATTCCCAACATTTGTACTTTTCATTTATCAAATCATTTTTCTTAATTATATTCTGTTTTGAACTGAATAAACGAAGTTATATATTAAAATCTACTCTACTAGTTCTTCAATTGATATTAGTTGACGAAACGATAATATACCGGATTTTGCGGTTTTCCTTTTTTCATGAATCCGATATTAACTTACATAATTTCGAATCCCCTCGCATCTTACATACATCTCCAAATGATTTAATAACTTATAACAAAGTCGCATAATGTTATAGATCTTTTTTTGGCGCGTTGTTAAAATAAGTATTGGAAGTTTCTGGACTCTACGAGCCGAAGAAAAATATGTGGAAATATCAATCGAATGTGTCTCGAATATCAACTTATCCGTAACACGGTCAGACATATTGTGTTACAGCTACAGTCAGTTTCTGTATGCCCACATCGGATATTACCCATACATTTAAATGAGTCAGATAACGTGGGTTTTCTGCCCAATCATTTTTCTCGATATATGGAATTTCGTATCACATTATCGTCATAAAAGATATACGTAAGTAGTTAATAAAAAATTGAATTAAAATAAAATACTTTAAAACATAAGGAAAGTTGAGAATTTACCGATAACCAAAATTAGAAATAAGAAATGTATTTAAATTGTTGATAGTATGATAGTTTGCATGGACATTGTGTAGGCTAGCAAGGAAAAAGATTTAAAAAATGTTATTTTATTTTTAAATACGGTAGATTTTCAAAGCCCAATTTATACCATTATTCCATAGTTTTTAATGATTTGTGACACTTCATGAGACAACACTTTTTCTTCAAATGGGATCTTTTTCTGTAGATTTGTCCTTTAAACGCAATGTAAAAGTCATTGACCAAATATTGTACCTTGAGCATTCCAAAACACTGATGGCATAACTTTGTCAGCCAACTTTTGCGTCTTTCTACGCTTTGGAGTCTGAATATCAAGTGCGGTCCACTCGATTAAATGCTGATTAAATTCCAATGTGTAATTATAGAGCCATTTTTCATCTATTGTCAAATATCGACTCAAAAATTGGTTTCAGTTCTAAACAGAGCCTCTGCATACTCAAATACGTCCCTTTGATATCATTTTGTTTCCTTTTTCTATGTTTTCGTCGGTCAGCCTCTTTGGGATGTTAACTGCCTGCATCATTCTCATTTGAACCTAGCCAACCACTTTTCAACGACTGCTATTCCTGGAGCAAAGTCCAATTTTAATGAGCTAAGCCGTGAATAGTATTTTTTTGTCAAAATTCTGTTTTATACGTTATATAAGCTATAACTCACAAACTAATAATATGAATATGAAATTTGAAGCAATGTCTTCCCAAGATTAGAGCTAACTGGAAATCATATGAGTATAATACTAGCAGTCCCATCTATATGCGAACGTACGTAAGTTTCAGCCCATCTAATTACCAAATGGTCCAATATTTCAAATGAAACATTTATTCAAGAATTTAAGCAAAAAGAAGTCAAATTCTGCATAACTTTGGTGGCTTACATGAAAATAGTAGCTGAGCAAAATCAAGGGGAGTGAGAGTAGTGAAATTTACAAAACTGTCTGCAACTGAGCTACGCCGTTTATAGAAAAGATGTTTTTATGGGCTATTTCTATTTTATTTACAATGCTATGGAGGAAGTGCGGAAAAGTTGTATATTTCATTCTAATTTTTGAAGTATGTCGTAAGTGTGAGTTCTCACAAGAATTTTGAGTCCTTTTTTAACTTCAAATGTTAAAACTACAGTATTGTTAAAAAACTGATACTCGTAATTCAGTCTATGTACTCTTGGATTTTAATATTTGAATTATTCCAAATGATAAAAAGTGTAGTAACTTGAATCCACGAAAAGTAAACCAATTAAAAATATATTTTCATTTAGATGCGTATCATTAGAAACAACAGAAAGTTACGAAATTAGTTTTAAAGATAAACAGAAAATGTGACAAATTTTTAATTCTACGAACAAAGCGGTTCGATGAAAAATAAAATTCCATTTAGAAAGTAGACATTGATGGTCATATAGCCGAGGGTGATCCATATCACATTCACCTTATAAAAAAACCCTTTACAACTATGGAAATGAGAATGAAGGGTTGGTAACTTTTGCTATGCACATAATTAATTGCGTATCGTGTTTATTCAAAACGTACCACGCCTGTTTATTATTCGTAAAAGTTTTAAATGACGTCAAAGTTCTCCGACAAGTTGTCGTCGTTATTGTCAAATTAAGCGTCCGATCAAATGAAATTACCAGTCCCGGATCTAAGGGAAAGTAAACCAGGAGCCCGGGGCCGAATTCCTTAGTTCAATCGAACTAAATATTGAATTGGTACCTCACCAGGTAGATATTGCATCGAATCTTGTGCTATTTTAATAAACACATATAATTTACTGTCATCTTTCAATTTATATAAATTGAGATTATTAAGAAATGCATGGTTGATCGTGTATATATTGGATGGTTATGAGCCCTTCATGCTAGCACTAGTAAAGAGATAAAAACTGCTTTCTGGTTAGGTTAGGTATACGATGGTGGTTCTCCAAGTTTTCATAATCCATCAATAGGTGGCGTTAATGAGTCGTGGCACCATTGTATTTGTCATTATCTTAGATATCGATCGAGTAAGTTGTTAATAGTGAAGTTAATGCAAAAATGGAAATCATTCCTGAAGACTGGATGATTTTAAATTAAAATACCTTACTTAACAACCTTTGTGCAACTTTTGGTAATGAAGCACCATCAGAGAAGACTTTTTATAGTTGGTTTGCAGAATTTCGTCATGGTCGTGCATCCTTCAGTGATGAATGTCGAGAAGGTAGATCAAAATCGATTGTCATTTCGAGAAACATCGATGCTGTGCGCAACATGATTAAAGAAGAACGGCATGTGACTTACAGATAGATAGAGGCGCCTCTTAGGATATCGCAATGAGCTTAATTACCCCCTACCACCCTAGTTTAGCCTTCAGGTATTTTTAGATTGGGTTATACCTATAATTATAATTTTGATCGATGAGCCTTTTTAGGTCGATATAGTTTTATTTCGAAAACTCCGAATAAGGTCATAACCATAGATTAAACCATCATCTGACGTTTGAAACGGCTTCAAACTTGTCATTACTTTAGAATAAGGTTGGTGTAGGGAATATGCCCATGTTGTTATATGCTTTCACCGTAATTTCTACTTGCTTGCGCTACAGACTATCTAACTGTTAAGTTAACTAAGTGTTAGCTGTTTGAACCAGACCTTTGAGAATGGGAGTCATGGGAGATGGTCTAGGCCCTCTTCCTATGTGTACTTGCCACAGTACCATACTTTGTAGTGAGCTCTTTTCGTGATGTACGGGCCTCAAAAAATTTTTGAAACTATGTTTCTACGATATCAGCTTTAGAGTAGAAAAAATGTTTCTAGAATTGGTTTGAACACGTGCAAATCTATATAAACCTTCAAAAGTATTAAAATACTTTGTTTCCAAATTGTTCATTTTTGTTTCACATTTTGTAAAAACTTTTTTAATTTGTTATTTGAAAAATGGAATTAAAAACGAAGAAATATTCTTCATGGGTTCGGCTTGCTAAAATTATTGAATAAAAGGCTAGATAAATTGCTGCTAAAATTTTATTTAAGCCCATTAATGACTAAAAATAGTTGTAGAATAAAATTTCAGGAGTTTTCTTGAGAAAATTTATCTTTTTTTAACGTCCCTAATGGAATTCGATTTAGGAACTATTGAGCTATTTTACTTTTAAAACCTCCTTTCGGTGAAGGCTCATAAAAATTTCATCAATTAAAAATATTATAGAACAAAAAAATGCAAAAGTTCCCAGTCAGACTCAAACCCGCGACGATTTGACTGAAAGGCGGCGACCTAACGGCTTGACGGCCGCATTTTTTTATAAATCGTCGTGATAAAATTCATATATGAATTCATGGGTAATTTAATTAAAAATACTTAACAGTCAATAAATATTCAAATCGAGCCAATGCTATTAATGTAATTAATTTTCTATATATTAATAGTTTTTTCATAAATATCATTTTTTTTATTGAATAATAATATAGAAAGATATTGTAATAGAAATCTGACGGTGCAAGATCTGGACTAAATGCTGGATATGGTAGGGGTTTGATACAACCAAGTTCCTCGATTTTATTCCCCTAACTTTCGTACTATGTGGTTTAGCTGTCCAATATATACCTCGGCATTGATAGCTCTACCATCTGGAATGATTTCGGAGTACATTAAAACTTCATAATTCCATCACAAATTAAAAGTTTCCGCCCGAATCGACTTCCCTTTGGGATGGTTTTTGGCAATTGTCCTTTATATAACCACTGATTTTCCATGTTCCAGTTGTTTAAATAAATTTTCCATCGTAAGTAACAATGAAATTATCATCTTTCGACTAGGCAAGGAGCTGTTTCCACACCTCTGCTCTCGCTTAATTTATGTGGAGCTATTCGACAACTAATGATTTTAAATGGCGACGTATGGTATATTTAGAAGGTCCTAGAGAATGGGATAATCGGTGGTACCAGGAAAGTTTTCTACTGATTCCCTTTTAACCTCAATATCCAACGTGAATGATCTTCAAGCGTCAAATCTCCACCATTGAAACGATTGAACCAACGCTGTGTCGTTCCGTCATTAATTTCTCCTTCAATTTCATTAATTTCCATGGCTGCTTCAAACTTTTGATTCCAATGATGTCTCAACAATACACGTGAATTTTATGTGTATCGCAGTCCCTACTATTTATCATAAAAACTCTGTATTGTTAATTAAAAACTCAGAATGATTGAAAGAAAATAAAGAAATTAAACTCTTCATAGGATTAGAGACGTGCCTAAATCGAGCCGTAGGAATTTTCACATATCAGTCCCTCTGAAGTTTTTATCAATATCATGTTACAATTAGTAACACAATCTTTTGGTAGAATTCTTAATCTTCTTTGTTCCTTATAGAGCACTCTATTAGCGAAATTCTAAAGCTTGATTTAAAAGTTCTAGACTATTTGGTTTCGTATAAAAATTTAGTCAACGTAATATTATTAATTATTTCACCAATTTTTTTATTGAATCATGTGTAATTACAAATTCATTGGTTGTTGAAAAGTGATTTGATAGAAAAGTTCATCTAAGAGATCACAAAAAAACTTATAGAGTGAGATAAACAAAGTATGATAAAAACAAGCTTTATAATGCTAAATTTGTTAATGGTACTTGATTAAATCTTATGAATAGAGCTATAACAGATCCAGTAAAGATTATATGTGTAATACGCTTTAAATTTAATTACTCTTGGATCCAACCAAAACCTCTACTTTCATTTTGTATTTTTTTCTGAATTTGGACAATTTCCACTGAATGTGCGTTGTGAGAGAAGTTTTAACAAGATTAAAACTTATGAGCTTTGCTCTGGGAGAACGAATACTTCAATATTAGCAACAAAAAGTCGACTGGCATATCAAAGAGTCAGAGAGTTGTTTTCAGAGTCATGAAGAAGCATGTGCTTTTATTATATAAAACTGACAGCATGATAACATGTATGGAGAAAGTAAATAAATAAAAATGTGTAACAATAATAGCATCCCAAGTTCTTTACTGTTAGAAGTCAGCTTACTCTTTAAATAAACTTAGAAAATTATGATTGTAGTGTGGTATCTGGAATTGTTAGAAAACTGGTAACTTAATGAAAGTCCAAGTATACAAATTGGGTAGTTTTAAACTTTTTATTAGTTAGGAAAACATGTTACTGTCAAAATATTAATTTTGAAAATTATTCACCTTGTATATCGATATTGTTATTGAAAAAATTTTGCCAAATATGTTGATGTAAACCATGTGAACGAAATATAAACAATTAAAAAAGTTAAATTTTTTTTTTAATACAAATTCGTAAAAGACCAACTTTTGGATTATTAGTCATGTTTATTATTACGAATTGTGCACAGAAATTTTGACTTTATTCAGTTGAATATTGGTGCTGACATATCACTTAATAGAAGATTTACACGGGTCCAAATTTACGTTCAAATAATATAAGTTTTTTTATCATGAAATTAGTTTATTTTTTCCTGTCATTTCAATAAAACCTGTTAATTGTACATCCTGTATAAAATATAATTTCCTTGATATTAATAGCGTTAGATTAATCTAATATAAATTTCAAATTTCAGTAGATTTTATTTTTTTCCTAAAATATATAATTAGATCTTTTTAATCATTTTTGACAGGCTTCTCTCAAAAATATCTTAATTTGTAATAGCAAAGTGGATTTTTACCAGATCCTGTCTAATATCTAGAGACGGATAAAACAAAAATTATACAAATATTTTTAAATTTAATGGTTTTGTGGTAAAATAAAAATATGTTCGTCATTATGACGTTTTTGTCCATATTTGCATTTGACTGATTGATTGAATTCAATAATATTATGCAGATACTGTCAACTAATAAGTACAGCAACAAGTAAATGCTCAAAGAAGCGTTTATGTATTGTCCATTTACCTTCAGAAGTTGCGTTAAGTAACTCACTATCATTTTTGGTAGAAATGTTGACAAGTAGGTACACGTGTAACTATGTAGATACCACGTTATTAAATATAATTGTAAAAGTCACTAAGTGTTTTAAAGGTTTTTTAGATCGTTAAATAGCAACATGTAAACACTATGAACATGCAACAAATGCATTTAAATATAAGGACGTGCACGTGCTACGGGAGCACCGAAATCACTGATGGAGCGCCGCGGCGACGGAACGTCGACAAATGCCCCACCCCCAGCATCGATTGCCAACTTTGTTATCATAAATTTTACTGCTTTAGATAGGAAATTCGGAATCTTAAACTACATAGTTAATTATTTTCTAGTGATTCCTGGCATTGAACTATTTACGAGTTTGAGATTAAAATAAAATTAGTTTATTGAAAAAATTAGAAATTTCAGTACTCAAAAAAATTTTTAGGTTTCTATAAAAACAATTCCCGTACTTAAAAAATAGGAGTAAATTAGGCGGGCTCTTTAATCCACTTGGAATTTACTCGAGCTCAAGAAATTATATAAACAGATATTCTTCACAACTAATTATATAGGGTTAACTGAAAAACGTCCAGTAACAAAAATTGTTGATAAAGTTTGGTGTGTACAGCTGTAGTAAATCATCTATTCCTCCATCTACAGTTTTCTTTCACATTCTCTTTATCTTCAATTGTCTCATACAACATTGCAAAACAATTGTTTGACGTTTTTGCTATTTAAATTTTGTTTTGTTTGATATGTTAACGTCTGATGCTTCTCTTTGTAATATTTGGTTTTCGAAATAACAAAAATACGGAAAAAAATTAATTAATTTGTGCGAAATTTAGGAAGTACCTATAAGTAATCATCAGATTTTGAACTAGCATTACTTCAAAATTAGGTACTAAAAGAGAAAGGGGTAAATTAAAGAAAACATAAACCCTAAGAAGGTCCTTTTGTTTGATTTTATTGCAGGATGATATCACTAGATCACATTTTGCAAACCTAAATCTCCTTTAACCTCGAAATTGAATGAATTAACCGGTAAACCGGGCCCAATACGCAACATCATCTTTTTTAGTAATTATCATAAATCCAAAACCAGAATGAAGCGATGACTTGTGTCAATCATTTCCAATAATTAAAAGTTGTTTCTCTGGTAACGGGAATCACTAGATGATGACACAAGTGAGGGAGCTCCTGTGACTGTGACTGCTCCAGAAAACATTAGTGGAAAAAATTATTCCAAGTGACCGGCTCCTCAAAATAAAAAATCGTTGTGAGCGATTTTCAAAGCTTTGCCGTGAGGACCAAGAAAGTGTTATCCGATCAATTTTAACGGGTGATGAAACTATGGTGGCATCGGAAAGGACAAAAAGGAAAGGTTACGAAAAACACCAAAAAAGTGATGACTACGATATTTTGGGACTGTGAGGGTATCTTTTTTATTGGCTTTGAAGAATCAAATCGCCATATCGTGAACGCCGTATATTACTAAATCAACGCCGGAAAATCAACGCGGATGTTGCGCGCTTGCTCCATGTCAATGCTATAGTCTGCACTGCTTCGCTTTCCAATGCTACTGTTCACGAACGTGACTTCACACAAATTGAACACTCACCATATAGCCCCGATCTGTAATTAAAATGTTTATAGGATTTTATAGCAATATTCAATGATACAGTCGTAGATAAAGTATAGTATTCAACTTGCAATAACGTGTGCTAGCCTGGTGCCTATAAAACCGTGGGAATAATGCAAGAAACCCAATTTTATTTCTCCGAAGGGGTTAACAAATGAAATCGAATATAAAATGAAACAATAAGGGAAGACTGGAATATATCACCTTTAGTGAAAGGATGAGATGGGGGCGTAGATGCTCAAAGTAATAATGTGAATTCGTTAAGTATACTGGAATCTATTCCTGTAAATGTGATTATAGTTGACATTGATGTATTATTCTGTAAACGAATTTCTCATTTTACACTTCATTGACTTTCAATACTTCTATAGTGACCCAGTAACATAAATGTTGTGTCTAGAAGAAACAATAATTTAATTTAATTGATTAATTGATACTATTCGATTAACACGAAATCAAAAAAATATCTAGTTACCCCATAGTTCAACACAACGTTGTAATTGCCTACTTCTGGTACTTCATTTTCATTCATTTGTGTCTAATGTGTCGAGTTCTGTAGATGATGGCGCCTGGATCGTCTCTTCCCTATCATTTCCCATATATGATCGATATGAGTTAAATATCGGGACCAGGTTGACTGCACTTTTAAATGGACGGCCTATCTGAGCGCTACTCTGAGTATGAAGACGAGTGTTTCTTATCGAAGAAAGTTGATAGGTACTAAACATACTGAAGGATTACGTATTTATCCGTTTGCAAAAGTGTCCATATTAATTTTTTACAACCCGGATTCAAGAGCTACAGATACGAAAAGTCAAGTATGCCTAACGTACCCCATAGGTGAGGTAAATTGATCTAGAGTAAGGGGCAAATTGAGCACTTGGGAAGTATAGCCAAAAGGATGGGCTGAATATTAACTAGACATGAAATCAAATTTCTGTTTCATTGTAAAATTTTTATTTCTAGTCCTTAACGGACAAAAAAACTTAATCAAAAGTAATTTTCTTCAAATAATAAACTGAAAATAGAATCAACAAAACATCAACGCAAATATTGATGAAATATAGAAAACTTAATCGTCGTTGCCAGTGTTGCAAACAGAAGTAAGACCAAGCGCACGTTTAGTATGAGCCTGTTGCTTTCAAATTTTACTCTGGATCCATATTTCTCCTGATAAACTTTAAGAATAGGCTCCGTAACAAATCAGACAGAAATAATCATCAAGCTTTTCTATAAATTGTCTTCTTTAGCTTTTTAACTTTTTTAGGACTGCCTTTGGGTATGGTTGAACAATTTCTGAGAAAAATGCATGGGTTGGATCGGCCAACTCGTTTTATTTTTTGCTTCTATCAAGTTCGAGCTCAGCTTAGTTTGGACGGTCGGTAACAACTGATGATGAAAACTCGTCCTCACTAAAAATGTTTGTATTGTAGTCTTTCAGCCACCGGTAAAAATATTTATGTGATCTAAGGAACGGTATAACGTTTAACTATTACACATAAAATATTCTGCTTTATAATTACTTTATTTTTTGGTTTTGTGATGAGTTTCCTTTCTGCGATCCCTCGTTTCCGCTACCTGATGAATTCGTGTGCGGTGAATAGTTTTCGAGATATTTCGATTGCCCAACTTACCCCTATGCTCAACTAGCCCCGCCCTACCCTAAACCAGATAATAAAAATAATTTTACGGCATGTGTAGAATTGTGTAATGAATTGTTTTAAAAATCAATATTAACATTAATCCAGGGTGTAAAATGCTAAATAAAACACATATAATCGAAAACACGAAACACCTACTGCATTTTATAAAATCTCCTTCTCAACAGGCTTTTATCTTGTAAGATACCGCCAACTGAACAAAATTGTCTGCTCTGTTCGGGAACCAGTCAACATACTTTATTACCTTCTTCCTATGGTATAAAAGAAGCACTTAGCGAAGTCCTCAAGCTAAATCAGGAAGAAAAATGAAAGCTAGGTAATCTGACAGGTCACCTAAATATTCTAGAATCAATAAAGCAAGAAAACATTGGCAAACCAATGGATTATAATGGAAATCCCATTTGAAGTGATAATAAGACCGTGAAACAACAACTATCTTCATAAAGCTCGGAATATATCTCTCGGGTAGATAAATGGTTCAAAGCTAGCGCGAGGAGCTGGATTTGGCATTTTTTGACCAAAATGCTAGCTCTTCATACCAGTAGGAAACCCACTCACTATTTTTTAGGCTAGCAATTAATATATAAGTCCAGTAGAGAAAGAAGGGGCAAAGGTTTCATATTTTTAGGTTAGACCTTTATAGTGGTCTCGTGAGGTGTTACATCAACAAGGTACTAAACGAATACCTCAAGGATCAGATGTCTTACTAGAGAAACACTCAAATCCTAGCACGACGCAAAATATTCATACTCATATCGGTTAAGAAGTCCGAGGAATGATATTAAATTGGGGGTTTGTTTTCTGACCAACGTTGGGCATAGAAAAGGGCGACTATAAACTATAAATTATGCGAGCAAGCTAGAGAGAGAATAAAGCAACTACTCTGTTAATGTTCTCCCATTTCAGTAAAAAGCGTAGGTTCCCTTGAAGAGTTCTGCTAACAACTTAAAAAGTGGGAAGAAGCCTTTAGAAAAATATCCAAAATCCAAAACAACTTTGTAAACAATATAAAGTAATCTATCATAGTCTGCTCTACCTATGCTCATGAAGTTGCCAAAAAATGAGCAAATTATTCCCTTTCCATATTTACTTTCTGTAACTCATTATTTTTAAATCAAATTTGTAAATTAAAACGATATAACTAATTTTTTGGTTTGGTAATAACTAATTGTTAAAATAGATATACCTGAAATATTGACGTCAACTTATTTTATTTATATGATTTGTATGATTAACAGATAACTGATTTCGATTTATTGCATATTTATCATCAGCAGATACTCAATGTTAGATTGATTAACTCATAGGTTGATACAATACGTTCCATAAATGAACTACATTATTAATGAAATATGTTATGAAACATCTGACAAAAAATAAAGTGAAAATCTATTAAATTTGTTGTCTTAAATGATTCAAGATCAACTAATTTCCATATATTTATCAGATCCGTTGACGAGTTGGTATTTTTTCATTTATTCATTGAACTGGAATACAAACAGGATGTATCCAAAACAGTATTCGTAATAAACTTGTTAAATATAACACAATATAATTAATATCAACAATAAAAACCGCACATTTCGTAATTGGAGTATCAATATTGTAATCATTAACTATGAGAATTAAAAAGCATGAAAAAAAAATTGGAACTAGATTATTACTAAATTATATGATTCAAGAAATCTTGATATTATATATTATATTGGGCTTAGGCTCGTAGGCTGACACATAGATAGCACTACTGGTATCAAATCCATATGATTTTCAGTTAGCTCTTACCTTGATAATCAAAAATAAAATCGTGTTTTAATAGAAAGATCGTCTCCACGCAGTTTCAGATTTCATTAATGAAATTTTTCCCGACGTTGCTATATTTCTGATAAAACAAATCAAAATTTTTAATTGGAAACTGATCATTCATTTCGCCTCTGAATCAAATTCGAGAATCTTGATCATCATCATTGTTTTCGTTGATAGTGAGAATAGAGTGCCTATTCAGTAAAGGCCGCTCCTTATTTGGTAAGTACCTTTAAATTCTACCTCACTCAGTCTGAGTTTTTGACCAAAAGAGAGGTTTAAGGCAATAGAGACCTGGTACTATACCACTTGGTGAGAAAGGTAGAGATTACCTTAGGTATTGGAATCTGGCGTTCTAGACATTCAGGGAACATTCGACGTAGCACTGGCGGCCTGAGCTTCACTACGGAGCAGATGTTTTGTCTTTTTTCATTTGCTTCCAAAACCTAAAGCGCAATATTGCACTATTGCAATATCCTAACATTAGGAGATGTGACTCTTGTATCCTCCATCTAGGGATCACTCTGGATCCACAGCTCCTCTGGTATGAACAAGTGGACACCAGAGTAAAAATGGCTACTTGCATGTACTTGGGCATACATATGGATCTTATGGTGTACATAGGGTGTTTTACCAATAATTCGTTATTTGATATACACTCACGCTTACGGAGCCATGGTATAGTGGTCCTTTAAGGATAAAGTAGAAACTACAGTACAACAGGTTTCAGAGCCTCATGTCCATGCGTTCGATCTCAATTAAGGCCCTTGAAGTCCCACTAAAGTCTTGTCTTTAGACCTTAAAATTGGAAGCTATAGGAAGGCATTTAGTCAATACATCATTAACCAAAATGTGGGTGCAGAAGTCGTATGTGCACGGACCTAATGGAATCTGTGACTGTTCATAATAAGAGTTTGGAGACATAAATTTTTGATAAAGAAGGGTGTGCGGGGGACTACAATCCAATACTGAGTAATGGAGCCACCTGTTACACGAATTGCTTACCGGTTAGCACCCTAAAATTAGAGATTTTTCTTGCTTGAAGCTTTTAAGCTGCTTTTGAATCGGAAATTTGTTGGTACTATACCACTTGGTGAGAAAGGTAGAGATTACCTTAGGTATTGGAATCTGGCGTTCTAGACATTCAGGGAGCATTCGACGTAGCACTGGCGGCCAGAGGTTAACTACGGAGCAGATGTTTTGTCTTTTTTCATTTGCTTCCAAAACCTAAAGCGCAATATTGCACTATTGCAATATCCTAACATTAGGAGATGCGACTGTTGTATCCTCCATCTAGGGATCACTCTCGATCCACAGCTCCTCTGGTATGAACAAGTGGACACCAGAGTAAAAATGGCTACTTGCATGTACTTGGGCATACATATGGATCTTATGGTGTACATAGGGTGTTTTATCAAAGATTCGTTATTTGATATACACTCCGTTAGTTGAGCCTCTTCTCACTTACGGAGCCATGGTTTAGTGGTCCTTTATGAATAAAGTAGAAACTAAAATACAACAGATTTCAGCGCCTCATAAAGTCCATGCGTTCGATCCCAATTAAGGCCCTTGAAGTCCCACTAAAGTCATGTCTTTAGACCTTAAAATTGGAAGCTATAGGAAGGCATTTAGTCAATACATCATTAACCAAAATGTGGGTGCAGAAGTCGTATGTGCACGGACCTAATGGAATCTGTGACTGTTCATAATAAGAGTTTGGAGACATTGAAGCTTTTAAGCTGAAAAAATCGTGGTAATAAATTGTTGTCGGGCAAAAATATGAGGGCATAGTGCTAGTAGAGCTCGCTTTAGGGAAAAAATATATGAATTGCAAATTTTATAAGGAGATACTACAATGTTTACGAAACTATGTACGAAAAAGATGGCCTTGCAGTTTTCTTCTTCTTTATGATAACACACCGTACCTCAAGTTGCTTTTGAATCGGAAATTTGTGTCCCGCTTTAATGAAATGTACTGAAAACAAAACGTTATGAAACTATTTCTAACATTGAAGAGACAACAGTGCCTTTTACAAGTGCCTCTTGTCAATGATTCAACGTTGGGATAAGTGAAGTAGCAGTAATTAGGAATCGAACAATTAAAATTTTATTTTACCTTATTACTTATTTTTGATCACACCTCGTATTCCATTGAAATCAAAAGTTGACCAAATAACCCGAATTTGAATGAAAGATGTTAGTAAGTTGATTTTATGAAAAATATAAGAAAACTGTTTATTGATAACGAAGTAATAAAATCATTCTAATATAAATTTTATATCGGAAATTATTCTCCTATTTTTTATAGGAAATATTTTTCGAATTTATCGAGTAATTTACTACTACTACTAACTACATTTCTAAGGAGCAAAGACTATACTTTTTGACGTCAAAACTGATGTGCAATAAGAATCTCAGTCAGGCCCGGTTTGCAGTTCCACAATTCCGCGATCGTGAAGTATTCCAGGCTCCAGGGGCCTTCAAAAGGTCCCCTACATATATTTGGACTTAAACAAGTGCCAAATCAAAAGAAAAAACTAAACATTGTAGTAACATGAGTAACAAAGACATTTCACAAGAATTGTTCTTGGTTGAATACCAAGAAGTTTGTTACTATTTTAAAACTTGAGGGTTTGAAACTGGGTTGCTAGAGCTGCTGTGTGAAGATCACGAGAATCAGTCTCTCGAAGGTACAAAGACTGACTCGGATACTCGGATATCAAGAATACACCAATACATCAATAAAAAAATGGTCAACTCTGGGATACGCCTCAGGACGAAAAATTTTAGTTGGAGGAACCAAATTCAAAAATAAGCTGTAGAAATGAGGGAAATCGAAACAACAGACTACAAATAAATGTAAATACCATCGAATGGTATCCAGATATCTCCAAAACAGCAGACAGAACAGGTACAGGAGGGTATGAATTCAGAACTTAGCACGGAAACCTTGTACAATACACCAGGTATTCGTCAAGCAGAAATATATTCAATTGAAAAGAAATATCTTCTTGTCCAATAGTCAAAAAGCCATTAGAACTTTAAGCTACAATTTCAATAGATTTAAACCATAAAGTTGGTTTCCGTGACACACTGGATTGGAAAGAAATGAAATGTCTGTTATACTTGCTAAAATAAAGGCGAATAAACTCCTTAAAGGACCTGACAACCACTTGAAACTTGAATTACTTCCCATAGCTTGACGGAGATTCAACACGGAATGGAGTATCCACTGAAAACTACGAAGCCAGATGTAGTGAAAAAGACGATTTGAAACTAACCGAAGAAGTGGGGAAAAAGTCTGATATCAACTACTGTGAGAATAGATAATGTTTAGTGTTTTTTCTGTCTTTCACCAACGTGTATATTGTTTATAAATTTGTTCTTATCATAGCTTGTACCCAAATATTCAAAAACCGACTTTCTCCACTTTACTTTGAAATTGATTGTAATTGTTGGCAATTCTATAACATTTGCTTTGTAATTTAATGGTATACTAAAAATATTTTCTTTTTTGTATAAACCAAAATGGCATAAAAACGCTTTTCCAAGAACCATAATTATATAAACTCTACATATCTCTCAGTCAGACCTGATTTACAAGTCTTTTTACAAATTATAGCCAATAGCACCAAACGTTCTCACCCGGGCCTGATCCTAATATTTGATTGGTTTCCTAGGAGACATTAAGACTGTTTTTATTACTCAATTGTGCTTGACCACAGAATATGATGATATAAATCTCTCGAAAATACAATAGGTTTATTACATACGGGGCTATAATAGTTTGAATTTGGTCAATGTACCATTGAATACATATTCATTCGTGTGAAGCAAGTTTAGAACACAGAAAGTAGTAAAATAATTATTGAAAACCAAAAACATTCGTGGTCTGCCACCAAATTCGCATGATTTTGAGTAACTAAAGGCAGTTATGTTTGTTGTAACAAATGATTAATCTTATTTAATTAGATGTTCAAATTCTTTCTTGTATTTGAATGACTGTTATGACTAATATATTTGTCAGTTTATCCTGATCACCAAGTATTCTCCAGTACAGAATATTTTTTTAGATGTCCCCAGAAAAATTGGTCTAAAGGAGATAAATCGGTAGATAGTGCTGGCCTTCATTCAATTCTTTGTAATTGTTATTTATCTACATTTCATTTTCTGGAAAACTATTTGGTTCCTTAATTTGGTTTCACAATATTCTGCAATCATAATCATCTACAAATAATTCTTGTAGTAATTTTACTTTATTCAAGGTGACTTTACATACTTCTACCATACGTAGAATCCTACTGTGGCTTCTGAAAAGGGTTAACTTATCTTCATTATTAATTTGCAGGTGATTTGTGAAATTGACCATAAATTTTAATTGGCTACACTACTATCAAGCGTTCGACTGGTATTAGCAAAATTTATATATTCAAGGACCGGATTTGGAAAAAATTTCTTTTAAATGCAATAAGTGATTTTTAAACTATATGAAAGCGACATAATATGCTACAAAGTTGTCTCATTTTAATCAATTTTTAGTTGACATGATATGATAAAATCTTATCCACCATAGGGCAACCATAATGACGTATCACATAATGAGGTATTAATTTAGACAAATTTCATAAATTTCACAAAATAAAAACAATTCTTCAAAGTAGATTCTCGAAATGGAATCCAGCAGCCTCTACACATTTTGTTACTAAATTGTTAATTGTCGTATTGTTTTATGGATCCTCTGGGGATTGAATCGTTTCAAATATAAAACATTATAATTCTATCAATTAATTGGTGTCGCTTATTATTATTCTATGTGTAAACCAGTTGCTGCAATCGTCTCCAAATATAATATTCAATGGGATTAAAATCAGTGCATCTTGAAGACCATGGAATAGGACTTTGACGTCCTATCCATCTGTTACCATAAACATTATTTAAACAAGAAACCTGAAACGATCACGATAAAAATTCAAAATTGAAAAACAATTGATTCTGTATTTACTATACGATAATACAAAGTGACAGTAAAGATATAGTTGAATTTATACATAAATATCAGATCATGTTGTAGATACTCATTTCAGTGGAAATACTCCGAATTTATAGGATTTATCCAAATTAATACGTTATTATGTCGTTTTTTATTTATGCAGTTTAAAAATCACTTATTACATTCACAAAAATATTATACGAATTGATTTTTCTAAAGCCGGTCCAGGAATTTCTAAACTTAACTAATACCAGTATGTAATACTTGATGGTAGTTTACTGCATCATGTAGACATTCACAAAATCAAATGAGATGTGGAAATAGTATATCCAATGAAAATTCATGGCCAATTTCACAAATCACACTGTAAAGTGATATAGAAGAGGAGTTAACAAACACTCTTAGTAGGTCCTTTCTGAGTGGCAAAAGGATGTAAAGTTCCTCGTGGCTCCCCCTGTATAAAGATGTAACTTCGCGTCACAAACGAGTTTTACACTAATATGCAGTTTTCTAATAGATATACAAGCATTTTCTTCAAACTTGGCATAACCTCTAAGGATTTTTTCTGTCTTTAGTAGACCAATTTTAAAGGGATTCAGCTGAAAACACTTTATCAAAACGTTTCATAATTGCAGGTTTGGTAATTTAACGTAATAATCGCAACGATTATATTTATAGATTGATAATACACAGGGTGTTTCAGGACTTATACATATATAAGTTCATATTCCGCAACTTTAAATGAAGCTCGTGGCATTAAAATCATCCAAATGAGTAATGTCCATTATTACTCGCTCGATAAATAATATATTATTACAAGTTGTTTTATTAAAAACTGGCTAAAAAATTAACACATGTTCAGTGATGATTGGATCCTAAATATGATGAAGTTTACTCACCAGTTTGGGTACTAGAGTCAAAAAAGGTACTCGAAGTTTCAACGGTCATCGACGCAATCGTACCATCTAAAATTTGCGTAGAAGAATCCCTTCTTCCACGGTATCTCTGGCAGTCGTCACTTTGCGAACTCTGCCTTCTAAAATTTCTACATCTAATCATTTCTTCGGTTGTTGATTGTCTTCGAAATCCACGAGCAATTAAAATTTCTTCAGTAGTTGATTGTCTTCTTATTGTTGGGCGATAATTTTCAGTAGTAGGAGGAGGACCTCGATTACACGGACTCGGATCTCTACTGGAACAACTGTAGGATTTAGATAAAAGTAAGTTTTGAATAAGAGATTGTTGATATTGTTCACTCTGTTACTGCCACAAATAGTGCTTTACTAAAATGTATTTGAACTTCTTCAGTACATCCATTTGGGACCGTATTTCGATTCTGAAAGCAATTAGTTGGAATATTAATTACACCAATTAGTGGTGTTATTTGAATTGAAGTAAACTCGTTGAATGCATTCCAATCCAACTTGCAAGAAACACGTAATGGCTTAGATCTCTTATGATCACATATTTATTAAGGAAGTTGTTTTGAAAAATACTGCACGTCAAATTGAAAATTGTCATTACAATATATATAATTTGTTTACCTTAACGTGCTTCAGATATTGTGAGTGCTGGAATATAAAATATGCATTCCAAATTCCAACTTAGGAGAAACTACAATTAACTTCAATCTTTTATCAGTAGATGGCTTTTAATTTATCGTTGTCATGGTGGAATGCACTCGGATGATATTTCTCTTACACGACACTTGTATCCCCCGACATGTGAGGAACTGTTTGGTTTACTTGATGGTAGATTCTTATTGGTATAACTTGGGTTATATTTCCTCGAAAAATACTTGGTATGCTTTCATTCGTCTATACATTGAAAATAGCAACTAATTGGTTTTGTTGGGTTTCGAAAAGTACTTTATTTTCATTTGCATTTGATATCCTATCCAAACTTTTTTTGACAGACCAATTTACAACCTCAAAGTCCCTGGCTGGAGAACTTTCCTCAGGAAATGATATTCAGCATCAATTGAAGTAGGATAACTGGTACTCAAATGTGTCGAGCAATTAATATTAAATTAAACACCAAAGACGACTTTCCAAAGTAATAAAAATTGCTATAAACAATAAAAAAAGTTTCAGCAATCATATATTTATAATTATAGTAATAAAATTCGATTCAACTTTGTTTTTAAATGAGCACAACGGATACAAATCAGTTATAAATTCAAAACAACTCAGAGATCTTATATGAGAAAAGCCAGGTTTCAGCTTTAAACCGTGTTATATTATGTCAAATCCGTTCTTTATCGTGAATTTCCATGCGACCGTCAGCAAAAAAACTGTACCATTCAGACAGGTTATAAGCGGATATGCATTCTTCACCATAAACCTCAGTCAGATGCCAATGAATCTCCAGAGGCGGGAATTTCGTTGCCTCAAAAAGCCGGATTATTAATTGTACGTCGCACTTGATGGGAGCGGTGATCAACACTTTTGTCTCCAGGCATTTGGAACCTTGGATTATTCTGAGTAACCCCCAACTTCGGAATGAATACCTCGGAGCAACGCTATTAGAGTAGATGGCAGAATATTGTTGGAGTTTGAGAAGAGATCTACCTCAAGATTATTTTTAGATACTCTTGAAATTTTTTCCTACATTACCCGTTATTATATAATAATAAGTTTATAGCAAGTGTATGGATAGTTGAATAAATGTATGGAAATAATTTTTCTAAACTTATTTAACATTTAAAACTGATTTTTATGGTGGTTGCACTACTACTTAAAATTAAAGGCAATTCAGTGACTATCGATAATGATGATGATTAATGTTCACATAAAATTATTACGATATTGTTGAAAGTACTATTCAACAATCAAGTTTATTTCATTCCATTTGTTCCTTGAATTTTTTCTTTGATAAATGATTCCTAATTTTTGTTAGCAGCAACATGGTGAACAATAACACGGTAAGTTGAATCTAAACACACCTAGAAGAATCCGGAGATCGAGGTCCATGGGTTCTCGCAGCTACGCTTGTTGATTGTCTTCGCAAAGTTCTTCTACCTCTACGTACTGGACTAATATCACGATCTCCAGATCTATCTGGACTTAGATGAGATCTGGAGTCTCTTCTGCCACTTCTCGAAGCAGAGTCCGGACTTAAAGAATCACGTCTTGCTTTTCTTCCGTTTTCATCAACATCTGGACTTAAGGCAGGCTGTTGTGGCTGGGAACCTCGACGATTCCAGCCACCAGGTGGTAGACAGCTTTCATCGTAAGCTGTATTTTGTCGTTGAAGACGTGAATGTTTACGTTCCGGGCTTGCATGGGATCGAGAGTCACGTCGACCTAAAAGATTTCATTGAGAGAATTAGTTCAAAGCTGAAAATAAATTCGTAGTTTGTAATTCACAATTTCAGATTTTCCATCATTAATTCTAACACTTTTCTTAATTTATAGTGTTCTTCAGATTGAGTTTTAATATCTGAGATATATTTTTGACACAGTATGTCGACTTAAATTTGTATTTAACATTCAATATCAAATATAAAGCAATGAGAAATGTGTTCAATTTGGAAAGGAATTATCTCAGGCCCGAGATTATAATTTTGTTCAATAGAAATTTCAATGTTATGAAATTCAAGCTAGTTTGGAATTGTTAATAAATTAGGAAAGAAGAATAAAATCACTCTCCAATTACGTAAATGAAATAGCAAACTTGCTAGAGTAGGGGCGGATAAACACTAGAAAAGAAGGTAGATAGAACAAAAAGCCAAGGCGGCCATCAGTAGTTGGGAGGATTTCGTCAAATTTGGGCGGCTCCTCCCCTAATATGAAAATGCCACGAAGAGGAAACAAGATGAGGGAGGACAAGAAAGAACTTCTCAAAAGTGGCAGAATCAATGAAGCAACGAAACCAGAGGACGATGGAATCACAGACTAATGGAGAGCGTGAAGGACTCTGAGGCTAATGACGTAAGCTATTGTCTGATGCCATTCTAAGGAGATTTATGGGTTTTTCACTGTACTTTCTGAGGAAAATCAAAAGCTCAAGAGATAATCAATGTATGTCATGTTTGGAAGAGGAAGACTCAGCCACACATTTTCTTCTGATGTGCAAAGTGGGCGTAATTTCGAAATGATCTCACAAAACATATAGGGAGACTAACCCCTGAGACAATCATTGGAAAAATGATCGAGTGGAAGGTGACCTACAAATGTTAAAAGAGTACATAAGACAAATAGTTACGTTTGTGATCTCTCATATCATATTGAACGTAATTACTTACTTCAAAACTGATATGAAAAAATTATACGAATGTTGAAAGATGCACGCAAGCAAACTTGAAAATTATTTGCAAACATCTTTTAACGTAGTACAGACAAGACAAAAAATGCTTTTGTGCCAGATTAGTGAGTAACAATGGACGTGTCATGGATTCATAACTACGGTGCAGAAACCAAAATTCAAAGCAAGGAGTGGAAACATCGAGGTTTTTCGTTCTCTTATATCCGGATACTGTATCCAGTTAGAGGTCTGCAACAGACACAAAGGTATCCAATTAGTCAAGTATCAAAGATAATTTCTGATTTGACCCCCAAATATTATCAACTGTTTCCAAAGCTTGAAGAACATTTACGTTGTTAACAATTTTCTTGGCATAATGAATTCACACGCTAGAACACCATTTAAAAAAATATGTTAACCTTAATGAAGCTTTATTGAAAAATGATAATATTCTCGCAAATGTATTATTTCTCATGAGTCAGGAATGAAGCGAAGGGATCTGCCCTTGTACTTCTACCTTTGATTTCGATCAATCGATTCAAATAACTCTTTCAATAATTTCATATAAATTAGTATTGCATTACCTGAATTACCTCTTTCGAAATTTAAAGGAATTATGGATATGGATACATGAATTGTTGATTCTTAATAATTTACCTAAACGACCACACTGTGTGGTGGAATCTCTTCGAGTCGTCAAAAGCGCATGAGTCGGACTAGTACTAGATGTTACCGGAACTGTTGGTGAAGTGGCAGGAGGTGTAACGCTGGAAGTTATTATAGTTGGAGGAGCTGGTAAACCTCCTTGAGTACCCATATCTGATGTAGTTATGACATTGGAAACCGCTGGGAATCCAAGAAATTGTTGGGGAGCAGAGTCTGATGCCGTAGAAGAAGTAGAAGGTCTCTGCTCTTGCCTATTCAACAAATATATAAAATTAAATCGAATAATTCGATGATAAAAGTACTTTTCCTATTTAAAATGTCGGTGTCTTGTTTGTAAGGGACTCAATAAAGACGTTTCCAATCATTATGAGTACATAGCTCTAAATAATTCATTTTGCATTCGCATGTAAAGGTGTTATTATTATTGGTTAACTAACCTGTAATAAGGACTTTCCGATACAACTCGCGAGTCTTTCCTTTTCTTTTTGGCAGCAACTATTTTAGGAGGAGGCGATACTGCGGGATTCGAATCTCTCCTACTTTTCCCACTCTCTCCCGAACCTCTTCGTGACGCGTGGCGAGAATCTCGCCGTCCACTTCTATTCGATTCACTGCTTTCTCTTCTCGATGATGACGCGGGATACGTAGTACTACTTGGACTAACTACTGTAGTTATTGGAATACTTTCTTTGGTTTGCCAAAGTTTAGCTACCTCGGATTTGAAATCGGATATGGCATTGGAATGCGAATCTCGTCGTGATTTAGAACCCATACTCCTGATACCAGAATCAGCGCTGGATTCTCGACGCTTTCTAAAATATGAAAAAAACAAATCGAATGAGTGAAATATTTCAATAAATCATTGAAACGAATGGTTCTACGATTTAAAAGCTTGAAGCCAGTCATCTTCTGGAATGTTATAGAAAATAGCATCTACCACGCAAGTGGCAAGTTTTCCTTCAGGTTAAAGGATACCCAGAAATTACACATGGTCAAAACAGGGTAATACTATAAATGTTCAATGACTGTTACTGCAGTTCGCTGTAACTGCAAAACTGAACGTTGATTTTCAATCTTAATTTCTTCCACTAATCCTATACTAAGAAAGAAAAATGCATAAACAACTTTTTTGACAGACTTAGCTTTTTTAACTTTTTTGGTGGATCTTCGTGAATAACCATCCAGATCTACCAATATTTAACATTTCTAATGATTCCTATGTGATTCTTCTTTGCTTTTTGGGAATACGTATCTTCGGCACCAAACATTTTTTCACATGGAGATGATCATTTGAAATTCAATATGTACTATTGCAAATTCAACACCAAAAGTTGATTCAATCGCTTAATAGGTACACCTTGATGTTCTCTGATAAGTTTCTCTCTTTCAATGTTTCCAATAGTAATAGGGGGGCCTCTCAGCACGTGCCTCATCCCCAAGCAATATCCGTCGTGTTCTAAATTTGCTATACCATCAAAACAAAGTTATTCGTAAAGTATTTTCATCACCAAATATGCCTTGCAGCCATTCAAGACCTTGATGTTCATAAGTTGATATTCTTTATAGTTTATATTAATATTTAATTAGTGATAGAAGCGACTCAACTGCAGTCATAGCTTCTTTTTTATGTTTGATGGTACAATTGTTGTCTGAACTAATCAAGAAACAAGACTTACATTTTAGAAGCATTGCTATTTATCCGTTTTTTCTTAAAGTAAGCGTTTACAAATGCGACAACGTCCTCAACTGATGAAAATTTCTCTACTACAAGTGAAACAGGAAGAAGGTACTGGGGCCAGATTTAATGAAGAAATATGGGTTGATCGCAGTAGCAGAAGTATCTTATCCTAATTGAAAAACATTCTTTACTTTATTAAGCCTTCTTCCGCAATAATATTTTGTTATAGTCAAAACTATCCCAATCGGGGGTCCGACTGCCACAAAAAACAATTTTGTTGGTTTGTTAGTGCATAAACATTTATTAATAGTAAACTTCTAAATTTTGCTTTAGACTTATAGGATTCTCTCAAATTTTCCCATTCTAGAAACGTCGATATTGATTCTTTGTCCAACATGAAAACCAAATCCTTTTTCTTGGCTTAATTCTAGTTTTTTTTCCTAAATAAATTAAGATGTAACCGTCTTGTGGATTGATTTCAACTACCCCATTCCACCATGTTCCACTTAATTTCTTCTTGTATCTGGTATATATTATTTTCTTCCGATTTATATCAATCATATCATATTCTCATTTATACCTTCAATGTTATTTTTATTATATCAATCAAATATAATTCAGAGACCATGATTCTTTGTACTAGTAGGTTTTATTTTTTGTCCCTGAAGAGGGCAGAACAGGAAACCAAACATATTGATATTTTAATCATTTTCCCGGTTTTTATATATCAAATTGTTCATCCCTAAAACATGTTCCGGTGATATGGAAATTTAAGCGTGTTAAAGTCTCTAGAGCATGAGATTGTATGCTCATTCAGGTAAAAATCGGGAGGTATCTTTGTAGGTACGATTATAAAACACAAAGGAATTCACAAAAAACATAATAAACTTTATATTTCATAATAATTTTTAATGTATTCACATTTCTGATATGTGTAAAATTATTTATTATCTACAAGTGTTTGTTGTTGTCTACAATTGATTTCATGATGAATACTGACGAAGCAAAGAGAACGGTCTTCGTTGAAATTATCGATCTTTCTATCTAGCATATTTTTTGACGTTCTCATGTATGAGATTTGAATGCCTATAAATTCATTTCAACATATTGTTTCTTCTAAAATTTTTAGGACCATGCCGCATTTTTATTCGTCAAATTTTGTGAATGTATTGTGTGGAATTATTTTTAAATGTGGAGAAATACTCCTAAAATCGACAAGTAGGTCGACGACGAGGAATTTTTCAGAAAAAAACAAAATGCCAGTTAATTGGAATTAAATGAAAGGTTTCGAACGTTTTCTAAAACGATGCAACATCTCATAGACATTATTGGAAACATGGAGCCATAAAGGTAGAAGTCCTTTCTCTAAAATTGAAAAATCATTGTGCCCTTCATTGGCCTCCTCCAATAGGAGATGCGTGTAGTATATCACAAAGCATTAAAGCTTTTCATTCTTTTTTTATTTGATCGAGACTGCTCAATAAAATAATTGAATGGACAGAAGATAATGGGAACCGATTTCTCGTACTGTTGCTCGAATAGTACAACAAAGGTAAAAAAAAATATAAATTAAAGACAGTTAGAGAATATGCTTGGTGTTCTATTGGGGCGTTGCTAAAAAAACATCGGCATTTTACAAAAACCGGCAAAATTTGATCCTGAAAACTTTTTTGTCTCATTACTAGATCATTTTAAACAAATTGTAGAACGCCGGCAAAACACAAGTTGCGATATATATCTCATTAGGCTTACTTAGTTTCAGGCATTTCACAATTTGCCGAATATTAGTTAGTCAAAACACACGAACTCGGTAATTTCACATTTGCACGTGAACAATAACATAACCTCAAAAAAGTACGATTATTTTAAGGTTCGTTTTGTGTATATTATCAAAAAATGGGAAGTAATCACGATGTTATTATGTATAAGTAAGAACCTATACGGTTCACTTAGAAGCAAAAGTGCTGTTCAACAAAATAATTACAACAAACTCACAGGAAAAACGATTCAATCAAGAAGCCTTGGACTGCTGCTCGAGTTAACAAAGTGATCGAAGAAATCAACAGCTGAATTAAAAGGCATTAAAAGAAGCAATAAACAGTATCACGAAAAAATATGATGTACCCTCTGTTGATAACATTAAAAAATTAGTGCCAATACTAAACACAATTAACCTATAATTTATATAATACCTACGGAACAATATTTTCACGTATTAGTGGAGTGTCCCAAAACTACGGGACATGGTGGGCGAGATAAAATGTTATTCGCGATAAAAAAATGAATATAACATTCCTAGAGATGCATCTGAAGCTTTTATTCCACTTTGCAAGAAAAAAACCTAATGGATTTTCAATCTGCCTCCGATGGAAATGAAAGGCTCCTCAATTATCAAAACCATGCTACCAAATTTTTGACACGTGTGCCACTTGCAGACAAAACGCGCTTCAGAAGTGGCATAAAAATTTTTGTACAATTCGGAGCAGAGTATAGATTGGAGAGCGGATATGGCCGAGAATTTACTGCATCTGTAATCAAAGAGATTGTTAGTTATTGGCCGTACAAAATCGTACAATTGTACAAATTCAATTTTAAATTGGAAATCATTTGACATCTATATCCATACTTCTGAAGAAAATGAATATTTATATCTTGTGGAGTAGATTTTCATAATTTACTTTATTTCAACTTAATATCCCTTCTGCCATAGGACATTTTTGTTAAATTTATTGAAGTTATATTCTCAATTTATCAAAAATATAAATTTTTTCCATATATTTTCCTTGTAAAATTGAATTCGGACTGTAGATAATAAAGATACGAAAAGTTTCTCCGTTTTTCTTAAAAAAAAGCAGCAACTTTAGTTGCATCAAAATTTAAAATTGATAGGAAAAGAATTCATGAATATGAAAATAATAGATTTATTAGAAAGAAAATAACTTTTCTTTTTACGTAATGGTATCAAGCAGATAATTGGCAAAAAAAGAATCTTTTCACCATGAGTCCCATGATATTGTCAACTAAACCACCTATTCAATTTTTACCTTCATTGTCAATTGTCATGCAACATTAGTCGCAGTTTGTCACTAATGGGTTAATATTCTGTCTTATAAACATGATCAAATTTGTACTGAGAAACTTCTACCCTAAAATCGGTTAGAAGGAATCATGATTTTCTCGAGATGTGATCAAAAATAGAGTGAATAATTTTTACGGCGACAATTTCTTAGATTAGATCTATTTCTATCAGTACGTGTGATACCTTAAAATTGAAATTAACTTGAACTTTTTCTAGTTTCTAAGTCTATCATACTAACATTAAGTTTTGATTAAAGTTGAAAGATAGAAAAAAAACACCCCCACAATATTAAAATATGTCAAGTGTAGCAACTTTTTTCAAGTGGTATGAGCGATTTAAAAGTGAAAATAAGGCAGTTTAAGACCTCGGTCCATGGTTTCTATAATCATTCTTACTTAAAATCTCCAATAGCCTACACCATAATATCGAGTTTTTTCAATGTAGAGACCTTGGCTCGCATCTTTAGAGCTTGTACGACAAGAAATATTTGTTCTATAACAAAATCCATGGTGTTCATATCTCATGTCATTTAATTTATGATATTTTCCACATTTTCTAACAATTTTTCGTTAAAATTTCAAGGAGGACACTGAAAAACACAAGCTTAATAACGCAAATTGTTCAAATTTTGGAAGTAGAAAAATGACAGATATCTGTTGGCAAGCTTAAAGGGGAATTCAATAATCAAAAATTCCGCCCTCTTCCATTTAAATTTTGAAGATGCATTTTCAGAAGATTATAATATTTATAAAGTCACTTTATATTGAATTCAAATTTCCAAATACGTACATTACATCCCTGTACTTGTCGAATGTATCAACCACCGTAATATCCGACTGTGTGATTTTGAATCCTAATATAATTGATCAAAGATATTTGAATACGGTTTTCGCTGTTGCCCTTTTAAGTTCCGGAAATACATACACTGTCGATTTTAGGGCGAGGATACTTTCTCCTTATATAAATCAAGTCGTGCATATATTATATTTCAGGGTTTATATTGTATCGTATTGTGTGATACGGAATATTTATTGGCAAAATAACAAGAAAGAATGTATTTTAATGGAATTTTTTTGTTTATTACCAAAGCTAAAACAAGAATTCTAGATATTGCCTTGTATCTATTCAAGAAATGTTGAAATGTAACCAGTGAACTTTCAGTACATTGCGTACATGGAAAATCTGTTAGTTCCCCAAAATTAGATCTACCTACAACGTGGAATTAAACTATCGAATTGTTAACATTGGATTTATCAATATTATACTAAAAACGCATATCCAGTTCCAAAATTTTCAATACTTTAGGTCATTAGGAGATTTGATGCACGACAAATTATATTTCAAGAAGTGACCAAGAGATATAATCGAACAATAAATAAAATAATGCACTTTTTTTGGATAGCTGAATAAGTTTTATAAACCTTAAAATATTTTAGTTACTTCGTTCAAATATGAGTAATAAACTCTTCTTTGAGGATCATTTTTAAGAATTATTGGGTAATAACAAAAATCTGGACGTTGGTTAGGGTCGCGGTTTCGGGGAAATTCGTGGCTACAATACAAATACATACAAAAACATATTATTGTTTTAAAAATCACTTAAGCTCGAATAATTAAAATATTGAACCCAAATTTTAGAAAGGCGTTTATGAAGGATCATTGTATGGCAAAAAGAATCAGGACGTTGCTTAAAGTCACGGTTCTGGAAAAACAAGGCCTCGAAATTAATCCAGCAATCACTTTACACAGGGATAGCTTTTCCGAGGGCACGAGGAATCTATTAAGAATATTAGGTGCACAACTATACATGAAAAAGCTAGTTGTTACCTTTGGGTAGATATGCTAGGAATTGGTCCCGTTTCCTGAGTGGTTTGGCGTCCCCAAGGCAAAGATCTTGCTAAGTCTGCTAAAGTTTCTCTCCGACATAATTGTTTTTGTTGTTTCTTTGTACTTCCACCCCATTCCCTTAAAATATCGGTTAGTTGTGCTAAGGAGCTACGTCTTCTCCTTGCAGGACCTGTCGTGGGTGGGGAAGTCTCTTGAGTTTCCGTAGGAGGTGATATGCTACATATTTGTGTTGCTGAATCCCGTCTGCCACCGAGTCTCTGTCGAATGGTGGACTCTTCAACCTACAATCATACAATACATTCAAATTTGGTGAAATTACTATTCATATATTCTCAATATTATAATTTTTCAGTATGATGGATTGTATTATTTTCATTAATTGTTTTGAGCTTATTAAGAATCGCAAGGCCATCAATGTATCAATCGTAAATTAACAACAAAGTATAAACGATTTTATAATTATAAACAAAGATTCATGATTTACCCTTTGAAGTAAATAATGGATGTCTCAAAATTAACGCAAGATTTGAATTAAATAGTCTTTTGATTGTAGTTTTTTTTATTGAATCATGAAGTAGATAAGATGGCATTCATGGCTTTGCATACACACTGGCAGTCCTCCATGACCATTCTGCATCGATGATGTTGAATGTCGTTAATACTACGTTGAATCTTCTTGAAGAGACGCGTTGTTGTGGGTTTGTTAACTTGGACCTGTGCTTTTAAATAACCTCTTAAAAAGAAATCCAATGGTGTTGAATTACTCGATCTAGGAGATCAATTCTGATCATCGAAATCATCGAAACGCGAGAGTATACGACCTGGAAATATCTCATAGTGTAATTGACGTCGCGATATCAAACACTGGTAACAGCCACTGCTTAGTATGGTATTCACACTAAAAAGTGACACGTTGTGGATGCATTTGGTTTTCTACAATCACAATTGGGTTCTCAGAACCTCAAAAGCGGTAATTTTGGCAAATAACAAACCCATCAAAACACCAATAACTAATCTAATATATAACATGCGCAGATGGCTTTAAACTAGGACTATATTAATATATCAAAGGGTCTAGGAAATTAGAACTTGAAGAAATTCAATTCTGTTTTTGGTAACCAAGATTTTTTTCTGGAAAATTCTTTTCAATAACAATCAACTGTTTTGAACATTGCTTGAATTCCATTACTAGACAAAAGTTAAATAAACAAACATTGTTTTGTAATTGAATCTAAATAATGAGAATAATCTTAAATCCGTTTCCGAACCTAAAAAAATTGGTTTCTAGGAATCAACGTAATGCAATCCACATGACATCTGGATTAGCAAGTGAGTTTTTATTGCGTATCAGCTGGGCAGCTAAAAATTGCGACAACCACCGAAAAAATTCACCAAATGGTACTGGACGACCATCGGGTTAACGTTAGGCAGATAGAAGAGGTTATGAAAAGAATGCATTTGCCAAGCGAAATTTACCAGGCTTCATTGATAAGATTGGAGCAAAATGGGTCAAATTTATAATTGAAAATGTAATGTAGATCCATCACTACATTCCTGAAATGCAAGAACAATCAAGACAGTGGATTTCAAAAAGCGACCACGTTTAAAGAAACAGAAAGTGCTTATCTATAAGGACAAATTGCACTTCGAATTGGTTAACCACCCATCCTATTCTCCAGATCTGGCCATCGTGACTTTTTCCTGTTTTCTAGCATCAAAATTGTTCTTGCAGTATAGACGACAGCTATGATATGGAAGATTTAAGAATGTTAGAGCTTAGTTAAGTCTATAAATTCAAAGGGAGACTATGCTGCAATAGTTTTTTTTGGGTCAGAAGATTTTCACATAAACCTCGTATATAGGAAAATGATACATCTAAGCACTTTGGGTTCATCTCTTCCTGATTCTGAATTTATAAATGTATTGGATAAATATAAACATAACTAACATAATAAACATTTTCCTCATGTTTCACATTTCCGTTATTTATTATTTGTAGTTTGCAAACAAAGCTCCGTAAAATTATTATTCAACAAGGATACATTTACGCTTTCCGGAAGTTTTTTTGGCTTCCACCCATGAAACACTTTGGAAATACTCATTTTGCTAATACCTTTTGAATCCTTTGTCTAAAGCTTTGAACTTATACTTAATCGAATCGGAAAGAGCCGCTCCACGAACTGTGAAATTTTTACTTCATCCGTCGGTTTTCATATTTTCAGTTTAATTCCTTATATTGTCGTTTGTTAAGTCACTCCAAAATTCTTTCTATATAAATTGATGTTTTAAAAGGACTTTTAGAAAATCTGAATCTACTTTATCCATTATTTTTGGGAATATATCCATTTATCGTTTGAGTCGAAAAAGATAAAACCAATGTAGTACATTTTTTTAACCATTAACAGCTATTTTTTATTTCTCTCTCTCCCATATATATATATATATATATATATATATATATATATATATATATATATATATATATATATATTTACAAGAAGATCCTAACACAATTTAAAACCACCGAATCTTAGCTAATTATTTCCCAGACGATCAATGTATAGATATTAGAAAGCTCGAAATATATTAAAGTTTGTACACTTACGTGTTTAAGAGCTCAAGAAGTTTGAATACTCTCTTCTGATTTATGATTATTTCTTTAAAGACACGTAAAAATTTCACGTTTCAACCAGATTATATTGATTGAATTTATCAAATAGAACAATAGATTTCACTTAAACTGTGTAGATCTTTATATCTTTGACAGTTTTCTCGTTCCTATGTATGTGAATCATTTCTGAAAATTATCTTTTTCTTGTAATTGATATCGTCTCAATAATTATCGAATTTTGATAATGGAATGTATGTTTTAATGATACCTCATGGTTTGTTAATGATTTGCTATCTTTAAGCAAAAGCTGCATTAAAAGAAAATAATTACACGGAAAAAATACTTTTTCTAAATATTTTACCAAACTAAAATCAAAAACACCCCAGAACAAAGAAAAAGGAGTAATATTATATATCAAGTACCTTGTAATGATTGTAACGCTGTTTACATAGGACAAATATCTTGGTATTTAGAAATTAGATTAAAAGACCATAAATAATAAAAAAACTGTATATGTATACATATATAAATATCTTCTTTATTACATCTTTTGAAATGTTAATGTTTCTGAATCATCTTAATTTCAGGTCTCTCCTGATTGGAAATTAGTATTTATTGACGCATGAACTTCAAAGGTTATTAGCGTTATCAGTTCAAAGTTTGTGATACAATTGACTGTCTTTTAGGTAATTAATCAAGTTTGCAAAATTACAATTTTTGTTCAGTAGGCAGGTTTTATTGTTTGGAAAGTTCTTAACTAGTCTTTCGTTTTTGTACTGTCAATAATAAATGTTTTACGCTTAGATTTTCATTATTAGTTTCACATATTGATGAATTTTCTCGGTTAAATAGATGTGAGTGTCAGTTTAGTGCCCTAGCCTTAAGCGATGTTATTATATAAATATTTATTTTCATCGAATTCGAGATTCAATTTACACAGATACAAATCAACTTAGTTATCAATTCCAATAAATAATATTATATTCAACCTTTAAGTATTACAAACTTCATTTTTACCAAATTTAATTAAAAATTACAAGATACAAGGCAATAAATTACACACTTTTATTATTTTCCAATTATAAACTTGTTGTACTAAACTAGTACACACTATAAAATAAACTCCTTAATGTTGTAACGATTTGTGGAATTTGCACAAAGACTTTATAGAAATTTGAAGAAGGTCTCTTGAAAATTCTTCAACAGATTCACTTTTTAACATGAAAGAATGGCAACCAGTATTCACTATAAAGAGATTTTATTGACAAGAAAAATCGAAAAAAAGCAATAGTATATTGTATAACAAGTGCTGAAAATAGAAGATTTTTTGAATTAAAGTTTATGGTAAAGTAACTACACTTCTGAAAATAAATTGCTGCTTTCGAACATAATTTTGAATTTTAAGCGTATCAGACTGACGTTTCTTTTCTGGTGCTGTAAGTGTAGTTTCACAAAATGGCAGAGGATTCTACAGCTTCTACAATATGTTTAGAGATTCTATCTTCTTACTTATCGATCGTTTACGTAACCTCCAGCAGTTACGCTGGACTGCCATCCCCAAAGCCATTTCAGAGCCAGAAAATCACTAGTTTTGTTGGCGACAATTTTTGCTGATGTACTGGTTTGCCGTTGGCTCGTTTCCGTGCTGAAATTTTCTACAAGGAAAAACTGTATGGAATATGTCAAATTTTATAGTGGCGTCGGATTATTTTTCCCAATTTGCAAAGCTGTAATGAAAACTCCCATATAAAATTCTATTACAAAAAATAGAACAGGAGCAGAAAACAGCGGAATCCTTTGTTACTTTTTCTTTTAACGTATTTTTTGCTTCGTCAAGCAAAAATAGAATTACTATAGTTTATTTTCAATACCTCATGCTTTCGATACAATATTAGAAAGACGTTTATTTGTTCACGCCATTCATAATATTCCATATTTGGTGATTTATAAATAAAAGTGATCATATTAAGTTTTCCATTCATTAATTTCAATCGATATAATTGGGTTCGTTTTCATTATTTTGTAAATCTATTATTCTGTTATCAACCTTCATCTCCATAAAGAGATGCTTGAATATTCCCCCAAAATCAATAAATTCGTCCTTTTCTGAACCCCCTCCTTTCTCTTTTTTAACATAGTTTAGATTAATTCGCATACCACCAGGAAAATTCGAGGTTATCCTTAAGTAATTGAATAAATTTATCTTTAAACTGAATAAAACAAATTTGAGGTACTTTTTTATTATTAATCTTTATTTAAACACATTCAAATCATTTAAATTTATTTATTGGCTCGAGTTTACGAATACTGAAAAAACAATAAATATTATATAAGGGATGTTAAGCCGCTAAAAGTAAGTTGAAAGTCTTATTCTGTATTTCTAGATGCATTCATAATAGATGAGTTAAAATCTTTACTGTTGATGGCGTAAGCAGCTTAATAAATATTTTATGACAAATCCTACCAAAATGACAATAGTTTACAGTAAAAGTTAAGAGGAAAATCGGAACATTAAAACTGCATGCAATGAATCAATTCTTCTTCAATGATCAAAGTTTTAAATATTAGAATCACAAAACACAGTTTTGTATTTATCTCTATTACACTAAAAATATCATTTTCGTGACTTAAATTAACTTTCCAAACATACCGAATATATGTAGCAGCCATCAATCAAATAATTCGTAGTTACATCATAATTTATAAAATTTTACTCAAATTATTTATATTTCAAACACTATTTGTTAATCAGAAGAAACCTAAGATCCAGACGTTTTATCAATTAAGTCATATAAGAGAGTTTAGATTGAGGTAATTGTGATTTACTCATAATTTTTCAAACGAATATCATTTTTCAGGAAAAAGACAAATATTGGTCACATTGTGATCTCGTCCAATTGATCCTGTTGAGTGAGAACGTCTATTCAATACCAAAATAAATATAGGATAACGAAACAAAAAGAAATATCTTTAGTATTATATCACAAATTCTATTTTCTCCAGCATCGTTTCCCAATAATTCCCTATAGAATTTGTATTGTTAACATCCAAAAGAACTGAACCCATTTATTTATTTTCAGATATCGGTTGTTGTCGGGCAGTTTCTGTTTGTTATGAATTTATTCAAAAGCGTTTCAATACATTGTCAATAAATGATGACGGGGCAATCCTTGATTAAAAATTCTTTCCTCGTTTTCAGCGAGAACATTACTGGAGAAATATTTCCATAAAACGATTCGATATTATACAAAATGCAACAACCACGAAGTACTCATCATTAATATTGCTGAAAATAAATTAGTTTTATATTTTGGAGAAAATTATCAGATTATTATGTTTTTCCATTCTAAGTATTAACATAACATTTGAAAATTCAATAGTTATTGAGGGCGCAACTATACAATGTCAGTTTCCCCAGTAGGCACCAATTAATTGATTTTAGTTTAATGGACAGAGATTAATTTTGAAATTAGTTGCAACCAGAGTTTCAGGGAATATAATGGTCTTGCAAATTTGCAATTATAGTCCGTATAAGTGAAACTTTTTTCTCTAAACTGAAAGTTGATTGAAATGAGGCTAGAAAGCTACAATCCAAAATATCCAGAGTCTGCATTCTGACACCGCCAAATCTATATGAATGAATTTAGACACTCAAATCATGTCTCAATATACTATATCAAACCTTGAGATGTGCTAGCATGAGCAATAATGCTGGAAACTTCTTTGGAGTAGACACAGCTAATCAGAGAGTTCAGATAATCCTGAAAATTCACAACATTAGCCTTTGTATCCTCGTTTTTCCTGTTATTTTCGGTACTTCGATTATTTTACTCTGTCTTTTTCTTATCATTACCGTTTACCGTTTCACTTGTACATATTATGTACTGCTATTTACCTTCAGTTTTATGTCTTGGCCTATTTCTTTTCCCCAGAATATGATCTTATTCAAAAATAGTGTATTTGATATATTTTTTTACTCTGTTCGCTATCTCTAGGTATATCTACGTTTCTATCTTCTGTGAAAATTATTCCCAGGTGTTCAAATATACTTTTTGTCGATTTATTATGAAGAACCTAGCATGAGACAAGCATGGGCCTTCTGTCTGTCGTTCTAATACATCGCTCCACTCAAACAGGTGCTAAATACGACTGGTGTCTGATATTTTAAACGGATACAGTCAACAAAAAAACCATTTTGATGCTATAGACATCACCGACCATTCGGAATACTGATGGCGCTTGGACAAAGAAGAAACTGCATACCACAAGTTTCGAACATATGAGAAAGCCTTCCAATTTATCTAATGACATTAAAAAGATTAAGCAAAAGTGCCTGATTAACTTTTTCGATGATATCGATAGTTTTAAGTAGAGACGACAAGTCTATGAAAACTAATTGCTTTTGAATTTTTCTGTGGCTATGTCTGCAATGGATAATACACACGCTCCGGTTTAAGCCTATCGCTTATTTTTTCAGTTGATCACATCGTAACTATTAAAAATTTTTATTAACATTTTAAGTCTTATTTAATCAGTTCCGTTAAATGTTTACTATGGGATCAAAGTTGGATTCAAGCAAAAAATTATTAGATTTGTTAGCCGTGAGGGTTTTCATTTGTTCAAAGTCAGATAGCGTATCTGGAATTGTAAACAATAATTCAGCGACGCTCTGACTAAATTAAAAACACACCTGATAAACAAGAATACTAACGGTAAAACAGCAGAACAATACAATGTTGGTTATAACAGTCGAAACTGTTTGTTTTTTTAGTTTTTTAATTATCAATTTCAGTTTATATTGAGTTTGGATCCTTGATGATAACGCGAATGTTAATTTTAGCATATCTAACCTCACACTCCATTCAACTTGCAGTTACATCAATTTTTGTTTGCTTCAAATTATTAATTTGAGAATTTAAAATGTATATAGTGCATCATTTATAATTTATTTTGTCTTAATATAGCCAATACCAAGTCCTTCTATTCAATTCTGAGGATCTATTTATTGATGACTTGATAAAAGTAGATTCTCAGTAGAACGGCTGAAAGCAGTGCGGTAAGAATTCAACTCTTCTTTGAAAGAGCAGAGTAAAGCGACACATACCCACGCTACAACACTTTTATACTACTGATAGTCAAAAAACATCGACAACTAGTTAGTTGTCTGTCACGACTAAATGCTGGAAGGGATTGAACGATTTTGACCAGACTTTCATTCGCAGAAGCTGATTTTGTATGCAGTAACTTCGGTTACTTTCATTTTAGGAAGAAGAAGGTAGCGCGAAGTTAAAATTCAAAACAATGGGCGCCAGCAGACAGGGGCAGGGAGGGCATACCCCCCTGGAACCGTGAGAGTTCAAAATAACTTAATGAACAAAAACTAAAAATTAATTAAATACTAAAACGGTGAATAAAAATTTTGTTTTATTTGCACATACTCAAAAAAAAGTTTCCGCAACTTTCGTTTTGCAAATATTAACATAGAGTCGGTTTTTAAAAGAATTTTTGTGATTGGTCAATGAAATCACTCAATAGTTTTGATATTTTTTCTTCTTTGTTAATTAAACTTCCTTTTTATTTTTCAATTTTTTGGAATTTCTCCTTTTATTATTTAAACTTCTTTCTTTATTATCATCGAATTAATGAACAATGATTTTTCATATATTCATTTTTTTGATCAAGTTTTCTTTATTTGTTAAAAAATAAACAATTACATTTATTTTTAAACTCTAACAATACTGAAATAAAAAGATGTTTTTTGATAATTCGTATTTTTTATAATTTTTTATTTAATTAAAGTAAGTTGCCCCACCTCCTATATAGTTTTCTGGCGGCGCCATTGAATGAAATTATATCATATATCTTCTATATTTCCACTATTCTTCCTCATGTTGGAGAGGGGTATGAGTAGTATTCACCGAGTAGTAGCGGACCCCGAAACTCAGTATTTATGTTGATGTTCACAATCGCAAATTTAAAAAAAAATTGTATGGATGAATGAATGAAAGCTTGAGATGGCATTTCCATCGTAATTTGCACACCAAAGCTTTGCGAGTGATATCATTCCAAAGAAATTGTATAGAAGACCGTATAATGCGGAAAATATGAGATAGTACTATATCCCATATAGTCCCATATTGCAATCTAATTTCCTTTTTGAATTCAAAAGATTGCAATTCCCTATTATCGTCAGTTTTGTTTTGAAAACAAGTCATAAGAGCAAACGTCAAGCAGATCTGTCATAGAACTAGCTGAGCTCTATTTAACCCGTGGCAAAGTCACGTGAGACAAATTTCACTAACGTTTTTGTTTTAACCCTATAATATGAAAATTCAAACATTTCTATATATGCTCTCAAATATAACTAATACAAAAATATACGAAAAAATCAATACAAAGTTATAAAAACGAATAATCGATTCACAAAGTAGAAAAATAACTAATACGCGATCCACACTCTCCAAAAACCTACAAGAGAGAACGCGAGTGCAAAAGTATGAACGATGCGTTCGCCTCGTCCTAATTATTTCTTCACGTGGCATGCAAAATTATCAAGTTTTAGTAAGTTCTTCTAACATAACGTACATTTTGCTAAATTCAAAGAGAAATAGCGAGTATCAGCTAGTCGGATATAATTTTTTGTAATACAAGTTACTCTCCGATATTATCACCTACCACCTAGCTCATATTTGAAAAATATTATTACCTCCACGTGAAAATTGATTAAATTTTCCTTTTTTTGTCGCGACATTGTTCTGTTTCTGCGGAGTTGTCAAGAGCTTTCCGTCTTTGACGTTATGAAAGCATGTTGTAATGAATAAAGCAGTCAGAGACGTTGATTTACATTCTAATATACAATTTTAACTAATTACAGTTAGGGTAAATGGGAGAGGGAGATGCTGATGCCGAATGAAACGGTAATTTTTTTTTTCGTATTTCATTCTACAGAAATCGTTGTGAGTTGATTTTGTAGAACCGTCCTCGGAGTAATTGAAACAACACGTGCTCATAATTTGCATTTGGTTACACATCGTTCGTGTTGCGCGTTCCTAATGTTTGCAAGAAAATTTATTCCCCTAACAAAGTGGCGTCTTTAAACTAAATGTATGAACTCGTTACCAGTAATACAAAATTTTTGTTCGACTTTCTTGTACATCTACCTCAGGGTAATCTTGGAAAACGTTGATGAAAATGGAGAAGAAATAAGTTAATTCAAGGAAGACACCCGCTTTAAGAATGTGAGAATAATATAATAATAAATTAGACAAAAAATATTTTAATACTTCATAATTAAATTTTAGTTTAAAAACTTGAAGAACACATAGCAAAAAAAAATCGCAAATGAGAAAATTAATACCAATATTATAAAAGGACGGATATTTTATATGACATTTTTAAACTAACTTTTTGTAACCAATTGATCTGAGTTTATACTTCGACTCATTAGAGATAACCGTAGAAAACAAGGAAACACAAAGTAGTATACCTCAAGGTTCGATACTAGGCCTAACTTTGGGAAATATCCTCTACGACTATGTCCTTAGCTTGGATCTGACAAGAAAAAGTAAATCACTTACAGATCCTGGCTCCCCTAATAATCATTGTTGAAAAGGGAAAGTAAATAAAAAAGAAAATAGATCTGAGTTTCCTGTGCTAATAATTTTTTTGGTTGCTGAAAAGTATTCACTGAATAGGACTTTCCTTTCCATTAATCCTCTCCTTCCCCAACTTCTTAGTAATCTCGAAATGGCTCACTACGTGAAGAAGTGGGTTTCTTATGTAGCTGAATGAAATATACATGTGGTACGTGTTTCAGGTCAGCATAACGGGTGAAGCTTTTAGCGTATAACCAATAGATCTAGGTTCAATCCTTATTCCGGGTCGTCCAAATTATTTTTCCGTTACCGTACTCTCTAAGTAAATTTTCCTTTTCCTTTATTATCCATTTCCACATTTACCTAACTAGCTTAAAATGGTTATATCGACATAAAGTATTAATTTAAAAATATCATAGAAAGCACGCTATTATAATAATGATATTAATCTTCCTATTTTATTCCTATGCGAAGAATCTTTTTATACTTTTTTATTTGGTTACTGCTAAAAGCGCGTTTTCCAATATTTTAATCTATGATTAATTTGTATTTTATTTTTTGCTTTATAGTTCAAGTTGCCATTCTAAGCTCGTCTTCAATATATACAGCTTTGTTGATTGGCTCGATTTTGTAAATCTGGAACTGCACGCTTACGTAGCCCGTTCTATCTTCCTTACTCTCATGCGAAAGATACAAAAAGAAATAATAATAATATAAGAAATAATAGTTTGTTTATAAGGTGAAGATTGAGATATAAAGAGCAAGAAAAAGGAAATAAATAATATTATTAAAAGATAGTTTTAATAATTTTTTTTTTGGATATTTAAAAACGAAGTGTCTATTGGCTAATTACAACCATAGAGACACGGACATTTTCAAATAAATGAGCCGAATGAAGCTTTATACGTGTCTCTAATTTCAGCCGTTAATGTTGTAATCATAAGCTTTAACTCACGGATGAATACTGTCCACGGATAAACACCATCCACGGATAAATACCATCCACGGATAAATACCATCCACGGAAAAATACCACCTACAGATATGCCATTTCTAATCCCAATATATTTTTTTCATTCATTTAGAACGAAATATACAAAAAATTTATTAATAAATAATTTGATTGTAAGAATAACCTTAGTAAGTCCGTGGCAATTGGATACGGATGATTAGGTTAGGTTAGGTTAGTTTTAAAATTTCTGTGTTTCTAAAATTAAAATTAGACCTCGGTTTTTTCCGGTGGTGATTTTGGATCATATGGTAAGATCTAGAGACACGGAAAAAAGCTTCATTTTGATTCGTTTTTATAAAAATTTCGGGGTCTATCTAGTCTAGTTAAAATGATGATGATATTTTTGTCAGAATCTTAGGCATAAATTATGTAGTTATTATTATAATTAAGTATTACACATGTTTCATTTTATTCCATATAATTCACCCTGAAATTTTTTGATTATATGCTTCAAAAAATCGAATGAAATTTTAGTGAACCTATATTAAGAATAACTTTATATAGCTTATTAGCATCACATCCCAATACTGTTTATTTTTTTTAGTATTGGTAAGACCTATTAACCCATTTTATTAAATAAAATTGATGATGATACAGATATTTTACCTGCTCTCGTACCAGATCATCCCATCCATTTCCTCCTTGCCAAACTAAACCAACTTGATGAGATAGAATTGGTAGATTGCATACAAAACAAATGGAGGTCATGGTCCTGGAAAACAAAATTTATCACTGCTAAATATTGTTCTATAACAATAAAATTGTAAACTAACTACGAATAAATTTCTACTATAAAAAAGTTCTACACCACATCTGTCTGCATCAAATACGAGGATTGGTACTTAAGTTTTGAGACAGGCAACTTTGACAATCTTCCTTGTGTTTAGCCCATCCATTTCTCTTATTGATCTCAATTTTCTTTCCCTTATCTTCGTTTACTGTTCTTATTATTCCCTTTTCCATAAAATTTTCCTGGATTCTACTTGTCATTTCGTATTGTTACTTTTACTATTGATTTTCTGATGAGTGTTTTATGTTTTTATTCAATGTGTGACATTTTATACTAATGATGGAACCAAAAACAAGGATTAGTTGTAATTTTTTCAATGAAGTGTCTGCGTATACGGTAAAAGGTAAACTTTCTAATTAAATATATTCACGAAAGAAAGTCACGATTAAATCATTAAAAGTTCCTTCTGATTAAGGCAAATTAAATAAACTATAAACTAAAAAAAGTGCAGTACAGCCTTCGACTCCAACGCCTCTTCAAGCTTCCAAAAAAAATTACTCCCAAAGATACTTTGATGAAGAATCAAAAATGGTGTAGCTCTAATCCTAAATCAATGGAAATATAGAGATTTATTTCAGAAATAGTTTGTTTAGCAACATCTCTTCCAATTTCATAGAAGCCATTATGCAGATTTAAGTTTTCATTTATTTCTTAACACTGAATTTGAGTAGGATAATGAGAGAATGTTTGTTTAACAATTTAACATCATTTCCAAATAGATCGTATTAATATTTTCTGATAGTATTGAAACTTCATAATGGATAAATCTATAATACTCCAATACGAACACCAATGAGGGCGATTAAACTGTTAAACCTCCATTTTCCTCGACTGTACTTTTTCCATTTGTTTATTCACTTTTTGATAAGTTGAAAATAAAAATAAAACATTTTGAGATAATAAACGAATGAACAAAATTAGAGCCGATCTCTCATCTGCTTCCGCCTCCGGTTCCGACTTCGGTTCCGTCTACATCCCTATTCTATGCTATATATAGATCTTTTAGCTCTACTAGTTTATTCTCACTATAAGTATATTCAATATTTTTGATACACCTATTTGTAGTGCTATTATCATTTATTCTATTTCTAAATTTTTATGTCCGATCCTCTCTTGTGTATATCGAGTCTTTTCTTCTCTATTTCAGAATTGCATTAACATTACTAAACACCCCATTTAACCCTAACATTCCACATTTGCATGTTTTTCCTCTTTCTTTCTACGCATTTTCTCTCAAGGATCTTTGAAACTATTAATCTTTACTAGGCATGTAGTTCGTGTTTTGATTTTATTTTTAATTCTACGTGTTTTTTGATTGAAGTTTCCTTTGATTATTTCTCCGTCTTTTGTCTCCATTTCTATGAGATGGTGTTGTTCAATCTTAATCTTGCCAATCTATCCATTCCCCTGCTGAGGTTTGATTTTCTCATTCTCTTTCCTAATATTTTCATTTGCTTTTTGGATTTCTGTTTAATTTGTTCGATTTCTGACATTATTTTGCATTCTCTTTTCAACATTCTACCTATCTGTTTATCCTCTTGCTTTTATTGGAAATGCATTCTTCTTATTTTTCTCTTTTTCTCTATTCATTATCTGTGCTATACCTTTGCTTACCACTTTGATAAATTACTTTAAGAAGTTATATCCAGTTATAACCTTGATTTTTTACTTTGAGTCATATTAAAAGTTAAGTGAATAATAAAATATTGAAATAAATCAAGTAGAAGCTCTAGGCATTATATATTTGAATATATTTCAAATATTTGACGAAAATGCGACCCTACATGAGACAAACTATGTAGGCATGCTACCTGTGCTAGCAATCGACAACTAAAGATGAAAAACAAACATTTCGAAAAGTTATTTTTATGTTGAATCGATTAGTCTCTAGCACTTGGGCCGCACCAGTCGAGATTTTTTTAGAAAATTTTATAGCGATCTTAGCATTAAATGATCCGTACAACGTAGTCGAGTTTGGCATGTTTAGAAATATGATGATTTGTTGATATGATTTACTTTCAAAAATTTATATCGCGTAGTTATATTTTCATCCAAAATGAGGGAAAGTTTTTGAAAGGGTTTATGGAAATTTGTAGAAAGCAATGTTATTTTTTAATTAATGAACATGAAAGTAACGCAAACAGCAGCGATAGAGGTCTTCAGAAATATATATGAAAATAAAAAATATATTTTCTACCTTTTTTAATAACTCTAGATGAGGCTGAGTCTACCAGCATGATCCCGAAACAAAACAAGAGGCTAAAGAGAGGTACAAACCCGATACTTCGGTTCCAATGCGAGTTAATGTCCAAAAATAGAATGAGAAGGTGGAAGGACAGTTTTTTGGGATGAAAAAGGAATTTTACGTATAAATTGTCTCTACAGTGGCAAACAATAAACGGGGAGCATTGTTGTTATCTAAATATGAACATTGCGATAGCTCAATAACATAATTATATAATGCGTGGGAAATGTCATCAAACGTTAAAACTTATTCTGGAACAAAGTATATATTGACTTTTGTCTTATAATCTAGCTATTGTATAAAGTTTTTAAAACTTTAGTACGCTTATTTTATATTCGAAAACAATGTTATTTGTTATATTCTTTGAGCGGGTCAAATACATTGTTTAGTTATACCAACAGAATTCAATCAAAATAGAGAGGGAATTTCCGGTGGTCTGGGATTCTGTAAACTTGATTTCGGTCTAAATATTTTGAAGACAGAACGTTCTAGTTCAATACAGTTTGAGTTCGGTTGTGTTTTGGAACATTTCTATGGCCTTATTATAACGGTTACTGCTCCGAGTATAATCTCAGAGAGTGTAGTTTGCTAGTCAATAACTAGTTAATTAACGACTGGAATTTCTATAACCAGGAAGTTGTTTAAGTTATTCCATTCAAGTTTATTTTTATTTATTTAGTCCTGATAGAAAATATATTATTAGATAATTTAGTTAAGCTAAATTCCTCATAAACAATATAATTAATAATTAAAGTGAAAGTAAATATTGCTTGCTTCCACTTTGAACTGTTTATAAATACAGGACATAACGGGACTTAATGCAAAAAATTCGGGAGTGAGTAGATGACTTGAAAGGCTGTGATATAGAAAAAAATTTCTCATACAACCCCTCGTTTCTGAATTATAGGCATTTAAAGTCGCATATTAATGTGAGTAATACGGGTGCCGCGTTTGTTCTCAATTGAACAAAAACAGCGACGTGCAGATGTTTCTATCGAGTGTTTGGTAGTGATTGGGTCCATTACTTCACACCCGAAACAAAAGAACAATAAAATCAATCGACTGAAAAGAGAGAAACGGCTCCGCATGGGATAATTTTCGTTGACTATCTTGAAAAAGTAAAAACTATCAACGGCTTGTATGGTACGAACTTATTGTAACATTTGAGTGATGAAATCAAGCAAAACGACCGTATTTGGGTAAGAAGAAAGTGTTGTTTCATTTAGACAATTCACCAGGTCACATATCCGTTATTGCAATAGCCAAAATTAATTAATTGAAGTTTGAATTACTACCTCATGCACCCTATTCGCCAAATTTAGCCTCATCGGATTATTTTCTGCTCCCAAACTTGCAAAAATGGCTCGGTGTTCAAAGATTTTCCGACAATGGAGATTTGTTGTCGGCAGTTAATGACTATTCTCATTATAAAAATGGTATCGAACTTATTAAACAATATATTTTATCGAAAATTGTAAATTCATAGTCAACTTTTTTGTAAGTTTTGAATTAACATTATTGAAAACATATTTTCGGTTATTCGACAAAATTTTATGAAGAATTATTTAAGTAAAAAAGTTTTGGAATAACAATGTTTAATCAGTGATTAGAATAGGCCAAGTAAACATGAAATATTATAATCTGTTTAATTATTTTTTCAAAGTGCAATATTTCCTTCGTATAAACGATGAGGATTTTTTTTTCGAAAATAATTACGAGCCAGACAAAATTCAATAAGTATCACGAAAATGTCTTTCAATTACTAAAAATTCAAATTACTGCTTCGTTGTATCCGTATTTCGCTGATAGAAATTATAAAAGAGATCTCGCGGCGTAGAATAATGTTGTTTTATTTTGTATTAATCATTCGTCGAAGTGAATGTGTTATTTCGGGATGTGATACAATTATGAAAGATAATATTATGCTGTACAAGTTTGACTGATTCCTAGTAATATGAAAAAGATAACCAAGAAATAGCGGAAAATATTTAATAAAGAAATAAACCATGCTATCGTATCCTAAAATAACCTAAATCGACCCCAAACAAGTGCAATCGTACAAAAATACAGTGATAGAAAATCAAGGAGAAAAAATAAATACTCAATACTACTCACCACCTTTTGAGGGTTATATCTCGGAAGGGTATGGGCTGAGGAAGATTTTTATAGGAAAGCCCCATCATAATTTCGAACGTGCAATCACCTCCTGATTTTTTTCGTATTAATTTTGAAATACTTTGTACAAATAAATCGTCCGGAAGATGTTGTGCTCAGTTTTTTCATTTTCTCCTGTACTATCTGAGCTAATTGTCCTGTACCAACCTACGAATCAATTTATAAACAAAAAACTAGATTTAGTTGTCAATATAAACATCATCAATCTGAGATTTTTTTCTTTAGTAAATGTAGTTATTTACTTTCTAATTTTGCAGTTGCAACATTCTAGGAAGTTCAAAGTGAAAATTGTCATCAGTATTTCATTGGAAAGACGTATTATTAAAACATTGTAATGTAAATATTTTTCCTCGGCTTCATTTATATCTCGCACTATAAAGAATGAAAAAAAAATTTCCTTCTAGCAGAAATGGATTTGGTACATAATCATCCGGTGCTCAACAAATAATAAATTCAGTGAAGGAAAAGTAGATGAAACCATTATATTCAAAAATATAACAACACTTTAGTAATCTCCATCTGTAAATTCAGCCGTCATGCCGATGCATAAATAATGAAAATATTTTGAGGAATCATAATAGTCTGATTGTAAAGAAGGAAATCATCTGTTACAGGGAACGCTTCCCACGAAAACCAGGTTATATATAGTGGGGTGAAAACTAAAACTAGAGGACTTTTCGACAATTGTGATGGGGTTGACCCGATCATGATCTGATCGTAATCATATGATATGATTCTGTCTATTGCAGACATGTAGGTAAATGCGTTCCATTTGCCTACGGTTTTTTTGAAGTCTAAAAATTATTTATTTCTTTTAAATGGCTTAGTACTATTGATCCTCACGTTGACATTGATAGGTTACTGAAATTAGCGGTTTATGTACTTTTCGGCACTTCAGCATAAAAATAACTTATTAGTGTTGAACTTTAGTTCAAAATCTATGTGAGAAGGTAAATCGTTGATGTACGGAAACTGTGATCGAAATCTCGTTTTTGGTTAAGATCTGCAATCAGCTGATAAGTCATCTACCAGATTATAGTTTCCGATGACGTTCCAAATAATATTGAAATATCAACATGCAGAATAACTCGCGCAGTTATATTAAGTACTATAGGACAATCTAGTTTTTTAAAGGCTTTAATAATAAAATTGGAAAAGCGTGGAGCTGATAACTGGATTTAGAAAATGCGTTATTCGCCCTTGCTTAACGATTCAGCATCCAATGTTGTTTCTAAGCCTATTCAAATTTTATTTTTCAATTTTCCGTATTATATTTTGTAGTTAATAAATTATGTCCCGTGGGATTCTATTCCTCAAATTTACCTATACGATTTTGTACCTATAAGTATTATAAAATACTGTTTCAAATTTCTACCTTCAAGAGAAATGCCTATAATGTTAAAATATTCATAGAGAAAGCCAGCGTACTCAAGTTATCCCAAATGGTATAGTTTTGGGACTAAAAATCTCATCATATATCATAAACAAAGCATGTCTTTCACAAGCACATATTTCATTTTTGAAAAAACATGGGAATTCGTACCAAAGTTTACAATAGATTTAATAAAAATGAAGAAAAATAATGCAATGAAATTTATTTGTTTTTTGTTGATCTCAATACATTAAAAGTTAATATAAACAAAGATGTAAAAGTCTTCATATCAATTAAATGATGAATTTACAAAAAGCGAACAAAACATTTAGAAAGCTCACTTCTATTTAAGAATGTATTTTCTATAAAAAAAAATAAGTAAATGTAATTAGCAAGAGTTTCCATGAATATGGCATAATTATCTAATCATTTGCAAATCGATTTAGCAGGTGTTAATCGTCCGTGGGTGCCGTTCACCGTAACGACTTCGGAAATGGTTAATAAAGTTCGTGCCTTTGTAATAGCAATCTCCGATTTTATGTGTGTAGGCAGTCTCTTAATGCCCTTTTAGGCCAGGCTGTGGATCATCTGTGCTTGATCAGAATACTATCAATACTAATACTAATAACGTATTCCATAATCGAATTTCTGGTTATAATTGCTACAAGTAACGGAATTATCTGAAAATAACTATTGTTGTGAAACGCCACACAAAATTTGTATGTATACTTGTAATCCACTCATGCAGATCACCTGTATTTATTTGAAAAGCTTCTATTCAACATTTTTTCAATAGAAATCGAATAGCGGCGTAACTTTATGAATACTCTGTATACAGATTTAAATGAATAAATGTCAAAAGCATAGTAGTCACAGAAACGAAAATATGTTGGAAGAAAAGTCTGGATAAATAATGTCATATTGGAAGAAGTCAATTGAGAACAATATGAAGAAATAACAAAAACCGTATGATCAAATTGATCTAAATAAATTTTGCAAATCATTTGCAGTGGCTGATTACAGCCCTGGATACATCTATGTAATCTCCTCTCTATCATATAGCACCTATATTCCATGGGATTTGAATCTGGTGAAAGAGATGACCACTGTAAAATATGGGACAAGCTGGAAGAGATTCCATGACTGAATAAAGCAAAAAAAAGAGATCTTTACATGATTTGTTTCCTCTAGTATTTTTCGTGTAATTTGGTTTTGTTGGGTATGGTTTTTGTGGCAACTGTATTCGCTAACATGTGTTTACTAAACATCTCGAATCAAAATGTAGAAACTGAATAAAAGCAATTGGTATAAGGATGGACTCAGCTGCGGCTACATAATTCTCCATCGGTTAAACAAGGCTCAGTTATACAAGACACTAGGTAAATACAATTTTTTTACTATAGTATAGATACAACTTCATCAATGAAACATTCTAGTATTAGAAGAAGTAGAAGAATTTTATTTAGATTATATAATTAATGTTGAACATTTCTACACGAAGATAAGACGTATGACTGACACACAGATAGCGCTGCAATTGTCAAATCCATTTGACGTTTATGAAGTACCAACTTATAAAAGACTATAGGTAAAATTTCATGACATTTCGATTAGTCTTCTTCATAAAAAAATACTGTACCAGCTCAGCAATGGCTTCAAAAGTGTTATCCGGACTCTGCTCTTTACAAAGAACAATTTGTTGAATTTAAACGTGGTCGTATGGACACCGATGATGGTGAACGTTCTGACCGTCCAATTGATGTGGTTACTCCAGAAAACATCAAAAAAGTCCACAAAATGGTTATATCTACACGTGAATTGAAATTGCGTCGGAAAGCTGAAACCGAAAAGATATCAAGGCATTGTGTTTATAATTATGCATAAGCATTTGACGATGAGAAAGCTTCTTTCAAAGTGGATGCCACGTTTACTCACAGTCGATCAAAAACAACGTGTTGATGAATCGTAGCAGTGTTTGGCCATGTTTAAACGTAATAAATTAGATTTTTTGAGTCGAAATATGACAATGTATGAAAGATGAATACATCACATCACTCCGGAATCAAAACGATCATGATCTGAATGGACTGCAGTCGGTAAACCACGTTCGAAGCGTTCAAAGGCACAACAGTTAGCTGGGAAGGTTATGGCATAAGTATTTTGGGATGCACATGGAACATTTTTCTTTGACTATCTCGAAAAGGGAGAAACAATCAAGAGCGAATACCACTTAGAGTTGTTGGATGGTTTGAATGCGAACATAAAGGAAAAACGGCCTCATATGTCGAAGAAAAAACCACTGTTTCACCAAGACAAAGCACCGATTCACAAATCTATAGTTAAATTGAACGAATAACACTTTGAATTGCTTCTTCATCCACTGTATAGTCCAGATCTGTCCCCCAGTGACTACTGGCTATTCACTGATCTCAAAAAATTCTCGCCCGTAAGAAATTCAGCTCAATTGGAGAAACAATTGCTGAAACTGGAATCTATTTTGAGACAAAAGACAAAACCTTCTACAAACACGGCATCGAGAAGTTAGAGAAGCGTTGGAATGATTGTAGTGCACTTAAAGGAGGCTAAATTGATAAGAAAAATCGATTTTTGGCAAAAAATGTGTTTTTCTTACCACACCATTTATTGAGTGATGTGTTATATAGTGCGATACTGCTAAAATCGAAAACATAAAACGCGATGAACTTGAAATACAAGCTTAATCAAAAACTGCAAAACGTTCGTAGACTGGAACTACGAGTATATTACATATAACTTCAAACTTTGTTTGGATAGTTAGTGACCAAAATAATTTATATACCTTTGAACAAGCATTTTTCAAAAAGTTTCTAAATTATGTCCAAGTCCAAATGAATGAAATATTTTCAGTATTTCAATTGCAATTCTACCACTGCTTTGGAATACATAAATGACGCTATATATTTGAGATACACAAAAACTACATGTTTTAAAAGCCTGTCAAGTTTTGTAATACTCAGAAAATTGATGAATTGGCTCATGTATCCCATTCTCCGTCGTCCACCGTCGACCCCGTGAATATAAAATAAAACAAAAACCACACACGGTGCTGCAAAATTAAGTTGTGAATATTGATTGACTCGAGAGCTTGTGATGTACCAGTTTACTGCAACTATATGTTAATTTATGAGCTTAATTCCTGTCTTTAACACTTCTAACATTTTTCAAGCGATTCTTATAAGCCCTGCTTTTTGGAAATCATTAAGCGTATGTGGCACCCTACAATTAACAAAAACAAGATGATCAAATTAACTTCACCAACACGAAGAGTTTACCCATCCTTTTTAGCTCCCTACTCAAACATGAAGATATTTAGAAATACAGTACTGCCAGCTGTAATTTCGTGATATCTCAATCACATATCTGTATTTTATTAATCTAAGTTTTTCAAATTTTGTCTGTGATTTTGTACAGCTATGGTTCATGTCGTGCTAATGGCATTTTTCTAAATTAAATGAACATTATCAGCACCCTTTTTTAGTATTTAAATATTTTCATTTGCATTTTTCTTATCTATTTCAATTTAATTTATTCAGATTCTTAGATTATCTTTAGATACAATCTTGCAGCTTTTCGCTTTTTCTCTTTATATTCATTAGGGTTTTCTCCGCTAATGAATCTTGAATATTTCAAGATACAAGATTACAATAATGTTGTGTTAAATATTTCAATACAATAAGCTGCAATTGAACCTGATGGGAACGAAATACTGAGCACACCGTTCACGATCCCACTACACAAACACTCACAATTACACCGTCTGACGCGCGTTTCGATAACTAAGTTATCGTCTTCAGATACTGGAGGTACACGCGCGTCAAGCAGTGTAATTGTGAGTGATGATGTAGTGCCGCAATTCCCAAAGTGGTCCACCTGGAGGGGTATTTGATAGGGGTCTACGTCGGTTGTGATAAAAAAATGTAAGCAGTGGTCCTTTGTTTCGATAGTGAAGAATTAAAATTTTGGCTTGACTTCTCCTATTAATATAGACAGATAATATTTTGAGAAGCTCTGCGACTGTAATGGGAATAATCTGGAAAACCTCACACCATTGTAGTACAGTTGATTCTACTTGGTGTTGAAAAAGTTTTAAAAACTGTTCTGCACAAATCTTCATTTGAGATACTCAAAAGAATTCCTTTGAATAACAACATTGTACAAAGACGTATTTATGAAATGGGCTCTGATGTTGAAAGTTTCTTGTGTACGCATCTGTAAACAACTAATTCTCCTGTTCAACTGGACGAGTCAAAACTTTGAAGACGGATAATAAAGGTGAATCAATATTAGATATCTTGAGTAATATTTTTAGGGAAAAATCTATTCTATTCACAAAAGTTATATTGGTGGCAACAGATGGAGCTCCTGCCATGGTCGGGAGATATCGTAGACTCATAAGCCTTCTTAAAAGATTTAATTCACTTTTTGCCTTAGTCTTAGAGTTTCTGGAAAGTGAGGAGCCTGATTTAAAAGAAAACCTGATCAGTTTTAAAGCAGACATCGCGTATTTGACAAATTTAATGACCTCAACTTAAAATTAGAAGGGGGCAGCCTCGAGTCAATAAAAATGAAGAATGTAATTTCAGCTTTTCTTGTTACATTTAAAATTATGAAGGAAAATCTTGGTCGCAGGTAGTTTGCTTTGATATTTAGAAATTTGTTCAACATTTGATTGCCTTGCATGAAGAATTTAAAATCAGATTTGAAGATATTCTATCGATGGATGAGCTACTCAAGCCTAGCACTAATGAGGAGCTGAAAGTGAGGCTTAAAAGAGGGTATCAAAAATTTTAGCTACAAGTAGAAATACTCGAAAAATATCCTGGACTGTAGGCAATTGTGCGAAAGCTTCTGATCGCTTTTCCCTCGTAGAAAAAAGTGTTGGTGTCGTTACAAACCTATTAAGAAAAAAAGGAGCAAATTGAATATCATAGAACGGGCAGATTTGCGATTATTTTTTACAAACCTCAAGCCAGAAATTGATAATTCGCTGTCAATCCGACAAGTACATCCCTGTCATTGGAATTAAATATTTTTTGTATTTACTATGGTAGAAGATATATTACGCTATTACAATAAAATAACTATTGTAATAATTTATATATTTGAATAATTAATACCTACAACACATAAGGGGAGGTTTTTTAAATAAAATGTGCGAGAATTGATTGGTTATTGTTCTGTGAGTCATTGTAGATTTCAGAAAAGTAAAGTTGGGTGGTTGGGTGGAGTCACTTTTTAGATTGGCCAGCTTTGCTTTTTGACAGCCGCTCACAGCACAATCAATAAACAATTTAAATGAAAATTTGTTTAGTTGATTTTATTATCAAATAATTAACCTTATCAATCAATCATTTCTAGCCTATTTATACGAAAACTTTAATCGTTGAAACCATAATGCAAGTTTCCATAGACAGATATAATCTTGATTTTTTTTCGAGATTTGGAAATTGGTATTAGTGCTAAAACAAACAAGTTTGGGAACTAATAATGTAGGGGTAGTGTGTAAACAGTGTGTTCAGTATGAACGGGTCTAAAAATTCCAACAACAAAGTTGACGGAAATGAATAAATATAAGGTTAATCTTCATAAACCATAACACCATTTACACTATTAAATTATTTAATGCTGTTCTCCTAAACACACGTTTCAAAGTTTATGCTTTATGTTTATTTTATGGTTTTATCATTATTGTACTCTAGTTACATATTTACGACGATACAAGATGGTCAGGTTGGAATACTATAAAATTACCACTATAAACGGGTTTAAGCAAGTATATATTAACGAATACACCCTCCGTGAGGTTTACCGAACTCCCTTGAACATAATACTCAGAAATTTACTTCAAAGCATATCAACATTTTGAATTGTAACGTTTTATTGGTTCTTTTGAATTTTTTTTAAAGTTTTTTATGCTAAAATAGTTTTCGTTATATAATTATTAGTGTTTAGCAATATAGATGTAGCAGACAACTTCTTTCATAAAGTACCCATTGCAAAACAAATTATGATATTTGACGTCGTCAAAAAGCCTATTTTGACATTTTAATTCGTATGGATGCAAATCAAAATACTTTCAAATGTATCCAACAATATATTTTTGGAGCCGTTTGAAGTATTGAGATTATTAAATTTAAAAAGAGTTCAAATAGGAACAAAGAGCTTAATCTTAAGCACTCATAGTCCACAGTTTATTACTTACAGAATTAATGTGCCAAGACCGGCAGGAACACGATGGATTCTCGCGTCAGAGGCAGTAATACTAAAGAGGGATGTAACTCATAGCTGCAGAGTAAGCAATCCATTTAGAGAACACTCGCACAAACCCAAACAAAGTATGGACGGATCTGAAAGTGAAACTATATTGTCCCAATGGGTCCAAAGTTATGTGAAGAAACCTTCTCTATTCAAATAGGCAGATTCCTGGATTTTGGAAAGAGCAAGCAGCATTCAGCAAGAAACAAAAGTATTAGCATACATTTAAGATAAAATCACTACATATAAAATACCTTTTCCGGTATTGGAAATAGGCAATATATAAAGAAGAAACATTCTACACCACTAGAAAGAAAAAAGCCAACGAGAACGGAACATTGAGACTGCCTTAGTAGTTCATCAATGAATTGAATGACTTCGTACTTCGTTTAATCCAAAGTGACAAAGAATCCGACAAAGAAACATTTTCGTGGAGACTAGTAGATATAGAATACCAAAAGTCCTCATTGATCCTATGTATGCTACAAAAATTTTCCAAAATTTTTCTCAGAAATGAAGCCCAGACCAAAATTTTATAGCATGACTTTAATCACGAAAATGTTTCTCAAATTATTTTCTTAGAATCACCATTCCTAGTATATCGCCATTTTCTTACTGCACCTTATTTTCTCATATTCACGGCCCAATCCGCTCTTCTAGCGCTGTGCGATTTCCATCTAATTTTTTACATTAAATGTTAATTAATAATTTCATTAATATTTTTATGAGTATTACAACTGAATCGCTACATTGTTTTCTACAATCATATGACTTCAAATTAATTGATTTCATTGGATTTCTACTGTAGTAAAAAATTTTTACTAATCCCCATCGGAAACATTGAAAATGTCTATAGTTAGCAACTTGAGGGGCTTAAAGTATTGCCTCGTGGGCATAGACGCAACATAACAGTTGTAACGTTTTATATACGTTATAAATAATAAAATACACTCCAACAAACTACACCAACTTAAACCATTATTTTTGAAAATACGATCCATCACGTCAATGGAATTGAGGGGTGAAAAAATTTACAGCTTAAGATGTTTTACGTACAAAATTGGAAATAACGTTAGTTTGGAACAACAAAAACTTTATCTACTACCCATTTAGTTTCGAATTGTCGCTGATAAAAAAACTCTTGCACAAATTTGTTTGTTTCATTTTTGAAGAATTTGTTGAATTGAATTTGTGAGAATGTAACTATAATTAATTTCTTTTACTTAACTAAATTTAAATAACGTTGAAGGATTGTTATTATTTATTAGAAATTAATCAATAGTCAAAGCAGAAGAAGAAAAGTCAATAACGAAATAGCAAAGAGAAAACAATTTGGAGAATGATTAGCAAATAACAATGGACAATTATAGAAGCTTTTGGAGCAAAATCATAGAGGAAATAAAATAAAGAAAATAAGAATGAGACATGAAGGAAACAATATAAAAATAAACAAGGAAGACATATTGGAGACATGAAAAGAGTTATTCGGAAAAAAAGAACTTTTGACTAGACTGGTAGTAGACTGATTAGTCTATGTGATATTGGTTATCTAGTGGGCTCGGCAGATTTAGGAATTATTATGTTTTATGCTACTTTCTATTGAGACAGAATGTAGTTCAATCCTAAATTAGCATTGAAATCGAAAGTAATGTCATATCCAGGAGCTTTCGTCGGAATCTATTATGTCTTTACTATAATTAAAATTTTCAACCGTGTATGGTTTGAAAACATTCCACAATTGTTTTACAAATTGTGTAGATGTGTCTAAATTTGGTTGTCGAATAGGCGGGTTCGATTAAATGAGCTGGTTAAGTTTTTAGTAACTTTCTCATTTATTTCATTTTACTCAGGATCTAACAGCCCAACATGTCAGTCAGTTAGGATGTGCTTTACAGACACAGAAACGTGACAAGTTTGGTAGACAAAATGTTTTTCTGACGACATCAAATAGCCGTGGGAAAGTTTTGTGTGGTGGAGGCATCAGTATAGAGGTCGAAGGATTATAATGATGATTTTGAACTTATCTCAATAACTTTTTAACGTATTTTCCATGTATAAGTCACTTTACTTTAGAGGAAAATAGGTTTTTTCAAATTTCTTAATAATCAGTTGTCCATTAGGTTTTTTCTGGGCGGCTCCAGTTTATGACCGATTCGTTTCAAAGAATACAAATTCGAATTTTTTAAATACAAAATTGTTTACAATACAATTTGTTGAACGTACAACCTGTAAATTCAAATTATATAATAGAAACCTAAATATAGAAATTCACCTAAAACTTTTAATCGAATTTACTTGGTATACTTCATTCACTCTGTATATTCAATCATTACCTGAAGTTATGGTGAGTTTCTAAGTGCTTTTAGAACCCCGGAACGCGTCCTTCCCTTCAAATGGCTCGTCCTTTCAAGACTTACTTATAAACTTACATCATAGCTATTTTGATGCTGGAACTTTTTTGTATTAGGTCTCTATTAAACTTACTTTTATCATAAAATTCAATTAAATAATAATGTCGGGCTATTTTCATTGCAATAAAACTTTAAAAGTTTATAATTTTTTTGAAACTCGCAACTTGAAAAGTTGAAAGAAATCATATTAAAATTCTAATTAATGCAGTACAATCTACATTGAATACTCAATCTAATTTATGCCCTACTTCCAAGCAAAACAGTTTCAATGGGCCTTTGAAAGAATGCTGTACCATTGTATGAGCTCTAATAAGCTCAAAGAGGCCTTTTTACGTTCTATGTCTAGTCATTAACTAAAATCCTTCTCGGAAGAAACATACTTCGAATAAAAAAATTATGTTCACTTTTATCGTATGTAGTAGCTCATAAACAATCGAATTGAAAGCTTATGTAGGTAGAATTGTGTATGTATATAAATAATAAAATTATAGTAAGAACATTTCCTCTATATACTTACATCGGTTACAAAAAGGAAAATGATAGTTAGTACATATTGTCTTACTATATTATTCATCTACTTCAAATAGCAAGAAAAATTGTTAATACTGTAATATATCCATTTAACCATGCGTATCGTTCTTATGTTATACCCCAGGCTCTGAAAGAGTTTAATCATTTACACCAGGAAAATCTTTTTCGTGTGCCTTGAACGTAATCGATGGATGACTGCCATTTTGCTTTATTTACTGCTGCACGACATACCTGAGCTGGTTAGGCCGAACTACTGACGAAGATTTTTCAACCACAATGCTGTGCGTTGTAACCTATCCTAGCTTCTACTACCCATGATTACCATAAGCTTTAATTTTATATAACTTGTACTTGCTTTGGCTACTCGGCTTCTCTTTGTCCATAACTCCAAGCTAAGATTCCATTTATTTTTTATAACCGTTCTTAGGTAATAACTTTTTTCTACTTGATCTATTTGTTAACTATAAACCGTCGTTTCTCTCCTTGGTACATTTTTTAGTTTAATTATGACCAAATATTTAGTGTTCTGTGTGTTAAGCTTTAGTTTGTTATTCTTGCAGACTATTACAAAGCGTTCTACGAGCCTCTGCAATTCCTCCACCGACCTGGATATTAAAAGTATTGTCAACGTAGCGTATATTGTTAACAAATTTTCCATTAACCAAGAAAACCTCATCAGCATTCTCTAAAATTTGTTTATTCACAGTAGAAATTAAAAATCAATGGAGATAAAAAAGTGAGATATTCCTAAAAATTGAATCAATGAGGATCTGAGAGCATGAGGTCATAAATAAAAACTGAACAAGTCGTATATTATCATCGTTGAAAATAACAAGTTAACGTGCACTAAATGACACAAAATTATGTGTGGTACCTTGGACACAAAACAATTTAAGGATAACGCACCAAAAAACAAATTGGACAGTTGAGAATTGAGTATCGAGCAGTCATAAAATATGGAGATGTATGAAGACCCATAAATCATCATTTACGACAGTGAAATTTTGGGCAACTGAAGTCAAATTTGGCCGAATCAACAATCAACGATATCATCCACAAAGTCAACCAAAAGGTACTGGATGGACTTCAGATCAAGGTTAGAGAGATAGAAGAAGCTATCGACATTTCGAAAAATCACATTTACCATATACTGACTGAAATTATCCACGCGTTGGATGTCGCGGGTCGATTCATAACAGTAGAAAAAAAACCTGGATACACCTCTACTTTCCCGAAACGAGAAAACTGTTAACCGTTTTTCAGCTTAAGCAATTATTTTTTTATAAAAACAGACTGATTTTGGATTCAGAAATTGCTTTGTTTTTGAAACAATAATTCGTTTTTTGGTTTCGGGACTATTTTTTTTTATATATAAACAAACCGTTTTTCTTCAAACAAGCTGCTTCTAGTATTAGAATTTGTTTTTGTAAACTGTTTTTTGAATAGGAAATTATTGTGTTTTAAGCAAACCGTTTCTCAGTTTTTGAAATTGCTTCTCTTCATAAACAAACCATTTTCTAGCTTCAATAATTGTTTTTTTTTTCTTATAAACAAATCCCCTTTTTATATTAGACATTTTTTTAATGTTTTTCTTTAAAAATAGTATGCTTCTAGTTTTAGAATTTTTTTTTTTGAAAAAATCATTTTTTGATTTGTTTTTTGGTTCGGGAACTGTTTTTCTTTGAAAACCAACCGTTTTCAATATTAGAAATTATTTTCATCGGAAAACAAACCGTTTTTCAGTTTAGTTTTTCAAAGTTTTTCCAACTATAATGCACGATGTTAATTGTGAGTCGCACCTTAACGTCAAGTTTTTTGCCCAACTAATTTGACATTTCTTTGTTTCAGTGTTTGACAAATTCAAATATGGAGAGGTACACAATTGAGCAACGCGTTAAGATTGTTGGAGCCTTTTACGAAAATGGGCGCTCAAATCAAAATGCATTTCGTGCACTTCGTGATTTTGGTCAACATAATCGACCAAATGTGTCCATAATCGGGAGAATTATGCGCAAATTTGTCTACGCATGCGAGTCTGTAGGAAATGCGAAAACACCTGTGCATGCTCGCACCGTTCGTTCTGCGGAAAACATTACTGTTGTTCGCGTCGTCGTGCCCAATAAGTAAACATCTTACGAACATCACTGATGCAAATTTTGCAAGCTACAATTGACTCAAGAGCTGAAGCCTGTTGAACATTTCAAGCGTCGTCAATACGCCGAATGGTTGGTTGAACAGACAAAAGTGAATGGTGACTTTACAAAGAAAATCATCTTCAACTACGAGGCACACTTTCACCTCAGTGTATTCGTTAACAAGCAGAATTGTCGCATTTGGACAAATGAGAATCCACGAGTGATTGTTGAAAAGTCGATGCATCAACAAAAAGTGAATTTGGTGCAGTTTATGGGCTAGAAGCGTACTTCTTCGATAATGAGGTCGGCCCAGCAGCTACCGTGAATGGTGTTCGCTATCGCGAGATGATAACGGACTTCTTGTGGCCAGAAACTGAGGATATGGACCTGGACGATATGTGGTTCCAACAGGATGATGCCACTTGCCACACAGCCAACGAAACAATGGCTCTTTTGTCCGAGAAACAATTCAAGAGCTAAAGGATGAGATAATTAGGCACATTAACAACATTGAACCTCAATTATGTCATTGAAAATATGGACCGTCGGATAGAGGTATGACACCGAAGCCGTGGCTAGCGTTTGGCCGATATTTTGTTTCACACATAATTGTCATAGATCCTTCTATCATTATAAAAAATATTAAGATAATTCTCTGAAAACATTTTGTTTTATTTACAATTAACATCATGCATTTTGGTTGGACCACCCTTTACATGGTCTGTTCAAATAAGAGTCTTTGGAGTCTATATGTTATAATGTCGATTTCAATCTTCCTGTTTGCATACCCAAAAGTAACACTAAATAGTAGATGACTAATACGTTCTCCAAGGAAACGTAATTCAACTTGAAAGGATTTTTACAGATTAACTGTAAATACGTGTTAACAAAAAATTAAATGAGTCTCCGTGGGTATCTAAAAGCCTGATCCTGAACAAAGAGACGCTATTTCCGTAAGAGTTTTAATTAATTGTGTGACCAAATGTTCACTAACTACCATTACGGCGTATATTCCATTACAATTCCCAAGGGAGTAGGCATCGTCGCTTGCAAGAAGGTCCAACACATTTTTACTACCCGTACGCGATCATCCAAATAAAAATTTATCACAAGGCAGCGTAACAATGTAATGTACTTAACTTGCTATTTTTATACCTAAGGATTATTTCGAATAATTTAATAACCAATTATGAATGTACTGTTGGAAAATTATGATAATTTATTTTTTTTTTTTCTAAAACAACATCTAAAAACATTCGAAAGTGTTCTGAAAAATTCTTTTTATCGAGAGAATTTGTTTTGGGAGATCTCCTGGGTCATAGTCTCTACAATCTTCTCTCTGTAAGTGGTTGAATAGATAATTTATCAATTCATTGTTGAGGTCGTTGGTTTGTATCTTTACCACATCTTTGATTAGCGTAATGTTCGAATCGTTATGTTTGATTAGAATATGTTTGGGGGATTTAAATGTTAGGAAATTTTAGTATTTGAAAGTTTATTGCAGCCTCATAGTTCTATTCAATACGACTAAATTTATATGAATACAGTTTTGCAGTAGAGCAATTTATTTTCGAGAGATATTTGAGACCTTTTGTTAAGTAGCCAATGAATATCTTTCTCCTCCATGTAAGTGGATGCAATCTTAAGAATACGAAATAGAATATGAAATCTTCTACGTTATGTAGTCAGTTCTCAACGCTAAAGAGTTGTTTAGCTACAAAAGAAATGTTATTATCATATTATCCAAAAACTATTTGCTTAAGCGTCAGGCTGTGGGCTACGTACCAAAAAAGTTCAGGATACTAACGTCAGAACAAGTAACTACTGGCAAAAGTAATTTTAGTGTTTAGGTTCTTTGACATATGTTGTAGAAATTATTTGATACGTTTGAATTTAGACGATGTGGAAGATAATGAGCGCTTCATTGTTGTGGTTTTGCGAAATGGGAAAAATGATATGTGAAGAAGTTCTACCATTACCAATGAGGGATGTACATTGGAGCCCTGTGCACTTTACCATGAATGCAGATCTACGACCTAAAAATATGAACAACAGAAGATTATTTCTTGCATACCGGAATCGTAGGTGTTGCGTCCAACATATTGGATGCCACGCCATCAGCGCTGCTAAGAAACTTGTTTCAATTACCAGAAAATTAAAAATTTCAGCTAATGCGTTCTTCGGCAACCATGTTGCGGAGGATGACGCTCTTAGTGTCACAAAAATGGTTTATTTGTCATTTGCAAAATACAAGCTCTGCGACAAGAAACGTTGTCTTGAGGTACGTATGGTAGGTACGGTAAGATCTATTGAAAATTACTCTTAAAAACAATGATAGTTTCGAGGAGACAAAACAACTAATTAATCTGAGAGGAAGAGTAGTTAAGGAACTGAAAAAATTACATGGCTATCCATTCGGGAATGACATCGAGGCAATGAAAATATTTATGTTGTTGTTGTTAAGCCACTTTTCCTCTTCAAGATCCGTATCAACTGGAAAGTTATATGTACTACGCTATTTTATGTTAATGATTCAGAATATATTTGAGAGCAAATCAAATATGTCGCGAACAAAAATTTCTCTAATGTTATATTCGACTGACTAACATTATTCAAATCTTGAGTTTCTAGAACGACAATCAACTATTAGAAGAATGGAATCTTTTCATATTAAACGAATTCGCCTTGATTTTCTGTGGAAATATTGTTTCCCATTCATCTTCGTTGTTTTTGGGGTATTTGTTACGAATAACTTCTAGGAACGAATGTAAAATTGAATAAATTACGGAACGATGAGTATCTTAATTGGTAATTTAACTTTTCGAAAGAGGTAAATCAGATTTTCGGGAATAGTGACTATTCACAGAGCTTTGTTGAGAGAAACATACCATACGTTTTGTACAACAATTGTGTATAGTGTGAGCCATTTAGATAAAAAATTATACGTGAAAAATCAGGTCACACTATAATCCGGAATACAGAATTGTTGAAACTGTTGAAATCACCTACTTAACTTTAATCTTATGCACTGTATCGAGCTTTCTATTTCAAAGTTTCTTAGATATACTCATACTAAAACCAGTTTAACAAATGCCGCTATAAACTTGCTTTAAAAACATGAGAATCAGCCTTTGAAACCGAATATTTTACACATATCGCAAGACAACGAAGTAAAATGCTTGGAGTAGCTTTTTAGAACCATATCCAATTACAAATATTTGTTTTTATTTGTCTATCTCGAAACTTAAGTAGCAGTTCTCGTATTTTGGAGTTTATTTTCATATTAATACAACTTTTAAATAAAATACTTTGGATTTTATGTTAATCAAATATTTTAATTATATACGCAAACTTTTTGAACAAAATGGTTATTTATAATAAAATGGTAAATGAAAAAAGTTAACCGACATTTGTTTTTGCTCCATTTAACTATTCCACTTCGCCTTGTCATTTATAAATTGAATGAGAGCACTGTGAATGCTCTCAATAGGATCATTAAATCCACCAAAAAATTCAATCTAGGGAAAAAAACATACTTGGAATCGCATCGTATAATTCGTAAAATGAATGTTCAGAATTTACGGGAAATGTTTAGATCAGAAATAAAGTAAAATGTAGGTGAACTCGAATAAATCGTTGGAATATGTTAAAATTTCATTGGAATCCCAAGACATTTTCTGAATGGAAAAGTAATTATGATGGCACAATTTATAAGTATACTTTTTATAATTTAATTTCAGCTGCGTCTGAGATATACTTGAATATTTCGGGCTCATATTTCTTCTTATTTCAATTAAGATTTTTTTGTTCTCTTTCACTTTATAGAAGAAATACACGCGAACTTCATGGGTCTAGTGAAAGCATACGATAATATATCTGGCAAGCAATATATATGAATATAACTAAATTATAAAAAATGAACGAAATGAAAACATCGAGAAAAAAAACACCAATAATAGTACTGAACGATGGTTTTCATTTTATGTTTTAAATATTACTAGTAGCTTTCAACAAATAACTAACTTTCAGGATCAGGAAGACAGAGGTTAAGAATAAAAGCTGTATTTTCAAATTAAAAACGTATATAGAGGAAAGCAACAGAAAATATACTTCATTGCAGCTGGGATAGAGAAAAATATCTGTCTCTTTGTTTTATGAGAATAAAACATTTGTAGAAAATAATACCAGTTGGACTAAATGCGAAGATATTCACGAGTTCGAGGAGGAAACCTAAGATATTGGGCAGAACTGGTTTGAAATCTTTAGTAGATCTTTGGAGCATTATTTGTTGTTTATTGCAGCATAGAAAACACAAAATATCGAGAGGCAAGAAAAAAATACGATAAAACAATTAATAAAACAAAAGGAAATTGATTGAAATAAGAAATAGAGACTAAATAATATCACAAAAGATAAAGAAGAAATAAGACATATGAAGATAAAAGAACAGATATGATAGAAGAGGAGAGCCGGTTCAAAGAGATTTGGCAAGATCTTTCTCAATAACTGTTAACCGAATATACAAGTATATATGAATCGGATAAAAATAAACACTAGAAAACGCCAGACAAATCATCCTGAAAGGATACCAACAAATATGACGTATGAATTTATCCTGAGAATCAAGCAGCCATCAACGTACTGAGCTTCAATAACATGAACTCAAAACTGACATAGATGTTTCGAAAAACTTGTGGAATAGAATAGTAGTCTCGTGATTTTGGCCTAAAGGAATTTAAGGATATGAAGACGCGATTGTAGTCGTAGATATAGCAAAATAAACGCCTTCGACACGCCTAGAACATCATTGTGGGGTAGTAAAATGAATTTCTGTAAGATGGAGTTTCTGAGAATGCGGAAGCTGAAATATAAGTGCTCTGGAGGTGTCATCCTGGACTATATCATAGAAGGTGTCTCTTAAATGTTATAACTTGTTCTATGGAGGGTACATTACTTTCTTTTAATTATTTTCTCTTCGACGACGCAGTTTTTATAATAAGTAATATGGAGTGCGTTAAATGTGTATTGTTGAAACATTATTGGAAACAAAAGTTGAAAGCAGCCGTGACGGCAAGGACAATATGTAATATTGGAGGGAAAGACATAGTTAATGAGCGAACGACACAGCTTTAGTTTAAGCTATTGATAGTGGCGATTTGACGCTTAAAGATCGTTAGCGCTCAGGTCATCCACATGCGAGGTTACAAAGGAAGCAGTAGAAAACAAATCTACCACCAGCACTCGCCTATTATCGGATTCCCTAGAATCTTCTTAAGATATCATACATCGTCATTTAAAATAATTAGGTATCTATAAAAGTTGTCGAATAGTGCCACACAAATTAGTCGAGATTCAACCGAAACGTCGAGGTGTGTTAATTGCGATGAAAAATGGATTTATCTTAACAACCCGAACATAAGAAATCAGTGGTAAGACAAATGAAAATTACCCGAACCCGTGACAAAAAGAGGTCTTGTTGCGTGTCTTATGAAATTATAATGGTTTCCTGTACTTCGAAATCATTCAAGATAAACGGGCTATCAATGCCAAGATTTATACTGGACAGCTGATGCTAAGGTATAAGGTTATATCGGAGAACTTGGTGTTATTGAATTCCTACTATATCCAGCATTTAAGCCACACCTTACACCGTCAGATTATTATTTATTTAGATTCGTGGCGAAATAATTGTGCTGGAAAAAATTTCAATCCAAAGAAGATGTTCAAAATGCAGTTTGACAATTTTTTTAATCTAAGCGCAAGAATAGTTTTACCAAAATCTCAAAGAGCTTTCTGGACGTTTGGAAAACCATTGAATACTATGGGCTATACTATAATATAAAAGTTTTTTTATGTAGTCACTTAATAAAGAAAGAAAAACTTCGATCGATTTGATACTGGTGAATCAATAATTTATTTGGATCTTAATAAATCCAAGGTAACTATTAATTCCTTGAAGAGCACTACCATCTCTAAAAATATTTTATGATATTGGATCTGGAAGAAACTGGGCACTGTGGGATCGAGGAATAAATTCCAGTTTACAAGAGTTGCTGCGAACATGAAATCTGTAAGAATCTCTTTACAAGTATGGATACTTGAGTTGATTAGAACTTGGAGCTTTGGAGCTGAAAGATTTGCTGCAGTCCTCCTAAAATTGCCAAAGATCGGAAACAACGTTAGGCCAAGCAAGATAAAATTATTTATACTCTGTATGTTTTCAAATATCAAAGAGCTAGAGCTGAATGTCTAAATAGCACCATCCTCAAGTAGTAAGCTTTCACTTGTCATCTTTCTTAAACATTTTCAACGCGCATTCGGTGATGAATCAAATACTGGTTAGCCCTGTTCTTGAGTACCATATACGCTTAAAGTTTTCCAGAAGGCACAATATGTAAAAATTGCGCATAACATTAGAAAAGTTAAAAAAGAGTTCACATCTTATATTTTAGAAAAAACATACCTTTCCCATTCGACCTAAACGTCGCGTGTGGGTTCACCAATATTCATTAGCTTTTGTGAAGAAGCAAATGATTGTTATGTAAAGTATATAAGTAAGCTAAGCTTGAAGAAGAACGTGGAATTACAACAAGCTTGTACTTAACAAAATGTTTTCTTGCAGTTCTAAAGTCATTTAGATTATAACTTAATAGTCATTAATCATTCTAATCGCCTGATTTGACCATGTATGATTTTTGTTTATTCTTTGATCTAAAGAAATATGTACGTGCTCGTTGTTTCACGACAAAAGATGAGTTAGATGAGAGCATCGCAAAATATGCTTGAATTAAATCCTTTAAATCGTGGAAGTTTAGGTTACAAAAGTTCTTTGATGTAGTTGGTGATTACTTTGAACATAAATGAAATAATTTCCAGGAAAAACCTTGTACCTCAAAATATGTAGCGTCATATTGTTCCATTTTATATGACATATTAATTTTTACTGGCGAATAAAATTTCTAGTGTTCAATTAGTGAGCAATTCAATTAAACCGATCTAAGAATTCAATAATAGAAATGATTATTGATCGTTAAATGTTGATTTAATGAAATGTGGCTCAAGTTTACTGTAGAATTTATATTGATTTAGTTCTGGCTTTCAAAAAGTTTGACGAGGGTACAAAAGAGGCTCACTATGTTGAAAAATACCTGAATCAAATGAAATTTTGATCCAGGATAGACGAAAAAATATCCAGGTCAATTTTTGCTTAATTCCCAAATTTCATTATACCATGAAAAAAATTGGAATTGGGAGGAAATAATATCAATATAACTCACTGTGGTGGACTTTCCATCCGGGTAAAAGTAACCTTGAAAAAGCTGCAGCTAGCTCCTAGTTCAGCTTCAGTTTTTTTAGTCGTTTACATGAATTTTCAACCAAATTACAGAAAGATTTTATTATTTGTTTTAATTTGAGAGTGTTTTTTACTAATTAATAAAGCTTTTATAGAGCTTTTGTTTATCTACAAATATTGAATTTCGATATTCCTATAAATAGTGTAGCGTATTTCGTTTCCCCAATGAATTATACGCTCCCGTAACAAGTGGAAACGGTCTTAAAACGTCACCATATCAACTGGTTGCTAAATTATATCCTGAACTATGTTCCATGCAAACACTAACAGGTGGTTGGTTTTAAGTATTCCCCGAAGTTTTAGCTAGTTTACAAAATATATAGGTATAAATGAATTGCTACTTACATATTCTAAAATGAAAATTTAATTATTTTCATGTTCAATCATGTATTAATCTATGGATGTTCCATGACTGAATTTATTCACTTTTTGCACAAACTTACGTGAACAAGGGTAGCGATAAAACTGGGTCCGAAAAGCATCCCGATACTTGGAGACAGCATCACGCGCCGATTTCCAACGCTGCTGACGTCACGGGCATGGACATCGTTACAAGCTTTAAAGACAAAATCTCTTTTACATATGTATTATCATAAGTATTTTCCCTATTTTCACATGCAGATTTTGTTAGTACTCCAAAGAGTTAAGCAAAAAATAGGGAGAATAGTGAACAGGCACGGGGACGTAAGTAAATTCCATTAAAATGGATCAATTCTAGCGAGAAGTTATTACATATGTTTTAACATCAAACGTTAGTGGAACATGTAAATTCTTAAACCATTTCTCAAACCGAAAGTCTGATATTCAGACAGCGCGACGCGGCGTCTCGTTGCTTTTAGCATCGTCACTAAAATAACATCAAAAATTAGTAAAATCAAGACGGATTGGAATATACAAAACATGACAAAAATCTACACTCTCAAATGTCCGTTTTAATGGCAAGTAAAAAATTGATGTTTCGATCTATTTCAGTATATATCAGATAATGAATACACAAGTATTCGAAAGCTCGGAATATCAATCTGTACCGAATATGTGTACACGAAGCAGACACGTATAGAGGAGCCCAAAATATGATGATTTGTGGCAATTTACCACTATACCAAGTTGTACTCCCGAGGATTTGTAGGTCTTTGAAGTAGGGTAAAATTTCCGAAAAACTGGAAACCCCTCAACTTAAAAATACCAAATTTGGTACACTGTTTGAAACTGTTAAGACTATTAAATAGTGGTAAGTAAAAGGGAATGCTACTATTCTGGTGGCTTAATAAATGATCTTAAAGTTTTTCATCTCTCAGTTGATTTAAAATAGTTATTTTCCTAACAAGTGCGGAAAGTGATACTTTCCCGCACGCGACTGCAGTTGTCCCGAACGACGCGGAGCGGAGTTCGGGCAAGCAGTCAAGTGCGGAAAGACACTTTACGCATTAGTTAGGAACATTATTTTTTCTACGGCCGTATATACAACGACCCATTTTTCAAAAATTATTTTATTCCAACAAACATAATAATATACAAAACTTTAACTAAAAACTACTAAGTATTATAAATCTTAATATTGAAAACCCAATTTGTTGCATTCTGTAGACTAGTAAGAATTGCCGGTCCAATGGAGTTATTTGGTTTAATGTGGTTTAATTTAGAAGAAGATTGTACTTATTCGGTCACTTCCCAGACGTTTTGAACAACTTTGACGTTTTAGTAACAATTACACGCCTGGGTTGTTATAGCGACTGCTATCAAACCCGGGTGGTTTGATAGCAGTTGCTATGACACTCCTTTGAAGAATGTACATCTTCATTATTTTATATTTTCAAAAAATTAAAAATGCTACAAAAATTTTATTAAATGATTAAATTTTATTTGATGGACTATTTCGTGAATATTTATTTACCTGTAGTAACAATAGTTATAACCACCGAAGTAAAAAACTATCTAATAAGGCATAATATGCACTAGTGCGGGAAAGTGACACTTTCAAAGCTAAAATGCGTGCGGGAAAGTGGGTTAAAACGCACGGTCGTAGAAAAATTTTATTTCGTGCAATTGCACGCAAAGTTAGTATTTCACGCTCTCAGCACAGTCCGCGAAATTTAATTTCGCGGCCATTACCCATAGCAACGACCACGAAACCAAACGTCACTTCCAAATTTGACTTTTCTAATATACTACAAAAACAAAGATTGAACAAATACATAAGTACTTATATTATTTAGGATGTATTATTACTTATATTTACTCCAGAAGTTGTTTCTGAATAATGATTATTGCCTACATTCAAACCAGATAATATATCGCCAAAAAATGAGTTGGAAATTTGCTTCTTATTTTCGAGAGAGCGGAAGGATATTTCTATACTGTCGTAGACTTCCATCCACCGTGACGTTTAAGAATTGACATATCGGCCCCAGTATTGGCAAGCAGCGTGGCAGAACTTCTCCGAAAACAGTGATGTTTCAGGATTTGGTAATCTGAGATACTTGGCAATTATACTAGGCATTTTCCCAATGGTATGCACTCCATCAACTTGTACGGTGCACTTTCCGTTTACGTATTTCAACAATATACGAAGAGCTGCATATTTACAATAAATTTTCATGAAATCAATATAAGTAACATTGAAAATACGTTTCTTATCCGTCTTTGTATCAGGAATGGTTACTATTAATACAACATTCTCTTCCTGAATATCTTCAATAACCATTTTTACTAACTAAATGGCGAGAACTGTCAAAATATTTTGTATATATTGAAACATATGATTTCCATAGCAATAAATTGAACTGCTGTTGATTTTATAGCAATATATATTTATTTACAATTATCTTATATATTAAAAAAATTGATGATTTCCATTCCGAGTCCGTTCATGCGTTCTACCTAACCGATTTGGTTAATTTTTTTTTTCAATGAAAGGTATTGATACACAGATCAGCCATCAACCATCGGATTTCATCTAATTTTCACCATTCTCAAGTTATACTCAAATGCGATTTCTCCCTGTACATTACTTATGGGAGTTTTTCACATACACACGTTCTATCCTCAATATCTCAGGTTCTATTCAAGATAAAGACTTCGTTTTGGTTTAAGAGCACTCGCTGAAACACCCTCTTTCTTTTGAGTTTTTGAACACTTCAATCGGTTGAGTTGGAGAGGAGCTAGGCGCGGACATTCAATGTGGAGTTATGGATTTTTGTAGGTTTTTGGCAATTTTTCTACATTCAAAGATCTATATCTCAGGTTCTAATGTAGCTACAGAGTTCGTTTTGGTTCAAGAACACTCACTTAAACGCCTTCTTTCTTTTGAGTTTTTGAACAATTATATCGGTTGAGTTGGAGAGGAGCTAGGCGCGGACATTCAATATGGAGTTATGGATTTTTGTAGGTTTTTGGCAAGATCTATATCTCAGGTTCTAATATAGCTACAGAGTTCGTTCTTTTCTATTATAATGATTTCTTGTACTTATTTAATGGATTCGATGCGAGCGAAGCCGCGGGTAAAAGCTAGTCTAGTTTAATAGGTTTAACGTTTGCACGAAAAATAGTGTGTATGCCATGGCTGCGAAACTTTTCAACGACCTCAAGATTATCTTGCCTCGGCCGCAAGCGGCCTCGGCGATAACTGTTCTAACCTAACCAAATACATGTTATTTAAAACATTAAAAAGTAAAAAGTGGGCTATGAAATTGCAACTCAGCTCAACTGGTATTTGAATTGTTATAATTTTTTTTCAAATGAGTGAAAAATTTTCATATAGGTTCCCTACAAAGAAACATTTTCTAATGTTGAAATACGGGCTCGAGAAACAGGGAATTTTTATTTTGTTTATCAAAAACGTTCTGTGCCAAATGGAGAACTCATTTTGGATATAATATTGATGATGAACTGCATATTATTTTATCAAACTGGCTCACTGGCGAAACTTATTTAAAGTTGCTCCAAAATACTCTTACAGATTTATTGGACGATTTGCCATTCTGATTGAAATTGAAACAATGGTTAATCAAGTTACTTTATAATAATTCACATTTGTTTATATAATAAGTGAATAATTATATTTATGTTTACTTCGAACGCATTTCTTATTTATTATGTGTAATGTTGTTTTTAGTAAAACTTCAATTATTGCACAAGACGCTAATTGTGTAAATTAAGCAGTTTTTATTTATAAATATGAAGATGCATTTTGTTAAGTTAAAGTTACATTAAAATTAAAAGTGTAAATCTGATATAGATCTCGTAGTTTGAAACTAAAAAAAAAAACAATTTGCGTGATTGAGCGCCATCTCATTTGAGTATCAATGTAAGCCATCAATGTCCAAATAAGTGGATTGGACAAGGAAATAATTGTCTTCCCCGCTCACCAGACCGGAAATCAATAAATGTTATTACTTTATTTGGAAGGCCTCAAAGGAGTCTGTTTATACTTCTCCAGTTAATTTTCGAGAAAAATTTTATACAAACAAATGCAAGATAATAAAAAATGATCGTCAGCTACTGACCAGAGACGACTTCAATTTTCGGAGAATAATTCTGTGTCTTAAGAATAAGGTTCAATCATTTTCAGCAATTTCTTCATTATAAATGTTATACTCTTTCTACATTATCAATTTGTTTTTTTTTTCATCAAATTGCTCTTATTGGGATGTATCAAATCAATTAAAAATTACCAAAGTACAAAAGTTTTAAAATTAAATTATCATTGTTATGAAAATAAATTTTTTAAAACCAATTAACACATAAGAAACTCCTTTTACTCACAATTAGTCAATGCCTTTAACTGTCCTTTATCTGTCAGAAAATGTTATTATTAACACGTTCGCTACCGAGAGGAAGTTCCAATTCCTTAAATGTTTACTTAGAATAACAATATTTGTATCTTTGTCTGAGGTGTCAATTATTGTCTTTCGAAGCACTTATGGCCGATTCGCTGGTTTCTGGAGCATAAAACAAATGCCGGATCTAAAGCTGTAACTTGTGTCGGTTCATTATTCAAAGATAGAAGACTTTTTATGATATTGTGGTGAAACTAACTTAACTTTGGTTTAGACGTATATCTATCGTATAAATTATAACGATTGAAAAGCATCATAAAGATTATGTAATTCCCAATCTTCTTGTATAATCTGATGGTTTTCCTTACGTAGTGGGAAAACATTAGATCTTGGCGATTTACTCCCGACATGTATTGTAATTATATAAGTATCGCCATAAATTTAAAAGCGAATTTGTTTGAAGTTTCCTGTTAAGTGCAACTATAATATCTACCTTCGAACACCACGACCATTGGATTGATTGAATAAAAGCTTATTTTTCAAAAGTCTTAGGTCAAAGTGCATGCGACCAGAGATAATCAGTTCTTTCTACCTGCATAATCGTGTAGACCTGCACGTTTGTATGTTTTTGGATAGTTTCAACTAATTATTTGCGCAGGGAACGCCTTGGTATTAGCGTTACCTAGTGACTGCTTCTGCAATAGTGCTACTAACTTTTGAGATTACCATGTCATGCCAACATAATTTAAGTTTTGTACAAGACGAGTTACTAGAGACAATATTTCCTAACTTATCCATAATCTATAGGATCTGAACTTAAAGTAGGTGATTGAGTTTATTGATTTTTCTTGCAAAATTAATATTTACACTAGTGTTTCTAGTTTTTCCTTTTATTCGCTCTTAGCGACTACTAATAAAAAACAAACTATAACGAACGCGGCATCGTCTTGATTACTCTCGACTGAGCCAGCATTTCCGGTTAACATATATGAAGTGTGTTGCATATTTACCTGACAAGAATATCGGAACTTATGTGCTGGGCCTAAGCGTTCTTCGTGGTACATTCTTTCGTATCAAAACTTGTTTGATAGATCTTAAGAACAAAATAAAAGGAACTTTATTGATTAGTTCTTCTGTGTGAAGATGGCATGCCACGGTCGTGATTTTATTTTCGTATCTGAGTATATGAGTGAGGCAAAACGGGTATCGGGGTAAGATGGTGAAGATGAGCTCCTGACTTTGTAAGTGCTACAGCCTAGTGGAAAACAGCACTATTAGTAAGAAGGTATAGTAAATACAGCTTCCAATGGGTGGCACTTTGTGTGGTATACACGTTTTGGTGCCTCCAAATAGTTACCATTTTATCATAAGGAAGTTTTGTACAGTGTCAGATTACTGTTGATGACAGGTATATTACAACAACTTTTTAACCATTCAAGAACTTCTCAGTGCAATCCTAATTTGAAACGAACCAATTGCAAAAAAGTGGGGCATGATGGGGTATACTCCATCTTACCCAAACAGATAGTTGGGACAAAAAGGGACAAAAACAAGACTAATTGGGGGACTGGAACCCTAAATTGATGAAAAATGTTATGGGCTATAAAATAGCAGCTTACTCTTCGAGTGTCGCTACCTACACAAAAACGACTTGTAAAATAGACTAGAAGACAAGGCGAAAAAATTGATTTTGTATTGAAAGTAGGCCCAAGTGGTACAATCTATGCATAGAATAGTAATCCTGCTTAAGTTTGAGCAAAAACTACACCTTTTCTACCGAAAAATAAGTAACTGCGAAAAACTGGTTAATTAATTTTCTGAAGGCTGCATTTAGAGTTCGATATGTCAACCGTGGGGTCACTGCTTTGGTGCAGGAGAGGAAGATGTCTCTTACTTACCCCAACTCACCCCACTGGAAATGTCATCTTGCTCTTTAATAATACTTACCTTCGTGAAAGTGTATTTTTCAAAATGAAACTGAAATTTTTGTTATATTTTCATTTGCTATTGGATACATTGAGTATAGAAATGTATATACAATGAAACACATTGTCTCTCTCCCTCGTATTAATATAGACTAAGCAACAAAAACCAATCCAATAAAAGTCAATTTAATACATCAGAACATCAACTAGAGGATAAAAGAGAGAAAGAGCGCACAGACAGACAAGCATTCACATTTACATTCAAGATTTGCAGTGGCAGCTTTCTGTTATTCACATTTTATAATGAGTTTAGCCAATAATACGTCTGGAATAGACAGAATACAGAGTTTGTTTGAAATTTTTGGTAAATCAAGATTTTTTTCTATTCTATAAGTATATTACAGAAAAGCCTTTTGACTTTTTTATATTTTAATCATAACAGGTACATTAAAAAGCATGTGCCTCAAATATAACAGAATTTTTATACTTATCTATTATACGAGGGTTGTCTGAAAATTGTCCATCCTAACAAAGAATCAAGACATTTTTTTCCATCCGCTTTCCAGAATAGCATAGAAAAACATAGAGAAATGACTGCAAGAGGATACTAATTCTCCGTAAGAATGATCGATAAAAATGTTTCTCAACTTCAAATTAGTATCAAGACAAAGAAAAATTCCATTTATAAACTCCAAAGCTCAATTAATAACAATGTATAAAGGCAAATCACCGATCTCTCGAAGTAACCCTTTTATAATCTTAATTAAAACAATAATGTCATTCACATTAATTATGATTTAATGTTTGAAATGTCACAATGTTACAAATTGGGGTTATAGTAGTCTTAATTATCTAATTGGTTTAGTCCTAGTATCCGGTTGTTAGTACACTGTAACTGAAAGTAGTACTCCTAACCCTGTAAATCGAATTATCTCCCTGGAACATTTCGTACATTAATTATTCATTTTTGTCATCAAAACTCTTCAACAATACTTGCTGGATATTCTCGAGAAATTCCTAGAATTCAATAAAATAGTAATAGCAATGACAAACTTTGTTTTTGAAATACAAAGTGTTGGAATTAGGAAAATAATTATAGTAGAGCTGCTGCTTCAATCAGAATTAAGCAACGATTTTTATTAACCATTCTTTTCATTGAAATCACTTATGATAGCAGTATGGATTATTCATTATAAAAAGCTATATTTAGCTATATTAAAAAAAGTAAATAGAATCGCGGAAGATCTACGGTGGAGAAATACACACTACATAAAGCTTAGAAAAGACCCAAGATTTGACCTCACCACCGGGAAAATCTTGAAGCAACTAGCATGCAAAGCTACAGTCAGAAAGACCAACCTTATTATTACATTTCTCAGACTGAGATACGTATAATATTTTTCACAATCTAAAAAAGTTGTAACGCAGTGATAATCCAAACTAAAATCCAAAATATTCTTGGTTGCTAAAAACAGGCATCCATCCTTCTGACCCCACCTGTCGAATAGTTTTTATCTTTTATCTTTATTAGACGTAGCTTTTGTGTAAGTTTCTGAACCATCCACCCATCCTTTACTAGGTGTATCATAGTTGTAGTACCAAGTCTTATCAATCTTTTGGTTATTCTTTTGAATGAAAACCACAAACGACGTAGAGTACTCAACAAAGAACAATTAATTTCACCATCAGTTTCCTGGAATAGTTCTCGTGAAATTGACAATGCCGTTGGCACTTTTTGTTCTGCATACAATACATAAAAGCTGCGGCGAATTAAGTCTTCATGATCGAAATCCATGCACTTTAGTACTTCATTGTAATTTCATTTTAGGAGCTATCGAATAGGGACGCTCTCTGATTAAACAGTTTTAATTATGCTGCACTGTTTGGTGGACATTTTTTTTTTAAAAAAAAAACAGTTCGTCATACACAGTGTTTCGTGACTCGATAAGAACTATCACAGATAAAAGGGCTGGGACTTTACATAATTCGACTTTGTCAAGGTCAGGTATAAATATAAGGATAGAATTCTATTTGAGCCCTGCAGAGAAGCATTTCCTATATCTGGGCCTAATCAAACAAACCAAATTCCTTACAAAGAACCTCTTTATCCTACCAAACTTTAACCAACGAATCGTGAAATCGTGAAAATTCTTTACTTAAACTGTGGGAAGTAGCAGAGGCAATAATAAAACTGAAGCCAGGTGAACCTCACCAGGAAGTTGCATCTAGCTTTGCAGCTGGTTATTTTAAAATTGTACTAAAAATTTCTCATTAAAAGACTAAAATATTGAATGGATCAACTTGGTTTTCGAGAAAAGCACTCAGCTGGTCAGGGAGTTATAAACGTAATCGACAAGTTCTTAAAGAAAAGCAAAGTATACTCTACCGCTTTCCTAGACGTAGTCCAGGCTTTTGATGGAGTTATAACAGCTTAAATCACAAGTTAAGTATGTTACTACCACACAACTGTTCTAACTAATAAAATCTTATATATCGGACAGATATTTTAGAATAAAATAGGAAGAAGCATATTCCCATCTAACAGGAGTACCTCAAGGTAATATACTCTATTTACTGTTAGCTTGCGGTGAACCAAATTTGATCGCAATACAACTGCAACGTTTGCTGTTGATACTGCTATTTTGGATGTTGAAAAAGACAATGGAGAGTCTAATATTTAATTAGATTAAGTTGCACTAATAGATGGCCTATCAAGGTAAGCTAAAACAAATCTGTTCGTGTTATTTTTACGAAAAAACGAAACCAAAATATTCTAATAACAAGATACAATCCTTAAATTTCTTATACTAACAATGCAATGTAATTGGGAATGCATATCACGCTAGACTTCGCTGAAGAGTTTACGTTAACAAGAGACGTAAAGAGCTTGGTGTAAAATAAAAAAAATATGTACAGATTTCTAGGAGGAACCTCCAAACTGTCCAAAAACAACAAACTGCTTCTCTAAAAACATATATTGAAACCCGTCTTGACATATGATATACAGCTTTGGGTCTGTGCCAGTAATAATATCATTTAATTCATACGTTTTCAAAATAGAGTATTAAGGAACTTAGTTGATGCACCTTCCTATTTCAGAGGGTCCTCGGCGCAGAAACTGATGACCAGATCATAAACAAATTCACCACTAGGAGATAGTGCAACATGGGAACGTTGAGGTTATCCAGCTTTTCGACTACGCCAATTTAGTGAAGTGGTTCAAACTGTTTAAGTTAATGCGTTAGTTCAAGTAACTAAATAAAATAAGATTAAGATATACTAAGGAATAGAGCCTTAACACTAATAATAATTTCAACGTTAGTTAAGTTAGATTTAAAAAAAAAACTTGTTTATTGATCTTCGTGATCAGATTGCAATAACAAAAAAACGCCCTAATTAGGTGTTTTCTTCAAATAAATGTCTTAGTTTGATCGAATCAGATTGAAACAATGTCAAGCAAATATTGCGAAACAAATTCGAGAATTATATAGATCACTATGAGTGAGCGCAATTCCAAATAACCCTCGAGTATAAACGACAATCGTATCGACTTGGCGACAGGAAAATCGGGGCAATATCTTCAAGTAGGTTTTTAAAATTATCCGCTTCCAGTGACATCCATCAGCCGGTCCAATTCTATTTTCTCGTGTGTTATGATTTATCGTGTTCATTCTACGTCGATAAGTTTTGATGACTTTTATCATTTATTTAGATAAGAGTTTATTGATAGTAGCCGAATTAAGTTTAGCTTTGGTAACCATGCATTTTTTTATGATTCCAGTGAAAAAAATTCAAGATCACAGTTATGACAACTTTCTTGACATCGTCTATAACAAGTTTTTATAATGAATAATCAAAGGGTAGTATATGTATATTTTGAATAGGGTAAGATTATTTTTGCGTGTGAAAATTTTTCTCCAATTTGTTTGTTATATTCTTAGAAAATGAATGGTCTAAAAGTATAACGGTCAATTATTACTAAATAGGATTGAATTCACTTTGTAAGAGAATTGTTTTCATTCGCTTTTCTAATAATTCAGAAGAAATACTACTTTTATGTTTTTGCAAGAATTGAATAGGATCTTCAACCCATTTTTCCCATGCTTTTATGTGGGATACACTATTTTCATTATCCCTACACCAACGCTCACAATTACACAATCAGTTATCGATTGATCTCAAGGTAAACTCTGAAGAAGATAACTTTTTATCGAAACGTATGTCAAAAAGTGTAATCTTGAGTGAGTGTTTGCTCGGTGTTTATTTCAGAATATTTCGCTCTATATACTGAAACCAATAATATCCTTTGTGTGCATTCGTTTTTTCTTATGTTTGATCCTTAACTCCGTGTTTTCATTAAATCACCGAATTATTTGCATATATTTTTGTAGAAATAGTTATAGCACCACATTTTTTTTATCTACCAACGATTGATTTATGACATAGTATTAAATGTATGTCTTTTTTGTTATTCGTTCTTCTTTAAAAGGGATTTCACTGAAGCAATATCGAAGCAACAGATAACATGCGACAATGACGCATGCTACATGCTACAATAAACATCGTTTTGACGTACAAAAAATGTTGCATAGACATTTGTTTGGATACAATTTGCCACAGTCTGTCATATGACGCAATGTCGCACAATTCTTGACACAATGTGCGACATTTTTCATTATTGTAGCATACGGCGCTGTGGTATGCGTGATGCCCGGTGTAATAGGGCCCTTAGCTCTAGCAGCAATTTCCTCAACGGTACTGAATCGTTGTTCTTTGATTGATTAGGTGACTAACGCTAATTATATATTGTTATTCTACTCTCTGTGATCATCCATGGATGTTTCGTAAACATTTTAATTTCCAGAGCTGGAATAAATAAAGATTTTTAATGTGAAGTGTTTTTGCGAATGGGTAATCAACTACTGCTTATTTTTTTCTTTCTTTCTCCTTTTCCCTTTCTCTCGAGTGAAATATTCCTGAGGTGAATTAGTCCCTAATACGGGTCTCCTAGTGGAGAGTACTCGGGGGAAATTTATGCTGAAAGATAAAATAAGTGAAATGATAAGTGGCCCAACATAACATATCCGCATTTTCAGTGCTTGAGATAAGTAAAACAGTAAAAAAAGTCGTTATAAAAAAAATTAATTTGTAATGAAGAGAGTTGTGAATATTGCGATTAACTTTAACGTTACTGGTAAGGAAATTATACTCCGGACAATTGCTAAATCTCACTCATTACATTGACTTCGAAGAGGGGAAAATAAGTCGTGTTATATTCATTGACCTGACAGCAGCATATGATACCATCGACATCATCATCGACGTGATTGAGAAACAGTGATTTTCGAAAAACATTTGTTTCTACGTCATACTTAGGCCCTCCGCACACAGTTGACAACGTGAATCGCGTGAGTTGCACGCAACGCTGACTCCCGGTCGCCTGCAATCTCAGTCGCGTAGTTGCGTGCCGTACAATAGAAGACCACGGGTGCGGAGGGCCTTATATTATTTAAAAGAATATTTCTTTCGTTGAAGAAGTGGAGAAACATGAAGTGTTGTACAAATACCACCTTCCTGGTTATTCAAAGAAGATGTATTTTGCCTATGTATTGTAGGAGCAACCAATCTCACAAATTCTTCAAAACTTTCTTTTGTCATCCTATAGAATGCTACAAACTTTGCATCTGTTTCTATCAGTTCTTCGGCAGCAACAAACAACCTATGGCTTAAGTTTTTTTGAATATACGGATGACACCAATATTTTCTTCTTCCTCCTCTACGATACCGTCTGTACTGATAGTAATCTATCATTTCTTCCTCAGACTCACTATTGCATTTTCAAAAACTAGCTGAGCTGAGCTCTGTTGCTAACTGAAACCGACTATCAACCGAGAGTTGCAGACTGAAGTTGCATAAATGGTCTTCCTGTGTGCGGACTCCAGTTGCAAACAGGTTGTACAAGTCCGATTGCACGATTCCGATTGCGCGTTGCTCAGTCAAGCTACAAACTCAAATTTCAAATGAGTCGACCCGTGTGCGAAGGGCCTTAATGTAGTTTCTCTGATGATGGGAAGAACTCTCCTGAAAGCTTTGAATTATATTTTCATAAAGAGTTCTCATCTCCAAATTTGCTGCAATTCCCTAACTAGTTCACAAATACTGCCCGTATATTTATTTAATAAAGAAAAAATTTACGAACAATCCGTTTTGGAAAATAGCGGCCGCAGTTTCATAATGGAAATGGTAATACATATATCACCCGAAACATTCATCCATATGTTTAAACCATATCTTTTGTTACTTCTACTAGAATCCAAATACAGTTGGAAACACAACTTACTAATACATGTTATTCATCTCTAATAATCCCCCCCACCTGGGTCCAATTTCGTTTAAATTTATGACCCTCACAACTGCAAACAACTCCTTAGGAGATTGGTTTTCACACATCGGTAGTCAACAAGTGTTTTCATAGCAAACTTTCCACCACATACACTTACACTAACTATATTTAATAAATATTTATTGAGGAGATGAATCTGTTATCATATATGACTTCTAATATTCTCGAGGGTGAGAAACTTTGATCAGTTATTCTCTAGTGGTTCGGGAAATAGATTTACTATAATCATATTTTAACAACTAGAGATCTTCGAAAGCAGGAAACTTCTGGAAAAATATGGTATTAATTCTATTATGTTTGTTCCGTGGAAAAAGATGCTCGATATAAGTGAGATAATTCGATAGGTCAGTGCAGTACAAAATCGGAGAATTGTCGAAACAATTATTGTAACTAAAAGTAATAAAAGCGTTCAAATTGAAATACTGCCTAAATACTTGAATAGTCCATAAGAGTCAATCAAAAATATACCTCTACATTAAAAACATTTTTTGCGAACAACCTCTCTATAACGAATTTTCAACTATCAAGAAAAAGTATAATTACCTCTAATTAACGAATTTTGTGAACCCAAAATCTTTATATAAAGTTGCCACCAATGTATAACTCCTAATCTCATAGTATGAGATTCATGTGGTAAAACAATCATTGTTGTTTGGTGGAAAGTAATGCAAACACTGCTGCTAAATAAAACTATTTTTTACCTCTTTATAACGAATTTTAGACCAACCTAACAAACCTTAATTCAACGAATTACTTAATATAACGAATATTTACTTGTTCACTTCCGATTTGTTATATCTAGGTTGTACTGTATATACCAACGTTTCATTAGAAAGAGTAAAGTCAACTTTGTGAACTACTGGAACGAACATTACGTAGTTTCCACTATTTTCACTAAAGGGATAGTTGAGAAACTTTTTTCATAGAAAGTATAGTTCATATTTCACAAGCTATAAGTCATCAGACTCAAACACACGATTCAAGCTTGGATAATACTTAGAAAATCATATTTTATCACTTAGATTTGATTTTATATTGCGAACTCGTCCACTCACAAAGACCGTGAGGCCGATCCTCTTGTATTTTGTTAATAAAATGTTAAATTCGCCGGGTATTTTATTTCCTAGAGCGTCTTTTTACATTATGTTTGTTTATAAGTTGTTGACATCTTTTGTGGCCTCCTTTTATAGAGATGATACCAAGAAGGCATTTTTGTTTGTTCACATTTGATAATCTGAATTGTCCAGAAAGCTGTTGTATATGAATACGCGGTTGTATATCAACCAATCAGTGAGTAAATAATCTAATGTCATCCCGAACACATCATGATAGACAAGTAAACCAAACGGTGAATTCAAATAAATTATATAAGTGTTTAATAGTGTTAAGTTTAATAAGTTAGTGTATAGTTAATGGATAATTTAGTGAATAGTTTAGTGTATTGAGAAAGTACACGTTTTAGATAATAAATATTGCTTAAGAACTAAAAAATAAGTATCAATTCTCAGATTCAAAAATAAGAAACATCGGCGAAAAAGGTGTTCCAACATTTTTGGAACCAGGTAGTAAAATAATTGCAGATAAGGGATTGTTGGCTCTGTTACGTTAGCAGAACGCGGTACTAATTGCGGCCCTGCGACCGTATCAGCAATGGGAAACTATTTTTTTCCTCATTTTATGCAGCATTTTTTAATATATGTAGAACCAACATCGGGTTCTTCAGTTTTATTGTTGTTATTCAAACACAACCGTAGAGGATGATTATTTTTGTCTTATTCAGTGAGTCTTTCAGAAGAGTGGATACAATGCACTAGTTGCTCATGATAAGTGTACTTCTGGTTTCAGTGCATTGTTTTTCGATCTCAATATGTGGTCCAATAAATAAACAAGTGATGTGACCCCGCCCCTATCCTACCACCCTTTTGAAATTTAGCATTTCACCCTTAGGATAACCTAATTGCAATCAGAAATCAATTCTTATGGATGGTGGTATTTATAAAGGCAGTCTTAACTTCTCTAGCGTCTTATCTTCTCAAATCGGTTCCTGAAATCTACTCGATCTGATTTCAACGAACTATAGAAGTTGTGAATAATAATAAGTAAAAGTTTGAAACGTTTTTAGTATTTATTTACACTGTTTCTATTAGTCGGGTGAATTTAAAAACACTGTCTCTTACGTTATTAATTTATTTACACACTATACAATACACTTAACTCATAATAATTTATTTATAATTATCTTGAATAATTTCTGCGATTACTTTTACTAATTCGTTCTATTCACTACGATAATTTATTTAAAAATAAACTTATTGCGCTACATATATTTATATACCACAAATAGAATTCTACAAAGTTCTAGAACAAAAAAAAACAAGAGAAAAGAATAAATAGACTTTCCTAGAAATTATTTAAAAGAAATACTGAAAATTAACCGCCTTCTATAAAAAAATGTTCATCAAAGGCGCGTCCGCCATTTATAAATAACAGATGAATGGCGCCACGCGACTTCACCGAATTTTAAAATCCCATTCACTATTCAGGACCGACGTAAGGAGCTTGTTCATTAATAAACAATTCAATTTCTGATTCAGGCATTATTGAGTTTTTATCATAAAAAACTATAAACTGTGTGGATAAACCTATAATTAAATAAAATCTATATGACAATTATCTATCAGTGGTTGATGTAAAAAACTGTCATTTTTCTACTCAACATACAAATAGTTATTGGATATAGTGAAAAACTATCATTTTTGAGCAGTTGGTTCATATCAAAATATTGCTTCGAATGGATTATTCTACCTTGAAAAATTTGGTTTAATTTTACGGCATATTGTGTATTTTTCATTCCCCAACTTTTTCTTTCATAATTTATTTATACTCCTCAAATATTCACGTTACTTTTTCAAATTAAAAATGCATATTTAATATATCAAAAAGTCGCAATAAAATACTAGAACGTTTTATACTAAAAGCAAACCTAATTACAAATGACAACTGAGAGGGTCTAATTTTTCTACTGACAATTACAATAAATGAAGAAATTTCATTTTTTACCGTTGAGGCGAAGAATAACGTTTCTTAATATCTCTTGATCTTCTTATACAATTTTATCTTTATATTTATTTATTTATATTTTTGCCATACTGGCCATAAAGAATATTTGAAGTTGAAGGGAACTAGTTTTTACACCAAGTATTAAAAAACAAACAATTTTTCTTCAACAACCGTTCCTCATTCAATAAAACATTTTTCTTCTTCTTATTGCTTTCATGACCCCCCCAAATACATGCTAGGTAATTAGTAACACGCTCCGGGACCGAAGAAGAGTTACTCTTGTTAATAACTCATATCAAGGAAATATTCTTTCAAAATATTTCATGTTTTACTAAAAATTTTGAAAACTATCTAGCCTTGATTCTGCTAGAATCTTTGCAGCATATGTTAAAATTTGCTTTTGGTTCTCTATGAAGGGGGCCACAGTAAATTGTATGACCTATAACGGTTATTTTTCTATACCAAAATACAGTCAAAACACCAATTTACCAAAAGACAATCCACTACGAGAAATTGAACGAATGTTTTGCTTAAAATTTTCATCGAAAAATTTTTCAATTACAATCACTATTTGCTTTGGAATGTCTACTAATAACTGGAATGGAATATTCAGAAAAAAAAACAAATGTCATCATACACAATGGACCGTTTGGAATTAAAAAACTGATGGAGAGTTGAATTTTAGTTTTAGTCCGGGAAAGTGATGTCGATAAACCTCACAGCAATATTTTCGGCACAAATCGTGCGTAGCAAAATTGTATGAAATTCAGTGCCTCATAATATGGTGAAATTATAATCGCAAGAAAATTATTGTGGCATTATTAATTGATCCAAAATGTAAAAAACTTTAAATTCATGCGGCAAGTATGATATAAAAGCAAGAGAAATAATATACATTTGTTTCAAAATCAAAACTCTAAATAGGAAACAAAGTCCGTATTTAGAAAGTTTTCATCAAGCCAATGTGGATATATGTTGAGTTGAATTGTGAGGTCCCCACCCGAAGGTCATAAAAACCGATATGAACTGAGTTGAACTGACGAGAGGACAAGGTTGATAGAAACCAAAATTATATTCGTAATATTGTTAAAAATTTAAAAGTTGGTTATTGTATAATTAGGAATTTACGTAAACAAATAAGATCTATAATTAAATAAAGCGCAAATTGTTTACTACTAATTGTAATTGTAACTAAAAGTAATGTATATAATTGATAGTTATATCTAATATGTTTATACTTATTGAACTTGACCTTCAGTTCTCCATAAGTTAATTCTTCTCTTCTCAAATCTGATGTTATCTTCCCTATCCATTTTTTCATTCTATACATATGCAACAATTACCTGACCCTTCGGGTTCTAAGTACTTAATTGATATTAGTCACGTTATAGATTTCTCTCAGCGATCCATTTTATTCATGAATTGTTGTCGATTTTCACGCAGCTCTTTCGTCTCATCATACGTATTTGTTATTAGCACTCCCAGATAATTTATTCCAAAAGATAATGGATTTCAGTTCAAGTTGTAGAAGTTACGTTCACAAAAAAGCTTCAGTGTAGGTGGTGAATTTAATATAAATAAAACATTTTCTTGAAATGGCTATTAGTTTCCGTTGCCTCAAAAAAATTAATTTGGACATTTTCGCCTTCGATATTAGCTCCGTCGCAATTGTTTTAATGCTGATTAAAAGCTCGCTATATTCGAACATAATCCAAGTAAATTTTTTGGTGGATACGTCACAGTGGATGATAAATAAGAAAGAAGAAAACAGAGTCAAATAGTTCCAACTATAGTATTATGAGATCGTAATACAGATTTTCTCTAAAAATACTAAAATGGAATGATAGGAAGTACAAGGCTTTATTACTTTTACGTTTTTCGAACTTGTCCAAAGGTTCTGTCTGGGTAAATCTTCTTATATGAATAATTTTTTGACCTAATAAGGATTCGGATACTTTTTCAGTTACTTTCGAAAGTTAATGAGTTAATAAATGAATCAAACGTTTGGGTTTGCTCAAACAAAAGATCCAGCCGAGTATCTTAAATACTTTTGACTTGCAAGAGTTCATTAAATTTTTTTTCTATCTAAAAGGGCACGAGCAACAAAGCGTTTGATCATTCAATATTTGTTACGGTATATATATATATATATATATATATATATATATATATATATATATATATATATATATATATATATATATATATATATATATATATATTCTATCTATTGAGCACATTTCAAGCTTTATATTAAAAAGCAACAGTTCAAAGTTTAGACTGTACGTTTACTTGAGGGTAACCGCTATGTTATGTATGTCATTTCTCCCCACGTCTATCACATTCTAATTACCTACAAATACAATCGACAACGTGAGTTAAAGATGTGATTATGAGCTACGGTAGCAGAATATTAAAATGTGCGCATGTTACCTGTATATTGATTTACGGATAGGTACATTTTGGATAAACGCCTCCCGATTTCTCAGCTTGTATCAGTTTCGTAAACTATAACAACCAATTAGCCAGAGTCTAAATTTAGACTTACACTGGTTCGTATTACGAGAGCGCAAAATAGTAACTCAAAAAGTTACAACTGAAGTCTACAGTTATATTTATCTGTTAGAAACGAAGTTATTGGAAAGAATATTGAAGTATGAAGAGCATGAGTCGTGCTTTCGGTGCTGAAATATTCATACAATTTCGTGAAATAAATATGACTCTTCGAGCTTGAGTCTTATTCGTTTTTTTCGAAAAAACTCTTTCCCGTTTAATTTCGAACACATAGCCTCTTTCCAAGATTTTCTTGAGACCCTAAGCTGCAGCTCTCATACCATCTTTCTGTTGGTTTACCTAGTGATCTCTCTGTGTTTGGTTGCTGGTTTTTTGTTCAGTTTGCCTACCTGTTTTCTAGAATTCTCTCTTCAACCTCGCTTACTTTCTCTAATTCATCTCCACACATCCCGTATTCCTAGCTCTTTTCTATTATCCCGACCTCTCAATATATCTCTTATAAATCTTATTCTTAGTTAGTGAAAATGAGTTTAAAGCGTAGCATATTTTATGGATTCTCATATTTTAGTCCAATAAACTTGACTGGAAAAATCACTTCAAAAGCTGCCAATTGCAGATAAATATATTAGCATTATGAAAAAATGTTGAATTTCCCATTTTTTCCGTTTATTCGAGTTTTCAGAAAAGTTTCAAATGAAAATTGTAGGTCGCCAAAGAACAATAGGGCAAGGGCTGCCTTTAGGGTGATTTTTCGATTTCCCAGCCAGGTTAATTGAACTATTTCTTTATCGTCATATTGGATCGTTCTAGAAGCATTTCATTCCACTTTTAACAATTTGGAATATTTTAGGTCCTTTTGGTTCGTTTAATAAGCATTCTATTTCATTCCATAATATTCTTAAATATTTTAGATCTGTTCGCATCGTTTTTCAGGCATTTTATTTCGTTCTATATCATTTTGAGGCACTTTAGATCCTCTTGGAGTGCTTTACAAGCATTTTGCTCCGTTTTCAATTGTTTTGAAACAATTCAGATCCTTTTGGATTAATCTACAAGCATCTTATTCCCCATCATTACCATTTGGAATACTATAGATCCTTTTGTATCTTTTTGCAAACATTTTATTCTATTCCATGTCATTTTGGAATACTATAGATACTTATGAATAGTTTTGCAGGCATTTTATTTCGTTCCATATACTTTTGGAACACTACAGATTCTTTTGAATCTTTCTACAAGCATCTTATTCCACTTCATTTAAATTTACAACACTTTAGATTCTTTCGAAGCGTTTTAGAAACATTTTATTTAATTTCATATAATTTATTTCGTTCTATATCATTTTGAGGCACTTTAGATCGTCTAGGAGTGGTTTACAAGCATTTTGCTCCGTTTTCAATTGTTTTGAAACACTTTAGATCCTTATTAATGATTTTATAAGCATTTCATTCCGTTCCAAATTATTTTGAAACAATTCAGATCCTTTTGGATTATTCTACAAGCATTTTATTTCCCATCATTACCATTTGGAATTCTATAGATCCTTTTGTATCTTTTTACAAGCATTTTATTGTATTCCATATCATTTTGGAATACTATAGATACCTTTGAATCGTTTTTCAGGCATGTTATTTTGTTCCAAATAATTTTGAGACACATTAGATCCTTTTAGATCGCTTTACATGCACTTTATTCAGTTGCTAATTTTCTTGAATCATTTTAGATCCTTTCGGATTGTCTTACAAGTATTTTATTTCGTTCCATATAATTTTGGAACACTACAGATTCTTTTGAATCTTTCTACAATCATCTTATTCCACTTCATTTAAATTTACAACACTTTAGATTCTTTCGAAGCGTTTTAGAAGCATTTTATTTCATTCCATATCATTTATTTCGTTCTATATCATTTTGAGGCACTTTAGATCCTCTTGGAGTGCTTTACAAGCATTTTTCTCCGTTTTTTGCAAGCATTTTATTCTATTCCATATCATTTTGGAATACAATAGATACTTATGAATCGTTTTGCAGGCATTTTATTTCGTTCCATATTATTTTGGAACATTTTAGTTTCTTCCAGATTATTTTTTTCTCGTTTGTAGATCAGTAATCAGGAATCAGTGTCCAATAGCAAAAACTTGGTTACCTTATGAAAAAAGTGTCTCTTAAGTAATATCGGCGAATCTATAGCCGAAATAGCCATAAACAATACGAGGAATACTTTGAAACCAATAAACAGATGCAAGTGACTAAAAGGCAAGAAGTTGACGGGGCTATTTTTTTAAGATATTTCTTATAATTCTCAAAAAGCATGTCACAAAGAACGATGCTTTCCGAGAAGCTTGAAGCCTACAAACGTAGTGAGTCGAATAAAATCTGTTAAAAAAAGAAAACCCGTCCAAAATAGACAAAATCGTCCCCTCCATTCAAAGAATGGCTATTGAGATATCAAAGTAAGCATTTTTTGGAACAAGTTAACTGTTTAAAGCGTCCATAGTAAATATCGGTTATAAACTGTTTTTATTTCAGTCACTTCTCTATTCAATGCTTATTTCCAAGTTTGAAATCATATTTAGATTTATGCTCTGTATAACGATTTAGAGTCACTTTAAACGTTTAATAACGTTCCCTCAAATGTTGTTTTGAATACTCTACTTTAAAGCTTCTTTGATAGCAATCGCTTTTGTTGTATAGATATTGCTCAGCTGCTGAATTTTAATTAAATGTAAATAATTAAGTTCACGATATTAAACGCGGTTTATATAACTTGCAAGCTTTCAGAACCTTCAGTATATTTAGATAAAAGTATCTAATGTAACATCTTTTGAAAATAAAATGAATTGTGATCATTAAAATACGGATAATTATTTCCAAACTAAATTTGAACCTTGTTAGAAGTGAGTTACGGGGTCTGGCTATTAAATAACTGAGCGCTTTAGTGAGGGTCTAGAGGGTACTGAAGATAACCAGCGCCCAGGTCATCCTGTGACTGTTTCAACTCCGGAAACAGTGACCAAAATCAACCAAAATGTGCGTGCAGATTGTCGAATGAGCATACGGTTGATTGCCGAGGATGAAAACGACGATAAAGAAACGGTTAGGAAAATTTTACACATGACAAAAGTCTGTGCGAAGCTGGTCCCAAAAAATCTGACTCCTGACCAAAAGTTCTTGCGTCAACGGGTGTGCTCAGATTAACTTGAAAGGTTAGAAAAATATCCCGGACTGATGCTTTGAAAGGGATCCGATTTGAATCGATGGAAGCGGTAAAGCAAAAAACGGTAGAACTACTAAAAGTCATCACCAAAGAAGACTTCCAGCACTGCTTGGATCAATGAAAAAAACGTATGGAAAGGTGTGTGGCGAGGGAAGAGAAGTATATTGAAAGGGAACACCTTTTTCGTAACTATACTCGTTATTTAATAGCCAGACCTCGTATATCTAGGTATGCTCAATTGGTTTTGAAGAATTATATGAGTAATAGATGTTAATGAGGACGAAATTGATAAAGTATATTATGAATATACAGATTGAGTCTTGAGAAACACTATATACTTTTACCAAATATCGAGTCTTTTAGGGAGGATATTATGAGGCTATTAAAAACTGTCAATTCCTCGTCTTTATTAATTTACAGGGTGATTTGTAAACTTGAATATAAATTTTAATCGGCTTCAGTGTTTGTATTGTTGATTTTTAAAATTTTTTCATAATGCAGTACACTTACAACAAGCATTCGACTGTTATAGCTAAAGAGACTTTGGAAAAATAAATTTACGGATTCGCAATTTTCAGTGAATGATCAAATCTTAACGAAAATAGAACAGCCATAAAGACGTATCCCATAATAATAAATAATAAATAAAATAAAAATAATAAAAATAAATAATAAATTCATTTAAATGAATTGCATAAATTTCGAGTATGTAAAGTCCCTTATGACTTACATTACTATTACTATTACTTTTCAATAAATAACTGGAAAATCTATCGAGTAAAGTTTAAATATTGATGCAATTTTGAATTAATAAATACATTATAGTTAGACAGTTCTAAAAAATGCACTTTTGGTAAAAATCGAACTAAAAATTAATTTTGGTATAAGAATAAAATTACTGATAAGAAACTTAATGTCTTTATTATAAAAACGTAGGCTATAAAAATTCGTTGATTTTTTTATTTCATCTACAACTTCAAACTAACAAAGATTCATTATTCTTTCTGTTAGATATTTATGATACTAAATTTTCCTCTATGAATAGTGAGAATTTCAGCACGAAACAAATTTGGAGATTTAATACAACAGATTTTTCGTGAAAGCACAACAAAATCTCAGTTTTTAGAACTGAAGTAAAATGGATAGGTCACTTTTAACTTCTGTTACAATGTGTCAGCTAGTGATCGTGATTGTCATGAAGATTAGACAACTCGTGACGGAAGATTACGCAACTCGGAATTTGATTTATGTACGTTGTTGAATTTTTATTCGGTAAAAGGAAAAATATTAAGGGAATATAATGTAATAAAATTAAAAAAAAAATCTTATTTATTGATTTAGTGTTCGGGATTTCTGTCTTCCGGAGCTAGCAAGCCTATCCACCATGTTCATTAGTACTTTGATCTGAATATTTAAATGATTTTTAGACGACCAATACTTGTACGTCAATATTGTCCAATTCAATTTATTTACGTATTGTGTTACAACTTGTAGAGTATGTTGGAAAAAATTTTAAATAAAAAATATCGATAAGTACGCTTGTGATGGCGAATCTCCCGAGGCGCCTTGAAAAAAAAAGTTGTTTTGCGGTGAACATTACAACTCGTTACCGAATCATCTGAAACAAAAAAATCGATACCTTTTCAAAGGTGATGTGTTTCCCCAGGTAATCAGGAAAAGTTTTTTCTCTAATTTTTATTTTTAATAGCATTCGAAAGTGAAAAACACAATTTTAACCAGAAAAATCGGTTTTTAAAAATAGCCAAAAATGATAAAAAAAACTTACAATATTCACGAACCCAAAATGACGTTCCTAGAAAAATAAATTCAAATTCATGGAAAAGGATGCATTTTTATACGAGGGAGGTTCAAAAATGATCGAAACATTTATTGTAGTTGTTGTGTTGAATTTTTGACCTCCAAGAGCTCCTTTCAGTTGTCCAAACATGTGGTAGTTACAGGATGATAAATGTGGGCTATAAGCGGGATGTTCTAGTATTTCCCAGCCCCGGTTCTGATATTGTATCGTGCGTGAAACGCGCGTTTTAAGGCCGCGGTTTATCCAGAAGCAAAATCGCCTTTACACGCTGGACTACTTAGCAATAGGCAGGTTTCACGTGGGTTTTTAGAAGGTTAGAGTAGTAAGCAGCATTTACGGAATGCTGTGTGTGCAAGAAGTTATCGAATACAGTACACGTAATTTTATCTTATCATGATTTTTGCAATTCCTTCAGATAAAATATTTACTTCCGGTCTCGAAATTTTTAGAAACTGTCAGTCGACTGGTTCGTTCGGTTGGCTTCCTAAAAGCTATGGACATACGTGGAGGAAAAATGAAAGCTTAAACTTTAAAAAATATCCTTATTATTCACTAATCAATATTGTCTGGTATACTATCAAATAATTATTAAGTACCAAAATCCATACATATACATAAGTATAAAATAATTTATTGAAATCAATCAATTTTCTTCACGTACACCGTAGCTGCATTATGAGGTGGTTTCGTTTTAAATACTATCTTATCATCTACTTTGTAATCTTCATAAGGTAGTCTGTATATACATTCGAAATTTAATTTTTGTAAAGCTAAAGCTGTAAAATGACTTGAACATTCTACTACCATAAAACCGCACTTTTTCTCCTTGCCGGTTTCCCTAAAACAAAAGCTTTTTATAAGCAGATGTATCCATATGAAATGCCAATTTTAAATTTAAATACGTCATAAATTATTACAAATTTCTTTAATTACTAAGTTCTTAGACCTTTTGATATATTAATGCATCTAAATGTTCTTAATTTCAAGTCTCTTCTTTTTTAAAATTAGTTTATTTAATAATTTTTAGAAGATAAAATTTGACGTTTCGACTTTTCTTTAAGTCTTTGCCATAATATTTTAAAACAGAAAAAACCTAAAATCAAGAACATTTAGATACATTGAATTATTTACATTGATAATAAAAACAATTTTCTTGCTGAACAATTATGTGTCGACTATATTTATACAATTAAGATTTAGATTAAACTAACATAACAAATCAGAAATAATCAGAAGATTAAAGTAAAGTCCGTATGATAAATGATTTAATTGAAGTAAAATAATGTGACGTGATTGAGTCATTTGTTAGTTCCTTTAATCATGTCACCAACCCAAACAATATTTTAACGCTTCCCTTCATAAAAATGTTCACAATGTTATCATTTTTTATACAAAGCCCAATCGGGATTCCCCGAAATAGACAGATCCTTTGACGGTACAATACACTGAACAAAATTCTTGTAATAGACCGGGAGCTGGATGGAGTTGAGTCTGCAAAATGTGAGGACCGCATTCGGAGTATGGTTTAGAACTGATTATGATTCTGGATGTTGCCAGGAGCCATATTGGTCATTTTTTTACACCCCACCCCCTTAGTAAATGGACTGAACACATACTTTGATATCATTATAACGATTGTTTTAGTGAGAATTTTCAATTGATTTTTATGATTAAAGATACTTACAGCTAGTCAAGTGAAAAAACAAAAGGAAAATTAAAAATAAAAACAATTATTATTGATAAAAAAAAAATTTTTAATTCAATAAAGCTCCATGAAGAAATAACGATGAATCTCGAACTATATTTTTAGGAATAAGCAATTTTTTGTCTATATCTTCACACACAATTGACGTTGTTACTTCGTTATCGAGGTTTTTTAATGCTTTGTAATTGATGAAATGCCCACATTTATTCAATATAACGATTAATTGTTTCGATCGAGTCAAATGATGTACAGATTGAGCTAAGGCTATATGCTTTGGAGTCTGTTTTTCAGTAATCGTGTAATACACATCATAAAACACTGATAACGCTCGTCGATTATAATTCTCACTTAATTTATTATTCTTTGCACTGAACAATGCTTGCATAAACATTTGCCAAGTATTCGGTAATTGACCTTTTCGTAAAAATTGTTCAGTTCAAATTTCATCACATAAATATCCATCTGGTATTACTTTAGTATATAATATTTCTTTCCGGAGCTGTTTAGCTACTTGAACAGTGTAGTTTGTTGATTTTACGGTACGCATATATTCAATGACTTCACCAGTGGTATATTGCCCATAAACACCAATGATGATTTTGATCTGTCACTCGGATATGAAAATAAAACATTTTCACCATACTTATTAATAAGCAGTGATTTCATAACGCGATTTTCTACAATTGCATCTTCTATTTCAGTAGAGTTCAGCTAGTCTATAAGTATGTCATGTAATTGCAAATAAATCAGCTGGTTGTTCGCAAGTGCCAATTTTTGTGAAAACATTTTTTTTTTCAGGCAGTATTTAAAATTTGTTCCGCTGCTGAAATGTCAGAACATAAAAAAGAGTTTTGTTCTTATTTCTTGTTTGTTTACCAGAGATTAAACATTTCTGTTTCGTATCAAGTTTTAATTCACCTCTTGATGACCGACGAACACGTTGGCTACCTGCTTCTGTAGAGGAGGTACAAGTAGAGGCATTCTCCTGCGATACAAGCTCGATGCCAGGAACAATTGTGTGCAGTGTCACTTTCTATTTTCTTACTAATATCATCTTTTCTGCGATCCGCTGCTTTTTTAATACTAATAAACGTTTGTGGTTTTAAATTCTTCACTAAATCACCAGTTTTATCGCAAAACAAACACGACAATTCATTTTTCTTTCGCTTCTTCACATTCATCACTTGTAGTGACATTGTCCGCGCTTTTATTTAAATAAATAACACTAATAAAACAGTCGACTGCGAAAAAACTTAAATATTGTTACTAAAATACGCAAAAATAAACCGTTATGGGCTACAAATTCTTTTCTACTGACTTCTCCAAGCGCTATAACTCAGCAACGTGCCGAGCAGGGTGAAGGGGAAAAGGGAAACGGACCAGCTGTCGGCAACATGTGATTTTCTATTATTTAAGATCTCGGGTAAAAGAATTTGAGCATAGTTGCCGGTCCTCACATTTTGCATACTCAACTCCATCCGGCGCCTGGACTATAAAGCGAATGTGGCTAACTAGGATTACAATTTGAAAACGATGCATTCGAATACACACAATCAATAATAACAAATTTGATGAAGAACAGGTACATAACCACTCAAATTTTGATGAGCCAGGTTCAAATAAATACTAATCCAACAGTCAAAATACATCTCAAACTCACTCATCTGTATCTAATATCCAATTTCAAATAGATCAATAACACAAGTAAACACGAACTTGTAGTCTGAGTTCTGCATGTCTGATTTTAATAACCTTAGTCAAATTAATGAAAGAAAACGTGCTTTGATGTAATACAGTTTACTTTTATATAGCAGAAAGAGATTTCGAGTATTGAAGAAGTCTCTGTTAACTCATTTTCTCCCATTTTATATATAAGGAATTCATTCATCAATATTTGTAATTTTTTTGGCACAAAATACAATTAAAATAAATCTATAAGTGGCGTCGAAAAAATATTCTGACACGGTTACAAAATGTCCATTTAATCTCGAGGGACCAAACGCGTTTTATAGATGGAGCTGTTGAGTTTTTTAAACATATCTGGAAAAAAAACTACTACTTACAAGCTTTAAAGCTGGGAGATTATATTAATGTGAAATGATAAATTGGTTATCATAACTCCGAAATTCATTGCCTTCACAAACGTTCAACGTAACGGTTAAATTTGGTTAGATTTATTTGGTATCATTTTTTTATAAATTGAGGATTAAATTCGAAAACTACAAGGTATTTACAAAAAATTATAACTGCCATACGCGAGTTTTATTATCTTTTTCAAAATATACTGTTATTCTTGACATTTCTCATTCTTTGAAGTAACTAAGGTTCAAAAACGCTGCAGGCGTTTTAAACAAATTAACAACTAATGATATGAATGATAATTAGATATTTTTAATAATAATGAACTGTACTTAAACAGCATTTTCCATCAAGTATCCAGAAGAAACTTCCCAACGAGTTCTGCGCGCTCTTTTCATAAACTACGTTATAATCTTGGAGGTCTAAAACAATGTGATAAAAGTGGAGAACTTTGTTGCATCCAGTCTAGTGCAATGCCGAGCTGATGCCAAGGAATGAGTTTTGATTGGAGAAATATGTAGTTAGTAAACCAAAAGTTATTTCTCTTACAACAAGACATAATAAGATCTAAGAACTTGAATGTTTTGCATCTAAGCCCAAAGAATAACCTTATTGAGGTCTCCGAGCTAAACTTCGAGTATTGGGGCTTTATTTTTGTATGATTATTAAATAATCGAAGTTAATATTGGGAGCTGACATTAATTTATAAAATGACGCCTACATTATTTGATTAAAAATTATTTTCATTTGTTTTTTCGTCATTGCTCCGTTCAATACATAACATTCTTATAATCTAATAGCCGCAAGAGAGGTATAAAAAATTGAAATGGTTGGTTGATGTACAAAATGAATACTTTGTAGATAAAGTTCTCTCATGTACGGTTACATGGTAAATTACACAATTAAGTAATTACAGTGATGGGTTCGACATACATAGAAATTTTAATATCAATTAAGTAAGTTAAGTGTTTGTTAGTGTATATTTATTTGCCTAGTCAATTTTTATTTACTATAAAAATTTATTTTCGACTATAGAGTTACTGACGTGAATGTTATAATTGACGCCATTTCTAGTCAATAAAATATGGTTGATAAATATAGCAATTACGCTAATTGTATCGTATAATACAATGTGAATAAAAGTTTATTTGAATTTGAGCATATACTGATGCCTTCTTTGTAGATGTATCAATTGCAACAACTCGTTTTTTATCCTGAACGAATGCTTGCAATGGGAAATTATTCCAGAACTAGAGTCTTTTTTTTCTTTCCACAGAATCCACACTCTCCAATTTCTGATATGCCTTATCTAATTGGGTGCTTCTTGAGGCAAAAGATTTGGTTGTAAAGATTGTTTATATCGACTCATTCCATTGAGTGCGCTTTAAATGTGAGAACTTCTTTGATTGAAAACTTTTAATTCGAAATATCACAACCACTCCGCCACTGAAATTCCATTAATTAAATTATCCCTTTATTCCTTTTCTCCGATATTGCAATAGAGGATAAATCCCTAATAAATTGAAAATATTATTTACCATATATGTAGAAACACATTTTCCGTTTTGCTGGGGTCATCATTGAAAATCGATTCTGACCTTCTAGCATATACATAAAATTTCCCAAATGCTCCAGAAATAATTTGTATTTGTCGTAAGGAAAACCATTTATAATTATTCTAGGAACGAGAGCTTATTTGTTGATATATATACAGGGTGTTTCACGATTTTTTAACCAGTATATATGTTGAAAACTAAAGAGAGGTGTCTCATAAATAATATTTTATTAATTGAATAATCATCCACATAGCCTCTATATCTGAATTATGCTATGGTTTGAATCTCCTTACTCTTCTTGAAATTTTATTTTATAATGTAAACTTTTTTCTATATGTAAAAATAAGTGACAAGTGAAACAAGTTTTTTATTCAAATAAATCCTGCATATAGTTAAAAATGATACACCTTGGATATGAGAAAACATAATTGTGCAGGATTGACCTTGAATAACAGAATTAGATTCGATAAATTTGGAGTTTTGTGAATGTATATATTGACCACAAAATATTAGTAAAATAATCATTTGAATTAATTAGTTTACTTCTTTTGAAGCACCTACTACCTCTTTTCAATTGGTGATCACATTTCTATCAATTTTCTAGGCTAATTTTATGCAAGGTATGTCACCATCAATGCCATCAAGGATTCTGTATCTCATTAATATTTATAATGATATACACTATGATACTTTGGACCTTATGAAAGATAATATTCACGTATAGGGTTTCAATATATACTCAATTGATTTAAAATAATCATTGCCACCCATTATATCATACAATACCAGAGGTTGACTGTTACTTCAATATTAAAAAATGAATAAAGAGAAGCCGTACTTTGATTTAAGAAATGTGACCAATCTTATAAAAGCCGTCCAATTTTTCAACCTATATATTTTCAACGCTTAAATTCCTTTTTTTAAATATGAGTAGCTGTGATTTTTACAACTCCTGATTCTTAAAAATGGAAAACGCTTTAGGTATTTTGTGTATTAACCTGTAATGTAGACCTCCGAAAATTTCTGCCCACCCTATTGGTTTGCGTTCACAACAAATAAAAACAATACCATACATTTTGTAATGCATTTTTTAAAAATCTTATGTATAGATATATAGATAAGAATATATTTATATCAAAACAGAAGTTTGTAATTGTAACAGATTTAAATTTTTCGATCGATGTAACCCTCTTCTGTTTTTGTTCTTTCGGTGCACAATTCTGGCAAACGCCGTATAAATTTAGACAAATAATCGTCGTTTATTCGATTCCATTCGTTTTTCAGTATATTCCAAAGAAACGAAGTCGAAAAATGTTAGCTTACTTTCCAATTCTTTGCACAGCTGGCCAGAACGTACTACATTTTCCTTTGATATTTTTCATAGCACTTTGTCTTCAAAGTCCCTTCAATTTTTACTAGGTCTCCAGAGACCCTTCCTCCAGAACATTCCCAAACCATCACCTTGTTTCACAGATTACACATTCCTCCTTCAACCCGCGCACAAACAGTCTTCTATTAGTTAACTAAGTTGGAATTTCTGGAGCCGTTAGCGATATTCATACAGTCTTCTATTAGACCCAAAAATCTCATAATTTGACTCATCACTTCATAAAACTCTCTATCACTTTCTCACAACTTTAGCCCACTCTTAATTTTATTTTGACGTCGTTTATTTGATTCCATTCGTTTTTCAGTATATTTCAAAGAAACAAAGTCGAAAAATGCTAGCTTACTTTTCAATTCTTTGCACAGCTGGCCAAAACGTACTACATTTTGCTTTGATATTTTTCATAGCACTTTGCCTTCAAAGTTCCTTCAATTTTTACTAGGTCTCCAGAGACCCTTCCTCCAGAACATTCCCAAACCATCACCTTGTTTCACAGATTACACATTCCTCCTTCAACCCGCGCACAAACAGTCTTCTATTAGTTAACTAAGTTGGAATTTCTGGAGCCGTTAGCGATATTCATACAGTCTTTTATTAGACCTAAAAATCTCATAATTCGGCTCATCACTTCATAAAACTCTCTATCACTTCCTCACAACTTTAGCCCACTCTTAATTTTATTTTGACGTCTTAAAAGAGGCTTCTTCACAGCCTCTATTTCAAAAAGGCCAGCTCCTTTCAATCTCCTTTTCACTGAAGAAGGACTGAAAGCCCAATTACTAGATTCATTGATTTGAACTCGTATTCTGGGCCCGTTGTCTACAATTACGTTTACAGATCAATACCAAACATTTATCTCCAGCGGCCGCCCTGAACGTGTTCTATCGCCAAAGCTTCCTGATAGATGCATATTTGTTCTCGCTAAAATAAAGCCAAAAGTTTTCACCGGTTGTGTACTTGGAGGATACCAAGGAAGTTTTAGAGCTGGGATAAACAAAGTATGGGGCTACTTATTCTTTCCATTGATTTTGATCAAACTACTCAATACATAGAAAAAAACTAAATGAAGCATCATCCTTTTGTTCTTAACCTACAAAAACATCAAATACTTACTACGGATCAATTTGGATTTTTAAGTAACAAATACACAGGTGATACTATAAACAAGCATCACGCCACTTCAACAACTTTCTGTGTTTTCCTTAAGTTTTCGATTGTGTTGATCATATTTTAATTAACAAATTACAGTACTACGGATTCGAGGGAAGACCTCTCTTATGGTTTAAGTCATACTGTACCAACAGAAGTCAGCTTGTAAGGGTTGATACAACGATGTATTCTAGTAAATAAAATTTGGAGTGCCTCAAGACTCAGTACTGCCCTTTTTGAGTCGCATTTTCGATATGGTCTTTCCTTCTGGGGCACGTTAAAGATTTACTTATAATAAACAGTAGGAATCACTACTCTTGACTCTTGATTAATAATTCATACTTGAATCCGTTTTCCCAATCCGTAAGCAGGCTTCTCCTATTTTAGAAGTTCGTTGTATAGCTATCCACTCCATTGCGAAGATTACGTTCTAATTTGACTCAAATTATTATTACATATGATATACTTTTTGATTGTAATGAGTATATTAGAGTGACCGTTTTGCTCTTTTCCAGGTAATCGATGTGAACCGGTGGCCATCCCCGACTGATAAGATAGTCTCCGCTATCTTTACAGCACGTTCCCCAGGTTTACCTCATTGATTCGAATGATTCATGGTCTGTGATCTCAGATGCGCTTGGTTGCAGTGACAATTGCGACAGTCATCATACCGGCAACTTTCTTATCTTCAAAATTTCACGCAGGAAATGATCCAGACGATTTCCTGAAATATCTGCTGTCTCAGCTATCTCACGCACCCTCAATCGGCGATTTAGCAAAACTAGATTATAGATTTTTGTCACGTTATCCTCTATAGTAGCCGTTTTCAGGATATCTGCACCTGGCTCATCAAAGATCGATTAGTGAGCACGTTGAAACTACTACAACCATTTTTTTATGGTCGCACTTTTTCCGTTGTTCTAAGATCCACATACCACGCGGTCAAACCAAAAATCCGATCTGGAGAAATTTCGACAGTAGCCGTCGAGAAGGATGTACTAGACGCATTATAATATTATACAAGGAATCGAAGGATATTAGACAATTTGTCATCATTCAACACCTGTACCAGGATGGGGTACTGAGAAAAAAAGTATTTGCTAATTTAAAATCAGTGTATGTAGAAATGGGGAAATAGTAAAAAATGAAACTTACAAAATTCTGTACATCATATCTCGTGCGATTCCCAAACCTCTGTAACTAGGATGCACCGCTAGGATAGGACTTGTTATAGCTCTGTCGCATTCGGGGAATTCTCCAAAAGCGTTACAGTGTTCATCTACATACGTCAAAAAATTATAAATCGTCATAAAATCCTTATTGTCACTCTCTACTTGTTCGTGTTTCTCATTTTTTTCAAGTATGTACGATATACAAATAGCAATTAGTTTTCCATTTTGGACAGCCTTCAACGATACTCCACTATCGTAGCCTTTTATTAAAAACTCCTCTAAAGGTTCATTGAAAGGTTTATCTTCCGTCACTAGATTAATTGATGTGTTTATCGGTTCATCCGGCATAAAATATTTTCTCATAAATTGTATTATTTCTTTTTTCTCTTGTTTTTGTATTATTTTTATTTCGTAAGGTTTAGTCATTTCCAAAACTAATCTGAAATATACCGCAACATGTAGACCTTAGTTTTCAAAATCAGTACAATAATTTGAATTCAGAAGCAAGCTCAAAGAGTTTCGAATATAAGGAAAATGAGTGAGTAAACTTACATTTGATTGTTCTCTAATATCCCAAAATGACCTCCGTTCAGATGAGTTTCTGAGTCAGAAAATAGGAAAAGTCGTGAGAGCTCACATAAGATGAATTAGAAGATTGAGGACACACATTATTGACCAAAGAGTCGTTTAATAAAATTGAGCTTCATCCTTAATTCATTCACGTCCATTTACATGAGTTTTCAATTTCGGAAAAAAAGGAAAAGTCGGTGGGACTCATATCAAGTTATTCAACGTGTGATGTTGTCCATATTTCCATTGGTACTTGCAAATGAAGGTCCCCGCTGTGTGGCTCATCTTTCATAGACTTTCTTCCTTTTAAAAATGCCTCAAATTAACAAAAAACTTGAGCTACATACAAAAAACTCTATTCATAGACCCGCAGAAGTATTGCAAAAGTTGCTGTTGCACTGTGCTCGAGACTGATTGCACACGGTTGCTTTGAATTACTATTTTTACAATCCACCTCAACAAACGATGTATCAATTGTTCAACAATTCCTGCTCCAAGTCATGTGCTTCCAATGTCGTTTCACAATTCTTCTCCACAGTTTACGATCTGTAGAAGAATTCTTCCAACACTGCATCCAACAATTTTTTTCTTTAGCCTTTTTCTTCTTCTTGTACCTCCTTCCCATTTTCTAATAACCCTTTCCTGATATCCCTTTAGCATGCCCCAACCATCTTACTCTTTCATGTATCTTGTTATTGGTGGGTATTTATACAAATCCTTCAGTTCTTGGTTAGTCTTTATTTTCCAAAGTCCTTTGTGTCTTTATTAAAAACTTTCGGAACAAATTTAACGATTACGTATTAATCAAGTTTTTATGGAAACGAATAGTCATTTATAGAGCACAAACCAAATAAAACAGATATTTTCAACAAATTTGTTCCACGAAAGGTTGAATTATGGTTGGTTGTTTCAATGTTCAAAATGTTACGTGACGATTTTTTACAGATATAATCTGTTTTATCAACTCTGACGCTATCATCAATTTGCTGACTCTTTGATAAAGTAGACGTCGGCGTCGCGATCCTAGCTGTTTATCGTTTGATTAGCTGAATTATGTAATTACAGTGCACTGCACTGTTGTGCATTGTTGATTGTTAAATTAAATACGTAGGCATAACAACTATCCACACATGACGTAATTGAGTTAATTAATAGGAAAATAAATTTTATAATATGATACAAACATTGATGAATATTTCAAATGCATTATTTTCAAAACAAAACCTAAATTCATTGTTTTCGGTATTAAGCGCGAGAATGGAGCTTGCGCAGTTCAAATTTCACAAGGTTTTCAAACAAGATTTGGGTAGAGTGGGAACCTTGTTATGAAAAAAATCCTGTAAGTATCTGTTGTAAAAATTGAAGCTACTTTCCTATCCACCCGTCAGCGACTAATTTCATATATAGAAAATGATGGACGACATTTTCAACCCCTAGGATGCAACGAATTACGAAGTTAATTGTTAGATTTGTTACATGGTTAATTCAATGATTTATTCTTAGTAATATAGCGAAAAATTCTCACCGTTTACAAATTTCTTACGATATCTCGAGACAGAAAAGAGAAATCGACATGCGGTTTTCGCTATTTCAATAGTGATTTAGTTTACTTTTAAAAAACCCATTTAAACTTTTATGCTTCTATCTACATTTCTCAGGAGAAATCACAATATTTTAAATATATGGAACAAAGCCCTCTAGCATTCCCGTTGCTTATTGAATTGGTTAGACTTTATATATTTTGTATTACTGGAAAAAAGTTCTTTCAAACTTGTCATATTCTCTTCCTTTTCCAATTGGTTACATCATACCACTATTCTTTACCATTTTCAAAGGCTTTTGTCCAATTCTACAATTAATATTTGACGTTTTCGATTGTGACATGTTTAGCGATAATCAGACTCTGTGCAAGAACCTGTGGATTCCGAAAATAAAAAATATGTAATGTTCCGGCAATCCCTGGATTCTAAAATGGATATAAAATGCATATCAGTCTCCAATTCAATATCTAATATATTAAGAATGTATTATTGTGGAGAAAAATGTTTTTCTACGGATGGTATAATATGTTTTCTCATTGCAGTTTTATGAATAAATTCTAAAATTTCATAGAAGTTGGAAATACAACGTTTTACGCTAATATTCTAGAATATGACACGTAAAAAAATTACGTATTTTCCCTCACTTGTTATGCATGATTTTCGCAAAAAGAAACTATGTTGAGTAGAAATTAAACATTTTTCACATCGATAAACAATTGATGAAGAAACGGGTTACGTATCCTAATAGTTGCTCCGTTCCATAGAATAATTTGTAAGTGGTAAATAGACATGAAGATCCAGAACTGTCATTTACACTTTGCACGGACACGCACTAGATTTTAATTTCGTCATTAAGCTCTCAAATGGTCAATCGCCTGTTTGAACACTTTTTGCGCGTTCCCAACTGTTTTCAAAGAATCTTCCTCGTCTTTAACTGCCTCATTTTCTTTTTTGAATCGCTAATGTCACTTCTAAATATTCTTCGAAGTAACTACATTATGATTCTTATTATTTTCAATGCTTCTTTTGTACTTTGTACTGTAAAAGCGTTTCCAAAGTCCAACTTTCACAATAAACACTGCAAAATGATCTCACTAAAGCAGCTATAGATGCTATGCGTTTTTTTAATCATACCCCGTACATTAAAATATTGGCGATAAGTTTTCAATATAAGTAGTAGTACTTATTTGATAAATATATATTAAAAAGGATCAGCTTGGAGTATCAACACGATTTTCACGTTATTCAAAGTACGTTTGATTTTTAGAAAAAAAAACACATTCATGTGAAATACACAGAAAAACTTTGAACTAGCTTCTGATTTAATTGGCGAATAATTCTTCTACTTACAAATTAAAAGTATCGTACACCTCACCGATTAAAAATTATGTATTAAAGCACTGTATCTATATATTTTCATTCATTTAAATCAACCAATATAATATTTCGCAATAAACTAAAAATAAAATGTATTTTTATACTTACTTCTTATCAACATCCAGCGCAGTATGCGTACAATCTATAATAATCCACTCATTTATGTAAATTGAAAAAAAACATATTCACATACGACGTAATAATTCAGTTACATAATTATCCGAGTTTGAGAGGACTATAAAAAATTATAATGATTCTTTTATTAGCGTCTCGGCATGTATGAAATTGATTCCTCATGCTGCAGCTAATTTTAATACCGATTAGATATTTAGGATTATATTCCAAGATAATTTTCAATGTAAAACTCTGTTCTTGAAGATTTACCTGTTATATTAACATAGAGTTGACATTGAATTTAATATATGCGAGTAGGTGATGATTATTTAATACTATTTGTATTGGAAAACATCGAAGAAGTTGCGTTATTAACGTGATTACACAACTAATTACAAAATTGAAAATTAAAGACGCTTTTATATATTAATAGTACAACTAGTATCAAAGAGTTTCGACCGTAGAGCTGATATACCAAGAGTAGTAGAGAAATGCTTATAATAGTGTCGCTTAAGAAGCGTCAGATCATTACTTACCTTACCACGCGGCACTACAGCCCTGTGTGAGCCTTGGCCTCCTCAACAGTTAACTTTCATAGCATTCTGTCCCTTGATTTATATTCAGAATACCTTCCTGTAAATCCCACAGTTCGCAATTCATCCGTGTCATTGTTCAACTATCTCATTTTTGACCTCCCTCTTCTCCTCGAACTTTTTTAGTCATTAGGGAGTCTTCCGAACGTTAAATATATCCGAACCATGGGATTCTTCGAGCTTTGATGATACAATGTTTTGGTTTTGTAAGATGTCGCTTATCTCGGAGTTTTATTGGATTCTCCATTCATTTCCCGTGTTATCGCCGACATATTACTTTGATTTCAAAACTTTTCAATATTTCTTTATCGTACTCTTTGAGCGTTAATATTTAGTTTAGAAGTTTGTTCTCAGATTTGCTCATAGTAGCTCCTGAATCCAGCTTGTAATCGCTTCTTGATGGATTTTTAGTAGTTTATATTGTGGTTTATCAGATTGCGAAGGTACTAGAAGCTGTTGATCCCTTAAAGGTTCTGTTTCCTATTCCGTTAATCTTGAAAAAGAATTAAAACATTTAGTTGATTTCGACTGTTGATTCCCATAAAAAAAGGAGTTGCTTCAAATTATAAAATTTGAAATGCGCGTATGTTATTGATACCATTTGCAAGATCAGTGAACCAAAAACTCTAAATCATTTTATCTCTGTCACATTAGTGTGGCACATCCAAAAACGACAGAAACATTTGATCTTCTTTGACTGTTTTTTGATCCTTTCATTAAGAATGAAATTAGTATACAAAAAACTGACCTTTCACCTTCAATATCTTACGACACCTTAAGACAACTTATATAATTCAAAAATGAATTCAATCTTTTTACCTTTTTTCCGGCTGAAACTACTAATATGACTGAACTATTAATATTTAGAATGTCGCGATATTCACGATAAAACATGAATATTTAACTGACCTGGTTCCATTAACATATCGTTATTTATTGAAATCAAAAAGATGTCAAATTTACGAAAGTTTTTATTAGGTATTTCAACAAAACTTAATCCAAATGAACCAATTGAAATGTAAAATCAAACAAAAAATTGAGATGGGTGATAAAATAAATCTCACACATTTTATAACGTGCCCACAAAACAAATGTCTGGAGCAGTGATATCTCCTTGCATATAATATAGCCGTAGATGTGCCAAAACCAAATAAATTTAGAGCATTATTAGAAAAAAATTAATCAAAGCAACCAAAAACTGAACCTATTGGCCAAATGACCTCAAATAAAATGAAACGGCATCAATCGACGTCAGCAGACATCATAAGACATCGAGAAACATCAAATGACAATGTACGTCAATTGGCTTCAATAGACGTCACTTTTGACTTCATAAACCAATTATTATATGTCAAAAATTAATTTTCAAAAAATAATGAGGACAAAAGTATGAAATAAATGAAATTATTAATATTTCTTTAGTTTTATTTTCCATTCACTCCCAACACTCCCTATTACAATGTTTAACGTGCGTAAGTTAACCTTCGGTTTCTGAAGACGATAAATTTATCGAAACGCGCGTCAGTAGGTGTAATTGCGAATGTCGGTGTAGTGGTAGTGTAAACAGTGTTTTCAGAACTTCTGTTCGTATCTCGAAATTTCATCGGCACCATACAAACATTAAGAGCAATCTTAGGAAAAACTTAAAATATGAAAAAATTAGGGCTGTAAATTAATAACATTTCTTCTTATAAAAATAAGATGATACACAATCATATAAGCTTGGTTTATAGTATCAGTCATATAAAATGTCAACCACAGAATAAGATAATCTTCATTCTTCTATGTGTCTATGATGTATCAATTTTATTGTTTTGTTGTTCTGTGGATCATGCTTTACCTCTTACAATTTTTGTAATGAAAAGAACCGAAAAGTATAATTTTTATACAAGTATATAACAAAAATTTACAAACCACAAATTAGGAATTTATTTTCTAATGTTTTTTAATTGAAAGCATAAATGCTAATACGGAAATTAAATGGTTTTGAATGAATCAAAAGTTGAGATATGGCATTCTCACAAAAACACACTGGAAAAGTATTTGTACCTTGGTTTAACACGTAAGGAAATTTATAAAAACACATAATGTTTACATAATACAGTAGAATATTTTTCTAGGTCGGAATGGCAAGGTGTATATAGTTGTGTAATCTCAAATCTAGAAGAAGATAAGAGAAAAGCATTGGATATATTAAAAATATGGAAACTTCGTACCCCATTGTTATCAGCAGGCGTAACAGGAACCTTAATTTTATTGGAAACCTTATTATCAAATATAGATGGCTTAACAGAATTGCAAATTGTGCAAATCTATTCAATATCTCTATTGAGGTAATTAACTGTGGCTTTTAAGGATCTGTTACCGTAAATGTCCCAATAGCTGAGGTTTTAAGGCAAAGCATCGTAATTCTATTATTTTTTTGTCAATGAATTGTGCAAGTCGAAGCTTTGGTGATTATAGATTGTTATATTTATTTAATTACTACATTGATACATTTTTAATAAAATTCTAAATGAAAAAATACCATTTGTATCAGAACCTGATAGTACCTGTTCTAGTAGTAGATATATTTATCCCAGTGGTTGATACTTACATTCTGTGTCTTAAATTATACCTAGGTAAATTAGTAACTAACTACCTATAGTAGTTTCTTGATCAGAGAATGCACTCCTGTGCATGATATTAAACAAAATTATATCAATAGTATTGTTGAAGCTTGAAAAAGACTACATGTAAAATAACTGCATTTTGTATTGTTCTATTATATTTGCATTGAGGAATTATTTCAGCAACTAGGATATTTACGGTAGCTTCAATTTTGATATTTCAGATTTTTGAACATATGTGCTGCTAACAATGACAAACAGGGTACATTTAATAAAACGGTCTTAAGAAATGACCTTCCGAAATGGCTCATTGATATTCGTCATGACATAGCTCACAGCAATAAACTCCCTTCAAAAACTATGCTCGAATTAGCATTGAACTATTCATTCGAATGGCTTATAGAAAAATACTGGAAGATTCAAAATGATACTATTTCTGATTATTTTGTGAGTTCAGAGACTAAGTCTGCTAAAGTTGTGGATACTTTGAACACTTATATTGGACTGAGCTTAAATATACATATGAATGCAGATATGAAAGAATATGAAGAAGCTCTGATGAAGAAAGTGAATTATTTGGTATCAAAAAGGTAAGATTGAAACAAGAACTTTATATTTGATACTATAGTATTTTACAAGTGATGAAAGATAAAACAGAAACATATATAAAAGATTAAGAAATTGAAGAAATATCTATGAATATTGGAGCTCATTATTCATTATTGTTAATCGAAATAATAAAAAAGTTTAAAATATTAAATATCTTATTGTCTGGTCCTCATTAGTACGACATTTCTTTCTAATGCTTTGAAACTTTAGTAACTTCTTTTTGATAGCTCCTCAATATCATAATAAACTAAGAACAACAAATGCGAAATCATCCTAAATTTAACAAATTGATTTGAAATTTCGAAAAATTCCTCCATTATTAAAAAATATGTAAGATTTATACCGGGTGGTAGCCAACATTATCAGCTACCATCAATATGGCTTCCATAATAGTTTTGACATCCAACAAGTACATTAGTCAAATGATTGAAACCGCTTGTTTTATATTTTTGCTCTATAAATAGCTTTTAACAAAGTTATACATTGAGTTATTTAACTAGCTTATTTATTTTCCTTAAGTTTGTAGAATATGAGATTTAACATCAATTGTTTTCAGGTATCATAAACCAAAGACAGATAAACAAAGTCTTTTAGTCATATTAGAAGAAATTTTGAAACAATCATTAGCTGATTCACATAATTCTACTGTACCAAATAAAGTAGCTGAAATCTTGACAGATGTGAAAGGTTTGTTAGGTACAAATCTGGAAGAAGATAGTGAAGGTATTATTAATTTCACTATGTTCGCCTGACTGGTTGAGATATTAAAATCAATATTTCAAATTAAGAGAGAAATACTTTATTATCAAAAAATTGTTACAATTTGTAGACAAAAGCTGCTAATATCTAAAAAACAAACATAAAAATAATACAGAATAAAACCACAATGAATAACAAAATTATAGGTAATAATAACAATAGAAGTCGTCTGCAGAGTAGACGGCACTTTCCAGTAAATATACCCTAAAATTATTTTGAAATGTGGGAAAGGATATCGATTTGATTTCAATTGGCAAATGATTGTGCATTTTTCCCATTGTACAGTATTGAGCACACAACGGATTCAATAATGAAAATTTTTAATCTTTTAAAGAAGCCCTTGCTGTTTAGTCTGAGTAAATATCTAACAGCTTTCTTTTGTAATTCAATAAGGGCATAACGAAGAGGATAAGTTAAGTTCTGTGGAAACTGATCTCAGAAGGAATTGAATTTTTTAGATAAGGCGATAACATGTAACTCCCATTTCAAGGAATTGTCCACAACCCTAAAGTCGATACCCCAAAATCCCTACATACATAATTAATAATAATTCTTGAGTTGTTAATGACATTCTTTCTTGAATATTTGATTTTTCGACTACCTTGAAGAAGCTGTACTAACACCTTGGGAAATGAGACACAAAAACCACTAAAAAATTGCCTCCTGTGGGAGAGCTCTACTTATTTTGGAAGAAGAACAAAAAGATGTAGAGTCTTTTACAAAAGATCTTCTAACTGTAGATGTTTAGTGGCTGTAAAGCCAAAACGACTCTGGATTAATATAACTGTATAAAAAACATCAAACCACCTACACCACATAAATATATTTAAAAAAAACTGTCACATGTTAAATTATTCTTTGCTTTCATGTCTCGAATGTGAAGAATACCACGCAAACATTCTTGTCGTGTATTTGTGAAATTCATCTAACAGGAAGAACTCCTAGGTTTACATTCAATTGTCCATTAAATTTATTCTTGTATTTTAGGTAATCCAATAATTTCTGAAAACTTCAAATTGGTATGGACGAGGCTACTAAACATTTTATATGAAAATGAATGTTTAACTGCTCTTTTAGAAAAACTATTTTCAGTTGCCGTTGATCCTATAAACCAATCAACGAAAAAAGTTGCTTTTACTTGGCTACATAATATTTTAGACGGTTTACTAAAAATACATTTTATCAAGAACAGAATTGTACATTTAAATGAGGTATGTAGAACCTGACGATTTGTTTACCTTCTTAATGATGTAGATTTTAGAGGTTAGGTTCATTGTGTCCCCTATAAGAGCTGTTTAAACCCTTTGCACACGCTTGTTTATTTCACTCAGCGCTCTTAATTGTTTGATATGCATTTTCTATTTGTACAATTTCAAGTGTTTCATTTTGTTTCGTTTCTATTACGATATATCCCTTCGTGTTGTGAAGATTGAAAGCGAAAATTATTTTGAAGATAATTGTGATGTGGAAGACGAACTAGATTTTGTATTGCATGGAGATGATTTGAGTGAAATATTACTAGGTTATGACTTTGGGACAGATATTGACGTTATAATAGTGAGAAAAAAAGAAGAATTTAAATTATAGGATCGGATTCAGAGGAAGAAGATGCGCCACCGTCAGACACCAATACATGGAGTCCAGGGTCACAAATATTCAATATTGATGAACCTGTAGAATTTTTCAATACAAGCTGTATTTTACAGAGCAGTTGGTGGACGAAATTATATCAGAGACGAAAATATACGCCAATAAATTTCCAACAAAAACTCAAAATTCATTATGGCGTTCATGGCGGAGGAATTTTTGAGCCTTCATCAGAGTAATCTTGAATATGGATATGATCGTTTTACCAAATTTGCAAGATTATTGGTAAACGGTAAACAAGTAACAATACGAAAAATAGTTTTCATCTTTTTTGTACACTACGTCTTGGTTCTTACTCATTCTCAAAGATTTAATTATTTTGTAAATCAATTTCAGGTTTCTCTTTCCAGTTTGTTACCGAAGTCTATCCAACTCGGATACCACTTATTTCTCTTTTCTTTGTATTTTCATAGTTTTAGTTAATTTTATAGTTCTACTTGCAAGATAACGCTTCCATGTGTCTTTCTTATTTCTTCTTTTATTTGAGTCGTCCACCATAGTGTCAATTTTTTGTTAGTAGTTGTTTTGCATATTCCACATACTTGTTTTACTACTTCGCTTATTGTTACTTTGAAAAAGTTCTTCAAAGTCTCCCGAAAAGTTGTTTTTATGACTTTGCATCGTGTCGCTCTGCTGCTTCTTCCTCTTTCTATTTATATATCCTCATAGTTTCAAAATTGACTTTTTCACAGTTATCTTTTGTACAACAATTATTAATTATTTCATTTTTACTGCTACTTCATAAATTGACTTGATATTGAAATTCTCCTTGTATCTCAAATTATTTTTTAGAATGAAGTGAATGAAAATGGTTTCCATGTAAGGACCAACAGAACAATGGAAAAGAAATTAGAATTTAAAAATTGCATATCTTTCGAGTGTATTGATAAACTACCCATTAAGGGTATGTCAACCTTAGAAAATAAAATCATTGATGAACCAGGAAACCCTGAATCAATACAGCTATTAGAAAAGTGAGTATATCCGAGTTTCTCTAATCATTTACTATTATTTACATTGTTTGTTGCTTTTTTATTTTAGAGTTATGATTTTGAATAATAGATCGAAAGATGTGATAACTACCTTCATTCAATTAATGAAAACATTCGAAACTCCTGACAATTATGACTCGATGAATTTCAACACAGTTTCAACTATAGAAGATATTCCGTTAGAAATTGAAACTATACAGATATTAGATTCTAGTCAAGAAACTAATGGTAGATTGTCCGATGTACAAGAAGAAACGACACATAGTACTTCAAGGTGGAATATTGAGAAAGGTATTACAAGTATATGTTTAAGCTTCATTGCATTGGCTTTTATTATTTTTTAAAATCATAACTAATGAAAATAGTACAAGGCTGCAATATTTCTTTATTATTGCAGTTATAGTTTAGTTAGTACCGGTAGCTGAGAAAGAATATTTAAAATTATTTAAAAATAAAAACTGTGGGTGAAAAGGGATCACTTATAAAATGCAAATCAAAACCAAAAAAAAAAATACTGATAAAGTTGCCTATTTCTGCCAAAAAATATCCCAACCTAACCTAACCAAATGCCGATATCTCATAGTTGCTAACATTTAGAATATCATTTCTCCTAATACATGAGTAATGATTTAATTTACACTTTGGATTTTTTGATTCTATCTCAGAATTGTGAGTCTTTGCCAGTTAAAATATTTTTGTTTCAGATACTTCAAAATTTAAGGGCTACCCTTTAGGAATAATGCCAAAGCAAAATAGAAATGAAAATCCCTTGATAACATTCCACTGATGTTATTGTAACCTATATTTAAAAATAGACTTGAAGTATACTGTACCTGGAATTGGTCCTTAGATTATGTATCTAAAAACTGTCCTATTAAATACCTATGAATATCAAATATTCACAAAGGAATCAGACCATACCAAAGACTACATATTTGTCAAGGACCTAATATAATACAATAAAGTTCAACAACACTGAGAACTCTGGAGCAGTTGGAAAGTAAACTTCAACAATTCTAATCACATTTTTACAAAAAAAAACCATTAAAATAAAAAACAACTAACTTATTTTTATTTTAACCCAGTGGTCCAGGTGTACCTCCTGGTATCCTCGGAAAGCTCTACAACAGGATTGTATTTAAATTTTTATTTCCACTAAATCAAACATTTAAATTTTTATTTACACCAATGAGTTTTTGTAATAACTTGTCGAATTTTGTCAACATTTGTAAAAATTTCACAAATAAAATGTATTTTTATCAATAGAATTCTTGTCGTGTGGAATCATTGAGAGTATGTGTAACGTAACTAAAAACCCAACTTGACCTTAGTAAATACCATTATAAAGTAAAAACATCTAAGTAAGTAATAATGGGTAAAATCTAACATAAAAACCAACTTTTCCACAGTGGCCAAGCAAACAGTGAGTCATAAAATCGTTACCCAAAATGGCCGACTTTGTCTCTTATTTATTATGAGAGATACAGCGCACACTCCTCCGTGCAATCATAGATAAACCACATCCTGATGTAATTTCATATTGACGTTCGACGCTAGTTTAAACCGTCAAATGATGAGGTCACGTTGTATAATTGCGATCGGAGTGCTATCTTATTCTAATGAAATGTCAAATATAAGAACATCTAGCTGAAGAAAAAACACTAATATTTACCACCTCTGTCAATAGACAATTTATTCTATAGTGGAATTCTTAGCTTAACAGTATTCAAAACAGCTGATCATGTAGGTTAAGTTTTTTTTGCTCTAATACCCGATTTAAAAAGCTATAAAATGTTTAGATTTTCCGCTGCATCAATTTAAGATGACGCTTCAGTCACAATTGTACCACTTGACGCTCTTAGTCGGCGTCAACATGAAATTGTACCTCAAAATTTGAAGAGAGGAATTTCGCATAAAAAACAGAACTAATCAAATGTACCCTGAAAAGCGGGACTGTCAAAAGGTGTCTCATAACTATTTTATTTTGAACGTCAAATTTTTAAAATCACGTTTTCTCTTTATGAGAAGTAATAGGAGGAGCGGGGGCTGTTTGTTTTGTAAGTTAGGGTGTCCAGTTTTCGCTGTTGAACATTTCTTCGAAAGTAATGAATCTGTTCAACAGCTTTTCCACACAGTGTTCAATGTCGCCAGGACACCATCTGTTTGAAGTAATAAAAGTGATCAGCACTACAAAAAAGTGATAATTTCACTACAAAGAATGCATATCGATTTTCCAATAAATAAAGTCATAAATTGGATAATCTAAACATTGTATTCATGTGAATCCATTTTGTATGTAATAAAAATAAAGCAAATTATACTGGTTCGAAATTCATGCGTTCTTTTTCCTCCACCTTGTATATATGAATATTATTCCATGATTCAAAATAATGTCCGTCATTTTTTTTCTTGTAATCTAGATGCCAAGCTTATACGATTCAGAACAATTTTTTTACAAATTATTATACGAACACATACTTCAATAACTGTACAGTTTACCATATTTGAAATAAAATATGGTAACATCAAAGTTGTATATAGAATTATTTGATATTACTTCTTTTTACCTATTACTTCTTCAAACATCGGATGGTATTTGTATATTTGTATATTTTTTAACAGTTCTAGCTAAGCAAACGTACAATTTACGACTTGAAGATATCAATTACGATAATTAAAATATTTTCTAATAAAGATCATTCTGTAAAGTGTAAAGCTAATGAGTAAAAACAAAATCTGACCAGTCACAACTTAAAAATTATTAGTCAGTAACTTCGCATGAAACTTACTTTAAATGGTTTTCAAAACAAATTCATCTTATTCTAGTCAATATATCGACAATATTGTAAAGATGTTCTCACAACTTCACGGACGAAAATTAAAATCGACGATTGTTTTACTAATTCAACACCGGGACATGAAAAAATCCTCAAGTTTCATTAAAGATATTTTCTCATCTAAAATAGGAAACTTAAAATAATTCCAATTCATGTTTGAAATTATGTGGATTTTATAGTTTATCGAGTGTAATACTAATTATGTTTTAATTATTAAACACCGGGACAGCGCGTACGCAGTCCCGACTACCAAAAATTACGCGCCCGAGTTATCCGCATTAGGGATAATCGCAGGGGTCAGCCCAACCGTAGTGCAATGGAAGGGCCTCGCCCTGGGGGAACCGCCTTGTTGATCACGGTAACCCCTACGCCAGGTAAGTATGATTTGATACATTCGTTGCTAGAATACGTTACCAACTCCTATGATGAAAAGTAAAAGGCGAAAGTTACGCCACCTATTTACTAACATTACAAAAGCATATCAACAGGAATCTTTAAAATACAGACATATATGATGCTAGAATTCTAGTCACTACATACATATTTTTAACTCGGTCACGGATTTACATTTACGTATGTTATCTTGGTTGATATTATATTATATAAAAATGCAATTTTTTCTTAATTTAAGGAGCAAGAGTACAATCTTAGATCCGTGCTAATGACATTTTGTATTTTAACGATATATCATATTTGACAGAGAATTTATTTACAAACAATAAATTTTAGAGAATGGGAATAAAATAAAAATGAAAGATGTAAAATTATCGTTATTATATTATTATTAAATATTACATTATAAAGATATTTATATATTTGAAATTGTTTATTTAATTACAAAAACGTTAAAGGCAACCCACTTTAAGTCTATTATCAATAATGTGATTATATCACGTATATGAAATCATATGAATATGTAACATTCAAGAGTAAAAAAGATTTCATTCATTTCATAAGTATAGGCTATATACAAGACACGATTAGTTCTGCGAATCTTGTGAATTTCATTAGTAGATGTCACTACTACTGAGCTTTTATTATCTCTTTAAGTCAAGAATAGGTATGCCGAAATATGAGCAGAGCAATCATACTTACTTGGCGCAGGGGAAACCGTGATCACGAAGGCGGTTCCCCCAGGTAGAGGACTTATCATTGCACTTCGATATGTTTGAAACCTGCGATGTTCCCTAATGTGGAACAATCGGGCGTTTAATTTTTGGTAGTCGGGACTAGCGTGCGCGCGGTCCCGGTGTAATTACAAATTAACATAATTTCTCACATTTAAATTAGGTGTAAGTTGAGAAATACGCCATTTTCCCGGTCAACTATTTCTTGTTATCTTATGATAAAAAAATTCGAATTGTTCCTATTTGCACGGGGTAAGTATACAATCGTATTATTGTATGGAAATACAGTTAGTAATTTGAAATGAGTATCATCAGAATATTGGAATTTATTACCACTATAGGAAAAGATTTAGATTTATTCAATTAGCTGATAGCTACATTTCTGTTCCATGTAGATAAATATTTTATTGAATTTCACAGAAATCTTATCGATACACATTATGTAAATGAGTCAATTTTATACTTCGCTAATTGCAAGGTTAATGGAATCGATAAATATTTTTAATACAATACTTAGAAGTTAATAATATTAATAGGTGGGTGCATAATTATATCAACGCAAAGCAGGAAGTATTTTTGAAACAGGAAATAGCAAATACAAATAACAACCGCAATCAAATTTCATATTTTCATAATTGATCTATAAAATTGTAGTTAATAAATTTCGGAATTGTCATCATGTGGAAACGAATGTTATAAAATTATTTTTTGAGAATTTTTTCCACGTACTTATCGTTTTATTTATTGAATCATGTTTGGAAAATACTTTTTCAATTTGTAAATTCATATAAAAATCTTTCATTACATATAATGTTTGAAAAATATTGTTGGATACTTAATTTGAATTATTTATTAATAATGTTACCTCTATTAACGTCTTCATTACATTTTCAAATTCATTTTAAATTCTCTCAAGCATTTATAATATGGAATTTATGCAACCAGTCCAACAGTCTTCGATTTATAGGTGTAGCATGGCTTAAGAACTTAATCTCTGCTAATGTGTATAGATGGCGTAGCTATCGCCGTTTTCTTTATATCGTAGAAGTTGTGAACGTATACTAGCATCGACAATATGAAATCATACTTACCTGGCGTAGGGGTTACCGTGATCAATAAGGCGGTTCCCCCAGGGCGAGGCCCTTCCATTGCACTACGGTTGGGCTGACCCCTGCGATTATCCCTAATGCGGATAACTCGGGCGCGTAATTTTTGGTAGTCGGGACTGCGTACGCGCTGTCCCGGTGTTTAATAATAAAAACATAATCATCTTATATTTCCGTTAAGTACATGTTATACAGTGGTAAAAGTTTCCATTCTGGAATTTTCTCACCAGAAAATATCAGTAATGAAATTACCGAGATGATTAATGAAACCAAATAATTATTTATTTCACGCAATGAAATGGTATGAAATGAAAGCAACTTTTTAAAGATATACAGTGATTTGTGACAAAAATTTTTTCCACTGAATTTCTGAAAAAAATAATTTCTACAGGATGAAAATGAAAAATCAAAAATTTGGTTTTTTTAAATTTTCACATTTTCATTTTATCTATTTATTTTATATCTATTTTATTTTATCTAAAAAGAGTGAATTCAAAAATTATGGAAACTATTTCGTACAACTCTGGTATTAAATTTTTCCATCTCCACTTCCCGACCAAAAAAAGCCCCCAATGAGTTTCATCGTACTAATTTTTTTTGATCTTACAAATTATCAACCCCGGTCTATCAAAACAACAAACAAGTCTACTCGTAAGTCTAGCCTACGAAAAGTAATCGATTTTTTTTAATGTTCTAGTTGTCGCATTTTCATAGATGCTTTTCAAATCCCCCCTTTCTTCTATTTTTGTCGATATATTTTTCATTATTTTGGTATGTACACATTTCGATTACGTTACTAACTAATCTTATTCTTTTTTTGCCACCGACATCGTGCACTCGCATGATTCGCTATCGATGACACATTAAAAATCAGCACGTCCTCACGCAGTGGATCATGCATTTAAACGATATTACACCTTTCCCAGATCAATCACCTCTTAAATCGCTTCCTAATTAAGTTGTTAAATTATAAAGTCAGTAAGAAGCCAAACTTTTTTCGATTTAAGAAGTTAAATAAGGATTCTAGCTTTTTGAACGTTGCCATTTAACTGAATTTAGATACTAACGGCCGGTTTCATAATCCCATTCTAACTGGCACTTTAACTGAAGATTCATTTAGATTAAAGGGCACTTTAACTTAGTTATTATATAAAGTGAAGTGGTTCCATAATCGATTTGTAACAGTCTCTCAAATCAAGACATCTTTAAGACGTTAAAAGAAGGTTGTTCTCTTCAAATACGTGTCGTTAGAAAAAAAAAACAATGAAACATAGAAATGAGTGTTATTTTGTCACTAATATTTCTTATAGAGAGCTATTATACGTTGTGTTTACCAATTAAATTCTTTAATTCAATTTTTCATTTCAATAATTTTTTTTATCATTTCTAATCGTAAGTATTAAAGGTTTTACATGATTGATACACAAATTTCCCCTCTACGACATTCTTGTAATAGATTTATAAGTTTTCGTTATAAGGTATCTCCTAATTAGATAACTCTGTAACCCATTAAACGATGTCTTTCCTCAATCTGCCTTTTCAAAACACTGTTATTTAATATTGTCCGGTCGTGTACGGAACCTGGCCAACGAGTTTTCGTTATAAGGTATCTCCTAATTAGATAACTCTGTAACCCATTAAACGATGTCTTTCCTCAATCTGCCTTTTCAAAACACTGTTATTTAATATTGTCCGGTCGTGTACGGAACCTGGCCAACGAGCTTCAATATTACGAATCCGAAGTCGAGCATCGGACATAGTTGTACGTTTTTATGTTTATGTCGATTTTTCGTCTTTGCATGAGCGTGAATTTTAACTTAATGTAACACGATGTCTAGCCATTCATAAACCTTTGTTTTAAAACTTATCAAAAACGCCTGGGTCAGTGTAGAAGGAGACTTTAATGTGCTAAAGTGAACCGTCTCTGACGTTAACCTCAAATTCAAATGAAAAGAACATTCATAAATGGCAATTATTAAACGCGCGGCTTAATTTAATGGAAACTTTAAATTTAAAGCTTCCTTTAAATGTATTATGAAACCGGCCGTAAATCATTTAGGACGTCCAAATTTAGTAAGGTGGAATAAGGGCTTTAATCAATGCTTTAGATAGAAAGAGAAAAACTGTTGATCTTGTGGGATTTACAAACGTCTGAAAAAATATGATATAGTAAGTTCAAATTAAGTCCCATTTATCTGGCCACACGAGTGCGTTGGAATTAGTACATTCTTTTGATTGCCTTTGATAAATATATTTTCTACTTTCATATTGAATCAATCCAAATGAGTCAAAAATCAAAATTGTATCAAGTACATGGAAACTAAATCTTGTATTTCTGGAACTTGACACAGGCATATCTCTACTTTATTATCTTATTAATTATTTACAAAACAATTTATGAAAACAAAAAACACATGTTTTTATATTAATTAATATTAAATCAATCAGTTACTTTATAGCCGCCTTGTATATTTATTGTTGAAAGTTGAGATACAAATTTAAAATTATTGTTAATTCCCAAGGATGAAAGATTAAAATTTGCACAACGATGCTAGTATTTAACGTATTTTTTTTTATGAAATGAATACTAAAGTTAATTATATGACATACACTCTAATAAATTCGCACTCCCGAATTGTGTGTAATTAAAAGTGGGGGATTCATATCATAGTCAAGCTAGATCATTGTCAGCTTCATCTCGACCTTAAGTATGGTCTATAAAAACGCTGAAACCGTTGATCGCTGTTTCAGTTTACCCGCCGCTTCCTATTAAACGAGTGGGAATAATCTCCTTAGAGGTTAGCCTAATCGTAATAAATAAACCGCTCGAAAATGTCACCTAAAGACGAAACAAAATCATCCGAAAGTTCGGCGTACAGTAATGATGGGTATATCAGTGAACCAAATGATGAAAATCCGAAAAAGTCAAATGAAAGTGTAGTTGATGGAAAGAGAAACGAGTTTTCTCTGGACTTTCTACAAAAAGGTGTTGTTAAACAAACGGAAAATGATAAAAAAAATGTACAACCTTTCGATTTCGACGATTTATTACCTCATCTAGGCGAGTTCGGAATTTATCAAAAAATTTTATTTTTATTGATGATACCTTTCGCATGTAATGTGGCATTTGTATATTTTGCTCAAATTTTTATCACTATAGTTCCGGAAAAGTATTGGTGTCGTGTACCAGAATTAGCAAATCTCACCGTTGAAGAAAGGTAAGTCCACGTTTATAAAAAATTAATAATTTAAAAATAAAATTATGAATATGAAAAAATCAAATAGATACGAATATCTAGTTACGCTATTTGTAAATGATGATGATCATAGTGTTGCATAAATATTGAATTTGAATATGGATGTTTTTATTGAATTTTTAGATACTTAAAAAAATGTCATAAGGTCGCTATATAATCCGATAAAATGAGAATTTAAATTGCCATTCAAAAAGTAAGTCTACATTTTACAATATAAAATTATTTTAGTATACATATAATTGTTTGGATTAGTTAAAATAAACATGTCTTGCTCCGAAAACAAAAAAACAAAATCTAAAGTTTATTTCTTCTATTCTTTCTTGAATAAGAAATAATTCTTAAAATAAAACTATTTACATCACCCAATCCACAATAACCGATAATGTTATTGTGACATCCATGACAGTTCTACCATAGACATTATAACCTATAGATAAGCGAAGTTTCGTTACATGGAAAAGGTTGGATTCTATTTTTATATGTCCGGTATCAACTCTATGAATTGTATCCTAAATAAATCCTTCTAATTTCTTCCTATTTAGTTTGAAAATTATGCATTTACTGCTGTAAATATCATAAGTATTTCTTGATCGTTTAAAAATTTTTTAAATTCCTTCCATTTTATTCCTGAATATTGATCAGTTAGAACCATACCAACATTTACTGTTTGTGATACTTTCTTTATAAATTTTATGGAATCATCAGCGGTTTGTGTCAAATGTAAATATTTTTTTGTGGATCTTGAACCTCCAAAACTTCCAATTGTGTCAATTGCCAAATGGTTTTGTGGCTAAACGTAAATGTGATATTAAACCATATTTGTGAAATCGTCTTGATTTTTTTTATACAAATTTTACAGTTTTCACTAATTTCTTTAATGTTTCTCGCTACATACTTTAAAATTTTCAGTTGAAAAATTTGAATTCCATAAAAATTACTTTTTTGGAAATATCTCAAAAAAGGAAAATAAATATGAAAGAAACGTTCAACCAAAAAATGTAGAGAATAATTCGATAATATCGTAATAAAGATGCAATACGATTCATAATAAATGCTAGAAATAACCACCTCTAGCCAAAATACATTAATGTAGCCTACGTGTCATGGATTGCCGTACACGTTCAAAGATGTATTTCTTATGGTGTTACACGCTATTCGAATACTATTCTTTAAATCGTGGATATAAACTATGGATGTTCTTGTAGACCAATAATACAAATAAAATAAAATAAACAGAAATCACAAAGATTTAACTCTGGAGATCGAGGAGGTTAATGCTGGGGCCCTCCTTGACCAATCCAACTGGAATACGATTAGGAAGATCGGCGTCCGAAAATGAGACCCAATTAAGTTATCCCATTTTGAAAATGCTGCTCTATAATTTCATGGGAATTCTCGTCTGCCCATACATGATTATTGTGAAAATTTATAATCACCTTCTAAATATTGTCGCATGAATTTAGAAATAACCATTATATACATTTACTACGTCACTAAAATTTATTTATTACTATTAAAAAGTAATATGATCTCCATTTTTCTCCAGAGCTAATTTATTCTAAGATTGATTGAAAATTTAACCTAATTTCCATGACCATCTATTAACACAGGATGTTTGTTTTGTAATTGTTAGCTTAGGAAGTGTACGAACTATAAGTTGTGATTACTTTGTTTTTAATAACCGTTATTTTATGACAGCTATTCTAAAATTGGAATAAACATTTTAAATTTTGTCCTGGAGTAGATGTTTATGTGAACAATTCCATATTTTATATGTGTTTGCAATCTAGTTGAGTCGACATGATGTATGAAGACAGATTTTTGGAAACAACTAATTTGAATCCCAGATTGAATAAAAGAGATTGTTACCTCAAGTCTTGATTTTTAAAATGGTACAATTCATATTTATATACTTTTACCTCATATATACCTTTATACTATGGGAAATCTTTGTGAAGTAGTGAATTAAGGTTATTAAAAAAATAGTGTGATTGGTTGAAACCTTCTTCCTAACCAAATTGACATGTCACACTTAAATAAGAGTTTCCAAAAGCCATATGTTCACGAAAACAGAAGTACTTATTCTTTATTGAGCAATAATATATTTAAATGTAGCTAGTATTTTGTGTCAATTGCCATTTTTTTTCATTCACATATTGTTTGGTTATCGTAGTACATTGAAAATTTGATAAAAGTTTTTATGTAACAAAAAAACGAAAGTTTCTTAACCATTAATATTATTATTATTGAAAATGAAAAAGAAAAACAGCTTCTAATATATTAAAGTTTATTCTGGACATCCTCGTTTCTGAGTATACATTATACCTTGTAAAAATTCTGTTGTAATTTTCGAATTTATAATAGAAAGATACTACAGATATTTGTACAAACAGGAATTAAAACAATATTCAAATTATTTCTAATGAATATCCTAACATAAGGAAATGTATTATAAATAATACGTACATATATAAATATAATTGATTTATATATATTAATGGTCTATTTTTTCTAACAAATTATCATTCTCATTATACCTCAAACCGGAACTTATTCAAATATATCAGGAATAATTCGTCGATTAAGAACTTAATTATATTTTGTTACCGTGATTTCTCTCTACCTACGTCGCGTCGACGCAGGAGATAACTAAAGACGCATGCGTAGCAGTATGGTTGTGTGAAAATACTATAATTCCAAATATTGCAGAATTAATTTTTCATTCATTGTTCATTCCATTTGTAGATAACTTGTAACATGACATTTATCAAATTTTAATTTGAAACTAATAAATGTTTGTTTTAAAGAACAGACTTTGACGTTCTCATGACATTCCGAATGAATTCTGAATATCTTCTAAACGTTTTAAATGCGCATGCTTTGTTCAGGATGTGTTCTCTACATGCAAAACGCTACGAGCGATTTATGATCGTCTAGTTTGACATTCTTATACTCTGTGGTATATCGCAAGATAACCTATTGTTGATAGTTACTGATTAAAGTAACTACTACGTGTTTTCAAATACATATAGGTTGGAGGTTAGTTCATGGTAAATATACGCTCGCGATAGATTAAAAATCCTCACAAAGATCCGATGATACATTGGACGTATTTAGGACACGTTCGGAATTAGAAATCTGTGGTCCACGAACATAGAATTTCAAATTCCGAACGTGCATGAATCTGATGATAGAGCATGTTTAGGATATCTACCGCGAACGAAGCTAATTTCTCATCGATTTATCACTATTCACGTTATTAGATAATTAACGCAAAAATCAATTTTATTATTGTAAGTAATGACATTAATATGTTGTATAAAAAAATGTCTTCGGTGGTGGTGAATAAACGCCGACAGATGGTGAATACTAGCGGTTTATTTTATAAATATTTATACTTTCTAAGTACATTAAGAAATGTTTGAATTGCGATTTGTATCCATTTATAAATATAAATTATAAATAGGGTGATTCATAAGTTATGCGCAAAATTTTAGTAACAAGTATAGAAGGCAAAAATAATAATATTAAGAACGGTGGGTGTAAGTCTGATTCTTTGTGAGATATAGGATTGTAAATTGGACGTTTTGGCTTTTAAGCACATACACCTAGATGATATTGTGTACTGGACTCTAAATTTCATTATTCTGCTTACAATTTGATGATTGTTTGGTACACCCAGTATATCATCTTAGCCCCGATGTCTTGCCAACGAACTTCCAACAAGTTCCACATGACCACCAGTGGTTTAGGAAAATCTATCCAAGGATTTTATAGAAAATGGTTTCTAGATACTTTATTTCATTGGAATTATCTAATTAGCGGGTTTGGTTGAGAGTTGCTCGTGATTATACTAGATCATCCTACCATCGGATCACTGACCTAGCCAAGGACTGTGAATCCAGCGCTGCTAAGTCTAGTAATAACTTTTCCACTACTACAAGATATTTAATTGTAAAAATGTATTAGATGTCGCCATACACAGTTATCTCATCGATATAATTAGTATTTTGCTTATTGGCTTCTCTAAAGTCTCGATTTGTCTCGCAAGGCAAATTTAAGAGACGAGACTCTCGTAAACGCGAATATCGTGGGCAATACTATATAATAGACGTTTTATATATCCATTTCATATACATTTGTGAGATAATAAAAACTGAAAAGTGTGGGTTCGAGATTATAGAATATGACATCTTTAAAGAGATAAAATTTATATCAAATTTGAACACACTTTTGGTTTCAACTATTATTACCAACTTCTGAAGCTATACCTACCAACTTATTCCTAGGTTTTACTTTTTAGTACACTTTCAAATCTTTTGCGGTTTCTAGACATATTTTTTTCATAATATATTATCTTAAATGTATCTCACTGTATACCCATTGTATAATAGTTCTTTATTTATTAATCACCCTGTATACGTTAAAAAGTTATTGATAAAGTGACGTATTTCTAATGGAAGTATGTTACGACTTTGTTTGTCGAGTTATCGTGACATTAATTGTGCAAATACTCAATTTGTTAGCATTCAACTGTTAATTGTTTCAATTTATAAAAATAATTTTCAATAATTTATTTACTTGTGTAAATCAATCGATAGATTATTTATTGTGATTTGGAGATATCTGCGCATATAGTTTACTTAATTGTTAAGTAATATTCCGCCATTTCCCTCCTGTAACAAAGGACCAGCTTTTAAACAGGTTAGATCAGGCTTGCCAACACCGGGCGACCGAAATCCCGGACAGATCAAATTTCTTGGATCAGGCTTGCCAACTCTCTTTTACTGTCAAAGTTACACGCTTGCTAACTTTAGAAAAAAATGGTTTTATAAAAGATTTATTATCGATTAGAGATTTTTTCTCAAGTGCAGAGGCAGCTTCTAAAAATAATTCAAAGAATTACCCTCTGTCATAGGTAGAGAAAATGTTTTCTTCATAGAGTTATTGAAAAACTTCTTCATTTTTTTTATTCTTGGCCATCCTCAGATTGAAACCAATAAATTGTATTTCTTTGTTGTTGCGAAGAGTTTAGTAGCGCTTGATTCAGTGTTCTGAAGAAGTCTATTGGCGTATACAATAGCAAGAAACTGAAGATACATAGCGGTGATCAAATGTTTCTGGTCCAACGCTTCTAGGTCTAGCAATTGTTTTAACGAGCAGAATAAAATTTCAGAATCTTCTCGAGGACTGGACCTAATGATAACCACCTAGTTGGTACAGGTTTGATAAGCTGTTACCATTGTATTTCCTTTACGAACTCTTTCCAACTTTCGCTCCTAGCGGCAGATTCTTCTGTTAGTTTTTTCCTGCTTAACTCCCAAATACGGGACAATCCGTGTTCCGGGGACAGACAAGGCGGGATACACGACAAGCGAATGGAACTCAAGACTGTCCTGGTATATCTGGGACGGTTGACTACTGTGGGTTAGATCCATACGGGATCAAACTGATCCAGTAGGCATGTTAAATGAGATCTTTCTAATAAAACGAAGTATTCCAGGCCAAACGATCAAACACTTCAGTTTTCTATTCTTTGAGGGTTCTTTTATGATGTGGTTGGGTATTATCGTCCGTTATTAATACAACAGCTGCACGATATAGGTTCCCGAGAAGATTAATTATAACTGTTACCAGTTGTTTTCTTCAACATACACTGATATTGCATTCGATTATAAAATATGATATATTGTGACCGAAAAATATTACATGAACGTTATCAAGATTAGCTACTTCCCTTTTGATGCCATTCTAGGTATTACATAAACAATCAAACATCAAAAGAATTAAAAAAAATAAATTTTATTCGCAATGATTATTAGTCATGATTAAAATTTGAAGGTGAATATTATTATTAGCGGCTACCGTGAAATCTTATTCGCAATAACCAATTAACAATAATTACAGGATTTATATTAATTAATAAATGTCTAATTTAAATTTCTTTCTGGTGCGAGAAACTATAAGGAATATTAAACAACTCAATAGGCCTTATAGACACAAAGCTTGGAGTCTCTGTACTGCTTTTCTCCATCTATATTCCTATTCTTTGTAAATCTTGTCTACAAGCTTCAACCAATTTTTCCGTGGACACCCTCTTTCCCCTTTCGCTCTTTTTTTACTTTACAAGGATCTTTTTACCAAAATATATTCCTCCATTCTGGCTATATGCCCCATTTAAAGGAATCTTTTGATTCTAACCATATATCCTATCTCAGCTTGACTATACAGTACTTCGATGTGTGTGTTAGTTTTTCTCCACATACGCCCCTCCGAAAATCCTTCTTAGTTCCTTTTTCTTCTTTTCTGTTAATAATCCAACACTCACTATACAGCATCGTTGTGCCCCACTTGACGCTTGGCCGATCAGAAGCTTTGGATTGATCCTTTTGAGGAATTAGGATATGAGTTCTAACCAGCGGAAGAATGTAGCTTAATTCGGCTACCGGATAGAAACCACTGTATTTCCGTGAAGCCGGTATCTGGTTGTCCTGCTCGACTCATAGCCAGCTGCAGATTAGATCGTCCCAATTTGCGCTGGCACCAGGCCTTACCGCGGGTGTAGATTCGCGGCTTTTAGAGAGTAGAACCAAGGCCATTTGCCGTCTAGGCAGTCTTCCTTCTTTTTTTTCTCAGCTCCACTGATATTGCGTTGTGCGAGCCGAGCCTTGTCAAATGCAATTGTCAGAGCTTTGATTTCTACCGGTCCAATCGCTTTCTACCGATGCTTTGAAGGTAGTAAATGGTTGGGGAAGAGTAGGTTCGTGACACCTGATTGGGATTCAGGTACTATTCATCCCTCGACACGATTGCTTACAACTTGAGCTCATAAAAATGAACTGTTCTTTGCAACCGGTCCCCCTCTTCATGCCCAGGTAGGCGCATCCGAGGAAGGCGACCCCCTTATCAACGTCAACGTCTGACGGCTTCTTCAAATAACAATATTGAAATTAATAACGTACAGAAATACAGAGAAAATGTTTCTAGAAGAATTGTTGTTTTTCAGTTTTGAAAATTCAAAATTCTTTTAGATCTTCCGTTGAAAGATTGACGTTAGTCTCTGTTATAAAATATAGCTCTTAGAAAAGCACACAATTTGAAAAAACAAATATTCTAATACCATCTAAGTTTATGTATCATCTTGAAGTGTGCCTAGGTTAAGTTAAGTTTATGAATCAACTTGAAATGTGCCTAGGTTACGTTAGGTTCAATTAAGTTTATGAATCATTTTGAAGTGTGCCTAGGTTAGGTTAGGTTGTTAAGTTAAGTTTATGAATCATCTTGAAGTGTGCCTAGGTTAGGTTAGGTTAAGTTAAGTTTACGAATCATCTTGAAGTGTCCCTAGGTTAGGTTAGGTTAAGTTAAATTTACGAATCATCTTGAAGTGTCCCTAGGTTAGGTTAGGTTAAGTTAAGTTTACGAATCATCTTGAAGTGTGCCTAGGTTAGGTTAAGTTAATGAATCATCTTGAAGTGTGCCTAGGTTAAGTTAAGTTTATGAATCAACTTGAAATGTGCCTAGGTTACGTTAGGTTCAATTAAGTTTATGAATCATTTTGAAGTGTGCCTAGGTTAGGTTAGGTTGTTAAGTTAAGTTTATGAATCATCTTGAAGTGTCCCTAGGTTAGGTTAGGTTAAGTTAAGTTTACGAATCATCTTGAAGTGTCCCTAGGTTAGGTTAGGTTAAGTTAAATTTACGAATCATCTTGAAGTGTCCCTAGGTTAGGTTAGGTTAAGTTAAATTTACGAATCATCTTGAAGTGTCCCTAGGTTAGGTTAGGTTAAGTTAAGTTTACGAATCATCTTGAAGTGTCCCTAGGTTAGGTTAGGTTAAGTTAAATTTACGAATCATCTTGAAGTGTCCCTAGGTTAGGTTAGGTTAAGTTAAATTTACGAATCATCTTGAAGTGTCCCTAGGTTAGGTTAGGTTAAGTTAAATTTACGAATCATCTTGAAGTGTCCCTAGGTTAGGTTAGGTTAAGTTAAATTTACGAATCATCTTGAAGTGTCCCTAGGTTAGGTTAGGTTAAGTTAAGTTTACGAATCATCTTGAAGTGTCCCTAGGTTAGGTTAGGTTAAGTTAAATTTACGAATCATCTTGAAGTGTCCCTAGGTTAGGTTAGGTTAAGTTAAATTTACGAATCATCTTGAAGTGTCCCTAGGTTAGGTTAGGTTAAGTTAAATTTACGAATCATCTTGAAGTGTCCCTAGGTTAGGTTAGGTTAAGTTAAGTTTACGAATCATCTTGAAGTGTCCCTAGGTTAGGTTAGGTTAAGTTAAATTTACGAATCATCTTGAAGTGTCCCTAGGTTAGGTTAGGTTAAGTTAAATTTACGAATCATCTTGAAGTGTGCCTAGGTTAGGTTAGGTTAAGTTAAGTTTACGAATCATCTTGAAGTGTGCCTAGGTTAGGTTAGGTTAAGTTAAGTTTACGAATCATCTTGAAGTGTGCCTAGGTTAGGTTAGGTTAAGTTAAATTTACGAATCATTTTGAAGTGTGCCTAGGTTAGGTTAGGTTAAGTTAAATTTACGAATCATTTTGAAGTGTGCCTAGGTTAGGTTAGGTTAAGTTAAGTTTACGAATCATCTTGAAGTGTGCTTATAAGTTAAAAGATTAATATTATTTCGCTTCTCCCTATAGGATATGTAGTAAATTTTAACGACGTGAATTTCACAGAAAAACTCAATTAAAAAAATCATTGAATAATCAAAAATTGTTTCCTAATTAGCTAAATAAAATTTTTATGTAATATCAGTATGTATTTACTTTGTGCATCAATAATCAGGTCAATACTCTTCGCAATTTAAATAAAAATGAAATGATGCTGTATACATTAGTAATTAAAAAAAAGCATTATTTGAATATCCATTGTCACTGTGATTAATTGAAGGAGAATACCATAAAATCTAATGATAATCGGAAATAGATCAGGGATTTGAAATATGTCCATATCGATAATATACAAATCGGAAACTCATGTCATGTTTGTTGGTACTTGAAGGTTGAAGGATACATTAAAAAGTGAAGATACAGATACGTGATTTTTTATATAAATGTCTGTAGTTTATTTATAATCTTAGTAATATCAGTTAACTAGATAGTCTAAAGACACGATCATTCTACCAGTTCAGAGCAACTTCTTCATAAAAAACTCTTAATAGATTACGTAGACAACAAGTTACCATAACCAGCTCATCGCACAATTCTAACCTTATCGCTGTTATTGTATAAAATATTCGACAAATCTGGTACAGAAGATCGAATGGATTTTCAGTGCACTGCACTGCATAATCGATAATTATAAATAGTCCTATCAGATTTTGCAAACAACTTGCTATAAGGCTTCACGAGATGTTTATGTAATCTAAAAGCTTCATCACCAACCACAACGCGTTAAAACTTTTTATTTGAATTAGGAAGCTTTTCGTCTGTTGGATATAATGTTCGGTTGTTGGATCTTGGATTCATTGGCTACCTCTCGTATGGACAGTAATAAACTCATATTATCATTATCCTTCTTCGTCTTCTAATAAAATCAATGCACCTAAATTTTGCATATCCATTTCTCGGATCTTTGTTTTCACATCAGTTTCAAAAATACGACTTCCAATTGATTCCATTTTGGATTTACCATTCGATTTTAAACGCTTACAATTTCCGGTACGTCTGACTGAATGATTGCCCAATTTTCATTGGCATTTTTGACTGTTTCCAAAGAGGAATGGGTTCACTAGTCTTACCTATTACAATAAAATGAATAATAAAGAAAACTTCACAACTAACAAGAAATATCAAGATTCAATTCATACCCACGATATTAAAAATGGTTTCTTACTCTATAATTAATATACACCCCATAATTATACTACTAGATAATGCAGGAAATTATTAAAAATACAATCCTTTCACGTACGGCATTTCATTGACCATGGAATATCTAAAATCTTGTTTAAGATTAAGTATACTCGATACTGAATGATTAAAATGTTATTTTAAATAATATATGCAGAAAATTATTCACATGCAAATACTCATATTTCAATATAATTAATTGTTGTTGAATTGTTCATTCACATTAACGTACTAGAAAAAATTTACAGTTAATCACTTTCAGTTACATATAAGTTTTCGTAATTATTATAAAGATGAACGTCATGATTCAAGATTTAGGATTTAATTTGCGAATTAATCAGTTTTTTGTTGAAGTTTATAAATAATTCAATCATTGTTATTAATTTTTCAGAATAGCTTTTGCATTCTCGATTCAAGATAATGTATACATTTTACGTATCGATATTTTTGCAAAATTCCGGGGGTTACGCGCATGTGTAGCAGTCATATGATTTTTCTTAGGCGATATATTAAGTATATTATAAACATTTAAAAAAAATTATCGAACCGAACTACTCATGAAGTTCTACTGGTCATGTGAATGCAAAATTTTATTATTTTTCTAACCTAAATGGACCAACAAATGCAGCTAAAAGACTCGTAAAGAATGTAGTTGCATTCATTCTACACTTCACCTCGAAAGATGTTAAAAATTTAGTTCATGCTAACAGTGTGGAAGTACACTATACTGACTTTAAGGGTCACTGTAACTCCCGGAATTTTGCGAAATACCGGCTCTGGTACTTTTCATTATGTCTCTATCAAATTCTTTAGGGAGTCTAAGGAATCACTACTATCGCATTCGTGTAAATTTTAAATAAAGTGACGAGTCACTTAAAATTTTTTAATACTGCATATCCAAATAAGACGGACGGAAGACTCAACTGAACGACTGCATATCCAAATAAGACGGACGGAAGACTGAACTGAACGATCATATGTTATCTCGTCCGACAGGAGCGCCATTCTGGTCAAATTTTTAATTATAATTTAGCATCTACAAGCGGAAGGGGGATGAAGTACTATTTACCGAAATCTTTCATTTTTATTTTCTAATATCATTCAACGGGTATTCCACTTAAAATTTTTTATAATTTAGTTGGGAAACACTTGAAATTCCTGAAATTGTGAGTTATCAGAGATTCTGAATCGCTAAAAACGTGATTGATCTAATTTTTTTCAGGAGGGAATTTGTTTTGATATTTTTATCTCATTAGATTTCTTCCCGGATAACAACAAAGGTAGCTTTCTCTTTACATTGAATGTTTATATCGAATCAGCTTCTAGCAATTGAAATACTTTCGATACCGGAAGATTAGTTAACGTGTAGTTTTAAAAAATTTATCACGGCCAACATGTTAATAAACTTGAAAAGATTTATAGTTGAGTCAGTTCTTCGGTGATATCATAATTGAACTAATTGGAATTCTTATTTATAGGTTATAAAGTTTTTAAATTTTCATGCTGCTTTTGATTCTATGTTATGAATATATGCAGCTTGTGGTAAAGTCCAAACACTACTTCACTTTTATTGTCTTTTCACAAAATCAATAAAACGTTTTTAAAATAATTGTGATATTCCAATTATCTATTGTAAAATCTGTTTATGTTATTAATAGAATTCAGATTGCTAGATTATCCATGAATTCACAAAGCGAAACAAGGTTGAATGTTCATTATACTTACGAAACGTGTAATAAAATACAAACTACTTACTATTGTACATATATATGTATAAACACGCAATCGATAAGAAATAATTATTGTGCAAAATATAACAGTTGGTATTATTTAACTGCTATCTAGATTTTGTAGAGAATAAACTTAGTAAACGCTACACCAAAATGTCATAAACATACAAATTGAAAACTTTTTCTTGTTTGTGGATAACGTATGTCTGAAATCAAATTTCGATTTAAACCCTTAATATCCGTCGGGCGGTCTGCGTAATGTGTAAACCAATTTGTGTCAGCTTTTATTTATTTTGTTCTTTTAGAAAGATAACATCGATTTGTACTTCGAATTTTATTAGTTTTGATTAGTAAAATCCTTATAAAACTCGTGTGTTTTTTAGCAATAAAGATACAGAGAAATGTACAGGGGGTTTCAGCTTTGATTTGCTTTTCTATCTCGAAAAATAACAGATATCGACCGATTTCGAATCATTTGAAAATTCAGAGCAACAAACAATTTATTTGTTAGGAATATATATCCAATATGATATTTCAAGCTTTTTATGGCAGATACCATGCGATAAAAATTTCTTCGATACCCTTTTTTCATAATAAGAATTGTCAAGCTCCTCAAAGTATCTATTTTTGGAAAATCTTCGCCTACCAAGCCATTTTTTCAAGTCTGGGAACAGAAAATAATCCGTGGGTGCTAAATCTGGCAAATAGGGTGCATGAGGTAGCGATTCAAACTTAAATTCATTAATTTTGACCATTGTAATAACGGATGAGTGACCTAGTACATTGTCTTTATGAAACAACACTTTCTTCTTATCGAAATGCGGCCATTTTTGCTTGATTTTCTCGCTCAAAGGTTTCAATATCTTCGCATAATACTCACTGTTGACAGTTTTTTCTTTTTCGAGATAGTCAATGAAAATTATTTTTATTTTGGCTGGGCTAATGCCTTTCGAATAAAAGTATTGTATCACATAACGATGACCAATTTTTTCCATGTTTACAAATTCACTGATGGTTGCAAAACAAATACTAAACAACGTGGCGTGGTGGTATTTTTCAAACAATTAGCGCCATCTCTAGATCAGGCCAGGTACTTCTGAGACCATCCTCGTTTGGAGTTTGGATTGTCAACCCTCAACTACCTAAGATTACACCAGGTTAGGTAGTTTGACCATGAGCAGCCAAAAACTAAAATCCAGGATCAATACACAGAAAGATGGAAATTCCCGTTCAAAAAAACTATTTTGCAAGCAATTCTCCAACTATCCCTGGTTTTGTTTTTGCTCTTATAAATATCTAATGTTGTGTCTAAAGTTCAAGCTTTTCTTGCACGACGCACTGCTATTCAAACGAAACCAAATAATAAATAATAATAAAGTTGTTTCGAAACATAGTAAGTGTCACTTCTAGTTAGTACAATGGCCCACTACCGATAAAAGCCCGGTCCTGGCGGACACCCAGACAGTTTTGCGCCCAGTCCCAGTCTAGTATAACATGCCTATTTATTTCTACTTTTCCGAAATTCGTGTGACCTCGGCATTAGCTAGATTAGCCGTCTCGGACAAAACTGATGAAACGTTTATTTTGTCGACCTTATTCTTCGCGACCAATTTGACAATTTAGTTAACAAAATTTCGTAAAACGAAAAAAAGTTTAAAAAAACGACCCTCAACTACTACATATACCAACAGTTTAATAGGTAGCATGATCTTAATATTAAATGGTTACTTCAGATAAAATCTTGAAACTTTCAACGATTGTTCAGCTGAAGCACTAGTTATTTTTATCCTTGGAACATTTTTAATTATGTATTCATAATCCTTTTATTGGCATATTTGCCTTGACAAAAAATCTTGAGCGATGTAACGGTTTAATAATTTGAACAATAGGTGTAATAATTGATAATTAAAAAAATTATTTAACGTCATTTTATAACAAATTGGATGTATATTATCGTGTAACTGATTAATTCTATTAGTTTATTACTGCAAAATGAAAGCTGATGTCTGCCATGCGGAAATAAATGTATTAGTTGATAGGAACTAAAAACAAGGGCCGGAAGGGGTAACATTTAATTCGAAATTCGATTATTGTTACAAAAACCAAAATTCTACATACTACCTATTGATCTTTGGACAGCGTACCCTGTCTTAAAAATGCTAAAGAAAAGATAATAAAATAAATTCATGTTTCGGTTTCTAATGTTCACTTTGTTTATTAAATAATCAAACAAAAAGAAGCAACTCTTTTAAGTAGTAAACATGCCCCAATTTATACGACTTGGTGGTTGGAAAAACTCAAATGTCGCAGAAGGTTATATAGAAGACACTGTTAGAAACAAAATTGATAGCCCAGAAAATGTTAGGTTAATAGCACCCAACTACATCGATTGTACTTCTACATCGGGAATTTTCAATCTTTAATAACGGAATAAATTTGTTCTTAATCAAAAGTAGGTACTATCAATCCTGATCCACTCCTATTTTAACCTAACCTAACCTAAGATACTATAAAAATTATGTGTAATTTCAAGCATAAAGACGGTTTCCTACAAGTTGCACTGCTTATCTCTGCTTAAAAAAGTTCCCAATTCTATGCTCATTACCACGAAGATATGACCTTGGCCGAGGTTCACCGATCAGCTCCCACCAAACGTTCCGACACAGTCAATTTTATTGATAACGCATCTCATCATTCTCGAAAATCTCGAATATTAAACATGGTTTGGAGTATTTTACAAACGAAACCAAATATAATCGTTCTCCAATTTCAAGTGCAATAGTGATTGAAAACATAAGTTATATCAGAATTTCACAATGATGTATAAATAAATTGTGTTTAAACAAGAAATTTTACCACCTTACCACCCGTATAATTGTATAAATTCTGCAAGACATTGATATTCTACCGTGTGAATAAGTATATATTCATTGAAAGTTATAAGAGATTTGTTGTTTTTAAAATCATTTCAAGGAACATGTAATTGGACCTAAATAAACAAGTGTATAGAATATATCACATTGCTGTATACCTATATATTGTCAATACCGATTCACATTAAAATAATGTATGGCATTGTTCAAATTTCACAACTTGACCATGAACGAATTTTCTTTTGCTATTAACTATAATATACTATGTTAATTTCTAATTACGTATTTTTAGCGAAGAAATCGTTTAGAAGGAAATTACTTTCAAACTTCGTATAAGGTGAGTCAGTTTTGAAAAAATAACATCGAGAAAAACATGGAAATTATTCTGTCACATCAAAATTAATGAAATTAAGGTTATTAAAATGCATTGACACTACAAGCATTGTATTGTTAATACAAAGCTGTCAGGCAATGGTCCTCGATTATCACCACGTGTATTTAGTACCCATTTTAAAATGAATTTTGTCTGTACTATTCTCTCCTGATAAAACAAATGAATTTTGTATTCCAATATGCTATCCTGACTTATTTTTTATTAATAGAAACATTAACTCCATTCCAAATACGATATCTTAAGGTGGGTCCACATCTGACATAAATACTTGTGTCGAAGCGGCGCAAAAATGTGTGCCGGAAAACGAATAATGAAACAATGTAAATTATTGCGTCATGCGTAGTGCATTGATGCTGTCTGTACGTCGCATTTCAAATTGATGACATTAGATACTATGTCCCGCAAATCTTTTAATGTTTGTTGAAAAACCGGCAGCTGCTAGATAGCGTGTGTTGTGTATGACAAAAAGTTTTACGTCTACACTTGACATAAATCATGTGAGTCGCAAAAAATTTTGCCGAATGCTACGCAACACAAGATTTTATGTGAGATGTGAACCTGGCTTTAGAATATTCAGCCGTTGCAATAAAGGAGAACTGTCTGAGCTTCTTTCCCGCTTTTTATTGCAAAAACCCGCTAAAGAACACAGTTGTTGACTAACTGCCAAGTGGGTATATCATTCGCGTAGAAATTTCTTTACTTTTTTAAAAATATGGTGAGCACCAAAAGATCAATATTCCACACAACCAAATCACATTGTGTTAGTGAAGTGAGTTTCAAAATTTTCAAATGTTAAACATTCTTGTAGTAATTTGTATATAAGAAATACTTTTTTTCATTTAAATATAACTTATTTTTCCAGGTAAGATAAATTTTATTGTTGGGAAATTTATATCACTTTGTTTAACCCACCAACCTATATTAAACCATGTAAAACCAAAGTTCATTATAAAATATACCCAACCTAATGACCGGTATTTGCACACTGAATATTTTTTGTTTATATAAATCATTGTTTAATAGTATATAGATGCTATCCTATGAACATTCATTTTATAATACAAGTTCACGGATAATTTAGAATGTTTCACTGGTAATATTATTGCAGTTGACTATATTCAACAATGGTTGTATAGATATCCAAGGTGATTCTTAGCTGAAAGGTAGTTATTTTCTTGTCTTGTATTCTAAGACGGATGTTGACTTTACAATTTTGTATTGTTTAATATTTATCATATAAAAAATATAATTTGCATATATATAAAATCATCAGTCACAGTTACAAATTCGGATCTTTTTTCAATGACGTTGAATATTTTTGTTGGTAATTGTTTCATTTGACATGTAGACAAGACATTACTGTCTCAAGTACTCACTAAAACATGGGAACGAATATTTGGTCATAGGTGGATATTATAGCAAAAAATTTTTGACTAATGCCTCACTAAACATTGTTCTTATAGTCTTGGTATTATTATTTCCATAAGATCTTGATTTTTTTTTAAATAATCGTCGAATAAACCCTTTTTAAATATACTGAAATACATCAATCAAGGATATTTGCAAATAGTGAACTATTACACAATATTTTTTTGGTTTTTAATTAGGATGAATTATCTTGTGATAAACTATATACTCTAAATGAAATATTTTTTAGAAACTTCGATTTGTTATCAAATAATTAAATAATAACTGTATATATTCTATTTATTATATTTCTTTAACGCAGTTTTAAATATAAACAAGAAGTTCTCGTTGTTATTGAAAAGTTTTCATCTTTAAAAGTTACGTTCAGTTGAGATTACTACAAAAATGAGTTTTTTTAGTTATACTTTTCTCAAATAAATGGAAAACAACGAATAATCAGTTTCCTAACTAGATCCTCTTTTAACAAAAGCATTAATATAAAAGTAAATGAAATATAAATCAAATTTGTTATCTTTTTATAAATACAGAAATCTAGTAATTAAATTTTCAAACAAGATTTCACTTATAGTCCAGGAAAATATATTTAAGATTTCTAACAAGATATTGAATTGTTAATTTTCTGGAACATCTTCGGGAATTTATGTTGGCAGTGCCGTCCTTAAGCAGGGGCATGTGGGGCGGCCGCCCCGAGCACCGCGGGCAACCAACAGAAGCGCGTTTTTTTGTTTCGTTTCAACAAGTTATAGTAGCGGGATCGTGGATACAACTCCAAGATACTGTACCATCATGAATTATCGATTTTTGATCTCCCTTGAATTCTACAGTTATCGTAATTAAAAATGTTATCTGGAGTAAGGTCGTAAGGACATGTATTCCACATTGATCTTAAAAGCAATTAATGAAAAGAGAATAATTACAAGTATTGAAGTAAATTGAAGAGACCTATACAAGATTGGATGGTGAAATAAATTATTCTTTCTCAATTGGACATATGCCATATTGATTGAATATGGCTGAAATACAATCACAGTTATAATATTTATTATACAATTTTATGATTGGTAATTGATAATTATTATAAGTTATTTGCTCGAAATAAGAGTTGAGAAAAACTAATACTTTCTCTACAACAAGATTTCTAAGATTGTTTTGGTTTTTGCAACATTTAAGTAATGATAGGCGTAGGGGCGGGTCATATATGAGGAAGATGACGCTAGTGGTAGGAGGGGCACCCAAACAGGCCTGACTAGGGCCTCGAAATGCACACGAGTTAAGTTTTTTCAACAATTGTACAAAAAAGTTGTTTTTCTTTAGAATCTTATTTCTTAGAATTATTAATATGTTTAATTTTCGTTTATTTTAGGTCTTTTCTTGTTGTAAATTAGTTTTATAAACAAACACCTGTTTTCAAAACTTTCAAAAGTTTCGATCAGTAGAGATTTAAATTGATAATTTAGCAATAAAAAACTTGTTTTCCCGTAATTTAACAATTTGCCAGTGTATCTCCGATACTATTTCAACAATTTTTAATAACAACGAATTAAATAGGATTGTTTTTAAGCGATATACGGTATTTTATAAAATCAACGTTTCAAATCTGGTTTCGTCGTGTGCTACAACACACCGCGACTTATATTCTTTCTTTCTAGCACGAACTTGCCGCATAGCAGCTGACGAGCTATTAAAATTCATTACATTTTATTTAATTTTTACATAATGATGTTGGTATAATGTTATTAAAACAAATTCACATTAATCTTTATATTCAATTGTTGACGTGTTATCATTTTTGGTTAAACAATATTGAATATTATCTAAGCTACTAAAAACATTTTTTCTTTTTTAATTTTTAAAGTAATCCAAACCTAACATAACCAAAATTTATTTCAGAATATTAATGTCCCAGTTTTTCTCAAAAAATTGATTATTTTCAACTAATGATTATAAATTTTTTTCCTGGATAACAGTTGTAAGAATACAAAGTGTTTTAGAGTGTATTCTGTCGTTTTGAAATATAAAAGTCCAACTACTACTCCTTAGAATACACTTTTTTATTAATATACAACAATTACAAGTGTTGTCTGAGAAGTTTCTGACCTCAACCTGAGTATGTCAATTTATTTGGCATCTGTTGAGAGATTCTCATTCAAATTTCTGCCATTTTGTATGCTTAGTTTCTGTTCAACAATCGTACAAGTGAGTCGTTGTGAATATTTGTCTGACAATGGAATAAATTCAGTATCATTGAATATTTGCTTTTGAAAAGCATTACGCCTACACAATTGAAATATTGATTATCTAATTTTACTAAAATAAAAAATTAAAACATCAACCAATAAGTTGCCTAACATAGTATTTGAAATTCCTTGATTAAATTGTACATTGGTCAATCGAAGAGGTCACTCACCAATCAGATAACCTCTCATAAAAGCATCAGCAAATTATATCCTGACAGGTTTCATTAGCGTCTACTATGCATGACATAATATGAATTATGAATTTGCCAAAGTTTACACAACTGAGAAAAACTATAAAAATGCTTCAATAAGAAAACTGATTTAAATAACATTAGTGTAATTTATGCATAACTTTTAGATTCAACGCCATCGACAACCAACTAACCTCACCTAACCTACAAAATTTAATAACATTCATAAACCAACCAATCAATATTAAACATCATTCACAACAACCTAACCTTATCTAACCTATAAAAATTCAACGTCATTCATAATCTAACCAATGAAAATAACGATTTCTATAGTAACCATAATCAATACTCTTACTATTTCTATCAAACGTCAATTTGAATATTGAATTTTGAAGTTGAGGAATCTAATGTTTTTAAAAGATATCACAAAATTTAGCACAATGCAATTCTTAACTAATTAATGTAAGTAATTTTATTATTGTTATACATATTTTCATGTTGTACTTGACAATAATTTCAGTCCCAGACGATTAGTACAATTTGTTGTTTTATTTTGCCACAATCCCACTTCCAAAACTATCGCCTTGATTCTAGGGCTCTCCTAAATTAAACTTAGTTTTATCTCATAACTTTTTAAAGGCAGATGAAAATTTGACGTTTCGACTTGCCGCATTCTTAAAAAAATATTTTGATAGTGAAAACTCCAGACGAAAACTTATAAAAGTGCATCACCGGAAAAGAAAATTTTACTACACGTGTGAACAAACAATAACTTAGGAAGTCAGGGCTATAAATGATGTAACTGTAAAACTAAGTTCATGACCAACAAATATAAATTTAGAGCTATTGGGAATCATTGAATGTTTCGTGGGTATTCTGCAATTTAAGGGTAAACCTAGGTTTGACCGTTACACTGATTTCACCCGTAACTTATATAATTACATGTAATTTTGACATAGTCTTTTTAGTCTTTTATACGCTATCTACTGTTAAATTTACACAAGTTATATCAAAAGTTATTTGTATTGCCACATCTGCTTCAAATATACGAGGATTACGTCATAAGATTTGAAAGTATATCCAAACAATTCATTCTATTTTTAAATTACTGATTCAAACAAGCACTTTTGATACGTTTCCAGTAGGAATTATTCGGTGTAGGAATAAAGGAATGAAATACATAAATTATTGTCCCAAAAATACGTTTTACGGTTTGAAAATGAATAGAAAGATGATTTACTGTTTATATTAGCTTCACCTGTTTGTGGGGTTGTTTGTTTGTAATACTCGTTTGGACTAAAAGCAATTTAATAAAAGCTTATTTAATAAAAAATTCGTTCGACAGAAGATTCGAACCTTCGATTTCCGTGTTGGAAATCAAGCACATCGACAACCTTACCAACTACACCGTTAGGGCTCGGTTGAAGTTTCGACGAGATGTAGGTATATAAGAAGTGAAACCATTACACGAAAAATAGATATATTCTGAAAAAACTAAGTATGCTGTTTCATATAAAATAATATTGGGGTGCACCGCACTTAAGGGTATATGAAATATATGTTGGCCAATTCTCAAACTTACACATGCAAGCTTTGTTTTGTAGGTGAAATCGTTAAAAACATATATAAAAGAAATTAATTGAAATATCTTTTTTCAGAACATTGCATTTAAATATTTTATTAAATGGATTAAATCTTGTGGTTGACGGCTCATGCCTATTAAATAAACAAAATTAGTGTGTTATTTGTAAAAAAGTATTAACAATTGACTTTGTTTTTTTAATGTATCAAATTTCTTTGTAATTTAGAATAAAAATAACGAATGTATGTCATTATAAAAGTTACTTAATCCGACCATGAAATATATTCTTATTCACGCTACCGTATGGATAATAAAAAAAGCATAAGAATTTAATCTGATTTTAATTAAATGGATTATCAAATTGACAATTAAGGAAGGTTAATAATGTGCCAATCAGTATAGTACGAGGAAAGATCTTTGTTTTTTGTGGTAAAAAACTATAAAATGAGCAAAATGAAGTATATAACATCATCAAATTTATAAGATATAACATTACAAAAGTATCTTACTAATGAAAATAAAGAGATAATAGAGAAGAAAGTGAAAACAAATCATAAAGTGTAAAGACATTCAAAAAATATTTGACAGTGCTCCCTCTTAATAGTGATCTAATACCCTATAATTCAGAAACTATAATCCAAATTGAAGGAAATACCAGCTTGTGCTGATTGGGTATGTGACGACGACAATCAGCATCTCTGTAAAGTTTAAACCACTACATAAATACGTGGGACTGAATTCTGCTAAGTTTAATGTTTCTCCTTGGAGTTTTTTTCGTATTGAATTCATCTTTTTTTGGAAAATTTTAACTTAATTTGAACACCAATTTCATTATTATGACTCCTTAAACGGAAAGAGAAAGGTGGTGAATTACGGCCTTAGACTTCGAAATCATGAAGAAGCATTTGCTTTATCTAACGAAAATGTAGGCTAGATCAACTGGTAAAATTTGGACGCATTAACAACCGTTAATGATAAGAACACAATACCGATAGAAAACAGTGGACTGATGACTTTAAGCCCTCTATACTAAATAATGAAACCACCTGGAAAACAAACGGTTCACGATGAATGGCTTACTGTAGGCTTGTGCTGGAAAGTAAAAAATTTCTAGGACCGGCGAGTAATTCCTGGAATATCCAGCTCGTTTTGGTGCATGGTCACTCGAGCAACGAATGTAACGACGAACCGGAATCGCCAGATTGGGATCGGCTTATCCACAAATGGGTTCAGAACAAATTCTTGGTGTAGCCCAAAGTGTAGCATTTACCTCTCCCAACGTTCTGCGTACAAGGTAGACCTATTGGATACAAGCTAAGGCACACATAAATGGACCTTCTGCCTCTATTACCAAATAATTGTTTCTCTTAATTAGACGCGAAATTCGACTGGTGACTTTTAACTTGATATCGTCATCTAAAACGTAGTTTTTTTACTATGGGGATTACGTACGACTTGGATTGCTACTGGTAGATGGCAGAAGAAGAGATAGAGATAGTGCAGGCGTCATCTACCCGACACTTAAAAGAGCGCGATCCAAACTCTTGGGCAAGCCTCGCAGTTTGCTTAGAGATATCAAAAGGTCAAGACAAATTACCTGATCGACTTTGTAGTTTTACATGCAATATAATGGGTCTACCGGAAGTTCTTTGTGCTTAACTGCCCTTGGCCACATTCTATCTTATTATTTCTTTGGATATTTCATAGATTCTTTCGCGTGTTTTATTTCAATCATAAAATATCCTCAGAAATGGAAACTTCATCTTATATATTAAAAAAATTGATGATTTCCATTCCGAGTCCGTTCAGGCGTTCTACTCAACCGATTTACTTATTTTTTTTTTCAATGAAAGGTATTGATGCACAGATCAGCCATCAACCATCGGATTTCATCTAATTTTCACCATTCTCAAGTTATACTCAAATGCGATTTCCCCCTGTACATTACTTATGGGATTTTTTCACATACACACGTTCTATCCTCAATATCTCAGGTTATATTCAAGATAGAGACTTCGTTTTGGTTTAAAAGCACTCGCTGAAACACCCTCTTTCTTTTGAGTTTTTGAACACTTAAATCGGTTGAGTTGGAGAGGAGCTAGGAGCGGACATTCAATGTGGAGTTATGGATTTTTGTAGGTTTTTGGCAATTTTTCTACATTCAAAGATCTATATCTCAGGTTCTAATATAGCTACAGAGTTCGTTTTGGTTTAAGAACACTCGCTGAAACACTTTCTTTCTTTTGAGTTTTTGAACACTTAAATCGGTTGAGTTGGAGAGGAGCTAGGCGCGGACCTTCAATGTGGAGTTATGGATTTTTGTAGGTTTTTGGCAATTTTTCTACATTCAAAGATCTATATCTCAGGTTCTAATATAGCTACAGAGTTCGTTTTGGTTTAAGAACACTCGCTGAAACACTTTCTTTCTTTTGAGTTTTTGAACACTTAAATCGGTTGAGTTGGAGAGGAGCTAGGCGCGGACATTCAATGTGGAGTTAAGGATTTTTGTAGGTTTTTGGCAATTTTTCTACATTCAAAGATCTATATCTCAGGTTCTGATATAGTTACAGAGTTCGTTTTGATTTAAGAACACTCGCTGAAACACTTTCTTTCTTTTGAGTTTTTGAACACTTAAATCGGTTGAGTTGGAGAGGAGCTAGGCGCGGACATTCAATGTGGAGTTAAGGATTTTTGTTGGTTTTTGGCAATTTTTCTACATTCAGAGATCTATATCTCAGGTTCTGATATAGCTACAGAGTTCGTTTTGATTTAAGAACACTCGCTGAAACACTTTCTTTCTTTTGAGTTTTTGAACACTTAAATCGGTTGAGTTGGAGAGGAGCTAAGCGCGGACATTCGATGTGGAGTTATGGATTTTTGTAGGTTTTTGGCAATTTTTCTACATTCAAAGATCTATATCTCAGGTTCTGATATAGCTACAGAGTTCGTTTTGATTTAAGAACACTCGCTGAAACACTTTTTTTCTTTTGAGTTTTTGAACACTTAAATCGGTTGAGTTGGAGAGGAGCTAGGCGCGGACATTCAATGTGGAGTTAAGGATTTTTGTTGGTTTTTGGCAATTTTTCTACATTCATAGATCTATATCTCAGGTTCTGATATAGCTACAGAGTTCGTTTTGATTTAAGAACACTCGCTGAAACACTTTCTTTCTTTCTTTTGAGTTTTTGAACACTTAAATCGGTTGAGTTGGAGAGGAGCTAGGCGCGGACATTCAATGTGGAGTTATAGATGTTTGTAGGTTTTTGGCAATTTTTCTACATTCAAAGATCTATATCTCAGGTTCTGATATAGCTACAGAGTTGTATGTAGCCCTATCACGTGGGAAATCGTTCAAAAGTGTCAAGGTAGAGATTAAACCAAAGGGTCGACGCACAGCCAATGTTGTTTGGAAGGAAGTATTGTGAAATTAGATAGTCTATTGTATTATGAACAATGTAGAAATGATGGCTGATTTTTTGACCGCGCCCCGATACTTTTTGTATACCTTTGACAACATAAGTATTGATTGATTTTATGACGAAGCTATAATTGTCCACACAGTCACTGCTGTGGAGCAGCACGGGTCCGGACTAGTTCTAAATTATAAGGAGTAGATTAAAATTTATTTCATACCACCAATCATAATCATTCTCATACTTAGTAGAAAAGATTTTTCCTCCTTTTATTTAAATATACATAGTTGTATAATATAGAGCAATAAAGTAAAGAAAACACGGCCACCTTTTATAAAATCTTCCAGGGGTTTTTTTCCATATCATTTTGTAAATGAAAACGCAATTCAAAGGCTTTTCTTAAGCTTCCTCTAAACACGGAATTTAGATAAATTTTCATGTAAACCCTACTTAGCAATTTCCAACAAATATTGTTCTATTTAAATGTTAATCTCCATCTTAATTTTTGCATTGTTATTTTAAAAAACATTGTGTTCGCATGTGAAATTCCATTTTGAAAGATAAATATTGCCTCAAGATTTTAAGTTGATTTTTCTTCCATAAACAAATAATGGTTGTTTACTTTTAACAAAGTGAATTAATTTTTTTGTTATTAGATTAGCGTTGGCAATACCATTGGGATCAGATGGATACGAGAAATGTCGAATGTATGACGTCAATTTTACGGAACTACTTAAAAATGGAGCGAAAGAAGCGGGTTCAAATTGGGAAACGGTTCCTTGCAGATATGGATGGGAATATGATTTTACCGAAGTACCGTATGCGTCCATTTCTGCAGAGGTTTGTAGTTTTGAATATAATAATAGATTTTACCAAGCTTATCTGAAAATTTTTCGACCTAACAAAGTAACAAGACATTTTTCTAACCTATCCAATCCAAATAATAGTTTCTCCTTAAAATATGCGTCTTGACTGTTCGTTTCATCTCAATATTGTAGTGGTTTCATCTAGATTTATGAATAGTCGCGAAAAATCCAACTAATTATGCTTAAACCCCATCAATAAAACCTGAGAAATGTTCATTCGAATAAGCTTTTGGTCCAAAGTGAGCAACACCTAATACACGGACGCTTAACTTAATTCTAACTCTAATTTAAATCCGGCGGTTGTTCGGTACCATTTGGTGAACGACATCGCAGTTTTTGGTCGTCCCGAAAACTAGTTTTCAGTCAAACCATGTTTGAATTCAGCTGCACCAAATTTTAATAGTTTTGTTCGCTGTAGATAATTTGAACACATTCCGAATGTATTCTGAACGTGTCAAATGCGCATGCTTTGTTCAGAATATATTCTGACTAAACATATAATTTGAATTCAAAACTGTGTTTAATATTCACTTTACTATATAATTTGAATTCCAAGAACGTAGTAAAACACCTAAGTTAGAGGTTAATTCGTGGTAAATATCACAAAAATGCCAAGTAGAATGAGTGCACATCCGTCAGATTGAAAATCCTTACTCAGCTACGAGGATTCATTGGACGTACTGAGATACGTTCGGTATTAGAAATTTGTGCTCCGCGAACACAGAATTTTCATTCCTGAACGTGTTTTATTAGCACCGAGAACGCACAATTTCAAACTGCGCATGAATCTGATGACAGAACACATTCGGGATATCTTTCGCGAACAAAGCTAATAACAACCTTATATCAATCTGAAGTTAGCTCTTTTATTAAATTGAGATATTTAAATACTTCATATTAAACAAATTTTTTTATTGATATAATTTCCGTTTATAATAATGAGCCTCCAAGAGAGTCTAATATAAGCTAAAAACACATCTGTCAGTTTTAGTATCGATTATTATAAAATCTTGATTAAAGCATTGGAAGTTATAATTATATCTGGTCATCGCCTCACTTCATGCGAAGTATTAAAAGGAAACAATCCAACCTTCTAGTCAGGCAACGCACCATACTGTCAAGTATTACATTAAATGTGTTTCACAATTTCGAAAGATAATGTGAATAATAGTGAATTTTTCAATTCAAATATGTAAAATGATGTAATTATAGGAAATTAATTCATCTCTAGAAATTCAATTGTAAAGGAAGTTTGTTTTATTTATAAAAACACACATTTAAACATGGCGATATGACGTCACCACTATTCGCTCACGTAAATAATCTTTATATCTAATATACAGTGGTTATAAAAAAGTTGTTTGCTTGTATACAAATTTTAGAGGAAAAAATAATATTACATTCTTCTCTTCACTTTATAATTACGTGGAAGACGTTGGACACTATTTAATCACCTAATTCATTATATCAATAATTGAAAATATTTTATGCAATATACAATTTTGAAGTACCGAAACACATCAAACTTTAAACATCCAATATATTATATGAATTAAAACTCAAAATGTAACTGTCAGATATAAGTATAGTGAACGAAAGATATATATGAAGCACATTATCAATCTATCTAATTGAAGACATAAAGATTAAATTTTGATTAATAATTTTTTGTTAATAAATGTATTCAATAAATTTATTCACTTTAAGCTAAATTGGGTATGTGAAAATGCAGCTTTGCCCAACACAGCACAATCAATTTTTTTTTGCGGCGCTATATTAGGAGGCCTCATTTTTGGATGGATGGCAGATCGTTTTGGTAGAATTCCGGCTTTGATTAGCTGTAATATGGTCGGTCTTATCGGAGGTGTCGCTACGGCTTACTGCAATTCTTTCTGGGCATTTAGCGTTTGCAGATTCTTGGTAGGAATGGCGTTCGATAATTGCTTCACCATGATGTACATTTTAGGTAAGTTAGTTTTACAATTTAATCAATCAAAGAGACCAAAAACTGTATAATAAATATGTTTAATTTGAAAAAATGCAAAAGAAATATTTTTAATCCCATTGATGGCAAGAGCCGTCCAATGAATTAGCACATATATTTGATAAACAAGAAAAGTCTTCTTGGAAAATGATATATTCAAAGAAATTATCAACTACGAGGGTTGAGTGAAAAATTTCTGACCCAACAAACATACTTTTTCCACAATCAAGTGAAATTTTGAGTTTAAAAATTGGAAAAGTCGCTCTTGTCCAGATCTGGTAGGTGGTCTACCAATTACTAGTACAATTCGTGAATTTCAGCCATGGTTGATAACCGAAGAATGAGAATGTGCGTTGTCCTGATGGAAAAGCACTTTTTCTTCAAATACAAACCGTCTTTGCCTTTTTAGGAACATATTCGCCCTTCACAATTCACTGTTTGAACTGTTTTGTCATTGGTAGATCTAGGTTTCATCTACAGTTATGAATAGATGCAGTTTTATTTAACCGTTCTATCAACTCGTTGAACCAGGTCATCTGAAACGACAGATTTGTGTCCTTGGCCCTCTTCATCATGCAAATCATTACGGCCATCTTTAAACTTTCGACACCATTCACGCACAACAACATCACGCATACACACGACTCATTCTCCGATGGATTTCTGCAGCATTATGGTGTTCAGCTTGTAGAAAACGAATCACAGTTGGCGAGTGCATCAATAATGGCAGACATGTTTATGTGGCTGTAGAACAACGCCGACTGACGCGTGAATTTCAACCACAGCGTAGAGTCTGCACGGAGCGATCGGAGGTTAAAAATAAAAACGGGGCTCGTACAGTTAGGATCGAGGTCATATTTTTCAGTGATTTAAACTGTATTTTATTTAAACTATAGTATAACTAATTCTAAATGTATGTTTTTCGGTGTACTTATTTTATTTTTTGCTTTTCGCATTATGAATCTAGTAAAAGCGTGTTAAAAGCAATAATAACGACTGTATTTCTTATTTATGCTTTTTATTTTAATAACCGACAATAAAATTATATTTTAACCCGTTAAAATAATAACTATTCAAAAGGGAGGATGTGATTTTTGATTAACACAGTATATATATTATTAACAAAAACAAAGTATGGAAAAAATTATTTGTATTTTTGTTTAGTGTTGGAATACGTAGGACCAAAATGGAGAACTTTTGTAGCAAATATGTCAATCGCCATATTCTTCACGCTTGGAGCATGTATATTACCATGGATAGCTTACTACTTGTCCAATTGGAGATACCTTTGCTACGCAACGTCACTTCCTTTAGTTATAGCCGTTTTAACTCTCTGGTTTGTTCCTGAATCGGCAAGGCAAGGAAAAAATTAGACTCTGTCAATTGTCTTATTCATTTGAATCTTTTTTCAGATGGTTGGTTTCTCAAGGAAAAACAGAAAAGGCAATTGTCATCTTGAAAAAATTTGAAAAAGTAAACAAAACCAACGTCACCGAAAAGGTTTATGATCAATTTCGGGTAAGATTATCAATTAAATAAATTCCTTTTAATTTTATTGTACACGTGGGTAATCTTCTACTATTCGTTGGACAAGACGTTATCTCCTTTCAAAGAACAGACTTCACTGCTGTACGTTATTACCAGGGTTGCTACTTTAGTTTTGAGATAGTGTTTCTAGTGTTCTGTCATGTCTGTCATGTCAAACTTTATGATAGCAACGTCAGATTTGACACATACTCACATCAGTGTTGCCATATCTCAAAATTTAAGTAGCATCCCTCGTATAGAGGCAAATAATAACTGAATTTCTAGTTGTATTTGGCTAACAACTCGTACAATCTTTTTAATCGCGGGTTTTTCTACTAAATAATGGAGGACCACCAAATCCATCTGGAACAAATAAAAGATTTAAAATAAAAAGGTATAATAACAAAAAGTAAAAAATGTTCAACAGTTAACTTCGACCTTACTTCGTCCGAAGACTCAAAATGTTAAAGTGATTTTAACGATAACTTCCATTAATATATAAAATCAAAAACAAAAATAATTATTCCCCCTAATTCATAAAAATAACAACTCAGGAATTTTTATTTTTTAGAGCTCGTGTGCAGAGGCTCAAAAAGAAGAAGACGCAAACAAAAAATACACAGTATTGGATCTATTTAAAACTCCCCGCCTGAGAAAGATTACACTAATTCTGGTAGTTTTGTGGATGGTAATATCTTTAGTCTTCGATGGGCACGTGAGAAATGTAGAAACTTTAGGTCTCGACACATTTCTTACATTCACTATTGCTTCTGCAACGGAATTTCCAGCAGATACATTTTTAACATTTGTCCTCGACATTTGGGGTCGAAGGTGGTTAGCTGCCGGATCCATGATAGTCAGCGGGTTGTTTACGTTATTTGCCATTGCTGTACCATTAGGTAAGAGACCATAGCTGCGCAATTTGAGTACTAATCGAGCTCATGGGTGCGAGAAACTTCGCGTGTTCTAAATTACCATTTTTGAGATCTGTGCGTCAAACCCAGTCGCGACTTGTTTTTAATAAAGAAAAATATAAAAGAGCCGAAGAAGGTAAAAAAGTATAATTACAAAGAAGTATATCTGTAGTATTCGTATTTTGTATTCAATTAAACGAGTATCTTGTATCTCGGACCCGGCTCATGACCATGAAGGGTTAGAATACAATCGAAGTGGTTGAAATATGATGATTATTTATTTTAACATCAACTTATATCGCTAAAAAGAAAGTAATGATGACTGTTAATTATTTAATTATCGTTATGATAGCCGTTGAATTTTTTTATCAGAATCAATTAGTATCATTTTTCATGATTGTTTAAACATGAAATATGAACTCAATAAAAGCCAAAATTATCTAAGACACGCTTCAACATTTACCAAAAGCATTTGTTTTTTAATAATTTGAAATAAAAAATAGTCAAAGCGCAAAAAAGTACTTAGACACACTTTCGAGTGCGTAAAACTTCACTTTACTCACTAGTGCATAAAGAAAATTATTATCTAGGACTCCGTAGCGTAGTGGCTAGAATACAAGTGCTAGTGCGTAAAAAAACGTATTATTAAGGTCTCCGTGGTGTATTGGCTAGAGTACAAGGCTTACATGTGGGAGGTCCCGGGCTCAATTCGCGCTCATTCCTTTTTTTTCTACTTACGTTATCATCATTATCATCAAGCCTTTCAATCACTTAGGTTATCGCTTAGATCGCTTTAAAATATTTTTTTAAGGTGGATTACTCCTCGTTTATTACTTTTGTTTTCTTTATAATTTATCTTTTGTCTTGGCTACTTTTGTTATTATTTTCCATTCCTTTCGGTTCCGGCATTTTGCACTCCAGTTCTCTATATTAAGTGTGCTCTTATGACCTCTATTTCGTTTATTCAAGTTTTTCTCGGCCTGTCTCTTCTATTTGGCAACAATAGGGTCCATTCGTTATTCTTTTGATCATTTCAGTTCCTTTTCTTCTCGCCCAGTTGTGTCTTTATGCTTTTATGTATCTCACTATATTTTCCTTCTCCAGATATCCTGTTTCTCCGTTTTTCTTTGCTCTCCTTTGTCCCCCTGTGTTAGATTTGGACCTGTTTTTATTTTTTTATAGGTTTTTGTTTCTTCAATAGGCTTGATAGTCTTTTTTATCTTTTCCTTTATCCTGTCTCTAGTTGTTTGTCTCAACGTTCCTAGATAGTTAAAGGTCGATACTGTTTCAAAATTGTGTTTGTTAGTGCTCAGTTGGTTTGTTCTCTTTTCAGATTTTCCCTCTATTTCCATATATTTTGTTTTTTCTGCATTTATTTCCAGTCCGTATTTTCTTGCTTCTTCTAATTTGTTGATCTTTAAGTGTAAAACACTACGGAACTTTAGAGCACTATACCTGGAAGCGTATGAAATAGAAGAAGAAGATCTCTGCCACTACAGTCATCCCACATTCTAGACTGCTTAAAAAGATTGGGATTAACAGATTAGTTGTAAACACTGGGTTCTTCAGTATCGTATCAAGAAAGGGGGTCACAATAGATCCTTTGGGTGGCAGTGTATACAATACCCCAATACATATAATGTATTTTGTAAGAAAAACTGTATATTATCAAATTTTTGTAGGAGTACCTTCAGCAAGTTTGGCAATTATGGGCAGGTTCGCAATAAATATATCATACAATATAGGTTTACAATATGCTGCTGAAATATTGCCCACAGTTGTTAGAGCTCAAGGTGTAGCTTTGATTCACATTATGGGATATGTTGCCAGCATTATAGCACCTTTCGTAGTATATTTGGTGAGTTTTTTCAACTATTTATATACTCCCTAAAAAATTTTATAAAAACATTTTTCAATAATTACTTTAATTACCTAATCAAATCAGTTATTATATATTACCAACTATATTCTGTATATTACAGCATTTTTTCAAATTTCCAATTTTTATCCTATAGGCTAATATATCTACTTCTCTTCCATTGTTAATTCTGGGAGTGCTTGGAACGTTAGGTGGACTATTGGCCCTATTTTTACCTGAAACTCTTGATCAAGAATTACCACAGACACTACAAGATGGAGAAAATTTCGGTTTAAATCAAAAGATGTGGGACTTCCCCTGTATAAAGTGAGTATTCATTTTCAAAATCTTGTAATTTACAGCAAATAGTACATAAAAGGGGGAAAAAATCAATGTAGAAAACTATCAAAACAAAATTCTATTCAAACTTATTACATGTTGACAATGTACAACATCTTCCAAGGATTTTCATAATAGCACAGCTTTTCATCGACCTTTTTCAATAGAAAGTGTCTGTGAAATTGCAGATCAAACTAACGCTTTATCTAATAATATTAGTTCCATCCTGAGTTTTCGACAGTTTTCAATATGAGATTTATAATCATATTTGTCTTTCATTCCTAGATGTGATTGAAAAAATATTTGTAACCTTCCAGTAGTTATATTTGATTATTTACAACACGACTTTTTTTCAAAAGTTTTAGAGCGTCCCAAACTGTACTTGGATGAATTCGAAGATCTCTTTTCTTTTGTAAACCATTTTGCCTTTCATTTTAGTAGGTATACTCGATTTATAAAATCCTAAAGCGTCTTAAGTTTTGGATAAATTTGAGACTCTCTCTTATGGTTTTGTAAGCTAAACTGTCTCTTGACAAAGTTCTTTTTCCTCTAGAAGAATTTCGACTATTCTCAATATCATGTTTATAACCATCATTGTCTGTCATTTGTAGATGTAATTGCATAAAATATTTGTCATCTTCCAGTAGATATACTTGGTTATTTATAAAATGTCTTTTTCTTAAAAGTTCAAGTTGTACTGATAAATTTAAGGCTCTCTTCTTCATCTAAAAGATGATTTTAAATTGAAGGGAGATTGGGATTTTTTGCTACAATTCATGGCAAAGGGCCTTACGATGAAGTAGGGAGTTTGGTAAAGAGACTGGTACCTCGTACCATATAAGGAGCAAATCCAAATCCTACTCTAACTTTTTGAGTGGTCAGTACAAAACATTACTAATATAGACTTCACATATTTTACCCAAGTAAACTTTATCGAATGTGATGAAGTAAAACTAACTTTCTTTAATCCAGCTGGGCCCTCTAAATCATTTTTATATTAAAGAAATGCTGATATTCTGTGGGTCTCAGTAATGGACGTGGATCCTGGAATTCCTACTCGAAGAATTTTTATTCTACTTGAAAATGATATATCTCAAACGAATAAAACTTTTTCACGTTTAAAATGATAATCAGATTCTATTCCTTGATATTTATTTTCACGAAAATATCAGTTACAATTTTTGTATTCATTAAATGACCACCTACAAAGTTCAATTAGTGAAATTAAAGCTTTAGTCTTAAATGAATCGATTATCATTCTAAATTAATATTCTCCCCTGTGATTTATAACCCTAGTAGCTGTTCATTTGTAATAATTAATGTTACAATTTCAAAAAATTTATTATTTTAAATGTAAGTTAAATTTTTTTCTTGTCTTAACAGTGTTGCATGGCATAGAAAAAGGTGTTGAAAATGTAAAATGTGCAAAATGTCACCTATCCACCAATACAAAGTCATCAGGCTCCTTTATGACAACTTTACAGCCCTGTATTTCGAGAAGCAGTAAACTTATATCCATAAAATGTCACGTTGTCTTAAGATGGTGAGGCTTAGTCTGTTGAACTGATATGGTATGACCTTTTGTAAACTATATCTTGACAAAGTTCTGTCTTCTATGGATATTTTTCAATATCAAATTTAGAATTTAGAATTTGTTTTTCATTCTTGGATATGGAAAATAAAATATTTGTCATCTTCTAGTAGGTGTACTCGATTATGTCTTCATAAAAGTTATAAAATGTCTCAAGCTGTGTTTGAATGAATTGATCTTATATAGTATCCATGTTTTCTGTCAATGAATAATAAATTTTTTTCTTTCCTATATAAACGAAAAAATGACTAACTTAATTCTCAGTAAATTATATAACCGTTAAATTTATTTGTAGGAAAAAAGAAGTAGAAGAACCAATACCTGAAGTCTACAGAACAACCTCAGTTAGACTTTCCACTAGATCATCTTTTAGGGGTGAAATAAGATCTAGTATACTGAACGGGGGTTCAATCAGATCTCGAAAACTAGATAATTCAGATAATAAAATCTCGAACATTTAAAAAGGAATATTTTCCTGTTAAATTTGAACTGTGATTAAATATTTCCTCTTTGACTAAACCAAACAGTACTTAAATGTTAAGTAATATTCGTTTAATAATCCAATGTGCCAAAAATTGTCGTTTTGATTTTATTTTTATTTATTTACGTTCTTAGATTAGTCTCTGATACAATATATGAGTACAAATTATATCCAGCTCTTCCTAATGTTAAAAAATTAATTTTATATAACATTCGACGAGATATCCAAAGGGAAATTGCTCAGCTGAGACGTAATAACGTCGAATACTAGTCAGTAGAACACCCTCTTCTTGCAATTGCGGATATAAAAAAAAGGTCGATTTACATCACGCTCTTCGGAGGGGTTGTAATTCAATATTCGTCGAGGCATTAGCCAGGAAAGTAGTTGTTTCCCCCTTCTTTTTCAGCATAAAAAATATGGTGGTCCCAACTTCCAAATAATAAACTTTCAACTTTTAAAATATTTGCCATAAAAATTATGCAAGTTGTGTTACATTTTGTTCTATATCAATTTAGTCGAGAGGAAATTTATTATCTCCTTGGTACAAACAGAATTATCTATAAGTAAATCGAATATAGTATTACATTGTTACCACAATATTTTTAATATTCAATTCAATGTTTTTAACTTGGGTCTGTGTGTGATATGTACATAATTTTAAATAAACGATTTTAGTATTACTTTGTACGATTTATTTAACAAAATCCTATTTTTAAGCGATAGCTATAGGTACATTTTCAAGACAAAATGTGATTACTGCAAGAGATAATAAATATACAAGAAAAAATCTTATAAACTAATAAAAAATTGACGAAAATAAAATAGAAAAGAAGAAATAACGTACAGGAATGATAAAGGCACATACGCTCAAACGTCAACAACATAACCTCACTTTTCTAGTGTAGTTTGTAGTTGCCTAACTGTCATTAATGACTTCTTTGAGTGGAAGTCTGATAGAATTTGTACGTGCTCATGAGTGTTTACATAACAAATAGGCGGCTAGATCCAAAAAAACTAAAATTTGGCAGAATATAGAGAAGAATTTTCCCATTTGAATATTCCATGACAAAACTGGTGATTAACTTCCTGATATAATCGACAATTAGGTTTTCTTATTGAATGTTTGTTTAAGTCTCTGCTCAATAAGTTCAAAAGTTAATTATATGAACCCCAATTCATTCTTCTATGTTTAAAAAATTCGTCTGGATCTATTCTGTTCATTTTAAAATGTATTGTAGTAAAGTAACTGTAGATATCACTATTCAAATTAAGGGTCTCCTATAATACATTATAAATAATTCAAAATCGTTGATCATTGCTCAAATATCTTTATATACGTGCACATCATTTTCGCGTTCAACCTGTGCACTACTTTAATCTATCTATTCTGATTGGATCTTTAATACTAACTATATGTATAAGATACCTACGAATCAGAAGCGAGTAAAGAGAGTCGGAGAGTGGTAAGCCAATGCTCTCTGTCTCTCTTCCAATAGTACAATTCTACTTACATGCCACTCTCTATTTTTAATATTACCTTTATAGAACAGCAGGAGAGTTCTTCATGTGATACTAGAGATATATTAGTAAATTGTATTATTTATAATTTCTATCATATTATATGAGACACAACACCATTCCATATCCAAAGAAATATTCCAAATACTTATATAACTTATTATATATATATATATATATATATATATATATATATATATATATATATATAATATATAACTTTGTCGCTTTGTAGTATGTTTATTAATTAAGACATTGAGTTATATTCGTTGGTGAATTGTAAGATACTGTTGTTTCTGTTTACTCATGTGTAAAATTATTTTTCGTGATAATACATTGTTTTAAGTATCACAAATAACTATTTACGGTCGTACTAAGAACCATAAAAGTGATATTTTATTTTTCTCCTTTGTTTTCAAAGGATAACATTTTGTATGGATTTTTCTCATTCAGACAAATAGATCGACTTCTAAATAAACGAAGTCCACGAATTGGTGAATTTATATTGACATTTTACTAACATGTCAAATTTAATTTAATTTAACCTCTAAATTGCTACTGTCAAGAATTTAATAGTATTTAGAGGATATGATTATTTATTTCTACTATGTAACATGACAATAAGAAATATTTAATAGCACTATGAGGCTAAAATCAAAAAAGAGGGTAATGATGAAAATGAAGAAGGTAGCGACTGCTCCTAGAAGTACATTCTTAAAAGTAGAAACCAAAGAGGATATTGTACCTAAAAATGAAGTCGAATCTGACGACGAGAAAAAAGAACAAGATGTTAAACCTTCAACAAGCATATCTACAAATCCCACTGAAGTTGAAAAAAGTCAAATTAAAATTTGTAGATTGTGTCTAGTATTTATAGACGATAAAGTTATACCACTAAGTAAAATTATTGCCATGCTACAAATTGTACTTCCAGAGGTTGTAAGTAACGTTGATCTCATAAAATGTAGATATGTATATTCAAAATGAGTATTTTAGGATCCCAATATTACCAAAGAGCCCGTTGTATGTCAAGTTTGCTCAGATTTTCTAGAAAAGGCCTCAAATTTTATGATAAACAGCTTAAATGTTGAACAGAAAATAAAAAATTATTATGAGCTAGTCAAATGTGAAGAACAAATTGATTTGTTCAGTGTATTGGAATTTGCATTTCCAAAAATTGAAATGGAAAGTGATGTAACAAAAAAACAAGAAAGTGAAGCAACAGATTCAAATTGTCTTTCTACAAACTCGGTTACTCCAACTGAGGAGAAAGGAGAAACTGAAATGACCGAAAATAAAAAACCTACGTAAGTATTATCTTATTTTGATTAATGTATCTATTGAATTATTCGAATTACATTGCAAACTGGAATTTAAAAAAATAAATAATGAAGCACAGACAAAAATTATGCTAACATATTTGAAGTGGGACTACTAATCGTTTAGTCTTTTAATTTTGTAGAAAATATTAAAAATTTTCAATCTCAATTTTTGTATTTGTTTTGCATCTAATTTTTTATTCAGTGATTTGATGTAGTACATTAACACTATCATATATATTTTAAAACTGACGCCACTAGCCCAATTTTAAACATATGTGAGAATTAGGCATTCATTGATAACTTAGTTTTGTAACTATACTCATTTGTTAAATTCACTCTTATCATTATCAATCAAAACAGTTTTACTGTAATAAAAAATAAATTAAATATTGATTATTTTATAAACTATATAGGTACTTTTTAAAATCATTTTAAAAAGGAGTACCTGATAAATAGTGTCCAATCACTAGTGACACTTTAAAAACTTCACCTTCTTAAGACCTTCCAAAGGGTTTTTATTATTGCCTGCCAACAAACTTATTCTTAATTTATTTGAAACTAATAGAAATGCATAATTCATATTTGGCAACTTCTTTCCTTTAAACTGAATACAAAATTATAAAAAACTGTCATTTTACAACAGATAAAGAATGTTCATGGTGTTAAATATTTAATATTCTGTGCCCCAATGGAGTCCCATATAAGTATTACATGAAAATATAAATATTTATTTAGAGAGTGTTTAATCTATGAAAAAAGATTTATCCAGGATATATTCAGTTAGTTTAGGTGATTTATATATATATTTTTTATAATTTCCAGTAAACTTCAAGTCCGAGCTGATTCTCATGGTATCACATACTACAACTGCCCATTATGTTCTTTTAAAACAAAATACAAATACAGTATGAAAATTCATAAAGATATGATGCATACTGATCCAGATGAAATTGTTCTTTACTATTGTGCCATGTGTACCTTTAAAACGAAACATAAACGGTACCTGGAAACTCACATGCTAGTACACAAAGACCCAGAAGACTGTGAAATGCACAAATGCAATGTTTGCAATTTCAAAACGAAATTCAAGAGTTACCTAAAAACGCACATGCTCATACATAAGAGTCCAAATGAAATACCAATGCACAAATGTGAATATTGTAGTTTTAAAACCAAACACAAAAAATACTTGGATACACATATACTCATACACATGAATCCTGATGACGTACCAATGCATTGCTGTACTATCTGTGATTTTAAAACCAAATCGAAACCATATTTGAAAACGCATATGTTGACACACAAGAAACCCGAAGAAGTTCAGATGCATCAGTGTGACGAATGCAGCTTTAAAACAAAGTTCAAATATTACTTGAATAGACATATGTTGATCCATAAGAACCCAGATGAAATTCCGATGTATCAATGTGATCAGTGTAATTTTCGAACTAGACATAAAAAATATCTGGAAACGCACAGTATGATACATAAAAATCCAGAAGAACTCACAATGTATTCCTGCAATCAGTGTGAATTTCAAACAAAATCAAAAGCTTACCTTTTTAAAACCCACATGCAAATCCACAAAAATCCCGACGAATTAGTTTTGCACAAATGTAAGTTGTGCGCATTTAAAACAAGACACAAGAGTTACCTGGAAACACACATGCTTACGCACAAAAGTCCAGAGGAAGTAACAATGCATTACTGTAAAGAATGTGACTTTCGTACAAAATTCAAGCATTACCTCAAGAGACATATGCTTGTTCATCTAGCCCCGGACGAGTGTGTCATGTACAGATGTTGGGAATGCGATTTTGAGACTAAACACAAAAATTATTTGGATACTCACATCTTGTACGTTCACAAAAGCAAAGAAGAAGTGCCCCTACATTCTTGTCAATTGTGTGATTTTCAGACCAAGTCTAAAGGATATTTGAAGACTCACATGCTGCTCCACAGGAGCCCCAACGAGGTAACTATGTATAAGTGCAAAAAATGTAAATTCAAGACTAAACATAAGAGTTATCTTAAAACGCATATGAATCATATGCACACTAGGAAGTTGTAGTTCATTTTTAATTCCATATTGAAAGTTGGTAGTTTACAAGTGAGAGTTTCTCAACCAACAACTAAATCCGTGAGCAAAAAAAATACCATGTAATCGCCATTCACTGGTAAAAAAACTGAACACGAAATTGTATTTTTTTTAATGAAATCTTCTTCAAAATGATATAAAATATTGTACTGTTAACATGTACATGAAAATTAACATAACAAGTGATAAAGCAACTCAAGCGGTCACCTTGAGTAAAGTTAGTCTGCTCTTTCCATAATTTACTGTGTCCAACAAGAGCAAAGAGAAACGTGATGAGCAGCTGGACGGTAGGAAGAAGACTTAAGGCAGTTAACCTTGAACCAAAATTGTCAGCTACCAGCTCCAAATTAATCCTACCTCACCGAGCAGCTCGTCTACCATTTGCCAGGTAACACGTTAATTGGACTGATGGACAATGGGGCTCCATGGTTTTTGGAGGTTTGGACGAGCATTCATTGGAAGCAAAAACCGAATTGGTTTTGAAACTGGTGGTGTAGCGGGGGGATTAACGAAGAACCGATACATAGAAGAAATTTTAGGGGATCATGTCGTTCCCTATGCCTAATACAGGACAATGTCCGTCCACATACTACAGGTACCGTTCGGTGGTATTTACAGGATGTCAAAATTATCGCTATTGGCCAGCGCGTAGTCCGGATTTAAATCCTATCGATCATTTATGGTATGAACTTAACCTCAAAATAGCGCTCACTGAAGAATGAGATAGCATCGAACAATGTGGAGTAAAGAAACTTATTCTATTCATAGAAAAACTATAGGATTTAAGCTTTTATTTTCTTTACTGTTAATCATAACCCGTTTTCATTGTTTAAGATTTCTTTTCGTTTGATATTTTTTCTTTTGTTAAAAAAATAACTCTATAACAACATGACCACTCTTATAAAGCCGAGATTAATGACTTTGAGATGCTAGAATCTGAAAAAGAATGGGATCTACAGATTTTCCCCTAAACTTTTGATTTTTTGCTCACGAGTTTCGTTGGTATTTCAATTTTTTATATTGGGTACTCAGAAACTCTCCCGCCAAATGCAATTTACAGTAGTAGAAGTAATTCCATGTCCTAATTCACCACAATCCAAAATTTAGGTCAGTTTTCGAGATAAGTTAATTTTTTGAGAAATTTTTAACGATACACTATAAGGTTTTTGTTTTCACTATTTTCAAGAAAAATCAGCTTTGTTTCGTTTTTAAAAAATTGAGATTTTTAACGAGACAAATACTATTAAATTGATGACCACCATTTGGTGATAGACATAAATCTAATCGTTTACTGTAAGGATTGTCCAACCATTCAAAAGACTTTTCTATAGATTAATACAATTTTGTTATGGAAGAGATTAAAATCACATGGATTGAAATGGGGCAATTTGACAGGCCGGTTGCCTGTTCCTTCTCGTCTTAAACCAAAGAAAAATACAAAAGTATGAAATATTTCGTTCTGTGATAAATGTGACTAAATAATTTTAGTTTAAATTTATATTTGTGCAGCTATTAATTCTTTGCAATGTTTAAACTCTAATTATCTATATTTACTTTTTTTAAATATTTCTTATTCCTTCAAAAATAAAAATTAGATTAAGAACTTTATATAAATAGATAAAAAATTATGTCAGTTAGACAAGAAGGATACAAATATGTTCAACAAAAGGAAGGTAAAACAAATCCATTATTATTTATCATAGTGTTAGGAGAAAGAATAAAAAGAAAAAAAACAAAGTCTGGAAAATAATAGGTAGAAGATGAAAACATTTTGAATTCAAACTTAAAAGTATACAGATAATGAATATGAAAATAAACGAATACAAGACTGACAATGTTAATATGTCGAAAGGAGAAGAAACAAAAATAAAACAGGTTAAGAATTTTAATTATTCTGGCATGTCATTACACAAGATGGAAGATTAGTACAAGAGAGGTCTGGAGCAACTGGAAGATTATTCAATGCGATTAAGACACAATTTTTAGTTTTTAGTAGATGGACATAATAAAAAAATATGGTAGGGAAAACGAGGAATATGATGACAGAAACAAAAAACCAAAAAACAGGATAGGAAAGAATGGAAACAGCTGTGGAAAGAGGACTTAACACTAACAACTGGAAAGGTGGACATACAGGATTAAGTAATATAATATAGCTAACAAAGGTAAATTATACATCAAATTGGATCAAGTTCTGTCTAATGAAATTTCTTTCCACAAAAACAATTGTTTCCTTACATAAATCAATTGAATTTAATTTTAATATTTTTCTTTCATTGTAAAATTTTCTTTTAAATCTATATTTTTATCAAAATGTAATTATGGGGTTGAAACCCAACTACCGAAGGTGAAAATTGCCATAAATTACCCCAATTCCTTGGTGAATCGTTATTTTTTAACCAGCGGAAACTAAAACACTGCGTTGTTACTCTTATTATACAGTGACATAAAAGACTTTTAAACACCTCTCATTACATCTTTTAAAGTACTCAACAGGAATAATGATTTTAAGTTAATGGTACTGAATAAAATAAATGAGGTAATAATATTTGGTATCTTCTATGTCATTGTACTATTTTTAAATTACCTAAAGTACTAGAATTGTACGAATCGTCATCATCAAACAAGCATTATTTTATTAAAAAATGTCATTTATAAAAAATATTTTTGTTTAAAGTTCACTGATTTACCGATACAATGTCTTCTAATTCAACCATTTGGTGGTAAAAAGTGACACTAATAAGGTACTCGCATTTTTTGAAAAGTGTTTTTTGTTCTTGATATGAAATAATGTCAGAAGTAAATATTTAATTGAAAATCGCGAAAATTTCAAATTTTCAACTACATGAGAAAACGATTTTCATTGGTTTTTACTTGTGACGTCATAGCTTTATTAAAAACATTTGTTGTCTGCTTGATGATCTCGAGGTTATTGTTGCCGGCAACGTAGCGTGTGCTGTTATAATACAGTTTTTATTTATTGGTTACGTATAAATAAAACATTTTTCTATATATAAGAATAAAGTGATGAACTTTTATAGGTCAAGTTCTTACAGTATTACATAATCGCGTTAAAAATTGAAAACATAATAAATTTAATTATACCTCGCAGGATAGTCAAAACGACCAACACTTTCAAACCAATTTTGTTGTAGTACATTCGAATTTCTTGGCATCATCAGGTGTTTTAATCGTGGTATTTTTACATCCGGGCTCAAAACACGATTTATATACCATTTTTTCATTTTAATCAAAGTTTTATAATTATAATTCGTATTTACTTTGTATCATATGCTGAGTGTTTATTTTATACCTATGACTTCACGCAATACGGCGACTTTACTGAAATGTTTGAACTACCTACAAAATTTTTGAATTTCCAATACTTTTTTTCCTTATAAATATTGATCAAAGAATTAAAATATAAACTATTCAAAACTATTTTTTTCTCAAACCATTCAAGTACCCTATTTAAAATCTACATGGACAGTACCTTATATTGTTTAATTTCAAATACCGCTTATATCAGCTAATTCAATTTGCCATTTAAAAAATTAGAATTTTGTGTGTTGCTATTATAATGTAGTACTAAATATGTATGTGTGATAATTTGATTTTCGTTGTGCCATATTTTTATATTTTTTTAATTTATGTACAAAATATATAAACAACGTTGAAAATTTTTAATTGTTTAGAACAATGTAGAACTATATTGGATATTTATTTAAAGCGTTTTATATGTATTGTATGTCGTGTATGTTTTTTTTTATTTTAATAAAATGATTATAAATTTGAAATATTTTTTTAAACACCTTCAATTTTAAACTAAACTCCAAACAGGTAAAATGTTGAGACAAAGCCGCTATACAGCTCGCTTCGACGCGACCAAGTTAACTGAAGTTTAAGGGCTCTGTTACCTCCGAAGAATCCAAGGGTATCATAGAGAAGGAGCTTCGGCCAGTTTTTTTAAAACTTGGCACAATGATAGTTTCAAGCAAGCAAATGAAAAGTCTCAATGGGTCGTCAATTAAGGCAAGATGAAATAGTTCCAGTCACTTAAGAACAAGTTGAACATTCCTGATCATAACATTTACTTCATAGGCTATTTTCGATAGTAGGATGTGATTTTGGAGCTTTATGGCATTTAAGACTTTAAAACAGCTTTCTTTGAATTATGATCGTACCAAGTTTAAAAAAATTCGCCGAAACCAATTCTCCTCCTTCCAGAGTACCCTCGGACACTTCAGGGGTAGTTTTGAGGAGGTTTTGGGGTTTCGAGTCCAAGGAGACTTTTTATCAGTTTGCTTCCAACTATCATTCTGTCAAGTTACAGACCTCTCCTTGGACTCTTTAAGGGGAAGTTCTGGGGTTTCGTGCCGATTGAGATTTTGAATCAGCATGATTGATCATTATATATATAGCGTAGAACTTGTGATAAATATCTTCTGGTATAATAAATATAAACATATTAATTTTGATGTTTTATTGAATACACATGGAATGTAAATTATATAGTTGTTGAAAAATTACACCTATATAACATATTTGTTCAAAACATTTTAAATCTGTGTTGTGTTTTAAATTCTGAATGAGAAATATAGTAAACCAAAAAATGTTTTGACAATATTTACAAACCACAGTTAAATAAGCACTAAATAATAATCATGGATCAGTAAGATCATTTTTAGGGGAAGTAAATGATTTGAAAATAATTAAAGTTACAACTGCAACCACGGTATTACTTCCCACATTGTGAACATGCCTTAATAAATATATAAAGAATCGTAACAAGTTATGCAATAAAGAAAAAGTAATTACAATATATTGAGCTTATAAATTGATCTGTTAATTTGGAATAACAGCATGCTTAACAGGGAAAACCAATCAGTTTACATAAAAATATATAAATAAAATAATACAAAAATATATAAAATATTAGTTTTTCTTATATTCGATCCTCTCAACTTTAACATCTTCTCCAACTAATTGGTACACATAGGTTACAACCGTTGTGTTTTGTATATCCATTAATACAAAGGATGGTGTTATCGAACTATAAAAATTAAAATCAATCAGTAAATTTCCAATTCCAACATTATATTTCAATTTTATGATTTCCAATATATATTTTGATAAATGTTTTAATGAATCCTTTTGAAGTAACATTTTTTTGATAACACCACAGTAGGAAAAAATTTGTAAGTTTGACAAAGATCTTTCATTCGATAAAGAATTGAAAGACACTTCGTTCCAAACATTCAATCTAATATTTACTTCATAAATAAATATAAATTCCAAAAACTACAAATAATTTTTTACTCTTAGAATTTGACCCGTTCATAAATCCAAACAATATGTTGACCTTCAGATAAAATGGATCTAGTTTTTAACTTACTGCTCTTCCTTAATACTCGGTAGTAATTTGAGCAAGTATATTTTATATATTGAAGTCAAACTGATTCAATGATTCATTTCTTTTAAAAGTAAAATTAACAGCAAAAAACTGTAGTGGAAGAGCTACAGAAATGTGAAAGAATATATAGAATTCAAAAATTGCTTATCTATATCAAGTTTACATTTAAGATCCACATATAATTCAAATTAAGTAAATTTACAAATTACATGTGGATCTCATGACTGTAAATGTGTTTTTCGTTACTAATTGAACAAGTATTTCCAATACCAACATCCCTCAGATTGTTATCTACCTATAACTTTCAAAAACACCTACCTCTTTGTTTCAGCTCAATCCTTCAATTATTTTGTGCATGAGTCAATTTTTGAATATGCATGTTTTTTCGTTAATAAATGAACAAGTTTAAAACCTCGTATTTCCAATACTGTAAGATCAAATGTATTCATGAATACTTACGTTTCTAATGCATTATATGCTCCTGTTGCTGATCCAGGATTAATATAAAATTTATTCTCATGTTCATATGCTTCAAACTTATGAGTATGGCCCGATATTAAAATATCTACATCTAATTGTCTTTGAATCAATGCTATGGATTCTGGATCTCCCCATGGTACTACTTGATGCCCATGAGATAATCCTATTCTAAATTGGCCAACTGTTACTACTTTTTGCTCAGGATAATTTAAATTCTACAATTACATTTTGAATAATAAAGATTTGATTCATCCACTGACTTTTTTGTCTACAACTTTGCTCGTTTTTTTATTTTTTTAGACGAAACATAATATCAAGTAGCTAAATTGGAATATCATGTTTATAAACTTACATCATCAAAATCGCCTCGTACAACATGCACATCGCTAGCTAATGTTTTTAAATAATCATAGGATTCTTTCGTACATAAATTACCAGTACATAAAATGTGTTGTATCCGCCCTGGGACCAATAATTTTTTAAATTTTGCAGGTAAACTACTGCATCGATGAGGTATATGTAGATCACCCAATACTAACACAAGCTACAAAAAAAAAGATGTAAAATTTATTAATAAAATAATGTCATTAGTTACCATTATGATAATATAAAAATAATTCTTAATTATAAATCTTTAAACAAATGACTCCCCCTACTTTACAATCAAATACAATTATGTATTTCTACGTTAATTTGTACATATTTAGTAATACAGCGTTGCCAGAAATTTTTGACGACCTTCCTTGAAATGAGACTTAAAATTACTTTAACGCTAGCTAATGCATGAGCATATAAAGCCCCGAGTACAAAACTATTTAATCTCTTCAATTTTATATATGGAATTAAATGAACGTAAGAAAATATAGATTAAGACTAACAAAAAAAATAATAAAAGACAAGGAAAATTTTTAATTAATAAAATATTTTTAACTTGGGCCCAATTTCACTGCCTAGGGTAAAGCTGGAGATTAAACTACGATTTGAACTCTAGTTAAAACCAAGAATAGTAAGATTGCTCTTTTGCAGATGACAGTAGACAGACATTTTTCTGTCAGATGTCATAATGTTTCCAATATTTGTTTTAAAGTTGAATTATTTAAGAAAGTTATCTGACAATAAAGTAATACTTTTGCTTAACCTTGAGAAAAGATACAAGGAAATGTTTTCGAAAGAAACACAACAGATTTTTTAAAAAGTTGGACAATTTAAAGATTCCCTCTAGAACGAATATTTTTTCGTTTTCTCGGCGCGTCGACAATGTTGATAATTCCTTCATGATCATTCGTTGAGTTCATCGAATATAAAGTGCAAATCTTCAATAGTTTTACCAAAACCCTTTGTAATATTGTAGAAATATATACAATATAAATAAGTTAGGTTCAGATCCTCCATTTCATGTTAAACTTAAGTTTACACCATCCCCAGACCTTCGCTAACATACAAACCGTAGTTTGTCGGTAAATGCCATCTATAATACATAAAAAAGCCGATCTCTGTAGTTTAAAGTGACGTTTGAGATTTAAACTTGTAAAATTGGACCTTATATGACCTATTATGTATTGAAAAATATTAGTTAGGTTGTACTCTGGGTAGTCTTGTTATTAGGTTCAACAACGTATTTTACTAAAAAACTAATATATGAACGACTTTAAATAAAAATTAAAATAACACTTACAAAATAATCATTTCATTACTAACGATAGTGAAATAACAACAATGGCATTTCTTAGTTTATTTTGTTACCTAAATATACAATTTTGACTTCAATCCTTCAGTAGTAGAAACTTTAATTGAAAGTCCTTCATATTAAAGGGAATATTTTATGGAGCCGACAACAGTGTACTTAACGTCATACGTCGAAAATTTATGTCAAAATATCACAAACATACGCTCCTTAGAAATAAGTAAAGTATTCTAAAGTTATAGAAATTGTAATTACTCTGTCTCATGTAAATTAACCTTCTACAAGCTAAACATGCTATGAGCTTGAGCTCTTAGCATGTTTAAAAAAATCAAAAACCCCATGAATTAATAATTATCTATGACTAAATTTTTGTTTTTCAGTTTTGTACATGTATTATGAATTAAAATATTGCTACTTCGAAAACTAGTTTCAAATTAATTATCAAAAATTCCAAAACCTTTTTATATTCACAGTTCTTAGGTGTGGGCGACCGTTGAGCACATAGGCCTGTTGTGCTCCACTTGATGTTACCAAAGTTCGATGTCCTTTGAGAAGCCGATCAGGCGCTTTGGCTTGAACCCTTTGATGTCGTTAGGCAGGATCTTTATATATTGTTCTAGTCAATTTACTAGTGCTTTAACTGTTGGATCCGCTATTCCAAATTTGGAAAAATACAACAGATTAATAATTAGCGACCTTGTAAAACGACTTTCATTAAAACATTTTTCGATTTTTGTCCGAGTTTTTCGGAAAATGAGCCACTGTGTACCGTTCAAAATTATTTAAATAAATAAGTAAAACATTACAATATTTTTTCTAGGCTTTATTTTATAAATAATTAGCTTAACAATAAAAATGTACATATATTTTGTAAAAGGAAAATATTTCTCATGATATAACAGCAGTTTTGATAAAACTATTTATATATAATTTTAATAATCTTAAATATGTTTTAATAACAAAATACAGGAGATGTTAAACAATGTAATTTGGGTCTGGTTGCCAAAAACAGATCATATGCAACATCAATGCAAACATAATCAACAGGACAGTTCGACTATCTCAGTAACTCAATGTAATATTTTATCAAATGTAACACATGTAAAAGTTATATTATTTGGTACTGCTCTGAAAACTATAGTATAAAATACTTGGTTCTTTGAGATCACAATTAACCAGGTTTCACTGTATATAAAAAAAATCATGATTTCCAAAACACCGACTATAATGGAATCAATTTGTATAAACAAAAATGGCAAAAACTAATAACCAACACTGCTTAAATGTTTTCACTGAATCCTGTCTATAAATGCTTCATAACGGAACGAAAAAAAAAGACTGAAATCCTTCCCTTTTGTAAAAGAAGCTATTTAATAATCAACCAAAAAATCGAAGTTTACTTTACATCGATTGGACTAGTAACATAACTTCAGGTTTGAGATAAGCTGTGTTACCAATAGCTTTGAGATCTTCTTCGACGGTGGGATCCCACTGGAATAAAAGAATAGTGGCGGGGACTAGACGGAGATCCACTAACGTACTTTTTTTGTCACCTTCATTCAGTTTGTGACCAGTAGGGAGAGTGAGAAGGAAGGGTAAACCTTCATGTTCCAGATTTTCTTGAACAAATTCCAATACCTCAGAGTACTTTTCATAAACGGAAAATGTCCCCTGAAATTACATAAACTATTGAAGCCTGTACATTAGCATATGTTTTTCCAAATAAATTCTTAGATGTGTAATACCAACCTGCAGATACAGTCCATCGGGAAACCTAATTCTGATAAGACAAAATTTATATTTTCTGATTTCTCGAATTTCGTCTTTCTCTCTCATTGCTTTAGTTCTTAATTGCATTTGCTTCTCGACCTGTTCAGACCTAAAAGCATGAGTTAATGTACCCAAAAGTTTAACACAACAGTATAACACTCACTTTTGTTGCCTTTCTTTTTTCAATTCTTCAACAGTTAAAGCATAGAATTCTTGTGGCAATTCTATTCTATTTGCTGCTTGAGCTGGAGACAAAACTTGAAGATTTCTATCAATTTCCAGCTCAACTCTTTCTTCTGCTTTTAACGTATCTCTTAAAAACTACAAATAAAATAGTAATTACAAAATATAACATTGCCACTTGTCTCAATTACCTGTAACGTCTCCAACCCATCAATATTCTCTTTTGACCATACTAAGAATTCTTCAGGTGTTCCATTATGTTCTAATTCTTGTTGTCTAAAACCAGCTGCTTCTAGAAATTCTATAGCACCCAAAACTGGTAACACTTTATCACAAAAAGTCGCATTGGAGCATCTAATTTTATGAAATTTGGTTTCTTCTGGGTTTGCTATTATGTTGTCCAAATATCTCACTAATATATTCACACAATCAGTGATCTGAAATACAATAGCCAAAAATATTGGAAATAAATTATAATTGTTACACAGTACCTTTGTTCTAACATAATTGCAAGAATATATTATCAATACAGATGTCATTCCCTTTTCTTCTTCAAGAGTTTTAAACAAAAACTCTTTAATTTTCACTTTCCATTCTTCTTTGGTCAATATTTCATCACTAATTAATGGACATTTGTAGAATACACCTAACAAAAAAAACACAAATCTTTTAAACCCATGCTAGAATGTACTGTCTATATGTTATTACATAGTTTCAAAACCTTGTATGATGCTTTTTTTTACATTACAATCACACCATCAATTTTTTTATGAAAACATCTGTCAACACCTCATTTAAGGAAGTCTTCTACCATCCTTTGATTGCTTCTCACTGTACCATGAGCTTTTTATAATATTCATTTCATACATTATGTTGTTAGTTTGAGTTTAGGTACATGATACAACATTATATCACAAAATCAATGAAATAACTTCACAAATTAATTTGAAGCTTATATAGATTTATATTAGAGTAATTCATAGTGGAATATTTGGCAGCCATGGAGCGTTAAGCATGTAAACCTTCTGCCACTTGAAATTACCAAGGCCTATTTGCCTTTTAGAAGTCAACTAGAACATTTTAACATCAGTAGGTAAGCTGCGAGGCTTGCCCAAGTACACCACAAAATTTTTCATCTTGAAAATATATAGTTACAAGCTACAATTCTAATCCAAATAACGTCGAGTAATTTTCACTTACCTTTCACTGCTAAATGTTGAGAACACTCTATTTCATCCCCAACTTTTGTAGAAGATCTTGGTACCTGTGGTTCATCTTTATTTTTACTTTCTGCCTCAAGTTCTCTTCTCACTTTAGCTTGTATAGCTGCGAATGATGTATTGAAAGCAGTATCTTTCTTCTGGGCCTGAAGTCTAGCCATTGCAGCTTCCGCCGCTTGTCTTGCGGCATCACTAGGTGCCACATTACTCGGAGCATATGAACTTTTATTTTGTTTACTGGGACCTATTACTGTAGTCGATGAATCACTCAATTTATGTCCTGGACCAGCTAACTTAAATTTAGCGTCTGCCTTTTTTTTGGCAAAGAATTTTTTTATTTTGTCTGCCATATTTTTATACTAGATTTTTAAATTCGTGGTGTATGTTCTTTTGGTAGTTTTAACTTCGATACACTGGCTTTTAATTCTTCAATTTCTCGTAAAGTAGCTGTCAAAAATTATATTGTCATTTCCGTTTGAAACATTTAAGAAAATACTTACGGTTGATCATGAACCTTTCGCATATAGATTCTCCGTAACGTTTCCAGATTATTAAAATCAATATTAAATTTAATAATATCAAACCACATAAAATATGAAATAATTTCCACTGAAAATCGTCAAAGATATCCCCAAATACTTCGAAGTGTGTAACAGTTTTTGTATCGCTTATGAATTCGAAGAAATCTTTTGTAAACGAAACAATGCGATTCCAATAAAATTCAATCGCCTTAGACAGCGATAAATCCTCTAAATAATTTAAAAAGAAAGATACCATCACTTAGACCTAATCACGCAATTAGTTTGCACTCACAGATGATTTTGACGTACACTATGACAGCTGACAGATTTCGAAATCATAGAACTGTATGCTTTAAGAGTAATTTGGATCCGTTAAGTTTTTGAAAGTGATCAGATATCGGGTTGATTTGTTTTCTTGAACATCATAAGTAAAGGGTTCAGTGTTTCATGTATATTAATTTGATTATATCTTAGAGTACATCCTGCATTATCCACGTAAACTTCAAGTTCATAACAAAGAAAAGTCAACCTAAACATAAATAAGTAAAGATATTTTGAAAAAAATTTCTGGCCTCACAAAAATTTGAAACAGCCTTCCTCAGAGTTTAAAAACATTATTTTCGTTAAATTTGAAACGAAAACCAAATAGAATTTACGTTAGTAACACGTTAAACATGAAAGTAATACCGGTTTTTAGTACAACAAATAAATTTCTAGTTGATGACTAATATTGATTCATAGATAAACCGGTACTATAGGTAATTTTCAAATTAGTCATTACGGTGGCGCACATCTATCGGTGTGTATTAGATGTACAAATCTCAGTTTCTCTCGAGATACGGTTGAGGTCGGTTGCGTCGATTGATTTGTTGTTAAGAACGATGGTGAACCGATTTATAATTTCATTGAAAATATTTTGTGTTGTTAGTTGGATTTAAGGATTTTCTTCAGGAAATAGGTGAGTCTTTAAGCTTTCCATTTTTTATTAACGAAAATTATACGTTATAAATTAAATTTAAATTTTATTTTAAGACAATTTAAGTACTTTTTAAATTAGAAGTAAGACTTGCGCTCTGATTAGCAATTGTTTACATTCAATTTGCTTTGTAACTGCACTTTGATTTCCTTTCTCTATTTTCTTTTAGCTCAAACTCATTTCTTCTAGTTTTATTTGTTTTTATTTTACTATTTCTTTTTAATCAATCCACAAATTTTCTTCTTTTCTCTTGCTTCTCTCCCATTTTATATTTTCAATAATTCGTTACTTACCAATTATCTTTTTCATGGTCATTGGTATTTTATATTACTTATTACCTATTATTTGTTTTCAATTTACTATAACTTCCACAACACTTGATCAAATTCTTGATCATTTTGACTTAGTATATACAACGTTTTCCTGTAAATAATAATTAATATTACTCTCATGACAATAACAATGTTATTCAGTTTTCAAAAACATTACAATTTCTTAAATTTACGTTCAGCATGTGTATGGTTTATAGTTTCTTCGTTGTAATTATTCTATTTCTATCAGTTGGCTTTTCTTGTATTTCAGTATTTGATACAAACATTATTTATTTAATAACGTTTTAACCTTCATCCTTCAATTATTTTCTAAACTGAAATGTATTAATGATTTTTTTATTCATTATAAATTGAATTTTGTATAATTTTAATTTTTTTATACCATTTTATTACCTCTTGTATATTATAATACATATATGCGTGCATGGTGTATAAAATGTTTTATAATCTGTTCTTTTTCAATTATTGACTGTTATTGTTCTTTTTTATCATAATTGTGGGACCTACTATTAATATTCCTGCCTCACTATTCTCTTATATTTTTTTTATTTAAATGAGTGAATTATTCATCAGCTTCTGTGATTTTCCATTTCTTTCTCGTTCAACTAATTGTATTTATAAAATTATTTTCATTTTTTTACTTATTTTTTCTAAAATTGTCTTGTCTATCTTCTAACTCATTGTCCATGTCTTCATTTATATTCTTGATGCTCTCATCAATTTTTTTACCAATTATCTTTCTCCTTTGTTTTCATATCCTTATCTATTATCTAATTTATCTATTTCATTATATATGCGTTGAATTTCCTTGTTCAAATTCCTATTGTTTGTTGTTGTTTTTTCTATATTATTTATGTTTTAATTACTTTGTTTTATATTTTCCATCTCACAACAGTTCCATCTGATATACCTTGTTATCTAGTATGAAATCTCTCAATATTTACTTTATATTATTTTATATTCGTTTCATTTTTAAAATCTGTGATAGATTCCATTCCTCATATCTAATTTTTTTTTTCAATTCTTGAGTGTTATTGTATTATTTTCTTTTATTAGTGCTACGAATTGCTATTATTGTTATTTCACATTGCCTTCTTTTGCCATTTATTATTATCAGTGATTTTATCTCTCTTCTTCTTTTTATTTATCAGTTTGTTTTTTTTTCAATTTCTCTTTTTTTGTATCAATAAATTTATTTCCATCTTGACATATTTTCTCACCTATTGTTTTGTTTAAGTTTTCATTCCTTTCTTCTATTATATCTATGATTTCATCAATTTTCTCATTAATAATTCGGCTTCCTTTCTTCTATTTTATTGTATATTGTTTGTTTTCTCATTTTTTTTCATCAATGTTTCTAATTATATCCAAATTTGTTTTTGCTTCAACTTTCATTTCAGCTGCCCGCATTCTGCTTATTGATATTTCTATCCATACTTTTATATTTAGATATAATTTCTACTTGACGGTTTAGTCGTCATATATTTATTATTTATTCATTTACTTTGAGCTATGTGCTAATTAGCTTTATTCCACGACAATTATTGCAATCATTGTTATTTCCTTTCTTTTCTTCTTCTAAAATTTTACTTACTTTAAAGGTATATCGTAACATGAGTTCTTGGTATGGATACATTTGTGTGGTTTAGTGAATTTAAATAGATTAGTTTAAACTTTAAAATTATATTGGCGATAGAAGAACTCACACAAAGTTTTTTTCAGGACTCTCGCCAGTGATAATAGAGAGATACCTGCCATGTATGTAAGTATTTTGGATTTCTCAAATCTGTTTGAATAAGAGGTGGTCGTTCTTTGTTTTTGATAGATACATAAACGGAATCATTTCAATTAGTATTTCTTCTTCAAAAAGCGGTGGTCGTTCTTTTTTCGTACAGAAACACGACCGTCACCATGAAGTGTTATGGGTAACATAGCTCAACCGCGTCGTTCAGACTTGGTTTCAACCCGGGCAGTCGCACCTGAGCTCTTACTGCAAACACTATGGGAGACTGCGAGTGTTTTCTGTTTCTTTCCAAACTCCATCGTTTCTACTGGTCTTCCTCATTCAAAAAGAGGTGGTCGTTCTTTTTTTTTGAATAGAAACATACACGGAATCATTTCTAATAGTATTTCTCCTTCAAAAAGCGGTAGTCGTTCTTTTTTCTAACAGAAACACGACCGTCACCATGAAGTGTTATGGGTAACATAGCTCAACCGCGTCGTTCAGACTTGGTTTCAACCCGGGCAGTCGCACCTGAGCTCTTACTGCAAACACTATGGGAGACTGCGAGTGTTTTCTGTTTCTTTCCAAACTCCATCATTTCTACTGGTCTTCCTCATTCAAATAGAGGTGGTCGTTCTTTTTTTTTTAATAGAAACATAAACGGAATCATTTCAATTAGTATTTCTTCTTCAAAAAGCGGTAGTCGTTCTTTTTTCTAACAGAAACACGACCGTCACCATGAAGTGTTATGGGTAACATAGCTCAACCGCGTCGTTCAGACTTGGTTTCAACCCGGGCAGTCGCACCTGAGCTCTTACTGCAAACACTATGGGAGACTGCGAGTGTTTTCTGTTTCTTTCCAAACTCCATCGTTTCTACTGGTCTTCCTCATTCAAAAAGAGGTGGTCGTTCTTTTTTTTTGAATAGAAACATACACGGAATCATTTCTAATAGTATTTCTCCTTCAAAAAGCGGTAGTCGTTCTTTTTTCTAACAGAAACACGACCGTCACCATGAAGTGTTATGGGTAACATAGCTCAACCGCGTCGTTCAGACTTGGTTTCAACCCGGGCAGTCGCACCTGAGCTCTTACTGCAAACACTATGGGAGACTGCGAGTGTTTTCTGTTTCTTTCCAAACTCCATCGTTTCTACTGGTTTTCCTCATTCAAAAAGAGGTGGTCGTTCTTTTTTCGTACAGAAACACGACCGTCACCATGAAGTGTTATGGGTAACATAGCTCAACCGCGTCGTTCAGACTTGGTTTCAACCCGGGCAGTCGCACCTGAGCTCTTACTGCAAACACTATGGGAGACTGCGAGTGTTTTCTGTTTCTTTCCAAACTCCATCATTTCTACTGGTTTTCCTCATTCAAAAAGAGGTGATCGTTCTTTTTTCGTACAGAAACACGACCGTCACCATGAAGTGTTATGGGTAACATAGCTCAACCGCGTCGTTCAGACTTGGTTTCAACCCGGGCAGTCGCACCTGAGCTCTTACTGCAAACACTATGGGAGACTGCGAGTGTTTTCTGTTTCTTTCCAAACTCCATCATTTCTACTGGTTTTCCTCATTCAAAAAGAGGTGGTCGTTCTTTTTTCGTACAGAAACACGACCGTCACCATGAAGTGTTATGGGTAACATAGCTCAACCGCGTCGTTCAGACTTGGTTTCAACCCGGGCAGTCGCACCTGAGCTCTTACTGCAAACACTATGGGAGACTGCGAGTGTTTTCTGTTTCTTTCCAAACTCCATCGTTTCTACTGGTCTTCCTCATTCAAAAAGAGGTGGTCGTTCTTTTTTTTTGAATAGAAACATACACGGAATCATTTCTAATAGTATTTCTCCTTCAAAAAGCGGTAGTCGTTCTTTTTTCTAACAGAAACACGACCGTCACCATGAAGTGTTATGGGTAACATAGCTCAACCGCGTCGTTCAGACTTGGTTTCAACCCGGGCAGTCGCACCTGAGCTCTTACTGCAAACACTATGGGAGACTGCGAGTGTTTTCTGTTTCTTTCCAAACTCCATCATTTCTACTGGTTTTCCTCATTCAAAAAGAGGTGGTCGTTCTTTTTTCGTACAGAAACACGACCGTCACCATGAAGTGTTATGGGTAACATAGCTCAACCGCGTCGTTCAGACTTGGTTTCAACCCGGGCAGTCGCACCTGAGCTCTTACTGCAAACACTATGGGAGACTGCGAGTGTTTTCTGTTTCTTTCCAAACTCCATCATTTCTACTGGTTTTCCTCATTCAAAAAGAGGTGGTCGTTCTTTTTTCTAACAGAAACACGACCGTCACCATGAAGTGTTATGGGTAACATAGCTCAACCGCGTCGTTCAGACTTGGTTTCAACCCGGGCAGTCGCACCTGAGCTCTTACTGCAAACACTATGGGAGACTGCGAGTGTTTTCTGTTTCTTTCCAAACTCCATCATTTCTACTGGTCTTCCTCATTCAAATAGAGGTGGACGTTCCTTTTTTTTAATAGAAACATAAACGGAATCATTTCAATTAGTATTTCTTCTTCAAAAAGCGGTGGTCGTTCTTTTTTCGTACAGAAACACGACCGTCACCATGAAGTGTTATGGGTAACATAGCTCAACCGCGTCGTTCAGACTTGGTTTCAACCCGGGCAGTCGCACCTGAGCTCTTACTGCAAACACTATGGGAGACTGGGTGTGTTTTTTGTTTCTTTCCAAACTCCATCATTTCTACTAGTCTCCCTCATTCAAATAGAGGTGGTCGTTGTTTTTTTTAATAGAAACATAAACGGAATTATTTCTACCCTTATTCCTGACTTAGAAAGAAGTGGTTGTTTTTATTTTCGATGTTTTGAGAATTAATTCATCATTTAGTAACTAATAGGATTTTAGCAGATCGTGGAATAGGCCTACAGGGGAAACCACGTTAAAAAAAACGCGCCGAGTATACTACCTCGAAGGTGGTGCGGAAAAGTATACATAAAAAACCTTTTTCTCAACATTTTTTTTCGTTGCATCCTGCAAACTTAAACTCGCAGGAGAAAAGTTGAAGTATTTTTCTGGTAAGTACATGATCTCCAATTTTTGTGGGATATTTTGCTTGAAAACGTGCTTCTACGGATTTTTAAGGCTGATTTTTCACAAAGAAGTCTTTTCGCCAACATTCCATGATTCAATGAACTTTTCATAAAGTTTTATTTGTTTCTGAGGTCGAAGATGATTGATTATTTTTTTAGTGAGTAATTTCCATTTTCTTAATAGCTTATATTACTTATAGTCTGGATTTAAAATTACTAAATTATCACTTTAGACAGATTCCAGTATCTTTGACATGCTTTATTATCTCTATCTCTGATAAGATATATGATAATAAAGGTGCCAAAAAAATATAAAGCGCTTTACTGGTTGCATAACAAAAAATAGGTATGTAACCAGTATAACTTAGTGCATATTAAATGATACAGGCGAGATCATATATGCAATTAACATAACAATACAGAGTATCGTTAGTTGCATACTAACCAGGCTAAGAACGCATAATAGTTAATTTTCAAGTAAAAAAAATTGTAGCTAGACAATATAACAGTAACGTAAAGTGTAAAATTTTCTAATATACAACTCAAAACAGCTTAGCTTTGCTTTTTAAAAAGCACAAAATATACAAAAACCAGTTTTAAAAGGTCACTTAAGTTGGCCAAGTAGTAGTGACAAAGTGCCCTGTTTTTTTAGAAAGCAAGTAAAAAGGAAAATAGGTAATATATTTTAGGGTTTCAGCCTTACATTTAATTACTCTATGCAAAAAAGCCTACTTATTTAAAACGTCTGGGTGTTTACCTGTAATTTTTTAAAGGAATTGTAATTCCTTCCTCTGCTTCTTTTTTCATAAAGTTACTAACGTTATGTACAATTTCTCGTCCCTGGCTATGTACAACAACACTTTGTTTTCCGACCTTTTTCAGCAACATAATTCAATTAAAAGATATTAAAGTATCATAAAACTTTTATTTTAAACAAATGGTTATTTATATTAGCACGACACAAAATACAAACAAACTGTAAACAACTACAAATAGCTCTAATAATTGAAACCGAATAACAGGACGAGTAAACTATCCGCAATATATATATATATATATATATATATATATATATATATATATATATATATATATATATTTACCCCTTTCCGATTTCACTCATGAAATCGGGCAACATCGGAAAAAGACTGCCAATAATAAAGTATCTATGTAAACGAGACCGCTTCTGTTCAATTTCTAATTTAAATCATGCAAAAACCGCGCACGTTACCACTCCATTTAACAAAACATGTTATACACAATAAGAATATGGAATACTTGTAAGCACGCCAATGTAGTAAAAATTCAGTGAATAAAAGGGTTGAGAATATTCTCACGCTCTTTGACAGGTATGACGTGCCTGTGTTTTTCTTATTTGATTCGTACTTTACCTAAATTACTTTATTTATGAAAGTATTACAATTTGATTATTTTTTTATCCTAGTACTATTGAATTTGATGTTTCGCTGCACACTTGTATTTTAGTTGATATTTATTCCGTATATAAAGGTTATCTATGATATTGACACTGTTGACATTAAACTAGAAATGTATATTTTTTTTAAATAAAGTACATAGCGTTAAAATGTAAACAATACTACATTATCGTATTTATAATAATCTACTGAATAATTAATAAGGTGAATCTTTTAAAATGTCAGTCAATCAAATCGTAGCGAATAACAAGTTATCAAAAAATAAAAGAGGGCAAATGACACGACCATCGAGTGGAATTATTGAATCCGATCTTTATACAGGGTTTCGCTCAGATATTGAAAATGACTCTATCAGCCCTTCTTACAAAAATCGTTTATATAATCTATTTAGGCAAATAGAAAAAGAATTCGATTTGCTGTATCAGGAAAATCAAACATGTAAGTTTTAAAACTAGTTACTTTACATATTTATAATATGTACTTGTAAGCAATAAGCGTTTGTATAAACTTTTATTTTCAGTACAGTGCATTTTTCACTTGTATATTATTAATTTTTCAGTGCATGAAAAGATCGAGCTTCTAAATGAAAAATTGGAAAGAGATACTTATGAGAAAACAGAAAGCGTTGATTTGGATTCAAATATATCCAAAGTTTTAAGCAAAAAATGTAAGCACATCCTCTAAATACTGAAATAGTTTTTAGTCACATCTATTAATTATATCCAATCATTAAATAATTTGTTTCCAGTTAGTACAACAAATCCTAAAAATAAAACAGCCCATAAATTAAAAGCTCAAACAAGTAAGATTGTTTCGAGCTTCAAAGCACCACAATTTGGCTGTGCATTGTTAAGGGAGTATATAGGACATAAAGATGGTATCTGGGAAGTTTCAGTAGCAAGGCCAGGAATACCTGTTGTAGGAACTGCATCAGCCGGTAAGTTGAATCTAATGAAAAAATTTCTCCAACAGCTACTTCATGGAGTATTCATTTCCTTGAATAACTAATAATAATGTATGTGAAGTTTTATTTACAAATTGAATATTTTTACATGATAATTCAATCTTTTTTATTACATGGACCAAAAATTTCAATCCAATCCTGATGATTTATTCACAATTACCATTAATGTTAGTATTGTGAATTTAGGCAGTAAATTGAATATTATTTGTATACAGATCATACGGCATGTTTATGGAGTATAGAAAATTCGAAATGTCTTTTACAATATCAAGGTCACATAGGTTCAGTCAATTCAATTAGATTCCATCCCGCCAAAGATCTAGTTCTAACTGGTAGCGGAGATTGTTCTGCACATATTTGGCAAGCTGCTCTCAACTGGGATATTCCAGTAAGTATATAATTAGAACTAAATTGAGCCTCATTGTTATTGGAAATTGGAGTGACTGAAATATTATTTGGGGGACGCATTTTCCAGAAAGGACATTCATCAGAAGAAGAGCTAGAAGGCGACGATCTGGATGAAAAATCAGAATTTAATAAAGTTTCAACGTTACGAACGCCTTTTCAAGAATTAACCGGGCACACAGGTGCTGTTTCTTCTGCAGAATGGTTAGCTGGAGCAGATCAAATTATAACTGCATCATGGGATCGACTTGCCATTTTGCACGATGTGGAAACTGGTTCTATTGTAACGACATTAACTGGTAAATATATTTTTAGCATACAAAAGTACATTTTAGTTTAAAATATTCTTTGATATTTTTTTTCTAAATATTGCTGTAAGGTTCTTTTTTTTTCTATCATTTGCTAAGCTTAATATTTACTTTTCTTTCAATTCCTAATGATTTTCACTAGATTCTTCAATATTTAGTAGTAGAATAGCAGAATTTAAGATCCCTCTACACCATATTCAGTCTGCTTAGTTTATTATGATGTCAAGGTTATAATAATTTTTTTCTTACATAAATTTGTTCAACTGAAAAACCTTTTCTTTGAATTTGTACTATGATCCACACTTGGAGGAACAGACTCAATGTTTAATAAGGAAAATATCGAAAAAATCAGCTTTTATGGGAATTGGTAGCCATCATAATTAGTGTGTACGATATACAAAACTATTAGATTTGAGAAGGAGAGGAGAAAAGGAAATAAACAAATTAGCAGTAGATGGAATTGGTAGAAAGACAATCAAAAAGAAGTAACATAACAATTGATAAAGGATTTTTATAAAAGTAATAAAAAAGGTATTAATTAATAAAATAGACTCTAAAAATGAAAATATTAAAATTGATTAAGACAGAAAGCAAGGGTATAATAAGGACCAGAACTCTCATTTAGAACCTAAAAAATTAAAATGCAACTTTACTTAAAAGTTATTTAAAGGATTTTTTTGTCCATTAAGCTTCAAGGTGTTATAATAAACAGCATAATAGATTGGTGGGGTTGTTTATCGCATTAAATAAATTCTTTATCAACTACTTTTAGGTCACGATCAGGAACTTAATAACGCTTCGACGCATCCTACTCAAAAGTTGGCGGTCACTTCGTCGAGAGATACGACGTTCAGATTGTGGGATTTCAGAGAAAATGTCCATTCAGTTTCCGTATTTCAAGGACATGCTGAGTAAATAAATTAAAAGTGTATTTGGAATTTATTTTTTTAATAATTTTTCAGGAGTGTTACTTCGGCCGTTTTTACACGCGAAGATAAAGTAATATCCAGTTCGGATGATCGAACAGTAAAAGTATGGGATTTGCGTAACATGCGTTCACCTGTAGCTACAATTCGTGTGGAATCATCGGTAAATCGTCTTAGTGTATCGATTAATGGTGTAATTGCAATTCCCCATGACAACCGTCATATTAGATTATTCGACATATCCGGCCAGCGTTTGGCCCGATTACCTCGTTCCAGTCGACAAGGACATAATAGAATGGTTACTAGTGTCGCTTGGGCGGAAGATTTTGTTTTCGGGGTGAATTTATTTACAGCTGGTTTCGATAGGAAAGTATTGGGTTGGTCGGTGCAATCCATGAAGGATTGATCATTGAATCAAGTTTAGATTTAATGTAACGCACTTGTCATTTATGCTCTCAAATTATCTGAATTTTCTATTAACATTAGTTTATGTAGGGGATGTGTGACCGTGATGGTATTCTTAATGAAAAATCCAAATACTTAAATTCTAGTTGGATATCTTCAAAATTCGTTTTTATCAATTAATTCAGCCAGCTTAATTCTTTAAGAAATTCTACTTCAATTTGAAAAATCAGTCATAATGCCATTTTATTTAAATTGTAGTTTGTATACAATCATAACAAGATATAGTGCCAAAAAGGGCACATCTCAACAATATTGATAATTCTGTAAACAAACTACTTACATTCTTGCCATTTTTCTTTTAACTTCATGATTCCGCGCTCAGAAAATTTCTGGTCCTTATCAGCAAAAAACTGAACCAGACGCGATTGAAAGTCATCGTCGTTTGTAAAATTTTTGACCAATCGAACAATTTTGCAAACTTAGAAATAAATGGTAATCAGTATCAGCAAAAAAACCTCTCACCATTTAGGCCCCTGTACCGCCCATTTTATAAATTTCAATAATACAACAATTATTTTGTTACTATTTCATTCTATTTTCTCCCATCTATTTTTTTTTAAATTGTGCCCAGAATATTCAAAATATGAGAAAAAACTGGTTGATCCGTTAATCAGAAATTTGGGAGGGAAAAAGCTTGAAAATATTTCTGGTGGAGTGAAGTAGATGTACGATAAAGAAATAATAAATTGACTTGTACTGAAGAAATTGTTTTTAAGTAAAATGACAAAATGGTTTTATAATTGGATCATTAATCATTGAATATTATTTATTTGATCCTTGAGCGACCCTTCAATTGTAGGCACTAATCTAATTTGTACTAAAAACACATGCTACACACATTGTTTACACCATTAATCAAGATTTCAATTTCATGGTCCTTCGAGCCGGATATGTCATAACTAACTAATGGTTCAAAGGGTTAGTCAGTGTAATAGTGATAGTAAACAATGTATTGAGTATGAATCTCACCAACATATTTCTTAATTTCACTTTTAATCTAATCTTGTTACATTCTTACTACATCATAAAACCAAAGTATTTTATTCCGTATTTAAAAATTATTATGGTTCATTTTCCTCAAGATCTATCGGTCTGTCAAATGCATTTATTACTTAGCTATAAGAATAAAAAATTTTGACCCACAGTTTTAAATAATTTTTTTCTACTAATCTAGGTTTGACTAGAGTGTGATATTTGTAATATTAAAAAAAACTTTCTATGTAACTAACTAAATATTTTCGTTATTTATTTTTCTGGTTTTTGTAATTGTTATAATTTGGTTGTTATGCAAATATAAACTATAAAATTACAACCATTCGTTTTATTTCAACATACATCAAATTATAATTATAAATACAAGTTCCCAGTATCCATCGACATAAACTGCTACATAATACTACTTAATGAGTTTTGAAGGACAATTTATTATATTTGGCGCAGGTAACTGTTGTTTTTTTATCAAGGCTTCGTGGACAAAGGTGACATCTTCCAATTTCCGTCTTAGATTTTTTGTCTGCGGTTTCTTCATTTAACATTGATGGTTTTAAATTTAAACTTTTCTTTTAGGCAATGTGAATAAAATCGTCTGTCTGTTTGGGTCCTAGGACATTAGAAATGTTCTACAACATCCTCGATATTAATCACCATATAGAGATTCGGGGCATTTATACTTGCAACATTGGGAATATCGAGAAATACTGTCAAGGGTCAACATCTACTGTTTATTGACCGTATGACGTACACATTTTGTCGACTACATCCACTCCAAACTTGCTATGATTGTAGTCTATGATAAAGTCAGGTTTCAATGTTGATGCAAATTTTCATTTTCCTAGCATCTACATATGGCCCTTGTATTTTTAACACCAAGTTAGGAGGTCTGGTTCTTAACCATAGAGATGGAATTTTATTCAACTGTCACCTCACTTTTACCCATAAAATATAAATTGCAGATTCTGATTAATCAGTAGAACTTTCTTCATCTGTGGCTATTTATTCTGTTTCAGTATCATGTTCACTATTTTAATCAGACTCTGCATAGACCTCATCTTCCTCCACTCCAATCTCTTCCAACCATTTCTTCCACTGTTCGGGATACCTATTACCCATTCTATAACAAAATTATAAATCAGATGTAATATATTTTTGAAATTTTTTTTATTTTTAAACCTGTGTATTCTATATTTCAGTTCTAACTAACTGGATCCAAGTTAGTCGCACTATTTCAGAAACCATAAGGAAAACCTACAACAGTGCTGTCTTGTTACCCTCCACTCCTTTACTACAAGCGAAGACGTATTCTCTGGAGTATTTAAAATACCCCACCAAAAAGTATAGACAAAAAATTGATAAACCAAATAAAGGTTATTAAAAAGGAAAACATCGTAGATGAAATGATTAGGAGACAGGAAGGAATGTAAACATTTATTAAAAGAGGACCTGAAAAGGTCTTCAAAATGTGCATATTTATGTGACGTCCCCAGTCCCATTTTAAATTGAATCCTTTGGATGCATAAATTTATGGTTAATCTTGCCAAATCAGTGTTAATTAATTAAGACAAAAAAATGTTGAATATTTATTGATCCAACCAATCTGTGAGATAAGTACAAGCTTTAGGATTAATTAGACCTGTATCAGCACATCTATGAGCAACTGGACACACGCCACATGTAGTTTTGACAATACCAGGAGAATTTAAGAACCTATTAGTAGCTTTGTATAGATAAGAACCGTTTGCTGCTACAATTCTTTCAGCATTGTTATCTAAAACTACAGTATACAAAATGCTTTCTATGTCATCTATAGAAAGTGAAATTTTACTAATTCCCAATTCTGAAATGAATTTATGAACATCACTTGCGGTAGCATAACTACGATTCCTTATTAAAAGAGGACCTTCAGATGTTTTAGTAGATTCTTCCAATTTTTCAACTAAAAATCTATGACACTGTTGGCTTAGAACATCTACAAATTCAGATTCAAAGTCTTGATCTTGATACCAGGCGCCACCTGTTACAGTACTATCTGGTTCCAAATCATATAACATATAAACTTTCTTTTTGCTAGCCTAAAATATTCAACTACGATATTATTTTATATTAAATATAAAAGATTATCACTAACCGATACAGATTTTACAGACTTTATAAGTTTTTTTGTTTCTAAACTTTTTAATACTTTATTCAATTGGGTCATATTTAAATTAGAAGAATATCTAATATCCCTTATCCAAATCCCTTTATTTCCTGCTTCTTCTATTATTTTATACACTACTTTTTCTTCACTATCTGCTCCTTTCACAGTTGTTTTTTTTGTTGGATCCTTGTATTTGTAAAGAAGATTATCTTTAGTTTTAAACAACTCGAAAGTTCTAAAAGAAAATTATTATGCACATACAATAAGGGCGATAAAATATAATATTTACCCATTTCTCAAACATTTATTAATGATTACTGTAATTTCTGTAAGTGGTATGTCAGGCATATGTTTTTTTATGTCTTCATTCGATATACCTTCTGCATTTGCTTTTGCCAGTTCAAGTAAAAGATTTTCGGTTTCATCATTTTCAGTTACATTGCCATTTTGATGTTCTTCTGTACTCATGATTTGTTTTTTAACTTATTGTTTTAACAAATTAATTAAGACTTTGGCAGTAAATACCGTCTCTTTGCTATAGCTTTGTTTTCTTCATTGTAAAGTTCTATTATTCTAGGATAATCCACTCAATTTCTGTTAGAATTGTTTACAGTGTTCAATTTTAAAACTTGAATGTTTTCCTTTGCAAACTCGCAATCACATAACCTATTTATCCACATGCAGTTACTTGTCAAGGTTGGTAGATGATAGGTTACCCGGTAACTTGTCCAATGTACTTGACGTTATCTGTTGAAAACCGACATTCAGGAATATAGCAATGGCACGGTTTTCGTCGATTTGTTCGACCGTTTTTAAGGATAAATATAAAACCGCATATATTTATATTCAGAAAGAATATATCCAACAGTATATAGGGTGTTTCATTCCAAATTTAATTTATTATATAATTTTGTGTGTATGATATTGTTGTTTGTTTCAAGTTCGTATCTATTTTTTATATCAAAGTAACCCAGTTAACATGATGCCAGGTTTATTTTATGGTTATTCCAAATACCTGTTCAGTCTTAATTATAATTATATTTAATAATATTAATTCTTCTTGTATAATAAATGCATAATAATCTTGTTAGATGTATCTTTATAAACAACCAACGCAAATAGTAAGATTTTTATCTTTAGTTTGGTGGAACTAAAGCGAATCAGTTGGTAACACAGAACGTACCTTTGTGCATATATGTAATACTCGTTATTAAAATAAAGTATTACATACATACTTATTATTAAAATATTACATATATGCCCTTGTGTATGTTTTGTGGCTGGTAAACACTTTCGGATTGTTATAATGCGCATACTTGAGTATGAGCCGATTCAGGGCGTTGATTTATCGCAAACGTAACCAATAAATGGTTAGCAAAAAATTAAGAACTGAGCTAACCGCGAACGACAATTATGAAAGTGCGCATGCGATCGGTCTCTTTTCAAAATCAGCTTTGTTCAAGGCTCTGCACATTTCTTCACGTTGTAGTCTATGGTATGTCGAGGTATTTTTGCGTAGACTATGAAGACTTGCGATTACAGCACGAGTTTAAGCCTATATTTCTTTGGTTTTACCCATTTGAAATCTTATTAGTCTGAATTTGCGAGAACGAAAACAGACTGAGAGTTGAAGAATAATAAACAAATCAACGGTACCTGCAAGTTTGTACTTGTCGCACTCAACGGCAAAATATAAATATGCGCTCTCATAAAGTAAGCAAATAAGGAACACTGCTATATTTAGTTTGGAAGACATTCTGCTAGACAATATAAAATAGTTATAGTGTATTTTTTTGAAATTGAATGAATGGTTTGTAGGATCGGCAAAAATTAAGATAATAAAGATGCGAAATAAAGTATTTTTGCAAACTTTATTGTTCTCATAAAGTATAGAGTATATTTAACTGAAATATCCTTTCTTACTTTATTATAAAATACGGGTGGCAACCTTAGACCTCAAGTACTACTACATGGTGATTAAAAGGTAATTTTTTAATAGTTAAAAAACCAAAACCATTTAAATAAACATCTAGTGTTTTCTTTATTTCCAAATTACTTATTTTTTTATATCACTCAGTATATTTTCTCCAAAATTAGAAATCAAAGTTTGAACATTTTTGTTGAAAGATTTAATCTGTATTTCTGTGAGATTATCTATGTTTTCTTCATCTATCAAAGAATCTTGATTTTTGCAGATTTCGCAAGAGCCTAGACTTATATTTTCTAATAAACCATGTGTTTTTTCATCTGATGCCATAAGTTTTGATTCTGCTCTAAAACATACGAGTATTTTAACTTTTGCAAATTGCAAATTCTAACTTTATATTAGCATGTAATGTTGATTTGGTTTTAAAACAAATTACATTAAGATTCCTTTGTATTTTCCCAATAGAAACCCGTTTTTAAAGCCTTCTTCAAAGCCTCTATCAAAACTTTCTTGAAAATTGCTATCACGTCCTGCTGAAATGCCTTCTCTTAATCCTTCCTAAAATTAACATTATTAAAAAATGCATACTTAAACAATTTTTTGTATACTTTTTTCGAAGCATTTTCTATCTTCTTGGATGTCTGTAAAATCTGTTTCATTTCATCGTCCATTCCAACATTCAAATATAAAGGTTTATCGTATTGACACTTTAATATTAGGTTATAAGCCTTCACCAAATCTTCTTTTTTTAATTTTATATTACTGGAGGTAGCGTTAAATTTTCTTGAATAATTTCACTGTTTTTTATTTATTATAAACTGTAATTTTGTCGAATGAATATTTCAACTATACGTCATGTTTTTTTCAAAGTGAAAGAAAACACTAGTAGATTGAAATAAGCAAAACCGAGAAGTTTATATTAGGAATATTTCCTGTCTCTACTAAAAAATTTATGAATTTCACCCTTCTCTTTTTGGGTACTGTATGTTTCTTTACGCTTAAAGCATTTAAATAATTGGATTAATCGCGAAAATCCAGAATTTTTCCGTGTTATCCATGAAACGTGTAAATTCGCCAATTCATTGTATTCCCCTCCTCCAAATTATTTGTTGACAATTTTAAGTATTAAAACTCAAGTTCGCCACAATTTATGTTAGTTTTTATATCTAAACTAGTTTGTAATAACAAAAATCAAAAAGAAATAGTTTTTTCTTCAGGTACAATTATTTAATAACAGCATTAATAATAAAATATGAAAAACGTTGGATTAAGCCCTTGTGATCCTAGTTCATTTTCCAGACCAGGTAATAATGCCATTAATTTTAATTATATCTCTAAAGATATAATATTTCAGACCAAGTTATTGTTACGGACATATTTTTAAACTTGAATATTCATTTCAACTCAAAGACTTTGAATGGCCACACCATTTTATCAGTTGAAAAAATTCAAGAAGAATGTAACGAATTGGTAAGTATGTTATCAATTATACCATTTGAGATTTAATTGGAAATTTTTATGGTTATACTTTTTTAATATATTGAGTGATATTTACTGCTAGGTAATATTTTATAATACTTTTAAAATATTAATTTTAATAATCCACGGAAATACAGTTTTTCGATTGAATTGAATACTTTCTAATTATTATTATTTTAGACCCTCGATGCATTCAAACTTAAAATATCCTCAATATGTGAGGTGGATACCAAGGAAAAGTTGGAGTATCAATTATCGGATCACCTGGAGGATTTTGGATCCAAATTAATTGTACAGTTACCTAAGACGGAAGCTAACAGGTATGTTCATTACTTTGTAAAATATATTGTCTGCTAGTTAATATATTTACTAAATGTTGAAGCTGATGAATTGGTCTTTTGCTGACATTGTTGTTAAAGTTTTTATTGTGCTTTTTTGCTGGACTTCATCAACTATTTGGCTACAAAAAAACTTAAATCTAATGTTTCATTCAGATCTTTATAAGGTGATGAAAGATTAAAACTTTTATCTAATTATATTAATGTCGGTATTGAATTTTTACTGGTGGTAACTTTTAAGATTTCACAAATTAGAGTAGGGGTTCAAAAATTTGTAGGGAATTTGTAGATGACAATATAAATAGCATTGATTTAGTGACTATAAATTGTTAGTTGCTGGTTTAATTTGCTTGGGCTTCAGATATAGTAATATTTTCTATTCCAATTATAGACAATATAAATATTAGAGATGTAAAATTCTCTGTAATAATCCTTAGGGAGAATATTCTTCTAAGCATTATTTATAAAACGAATATCCCTCCAAATATTTTATGTAGTAATTATATAAGAACAGTGAGCTGAAGATATAAAAGTTAAGGATTGTACATTATGAAATTTTGAAAATATGAAGTTTTGAACCGAAAAAACTATGAAAAAAATATAAACTTTCTATATAAATATGAAATAAAAATGAAATATTCCAATGTCAAGGTCATAGTAGAGTTGTAACCCAAAAGATAGTATTATCAAATTATGTTTAAAAAAGTTTAGTTGAATTTGTCAGCTTCTTAAACGAGTTATAAATTTATTTTCCATTATTTTTCTTTTGTAATATAAAATTTATATTAAAAACTTGATCTTTGAGGAATTTAAATGGTTTTATTTTAGAGTGTATAATTGAAGAAATAGCTAGCAAAAAGTATTTTGCAATTGAATAAAATCTTAAGAATCATCATTTAAAGAAAATTCTTGAAGCCTTGAATACCTAGATATAATTTTAAATTTCTTATTTCTCAGACCTTTTATATATATTATTGTTTTTAAATCATCTCTAATAAATTTTGTATTAAAACGATTAAATATAAACACGAACATTTAAATGTTATTTCAGCTTTAAAATTTGTATTGAATATGAGACTTCTCCAGAGGCTAGTGGTCTTCAGTGGCTATCTCCACAAGCAACTTCAGGCAAGAAACATCCATTTTTATTTAGTCAGTTCCAAGTAAGTATTCCCCACAATATCTTAATATTTGATATTTCCAGCACTATATAAAAGAAAAAAACTTTCACAGCAGTAGACTAAAGGTTTTAATTTTTTTAGCCCACACATGCAAGATCAGTTTTACCCTGTCAAGATACTCCATCCGTTAAACAGACATACAAAGCTACAGTGAGTATCATAATAAAACAAAGTTTTGATTTAAAATATATATTACACAACTGGATAAATCTCACAATTTAATATTATTTTTTATATTTAGATATTAGCTCCAAAAGACATGACGGTGCTAATGTCTGCAATTAAAGAAGATTCGACTCTTGTAGAAGATAATAAACAATCAAATTTCAATCAAACGGTTCCAGTGCCTTCATATCTTATAGCTCTGGCAGTAGGATCATTAGAATCCAGAAAATTAGGACCACGTTCTCACGTTTGGGCTGAAAAGGAGATTATTGAAGATTGTGCTTATGAGTTTGCTTTAACTGAGCACCAGTTAAAGACTGCTGAGGAAATATGCGGACCCTATGTTTGGGGAGTTTATGATTTGTTGGTGTTGCCTCCCAGCTTTCCCTATGGGGGAATGGAAAATCCATGTTTGACTTTTGTTACACCAACTTTATTGGTAAGGTATTTGAATTCAATTCATATGATTTGTTAATTTCTTGTAAAAAGCTCAAGTTGATTATTTTATCATTATAAGGTGTCTTTTATTTGATTTATAATATGCTTTTATTTTAGGCTGGTGATAGATCGTTAGCAAATGTTATAGCACATGAAATAGCGCACAGTTGGACTGGAAATTTAGTAACAAATAAAACGTTTGAACATTTTTGGTTAAATGAAGGATTCACAATGTTTGTCGAAAGAAAGATTATTGGAAAATTAACATCTGCCCAAATGCAAGATTTTGATGCATATGCGGGGGTTAGTGATCTAGAAGAGGCTGTGAGTCTACATTTTTCTCATAACTTTATTTATATAATTGGTTTAGTTTGTCTTTTTATAGAAATGATATAAATGATATTTTCTTAAAGATTTCAGTGCTAGGAGCTGATAATCCTTTAACAAATTTGGTTGTCGATTTAAGAGGAATACATCCAGATGAGGCATTTTCGACGGTTCCGTATGAAAAAGGACAGACTTTTCTTAGATATTTGGAAAGTTCTGTTGGTGGGCCAGGTAGAGATTTACTATAAACCTTTTTTCATTTCATTTATTTTAAATCATTTTATCGTTTTGTAGGTACTCAAATACCATTAATGAATTGGTAATTTCTAAACCTGAAGGCTATAGAACACTTTCTTTATTTATTATTCCTAATTGTTTTAAATTATCTAGTTGGGCCTTGAGATTCGAATTATATACTTGGTGGTACCAAAAATGAAGTATGAGCATTAATTTATTATTTTGTAACTTCAGAAGTAAATACATTTTACTTTTTTGGAACGAAATAGAACAAATCATACCTATTTGTTGATTCTAAGGCCTCAATATACCTTAATCTTGCAATTTCCCCAAGAAAATTAGAATAATGATGAAAATAAAAATAAAAGAAAATGTGCTTAACATCAAGAACACTGTGTTTTTGAGGCTACCTCTCTTCTGTTTGTTATTTGATTGCTCTTCCAATATAGCTTTAGCTGGTTTCTTCTTGATCATTCTAGCAATGTGTTCAAACTATTTTAGCATGTTGTTTTCTATCGTTCCAGTTTTTTATTGAATATTCTTCTCTTAATGCTCCTTTTCTGATTTTTTTACATGTTATTCTATTCATTCTCCTAAGTTACTCCATCTCCATTGCTTGCATTTGGTATACTATCTTGTATACAGTCATTTTGGTTTTTCTGCTGATTTATTTTTTGCCTATGAACGACCTTGAAAGTACAATTTTGAGGTATTCTTGCTTTTCTAAAGTCATCTGCCGAGGCATCTTCTAACAATTCTACTTGGTTTAATATACAATATCCCATTCCTACTTTTTGGGATAATTTTTTGTTGCTTTAACTAAATCATCCACAACTATTATAAATAGAGAACTCAGTACACTCCATATCTTAGTTCATTTTTTATTATCAGTCTTCTAGTCTTTTGTCTGATTGAGGTTTTCTCAAACTGTTTGTTTTACTCAGTCAGAAGCTTTTTGTAGGTCTAGGAAGGCAATGTAAACTTCTTCTGTTCTGTTTTCTTTATTATTTGTTTAATTGTTAATACATTAATTATTTTTTTCCTAAACCCACTTTGGGCTTCGTCTAGTCTAGCTGATCCTCAACTAGTATCCTCAGCTTCTCTAGTACTAGACATAAAATCTGCAATCTTTCAATTCTTTTGTATGAACAGGATTGAAAGGTACTAGTCAAATTTCTTTTGTTTTTCATTTTGATTTTGGAAAAAGGTGTTTCTCCAAAGGGATTCCTTAAATCCATAATTGATAAAAACGAATTTATAGTATAATGTTTTTTTTGTTTTAGAAAAGTTTGAACCATTTTTAAGAGCCTATTTCGAAACATTCAAATACAAATCAATAGAAACATCAGATTTCCAGCAGTTCTTCGAAAGCTACTTTTCGACAGAGGAATCTATAAAAAACATTCCATGGCAAAAATGGTTACATACTCCTGGAATGCCTCTGTTGATTCCGGATTATGATAAATCTTTGGCGGTTGCTTGTGATGCGCTTTTAGAAAAGTTTCGTAAATGGACTGGCTACGAAATATGTCCCATTACTGCAGAAGTTACTGAGAAATTAATGCCAGAACAACGCATATATTTTTTACAAAAATTGTGCCAATCTGAAAAACAACCAATACACAAATTAAAAATTCTTGGCGATTTATTCTATATTCAGAAAATTAAAAACGCCGAAATTAAATTTCACTGGTTGAAGATTTGCTTGAAAGCCAGATGGGAAGAAAAAATACAAGAAGTTTTAGATTGGATTAATGTTGTAGGAAGGATGAAATTCGTCAGACCGTTATACAGGGAATTGTATCAATGGGAAGTTAGCAAAAATAGAGCTATAGAAAATTTTAAAGCTAATAAGAACCAGATGATGCATATTTGTACAATATCAATCGCAAAGGATTTAAAACTTGATTAATAAGTTTTTATATAAAAGTATTTATATTATATGTTACAGTATTGTTCGTGTTTTATTAAAAAAGACTATTTTATTATAATCGTTACGAGACTCATGTAACAATTGGACGCTCAAATAATACATATCGAAAACAAAATTAGAGTGTTAAATTTGCATATCATATATTAATGAACCCTTCAAGGTTAGGTTAGGTAAGGAGGTTGATCGAGGTAGAGCTGTAGATATAATATCAAAGTATAATAAAAAAATTCAGTTCCATGTAAACTTCAAATTCTGCTAATTGTTTCAACGCTCACTTTGACCCACTTATTGGCAAAGGTCCTGACTAACGCTCACGCCACGATCACAATGATCGTAGTCGCTATGTGGAATGCTCAAAAGTTATTTCAGATGCCGTGAACGCTTAGTGAAATGCACTAATGGTCCTTTCTACATGATAGACCAGCGGCTAAATGCGCTCAATTTACGGGCTCTATTTGTCTATGGTTTTTTAAGCTTTAAAAATTATTTATTCTCCCGTCTACTATTAACTCTCATGGACAGAGTGTAACATAGAACTAAATAAATTTGAAATAACGCACAAAAAAGTAATAAAACAAAACGGAATGAGCCAATCAGAACCTTGACGCATGCGCGTATAACATATATGATAGAACTAAGTTTGCATTTTTGTGGTGAGTGACATGAAAGTGATAAACATCATATCGTTCAGTTTGTATTTTGATGTTCGGTTAGGTTATTTCTCGAGAAATATGAATAACCTATAAAATTAATGTAAGTGGTTGAGTGAAATTAATTTTTTATGAGTAAATAATTACAATACAATACTGTATATTCTGATTTTGTTGTTTTCTAAATAATACTAAATTTATGTTTTTGACGCACGTAATATGCCCACTATGTTCACATGATGGCGGAAATGGAACGTCAAAATTATTTCAAAAATAAACAATACATTAAAAATAGTTATTTTCAATACATTAAATTTGATTTAAAAATAATGATTAGAAATTAAATAACAGTAACTATTATAAAAAAAATGGATAATCATATATTTAATATACCCAGTAAGTGTTGCCAACTAAGAAGAACAGCAACCGCATTCTATCAAACCTATTCAGAATTGTGCGCAAGCGTTGTGACTAGTAGAGAAGTGTATTGTAGAGTAGCTCCATCCCCCGGAAGATATAATTATTGCATTATCTGTCACCGATAATCACAGTGACATTAGGTAGGAAAATTGATTAAAGTGTATGCTTTTTCAGTGAACAAAAGTATACAACCTAAATTAAAGTTTCGTTAAATATTATACGGGTGAATACAAACTTGAGAGTTGAATGATTTTAATCGCGAAAATACTTTAACAACTTCTAAACACATGCGAAATTATAATATTTTTGATGAAGTCAACTTTATAATATACAGAATTAGAGTAAATATTTAAAGAAGTGCTGTATCAAGTTGACTATTACTGATAAGTGTAAACAAGGTGGATTCATACAAATTCCAATTTATAACAAGATATTTCCATTAAAAAATCGTTTATTCACAAATTTTCGTTATTTAAACGTGTATCATTGAACCTGCTTTAGATTTATTTTATTTATTTTCTAATTTTCACCAATTTGATGGTGGCTTCTTGATTGGCGATACCGTACATGTAGACTGGTTCCAACGACGCGTTACATAAACTTTCTTGAGAAATTTATTTGAAACTATTCGAGCAAATAAATAATATAACCTTTTTATCTATAATTATAATAAAGTTCTAGAGCAAGAAATAAAAAAAACCGCAGTGTCGAAGAACTTACCAGAATTAGAAAATTTGTGAAATATGCATAGGCGTACATAGAGACTTTCCGACAAATTTTTCCATTTGTAGACAAGTGTTATTTGTAGATAATATTTATTATTATTTATTTATATGAAATTTCTATTTAATATCAATAATTAAATTAACTCATAAAAGTGGCAATCACCGAAAAAGTTACGTACTGTGTCAAAATTAACTTGTGTGTCATCCAAATTATATTTCCTCGAAATCTGCATACCTCGTTTTTAAATTACTTGATATTTATTGTAATAATTTAACCAGAACTTGTAGAAGATTCATCATTATATGCCGTATTGTACAGCTCTTGATTATTTTTAAAATCGTCACTCGCGTTTATTATAATAAAACAGAATTTATGAATGAATAATTCATGATGAAATTTTCTCGAAAATTAAGAAAATGGTAATTTTATACTTACGTGGTCCCCTCGTTTTTTGGCTCTAAAAAAAAAGAAAAGTCATCCGATTTCAATGATTTTTTTAAATCTTCGATTATGACTTTAAATCCATTGAAATAAGCACTTGGCAAACTGCGATTCTAAAGTAATGATTACGTGAAAGATTTTTAGGACAAAGTTTCCGGAGATTTGGCAAAAGTAACACGGAGAATATCTAGATAAACCATTAAAAAACTCAGCTCTGTTAGTTAATAATAAAATTTTTCTCTAGTAAAATTCCGGTGTTTATTTGAACGACCCTCGTACTACTAAACTTATTTCCGAACACTACGTAACTTTTAGACAGAGATAACCAAACTGTAACTTTCTTTGTATCTCGTTCTAATATAGAAACAAAAATGTTTACTAGGTATTACTATGTCTATCTATATATAACATCGGATATTTGTGTTTTGTGAGCTTGAAAGTTGCGTTTCAAACACAAGATGGAGAGTTGAGGTTATGTAGGCATTTATTTCAATTTGTTTAGTATATATTTTCTCTCACATTATTGGATGGTTGAACAAAATCGGAATATTTATTATTACGCAATATAAAAACTATAAACGGGCCCAAAAAGCTAATTTATAGTAAAAAGTATAGTTAAAAAGGAGTTCTTTGGTGGTATCTGTTTTTTTATTTAATTAATCGATTAACAATTAATGTGTGGTTATGTTTTAAAATTTGACACTTGACACAAAATTCACCGAAGCTTGTTCTAATTGATTTTTGAGGATCAAGCTCATATAAGCGGGAGCCCATAGGTTCCGTACACAAAGTGCTTAATAAGTTGGAAAGCAACTATAATGTGATAGTTGAAGTTGAAGAATAAGAACGGTGGATATTTGGAATTAGTTCCTAAATTCGGATTGTAATAAACAAAATGCAGTGAAATAGTTAATTTATTCGATTTTATAAATACTACGGGCGCCACTGGAATTGGGCGCATTCTGAACTTTTCTCTCTAGATGATATAAAAGCAAAAATTCGTAACAATTAACATCAGTTTCAATCACGAAGTTACAATAACAGATTTAAGTGCATCAAAATGAGTTTCAAGGTAATTCCGGTTTTTTTATATTTTTGCGTTCAAATGTTTTATTCGGCTTGTGATTTGAATAATAATTTATTATAATAAAGATGTAATAGAGTGAATGAAAAAATATATAAATTTGATTCATTCGCTTATTTTTTTTTAAAATAATTATTTTAGATAGCATTTTATTTACGCAAAAGGTAGAGGGTTTAAGAGTATTGAAGGTATCCAAAACACATACTTTTATTCACTATTAGACTCTTGTACAGTCAAAATCCTTCAAATTTTACGCAATATATTCAAAAATGTTTTTACTCTTATTAGAAACCATGTATATTTCTCCAAATTATTTCATCTTCAATTGGCTTCTTGAGAAAACTTTTGTGCTACAAATACACCAACACTCACAACTACAGGGTATAAAGTATGTTTTGATTATCGTCTTCAGAAGGTAAAGTGTTAACTTTGAGTCTCTGAAGACGATAAATTGGTTATAGGAACGCGCGACACACAGTTTAATTGTTCGATAGTTCCAGACATTCCAATTGTTTTTTGTTGTTTGCAGCATCTCTTAAAATGAATGTATTTTGTGTTTATTATATTCTATTTTGATTGAAAAAGATCACGTGAAAATGAAACCTTTTTGACGAATTATATATGTAATACTCCTTTATGGACAGTTGGTATGGGAAAAAACGTTCCCACAATATTCATTTTCTCTTTCGTTCCAGACACTTTATATATAAACTGCGCATGCTTGAGAATGGGACAAAACCATACTTTTGACGTTTGACATTTAATGTTTTTCATTTAACACTTAATATCTAGAGGGCGTGTCATAAGTAATAAACAAATCGTAACTTTTTAAGATTAGTCTTTAATACTATGAATTGCACATCGTTTTCTCTTTGTTTATTTTAATTAAAACACTATTGAAAACAAAAGAATAAATAGCAGTAAGGAAAATGTGTGAAATTAAAGTGGAAGTCAGAGTTAATGAGCGAACGGCACAGCGAAAAGTCTTGTTGTGTGTTTGGTAGAATAATGAAGATTTTGTGTACTTCGAAATCATAGCTTATTTATGCATTTCCAGCAAAAACAAACTTTTATAGAAAAATAAGGCAAATTAAGGTTATGTTAAGGTCATATTCGACTAATATTTAGGTGTATTGAATTCTAATTTTTGTATTGCATTTTATTGCTAATTTTTTATATCACAGTTTATATATTCACGATACGGTTCTGTCTTTATTACGTTCGAAACCAAAAATAAACTTTTTACTTGTCAACTTTCGAATACCCACTTCTCTTTTTCCTATTTTTAATTCAATTTATTTTGTACGGATCACTTTATCTACCGTGAAATCACAAAAATTCCTTTGTTTTCTATTGTTTATAAAGAAATTAACGGTAAACGCAGTAATTGTTGCGTTTTTGTACTCTCCATTGGAAACTATTCGATTCTTTATAATTACGAAGGTTTTTTTTGAACATTAATAATATCAAAAAAATATTGTATGCATTGTAATAGTAACCTTAGAAAAACGAATCAATGAAACCGTTTCCATAAGATTTCGAATTAGTTCACGTATTTACAGTGCCGGCTTTAGCACTCTGGGCCAAATTTTTATGGCGCGCCTTAACCGCTAGTCAAATCTATACGAAAAAAGTCAAAGGATATAATGAAGTAACCGTTTTTTTAATGACTATTTTTCTAAATAACTATCTGATTAAGAAAAACTAATATCATGTTATTGCAATGGGAAATGGAAATTTTCGACTCGGTACCTCTTAAAATTTTTGCCCAGTTCACTTTTCGAAACTTTTTGTTAGAAGGAGATAAATAATATGTTCCTATTATTCGGATATTCGCGATTAGACACCGCGTTCCAATCTCGTGTTTTCAACATAATGAATTTTTCGAAATTTTTTGAGATTTTTCAGGCCTCGCTCAAATATCTCGCCAGCAGCGCCCCTTTATGCATGACGCCCTATTTTGACGGCGCTACTGAGTATTTGAACAATGATTTCAGAAATTTATTTTTTATTCTAATGAGTCATAAATTGTTATATCTCGGCCGAAATTTGTGATTAACTTATAAGAACAATTAATAAATTTGACGTTTCGCTCGCTGTTGCCAACTGCTCTCACTGCACTTACCAAACTAAAAACATTTCAGGGCCGGTTTATCAATTAAAATTAATCTATAAGTATTATCATTCAGTTAGTTTTTTTGTTTGAATTAACGTATCTCGACAACTGTACAGTTATGATACAATTATTTACCTACAATTCGACATCCGAACATCATTAAATTGGAATTTCTGAAACCGAAGGATATTTATAATGAACACACTGTTTATACTACTACTACACCAACACTCTCAATTTCACTGCCTGACAAACGTTTTGATAACCAAGTTATCGTCTTCAAAGACTGAAGGGAAGCTGTCTCTAAGGATTATGTAACAGCTTCACGTCGCTCCTTGCATATCTTCAATTGTTTGAAACAGTGCAAGTTATTTCTGTCAGTTCCTCCAGGACGCGTCCCGCTTTTCCTTTCACAGCTTCAACAGACTCAAAACTTGTTACTTTTAATGCAGATTTGACCTCAGGAAAGAGGTAGAAGTCACACGGTGCAAAATTCGGCGAAAAAGGTGGATGGTCTAACACTGGGATTTTGTAATTGACTAGAAACCTCGTGATGAAAAGTGGCACCAGTTTTGCACACTTTCGCACATTAAAATTTTCATGTAAAATTGGCCGCATAAACTCTTTGTCAATTCCCTTAGATTCAGCAATCGCACGAATACTTAATCATACGGTCAGATCGAACAAGTTTACTGACTTTTTCGCTATATTCAATCGTTTTTGACGTGGAAGGGCGACCCGAACGTGAATCTTCTTCTCGGCCATCTTGAAAACGGTTGAACCACTCAAAAACACGTGGACGCGACAAAAATTCATTACCATACATTTATTTCAATAAATTATAATCCGTTGTGTTTACATCGATCATTTTTACGACAAAAAAAAAAACAAACCCCAATACAAACGGATGCAACGGCTATACTGGTTTGTCTACAAGCACGGTAGGCTTTTTATAGAGTACACTTCAGAGCAGAGCTAATCTCGTTACTTAAGCCACAAATTTTTCAATTTGATTCGTGCATAACACGCAGTAACTTATCGAAAGACTATCCATTTTTTACTCGAATGATATACAGGTCAGTCAGATGTAAATTTGAATCAAATGAACCCGTTTTTGTACGAGTGGATAAATGTCATACGGGTCCGGTCCTCCTTGCTCGCTTTGCGCATGCACTGGAACGAAACATCGTCTGCGCGGTCAGCGCTCGTCAAATGTCGTCAAACGTCCCTGGTAGATATTTTGTACTTGATTACTTTCTCAACCATCAAATAATGTGCGTTAATATTTACGTGAAAATATATTTTGTGATGATAGGTAAGTCATTGAAATAAGTAAAATGTGTAATATTTAGATACATATACGTATCATATGACAACGAAAATATCATCAGATCTGAATTATTTATTATGCAAAGTAAAAATGAAGATGAATTGAAAACTGGATTATTTAGTTGTCCTGAGTGTCATGGGACGTTTTATACGAATGAAATTATTTCTAAAATAACAAACAATGTATCACTATATCCGTACAATTTATTAATATGTTAACATTAAGTACATTTTAGAGGGAGATTTAGCACACAGGATTAACATTCATTTAAAAATTCTTATATTTATTGTGTTTATCGATCATCAGCCTTGAACCCAAGAACGCCGCACTTTTTAACCTCGCGAAATTTGAAATACTATTTCAAAAGTACCCGCCGAGACGCAGCGCATGCGCAAAGCGAACAAGGTGGAACGGACCCGTTTGACATTTATCCAGCCGTGTTTTTGTTGCCGTAGTTCATGTCGATACATTTCAGATTTCACTATTGATCGTGGCGTATTTTGGAGGTTTGGCAGCACGGGAAATTCCAATCAAAAGACAAGTAGATCATACGACTTTAAGCAAACAGGATCACGTGCCTGCAGAAACCGGTTTTCTAGCAAATCCAGCAGCTGCTGTTCATGCTGGAAGTAAATTTTTCCAGTAAGTATATTAAGTATAAACTCTAGTTTTGACGATGATTGTTAATTTTTTTTAAATAGTCGAATGTTATTGTTCACCTTATGGTTCATTGCACATCGACAAAAAACGGTTTTTTATATCAATTATAAAGTGAACTACTCGCTATCCGTTGATGCATTTATTCCACGACGTAATTAATGAATTGCTGTCTGTGGTAGGTAGTATCTGTGGTTCGACGCTGAGCTTTAATTGCGATTTTTGAACTAATCATATCAAAGGCAAAATTAATGAAATGACAGATTTAGTTTTAGGTCTCATCCGCGTGATTCGCGTTTTTTGAGATTAAATGAAATATTGAGTTAGCGTTTCTAAATCCGTTGCCCGCTCATAAAGTGAACGCGTTTTGTACCGGAGACATTTGAAGTGAAATATTGCGGTCTCAGTAGCGTCCGATTAGATTTTCTATGACAGGCGCGGAATATAAATTAGTCAACAATTTTCGGTATGTCGATGTGGCGTAATTCAAACATCATTTTAGACTGTACGTATATCCAAAATCTGCCAGACGGGAATTCGCGAACTAAATCAACTAACAGCGTGTAGGGATGGGCAAAATAATCGATTAATCGATATATATTTTTTAAAATAATCGGTAATCGATTAATCGAAAATAACCAAATAATCTAAAAATATCGATTAATCGGAAAATGTCGCCGAGACCGCTTGCGGCCGAGGCGAGATAATCTTGAGGTCGTTAAAAAGTTTCGCGGCTATGGCATACACACTATTTTTTCGTACAATCGTTAAAATAATCAATTTAACGATTAAAAAATTTATTTTCTGAATAATTATTTCAACATAATTGAATATCAGAATCTTACTTCCAAATATCTTCTGTAGGTTCATTATTTGGTTTGTTTTTATTGGGAATCAAACCATAATGTCTTCTGTATGTTCCTAGTGGTATACTCGCTCTTTATCTTGTTTTTTTGTAGGAATTAAACCACAATCGTTCTTTTGAAGCTTTATTTCCGATTTTCGAAAAATCGAAAATTGATTATTTTCGATAAATCGATTATTTTTGATTATTTTATATAATCGATTATATTTTTTGATAATTGCCCAGCGCTAACAGCGAGTAGCAATCGTTGTATTTTGTTATTTTTGAACTAAATTAAATATTAATGAGAGATATTAATGCCCCGAACTTATTAAGCTTATCGCTGCGAGCGATCGATCTTGAGATATCGCATACTTCAACCCTTTCAATAAGTCTAAACGACTTATAACCCGGTAGGGGGTTCGTAAAATTGAATCTAGCTACGAAAATGTTAAAAAAATCACTATCTAGTGGCTATAAACAGACCTAGAACCGTGTCTCTTCCTGCTAATTGCTACAAAAAGGCGATTTACACTTCCCATTCCAACATTAATCTTCTTCACACAGACAGGAAACAACCCAATTCAAGCATAGGAAACAAATAACCAAAATCCCTTGCTAAAATTCTCAAAATTCACCGAATAGTATTAGTAGTCCAATTTATAGGTACATATATAGTCCTAATAAATTCGATTTTTCTATTAGGGATATTTATGTAGCTATGGACAAACCGGACGAACTCGAATTTGGTCACGTAAGGGAAACGCCTAATGATTGGGAGCAACGATATGAAAAATTAAATTTGGAAAATCTCAATAGACAAGGAAAGGTTACGATCGTTTTATTAAATATTTACTCAAGCCTGACATTTGTTGCTGTACATGTTTTAAGCCTTAACTTGCATCTGCTTGTTAAAAACTAATGAAAATGTGCTTATTTATTTATTAATTTTACGCTGCTTTGGCATAGTACGAAACGAACTAAGTTGGAAACCACTGGTAAAATTCATACTGAACATACCGTTTACACTAACACTCACAATTACTTTCAATCTCTGAAGACGATAACTTGGTTATCGAAACGTGCGTCAGACGGTGTAATTGTGAGTGTTGGTGTAAACAGTGTGTTCAGTATTACTCCATCGCAACAAACATTATTAAGTTTAGGACCTGGCTTCAAATAACTTTAATTTTCTTTGGTGTTTGAGAAAGCAGGTTACCAGGATTTAATTTCCGATCTACTATTAAGGATTAGATGTTCTTTAAATTTGTATACATGTATTAATTGTTTTTGCCTCTATGAATTTTTTTGCTTACATCACAAAGCTATTGCTTATCTAAATCTATGCTAATGCCGCTAATAACTAATATGTTTCTTTCTTTTTACTAATAGATACGCTCACGTTCCTGCTAAAGATCATGTAGAATACGGGCACAAACGAGGAAACGACCATCATTTCATTGAACGACATGAAAAAGAACATCCTCACGCCGGAGAATTTAAAACTAAAGTAATTTTTATTAATTAAATAGTGATTTTTTAAAGGTATTCCATGCCACAATTTTGTATTTTTACATCGAAATTAATGCAAAAAAAATTTGATTTAGAATGTACAATATAATACAATTCAAAAATATAATTATGGGGGTATCAGCAACTACTAGAATCTTCACTACAATCATTTTGAACTAAATTGTTAGGTTGTATCAAAACATTAACTCATAAATTGCTTTTAATGCTTTCCATCATTTTTCGGAGTAACAAAATAATCAAATATAAATATTTAGAGTACTTTCAACTAAAAATTCTTTCTATCTATAGGTAAGATGGGGTGACAAACATGGAGGATATGGCGAACATTATTGGGACTACAACCATGCTGGACATGATCATGATGGTGAAGGTGATGAGAGCCGTCAAAACTCTGAGTATGCCGAATATGAAGAAACGAAACATGTACCGGTTATATCTTCCCCTCAACAACAAACCTCAAGAGATAAAAGAGAACCTACACCATCGAATGATGTTGAGTTTATTAATGATAAAGCCAGGTCTTTAATACTTGATGGAAATGTTAAAAAACATGGAGGAAATTATAAAGCCGTGAATGATAATAGAGGAAAAAGAGAACAAAATAGAATAAATAAACGAACTCCTACGAATTTTGGGCAAGCTTTGGTTTTTAATGCTGACGAAGGTGTCGTAATAGATGAACAAACGGGATTACGCTATCAACTGAGCCCATTTTAAAAAGCATCGATATCATAAAATCAAAACTACATGAAGACTTCCTAGTTTAATTTTTTTTTGTTACCTAGTTTTAGTACAAATTTTTGTAATAAATTTATATTTTTAATTATTGTTTTATTTAAATAAAATTATAACCAATTTACAGAGTGAAAAGAGAGAATTGAAACAAATGCACTATAACCTCACTTTCCCGGTTGAAAACTCTTCCTCAGGAGGTGGAATTCGGCCTCAGTTAAAGTATTAATATCAAATTTAATCCCACCAGCTTTTTAAATAATGACGTTAAATTAATAATAAAAATTAAACAAACTAAAACTTTCCCCGGACCCGATTATCCAAATTATATTTATTACAATAAAAAAATTCTATCAACAAATAAATTTATTATACAAAAATAATAAATTCGCATCAACTGTGTATCCTAAAGAGCACAACGAATAAAAAGCACTTAAAAATTAAAACCAACTCAGATTCCTATATCTCTAAGACTTATTTACGGAAATCCGGGAGGGTTGCAGCCTTCAACTGGATTCCAAGAAGATGTTAGAGTTGTAGAATTTGTTGCTTGTGATGTTGGATCTTTAGATGTGGTTGAAACTCCCCATATAAAATGGGAAAGGAAACGGGAACACAGATAGTAATTACTGAGGAAGGAACGAGTAGGTAGAAAAGATTTGAATAAGAAGGATCTTAAACTATTATTAAATTTTCTTAGTGCAAAACGAAATTAATAAAGATAACTGGAATTTTTGTGAGTACTATAATAATAAAACAAGTTAAAAAGATTTTTGAAAAACCCATCAGCTTATAAAGAACAATATCACTAAAGTTTTATTAACATTTACTTTGATTTGAACACTGGAGTGTAGATAGGTAGAGGAAGATTTCGAATACATTCCGAGGTTTTATTTTATTTCTCGGATGGTATGGGAATCGATAACAAATTAATTTCTTTAAAAACTCTAATGTTATTTACACTGATTTCTAAATCGACTAAAAAGATTTTCAAATAGACATTTTTCTGAAGTTATAGGGCATATAATTACTCAGTAACCATTAATTACTTTAAAAGTGTTGTTTGTGTAAGTTCCATTTGGAAATAAAAAAGAATCAGTACAGATACAACAGAAAGAAATTTATTGGACAAAAAACTAGCACAGTCAAGTGAGATTGAGGCCTTGATCAAATATGTCCCAGCCAAACTGAGTTCTTAAGCTTGCAGTACAGGATCAGGTATTGCTGTACTCACCAATAGATAAATTAATCAATGAGAAAGATATCAGGGTTTTGTGTAAATTACTAGATATTAGAAAACAAACACCTATGCTGATTCTGTGGTTCACTATATTCTACCTAATATTTCACATGAAATTATTCTGAAATAATTTAAAGCCCAGTATTTTCTTCTCATATATATTTTATTTCATGTACATTATGTTTTTTTTATTTTGATATCAAATTTGAATATTCTTCTTCACTGATTAGATGAGTATTCCATGAATCATTTTCACTTTGATGTACTTTTGGCATCATTATGGCTAAGTAACCGTAGCTTTTAGGATCTTTTATCAAAAGATTTGGATCTTTTATTACTGCTCCGTTTATTTCAACTAAATATGCAGTAACTCCACATCTGATGTTCCTCAATTGCTTTTCACCTTCTAACCGTACACGACACATAATAGTATCAGGTCTTAGAAGTTTGGCCCCGTTTTTCTTCTTACCAACTAAAATATACATATTCTATATAGATCATTTGATAATAATATCACAATTAAAAAACATTTATTATTCCTCCACTAATAAAATGATCTCCTTACTTATGTCGTCTTAGGCAATAATTGTGAATTACATCACAGAATATGAAATTATTATTATATCTATTATCGAGTTTGATTTTCAGAACTTAAAATAAAAACTCATAGTATACTTACCAACCTTAACATTGCACCTAATTTTTTTATTAATTTCAAAATTAATTTCTGCAATTCGTTTATTGCTTGTAACAATATCATTTCTTCTAGATAATGTTATCAACATCAATTTGTTTGTGTGGACTCTTATACAAATATCTTCATTCTGTCCTAAATTATTGGAATGAAGAAAATATCTATTCTCATATTGTTTTTCATTGAAGAATTTAAAATTATTTATACTTTCTTGAGTGATACTCTCCAAAATTGGAATGTTTAATTGCTCGATTTTGTTTTGTATTAAAGTATTTGTGTCAATATTGTTTTCATTATCCATTATTAATTGTGTAGGTTTGGTATCTATATCGTCTTCACATTTAATGTTATCATCGAATATGTCTATATCTGTATGTAACTGAAAATTATTGTCCTCAAATTTTGTTGGTACATTTTCTTCTTCTAGTTTAAAACAATGTTTCACCTCCATGAATTGAATGGTAGCAAATGTTATGCAAAACACAAAAAAGCTAACCTTACTTATAAATAAAAGACGCACTAATTAAAAGGATCTTTTTTCTTCTTCTTTTTTACGCAATATTACATAGAATAAATTTATCCTTGACTTTCGTATGTATATGTATTAGTAGCCTCATAAACTTACTAACAATACAATACAACCCTTGATGTAGTTAGTATCAAAGAATTCTTCCACGAGGCATAGGACGGTCTACTTTTATTAATCCCACACAATCCAAATTTACTACGAAAGTGCTGTGATATTTTATGTACCTATCTCTGTTATCAATATTGCTAATTTTTGACTTATGTTGGTGTACAGATTGACTTAAACCTTTTAATATACCTTAATATATATATATTCTTCAACAAACTTTATGTTCTTTGACTCACTTGTATTTATAGCAATATTTTGTTTGTTAAATCCCAAAATGATAGTATTACATCATTGTAATGATGATCAATCTGTTCAACTGAATTAATGTTTTATTTCTTTACATATTACACTTTTCACTTTATTTGTTAGAAAAATTGTATTTTGTCAGTTTTCATTTAATAGTTATATTGTCTAATTTTCTTTGGTTTAGTTAGAAATGTATGTAGATATTATTTTGTAAATAAACGAGTCCCAATTCTAAGATGCTTTTAATGGTGAATTCAGGAAACTGCGAAATCGGAACTGGATGGAAATAACAACAGTTTGTTTTTCTGCTTAGGGTATATTCTGTGAAAAACTACTTATACTTCTTTTTTTTTGAAACGGTCTGCATATGATAGATAAGAAGTGTCCATTTTTGAAGAGAACTTAGATTTAAATGATACTTGTAGCTCTAATCAGGTAAACGAGAGGATTTTTTTCAGATAATCGACCTACCGATTTTAAGACAAGTCAACAAATACATGTGTCTTACATCGTTGCCACATGATATTTTTGATATTTAGTAGGTAATACTAGAATATAAATACTTTTTAGTTGTAGATCTAATTTTATGTCATATTATCATCTTTTTGCTGTCATATAACGTGAATGTGTTACTGTTATAAGGTTCAATGTGAGTTGGTTCGGTGGCTAGATTTTAACCTTTATTGATATAAAAACATTACCTTCTAAATTGTATAGTGAAATGGGAGAGGAATACATGAATGGGATGGATTAAAAATGTCAGTACGCTAAATAAAAGTAACGCTTTAGAATAAAGCTCACTCATCAGTATTCATTTTATTCAATAATTTCCAAGAATATAAAATAAAAATCAACAAATTAAAAAGTATGTACGTAAAAAGTACATAATGATAAATTTAGAAAACAAAAATATTTAAATATTATCAACTGTGAAAATTTCCAAAAATTTATATCGTAAACAATAACTTTTTTTATATCTTTTTTTGACATTTCTGAACAACATTATTACAAAAGTCTAACCGAAAAAACATTGTTTTACAGTGTCTGTCCACGAAAATCTGTTGTTACAATTAAAAAAATTATAAAAATAGCAAGTGTCCCATGGTAAACCTAAAAGATCTTTCTTGATATACAAAATTTAAAAAAAAAATTAAAATATATCTACTTTTAGGGAATCATTGCACTGATGCAAATTTTAGTCCCTCATTCTGTCGCTGATTTGATACACTGACTTATACATTCAAGTAATGCATTAGAGTCTATCGGCTACAATCACTAGAAAGTAACGTTTTAGATAATTTCATCTTTCATCTGCAGGTACTTTGGGGAATAGTATCATCCAAAAGTATGATTTCCAATAAAAGCTTATCACTGGATTAAATATACATATTTTTTATTTATAACTTCGCTAACGAAATAAAACTTGTCAGCATAATACCAAAAAGATATTTATACTTAAAAACTTCTTTACAGATCTCTGGAACCATGAAGTTACTACTCTAAATATATAAAAAAAAACATGTAGGTTACATTTTATATCAATATTTCTCTATAAGAAAACTGTTTTAATTGTAGTTGCTGTGTGTACTCCCAGTAGATTAAAACTAGAAAAATGAAATATTGTTACTAAGTTGGAATTTCTAGAATTGTTGTAATATTCATACTGAACAGCACACTGTTTAGGTAAACACTTACAATTACACTGTTTAACGCGCTGAACTGTTTACCTGTACAGATGAGGATAGAACATTTAAGGTGATATGAGGAACTGAAATAAACTAAAAAAAGAGGCAGATCCAGGAGGAAATATAATATATAAATAACAAACAATCAGAAAAAAAGAGGACTGAACTGGAAACGGATTAAACATGAAAAAAATGATAGAACCAAATAAAACGGAAATATTACTTCTACCACTATATTAGGAGATGTTGAGGATAAGTAAATGAGTATAAAAAGAAATATCGATATGTTAACATTCAGATTAAACTATATAATTTCACGTAAAAAAATATAAAAATAAATAAAAAAGCTGTACATTATGATTATAGAATTTGAATTCAGTGTTATAAAATTGACACATTTCTGATTAAATCTGGGATACCACAGCATTGAGTGGGTCTTTTTTTTATTTATTATATATATCAGATCTCCCCACGACAGAAAATAATGTAACAGGAACGTTGGCGGATGATACTGTCATTTTATCAAGTCATGAAGATCCAACTCACCTTTAACACCACTTAAACCTCTTAGAAGATTGGACGAGAAAGTGGAAAATATAAATAAATCTGTACAAAAAATATTCAGTTTGAAAATGACCTAATGTCCATTATTCACTATAAATAAGGTAAAAAATACTAGAAACTCATTCAGTCCGTTATTATATTATATATTGGTTATTAGGAATAAAATGTAAATTAACTATGGGCAACAAGATTTTAATTTATAAGAATGTGATAAAAATCATACTGACTTATGGTATAGAACTTTGCGGTACTTTTTTTGAAGGGGTTGACATGATATCTCGAGGTCTAACCGACCGACTCCACTGTAATTTGGTGGAAATCTTTTGTATATATCTCTGTCGCGTCTGCCTTGGATTTTAAAAAAATATTTAAAAATATTTTTAAAAACAGCGGAAAAATGAAAAAACTGATATTTCATATCGAGGCCATTTTTTTGACTAAGGTCAACGCGATATCGATATATTAAAAATTTTTCAAATTTTTTAGTTTTACATCACTACAAGGGCTGGAATCATGTCTACCAGGGTGCACCGTTTTTTATTATCCCCCACTTTACTGGCCTGTAATTTATTAAAATTCTGATTTTTTGGATAGTAAAAATGTTACGTTAGTTTCAAAAATATCTAAAATTTAAACTTCTAGACCAGAATACCCCCTTAATTTGGCATTAAATTTCAACTTTTTGTATATAGAATTTCAAGATATAAGATTACGAGATTCATATATCTCAATTTTTATTATGAGCACGTGATATTTGTACCAAATTCTGGTTTAGAATATTCAATTTATACCAGAATTGAATTGATAACATTATCAACCAGCCAATCGCGGATTCGAAAATTCGATTCTGCTTGATAATTTATATGTTAATTTAACTCTGCGTTCATTTTGAGACATCCTATTTATAAATAACAGTTTCTACTATTTCCTTCCTGTTTCTAATAACATGGGATGCATTGTATAACCAATTTTGATAAATGTAATAAGTAATCGACATACAGCCAAATATTTCTACATTTAATACTGGTACATGCAAGACTTTTTTTTTAAAACCAATAGCATATTGTGATAACAAACGTGAAATTTTGAAATTCCCCGAATAGATATTTTCAGACAAGAAAACTATTATAGAAGAAAATTTCCATTGAATTCCTTCTATTTCTTTTTGGTGTAAATGGTACACCTGATTACAAATGAAAAATTTGAGCAATTTCTAATATATACTGTGATTTCATCACCAATCTAATTGTACAGGGCGACCTGAGTCAACATATATAAAAAAACTGCAGATATTTTCTTTAAAATTTATATACGGAAGTTTTTAGAAGTATTCGTATCCGTTGTTTATGACTTATAGAAGTGGACTCTACCATCACATTTATTGAACTGAACAATCTGTTCTTTATTACTATATATAAATTGTGATAAATCACAACGTAAGTTGAATGGAAACATTTTTTTTAGAAAATCAGATCATAAATTACTGGAATTTGATAATTTAGCCCAAGTTTCATGAATTAAAAAAATTATACTCCAACAATTGGTACTGATGTTAGTTAGCTCAATATTTGTGTAACTCTATTGAGATGGTAATGCAATACAATTGGATTCAATGATAAAATTAGGGAGAGTCCTATATTTAAAATGAAATATTTTGGTAGAAACATTTTCGCATGATTAAAAGATTAAGCAAATATTTTAATCAAAAGAAGCCCCAAAAAATAGTTTTCGATATACATTTTGATTCTGCTCATAATATTACACCCCATATGTCCAATACACTCCACTTGAAGTCAGATGGTAGTGCATTAGTTATATTTTTACACCATTACAGGTTAAGAAACTCAAATAAAATTGTTCATAAAAAACATAACATACTTTATATATATATATTGATATATTTGTCGTTTTATGACTCTTAAGTATAGTCCAGTTATTTCAGAAATAACCATTTTTGTTTTATTTACAGATTTTCAGCAGACACTGCTCGTAATTTACATTTTGGAACAATTAAAAAAAACTTCCTAAAGAGAGAAAATACTATTATTAAACACCTCTGACATATAGATGATGACTCTACTTTATTCCATATCTCTATGGGTATCGACTTTTAGTTAAAGCACAGTAAGATCGCTGATGTTTTTTTTTATTATAAGGAGTTTTATTCCGTCTCAAACTTAATTTGATCGAGTCTAGGTCTTTTGATTTCAATCTCACCGTCCAAATTCTCGCCAGAACTCGAAGGGCTTTCGACGCTCTGTTCGTCAATGTGCCTTTTAAAATCCAGACCTGCATTGCTGTAACTCCCAGTGCTGAAACATTAAGAATGTACATTTAGTACAATGAAATCGAATACTTTCAATAAACACTGTTTTTCCAAATTTTGAAATGAATTACATATTTTAAGTTCAAATATAGATATCCAGAATTATTTAAATATTCAAAAACAAAAAGTAACTGCATGAACTTTTTTCCAGAACTGTATAATAAGGGAGACTTAACCTTTTAAAAAGTGCATTGAGACCCTTTTTTATCAAATAATCTGTCAGTTTTGGTTACAGACATTAGGACAATTAGTATCTTGTTAACATATTAATACAAGGTAGTTTCGAAGAGTAATTGAGGGTTATTACTACATAGAAGAATTTTATATTTGTATTAATTCATATTTTCGATTTATTTGTGTATATTATGAAGTATCTTCATTTTTAGGTATGTGACCAGTTGTAGAAGTGAATGTACATCATTCTTAACCGCCTTGTATGATCGATTATTCGTACTTTTTTAAAACTATACACTGAGATTAAAAAAAAAAATAAAAAAACCAAGGAGATCAGCAGTATTTTTCATTTACGAAGAGAATAAAACAGGATTGTGTAAAAAATAATTAAATTACATGAATAGATAGTTTTATGACCCATAGGGGGAATTTAAAGACCTAGGTAAATATCGTGTATTAAAAACCAAAACCAATATATACATAATACTGAAGATACTACAAAAACCTTCTACATAACTTAAAAGCAAAAAAAGTATTCTTTCATAATCTATTATACACTAATTATTGAAGTAGTTACAATATGGGTGATTTCCACTAATTTTCTGATGACTTGTTATAGCATAATCCAAAGAACACTTTTGGATAAGTTAAAATATCTCTTCTTTTGATTTGCTAAAAGTTAATTGAAGATATCAGTCCTCAAAGTACCAAATTGATTAAATAAAAATTAAGTCGATGAAACAACTAATGATTGAGTTTAAGTCAACATTAAAAAAAATCAGATATCAGTCTACAACGTTTTCCGATGTCTAACCATCATCTTGCTATAGGCCTTCCGTTAGTTCTTTCTTCTACATTTCCTTATCTATTCCCTCCATCCAGCTTCTTTGTAATCTTCCTCTTCTCCTTTTTTCTTGCGGTGTCCACTTTATGACCTGTTTAGGTATTTTGTTCTCTGACATTCTTTTTACATGATCATACCAGATCAATTGTTCGGTTATGATCTCATCAATTTATGTATGTTAGATACAATTGCTAAATAGCTTTCACTTAATGATACAAACTGATTGATGCTCTAGGAAAACATAAGCATTCAGTTTGGAACAGAGAATATAATCAAAAGCAAACAATTGGACACAGCAATTTGGATATAACAAAATAAAGTAAGGAAGCAAATAGTTATATCAAGAAAAGAGCCTCAAATTTGGGGTAAATCTGCAAGAGACAAAAATACTTGATAAATTGGGGTATTATAGTGTCACAATTACCATACAAATCTGAATTTTTTAATGCGACTCCATTTTAGAACAATAATTTAGAAGTAAAAATGTTGGTTCTAATTTGGCGGGTATGAAACAATCTTGTTTCAAAAAATCGAATTAGTTATAACTAAAAACACAGAGAAATACTGAGCACACTGTTTACACTACCGCTACACTAACACTCACAATTACACTGTCTGACGCGCGTTTCGATAACCAAGTTATCGTCTTCAGAGACATTATGAATATTACCAACTGCCGCAGAAATTCCAACTTAACCACAGAGATTTGATTTGAATTGTTAAATGCAAATATCTTGTTTATTTAATGCAAAATTCCTTCAATTTTTTATTAAAGACTTTTCATATCTTATTGCGATTTTGAGATAATTTCAATTTCAATTTTGAAGTAGTTTTCAATTATTTTCCACTATCAAAATTAAAGTCAACATGTTCTAGCTAAAAATCCTTCATGTGTATAACATAATTACATTAAAAAATTCAGGTCCAAATTTAGACTTCGATTTCCGTTTTATTGGAAAATATGAGTTTAATAAATCAATATGCAATAATTTTGAAGGAAAACTAAAAATTAAATTAATAGGTGAATATAACTTTATTTAAAACTTCATATTGTGAACTAAAATCTTTTACAGGATTCTTTTAGTAATCACATTTTTTTTATTAAAATTTTAAACCCAAATTCTACAATATTTGGTTCAACATGATATTTTGACACCATAGAACAATCTAAAATTTGTTTAATGATTATATAACCAAAAAATACCAAAAGAATGAGTGATATAAGTAATTTATCTTTTTTTGACTCCAATTTGTTCAAGATTAAACCACTAATTCGTTTCTTACCTATAAGAATAGTTTGCTGCTTGGACTATAACTGGTTGTGATGAAAAACCTCCTGGAGACATCGAACTTTCTTCAATGCTGTATTTTTCTACATAAAAAAATGGTCGTAAGCAATAAAAATAGCCCCAAAAAAAACCATACCTAACCAAAGCAATACACAACTGAATGATTTTTTAACAATTTAACAAAATATTTTCCTTACTACAATGTAAAGCTAAAACTTATCACAATATTGGTCCAGAGACAATATAATGGTACAACGGGAGCTATAAGAAGTTGCCAACAGATATCAAGTGGACGTGAAGGTTCCCAAAATGATTAATTGATGAGACAATATTTAGTATACACGAAACAATCTAGAATCAAAAGTGCTGACAATATATAAATATCTACCTAATACTGTCAATCCTATATTTTGCATCAGTTGACTGGTACCATCATCAATAAGCTCCTGTCAAGAGCATAGAACTAACAGAAATGTGATGGAGATGGAAATAATGAAGACAACTATTTGTTTCTAGAATAGGTTCTTAATAACATGGAAATATAAAGGAAATAATAAGGGCAATGCAAAAACACGTTTTATTGACCCAAAGTCTTTCTCTAGTGTAAACTAATAGTTTTATAAGAAAGTGTTTGAGAACAAGAGAAGCTCTCTAGTGCCAGCTAACTCCAAAATGTATTCGAATCTCAGTGAAAAGAAGATATATGTCTTCTGTAACTTTCTTACAAGGCCTAGAAGAAATAGGCGAATGCAGATTCTGTACAAAAGAGGTTGAAACTGGTTCATGTGCTTCTAGAGCGCTTGACTTTTTGAAATATAAAAAAACTTGTAGGAGCAAATATCTAATCTTATTTAAGCCAATTCACTTCTAGAATTCTGAAATTAAAAGATGAGTTGTAGATAACAGAAATAATTATGATAGGGGATACAAGTGGTGCAATGTCACATGTTTGGAGTTATCAGTGCCAGCTTATTTTATTCCAGAATAATTCCACTGGATTTTTTTGTGGTTATCTAAAATAAAAAGTTAACATATGAATATTAATGATTTAAAAAATTGTATAAGGAATGTTATTAATCGAATCGGTATAGAAATATTGCAAGTCTATTTTATTGATAATAAATCAAGGGGGCCCACTTTGTGTGTGATTTAAACTATTGTTATGTTGAATATTTAACATACAAATTGAGAAGGCCTAAAAGGTTGAACAAACAATGTTTTTTATTTTATACACCGCAGAAATTCCAACTTAACCACAGAGATTCAATTTGGATTGTTAAAATTTTGAATTATTTTGATAATGAATAGAAAAAACATTGAGGTGTAGGATAATTTTAAATTTTTGGTGGTTTAGTACTTCATCATATTATTGTTGGAGTTTACCTAAATGAATTTCGATGCCATAATTTGAATATTTGAGTTCGCACAGTAACATACCTTCTTTATATTCCTGTCCATTGGAAGTAGAAATTTCAGTGACGTTATCAATAGGATGGGGTAGCAATAACCTAGCTTTAGTTGAGCCTACTAATGCCGACATTTGTTGGTGTCCTATCATACCACCGGAACCGGCATATGCGGCAACCGGATTACCTGGGCTACCCGGTGCTGACTGACTAATATCGACAAGATGTTCCATGGTTGGGGAGCCTTCTCTTGATAAAGATTCAGGAGTCATTATATCAGACATACTCACATGCGAGGGAGAGGCGGGTGCGCTTCTATATTAAAACACAACAAATATAAGAGGACAAATATATACCAAATGTTGTTTTTATATAAAAGTAAATATTTAATTCCTGATCTTCCAATCAATGTACTTTACATAGGTTAAAAATCTAAATTATCATCTTCTATAGGTCCAATTACGAATAATGGGCGCTAAAAAAAGGAACATTCATATGAATTACGAAACAAATATTACAATAAATTGGTAGAGTATTTTAGTATGTAGAAATAACAGAAGAAGAATATCAAGCAAGTCAAATTCAAAGTGAGGTAAATCAATGAAAAACAGAACGTTTTGAAATGCAGAAAACATTTTAAATGGTTTTGATCTAATTGTATATGAAGGTTTGAAAAAACTGATCCAAACCCAAACTAGTAGTTAGATCTAATTACATAAGACAATACGCGCATGAATTGAAACAGACAAAATAAAAATAATAAGTCAATATTGATTAATAGAGTTAATGTTGATATCAGGAAATTGAAATAATGATTGGAACAACAAGAAATCACAACAAATAAAAAAAAATCAAGACCTGTATGTATTTCCATATGGAAAATTGAATATCAAAAGAATGTATAGAAAAGTAATGAGAATTTATAATAAGATTGGGAGAGTAGTTTATGATTTATTTACCTGGAACTCAATCCAAATGGAGCTCTGAAACATGAAACGCCCCTTTGCCTTCGTCTTCTAAATGCCTGTTCGATTAGTTTCGACTCAGACTGAGGATCAATTCTCCAAAACGAACCTTTTCCGGGTTCTTCCTGACTTCTTGGTACCTTCAAATTAATCTAATTTAGTAAATTTTGTACAATTTGTAAGGAGAAAGCTTGGTGGGAACAAGTGGACTTTGTTCAAGTTAATAAGAATAATTATAATTTTTTGAACTTGAAATTAGTTTATGAAAATTGTTTATTTGATTAATGAATTTATTTTACTTATGTTGTGTTAAAATTGATTATTTAATAATAAATAAATTTCTGTCAAATTTCATTAAAACGAGAACCTACCTTAATAAAATATCTATTGAGACTAAGGTTATGTCTAATTGAATTTTGCCAACCCTTATCAGCGGTACGGTAATAAGGGTAATGTTTTGTTATATAACTGTATATTCCAGACAATGTCAGCTGCTTATCCGTTGCGCTTGCAATGGCTTGTACTATAAGTTGGGCATACGAATATGGCGGCTTCGAATCGTCTTTATTGCTCCCACTTGCACCGTATGTGTCGCTAACAACGACAGAAGGCATCTGAGAAAAAAGGAAACATAAAAATTAATTAATCAAAATCAGTACAAGTGCCCTAAACGCTGAACTGCCACAAGTACAGAACATCTAGTAGTAAATATGGATTGAATCTCATAGATATTTGACAAATATCTACTAATTGATTTAGGGGTGAACAGAACCAGATACGCTTCTCACGGGAAATCCACTGAAAAACGAGCTTGTTTTATCTAAATCCCATTTGATATCAAGTCATGGGATTTTCAGTTCTAGTTGTAGCCAAACCGAACACCATTTTGAGTTCTTTGAGCTGGCTATAAATAGAAGTGTACTTCAAGTAATTTCCTTACACTAAAACAAGAGATGGAACAAAGATCTACAACACTACAAAGGACATTTGACTAGACGAGAAACTTCTCGTTTGATTGCAGCAGATTTCATTAGCTATAGACAGATCTCTCCTAGACCAGGAAAGCAAATAATCACGTCATGGTAGAAGGACTGTCTCAAATGGCTAACTATAGTAGCCACATGGTTGCACCTCTTTTTCATACAGAATTTCTAAGATAACTTCTAGATATTAACATTTCTAGTTGTAATGTAATTTTAGTCAGTTTGGAGTAATGTTGTAGTTCTCATTCCTCCTCCTTCGCATCTTGTAAAGATTATAATCTCTGACTTCTTGGAATTAATAGAAAGTCCTCTTCCTTTGCACCAAGTCTCCACTATTTTCAGAACCCTTTGAGTGACTTATAGTAGAATGTCAAGATTTGAAAATTCTCGAAATTTGTACTTCTGTTTTTTTGGGATTAACAGAGAGTCCTGTTTCTTTGCACCAGGTCTCCACTATTTTCAGGGCCCTCTGATTGATTTGTAGTAGGATGTAGAAATTTGCATCTCTTATAAATTTTTATTCCTTGCTGTACTCCATTGAGAGTCATGTTGTAGTTCTTGTTTCTTTTGTAGCATCTTGTGAAGACAACAATTTCAGTCTTCTTGGGATTGACAGAGAGTGATGTTTCTTTGCTCTAGGTCCCCACTACTTGAGAGTTCCCTAAATGATTAATAGCAGGATGTTGAGATTTCCAACTCCAAGAAAATTGTACCAGTTGCTGTATCACAGTTTTAATCCACTCTGGGTTCATGTTGTTGTTGTTATCCCTTTTGTAAAAACTTCGTAGGATTGATAGTGGTATCTGTTACTCTGCACCAGGTCTGCACTACTTTCAGAACTTTCAGAGTGATTTCTTTAGGGTGTGGAAGTTTGTAATATCAATAAAAAAATTTCCCAAACTCTGCACCAGGTCTGCAGTACTTCCAGAACTTTCAGAGTGATTTCTTTAGGGTGTGGAAGTTTGTAATATCAATAAAAAAAATTCCTAAACTCTGCACCAGGTCTGAAGTACTTCCAGAACTTTCAGAGTGATTTCTTTCGGGTGTGGAAGTTTGTAATATCAATAAAAAAAATTCCCAAACTCTGCGCCAGGTCTGCAGTACTTCCAGAACTTTCAGAGTGATTTCTTTAGGGTGTGGAAGTTTGCAATATCAATAAAAAAAATTCCTAAACTCTGCACCAGGTCTGAAGTACTTCCAGAACTTTCAGAGTGATTTCTTTAGGGTGTGGAAGTTTGTAATATCAATAAAAAAAATTCCCAAACTCTGCGCCAGGTCTGCAGTACTTCCAGAACTTTCAGAGTGATTTCTTTAGGGTGTGGAAGTTTGCAATATCAATAAAAAAATTTCCTAAGCTCTGGACCAGGTCTGTACTACTTCCAGAACTTTCAGAGTGATTTCTTTAGGGTGTGCATATTTTTAATATCAATAAAAAAATTTTCTATATGCGGCGAATTTAAGTGGCCACAATTTTTTTCAAATTTATCAAATTTGAATGATTCAAAATCTAAATTAAATCATTAAATGTTGGCTTTGACTGTACTGACATAAATATTTACTTTTTATAACATTATTGATGTTTTCAAAGTTTAAAATTATAATGTTCTAGTTATCTATAAGAAAAAAAATTGTATCTAAACATTTATAATTCATTTGTACATGTATTAAGAAATTAAGAATTGGTTATTTGTGATTCAAGAATTCCATAATTTCAATAACATCATGTATCACATTTCTTTATCTAATGCATAACAGTTAGTTCGTTATCTGTAACGTTATCTCAATATAAATCGATTAGAAAAAAAAAAAAAAAATAAAAGCGAATTATAATTCTAATATCCTCTTTAGCTTTCAAACAAACAGATCCGGATCGGGAAAATTTTAACTAAAAACATTAAATTTTATATTTATTAGTTTTTTTTTATTTTAATTTATTATGCTTACGGCATTTCCATTTGAAGTTGGTTGTCTATAATCAGGACTATGGCTTGGAGGAACATGATGTGAATCGTCACGATGAGCGACTTGAGCGGCATATTGGGCTACCATTTGCAGATCTGCTTGAACGTTTCTTTTATTATGATTATTACCATGGGATCCATGACTGCCTGTGAAATAAATTATCTACAATTATTGATATATTTATGTTTTCAAACCGTCTTGATTTTAGATCTCTTCTGCTATGAAATTAGTTTTAGATAGATCAAAAATTTCGACGCTTCGAGTACTTTCAGTACATGATATTTTTATCAAAATAGAAATTAATTTTCTACTTAGTTTTTCAACTTAAAAATATGTAGCAGTCATCATTTGAAAACATAAACATACGAAGGCCGTTTTTTTTCAATTTCCGATCGCTCTATGCAGTCGCTATGCGGGCAGAAGAAAACGGGCATGCGTTGTACGCGACTGAGAAGTTCTCGCACTACACACTCCGCCATTGTTGACATTTAAGCGTCAGTCGGCGTTGTGCTACAGCCACGTAAACATGTGAGCCATTATTGATGCTCCCGCCAAGTGTGAATTGCGAAGTGTGATTCGTTTTCTACAGGCTGAAGGTAATAGTGCTGCAGAAATCCAACGAGCCGACAGAATGGTTAAAGATTCACCATTACTGCTTTGTCTACAGAATTTCCGAAGTTTTAAGGTCTGTTTTGTACTCTGAAAAGCTTGTCCACAGATATTACAAATGTACCAATATTTTGGTAATAAAATTATTGTTTTATATGACATTGTCTTTTATTTATAGCCTATCGGAGGTTGAAAAAAGAAACGGTCCTCGTATATAAAAGGTCTAAGAAATAAGAGATTAAAAAAATTGTTGATGTATTGAATTATTTGTATTTATATTATGCGAATTTTATTATACTAAAGAAGGAAGCTAAAGCTCAACACGTAATTATTTCATAATACATAAACTACCGGTAAAAATTTTTAGCCCACCCCAAAATTCATTCATTAAATTTCAAAATTATAAATTCTAAAAAATTTCTCTTCCATATTATCAAACGAAAGTCGATATACTGTCCTTCACTGTTCACATTTAAAAAAAAAACAACTTTAACAAAAGTAAGGAATTTATTTTTTCAGAATAACATTGTGCTCTCTCGGCAGGTATTCTTCGTGATGGCTGCCATTTCGTGATGAACATTTTCTTTTAATTGTGTCAAGGAAGTTCATTTGTTAGCGTGAACTGACATAACCTCACAGGAAAAAGTTCATAGATATTAAATCGAGACTGCGTTGAGGCCAACTTATGTTACCTCTCCTGGAGATCAATTTGCCAGGAAAACTTTCACGAACTCGTGGCAGAGATCTATTGGAATTGTGTGAGGTTGTTGGAATCATGTTCTTCGGTTATTACCATCAAAGTTTTGTAATTCAAGCCCGTAAAAGTCGTCTAACATATACACATAACGCTCTAGATTTACTTTAACTCTTACATCTTTAGAAAAATAAGGGCCTAGAATTCATTGCGCTGACATCGCGATCGTGGAGATTTCTGACGTTTTTGTTTTGCATTGGTTGCACTCCAGTACCGGCAATTTTGCTTGTCGTCCATTAAGATGAAAATAAGTTTCTTCCAAAAAAGAGATGTTGGAAAGCGCTCAATCACTTGGTTTACAAAGTCAAGTCTCTAAACAGCTTCCTCAGGTTTCAATTCTTGCACAAACCAAATTTTATAAGGACGCAACCCCAAGTCTTGGTGACAAATACGAAATAATAATTTTAAAGCAACAGCCCGCTTCCGAATGGACAAGTGAGGCTCGTCACGAGCCTGTCAACGTTTTCGACCGTTACAGAACACCTTGGACTCCTCGGTTATCCAGTGTTGATACCGTCTTTCAAACCCATCATTTGAATGACGAATATTGCAGAATTTTGTATGCGCTACAGTCGCTGAATGATCGTTTTTGTAGAACTCATGGACGGTCCGTAAAACTGGAGACATGTCGGTTGAAATACAAGTCTTCATAGTCTAGGCAAAATTATATGTACCATTACCGTCGAATTAAAAATACCTCTACGTACCATGGACAACAACGTGAAAAAATATTCATCCACCACGAGCTTTGGCGATAGAAAATGTTTAGGGCGACCTCGAAAAACCATAACCGCTGAAGTAAATTTATTATATTGATAAGTAAACGTAATCGACGACTCACGGGTCCTGAGATAGCAACTCCGGTCAATAAATCTAGGGATCTGCCTTTGTTGTTCTTTTTGGACGTCTTCTAAGACGTCAAAATAAAATTAAGAGGTTGCAGTGGGCTAAAGAACATAACAATGGTACGCAAAAAGAGTGAGAGGTTTATGGAAAGATCGAGTCAAAGTTTGAGGTTTTTAGGTCTAAGAAAAGGTGTGCAGGTCAAAGAAAGAACGGATGTTAGATCCATTTGTAAATCCGATGAAAAATATAGAAGGAAAATGTCGTAAACCTATTCAAAATGAAAGGAAAGAATATGTAACCTCACATTTTGTTCGTAGCTGTCGTTTCCTATCAGTATAAGTGTAAATATTTGTATCGCCCTGCTCTAAATCCTTCAGCTATGTTGTCTTTATACGTCTTCTACTTCCTCAACCTCTAATATCGGTTTAAGTTTCGCACCTCTTTCTTATGAATTGAGCGTTGTTGAAAAATGAAAAAAAAATTGACCTACTAAATTTATTCTAAAATACAGTGTGTAGCATTAAAAAGAGATTATGTCCCTCTCTCGACGAAATCCAAAAATGTTCCAAATTTGAAATAATGCATCAAGTTGCAAGAATAACAATTTTGATAAATTGTAAATGTTGGTGTTTGATGAATCTTGATGAAAGTAATGAATCTTTTATATGGAAAAGAACAAATTGAGGTTTTAATATTAGGATACGGTGAGGTGCGCAATCTCCATTGTTATAAGGTAAACAAAATATACACTAAAGTTCAGCAGGTGTATTTCGCGTCAAACCGGCGTCGGCGACGTATAGGTCAAGGTCGTTTTTGTTTAATCGATACCCTACGTGGATTTGCGCAATATTTTGGAAGTAATTCGGCACTGGGAAGTAGAGTTTTTGCCTTATTGATATTATATTTATAAACGTACATTTGAAAAAAATTGAATGCGAAAATATAGATCCATAAGCTGTACAGAATAATGGAAAGAGGTTTGGATAGGGTACAAGCAATGTGTATTAAATACCTATTTGCCAAAAAGGGTTAGAAATTTGGTGTTAATCAATTCCAAGGATGTTTTCCCAAAAAATTTCACCCAGAAATACGATTGTAGATTTTTTCATTTACTAAGAAGGTGCAAGTGGCATGGCTAGAGTCGTTCTGGAAAAACCACTAACCGACAGAACAAAATGAAGATATCCGTTTGAATTAAGTTCCATCCCGATTCTGTGAGTTTCCTTTATAAAGAGAAATTCAAATTGAAATTGATGGAGTTGCAGCAAATTGTGAAATGACGGTGTTTAGATCAACATCTTTGCAAACTAAACTCGATTGAACTGGTATGGGCGCAGATAAAAAGAGTAGTTTCAAGGAAAAAATAGATAACTTTAGCTTCAAATTGAGAAAAGGCAGTAAATCATATGATATAAGAAGTAAAAAAAAATGTGGAGCCACCCATTGGAAATATTAGTTGCGACAGCTCGTCTTCGATTTGGAATTGTAACTCTACCAAAATTGGTGAACAAATTCAAGTTTAAAACTTTATATCTTTATAATCAGTATGAGAAAATATTCTGAATATACCAAGACTGCCGACTAGTTAGAACAAGAAACAAATATATTGGGGATTGCAGCAAATTTTTGGGAAAATAAGAGTTCTGTGTTAAACTAAAAATCCAAGCTTTCGGGAAGAGTTCTTCTAATGATCATGAGAAGTTCAATTTGATGATGAATTCCCAGGTGGAAGTCTTTACCAGCTAGATTATGAGCGTTTACGTAGGGGGATTGTAGCAAAATTAAATAACCTTAATATTTTTACCAAGCGTTAATTTGAATATTGATTTTTGAAATCGAAGAATTTCATAGACACAACGAAAATTAAAACGCCGCATTTCTTAACTAAATAATTCCCAGTCGATAGTTTCGAAAGCCCGGTAATATAATAGAATTCCAACACTTTAGTGTTTAATTTTGCCCCAATCCCACTACGAAAATGCTTATATATACACATACAAATATTTATATGAATTTTAATATTGAATTTTGAATCCTGTGAATTTTTTCTAAAAGAAAAAACGAAATTTAACTACAATCCTCAATGAATTAATTCCCCGATATTAAGTATTCGAAAGCCGGAAATATATATTGAAAAAGACGACACTTTGGTGTTTGATTTGCCACACACGCATGACTAAAATGTAAAACTAATAAATTTGATGGTACATATGGTACATTGTTAGAAATATCAAACATGCGATTTTTCAAATGGAACGTCCTATATTTGATCATATTGTTGAAGTTTACGCGGAAAAATATATTTTAAAATCGCCGTTATGAAATTGATGAATATGTACTTACCTCGTGGACTAGCTGGGCAGCTATTGGCGGCACTGATGGTACCAGTTGGTGAGGGGAAAGGGCTACCATAATCAACACCATCCGGTATGTTGATTCTGAGAGGATGAAGCGTCGAGGCGTTCCCACCTCCCGAACGATCTCTTATCCTACTAGGTGATACATCTCGAAGTTTAGGAGGCGGTTCGGAATTATCTTCGATCAACGATTGAAACGATAACCGTATATTTGTACTTGGAAACCTAAATGTACATCTGAAACATAGAACTGCGAATTTATTTTGTCCCGAATGTTATCTTGAAAAGATGTGGAAATAAAAATGCCATATTGAAATAGAACCACCTCTAACCGGCTATTCAATAAGTTTTGTCGTTCAATAAGAGAGGGCGATATTAGGTTCGACGTTTAAGTTGGTATTATATCTTATAAAGTACGGAGTGGCGTAATAGCACAGACGGGATATTTTACTACCGTTGGGTAGGAATTTTATTTACAATGAGTCACTTCGACTGGAATCGTCCAGCATTTTACGAGAACTGTCGTTTACACATTGTTGCCAGGTGATTGTAGTATTTTCAATATGGATTACGTCGAATGTAAGCTCCGAGTGCAAATTTGATTAAAATATGAGTCAAGCGTTTTAAAGAGACTGGTTCAAGGTTTAAGCCATAAGCAAAAGGTTGTTCTAGAACATCTATTGTCGTGTGTCTCTCGCCACATCGACCAGTTTCTTCTGGAGTTTTATGAGAACGTTGTGAGTGTTCGATATGGCTACAAGGAAGAGAAGGGCTGAATGGACCTCTTCTATCAACCACCATGATATCAGATCTATCATAATAGAGTCTAAAGTTGCCATTTTCGTGCACCTTCAGCGGCTGGTACTTGTAGTACGATGTACGAGTATTGAGAAGACAGAACTCGTTGGCCAGTTGTGGTGGATGATGTTTTGAACTTGAAACAAGCAGATGTTATATGTTGAATGGTCTCTGGTGTTTGTTGACACTTTCTGAATTTGTCGGATTGAGTGTTCGCATCTTGAATCACATTCTTCTTGTAGTTGTTAGTGTTGATAACTTGATATTGGATAGCCATCATGAAGCCTTAGATATCAAGAAAAAGAGTTCTGCTAGTAAGATATCTGTTTGAAGGATCTTTGTCAATGTACGGCTGGTTGAGGTCGTGATGATGTCTACCGTGTAATGCCTTTTGTGAACATGATTCTAATATTTTCTACCCACAAGTCACCATTGATTATAGTTATTTTCAACTTTATTTTTTTGTGTTCTTTCAAAATTCTCAGATAGTTTTTCATTTTGTCCTTATCCTCTAAAGCCAGTTCCTTTAAGAATCCATTCAAAATCGATGTTTTTTTTTCTCTCACGTGATATAAAACCCATTCAATAACTAAATATTAACGGTAAACTTTGAAAATTTTTGTCCAGAATTTGTAGTACATTCTTATCAAACCCTGTATGATAATTACTCTGTTAACTAATAAAAAATTACAAAATAATTATATTAATATGTTCGTTACCGAAGTGATCGATCAGATAAGAAACGCGTAAAATGTTAAATTATACTCGTAGCGTTGCATGAAGCAAAAACAAATAAAAACAATATGTTTAGGTGCACTCTAAATAGAAAGTTTCAACGTCTAAAATGCATGTTCGTTCGTGGTGACCCGAAAGAGTTCGAATTGAACTTTTTAAACAGTTTCCTTGCTATAATTAAAGCACTAGGTAATAGTAAATAATCATTGTAGATGTTTATTTTATTATTATTGCGTTTGGGGTCGTTCATGCGTTACTTAAAAAATTATTAAACGGATCGATTACATGCGAAATCCAACGGAAAATAAAAATATTTTATTAGTAATCCTATAAAGAAAAATTTGCGTATTAATTATTGAGCCATTTATTAGGTAGAAAAATATATTAAAGAAAAATGCAATTAGGAAGACTGTCTGACAAGTTTCCGACCTAACAAAGAAATATTCATACAGGGTTATTGATTAGAGTGATAAAGTTCAGTGCCTCATTTGTCTTTTGAGACATCGATTTAAGGAATCATAACCATCAGCAGTCATCACATTTTAAAATTATTTACAAGGGTGTTCCAGAATGCTGCGCCATATCAAAGTTACATTACATAGATACACCCTATATTTTATTATATATTTGGTATCACCTTGACTTCCTCAAGACAATACTTAAAAGTTGTGACCTGTTTTACTGAGTATTTAAAAACTTATAACCAATTTTGTTATATTTAATCGTGGCTGGCCGTCCAATTGAGGTGGTTACTCCAGAAAACATCAAAAAAGTCCATATATTGGTTATATCTAATCGTAAATTGGAATTGCGTTAGATTGTTGAGGCCGTTAAGATATCAGAAGGCAGTGTGTTTACAATTATGCATGAACATTCGACCATGAGAATGCTTTTTTCAAAGTGGGTGCGGCGTTTACTCACGATCAAAAACCACAACGTGTTGATGATTCAGAGTAGTGTTTGACCATGTTTGCACGTAATCAATCAGATTTTTTACGTCGAAATGTTACAATAGATGAAACTTGTATCCATAAATTTACTCCGGAATCAAAACGATTATCGTCTGAGTAAACTGCAGCTGGTCAACAACGTCTGAAGCGTCCAAAGGCACAAAAGTCTGCTGGGAAGGTTATGCTTTCAGTATATTGGGATGCGCATGGAATATTGTTCATTGACTATCTCCAAAAGGGAGAGACAAATAATACTACACAGATTTATAGGATCGTTTGAATGCAAAAAGCAAGGAAAAACGCCCTCATATGTCAAAGAAAAAACCACTGTTTCACCAAAACCTTGCACCGATTCACAAGTCGATGGCTAAATTAAAAGAATAACACTTTGAATTGCTTCCTCATCCACCGTATAATGCAGATTTGGCCCTCAGTGACTACTGGCTATTCGCTGTTCTCAAAAAAATGCTCGCCGGTAAGAAATTCAGCTCAAATTGCTGAAACTGAAGCTTATTTTGAAGCAAAAGAAAAATCCTTCTACAAACACTGCATCGAAAAGTTGGAATGATTGTATTGCTCTAACGATTTTTGGCAAAAAATGTGTTTTTCTTAGTTAATCACACGACTTATTGAGTGATGTGTTAAAGAAAAGTTGGAAGAGTGAGTGAATTTTACTGGATTCAAAATACGGTTACACGTTTAAGCGTTTTTTATAAATTTTTCAAAAATAAATCAGTTAAAATGACAAGAAAACAAATTTAAGTAAATGTAGAGAATAGAATTCTTGTAGAATTGACACGATGTGATTCCCTCTAATGATGAGACGCATGTAGAAACTGTGTTAAGCTCCAACTAGTTTGCTTGATGGGATTAAAAACAGGAAGCATTTGCTAAATGTCTTATAATTTAATTTAACATATAAAAAGAGTTCATTGATCAGTTCCTATAGAATATTCCATCCAATTCGATAATTGTTTTCACGTCTACAAACAAAAATATTGTGGAAGGCAACAATGAAGCAGATATTTTGAAATGCATGACAGATAACAGTATAATTGTACGTCAAAAAATATTTTGATAAATATTATTGAAGACCAGAATTTTAAGAATGAATATGGTAATGACAATGTTTGTAAACAACAACATTACGTGCTTGTTTAGTTTCTTATATATTCAATATGTTTAAGTACTTTCTGATAAAGAATTAGAATTATTTAACGTAGAAATTGTCTATTAATATAAAACAAAACTATGGGATGTCAGTAGTAAAATATTTACAGTCAAAGGCCAAATTATTGTACGCACTCTGTATTTTGTGGTAATTATCTAAAAATCATCCCCCACCATCTATCGATTTGGGGTTGTGAGGGAGTTAGAGGGAAGTAATTACAATATATGGAAGGTGGAATTAGCCGTCGGTCATTGTTTTTAAGTCAGGTTAGGTCAAGTTCTACTCAAGAGCAGTATTTATACAACATCTTTCCCTGCTCTTTAACAACCCTTCCCTCCGCCACATCCCTTGATCATTTTTTCACCCTATTTCACCATAAAAAAATAGTTATTGAATACTCAATTTTTCCATATGTATAACAATTTTCACATATTATTTTCACTATTTAGCTGTATTTTTTTGTTTATATATTTTCGAATAAAATTTATAATTTGTTAACAAAAATAATTCCGAAAATGTTAAATTTTTCTTCTTTAACCCTGTCAATTTTTTCAACGACGGCTGGAATAATTTTTTTTGTGTTCAGTACACTTTTCTGCATCACCTCCACAACCCCAAGTCGATAGGAGGTGCAGGATGATTTTTTAGATAATTACCTATTTTTTAAATAATTTTATGTTTCTTAAGAGTTTTTATGCCGTAATTGTATATTGGAACTATATTATTGATTATTATTTAAAAGACTACCTATTTGTATTTATTTTTAACATATGACAACATTGTGTTGACAAAGTGATACATGAACGTAAACAAGTACAAACCTGTATCGGAATCTCGGTAGGTGCGGACGTGTTTCTGTGTCTTTATGGACTGTTATTGTTTATTTGACAGTGTTGTACCACTCAGTTATTAGTTTATTTTGTATGCAATGTCTTTCACCAAGTAAAAAAGGTGAAGCTTATAAATGCGAAAACACTTACAAACCAAATAATTGAACCCGAAAATAAATGATGGGGTAAAAAACCAATTTCCACTCCACGCACGCTCAGAGATATGTTTATAATATAATTTAATAAAAAATTGATACATTATTATCATTTTTAGTTAAATTAAGCAAAGAAACATGGAAATTCATATTTTTTTTCTAGTTCTGCTTCAATAACGAAAGTACATTCGAAATTTTAAAAAAATAATAAATTGGTTGATTCCGCAGCTCAGAGAATGATTTCCAACTGGGTAACAGTTCACTTTCACGCAATATAGAGCTCACTGGTAAACTGCTTAGTCTGTAGTATTTTTGGCATAAGAAAATATGGATTGGCCGGGTAATAGCCCCGATATGAACCCAATTGAAAATATGAGGGAGCCGATGAAAAGAGAAGTGGCTAAAGAGATGATCACCAACAAACAAAAAATTATTCATGTGTGGAATCACAATCCTCAAATTAATTTAATCTCTAATAGCGACTAAAGGTGGCTACTAAATATTGACTTTTACTTATTTTATTTTCACTTTTCTTGAAACTTAATAAACATATGATTGTCCAAATTTATGCTGTTTTATTTACATTAAATTAATTGTTACCTAATTGATTAATAAAAAAGTAAGAAACGAATAAATTCAAAACAATAAAACGGTACAATATCACTCCTTTATTAAGATTTTACATGAAATCTTGTTTTGCGTCTAATGATTTGACCAGGGATTAATCCAGAAACGTACAATGAAATTTATTATACTGCATCAAAGTTTAAGGACAATCTGTAGGAGAAACAATAATTTCTAATATTCAACTCTAGGAAATAAAAATGAGTTTCAATTATTTTGCTTATCCTGCTGAAGTCTTATAAAATCTTTATTATCTTTAATCATAATACAGCCTGAAGAAATTTACCAAGCATAACTGAACAATAAATAAGAACAATCATTTCACCCATCATTTCCAACAGATCAGAAAAAATTTAAAACCATTCCTTTTTTTGAAAGCCTACAGTAACATATAAAATGACCAATAAGAATATAAATAAACAATGTTATGTAATTGAGTGTCTATATACCTATGTGTGAATTATTTAAATGTGTTAATGGCATTTTAATGAGGACAACAATAAGTAATTTGATTTTTATATCTCAACATACTATACATTCTCAAATAAATTAAGGTTTAATAGCACCCATAAGTAAATTCAAGTTTATTATACTTCACATCTCTACATTCCAAAACACATACAAAAAATTGATATAAAAAGGGACACTTCTATAACAACCAAAAAAGTACTTGTACTTAATTATATGGATACATAATATAGAAATAATAATAATAATAAATTTTCACCAGAAAAAGCAGATTAAAAAAAATTCCCAACCTAACCAAGTATTTTCATCTACTGATATTTTGTGTCTATATTTAGATTTTTTGTGACACAAAAAAACCTCGCAAACCGTCATATTCTTCCTATGATTTTTATCTTTCTTTAGGTAAAGATCCGATTCCCTTACATCAAAGTAGAGTACTGTCACGATTTTTGAACTTATGTCCTAATGTAAATAAATTATATCTAATGTTCTCCGTTGCGCAATCGAATATTGAAGTAAAACTAAATTGCAAATAAAATTCATCATTATAATGGGTCGCATTTGTCTCTACTAATCCCTACTTATCTATTAGAACAAACTATAATGTTAATGCACTCAATGAAAATATGTAAATAACACTTAGGTTACGAAATTCACAACAATCTAAATATAGGCTTAATCATATAGATGTCACTTGTAAACAAATATGGCTAATGGACGACACACACATTTTACTTCTGTTTCATCTATTAATATCATTTGAATCGAAAAGTTCTTTACGATGCCATTTTGCGTATTGATAAAATATGGAAATAGATCTGAAAGGACTATTGTTATTTTTTTTCAATTTAGTGCAAAAAACAGAAAATAATAGCTAGATGCTATGAAATAAAAAAAGTAGGAAAAGCGAGATATACTCCAATCACTAAAAAAAGTATTTTCTTAAATATGTGTTAGCTGGGTAAAGCAGTCCAGATATGCCGGGAAAACAGTACATCTGGAGGGTCCTCAGTTTAAATATGCGTTAAGAAAGAGGTGAAACTTTTATACATTCAAAACAATAAAGATACGAAGGAGGGAAAATATGTTAAAACATGATAAACTGTAATGTAAAAAATTTAATTATCTTATAGTAACTACATATATCATTGTAGTTAGTACAGTAAGATAGTTCATTAAATAATCAATCCTGTATTTGTGAAAGGTTACTGGGAAATATGCTTGACGAATCATACTTCTTTTCAAAGAATATTATCTCAAATCTAATTAGGCAGAATGTAATTTAATATTATTAAAGATTTTTATAAATGAATATATTTAGGCTAGAATACTGAAACTTCAATAACAAGTATAGAAAATGTTCCAGGAGAATTTCCATGTAGATGTACTTAAGAAGGGCAGACAGATAAGATATATCGGATACTTTTACTAAGTTAGCTCGTATCAGTACCATCAAAACCTACCCTTTCTAGCGAAGCTTAAAAAATGATTTTTTTTTTGAAATTATTGTAGATTTACTGGAGCCATAGATAGTAATTCATTCTCACAAAGTTCTCATTATTAATAATTTTCTTAATAAAATTACCCAAACATACTAAGTCACAACAGGTTTTGCCAAACAATAAATAATCTTGGGCAATTCAAGGCAACAGATCGCACGATTACAATGAAAAAGTAACAAAAATATCAGTAGCTAAAAATGTGGTTAGGTTAGGTAAGGACATTTTTTTTATTCCCTTCCCCAACAAAACGCTAAAAATCATTTTAGTATGTGATAAGAATATCTGGTAAAAATGTGAAGCAATCGGTGGGTTCCATTGTCAGAGCTCCAACCAAATAATGCAATATATATACCAACCAAAACAAAAATATGCTGGGAAGTAGTAAATACAAGAACTTGTAGGGAAATAAATGTAATCAATATCACAATTACTGTTAATTCTCTTTTTTTTGTACATAGTTACCACAAATAATACTAGTATTAAGTATTATTACAGACTGTAAGGTTGATGGCCATTTGATTATACCTCAATAACCATTTCTAAAAACGATTTGTATAAGAAAGTTTCCTATTGTCAATATTTCTATCAAAATAATTTTTTGATATTTTAAAAAGAAAGCATATTTCTCAGAATACACCGATAATTTAGAAATATGACAACGCTGGCTAACAATTATACAAGTGTTTACGAGTAATAAGTAAATAAATTATTGTAAACATTGCACATAATAAATTGTATAAAACTCGTTTCAATTCAACATTTAAATTTGATTAAAGTGTTTATTTCACGTGATTGCTAAAATGATAATATATATTAAACTCAAGTTTGATGATTTTTCAATTAAGCCGGCAACAATGAACTATTATAAACATTTTTTGTGATTGTAAACATACATATACATTTTAAAAACTTGTTTGTATAGAATATATTTTCACAACGTTAGAAAGTAAATAAATACGAAAATAGTCTATGGCAAATGACCTCGAGGCTTTAAACGAAATATTATTTATAGTAAGCAATGGAACAATGTAAAATATCATTAGAAATGATCCGACGAATATTATTCTCAATTAAATTCAAACATAGATTCTATATTAACATCAGACGCAAGCCACGTGGTCGGCGAAATTAAATAAAAAATATGTTGTTGTATTTAGGTGCATAAAAGATGTATATATAAAAACAGTACTTGAACTATTTGGTATTTATTCCGCCCCTTTACGTGGAGCTATAATTAATAAGTATAACAAAAACACCTCTGACGTCACCTGCTCAATATAAACTTTGGATAGCTTTATAAATCAAAATGACTTGTCGTGTTTATTTGAAACCGCAATGTTGACCCGGTTAGCCTCCGGAAAGGGATATTGATTTTCAATAATACACGAAATTTTCGTATTTATAAAAAATCTAACACGTGATTCGTACCATGTGTAAATTTTAACCTCTCAAGGCCTCAAAGGATAAACAGAGAGTAATTGTGAGAGCAGCATTTGTTTACATAACATTAGCTTTACTTACGTCTTGGGTAACTTGATTGAAGGGGCTCCTTTCCGTTGAAAAACTCCATCGATAAATACGCCATTCTTTCCATTACACAGCATATAAAAATAGGGATGTTCGAAAAAAACTTCTAAATGCCTTCGCGAAATAAAACTAGAATGTCCCATATTTACATCTACATCACCACGTGAACTGTTCCTACCTATAATTACCCGAGCCTGCCGGACTAGATATTCAAACTCGCGACCTTCTATTCGAGCAATCGGTTCCCCTTTAACCTCGGGACTCCATTGTACTTTTGAAGGACTAGCAGGGGCCGATTTTAAAGCCAGTAAGGCCCATGCATCGCTTTCCGGAGTCATCGAGTAGGATGAGGACATGGTGATTCACTAACTTCACAGCACTTTTTTAACCACACTCTTTAAATTGTCTCACTTCACTGTTTACCTATGAATTGTAATAAACGTGGGAGTCACCTGTACAGAAGTTTGGTTCATATGTTGATTTCATAACGTCCTAGTCGATAGAAATGTTGGTAAACACGTGAGATTGGCATAAAAAACAGAGTCACAACCACAGACACATCTAGTAATTTTAGACGGAATATTTTGTATTTTGTGGTGTGGAGTTGGTCTTGACAGACGACAGCACAGAGAAATAAACGATAATTAAAAATTTTATTTTCTTTCATCCTCGTGCCATCTACTAAACACTAGCGATAATATTGAACTTATTAAACCAAGCACTACACTTTTAGTACAGTCAGAATGCAAATAATATCGATATTTAAATTCACCGAATAACTAGAAGATGGCAATAAAGACAAAAAAATATTGATTAAAGAAATTGTTACAAAATAAATTAGATAACATTCAAATAGGACAAGGTTCACAGACGTCAAAGTCATACATTTGTAAATAAACAAATGTTTATGTTCATCTGAGTAATTTGACAGAACACCACAATTTCATAGGGCATAAAATGGCCGACTGATCAAGTATAGCCATCTATCATCGACAAGGATTGATTACAATTATGAGTAGAACAAAAATATTACATATATTACTATGTCCTATACAAATTTATTATGATTGTTCGATAATTTATTTCCATGATTGATAAGGATTCGTTCAGTTTTCATATATTTATAGCAACGAAAAATTTGGCCATTCTAAAAATAACAAATTTGCGCAGTGTCTTAAAATGTCAGAGCCGGCTCAAGGCCAACGTTGATGGATTATAGAGATATTGTTCCAAAAATATCGATAATAGACGTTTTAAATTATTTTTTAGTACTGAAATTGGCATTTTAATTTTTGCTTATTCAAATTACTTACCAAGGTCAAATTCAATTAGAACGATAAATCTAAATTTATTTTGAAATTAGTATTACATCTTTATATACGAGGTTCATTCAAAATATACATAAAGTTTAATTCCTTAATTGAATTCATATTTGAACATTCTGACAATTTTTTGCATGTTTCTATAATTTTGTACATTTAAAAGAATTTATGTCAAAATTACTAAATTTCTTCATTCGTAAGAAAATGTACTTATTCTTACGCGACTCATTACGATCTAGTTCCTGCAACATTTATTAGGACTAATATCAACCAATGTCTTCTAATTCTTTTCAATTACCAAATGACAACAACATTACTGTTTGATTTTTTTTGGAATTAATAATCGACCTTAAATTCTTCCAAAACAATTAAAATTGTTTTCAATTTTAGTAAAAGAATCGATATCGATTTTTGAAACATACAGGTATTGAAAAAGCCTGTATAATAGACTATTAAATTTACTTTATTAGTTTCTTTCGAAAGTAAATTTTTTGTGATTCTAATCACCTACTTATTATTTATGTTTTAGTACAAAATTTTGAACTTTATCAAATAAGTTACTTACTAAGTAAGTAAGTAAGAGCCACTCTAATTTATTGATTTTAGTTTACACAGGGACTCATTAATTTAAGGTTAGGGCTCCTTTATCAATCAACTTGTTTAATAGACCAGGGTCGATAATTTTAGAAACAAAAAAAATTTTAGTAGGATGACACCTATTAAAAAAGGCAGAGAATATAAAAGGAATGAAAGGAAAAATAAATTATTGGCGATTTGATTTGGGGAAGTGGGCGAAATAAAAAAAATTATTTATAGCTTTAAAAAAAAATCTTTTTTTTACGAAATTTGTTGAAAACTTACCTTTCTATGTACAAAGCACACTGTAATTTTTCTGATTTAAAATATTTTTACCCTACTTTGGTTTAGGATTCAAAAAGCATCCTAATTTTCAATCAAAAAATCTCACGTCAAAATATTCGATTTTTTTTAAAACGTTGGTGGGTTTTTTGTTCGTTGACATGTCTACTTTCTGATGGTATAGAGAAAAAAAAAGAATTTTTTCATTATGGACAATTTTGCGATATTTATTTGAATTTACACTTTAATTACTCTCAAAATGTAGGATTCTAAGATGTATTGATAAACAAGAAAAATCCTATCAATGTCGTCGTTATTGAATCCCTCCTTGTGTATATTAGTTTCAATTTTCCTTCTTTTTGGTTCCATTTCCACTCTACTCCTTCCATCCTTAGTTTATTGAAAATAATTTTTAGTCTCGCCATTATCCCTCTCTTCTTCAGCTTTCAATTTTATATTTTTTTCGTTATTCTTGATAATTCATGTTTGATATAAATTCTCTCATTTTTTCCACTCTATAAGGTCAATTCTCCTCTTTTTTTATTCTTCCTATTTTTAGTTTTCTCGATTTCTTTTACATATCTTTTTGTTTCTTTTTTATCTCATTATTTCCTGTTTGTAGTCTCTTCGTTTGGCTCCTCCTATATTCTGCATCTCTTATCATGTACTCCATGTCGGTTTTCCTCTCCCTCATTGAATATAGTACTCATTCTGCTATTTGCTTGGATTTATGTGTGTTATCTTACTTTTACTAAAAGTGTATTACTATATTATTCAATCTTACCTCTACTATTTCTCTTCCTTTCCGATGACTTATCTATTGAGTTACCGTCATGCTTCATTTTCCGGAAGCGGTTTTTTATCTATACAGCAAAGAACTTTCACTGTTATAAATCTTTAAAATATATATTATGCTATGTTGCCAAATTTTGTTACTTGATACTTCAATCCAGTTTATTGAAGAAATTTCGTTTCAAAATATTTCCTGTAGAACCAACAGGATTGTTTTATATTTTTAGTTAGACCAACAGTTAGTTTGTATCTGAAGCAAATCCCACAAACCAAAGAAAATTTAAAACAATGTTACCTACCTCTTTTTTTTATTTTACTATGAAATTTTTATTATTTACCACATATAAACCTGCTTTAAGGTAGAAAGATTTCAAACTGTTTTTTTATACATTTATTCCTACAAAATTAATTTTGAATTTAGTAGGAGTACTACAGTATAAAAAAAGAGTAATGGATTCTATACATAAAATTAAAAACATATTTTAAAGACATATAATTACTCGTATGAGCTAAAAGAATCGAAATTATTATTGATACATTAATAAACATTGTAACTTAACTATATTCTTAAAAAAATAATATTAATTAAAATTCCCTTCTGTGATATTTATCAGGATCGAAGTAGGATGTCACTACAACACGATTGCTAAACTTTCTGCCTGTCAGCGTTTGTTGGGCCTTTTGACAATCCAATACGGAATTGAATTCGACAAATACCTGGAATAATAATAATTAAATTTTAATAATTCACAATTTTAGAAAATATCAACAAGTTATTAAAAAGCCTTGTCACTTAATAGTCGTTGACATATTAATTGAAAATAAAAAAAAAATTAGTAAGAATGATAAAAATCAGGTAAAAAATTTTTACTTTCTCTCAAGATTATACATAATCATTCTGAATTATACAATTCATTCTAGAAATCAAAACTTTGTACTTGAAATTTTTACTTCTAGCAATTTTTTCTCCTATCATGTGCTGATTTTACATCCAACCCCAGAATTTTCGTGCAAGTTCTTCAGAGCTCTTCCAGAGCGTTTGAGAACACTTCAGAATATTTAATAAGTGTATAATAATATGGATAAATCGAAATTACAGAAGAAACAAAGATAACATATTTATTTTCGTTACTATATTGTTCATTACTTCCATTGTATCAGTTTTCCTTGAAATAAACAAGAATACTTTTAGAAAAAATGACAAAAATATCTAATCTTCTAATAAATCTGTAGCAATAATTTTACACTTTAGAAGAAATAATTGCATTTATGTCTGGAGACAATTATTTCCAATTGAAGCTAATAAAGTAATTTAATACGTTAAAAGAACATCAAGTGTTAAGGGACACTTGGAATCACTTAGTTATGACGTTGGTTCCCATTAGGACATTTATCATTTAACTATATGATTAACAAATCCTGATTATTCTCAACACAAAAGGTTGTATCTCTGTCTGGGTTACAATTATGCAATGTGTATATTTTTTATCATTAAATATTTTTCATATAGAAGTGAAAAAAACAATATTTTTCATATTTTTACAGAAATTTCCTCTGCATGTTGTAAACATTATATATCTACATACCTTTCCACATCCTGGTACTTCCACACCATCTATCGGTCTAGGTATCTCAATACTTCTAACTACACCGTATTTGTTACATTCTTCTTTAATATCTTCAAGAATATCCTCATATTCTTCTTCATCTTTAAGTTCGTCAGGTGTAACCTACAATAAAACAAGTTATAAAATTGCTTAATTAAACCATTATTTGAATTTTTACCATATTGAGAAGACATAAAACTTCAGTAGCGGGTCCAGAAGCACCCACCAAACTGAGACCGGGAACTTGTATTTGTACTGCTGGTAGAACTGTCGTATTTTTAGCACCCACGCTTGCTCTTTGAACGATTAGACGTTTATCTCCTAATTGCATACCATTGAGACCGGCGATAGCCTAATTAAAAGAAAATTAGAAGGATTGTTACAAAATTTTAATACTAAAGCAGATCTAAATTTTTGTGAAGGCTTTAGATTTCATTGGTCTACCCACCCACAAATTTTTACAAATTACAAATGAATAGTTTTTTTCGATTATTTTACTAGATTTGAGTATCCTGCTTTGACTTACCTGATCGGTCATTGTAATGTCAATGTATTCGGCGAAAGCATAACCTTTGCTTAATCCAAAAGCAGTGTCTTTCACGAGGTTGAAAGCCCTCAATTGACCAAAAGACATCAGCAATTCCTTTACCTACATATTTCAGATTTTTATAGAAAATTTATCGATTTTCATATTAGTTTAAACCCAAAATCAAAAGTTTTGAATTAACCACAAACTTGTATATGATTAATATCATGTATCGAATATTTAAATAATTTATGTCATTCTCAAATTACGTTTTAATTAAACAAAAAATTATGTTTCTTCATATTGATTTTCTAGAACAATTTTTTTTGTATGTGTGTGATACCTATAGTGAAATGCTGAACACATTGTTTACAATACCTCTACTCCAACACTCACAATTATACTGTCTGACATGTGATGTGTGAAGGTAAACTTCAATCGAAGATGATAACTTGGTTCTCAAAACACATGTCAGACAGTGTAATTGTGAGTGTTAGTGTAAACAGTGTGTTCAGTATAAATATCACCAAAAGATCCATAGATTCCAACTTGATACCTACAGTGAAGTGAAAAGGAATCATAGAAAAATGTACTGGCTATAATTGGAGGAAACTCCACTCTGTCTCTACATAATAAGCTTTTGATTAATAAGCAGATACTTATAGCCTGTATGGACTTATGTATCTAACTATGGGGATGCACCAAATCAAGCAAGAATCCAAAACAAAGCACAGAGGAACATAGTGACCTCCATAGGGACCTGGAATTTGATTAGACCATTAAGAAATTAACCAAATCCTGAAGATAGACTCCATTATCACTTCAATGTCAAGGCTATCCATATCCTTGAAAGAGTTAAAAATGAGACATAAGAGGATCAAGCTCTTTGAGTTAGTGTTTTTAGTTTCAGTTCAGAGCTTGTGTGTATACATTAAACTTTAGTGCAATTTATTCTACAGAAACTAAGAAATGCTGAATAGTATACCTTAGTTTTCAATTTTATTGATTGTTTAAAAGATTAACAAGCAGATTTTCGCCCATAAAGAAAAGCGATATACATGTACCTAGAAGACTGAAAGAGAAAATATATCAAGTTGGCTTTTAACACTGTACATAAGAAAATGTGAAAATGAAGATATTTATGAGGAATCGAAAAGCAGGGAAAAATAGGTAGGAGTCTCATTCCAACGTCTAAAAGGACAGGAAGAATTATTTTTCACATTCATTAAGTTTACTCGTCTCTCCAATGTTGTACTTTTATGACAGCACCAAATAAAGCAGGTCTATTAAGGTAATCATTATTCTCTGTATGAGTTTACACAATGTACAAGTATAAAGTTTGTGGACACGTGCTAATCAAATGACGTCAATTCCTCTAGGAATAAACAAATATATAAAGGTAAATCAAGTTAGATGGACATAAAACACAGTAGTTTGCGTTTGGCAGGAATTTTTGGCATGAATAATTGTAATGATGTACAATCCACCATAATAGGTAATCGATCAAAGCTTGAATCCGTATCTTAATACCATAAAGCACATACTACTTGTGGAGAATGGAACACAACAAATTCAATCATCTTGGAAATTTGGAGAAGAAAATTTAAAATAATTGGCAATATTTCACCTTTTTTGCTGAAAACAATTATTCAAGTTTATGTATAAACTAATTTGATTTTGGGTGTACAAAATTCAATCAATATATTATATATAACTTACTTTTTGTGGCTGTGTAATGCAATAATAACAGTGATAGGTTATGATGTGTTCGAAATACTAATCTAATTAACCCCAAATAATTAAAAACAAAAATTAATTGTGAATTAATAAATGACATGCACTAAAAACAATCTTGGATAATATACAAGATTATTTTACAGATTTTTTTTCAAAGAAAAAAGGCATTATAATTTCTGAAAATTCAAATTATAAAAATAATATTTTCATTAAAAAACTTATCAGACCATATGGTGAAAATTATTGTACACCTTCAATTAAAGTGGGAATAAGTTGAAAATATTGTTAACATGATTCCTAATTGTTTCAGTGTTACTTGGCCATCCTGTATATTAAGGATAGTACACCACAAAATTAAGCATTATCTTTTTTGCAAAAAATTAAATACATAGTAAAGGCAGTAATGAACTAATTTAAGCTACACGTCATTTAGATCGACCCAATCTGCCCAATATATTTCTAATTAGTTATATTAATCACAGAAAAATGAGAATCTGAGGAATGCAGATTAACATTATAACATTTCCAATTAGAAAAAAGTGGGTATTAGTAACCTGGCAATCAAACAGTGTATGAAATATATGTTCAATGAGTTTAGTTATTCTTCTTTTCTCTATAACTTTGCTTATACGATTAATCAGTAATCAAACATTCTACTATTTTGTCCTGGGCCTTGAAATCTTATAAATTCAGTGGAACAAGAAATGAGACTGAATATAAATATTGCAAAGAAAAAGTTTATGGTCTCTAGCCGCTAACTATACCAGAGTCATTAAAGATAAATGAATAGAACCTAAGGTGCTACATCAAAGAGCAACTAAACCCAGATAAGAAAATTAGATGCAGGATTGAATTAGACAGTACAATTTTTCAGAAAACGATATCACTGTTTCGTAATGACAATCTGAACTTAAAACTGAGACAAAGAATGATTAAATATTATATTTGCTTTGTGAGTTATACAGAGCTGAAGTCTGGACCCTGAGGACTATCACAATCAACAGTATTAGAATCTTAAGAATAGAGTGGATAGGTGATTAAACGAAAGAGTCTTAAATAGAGCAAATGCAACAGTTAAATGTTGAAAACTGTCGGTTATTGCGATTGGTAACGTCAAGAGGACCTGACAAGGCACAGTAAGAAGAGTGAATATGGCGTTAAAAGCATTAATTTCATAGAAATCCATCGATAAATTGTTGATATGTGGCACTGGCAAAAAGGTAGTGAATGCTGATGACACAAACACAGAATACAATAATCTTGTAACTTTTTTCTGCTAAATTTTCAATTACATTATTCACAGTATTGTTGTGTTTTCTAGGTACATTCAATTATCATTTGTTTTTGTTTATTTGGAAATTGTTAATGATATTCTGAACTTCCATCCCACTGTTGCTACCTCAAAATTTTGTTTGTGATTTAAACTAAATATAGCATCACCCATCACAATTATTTTGAAACAGCCTCCAAGTCAGTCAGAATTAAGAAATGACATTAACGGCTTTTTTGCTTTATAATTACGTGACTTGCCTTGATTTTCCACAGGGTGTTCAGGTTTATTTGTTTGCAGAAACACTCAAACGCATCGGGTTGATAACCCTAGCTACAGGGCAAAAAAGCAGATATATGAGAAGATATTTTTTTCTTTTCTTTTTAGATACTTGCTATAAGAATGCTACAACTATCTGTTATATCCTTACTTTACTTTAAAAATGATTAATGCAAGCAAATCCCTTATCTTCATGAATGTTGTTGAATGAACAACCATGATTTAAATGATAAAATTTTTTTGTAAAGCTGCTTCAATTGTTTTAGGGAAGAAATGCATTAATATGAAACTGAATAAAGCAATATGAAAATTTTAGATACCAAAGATCTATTAGAGACGGTAAAAATAGAAAAAAAAATATTTTAATCAAGATAAATATGTGAAATTACTTGTAGAAATATAGCAGGAAATTATTGAATTGAAATATTGAAGCAACTTGTCTCCAAAACATGTGAAGATGAGGATAAGGGGCTTTAGTTACACAAGCTAAGTTTAACAGGTTTTTCATTTGTTTCATGTTATGTAAACATATTCGATTTGAAAGGAGTAACGTTATAAATGATTATAATTGTGGCATTCTGAAGAATTTATATTGTGAAACAGTCCTATGATATGAAATTGCATAATTTACTGAAAGATTCTGTTTTAGGCACCTGAAAAATAACTACTAAAATTGCTATCGATGGGAAAATGTATGATTGTGTATAATCACATTTTTCAATATTAAATAGCAATATTGTAGCTTTTATTGCTGAAATAATTATTATTTTGGACATCTTCAGAGCTGAAATAAAAAATAATGAAAAGAGGAAGTGCTGAAAAATGCCTGAAAATGACTTTTCAATTTTAATTTTAAATATATCCTGAAAAACAAATTTTTTTCCTGTAAAAACCTGCAAACCTGTAAAAAATATTGGAAATTTTTAAACACTTTCCATCCAATACTAGACAACAAAATATTCGAGTACTGAGAAGATAAATTTTAAAATTAGAAGTTCAATTAAATTGTGTATCAATAAATAATCTCAAACTCATAAAAGATGAATTAGTGAGAAAACCCATAAAACACAAATCTAAACAGAATTATAAGCATGTGGAAAAAAGCAAATCTATTACCTATAGACCTCGATAAAACTGCAAAAAAATTATACATAGCATTAATAGAAATAGAGGATATTGAAAAAGTTATCACCGAAGCCTTTTAAATGAAGTTATTTGCTCAACTTGTAAAAATATTTTATTGAAAAGAGGTTACAAATTTTGAGCATCACACAGAACTATACCAGAAAAAATAAATATCAGAAACAAATATAAACAATAATAATTATAGATATGTGCAAGGAATAGGAAAATAATTTTTGGTAAAAATATAAATGGATATCTAGAAGAAAAACATGTATAACTAAAATACCCTTTCAAAAGTGGGGCCTGGGTATTAGAATCCAAATTAAAAAGTATAAAAAATATTATTATGGTAGGATACAAAAACAAATTAAAGAATAATTCATAAACAAGCACTAAAAAAACAAGAAATAATAAAAGTGGAGAAAGGAAAGCAATAACATTAGATCATCCAAACCAAACTGACAGAAAGTAAGAAAAGTTAAACTGAGAGACAAACTATATATTGCAGTGGACAAGAAAAAATATGTATTGTCCAGTAAAATGAAAAAAAAGTGTTTAAAAAATATTCGCTCGAGGCTCCCGACGCTAAAAAAATCTGTAAAAGAGGCTGAAATCATTTTTGCGCTGAACAATTCTGTAGAAGACTGTAATCTGTAAAGGCTGTAAAAAATGGAAAATACCACTTTAAGAACTCTGACTGCTGGTCTGTATCCATATTTTTCAAATTTTATTTTGCTAAATAGTGTGGGGAAGATAACAATCATTCTTATCCGAACATTATACACAAATTTACAAATATCAGTTTTCTATATACCACAAAAGTTTTTATTCCCCTTTAAATTATTCGGAATTTGTCTCAATACAAGTTTCCCAAAGGATTGCTGAAGATATTTATTGAGTTTCGTTATACATTTGTAATTTTCATATTCTCATTGACGACTTTAAAATTGGAACCCCAAAATACAAACTGAATTCTTGAATATTTATAAAAGCTCCTACCATTGATATTTTTATCAAATTTTTTTGTACTTCAACTATACAATCAAAATTTATATAAAAAAAGAACTGACTTTGTAAATTTGCCTTCATCCAAAATGCATCCATACATAAGATTTGAATAATGCCTTACCTGATCTTCGTTAAGATAATTAGGAAGTCCTCCTATAAATATCTTATGTGGGGAATCTGGTACAACAGTGCTAATTACACCTGCAGGTACGCTGATGGAATTTTCAGACATACCTGGCATTGGTTGGTAATCATGGGGTCTTCTAATTTTCAAACTTTGACCTGAAGTTATAGTAACATCATAGTAACAACTAACAATTGAAAAATTAGTTCAAAATAATTTTGAAGAAATGTTTATGTTATAAATAACACAAATTTAAATTAAGATTCATAACAATTATTTTGTACTTTCTTACCTTTAAAATTAATACCATCAAAAGCCATAGCTTGTGTTGTTTCATCAATTGACCTAAACTCCAAAAACGCAAAGTTCTTGTCAAGATTAATTTGACAAGCTAAAACCGGATTTCCAGCAGCTTGAGCTAACCCACTCAAATGCATCTGCTGATTAAAATATTCCATCATTTCTTCTTCAGTTACTCCAAAAGGAATGTTGCCAACATATAAACGTCTTGCCTGTCTTGTAATGGTTGATCCCACTACAGGAACAGCTGCCTAAAGTTGTAAAGAAAAGTTTGAGTCCAATACAAAAGAAAATCATTAGTTTAGTTACTTGAGGTGTATCCGCCACTATATTAGCTGGAATCTGTCCTGCTGCTTGCATAGCTTTGTACTGGAGAGGAGTAATGTGTTCAAAACCTGGTGGCGGGACATCCCAATATAAAGAAGGTTTGCGTCTTCTAGAAAAACCACTACTGTGTCTGCCTCTGGAAGAGGATCGACTCCTTCTTCTAACACGCTCTTTACTTCTGGATCTAGACCGGCGTCTGTGTTCTCTAGACCGGGAACGTTTTCTTCTATCACTTCTATCTCTACTGCGATCTCGTTCTTTACCATCTGCATAGATTATTCAACACTCAGTAAACTTAAGAATACCTAATATGAAATTCTTCTAATGCAATAAAAATATAAAATTGCAAAGTGTCGAATATCTGACACTTACACCTTTAATACAAATGAACAAGACCGGATTTTAAAAATGGATAGATGCTTTACAATTACGTTTACAATAAAAAAAAGTCTCAGTACTAAACAATTTAATAAATATACATACGTACCTTTTTCTTCACCCATTTCTTTTGATAGCAATATAGAATATATCAAATAATTATTGTTGAAATTAAAAATCTACAAAATGGATGGCGTCGAATATAACATAGGTAAGTAAATAGGTAGACAGGCAATTCAATATTTGAACATGTTCTATGAGTATATAAACTGTCAAATGTCGATAGTCTGCGGCTCCATTTGTTACTAAAAAAGCTACAGATCACTATAAGCAAAAAACTGTACAGTACATAAGGAAACATTTCTAATTCAATACGCGAGCGAAGTGGAAGCAAAGCCCACAATATTTGGCTCACGAAAAACAATTTTCGCATCTCTAATGGAATTTAAGGCTAAAAGCCGTGTTGACTTGGTCCACAGAGATTGCAAGCTCCAAGATTTTGAATTTCGTGCCGTGTTTGACACGCACTAAGTCGAATGGTCATATTTATCATTTTGCATTCTATAGTTAGTTTTATATTTGATTATTATTCAGGTATTTATCCGCTCAATTATAGTTTTTATACTTATTTTTAAGAATGTTGGTATCACTGTGCAATAAGAGATGGTAGCTTGATAACCACGAATGTACGAATGCTATGAAATAATAAAATATTACTGTTAAATATCAGTTATCTTGATAACAAAAATATAAATATAAGGAATAATAACAAAAAACGAATAGAACTTTTTGATTTTAAATATCTATCATTATCAAATTAAAAGAAAGAAGGTGCAAAGACGCATATCTTTGGTAAAGTTCATAATTAGTTGGCCAACGTTACGTCGCACCTTAAACAATGAAATTTAATCTTCAGAAGAGAAATATATCTCTTGAATTTCAGTTCAATGCTCTCATTTTGGCGAGGATGATTTTTTAAACATGCTTATGTTTTTGTGCAATATTCGAACAAGCTTGGTGCGCTGTCGCGGCATAAACTTTTCCAGGAAGGTCTTTTTATTTATTTGTTTTCGCTACTTGTTTTTTAGAATTTGTTAGAAATTCTTTTTGTATATAAACGAGTTTGTCTAGCCAGCTAGTTGGTTTATAATGAATAGTCATAGTGAACAGAATAAAATAGAAGATTGACCGGTGAATTTGAATAAATTAGAAAAGTAATTATACAAGTAGGCATAAGTTAATCATTATATAATGTTACGAACTCGTATCTGCTCCGCAGCCGGTCTTGCTTGGATATCGTGGAATTCTGAAATTCGGCGAAGGCGGAATTCGTTTGATCTTTGTTTTTATTATGGCAAGCTGTTTATTTATATTGTTTTGTTTCTTTATTTTATAAAAGTTTTGAGAATTCTTTTTGGATACGTATATAAGGAGTTTATATAGCGCAATTAGCCTAGTTTAAAATATATAGTCTTAGTGAACAGAACGAATTAGCAAAGTAATCGAAGAATTTGAATAAATTAGTCAAGTGAGATAAGTGACTGTGATAAGTGAATTATTATCAGTTAGTGTACTGTACAATATATTTCATTTCCGTGATGTATTTCATACGATATTTATTTATATTTTCGTTTTCTTCGCCTTTTTCTTCCGTCGGGTTTTTGTGAGGAGTGCAATGGTTAAATGTAAGGTAAAAATTTGTACACAAATTGTTCAAGAGCTTCTTTATTAGATAGTAAGAAGCTTATACACGTTTATATTTATCAAGTCTATCGGCATCAATTTTCAACACAAAAGTATAACAAATAATATCAATTATTAAAAATAACTTACATCCTACATAATCAATACAGAATCAACTCTCAACAATAAATCGAATCGAATCATTTCAATCAAAATTAAAATGAAAAGAAAAAAAAAAGAAAAATTCCAATAAATAACATCAATTAATCGAATAAGAAATTAAAAGGAAACTAAATTTTTTCAACGCATCATCTTTCCTTCTAAACTCCTTCCGATGAAAATAATTCCGCTGCAACCACCTAAACAACAAATAATAATAAAGATAAATGATGATTTCCTTGTTGCCTATAGCGGTACGAGGCGGCACTGAGCCTAGTTATTTCTTCTTTTGGGCCTTTTCGGCCGCCTTCGTTACTTTACCGGCAGTATCTTTAAATGTTACAGATTTTATAACGCCGACGGCAACAGTTTGACGCATATCGCGTACGGCGAAACGACCCAATGGCGGAAATTCTTGGAAAGATTCAACGCACATCGGTTTAGATGGAACGAGATTCACGATTGCCGCGTCTCCGCTTTTTATAGCTTTAGGATTTTCTTCTGTTGTTTTACCAGTACGACGGTCGCATTTTTCTTTAATCTCCGCAAATTTACACGCGATATGAGCTGTATGACAGTCCAATACGGGCGTGTATCCATTAGCAATTTGACCTGGATGATTCAGTACTATCACCTGTTAACAAAAATACTACATCAGTTATTATTTCGGGATATAGAATATACTGAACACATTATTTACATCAACACTCGTCATTACACTATCTGACGCGCGTTTCGATAACCAAGTTATCGTCTTCAGAGACTAAGAGTAAACTAAAACCTAATAAGTGACTGACCAATAAGCCTTCTCCCGCGAAAATTAATTCTAGCGGGAATTTTACATTTATTCCTTGACTACTAAACTATAGAGTGGGCTGTAAGGAATTGGCCCTTAGTAAGTCCTTATTTAAGCCATTTCATCCAACAATTTTTTGTGATTATGATTCCCGTCCGTCCATATTCTAAATGAACTATGTGCTCTTTAAACCGGATAATAATGGATCTCTTGGTTTGTCCGATATACCTCTCGTCACAATCACCACAGCTAATTTCATACATACCATTCTTTTCCAAATTTGGTTATTTTATCCTTAGGATTAACCAATGTTTTAATGTATTGTTGGATTTATAAACCAATATAAAACCCACTCTGTTAAATATTCCTTTCAATCACTCACTGTGTAAACAGGATTGAAAGGTACCAGAGCAATTTTTTCTTATTTATTGGTGAAAAAATTCAGTATAAAACAGGTAAGTCAAGTTAGTTCACCTCCAGTCTCTGAAGACGATAACTTGGTTATCGAAACGCGCGTCAGACAGTGTAATTGAGAGTGTTGGTTTAATGGTAGTGTAAACAGTGTGTTTAGTATGAATATCATCAACGGTTCCAGAAATTACAAATTAGTTAATATAGAATATGTAAGTCCTCAAAAAGAGTTGAAACAAGTTGTCGAAAAAGTAGGAACAAAATGATTTATATACAGTCGTGATCGAATCAGGCAAAACCTCTGCATTCGCCAGTCATTGACAAAAAAACTGAACACGAAATTGTATTTTAAGTAGTAAAATTTTGAATGAAAATGAACATAACAAGTAATAAAACCACTCAAGCGGTCAACTTATTGCGACAAGGCCAAAGTCAGCGAGAAGTGGCCGTCGTTACTAAAAGACTGGCAAGTTTCATTGGAGAAGTAGTTCCGGTAGAAAAAGGTACACATCTCTGAATCTGGTGTCCAACAAGAGCTCAAAGAAACGTGAGGAGTGGCTGGACAGTTATACGAATACTTAAGGCTGCTAACATTGAACCCAATCCAATGCCAGAGCTACCAGTCCCACATTAACCCCAGCCCATCTGCGAATTACCGGACAACACGTTAATTGGACCGACGAACATTGAAGCTCCGTTTCCTTTCCAGACGAAAGCAGAGTATATCTGCATGGTAGCGATAGAAGAGGACGCGTTACAGAACACCTGGAGAGAGATTCGCCCAGTGTTGCATGAAAGAAATCTTAACTTTTGGAGAAGTTCCTATATCGTTTGGAAGAGCATTTCAAGGGAAGCGAAATCCGAGTTGGTTTTTATTGAAACTGGTCGAGCGGGGAAATTAACAACGAACCGATACATAGAAGAAATTTTATGGAGTTTCATCGGCGAAAACTTCATCCTAATGCAGGATAATACCCGTCCATGTACTGCAGGTTCCGTACGGCAGTATTTACAGGATGTCGAAATCGCCACTATAGATTGACCAGCGTTTTGCCCGGATTTAAATCCTTTCGATCACTTATGCAATGGACTTAATGAGAAAAGTCCAGGCTAGAAATCCGGCATCAGACATGAGGTTAGACCTCGAATCGGAGCTATCTGATAAATGGGATAGCATCGAACAAGATCGAGTAAAGAAACTTATTCGATTTATGGAAAAGCGATTGGATTTTAAATTAATTATTATTGTGAAAAATTTTCTTAACTGATATTTTTTCTTTCAAGTCAAAAATATAATTTAATAAGCATATAGATCACTCATTATAAAGCTAAGACTAATGACTTTGAGATGCTAGAACCAGAAAAAGAATGGAATCTACAGATTTTTTGCTTTTGACCGCGAGCTGCCGACTAGAGTCGATTTTTTTGCTCACGAATGTAGTTTGAACAATATTAATGTAGAAAGAATCAATTTCAATTTGATATTCCGTTTAAGGACTGAAAAAATGATTTTTTTTGTTTAAATTGAAGTGAAATTGAAATTTTTCAGTTATATAATCATTTCATCTCTATTTCGAAACGAAAAGTTCAACGGAATACACTGAGAGAACAAGATCAAATTGCTACACAAAGAAAAATAAATATTTAAATTTTATAAAAATGGTTAACTCAAGCACAAATTAGAAGTTATTAAAAAGATATGACAAGTTGCAGTGAGTGAGTTGAAATATTTATATTGTTCTGTTGTTACCAATACCAAATACCGAAACTTTCAAAAATTATAAGAAAATTTTATTTACCTGTGCCATAAAATCAGAAGCACCTTTCGGAGGATTATTTTTGGAATCTCCCGCTACATATCCACGTCTCAATTCTTTGACAGACACATTTTTCACGTTAAATCCGACATTATCTCCTGGTACAGCTTCTTGAAGACCTTCGTGATGCATTTCAACAGATTTGACTTCCGTAGTTAGACCGACAGGTGCGAAAGTTACCACCATACCGGGTTTCAGAATACCGGTTTCGACTCTACCAACAGGTACTGTACCAATACCACCGATTTTGTATACATCCTGAGAATTTTAATATTTTAAAAAGTAGGTACGCAATAATATTAGAAATTTGGAATATAGAGCAGGTTTTTGACCAATGACCTTTACCATAAATATTCATTCAATCATTTTTATTATTTTATGACCACTTTAAAATGCCATGAGGAGTTGACTTATGACTTCATAAGAAAGCTAGTATGAATAAAGAAATACGTGAATTAATTTTGAGTATTTTACAACATGTTTCGTTACTTATAAACCACTGAAATTTTATAGCGCACTAAGCAGTTGAGTTGTGGCCTTATAAGAAAGCTAGTACGAATAAAGACAAAAGTAAATAAATTTAGAGTGTTTTATGGCCAATAAAACACTAAAGTTTCATAAACCACATCAAACAGCGTAGTGTTATGGACTTATAAGAAAGTTACAGTGTTTTATAGCTTGTTTTATGACTTATAAAACACTAAAGTTTTAAAGAGCATATTGAATTAGTTAGATTATAACCTTATAAAAAACTAAGTACGAATGAAGACATGAATAATTTCGTTTTTAGTGTTTTATCGTTTGTAAAACACCAAAGTATTATAGCCCGCATTAAAGCGAATAAAGCAGTTGAATTAAAAATTTAGTATGGTCAAATAGTATAGTTAATTAATGAATCCAATTAGATTATTTTATGACCATAAAACACTAATAGAATAAAATAAAGGAACACAGGCACTTGAAATATTACTTTAAAGTGATAATGGTAAATAAATAGATTTATTTTTAGTGTTGTTCGACTTTAAAAACACTAATGTTTTATAGAATACAATAAAGGGAGCCAGGTAGTTGAAATATAACCTGAATGAATGAATAAATCATTTTATTTTTAGTGTTTTATGACTCATAAAACAGTAGAGTTTTATAAGCCACATTAAAGGCCGTAAAGCAGTTGATTTATTGCTTATAAGAAAGTTTCTATGAATGTAGACGTGAAGAAACGAATGAATTCATTTAGAGTGTTTTATGGCCCGTGAAATACTAGACCACATTAAAGCTCGATAAGCAGTTGAATTATGACCCTATAAGAAAGTTGCTATGGTCAAAAGATCAATTGATTAGTGTGTTTTATGACTGAAAGCATTTTATGACCCAAAAAAAATGTTTCATAGAATATATCAAAGAATACCAGGCAGTTGCGATGTAACTTTATGGTAACAGATTTAAAGACATTTTAAAGTTCAAGTTATATATGTGGATAAAGTTGATCTATCTTACCTGAAGAGGAAGTCTTAAAGGCTTTTCGGTAGGTCGAGAAGGTGGTAAAATCGCGTCTAGAGCTTCGATTAATGTCTTTCCTTCTGCTTTGCCTTCTTTACGTTCGACCGTCCACCCTTTGAACCAAGGCATCTTATCAGAAATTTCCAACATATTATCTCCATGCCATCCGGAAATAGGAACGAATGCAACAGCTGCCGGATTATATCCAATTTTCTTAATGTACGAAGATACTTCTTTCTTTATTTCTTCGAAACGCGCTTCGGAATATGGGGGTTCCGTAGAATCCATCTTGTTAACTCCTACAATGAGCTGTTTGACACCGAGAGTGAAAGCGAGCAGAGCGTGTTCACGGGTTTGTCCGTTTTTCGAAATACCAGCTTCAAATTCTCCCGTACCGGCTGCTACGATAAGCACGGCACAGTCAGCTTGGGATGTTCCAGTAATCATATTCTTGATAAAATCTCTATGGCCCGGAGCGTCGATGATAGTCACATAATACTTGGCGGTTTCAAATTTCCATAAAGCTATGTCGATGGTTATACCACGTTCACGCTCGGCTTTAAGCTTATCCAATACCCAGGCATATTTAAAAGAGCCCTTTCCCATTTCTTGGGCTTCTTTTTCGAATTTCTCTATAGTACGTTTGTCAATACCGCCACACTTATAAATTAAATGACCGGTCGACGTAGACTTACCAGAGTCTACGTGACCGATTACGACAATGTTAATATGAACTTTTTCTTTACCCATTGTGATGAATTATTCTTCTTCCTAGAAAAGTTCAATATGAAATAGAATCTAAAAGCACCAGAGGAAAATGTTTTAACCACAGAAACGTTCATACATGGTATGGACTGTTATTTTAGTAAAGAAAGTGGCAAAATATCTTAAAGAACTTGAAATCGAAACCATCTTGCACGATTCTATATTCCCTTGGTCCTTTTTAGTAACACTCCAAAAATTTTTCGAAGCGTTTTACAGCTCGTAAATTGTAATAGATTAAAAAAGGGAATTAGAAAGTAATTTTTCCTTTTTCTTTTAATGATTGGAATGCAAAAAAAAAGAATATATGAATTGAAATCGATTTTTGAAAAATTGATATTTTTAGAAAGCAAATCGACAATCCTTTTTTAAGTAATAACTTAAGAAGGTCTTTCGCCTTAAAATTGAAAATAATGAGGTTTCAAAACCAACAAATAGCTTCACAAAGCAAATAAATCTGTAAAATTATCGCTTATCCCACGGCGGCCATTTTTAAATGGGCATCAGCTCGTATTGACAGTTCGTTAGATTGAAATATGTCGCTCAAACACGAACATGAAAAAAATTGTACCAACTTAGAAAAAGAAATGTTACTGTTATAAAATCGGATCAGACCATGTCTCTCTTTAAATATGAAATTGTGATTTAACTTTATGTATTACTTTGTCAAGATTATTTGAAGTGTAAGTAGAAGTGTTTTTAATAGCAGAATTTTCGTATTATACATTTGGCAATACCTAAATACCCATAAAATTAATAGAGCACTAGAATAAAGCAAATATTGTTCGATGCTGCGTTCTCGTTAAATATCAACAACGTACACAGTAATAAAATTAAGCAAATATTGCCAAGGACTATATTAATAGTATCACTCTTTTAGAAAATGAATTCCTGCATGAAATGTACAGGTGTGTGAGGCTCGAAATATTTTATTACAAAAATTTTCGGAGCCCAAGATGTATTTGACTTTTGAACTTTTAAAAACTGATTAGACTGCATTTTTGTGAAACTTTACAAGAAACGAAAGCCCTTAGTTGATGGGGTCTCATTTACGCGACAAAATATTTCAATTCACAGTTTCAAGATTATTTTATTATTTATTATTTAAGTTCACTTGAAATTTTGCTTGATAAATCTAATATTGAAAAAGTTAAGTTCAATATTACTTGAAACGAACCGTGTAACTAGCGCCCTCTATGAGAGTCAGACATAAAAACAAATTCATTCATTGGATGTATCAGATTTCAAAACACATTCATACAAAATTTCAATACAATGATGCCAATAGTTGCGGCAAAATCGTAAAAAATGTGTTGCCCTTTATCTTGAATACTAATGACGTTACGAAAATTTTTTACTTAGCAAACCCCAAATATTTTTCAGTTTTCTATCTATCCTAGAGACGGGATCACCTTTTTTGAAATACCCTGTATAATAATAGTTATTGTATCTCATTGCAATGATCATAAATAATAACGATGTGATACTTTATATTTTACGTAGTACGAATCTATTTTATATCAATCAATTAATTGGTTATCGTTGTATCTATATTGATTTTAAATCAAACTAATTGTATAAAATTATCACCAATCTACGCCTATGTATTAATGATTCATTTTATTCACAATGATAAAGGAATAATGCAGACGCCCCAATTATTTTCTGCATAGTACACATATTTTATCAACACTGAATCATAAAGTTTGGCAGTTAAAATTGTATCTACGAGTTTTAAGTGACCTTGACTTTCAACTACCGAATGTTACATCAAATTAATAATTCTCTTACATTTTTAAAAATTCTCGTTAGATTAATAAAGATACTACATAATTGCAAAATAAAGAAATTTAACTATAATACAAGGAGCCATTTTGTGATGCAACATTACTTCACGGACTAAAAAAAATCTTCCCTACCCAATTATCGATTTACCTCCAGACGATTTTTTTTCTTTTCTCCCGATTTTATGCACATATTTACAAGACGATTCGATAAATTATAGGAGAGGTCAGTTTTTAAATGATAATAGCAATTTTTCGCTTTCTAAGAAAAATATGAATGCTTTGCATTAATTTAATTAGATTACTTTGCACAAATCGTTAGAGAAAATACATTAAAGCCTAAAAATATAGCTGCGAATGCAAACAATTCTTAAAAGTTATTTTTAAATTATTATTTTAGACGCAATTGTTGATTATAAATTGAAATGCCGGCAGCCGTCATTAATGCAATTTATTTATAAACGTCAAAGTTTAAATAAATGAAACCTATTTCATAGTAAGAATTTGTGCGATTAGTTTTTAATGTTTAAAGCGTTATTAAATTCACATAAATTATTAAAATAATCAGGAAAAGAATTTTACTGCCACTTACCTGCCCAAAAGCACAGCAAGAGACCGAGAAAATCGACGGGACCTTACAAGCGCGAGCTGACGGAAATTAGAGGAGAGGTTTCCATGGAGGGGTGAAGTATTGATTTATAGAAGTACATAGTAAAGATAAATTCAATTCCGTAATTTTTGTTAAATATAATATTTCTTTTTTATGGTGTACTGACAAATATATATATGAGTATTTATAAACTGATTATCATTTTAATGAAAATGAATTGTAAATCTTAAATGAATGGAGGAGAAAGGAAAATAGGGGAAGAATAACAGAATTTTCACCAATAGGAGTTGATACCGCTATGACGTTCAGGGTTGTAGTTTAAAGCGGGATACTTGATTTTTTACAATTACAGCCTAAGTTAACTGTATTCTATGAAAAATGGTGAAAAAAAACATCAAATAATGCGATTTTTTCATCTGAAATGGTATAATATATATTTATATATTAATGAAATATTGAAATATATAATTTAAATAGATTTCTAGTTTAAAAAAATATGGTTCATTAACGTGATAAAATTTATATAAATTATTTTAAAGATCTATTTCAGCAACGATCTTAATTTTTATAAATAACGAAATAATTATTTTAGTCAGTATATTAAAATATCAGATTAAAATGAAGTGAATTTTAAAGTAATTTTTAACCTATTCAACGATTTCATGTAAAGAGAAATGATATTTATTAAAGAAGACGAAAATATCTGTCAAGAGGTATTGACAGTAGTGTTTTGACATTTCAATAGTTATCTATGTAATAAATATTATGATATATAAATATTATAATACGTCACCTTATGAGGAGAATAATATGTTATAAATTAGTACTCTAATGAGATTGAAAATATGGAATCATCAGCTTCGACCGATGTTAATAAAAAGTTTAATTTAGAAAATTTGACTAAAGAAGAACTAATAAAGAAATGTACACAGTTATTACAACTTGCTCAAAAAGCAAAACAATCGAAAACTGCATTACAAGAGGAAAATAACAAACTTAAAGAGGAATTGAATTCAAAAAATGATAATAGTAACACCGATCATGCCTTACAGGAAGTAATAGAAAAATTAACAGAACAAAAACTAAATCTAGTAACAGAAAATCAGGAGTTAAAAACTCAAAATGAGTTATTTAATAAGAGAATTAAAGAATATGAAAGTGAGTTGAAATCATTTGAAGAAAAATATAATGTATGTGATAATGAAAATACATCCTATAAGAGGCAAATTAAGAGATTAACTGATGAAAACGACCAACTAATTTTGAATTTGGACACATTAGAAAAGCAATTAAATACATTCCAAAAAAATAATCATGTAGAGAAAGAACCCTCTATAAATACGACGAATAAAGAAATTGGTGAAATAAATGAGTTGAATTCATTGTTGAATTTGAGTAAAGAAGATGTACAGTATTTGAAAATTGAAAATAATAGGTTAGTAGATAGAATAGAAAATCTTCAAATTAACCTTGAAGAAAAAAATAAAAATATAATTATCATTTCTAAAGAACTGGAATTAACGAAAGATAATTGTACAATGAAGGATCAAGATATCAATACTTTAAATAGTAAATTACAAGAAATGCTTTTAAATAAGCAAGAATTGGTTGATTCCAATGTTAAACTAAAACAAAAAATTAAATTTTACCACTCAAAAGTAGTAAAGTTTGCTGGGATTGTGAAAGAGTTGAGAGAAAATAAAAATGAAGTATTGGATCTCTTTAAGTCCTCTATAGAACAAGTCAAAGAGTGGAAAGAACAGTTGAATTATGGGGAGAAAAACATTATAAAATATTTGAATAATGTTGCAATGGAAAATCAAAATTTGAGGCAACAAATAGAGCAGCAAAAAGAAAATGAGCATGAGGCTAAAATTTTAGCTGATCAGTTGAAATCAGAGAAAATGATAATAGAAGAAGAATTAAGTGAAGCAAAGGAAAACATCAAAATATTGAGTTTTGAATTAGAAGAATTAAGAAAAAATAATACTGACGATAATAATGAATCTTTTGAGGAAGAAAAAAATACTTTATTGATAAAACTCGATGAAATACAAAGTATGAACAGTAAATTAGAAACTGACAAGTTAATTTTAGAAAACCAACTAATGGAAAGCAAAGAAATAATTGTACAGTGTAATAATAAAATAGATGAATTGAATCAGAATGTTTTGGACCTGACAGAAGGTAAACAAAGAATAGAAGGGGATCAAAATCCTAGTAAATTGGAAGAAGAAAATGCGAATTTAAGTACTAAATTACAATATTTACAAAATGAACTATCACAAAATATGGATGATTATCGAATCAAATGTGACACTCTAAACTTTCATATTGAAGAACAATCTCAAACGCAAAGAAAATTAACAAATACCATCCATGAACTTGAAAATGAAGTCAAACTTTTGCGAAAAGAAAATTGTACAATCTCTAAAGTGAAAGAGGAACTTTCAGAAGAACTCAATAGAGCCAACACTGAACGAAAAGCTCTTAATGAAAAAATAGGAAAGAATGTTATAGCAGAAGAAATGTTTAAAGGGTCAGAAAAACGTATACAAGATTTACAGTCTCAGATAAAGTCCTTTGAAGAATTAGAAAAACGATCAACTGAAGAAATTAAGAATTTAGCAGAAGAGAATAAGAGATTAATGTCAGAAAATAATACATTAGAAGAGAAGCTTGGAAAACTTGAATATTCTTTGATAAACCGAGTCGATTCTTCTTGTCAAACTAATGAAGTACCTTTTAATAATTCTGATGAGTTTAAAGAGCAAATAACAAACTTAAAAAGAGAGAATTCAGAGTTACTGTTAGAAATGAATGAGATGAACCAAGCTATCAAAGAAAGAGGGGAAACTATATCAAAATTAGAAGCACATTGTGAGGAAATTATGAAAAAATTACAAATCTATGAAACTCAAGCTAATCAAAATATAGATAATCTAACAGAAAAAGATAAGATAATAGAAAATCTAACAAGCGAAATTGAGGAATTGAAACAGAATGCTAATTCTGTTGAAGCCACTGAAATTATCACTTTACAAAATCAAATAGAAATTCTCAAAGAAAAATTGTGCTCAACTCTGGATTCTAGTCTTCCTGATAATGATGCCATGTCCTCTTCTACAATTTCAAGAACAGAAGATTTGAATCGATTGAAAGATTTAGAAGGTTCTTGGGAGGAAAAGTATGGCAAGTTGAGAAATTTAGCAATCAAATTGAAAGGTAAATTTAATTATATACAATTTATCTATTACAACTAGAAAAGTTATTTTCTTAATAATGATAATTAATTAGTGCCAAATTGTGAATGGCATAGAAGCAGCAAATCTTCAAATCCACCTCTGTTCATTTTTATGGATCTAAACAACCAACATCGGTATCAATTTTCATGTTTCACGACTCTAGGTTTTTACTTTTTATTTTATTATATCTCCCTGTGTCTTATCCTACATCTTTCTGGGTGTTCCCATCTACTCTTTTGGCGATTCTAGTCTATCATACCTTCTATTTCTTTGTACAACTTCAATTCTCAACAAAATTAAAATGGTAGGGAATTATCCAGACCTAATTAACATCTGTTTTGTTGCTAATCTGTAGTATATACTTCAATCTTATTATTTCAAATCAATTCCTCAGTTTTGTATTAAGAAGATAATTCTAATATAATGTATTTTTTCCATTTTTTTTATATGTATATTGTTTTTAAGGTAAAGTTAGGGAGTTAACACAGACGGTAGCTAAAGAACAATCTGACAATGAAGAAGCACAAAAAAAATTAATATCAAATATGAAAACAATTCAGAACTTCCAAAATCAATGTGACAAATTGGAAGATGATTTGGAAAAATGTAAACTAGAATGTAAACAACTTCAAAGTCAATTAAATATAGCCGCTGTTGATATTTCTAGAGATAAACAGCTTCTAGCAGAAAAAGACGAACTTGTGAGTTCATTAAAGATGGAAATAGAAAATAATAAAAAGGATAAGCAAACCACTGAAAACTGGAAAAAACAAGTGAGTGCTAAAATTCAAACTTTAAGAAAAGAATTAGAAGCAAATAATGTATTGAAAAAAGAATACGAAGCCAAAATATCCAATTTAAACAGTACTTTAGAAGATAAAGATCAAGCTTTGAAAACAGAAATAGAAAGCCACAAACACACAAAAATTTTATTAGAACAATCAAATAATGAACGTAAGAAAAATTCAGTATTGAGTTTAGAAATGCAAGATTATGAAAGAAGTGTTAAAGAATCCGCCAAAAAAATTGAAAAACAACAAGAAGAAATAACAAAATTGAATAATCAAATAGAATCACAGAAAACTACAATAAATGCTCTAAGGGAGCAAAATAAACTTTTTGAAGAAAGATTAAATACAGAAGAACAAAATGTAATTACAGTTACTACTGAAATCAACACGTACAAAAAACAAATTGCATCCTTAGATAATGAAATAACTCAAAAAAAAGAAAAAATTCAAATTTTAACCCAACATTTGGAAACGGCTCGGTCAGAAATTGAGGAATTATCTACTGAACTTGGTAAAGTTATTGCGGAACATCAAAAAGCCAACAGTGTATTAAAATCCGAACGAGACCAGCTCTCAAACGATAACTTGAAACTTCAACAAGACCTAAGGGAAACACAGGATAATTTAAGATTGATTAAAGAGGAGCTTAGGATAATTCAAGACGAATATGATTGTTATAAAGTGAGAGCTCAGAGCGTTTTGAGACAAAATCAAAATAGAGATATTGGTTTGGAAGAAAAGTTGTCTGAGAAAGTAACATCACTTGCAGCACAAAATCAGGCTCTAACTCAACAATTGAACGATTCATTGTAAGTACTATGTACCCATATATAATTTTATTTATTGAACCAGAGAAAATAATCACCCAGTATTTGTACTCTGTCATTTTATATATGTACATCAATGCACCTACTATTTATTAAACATACTATTTAAACAAGAAAGTAATAAAAGAGTTTTGAGATACTAGTGTAGAAGACCAAGAAATGATTGTTACTGTTGGTAACTCTTTTGGTTCTGTTTAATTGTTTTGAAAAGTCCTTAATGCATTAAGTTGACAATTTTTCTAAAATGTAGTTCAGAATGATTTATATTAAACCTCACAGAAGTTAGTATGTAAAAAATGAGAGTTCTACTTCATGTACACTTTATTAAAAGTGAAAAATAAGACAGACACAACCCTTTTGAGGGGTAGTTGAGAATATTATTTGTTAAGCTCTTTCTGGTATGTAAAAAAAGCGGTCAGGAAAGGCTTCAGCAAGTCAAAAATTCCACCGTTGACTGAAGAAGATGATTCAATGCAATGCAATTAAAAAAAACGTCTTCTAGTAACTACCCTCCGATTACTTTGGTCCCAGCCATTGCCAAGGTCATGAAGAAAGTTGTTAACCAGCAAATCTTGAGTCTACCAACATCATCAGCGACCGTCAATACGGTTTACGTAAACATAGATCAACTGGGTAACACCTGGCCTATGTCATCAACGTATGGACTGAAGTTAAAGAGAAATATGGGGAATCCAAAGTAATTGAAGGCTTTTGCAGAGTTTGGAATGCCAACCTTCTAAATAAATTGAGATCGTACGGTTTGTTGTTTTCACTTATCGACTGGCTTAGTAGCTTTCTCAAGGACCGATTCATCTAGGTCACTATCGTTGGACACAACTCAGGTTGCTGGACTCAATACAGAAGAAAGTAATTAGATTTATAGGCGATCCAGGGTTGACTAGAAACCTGGACAGCTTAGAGCATAGAAGAAAGATCGATAACCTGGCTCTGTTTTCCGATACTACTACGGCAAATGATTTTCCGAGCTGTCCAACATAATCCCACCTAGAGCAGTTTTTGCAAGATCTACTCGACGTGGTTTATGACCACCGAGTTCCGAATTGCTTCCTTTGGAAAAGTGCCTGTGGAATCAGCTACCGAGGCACGTCTTTCCTGTACACTACAATCTACAGAAGTTCAAGATCAATATCCACTGACACCTCCATATTCATATGGCAAGCACTACTCTAACCATACAAGTGTAATAGGGTTTACTCTCTTGTGCTCACTTTTTATATAAGGAATTCATTTGGTTTCCTTGAAAATTATCCAGAAAAAATTTTTTCTTCCAGGAAAAAAATTGAATGTTTAAAAAATGAAAATATCGATTATTCTACCCAAATTGAAGATATTACTAACAAAGTGAAAGAAATAAAAGAAGAATATGAGGAACTGCAAACCCAGTATGCTGAGTTATCGGGAAAACACGAAAAAACAGTTTTAGATAATGCGGAAACCCTTAGAAACCTTAAGGTAAATTTAGAGTACCTAGTTAGTAATTTCACTATAAATATTCCATAAAATAGGATCAAAAACTAGTTTACGAAAGTTAATTTTGTGGGATTGTGGCATAAATATTTGTACTTTTAACGGTAATATCTCGGAAAGGGGTGGGCTGAGGAAATTTTGTTATAGAAAAGATCCATCTTAATATCATACCAACAATCACCTTTTGAATTTCGTCGCGTGAATTTAGAAACTCCCTGTAAATCTTTAGAAAATGATATCTTGGGATTTAATTAAGATTACTTGGAAAAAATGAAAAGTTAATAAATTTTTCTCTTAACCATTTAAGTACACAAACTTGTAAGTGGCCCCATCTATGGGATAATACATGTTTGTACAGTTCATTATTTTATACAGGTACGTGCGGAAACACTCACTCAATGTTATAGACAACAATTGGCTGATCAAGAGGCAAGGCACGAGCAAGAAATACTCGAATTGCGTAGTCAATTAGAGAAAGCTCCAACTCCTACAGATAATTATCCGGCCCTTCCTACTATGCCTAGAGGAGAAGGGGAAGGTTCAGAAAGTGTAGAGAGTAATGCTTCGAGAGGCGTTCATCCGATACCCCTGGAAAGATTGTTAGGAACGGACTCCGATGAAGAAATAGAAAGGTATTTATATAAAAGACAACAAATGTTGCTTGAAATACAAAATTATTGAATATTATTGAAAAAAAAATTATGAGAAATGTAAATTAATTGTATAAAATACATTGTATTGAAAACTTCACCATTAAACATTGTTGGATATACTGAACGCTACCGCGGCACCAACATTCACAATTACATTGCCTGTCCTGCGTTTAGGTCCCTGAAGACGATAACTTGGTTATCAAAACGCGCGATAGTGTAATTGTTGATTTAATGGTAGTGGTTAATAGTGTGTTCATTATGAATATCACCAGTGACGGTTGTTGAACCAGAAGGTCGTTGGAAAATAAATAAGGTTACTTGTAAACCATTATTAATCAAAAATGTGTAATTCTAGTCAATTAAATGACACGTTTCGTTAGAAATGCGATACTAATATAAATAACTAAACATTCGATTGAGTAATGTCAAGGTAATTTATATATAAACAGGGTTATTACGGTACTCATGGTAGATAATATTAATTGTCATTAAACTACAATAAAACTCGTATTGACTTCTTTTTCAATCGATGGAAGTCATAACATTGACCTCTAGTTTCTTTTTGACCCTTCAGGTACAGGTTTAATATCACTGGGAATGAAAACATGCTGCTAATTTTAATATTTTTTAAATGCCAGCTCAAAATGAATAAAAGGGTACTAAATAAGCTAGGTAATGATCTGACTTTGATAAATAACTTTTGTTTATGTTAGAGTTTCATTTACCCTGTGACTCAAAGGATCTATCGTGTCCACTTTACTTGCAATGGCTCTGAGAGTATTCAATATTCACAGCTGATCTATTGACCCCACTCGTTTTAGAAAGTCATCCAAGGGTAAATACCTTTCAGTAGGTAATATAATATTGTATCGTTGATATTTTTCTATTTTATCTGTTAGTTTTTAAATAGCTAATCCTAGAATATCATCTAGTCATTGTTTTTTATATTTGAGTATTTAGTCTTGGTTTTGAAATGTTAACAAGAATTGGTTGTTGTATTTCCTTTTACAATAAAAAAAATGAGATCAAAACCATATTAATAGTAGCAAGACCCATATCAATACTGACCAAAATTAACATTGAAAATGCAAGACTAAGAATATTACTTCAACCTTATAGTTCTTTCTGGGAACTTTTGTTTTTGAAAGTTACAATTTGTTCCACTGTAGTTTCACACTAAATATGTTTGTATAATATAAAAATGACGCTTTTAGGAAATATTTATAATAATGTATAGGAATGACTAATATTTTATAGGAGTAAAGCTTGACTAAGATTGCCATAGTCTTGGTCTTGTTCTTGCTTTGGTTATCACTAGCCTCTTTAGAATTTCATGGCGACTGAATTGTATCAAATTAATTGTACTGTATAATGTTGAATTAATTACTCATTACTTTTTTGTAGGATAAAACTGAAATTAAAAGAACATGAATCGAAAGTAACACATTTGACGGCTCTGTTATCAGATACTGAACAAGATTTAGTTAAACACATCCAAATGAATAAGTTACTTAAAGAAGAAATTCGAAGACATCAACGATCAGAAGAAAGGGAAAAACATGCAGAAAATTTGGAATATCTCAAAAATGTAGTATTCAAAGTAAGTAATAAAGGAGATCGGTCTTTGGTAATGTCAAGTGGTACACAAAGGGCCTATCAGGAGGCTTACCGCTACTATGAACCTAGTAGTGATGTAGATTAAATTTCTTTTTGGATGTTAAGTTAGTTAATGAATAATATGTTTTCTCAATGTATCCACAAAGTGGTCATAATTAACAAAAATTTGTTATGCACATAAGATGAAAATAGATGCAATGGAAATAGATAAAATTAGAAGAATAGTAGGAAAAAATGAATAAGACATGAAACTGTAACAGAAAAAATAGACAAAAAACTTCTGGTTTTTATATTACATTAGATACAGATAAGGCCAAGGAATACATGGTTAAACAAATGAAAGAATAAAAGCTATTGCTATACTCACCAGTTAGTGCCACCTGTGATTGACATATTGAAGTAAAGCATAAGTTTTAATAACATGCCCTGAAACCGATTTTAAATATGATTTATTCCCATCGCAACATAAAAATGTAATTAGAGAAAATATTCGGCACGATTTAGTTTTGTGCAGTTTTGTTTGGATGTAAAGGGGAACAGAAATTTATTAAAGCAGTGGTTAGTAACGATTCATCAACTAGAATCCTTCAAAATAATCGTATTATTGTACAAAACATTTCCAATGTAATATTACCTGGAGAACTATCTGCTGAAAATCTATTAAAATTAATAAATCTTGTAAAATATTTACAACAATAATTCTATATTTATTAAATTACTAAAAAAAGTGACATGCTATTGCTTACATTCTTTGATTAAACTACAATTTATTAATTTTTAGTTTATTACATTAAACAGTGGAGACGAAAGATCAAGACTTGTTCCAGTAATGAATACAATACTCAAATTAAGTCCGGAAGAGGCTAAACAGTTGAATTCAGTCGCAAAAGGAGATATTTCAATAAAAGGATGGAGTAGCTACTTACCAACATGGCCTTCACCAAATAAATCTTAATAATTTTGATTGAAGCTGCATGTAAAAATTGCAATATTCATATTATGTAATTTAATTTGTAATAATAATATTTAAGTTTATGAAAATAATACATAATAATAAAATGAATTATTTTATTTAACGGATTGTATTTTTTGATCCAACCACTCCGAATGCCTTTATAAAATACTCAAATAGTTTTAATTTTTCCTTGTTGTGGCCGTAACATGATACTGTAAATTTACTCTAATCACCCAATACCACCAAAAAGCAATAAAATCAGTCTTTAAAAAATAATAATTCGGCCATTAAACTACATTATGTGGTAATATCAAATTTCGATTATTTAAACCCCAGAACCATATTTGATGATTTCGGCCACAGAAATACATTATGAAGTAATAGTATTTCTGATTTCGACCATAAAAATACTTTAAACAGTAACATTATATCGATTTCTATGATTTCGACCACCGCTCTACATTAGGAAGTAGTACTATCGATAATTTGGACCATACCGTATCTATATCGATGATTCCGATCATAGAACTACATTATAAAGTAATAATATAGTTAATTCGACCATAGAAGTACATTATAAACAAAAAATGTATCGATTTTATGATTTCGACCACAGAATTTCATTATAAAAAAATAGTATTGATGATTATGACCATAGAAATACTCTACATAGTAACACTATATCGATTTCTATGATTTCAACCACAGACTTACATTATGAAGTAATACTATCGATGATTTCGACTATAGAACTAAAGGAAGTCGTAACATCAATTTTTATCTGTCTTTTAAAAAAATTATTGAAATAACTAATTTTACAACAGAAGAAACCTAAAATCAAGAACATTTAGATTATATAGTATATCCATGATATCGATACGGTGGTACAAATATGTTATTTTACTATTTAGATTAAAATTTCAATTAACACTTTCTATTCTTTATAAAACAACAAAACAAGTTCGTATTCTGGCTTTATTGTTTACCTCTATTGAAGTTTGAAAGAAAATTAACAGATGTCGCCCACTTCGTAATTTTCGCGAATATGAAGATTTTTATTTGTATTTTAAATAAAGTATGATTTTAAACAAAATTTTCATTTAATTTTTGAAAATTGTATTCCTGTATAGAGGCGTCTTCTTACTTGTCTTCTACTAATTTAAACTGAAAACCGCACTACAGATTACTACAATCAAATGGTACCTGGGTGAGAAGGATCACTACCTGCTGGAACAGTATATATTTCCAATTACTTTTAAAATGTATTATTGTTATAGGGATTATCATTTTTAATTTTATCCGACGCAGAAAGCAATTATGATGTAAGATATACTATCAATGATTTTAATTATTTTCACATCTTCACATAAATTAATTCTGTTGAGTTGTTAACAAATATATCACACATATTTTGAGATACCGTATTGGTTCGAGTTTTGATGTAAACAATTTTATTATATTTTCAGTTAATTGGGTCAAGTGTAACAACGTATAATTTCAAGACCAAATCTAATCCAAACTTTTGAAATCTAATTGAAGTTTCAAGTTTAATCCATAATGTGTAGGGAAGAGTGGGGCACAATAGTAAAATGAGAACATAAACAATTGATTATGTATGAGTGGTGGCTGAAATAAATTGTTTCAGTAATTTCAAATTGAAGAATTGTTAGTTTCATTTAATGCTAAATAAAAATAGCAAAGAATTTTTAGCTTGTATTCTATCATATGTCTAATCTTAAACTTCTACTCCACTTATAATTTGTTATCTTGGTACACAGGAAAAAGCGTTTAGAAGGGGTTAAAATGATATTTAATAAAGTTCTAAACCAATTTAAATTCCTCACAAAATGCTCTTTTGGAATAACACGGACATTTAGTTCTGCTTTTACCTACAAACCACTCCGAGTTAAATCCCATTGAGAAGATTTGGGCCAGTAGAAATACCACGTTTGGACTAACTGAAGTGGAAAAATTGACCAGAGAGGTAACACCTGAGAAATGGGGAAAAATTGATGAGCACGTGAAGCAATTCGAAATTGAATTAATTCGAAGAGAGTATATTTTTGACGCGACCCTAGACCCAACACAGGATCATCTGGTGAGTTATCTAGTGATTCTAACGAATGGTATTAAAGTCTAAATGCGCCGCGCATCGTCTGTCCTTGTCGTGGCCCAGTTACTTAATAATCAGACTCTAGATGAGGCATACGCGCGCAGCATACCCGCTAGGATCGACTTCCTTAAAATTACTCCAAATAGGATGTGTACGATTGTCCTTCTTCCAGGAGCAATAATATTGTGTGTTGCCTGACTAGTAGTTTGGGATATCCTATCCATTGTTACTTTGTTTTAATTTGGTCAATGTAGTAATTGATAATAAAGTCCACAAGTTTATTTTTTCTTTATGTTTTTAACGTTCGGAATAGGACAAGTATAAACTTATCTTCGAATATTTCTAATCATTGTTTGATAATTATCAATTCTAATAATTGATAGATTAAATAATTAGGAGACATATAAAAAGGTTAATTTCATAATAAATCCACTTTCAGTTTCAATACAGCTACCGTCTTAACTTTTAGAGTAGCAGTATTGAGTTTCCGAACATTGAAGATACTATAAAATGGAAATTCTAACAGCTATTTTGTGCACAGTTGTGCTATTTTCGTTCTATTATTACTTGAAATGGAACTACTCCTACTGGAACAGAATTGGGTTAGATTGCCTAGAACCACATTACATTTTTGGAAATACTATAAGTTTGTGCAAAGGCGTATCAACAAGTGAAACCTTCGTTAAATTATACAAGGAAATGAAGTCTAAGGGTTACAAACATGCTGGCTGTTATTTTTTTTTGAAGCCATTCTATATGCCTGTTGATTTGCAGTTTGTGAAAAACGTTATTCAGACTGATTATGAATATTTTTTGAACCACGGCATTTATCACGATGAAGAATCAGAACCTATTACTGCCCATCTCTTTAGTTTGGAAAATGAAAAATGGAGAACGTTAAGGAAAAAGTTATCACCGACTTTTACTTCAGGTTAGTGAAAATTTCACTTTTGTAGTAGTAATAACGTATTTTCTATTGAAAATTTCATTGTAAAATCAATCATTTTATTTATTAACATCACTAACTTTTTATGTAAAAATAGTTTTACAAAATATGTTTCCGCCATCAACTTTTAATTTCTATGCAATCGCTCTCCTCTAAGTTTCTTCTTCTTTTTTTTTGAATAGAACTCTGTCTTGCTCAATTCCTCCGAGCTCTCCTTTAAACTCTGAGCTCCTGCTCTTATACCATCTTATACCTAGTGGTATCCGTTGTTTTTGATTGTTGCCCATTTTGCCTATTTGTTTTTTGCCTAACCTATCTCACCTCAACCTAAATTCTTCTCTAATATCTTGACTTCCTCAATTATTCTTACCGTTTTCATCTCAATCATCCTCATTATTTCTTCTGTGGTTTATGTATCGACTCTTGGTTCCGTTGTATACTTTGAATTGTGTACTCATCATATTGTTTCTTCATCATTTCTCTCAAATATTAATTGACCCCTGATGCTTTTAACGCGTAAGTTGCAGCTTCAAGGCTACTAAATTTCAATTTTTGTTGCTGAGATTACTTCTTGTCCTTCGGTATTTCACGATGTGTTGTTTCAATATGTTTTAGTTCCATTTTCCGTGTCGTTTTTTGAGTTGACGCGTCCTGTTTCCAAGGCAATAGTATCGGTTCTATGAGCTGAACAGACAGGAATTACATTCCTTGTAAATCGCACGAGAACGTGGTATTTAACTGGTAAATTCAATAACCATATAAATATTCCATATATAGTCATGTCTTAAAATCAAATATTACATTTTAAATGAAAACAAAATTTTATATACTTTATATACTACACATTTTGATTCCAACGTGACGTCACATTGTGCGAGAGAGATGGTGCTAAACTACTTCATCCCTCTGGCGAGTAATCTAGGAGGATTACCACTAAGTTTGGATGCAGAAAGTAATAGGAGGTAGTTATATCAGGAGATTATATCGAATAAGGTAATAAATGAAACTAAATCGTTTTCTCCACCATTTATTTACTGTTCAGTTCAGGATTTTATAATTTATAACTTAATTTTGACCAACAAGCTTGTCCATTGCAATGGCCACAAGCTAAAGAACATAGTAACCCTGATTTTCTGCATCCACAGCGGGAGCCACAACCATTTTTGCAATTGCAAAATATTAAGTAGTTCGGCTGGTGTTGGAGGTAATTATGGGCTGCGGGATTTCATTTTTAAGTATCTATATTTTTTGAGGTTCTAAGTTCTACTCTAACCACGTTTGGTAGTAGACACATGTCTGTCGTTACGAAGATAGAATTTCATTGCATAAGTCCATATATGACTATATGCTGCACACTCTTCGCGCTCTACCCCAAAAATGGTTGGTGGTATGGAAGAAAAGTTCAAACAAAAGCTGTAGAGAATTTTATACTCTACAACTTTTATAATAAATACAAATCTCATTTGAGCAATAGGAACCGAGATATTCGCAAAAAACCGATTTTGATGACCGTTGACCTTCATTATCTTAAGACCCGGACACGATAATAACGGAGACTTTTAAGACAATATTTAGAACGACAAAACAAAGTTTTATACCAATTTTAAGCTTATTATCTTTTGTTCCGAGGTTGACCCCTTTTTTTTACCTAATATGACTGGGCTATTATATTTATTTGGTACAGTTGATTTAATACGTATTATTATCTGACACAAAATTTCAAGCGTTTATAATCAACACACATTAACACATATATCAATTTTGACTTTTCAATCAATTTAATTTATTAATCCTCCTCCTAAGTTTATCACTTAGAAACGAAACGTGTTTCAAGCAGTTTCGCGACAGAAAATTCCATTTTAGTTCGTCACACGATAGAACGTAATAAAGTTTTCCATATATTCGTCACCTTCGTCTAACATAACACCTTCTGAAGAATCGTTTAACATAACATTTTTATTGATCCTTTCCCATATTAAATTAGTTAGCAATAATTAAAAATAACATAAAGTTGTCGAAGCGGCGCCGTATCAAAAAACAAAGATAAAATTGATTTAAGGGAGATAATTTTTGAGAAAATTTGAATTCATCAAGATAGCATTTTTATTTTAAATCTGTTTACTGAAATAACCAAACGTCATATTATCAGCATTTTTATCGAGTCAGTCACCAGAAAACGGGACATTTACATTGGTTACTTAACTATATAGAAGGGTTGATCACAGATCACCAGAGCAGATATTCTCAGGTCCTCGTATGACCTCTCCTCGCAATAGGAATGCTTCCTCCAAAGGAGAGATTTATTTCACTATATCTAATCTATAATTTTTAATGAAATGACTAGTAGAGTAGTGATGATTCTTCTGTACATTAGACTGCTGGAAAAACTAAAAGAAGCCGAAGAAATTGTTGCAGAGCGCCATTGAGTAGTTTTAAGAGACGTAAAGAAACTTTCAGATAAGTTTTGACACATAAGACAAACCTGTAAAAACTACAGTAGTAAGAACTGTATTTAATATACAATTCATCTACTATTAGAAGTTGTTAATACTCTTTAAATGTAGGTGATAATAATTGTTTGAGTATCTCCCAATCATCAGCGCTTTCACAAAATTATTGAGGTATTCAATAGACAGAAGTAAATGGATGCATTCATATTATTTCCCCAAACAATTCCCGATTTAAATGATATTAGAAGAAAGTAAGGAAAAAATTACTTTTGCTTTATTCTCAATTGAATATAAATTCGAAATGTTTGAGTTTCTTTTCAAAATAAAATGTAACTGAGATACTTTGATGGATTGAATGCACTAATGTTGCCATTTCGTAGCTCATGGTTCCAGGTTAGAACTTTATTTCTTTAAATTCTTTAATTGACAGCACAAGCACAGAACTAGAAACTATTTTGACGAAATACGCTAATATACCGGTGTTGCCGTAACTATTCGTTCGTGCTTCCATATCGCTGCCAATCAAATCACTCCCTTTGGTGATCGTTCGCTTGTGATAGGAGTAAGTTAAGAATACTGGCTTTGACTACGTGAAAAACTTATGAGGGAGTACACCTCATACTTCTTTTCATGTACTCTGTCGGCAAAGCGATGAATTAGCCAGACACTACAAGACAGTCAACTCTCGGAACGTACACTTCTGATATTTGGAACAATGTATTATTAGAAATCAGTCAACGAACAATTATTTTTATTATTATTAGTAATTTCGAAAGCCACTACCGATGCCGGTCAATAAGTGTGTCATCTTCCGACGTGTTCGTGGCGATAAGAAATTTTCATGTTTATAGGGCTTGTTGTTGAGTGGGTAAAAGAGAATTTATTACTTTACTGCCTGAATCTCGGATGAAATATATGGAAAACCTCGTCAGATTGATATTCTTGGTGTTGGGTTGCTTTCGTTTATTTCTGTAAAATATTGCGGCGACATATTACGTAAATAATATACTAATCTGTGTTTTTGTAATATCGTATTGATTTGATTTGTTATCTGGTATCGCAAAAAATATAACACTTATTGCTAAAATTTCCATGTGATATTTGAATATAACGAAAATTATTTATATTCACTTTTAATTGTTTACATTTCATCGAACTTGGAGTGTTTTTCTCGGTGATGATTTTATTGGAGGCTTCCATTAGAATAGTTACCTTTGAACATAAAATATTACTCTTGTGATAAAAACTTTGTTCCAAAACAGTCAAATTATTTTTGCTGTTGAGGTGTAGGGTAGATGAAAAAACTCAAATATCCCGGAAATTCCAAAATTTATTTTGCATTTAAATTTCAAAGCTTTCAAAATATCAATAAGTGTTAAATATTTTTAGGATGTGCAATACTGGCATAATCCAAAACTAAAAAAAATGTTTTATAGTTAAGAAGTACAAAACACTCATATTTATGAAATTATCGAGAGAAAATATTTAACAGGGTATTTACAAAACTTCAAAACATCATTTTACAAAATTTTGTTTCTAAAATAAAACAAATTCACTTCAATTAAATAGTCTGTTCTCTAGACATGTATACCAGTGACTGTTCAATCAACATTTCCACTTGAATCTTCTGATTGTTGTGTAGTTTCTTTTTCTTTGTTTCAAAACTTCTGGTAACTGCTTATTTTTTTCAATACATTCTTGTTTTTTATGAGCATTTCGTAAAATTCATCACAAGAATGATCGAAATTCACTCAGACCATCAACATGTAACTTTTCGTTTCGATCTGTATACGAGATTTTTCATATGACCAAATGTTATTTATCAGGGAAAATACAGAACAGTTTTTACCTATTTTATAAAACTCAAATAATTAAAATTTTCGTTTTACTGGCAAAAAATCGGGACTTTTCGTACAATCCCAAATGCCTGAAATAATGGGACTGTCCTGTCCATATTTCATTGTCATGACATACCTACCGCACTTTTTGAATTATGATTAAGCGAAAAAATACATTTGAATTTTAAACAAAATTCCAAAAAGTTGCAAAGTAATTTTTAAAAAGCTTCGATAATGTATAGATTTCCAATGAAGAAATTCTATTATAACAATATTGCCTATTATTTTAACAATCCGAGTCGCTGAAGAACGCAAAATCATTTGTTATTTTTCCATTTTACTATATTTTTTGCTTCTTCAAAAATAGACTACTTCTGTGACCATATTAGCAATTTATCTAATACAGATTTGGCAAGTTTCTAAATTTTCTTCGCTTCTCCAATGTATTCATCCCCAATATTAAAGTACTTCGAAAAACATACAGCGAGGTACTGAAGTAACAGATACATTATTTTTATATATAACTAAAAACAGGACTTGAGAAATGGGAAAATGCACCATCTTGTTAACTGCAGGTGTTTCTACTATCAACAGGACTTGCGAAAATGAAAGATGCACGATCTTGTTAACTGCAGATGTTTCTACTATCTCTAGAACTTGACAAATGGGAAGATACACCATCTTGTTAACTGCAGATGTTTCTATTATCAACAGGACTTGTCAAATGGGAAGATGCACCATCTTGTTAACTGCAGATGTCTCCACCATCAGCTGGACTTGCGAAATGAGGAGATGCACCATCTTGTTAACTGCAGATGTTTCTACTATCACTAGGACTTATCAAATGGGAAGATGCACCATCTTGTTAACTGCAGATGTTTCTACTATCAACAGGACTTGCGAAAATGAAAGATGCACCATCTTGTTAACTGCAGATGTTTCTACTATTAACAGAACTTGTCAAATGTTAAGATGCACCATCTTGTTAACTGCAGATGTTTCTACTATCACTAGAACTTGTCAAATGGGAAGATACACCATCTTGTTAACTGCAGATGTTTCTACTATCAACAGGACTTGTCAAATGGGAAGATGCACCATCTTGTTAACTGCAGATGTCTCCACCATCAACTGGACTTGCAAAATGAGGAGATGCACCATCTTGTTAACTGCATATGTCTCCACCATCAACTGGACTTGCGAAATGAGGAAATGCACCATCTTGTTAACTGCAGATGTCTCCACCATCAACTGGACTTGCGAAAATGAAAGATGCACCATCTTGTTAACTGCAGATGTTTCCAGCATCAACTGGACTTGCGAAATGAGGAGATGCACCATCTTGTTAACTGCAGATGTTTCTACTATCACTAGGACTTGTCAAATGGGAAGATGCACCATCTTGTTAACTGCAGATGTTTCCAGCATCAACTGGACTTGCGAAATGAGGAGATGCACCATCTTGTTAACTGCAGATGTTTCTACTATCACTAGGACTTGTCAAATGGGAAGATGCACCATCTTGTTAACTGCAGATGTTTCCAGCATCAACTGGACTTGCGAAATGAGGAGATGCACCATCTTGTTAACTGCAGATGTTTCTACTATCACTAGGACTTGTCAAATGGGAAGATGCACCATCTTGTTAACTGCAGATGTTTCCAGCATCAACTGGACTTGCGAAATGAGGAGATGCACCATCTTGTTAACTGCAGATGTTTCTACTATCACTAGGACTTGTCAAATGGGAAGATGCACCATCTTGTTAACTGCAGATGTCTCCACCATCAGCTGGACTTGCGAAATGAGGAGTTGCACCATCTTGTTAACTGCAGATGTTTCTACTATCACTAGGACTTGTCAAATGGGAAGATGCACCATCTTGTTAACTGCAGATGTTTCTACTATTAACAGAACTTGTCAAATGTTAAGATGCACCATCTTGTTAACTGCAGATGTTTCCAGCATCAACTGGACTTGCGAAATGAGGAGATGCACCATCTTGTTAACTGCAGATGTTTCTACTATCACTAGGACTTGTCAAATGGGAAGATGCACCATCTTGTTAACTGCAGATGTTTCCAGCATCAACTGGACTTGCGAAATGAGGAGATGCACCATCTTGTTAACTGCAGATGTTTCTACTATCACTAGGACTTGTCAAATGGGAAGATGCACCATCTTGTTAACTGCAGATGTCTCCACCATCAGCTGGACTTGCGAAATGAGGAGTTGCACCATCTTGTTAACTGCAGATGTTTCTACTATCACTAGGACTTGTCAAATGGGAAGATGCACCATCTTGTTAACTGCAGATGTTTCTACTATTAACAGAACTTGTCAAATGTTAAGATGCACCATCTTGTTAACTGCAGATGTTTCTACTATCACTAGAACTTGTCAAATGGGAAGATACACCATCTTGTTAACTGCAGATGTTTCTACTATCAACAGGACTTGTCAAATGGGAAGATGCACCATCTTGTTAACTGCAGATGTCTCCACCATCAGCTGGACTTGCGAAATGAGGAGTTGCACCATCTTGTTAACTGCAGATGTTTCTACTATCACTAGGACTTGTCAAATGGGAAGATGCACCATCTTGTTAACTGCAGATGTTTCTACTATTAACAGAACTTGTCAAATGTTAAGATGCACCATCTTGTTAACTGCAGATGTTTCTACTATCACTAGAACTTGTCAAATGGGAAGATACACCATCTTGTTAACTGCAGATGTTTCTACTATCAACAGGACTTGTCAAATGGGAAGATGCACCATCTTGTTAACTGCAGATGTCTCCACCATCAGCTGGACTTGCGAAATGAGGAGTTGCACCATCTTGTTAACTGCAGATGTTTCTACTATCACTAGGACTTGTCAAATGGGAAGATGCACCATCTTGTTAACTGCAGATGTTTCTACTATTAACAGAACTTGTCAAATGTTAAGATGCACCATCTTGTTAACTGCAGATGTTTCTACTATCACTAGAACTTGTCAAATGGGAAGATACACCATCTTGTTAACTGCAGATGTTTCTACTATCAACAGGACTTGTCAAATGGGAAGATGCACCATCTTGTTAACTGCAGATGTTTCCACCATCAACTGGACTTGCAAAATGAGGAGATGCACCATCTTGTTAACTGCATATGTCTCCACCATCAACTGGACTTGCGAAATGAGGAGATGCACCATCTTGTTAACTGCAGATGTCTCCACCATCAACTGGACTTGCGAAAATGAAAGATGCACCATCTTGTTAACTGCAGATGTTTCCAGCATCAACTGGACTTGCGAAATGAGGAGACGCACCATCTTGTTAACTGCAGATGTTTCTACTATCACTAGGACTTGTCAAATGGGAAGATGCACCATCTTGTTAACTGCAGATGTTTCCAGCATCAACTGGACTTGCGAATTGAGGAGATGCACCATCTTGTTAACTGCAGATGTTTCTACTATCACTAGGACTTGTCAAATGGGAAGATGCACCATCTTGTTAACTGCAGATGTTTCCAGCATCAACTGGACTTGCGAATTGAGGAGATGCACCATCTTGTTAACTGCAGATGTTTCTACTATCACTAGGACTTGTCAAATGGGAAGATACACCATCTTGTTAACTGCAAATGTTTCTACTAACAACAGGACTTGCGAAAATGAAAGATGCACCATCTTGTTAACTGCAGATGTTTCCAGCATCAACTGGACTTGCGAAATGAGGAGATGCACCATCTTGTTAACTGCAGATGTTTCTACTATCAACAGGACTTGTCAAATGGGAAGATGCACCATCTTGTTAACTGCAGATGTCTCCACCATCAACTGGACTTGCGAAATGAGGAGATGCACCATCTTGTTAACTGCAGATATCTCCACCATCAACTGGACTTGCGAAAATGAAAGATGCACCATCTTGTTAACTGCAGATGTTTCCAGCATCAACTGGACTTGCGAAATGAGGAGATGCACCATCTTGTTAACTGCAGATGTTTCTACTATCACTAGGACTTGTCAAATGGGAAGATGCACCATCTTGTTAACTGCAGATGTTTCTACTATCACTAGAACTTGTCAAATGGGAAGATACACCATCTTGTTAACTGCAGATGTTTCTACTATCAACAGGACTTGTCAAATGGGAAGATGCACCATCTTGTTAACTGCAGATGTCTCCACCATCAACTGGACTTGCGAAATGAGGAGATGCACCATCTTGTTAACTGCAGATATCTCCACCATCAACTGGACTTGCGAAAATGAAAGATGCACCATCTTGTTAACTGCAGATGTTTCCAGCATCAACTGGACTTGCGAAATGAGGAGATGCACCATCTTGTTAACTGCAGATGTTTCTACTATCACTAGGACTTGTCAAATGGGAAGATGCACCATCTTGTTAACTGCAGATGTTTCCACCATGAACAGGACTTGCGAATTGAGGAGATGCACCATCTTGTTAACTGCAGATGTTTTTACTATCAACAGGACTTGCGAAATGGGAATATTTAACATTTTGTTAATATCAGATATCTCTTTTCGCATCTTTCCAAATATTCTTAGAGAGTTTCGTTAAGAATATTGGTCATATAAGTCAATCTCTATACAAACATTCACTTTTCAAGTGCATTAGCTATGGCACTTCCATCATCAAATAGAAAAGATCATTTGCTTATTTGCAATATCTACAATTATTTCTAGATTTTTAGGGCAATTTTTCGTAGTATCAATATATATACATAATAATTTTCACATATTTAGTTTAGTCTCCGATTTATTATAATATTATTATCATTATATATTATTATTATAATAAATTAATACGACCAGATACATAATTCTATTAAATCTCTAATGTGTTTTATAAAGTATTATTAAAGCGGTTTGTTGATTTATCACAACCTACCACTTGATAACTGATTACTAAGCTTACCAGGTGGCTCTTATCATTTGTAAATATGTAATTCCCAAAATAAGAGATATATAATAAAATAGATATGAAAAAATCAGTTTTCGCTGTAAAATCTAAAGAAAGGTCGGCAAATTTTTCATCCAAAAGATTTGGAATCCTAAAACATGCCTTTTACGAAGAATTAGAAATAATGTGGACGTGAGAGGTCCTCGTAATCATAATTTTGAACCAGTTTTTTTACCAGAATAAGAGAAAGAGTTGGTTGCTCTTACTGTGGATTTAGAAAGTAAATTTTATGACTCAACTCCACGTGATGTTCAAAAATAAGTATTTGACTTTGCCGAAAAGACCGCGATTCCGCATAATGTTAATAAAAATAAAGGACTTGCTGGAAAAGATTGGTTAAACGGATTTCCCAAGCAAAATCCACAAATATCTTCAAGAGAACTGAAGCCTACAAGTATACTAGAGCTGCTACCTTTAACAGACTCCAAGTAAAAAAGAATATGATATATTAAAATCTGTGATTGATAAATACTCTTTGCAACCACTATTTAGTCTAAAAAGATTATTGCAAACAGGTTGGTCGAATTGTAAGTGCCGAGCGTAGATTTAACATAACTGTTCCTTGTGCAATATCAGCAGATGGACAATATATTCTTCTTTTTTTCCTCCCCAACGTATGCCACCCACAATAATGAAAGATAGTCCAGCAGGATCGGTTGAATACGCAAATGGATGTGGACGGATGGAATCAGAACACTTTATCAAATATCTGGAACATTTCGTAACGTTTGTAAAGCCTACAGAAAATAGGAAAAATTTCCTAATTTTGGATAACCATAGTAGTCATAGAACTCTAGAAGCCATTACTTTTGATAGCGAAAACAACATAATCATGGTTTCGTTTCGTCCACACACCAATCACCGATTAAAACCGTTGGATTGTAGTATGTATTTACAGTTCATTTAAAAGTCAGCATGCCCGAGAGCTCGAATTATGGCTAACAATCCTTCTCAAAGGATTGCAATCTATGATATTGTAGAAATATTTGGTAAAGCATTTACAAAGATGGCTACTGGGATTAGTCCGTTTGATCCAGATATTTTTTCTGAAGAAGACTATATGCCTTCTCAAGTCACTGAAGAGGCTGAGCCTTCGACAAACTCACCATTTTGCTCAACTCAGCCGATCATAAATAATTTGATAGGTGAAAAGTGTCCAACAGATGGATAATAAAAATAAAATTCTACGAAATCAAATTTCACCAAAATCTATCTCCCAAAAACGACGAAACGAAAATCAAACTCAGCATTCAGAAGAATTAATTGTCTCATCTTTGAAAATTTGAAAAAATAACGAAGAAGAAGAAAAACGACGTAAAGAATTACTAGTAATCTTCAAAAAATTATGCAAGAATTTGACCGAAAATAAAAAAAGCAGTGATTCACAGGATGGATCCAGTGAATCCATCATTATAATTAATTTTATTTAATCGAAAAAATTTAGATCAAATTTGAGCACTGGTTTCAAATTTTCATAACCATTTCCCTGCCCACGCTCCGAAGAATATTTTCACGAACATAAATTAATTATTGAAGAATAAGGTTCAGACATACTAAAAAAGCATGTTCATTTATTACTTTTTTAATTATATTCAATAAATCATCGATTTCTGGGTTACATTACCGACATTTCGTTAAAAAATGCATTTATTCTTTCCGAGTATGAAAAACTTAACCTAACCTAACCTAACTGAATTGGCGCCATTCAAATGCTTTTTAATTATCTACCTGTTGAAATATAAAGACAGAATAATATAGTCCGTATTTAATTAAATAATATTTCACAGATAAAAACGCGAAAGACGATTATTTGATATTATAATCCATATTAAGTACTTTAGAAATAAAATTTGAATAATTTGCTTATTGTTATATTGTTTGAGATCAATTAGAGTTTCTAATTTATAAACTCAGTGTTGCCAACTCGTTTTGAATCTTTAGAAAATGATATATGCTTTTATTCCCCAATTGTTCCAAGCCTTTATTATATTAATAGTTTGATTTTTTATCTATTACAAACATTAACTTTTTGTGATAGTACTTTTGAAATTATCTACCAACATATTTACGTTGTTGATATTGTGTATTTACATTTCTCAAACTTCCTACTTTTATATTAGCATTAATTTCAAAATAAACAATAAAAAAATTTGATGAATTGATTATCATAAATCAAATCCTAAGGTCTAAATCAAATTATATACATTGTCAGTTATTTATTCTGATATCTATACTATTTATTTATATTCTATTATTCGGATTATTAATATTCATATGTGATCCACAATAATCAAAACTTATCTTAATTATACATTGACGTAAGTATTCCCCAACAAATACCTTTCAAGTCGTCGAAATGAACTATCCGAATAACTGGACTTGAGATTAGGAATTTCATTTTTGATTTCAAGTAAATTGATTCATAATTGATTGATTGAAATTTCCTATTTTTTAATATAAATAATGCTTTGAGTTTAGATTTGATTAAATAGTAATCTGATGGTGCAAGGTCCGGACTATATGATGGATTTGATAGGAGTTTGTTACTACAAAGTGCTTCGATCTTTCACGTAACTTTCACAGTATGTGATTTCACTTAACTAAATCTGGATATTACTCTAATAAAACCTCATAAATTCGCGTCAGCTGTATATTACCTACTTCGGCATTGGTAGCTTGTCCATCTAGAAAGATTTAGGAATACTATGAACTTTCTTAAACCCATCAGACACTCAGCAAGATTTTTTTCTCGAATCGACCTCTGATAATCGTCCTTTGTCTAATCATCGATTTTCTATGGTTGGTGTGTTTAGTTTCAGTTTGTGCAAATTTCAGCACTTCAAATTGAGCAATAGGAACCATTTCTCATCACAAAACGGTTCAGTATGCCATTGAAGCAACCAGTGGCATGTGATAGCACAGATAATGAGGATCCATCGGCGATTGTATGACATGAATTTCGATACATTTCTGCTCTTAGTATGTCGTTGTCTAATGATGATAGAAGTCAGAGAACTGAACTTAGAGTACCATCTTTGGCATTTACGAGCGTTTCATGTACTTTGATAATAATCGTAATCGCAATCGCAAATACAAAATTAATTCATTTAGTAGTAAACAAGACACAATAACCTTAAAATATTTTTGTACAAGTGCCTTTAAAAGTGACACATTTTAGTGGCAGCCAACTGTTTTTAATAATAGTTTAAGTGGAAGCGTGTTAAAATTTATTTGGATCTGTTAACCATATAATTAAGTCCCTTTTTATATTAACGTGATTGTGAAGAATCCCAAAACTATCTATTTAACTTCTACTTACTATTGTACTCGTTAAGATTTATTGTGAACTGACCGTCACTTGACGGGAATCAACGTCGTCGTTAAGCGATTCCATATGTTCCTTAGACACTTGAAGTTCCATTAACTTAATTAAATTTTTTACACTCATTATAATATAATTAATTATAGCTTTTGTATACAATAGGATTAGTATTTAAGAGAACATAAACCACACGTGTGTAGTTTTAACTTTCAACGAGTACAGTAGTCAGCTTATTGAAACCATTTTATTTATTTATATTTTTTGTTAATAAATAGTTTTTACAAAGTTGTGAACTGAGTTATTTAACTAATCACAAAATAAAACACCACTTTTATATTCACATCGTAAACAAATATTTTAACACGACTTCAAAGTAGAAAATTTGCTGTCAAATCAAATATCAGAATACACAGAAACGACATAACTTTTTGGTTTCCCAATGTATTCTATGGATTTTTTCTCAGTTTTATTGTTTTATAGTACATTAACTAATACTACATAATAAATTATGTTCATAGTAGAATTTTTTCCAATCTTTTCAACAGAAAGTATCGTTTTCAGTAATCAATCGATACGAGGGTTGTTACTTAAGTTTTTAAATAGACAAATAAAAACAAAAATTTATAATTAGATATGGCTTTATTGTTTTTCAAAAAATATTCTCCATACACTTTTGCAAGCGTTGGAACCAATTGTCGAAGCATTTTTCCGCTTCTTGAGGTGTAAAAAAACGTTGATCTCACAATTGATTTTTGATCTGCGGCAATGAGAAGAAATCATTGGGTGCAAAACAAGGACTGTACGGCGGATGACTCATCAGTTCGATGTTTTAACTGTTCAAAAACGTTTTTATTTGAATTGATGTGTGAAAGAATGATTCGTCTTATGTGATTAGTTTCCTTATTTTTTTCGAAAACTTCTGGCAAACAAATGCTAGTATACCCTTCAGAATTAGCTGTTCTACGTTCTAATGGAACGGTGGCGATATGTCCTGTTATTAAGAAAAGAACAGGCGACTATTTACTTCGAAATGCTTCGTTCGCGAACAACTTTTGTTAGATTTGATTTGTCATGAAAGACCCATACAGTTGATTGTTGTTTACGCACAGTATCAATGTTTTCTTACATAACAGCTGATTTTGGGCGATCTTTAAGAGATTCATATTGAATTCGGAAAACCAGCGAAACATCTGTATCAAATAGCATTCGTTTCACAACACGTTCTGAGTACGTTCACCATTAAAACTATCAAAATTAAATAGCAACTTTCGCATTTCACTTTAATACATATTCAAATGATTTCTCACTATTTCGTTGATGTTTTGTTGCAGGAAAAATTAAAATGATGTATCCTACTCTGTTTGCCTCTTCGTCTGGATTGAAAGAATTACTGGAACAACATGCGGAAAGTGCAGATGCTGTGAATATCAAAAAAGTCCTTCTGAGATTCTCAATCGACGTAATTGTTTCCGTTGCATTCGGATTAAATTGTAATTCATTGAAAGAAAAAGATTCTAAATTCGTAGAAATCGCCGTGAAGATGTTTGATTCTGTTCCTCTTTGGGAACGTTGTAAAGAAGCTGCTATTTTTCTCTTTCCCAAAAAACTATTGAAGGCAATTTCGTTCAAGTTCATGCATAAAGATGTCGAAGATTTCTTTTTCAATTTGGTAGGAGACACTATAAAATATCGAGAAGAAAACAATGTTTATAGGAAAGATTTTATGCATTTGTTGTTACAATTGAAGAATAGAGGAAGAGTAGCCGATGACGCATTTATTACTCCTCAAGAAACCGATAAAGGAGAAGACTTTATCACCTTTAACGAATTAGTAGCACAGTGCTTCGTGTTTTTCGTAGCGGGCTTCGAGACATCCGCAACAACATTGTCTTTCGCACTTCTCCAGTTAGCTTTAAATAAAGACGTTCAAGATAAGTTGAGAGATGAAATTCTCACCATCAAAGAAAAATATGATGGGGATCTTTGTTACGACGCAATTCTAGAAATGACTTACTTAGAGAAAGTCGTTTATGGTGAGCTTTATTTTATTTAATTCTATTATCATTTCAGCATAGATGGTTTCATAAGTGCGCTTCCCTGCGACCTCAAAAGTAAACAATTTACTTGAAAGTGCTCTAGTACCGAAATGAGAACCAAGTCACACATGTTTAAAAAATTTTCTCCTAATCGCGAGGTTTGCCTTCTCAATAAACAGCCATGATTTCGACGTTTGTCTTAAAAAGCTTCCAATCGCAAGTTAGGGAATAGATTTGCGCGCTCATTGAAAGATTCTGTCGAACAGTCATTAAATATTCGTTTTTTAAACACAATACGCCTACGCAAATCAAAGAGGAGCTAGACATTGTGTGAATAATCATTGTAACCAGTTTAACATAAACCATATGAAAGGGTTTATAACCATAAATTTAACTAACAAACACAACAATGAAATGTATTGTTAGTTGTATACTATGTAGTTTGAGAAACAGTATTATAATGAAACAGTTGTTAATTTGTAAAAATAAATTACCGTTACACTGTAACGTAATAGTTAGACATGATTTCCATATACAAATATCGAATCGACAGAAAACTTTATATATTTTCAATAACCATGAATAAATCAAGCAATAGATATGTAACCAACATTACATGAAGTATAGATAAAACGTATATGCAACCAACATAACAATACAGCGTATTGTTAGTTGTATACTAAGCAGTGTGGAAAACTCATTGAATCTATTGTATCTTTGCAAGAAACAATAAAGACCGTTAGATTTGATTGCGACTTTCAAGTTATAAGTTCAATAGTCTATATACAATCTGGTTTCAAAATAGTTGGTATGTACTACCTTTAAATGCCTTAACATAATGACATTGTTGCATTGTGATTCTGTTTCTGTTATTTTAATCACTTACTTATGATAAAGTTACAAACACTAGCTGTTTTTTATGTTTTGTAAACTATTTTTTAACACATCATTCAATAAGTCGTATCACTAACTAAGAAAAACACGTGTTTTTGCCAACAATCGATTTTATTCATCAATGTAATCTCCTTCAAGAGTAATATGTACAACCATTCCAACGCTACCATAACTTCTCGATGCCGTGATTGTAGGATTCGCCTCAAAATAGGCTTCAGTATCAGCAATTGCTTCCTAATTTGAGCTGAATTTTATACCAGAGTATTTTTTTGGGATCAGTAGATACTGGAGGCTAGATCTGTACTATACGGTGGATGGGAATACAATTATAAGTGTTCAATTTAACCATCTTTACCATTCACTTGTGAATGGGTCCATTGTCCTGGTTAAAAAGTGGTTTTTCTTCGAATATGGAGCTGTTTTTCGTTGATTTTTGCATCCAAACGATACAACAACTCTATGTCGTATTCGTTATTGATTGTCTCTCCCTTTTGGATATAATCGACAAACAATATTCCATAACACACAGTGGATAAGCATCTGCACTTACCAACAATGTGTTGGGTTATTTTTAGTTAGTTCCTCATTTTTAGATTATATATACATAATTCAATTATCCGTTTCAAACTGTTATGGAAACGTAAATTACTAGATGTTATGTTTTACCATTTATATTCGTATTGTAGAAACTCTTCGTAAGCACCCGCCAGCTCCGCTTCTTCCAAGAGTTTGCAATAAAGATTATAAAGTTCCAAACACAGAGGTTATTATACGCGAGGGTACTAGAGTTGTTATTCCTGTAATTGCCATTCAAAATGACCCGGATATTTATCCGGATCCCGAAAAGTTTGATCCAGAAAGATTTAGTGAAGAAAATAAAGCAAACAGGCCATCTGTTGCATATTTGCCATTTGGAGAAGGTCCAAGATATTGCATAGGTGAGCTTATATATTTTACAATACTTTAATTTAGAGTTTATTTCAATTATTAAATAATTAAAAATATAATTAGGTACTACCCAGTAGTTACTATTGTACTTATACAAAAGATATTAATCTATTTTAGATAGTACAACTGTACTGTATTTTAAGGTTAGTTCTGCTCATAGAGTATCTTTTTTTCATTGTTTGTTGTGTTGCCTAATGATTTTGATTAAGTTTAAATGTTGACAAAAATGGTAGAAATGAGTTGGTGGATGTAGTAGTATTTTGTTAAAGTATAATTGTTGGCCACAAAAATAAGAGAAAAACAAGATTCAATAGAAGAAAATTGTTGCTTGTCAATATAGAAAGAACTACATATTATACTTTGTTCTTATTCAATGCTCTTTTTTAAATCAAATATAAAAATGTGGTCAGAGTTGTTTTGATATCAATAGAAGTGTACAGAGAAACTTGATTAGGATTTGGATTGAATTAATTTGTGTTATTTTATACTTAGTTACAATGAGTCAATTGGATACATGTTGGAACGCGAGCGCCAACACCAGCGCAAGCGTAGAAGTTTATAAATTGACCTTAAATTTTAATAACAGATCTAGTCCTATGAAAAATATTCTTTAGTTTTAATAGTAAAACTAGTAGATTGATTTAGAATAAAATAAGGTTTAATAAATACAAAAAAGATTTATTTATTTTTTTGTTTTACAGGATCCAGATTTGGTTTATTAGAAGTCAAAGTTGCTTTAGCTGTGATTTTAAGTAATTTCAATATAGAACTGGATTCTAAGACAAAGATTCCTATTCAATATGCTTACACTAATGGTTTCGTTTTGGAAGTTGATGGTGGAATTTGGTTAAAGATTTCAAAGTTAATTTGAAATAAATACAATTTTTTTTATCTATGTTTATTATTTTGAAACCTTTATTCCTATAAAAATTATTCTTTAGATTTAGTTATACTGGAATGTGGAAAATAACTTCTGGTATAAGAATGAAATTACTGATGAGAATATTAATGTTACTTATAAAAGCATGGGGTTCTTTCTATTATATTTTAAAATTAACTTTACGATTTGGTAGCAATAGATATGAGTCTCATTCCCAATCCTGGGACTATCTGAATGATTTTATTCCTCTCATTCCCAATTGTCTAAATAAGCTCGAAATTTATTTCTAGGGGAAACTGATTACCCTTCGTATACAGAATGAACGCAAGCAGACGCGGCGGCCTAGACGTTCATAAATGTCAAAGAAAGTTCAACTTGTTGATTATGGCACAAAGATCGCACTTTTAAGCGCTTTCAACGTCAAAGTTAACTAACTTTCGCTTTTTACGCGATAAAAAAACATAACCTCACTTTTCTAGTGTAGTTTGTAGTTGCAGATACCCTGAAAAATAACTTCTCTGAGTGACATACTGATGGAATTTGTATGTGCTCATGAGTGTTGATATAAGAAACAGTCGGCGGGATACAAGAAAACTAGAAGTTGGCAGAATATAGGGAATCATTTTCCCATTTGAAAATCCATGACAAAATTTGTGATTAACTTCCTGATCTAATCAACAATCAGGATTATTTGTTAGAGAATGTTCTGTTAAATTCCTGCTTAATAAGTTTAAAAGTTGATAATATAAACCCCGATTCATTCTTCTGTTTAAAAAATTCGTTCATTTCAAAATATGTTGTAGTGAAGTAACTGTAAATATTCTATTCAAATTGAGAGGTCTAACCCCCAATGCCGTGTTTATATTTCTCTACACATTTCATACAGTATATAATACATTATGAATAATTCAAAATCGTTGATCATCATTCAAATTTCTCTATATTCTTCTTGCTCTGCAAACCAGACCTCAACAACTTTCATTAACTCCTCGTTGGAAGAAAATTTACCACCTTTTAATTTTTTTTTCAGTTTAGGAAAGAGGAGGGTGTTCTAGTAATTCAAACCCTAATTCACGAATGGCAACATGAGATTTGTGTGCAAGGGCGTTGTCCTGCAAGAAACAAAAAACCTTTGGATAACTTTGGATAGCTTTCCGCGTGTTTTCTCTTTAATTTTTTTCCGTAGAGTGGTCAGTAATGTCGAATAGAGATCTCCAGTTATTGTTCTACCCTTATCCAAAAAATCAATCATGATTACTCCATGACAATCCCAAAAAACTGAAGCAAGAACTTTCCAGCAATTTTTTGGACACGAAACTTCTTAGGTCTTGAGGAACCAGAGTGTCGCCATTCCATCGATTGTTGCTTTGTTTCTGGATTGTAAAAATGTACCCAAGCCTCATCCATAGTAAAAATTCGGTTTAAGAAGTCTACATCGTTTTCAAATTGAGCACAGATTGAATGCGATGTTTCTACCCTTTTGGTCAACATTCAAACATTTGGGGATCTATTTTGCAACAATTTTTTATGACGAACACGTTCGTATGAAGTATTGAGTGCTTCAGATATCCGGTTTAGCCCAATTCGACGGCATGATAAAATCATATCAGGAACTGCATCGATATTTTCGGGGACTGACACAGAAACTGACCTTCCCGATCGGTAATAATCTTCAATGGTAAAGTTACCTTTTTTGAAGCTTGTAGTTCAATTTTTCACGGTCGCATACGAAGGACATTGATCACCAATGTTATTAAGCATATCTTCGTAAATCTGCTTACCTTTCAACCCTTTTAAATATAGCTACTTGATGATGGCTCGATGTTCCAATTTTTCGATTTTCACAATTTCGGTGAACATCTTTTTTGTTTTAATTTATTGCGTAACTTTTTTGACGTCAAACTTTACACTTACACTTCTACTAAGTTATTATCCGTTGCTACGGTAACGCAATATTTTGTTTATGCATGGAACTGGTCTAGGCTAACTAGATATCAATACATCCTCGTACATGCATTTTTAAGGTTATGTTTACTAGCGAACCAGCGTCATGATCGCGTTAATTCTGTACAGATTTAAATTTGGGTTGTAACAACATCTAAAGAGTTTATTCTGTGCACCGTTTTAGTTTTTATTTTTTACTATGTGATTAATTGTCGAAGTTATTTAGTTTCTACGATAAGATATTTGTAAGAATGTACCCCACCTACGTTCGTATTGTACACCATGGGGTAGATTCATACAGGGTAAATGAAAAGCCAATTAAAATTGTTGAATTTTCATTAATTGTTACAAAAATATTTATTTACCAAAGAACTAACTTAGAAATATTTGACTTGATTCATAGTTGATTAATCTGTTTTTAGAAAAATAACAAAAAATAACATCGTTCATCCTTTATTTACTTATTAATAATTTTAAGCTAACAGTCTAATTGAAATGTTTACAATCATTTTGTATGACATTGTTGTATGGTCTTTAACAATTTAATTACATTGGAACTTATTGCATATTATTTAAATTATCTGCAAAAGTTATAAGTCTTTCCATTCTAGGTGTACATCCTTCTGTTCCTGGTTGAGGATCAGGGAGGACAATGGCGATATCGGTGGTATACTACAGAGTGTGTATACAGAGAAAAAGAATGACCATGTAAATACAGGTTTCTTCCGAAGATATTTTCATCTATGTACACAAATAACGACTGAGAATTTTTTACTCAAACTTTACGAAAACACAACGGGCACATAAATGATCTGTACCTTACATCAACACTCACTAGTTCATGTAGGACTTTTTTGCGATTCCAGAAGTTGATATGGGAACAACGTTTGCAGTACAATGTGCGAAAAGGAGACCTGAAAAATGATTCAAGGACTTTATCACGACAACTTATTTATTATTTATTTTTAATTCGTTGGTTTTTGGCTAGTAAAAGTTTCAATCAGTCTACATCAATCTTATAAACCTATTCCTGGTTGTTTTTGATAGTACCTTCTAGGTAATTCGAATACTAAGGAATCTAGTGCATAGGATAGGTTTAATAAATACCTTTCATGGATGCCAGCATGTTAAATTTTATTGAAATACAATGGTAGTACAATAATAACAATAAATTTTGAATATAATTACAAATATTTTAAAAAAATACATAAAATGTTTTTGTAGTAATTTTAAACACATTTAGATGTTTTATTACTAAGTAAAACGTAACGATCCTGTGGCTTTTTAGAAATAAAGTGAATTGAGCGCCATATTTTCAATTGTGTAGCGTACTGTCGATGTAACTCGGAAGCCATCAAGGTTCGTTCAGTAATAATGATTTATAGAGAGTTTCTTTTGAAATTATAATATTATAAGTAATTTTTGACATCATGACAAAAGAAACATGATGATCTTCAAATCAGATTCTTAGACAGACCTTTTCAAATGTCCATAGATATGTTTAATCTGAAATAAAGTAAAGAAAGGTATATGAAGAAAATATCATAGCAGAAGTAGTTACAAAATAAGTTATAATGGACAGACAAATGGTTCTGAATTGAGTAGTATTAAGAGTGCGGTGATAGAGGTCTGCTCTGCACAAGACTCCATTTTGTTTACTGGTCATTATAAAGTAGTGGGACTTGGGTACTGCTTGACATAAATACATGAGTCAGGTAAGTTAACTTGCTTTAATGTACTTACTAAATAAGTAATATTTAGAAGATTGTACTACTAAAAATATTTATCCAGACTTCTTTTTTTTTCGTTATTAATTTACATAACTATTTGTCCTGCTTCTTTTACCCCACAATCCTTTTAGATTAACCCAGGCTGGTTCTCGTTTACCCCAAGCCCCTGTAAAGAAATTAGGTTAGAGTTATATAGAAACAGAATTATCACAAAAATTCAAATAATGATACTCGTAACAGCTCAACTTAATCAAACTATCAAATCATTTTTATTATTTTGAATAGTAATATCAAGGTATTGTAAACTATAAGAAGGAATCGATGGCATTATTAAAATATACGTTATGTGAAAAGGTCCTCATGTTATTTCAATGATCCCATATTTATGAAAAACAATATATTAGCTTTTTTTCTCTGACGGAAATAACTATCAAGCTTTTTCTAAGGATTCTCAGATCAATTCAATTGAAATAGGCCAATGAATATAACCCTCCAGTTTGCATACATGTTTTTAAAAACTTTGATTGAGTTGAACCTATCTTATAGTTATAATTAACAAGAATTGGTTGTTTTAGAGAAAAAAAAAAAGCATAATAAAGCATACAAATCATCAAAATAGAATTTATGAAGTGAAAGGTATACTTCGAGACATTATTTGAAATAACACTAATATGAGTAATATCACAAAAGTAAAAATATATATAACATATGCTAGCCCTGTACCAGAGTGTAGCTACGTTTTTCAAGATACAAGGAAACTTCTTTAGGGAAATGCTTCTATTTATGTTCAGAGTAATCACTACGCGCTTTTGCAATCATAGTTTTCACAACTTCAAAAGTTGAAGCCTTCTTTTGGAACGTCATGTCATGAAAGGTCTACCATGTAACTATTTTTTAGGGTGGATGTTCATGGTATAATTTTTCATTCATATGTTGTGTGTATTGTGTGACGATTCATTTTCGTAGTATAACATTAACTCACAAATATTGACTGACCCAAGAACTGCAAATAAACATTTTATGGTGTATCTTACTATTTAAGGTTGATGGTAGTATTCTTCACTTACTTCTCTAGATTCCTTTATGCCGTTTCAACCGGGATTTTGGTTTCCATTATCTCTTTATCCATTTCTTCTACTCTTTTCGAATCTTTATTCATTTGCTGTATTATTTTTTATCGCCTTCTTTCTCCCTTTGCTACTGATGCAACCAGGTTTTCCTGAGTCTTCCTTTCCTTCTTTTTACCTCAGTCACTTTTCTTTGTGGAGTTTATGTGTCCGTACCAGTTTTTTAAACTGTTTTGTTGTTTCATCGGTAAAAACAGACAATGCCAGTTCACATACTGCAGGTATTTACGATGTAGAAATTGTTACTGATGGTTGGTCAGTGTGTAGCGTGGACTTGAATTCTATGGGACATTTATGGCATGAACTGTTAATTCTCATCCTTTTCTTTCGAATAACTCGTTTAAAACATAAACCATTCATTATAAAGCTAAGACAAATGACTTTGAGATGTTAAAATCAGGAAAAGAATGGAAGCTAGCGCGTGCCACTTAAGTTGATTTGTTTGCGAGTATTTACGAAAAAATATATACCTCGTTCAAGTTTTGAATATTTTGAATACTAACATTACATATAATTATTCTCTGCTTCGTTCTGAAGGCTTCTATTTTTTCAAACAAAATTTTTTCTAAACGATAATGTAATTAATACCTTGTAAATTGTGTTTGAAAAATAAAAGTATCATAAATAAGTTGTTAATAGAAAAGCACAAACTTGTACATATTTTCTTAAAAATTCGGATACTGAACTCAAATAAAAAAGAATCTGATCTGATTCAAGACAAACAATATTGTTTAAAACATGCAGTCAACTCAGTCCCTGTTTGTTTCTGGTGCCCTTACTAACAGAGCACCTTTTACGTAAGTCCACAGTAGAAACCTAGTCATTTTAAAACCTCACTTCAATTCTCATTTAGATATTGAAAATTCCAATAAAAAGTGGTATCTAGAGAATGGTGTATTTGGTTTATATTTGTACAACTCATTGAGAAAACATTGTAAACTGTAGAATTCTATTTCTTTGAAGATGGAAATAGAGCTTTTCTGATTTAAAGCTTCAAAAGGAAGTGTGATCCCCAAATTCTGGTATCGAAATTATTTCACACGTTAAATATGAAATTTTCCTACAAATGAATACATCGACCGTGAAATATATAGTTCAGAAACATTTTTTGTTTGTTTGTTGCAGTTAGGTGCAGTGGTTCCATAATTATTAATGGGTGATAGTTTTGTTAGTATGCTGTCTTTTAAATATTTAAAAAGATTTTGAGTATTACACTATTAGTTATTACATAACTTGTTTGTTATTCTATTTAAAAGTATTTTCTCCTTTGATTGTTACAGCACACGCCAACTAAAGAGATCCCGAAGTTCGTCGTCCTCCTGAAGTATTTTTAACACTAATTCTGAGAGGAAAAAATGTGGTTGTTGAAGAACAAGCAGAAGAAATAAAATTTATTTGTTCTCCTGCTTAAGTTGTGATCCGTTTATTGCAGGTAGAAGAAAATATTACAAGGGAAAATCAGTATGGGATGAGTCAAGTCTATGGAAACAGCTTTATAAGTGAAGGCGTTGTTCGTTAATGATGTAGAAAGTGTATGATATATTGGATGGTGAGAAATGGTTTCGATATGCCACATCCGAAACGAAAAATACTTTTCAAAAGGTTTCATAAGGAACAGAAACCGTACAAAGGAACAATGGCGGTAGTAGCAAAAAAATTCTACTGTAAATGTACACGACGATAGTGATACCGATAATTATATCTGGTTTGGAAACCACAAAAATCAACAATCTCTCGAAATTACAAAGACTGTACATGTACAGCCGGCTCCATAAGAATATGCCCAGCAGCTACAGTAGAAGTGAACCTGAATCTGCATGGAACATGCTTCAAGATGAAATACCAAAAAAGAATATCTTTGAGAAAAATTTACCTTAAAAAATGACTTCAAATAGTATAACGTTGACTCCAAAATAGCATACAGAAGGAATAGGAGGAGAGGGACCTAGAATCAAACATTATAAAAGCAGTAGACAAAATATTATATGCAATCGAAGAATGAGTTGAATTTGGAAAGGAGATTAACATATTGTCCGCGGTCTAACAACCATTGAATGTCTGAAAAAGTTGATTGAATTAGGTAAAAATAAAATTACCATCTTATAGGTTCTGAGACTCAATGGAGTGAAGGGTAATGAAATAGCAGACAGACTTGCTGAAGTAGAGGCGGATAAATTCCTCGTAGGACCTGAACCCTTCTGTGGAATCGGCTATAGGACAAGATAGAAAACATTAAAAAAAGAAGGTAGATAGGATAAGGATATGAGTATAAGGACAAAAAACGTATCGACATGCAGGGAATTGCCTGAAGCGCTAGGCAATGTATGTAGTCGACAAAACCTCTATACACGTTCTCTCGACATATGGGAGACTAGAGAGCTCCAGAGCATTACATCTGGAGGTATATGAAATAGAAAATGAAGATATTTTGCAGTTGCAACAAGCTGAACTTTTTGAAATGAGTCGGATTAGTAGATCACCCATAAACACTGACATTTTGGAACAAAAATTGATGCAAATCCACTTTTAGGAATTTGTGAGCCTCATAGGGAGCTATTCGAAACAAAAGAAGAATTTTTATGTCCCACAATGATGCCTGACCTCACTTTTATTCATATGTTTGTTATTTTATATAAAAACAAGTGGAATAATAAAAACAATACTAGTTTATTGATTACCTTTGAAACTTTCCCATTTACTTCTTTTTCCCCAACCGTCCGTAAACTTTGACCAATTGTTTCTTTTAGAAGTTAGTATTTCAGGTTCAATTTCGTCTTCGTAAGGTAAAGGATCTTCATTGTCGTTTAAGGAGGATGCTATTTCTTGAAGTGTTAACTCTTTGTATTCTGGTGGTACTCTCTTGCCCCAACCACTCTAAAAAGTTTGTGCGATATGAAAATCAATTTTTATGTTTTTTAAAGAAAAAATGACGGTTGAGGTTTAGAAACCAGTGATATTATTTTGCAAGTAATTATGAGATCAAACAATTATGAATCAGACGATTTATCTTGATTAGATAATCTTTCTTTATATTCAACAAGGGCATGAGGGTTTTCTGTTATTTTGTTCACTTTATACCATATTGTCTATTTATTTCAAAAGTGATTGTTTATTACATATTTTAGGACAAATAACTTTGAAAAGCGGACCACAACAGAACGTTGAAAAATGGAGTACTTAGAATTTCGCTGTAGCCAAAATAATAAAAATAAGAACAAACTTTATAATTAGTATTTTATTGACATAAGAACAAATCAATCTCTCTGAAACTCTTATAAATTTACTTCCCGGCATTTAAATTATATAAATAATAAATCGAATAGAAACTTATATTCAATTTACATCTCTAAGAAATCATTGCGGGGGTATTTGTGTCATATATTCTAAGGCACGCTCCTTTTTTATAAAAATATTGGAGCGTGTATCAGTGTTGTTTAAATCCCTAATCGCAGCGCTAATATAATACGTGAGACTTCAGAAAATGTAACTGGGAATAACCAAGTGAACATTAGTCCAGTTTCAGTACAATTCTCGATATTATTTTTCTACGACAGACATAACCTATAACCTTCAAACTCCGACGAATTATGCAGTAAATTCATGAGTTAGAAACAAATGGCATTTCGACTATTTTGTTTAATATAAGGTGGTTTTTAAGGGGTATATTTTCTAATCTACCTGGTTTACGTCATATTAATTTAGCGTTTTTTAGGTCATAGAATCTATTTAGCAAGGTTCTAGATTTTTGTTTGTAACAACAGTACTTCAGATTTTGTATAATGGTGTTTATTTTAGGAAATGGGAGCTTGTCTGAAAAGGGAAAAAACTTAGTCAAAAATAATTTTTATTTACGTTTTTATATAGTCCTTTGCTTAGCTTATCCTAATTGGTCGATATCTATGGAAAAGTCTATAAAAACATTTTTGTTTTCGACAAAAAATTCTCGAATATGAGCTATCTACTTTTCAGAAGAAATGATGTATGATTTATAAAATAATAGAATAAACTTAAACGAAAACATATATAACAAGACCAACAAGAAATATTGGAGGAAGTATCCGAAGAGAAGCAGGAAATTGTGGATCAGCTCCCTGCTTTCAAGAAGTCATTGAACCACAAGATAATTGCACTCAGATCGTCCACATGGGAGGGATATTGAGGTTACAAAGGAAGTGGCAGAAAGAGGAAGTATCCGAAGAGAACCGGGAAATTGTGGATCAGATCCCTGCTTTCAAGAAGTCATTGAACCACAAGATAATTGCACTCAGATCGTCCACATGCGAGGGATATTGAGGTTACAAAGGAAGTGGCAGAAAGAGGAAGTATCCGAAGAGAACCAGGAAATTGTAGATCAGCTCCCTGCTTTCAAGAAGTCATTGAACCACAAGATAATTGCACTCAGATCGTCCACATGCGAGGGATATTGAGGTTACAAAGGAAGTGGTAGGAAGAGGAAGTATCCGAAGAGAACCAGGAAATTGTAGATCAGCTCCCTGCTTTCAAGAAGTCATTGAACCACAAGATAATTGCACTCAGATCGTCCACATGCGAGGGATATTGAGGTTACAAAGGAAGTGGTAGGAAGAGGAAGTATCCGAAGAGAACCAGGAAATTGTAGATCAGCTCCCTGCTTTCAAGAAGTCATTGAACCACAAGATAATTGCACTCAGATCGTCCACATGGGAGGGATATTGAGGTTACAAAGGAAGTGGCAGAAAGAGGAAGTATCCGAAGAGAACCGGGAAATTGTGGATCAGATCCCTGCTTTCAAGAAGTCATTGAACCACAAGATAATTGCACTCAGATCGTCCACATGGGAGGGATATTGAGGTTACAAAGGAAGTGGCAGAAAGAGGAAGTATCCGAAGAGAACCGGGAAATTGTGGATCAGATCCCTGCTTTCAAGAAGTCATTGAACCTGCTTTTAAGATCTCAATAAGATTCCAAAATTCATATTTTTAAAAATAATTAGAAATTTTAAGAGTTCATCGCAATAATAGGAGTGTGTAGAGAAAGTACATTTAGTAGAGAGTTACGGTTTTCATAAGTGGTAATTCCTACGACTCAATTTAAACATGTCGTAACTTCTTAAAACTAATCTATGATCTAAAAGAATACAAAAAATATTTTCTAATTAACTACTGAAGATAAATGAGTCAAGGGGGTCGAGAACATCGATGAATGTTTACTGCGAAGAAAATTTCTTCACAGTTTCTTAGTGGTGGAAACCTTTTTCTCCTTTAATATGCACTATATGATACTCCTTCGTCTATCCCAAGAGATCGTGTCAATATACATATGACAATTTAATACAAATTGATAAATGAAAATAAATAATGTATGCATACAAAAGATAGTTTAGAAATTGATTTGAACTCACCTGAAAGTTTTGCCAGGATCGTTTTTGTACAGAAAATGGAAGTGGATAAACATTTTGTTCTAAATTTGTGGGTTCAGCTCTTTTCAGTGCCCAACCACCATGTAAGTTTGTCCAACCTCGTTTACCCCACTCATTCAAATTACGATTCCAGTCTCTTTTGGCCACTTCTTCTCCCATCTTGGAAAAACTTTAGGTTAATTGTACTTTATTGAAAAAGAAGTTGAAACAATTATACATAATACAACAGTATATTTATTAGAGGAAATTCATCCGCCAAATACGGGACTTATATTTCAACAAGATTGTGTAGTCTGACTCATACCAGCACGCGTACCTTCATTTACAAGGAATGAACATTTCAGTCCTTCACGCAGTCTTCTTTTCCTTAGCATCAAATTAAACATCAGTTTGAATTGAAAAAAATCGCATAATTTCTGTATTGGAGTCAGGTAATTTAGAATTACTGAAGGGCTTCCAGTAGTGACTATTTGCTACTGAAATCGACCTCAGCATAAAAGCTAATATTTTTTATCGAAATGGCTGTAATTTTGAACGAGGGATCTGGTGAAATTTTAGGAGAATATAAACTGCCTATTCTCTATGAAGTTCAGAATCATTATGTTGTAGCATACAATTACGTATACTCAGAGGTTCATTTACATGAAAAAAGCCTTCAACAATGCTTGACTCTATTGCTGCCTACGACATTCTTGCGAGACGAGAATCGAGATGGTACTTTGAAGTTTCCTTTCGAGACTTTTAAACAGTTTCTTGTCAAATCTTGCACGAGAGTATCCAAAAGGTCTCGAAGATGAAATAGCAGAATAGAATAGCTATGAATGGGATCGAAACCAGGAGAATGAAAAAGCTTATTATGCCGAAGAATAAGTTTTGAAAGTCCTTCAAAGAACAAGTTGGATTTATACTGTGGAATTGAAAAAAATCAGCTTTGATAAATTTATTGGCTTGTTGGCGTGAATTTGTGAGTTTAAATAACCCCAGAAGAAATCTAATAGTTTTAAATCACACGTTCTAGGGGGTCAATTATGATCACCCAAACTAGAAAGTACACGACCTGGAAATGTCTTATGCAGTAATCGAAGTATTTCATGGAGTTATTGGCATGTGGCACTGTCTTCTTGAAACCACATATTGGCCACATCAATATTATCAAATTTTGGTGAAAAGAACTGCTTAACCAGCCTCAAAACCCCAAAAACGGTAATTTCGACGATTATAAACCCATCAAAGTCAAATGCGATTCGTCGCTTAAGATGATTCTGCTCGTGATATCAGTTAATGCTCAATAATCCATTTAACAAACTTTCTTTGCTATGCCTGATCATTAGGCTTCAGTTGGTTGTTTTAAATTTTGTAACCATGGGAAGCAAAAATTTTATATCGACATAAAAGAATTGTTTTTGGACGATCAGTGATTTTGCTATCTTCAACGGATCCCGTCTCCCGGAATGTTTTTGTTGTACGAAACTTTTGAACTGCAGCCGTAAAACTTTCATTATTTTTGAAATATTATTTCAACAATTTATTTCTTTGCCACGATGTGACAAGGACTGTGCTTGTCAGATTCCGGTATGGAGTACGATGGCGAGGGGTTTTCTCAGCATCTAGGCCATATCTGTACTGGCAGAAAGGCTATTTCCCGGCTTTCCATATGGAAAAACCGGAATCGGCTAATGCTTTTTATATTTGTATGACTGGGTTACACAAACACCTCAGTTATGTATTCTCATTCTAAAAAAGTATAAGAAGCCAATAATCATATTGGGAGAATATAATCAAAAAATTTGCAAGACTTTTTCAAAGATTCATCTCGTAGGTTAGTCTAATACAATCTAAATTAAAAATATTTGGATCACTGAAATTGAGAAAGACTAAAAAACCTAAGTATTTCAATATCCACCAATTTGTGAAAGACACTTATTCTTGCCACATAGAAATAGTGATGTAGAATATCTGAAAAGATTAAGGGTATGTTTATCTATGCGTTACGAAATTAGTATAACAATAAATGTTGCAATGGATACATTACCAAAGATTTACTGAGGTACCTATGTAAGTTTAAAAAGAAAACCGGCAACATCGACGAGGATACATGGAAGTAGAAACGAAAAACTGATATTCCCAAAGCAATAATAAAAGTATGAACAATTCATACATAAAATTTCTAGTACTTGATTATTTGTTTCCCATATTTGATTATGAATATTTGATGCCAAGGGAATACATTTTTTTGAACAAAAAAAATCATTAAATGCAAACTAACAACCGTTTCAAATTTTGCTTAAAAGAAAAAGCAAAAGCTACACGAAATCCTCTTCTTCAAATAACTATTTTCATATATTTACTCAACGGATTATAACGCGAAACGTAGCATGTTATCTTGGTCCAAACCTTGCAGGCCCTATTAACAATATTAAATCATTGATGTCTCCTTAACTGATGTGGAGGATCTGAGATTCTACTTTAACCCTTAAGTTATATGTAGAAGAGATTACCATAATATAATGAAAACATCCCTGGGTTATAAATTTGCAGCTTATTAAATTAAATGCATTATCACAAAATTTGATCGAATAGCAAGTGCTACTTCATTTTATACGATATTTATTTATTAGCCGAAATTAGAATTTTCAATATTATAACGATTTATTAGGAGCCGAATATAAATAATAAAAAATCGATAATATTTCAATAAATCAATGTTTTCAATATAAAGTAAGTTGTTATTTGACTGGGACATTAAATACAGTTACTTTTCTATGATTGGGTTAATCCCATCATGATCTGAATATTCGGATCTGTCTCTGTTGTTCAGAAACTGATTAGGTTAACCGAGTTGTAGTTATGTGATACAAATTTCTACCCTGGTAGACCTATACTTCAACTATATTTAGATAGTTCACGATAATGTTATTTGTTCTAACTAAATCGACATAGTATGGCTGGACTTCGCGCTTCGCAATTACAAGAGCAAAACAGGGCAGCCCGCGAAACGGTTCGATTGGCAATACGAAGAAATTTATGAAATAATGATTTGAACCGAGCACCGTTTCGATACGATTTCGATTCTGATTACTCCGTGTACGCATTGAGCCAATGAACGATTGTGCTGCCCTAGTGGAGAAGTGAAATTGCCATTATTAACTCCGCAACATGCCCTATTGCATTGCATTTGATTGCAAACGACCGTTGTTTCTAGACATCGTAATTTTGAGCAGACATTATCGAGAAGACCGACAATTTAATCCGACATTCAAGGTACTTATTTATTGCTTTTAATGCTGAACAAATATCGCTTGGTGAGTAATTTGAATTATTTGAAGATAATTCATCATCATCGTCATCATCATTCAGCATTATCTCGTCCACTGCTAGGCATAGGCCTCCTCCAAATGCTTCCAGTTTTCTCTGCTCTAATATCGTCCGTCCATCTCGTTGGGGGTCTTCCTGGATTTCGTCTGTCTGTTTTCGGTTTCCAATCTAGAATTCTTTTTGTCCATCGGTTACCTTGCATCCTTGCAACATGTCCTGCCCACCGTCATTTCTGTCTCAGTATTTGGTCTATGATATCTTTAATTCCAGATCGTCTGAGCAATTCGTCATTCCTTATCCGATCCCTCATAGTGATGACGAGCATAGACCTTTCCATTTTACGCTGTGTAATTTGTAATTTAAGTATTGATCATCTAGTTAATGTCAGAGTCTCCGCGCCATAAGGAGGACGCATTGGTTAAATGCTTTTCTCTTAAGGCCGATTGAACACATCTCGTAATTTACCAAATGAAGCCCATCCTAGTGTCGTTATTGGAGACAGTTCTGTTGTTTAATTGTCTCTAGTGATTTTTATCTCATATATATAACTCTCTACCATCTGAATACCTTTATTTTCCACATTTAGTGGCTGGTAAGAACTAAATTTGTCATCATCTTGGTTTTATTGAAATTTATTTTTAGACCAACTTTCCTTGTTGCGATTTGCAAATCTGGTATCACCTTGTTTAACGCCTCATTCTATCTTAATTTTTTCAGTGGGAGAGTGTAGATTGACCGTTGTTGTCGCGTTATTATGTTTTGATATAATACTTGAATATCTGTGATCCACTCGACATTCTTCTAATGATTTCAAAATAGCTGGCAGTTCAACGGTATCGAATGCTTTATGGTAGTCGACAAAGATAAGGACTAGGGGTCTGTTTTATTCCATCGATTTTTCAATTAATATTTTTAAAGTAAGCATATGGACGCTTGTTCCATATCCTGAACGAAATCCTGCCTGTTTTCTTGGCTGATAAAGTTTCCTCTCTAGTCTCGTTGTTAAGATACGTGTGTATAGTTTATAGAGGTGGTTTAAAAGACTAACCGATTTATAGTTTTCGAGGTTTGTTCTATCTCCTTTTTTATAAAGTAAAATTGCGGTGGAGTTATTTCACTTAGTGGGGATATTGTTATAACTGATAAATGTTCCCAATTATGTTTTTGTTAATGTTATTCTTCAAAGCAGCAAATTTTGGAGTACAGTATCACAAAAAATGAAATTTTGAGAAATACAAAATAATTTTGGAAATTTATTAGTTGTTATTTATTGGCGTAAGAATATGAAAGCTGTCGTAAGAGCACTTATTTTCTTATTTAAGTAAATGTAGACAAATCGGGTTTAATAGTATCATGATAATTTAATTCGTTGCGGTTATTTCAGCATTGTTCATGGCCAGCAGCCATCTACTTTAACGTTCTAAATCCTTATGACACCTACAGAACCGTACAAATAATATTATATATAAAAAAAATAGATGATTTCCATTCCGAGTCCGATCAGGCGTTCTACCCAACCGATTTGCTTAATTTTTTTTTCAATGAAGGGTATTGATACACAGATCAGCCATCAACCATCGGATTTCATCTAATTTTCACCATTCTCAAGTTATACTCAAATGCGATTTCCCCCTGTACATTACTTATGGGAGTTTTTCACATACACACGTTTTATCCTAAATATCTCAGGTTCTATTCAAGATAGAGACTTCGTTTTGGTTTAAGAACACTCGCTGAAACACCTTCTTTCTTTTGAGTTTTTGAACACACAAATCGGTTGAGTTGGAGAGGAGATAGGCGCGGACATTTAATGTGGAGTTATGGATTTTTGTAGGTTTTTGGCAATTTTTCTACATTCAAAGATCTATATCTCAGGTTCTAATATAGCTACAAAGTTCGTTCTTTTCTATTATAATGATTTCTGATACTTATTTAATGGATTCGATGCGAGCGAAGCCGCGGCTAAAAGCTAGTTAAATTGATAATTTCCAAATCTTTAACAGCTATGTCCTTCCTTATCCTAATGTTGAAATAATTAAGCTTTTTTGTATTCCAAATAATATAATGAAATGTCTAAAAAGTGGATGGATTTGGGTATAGGGACTACCGATACCAAACTAATTTGCTTAAAAAATGTAGTGGAAAGTATAATAAAAGAAAGGGTGTTCTATTTAAAGCGAGAAATAAACAATAATCTCGATTTGCAATACTTCTTTCCAAAATAGGAAACGAAATGAGGAAACATTCGACACTTCTCCGTGATAGAAATTGTTGCAACCACTCCAGCTCTTGGGATTCACCTCTAAAACGGTACTCTGTACTAAACTATATTATGTATGTAAAAAACATTAATTAACAAAAGTATTTTTACAAGAAACATAATTATTATTGATGTAATATACGAGATCGTGATAATTATGTAACTTCAACAAAAATCATTTACTCCAAAATAAATGTATTGAACATTGTTCATTTTGGAGTACTTGCTAATATAGTTTATGTACTTCAAGGTTGTATGTAGGATTTTTCCGGCAGTTTTGAGCGCGCATATCAAGATATTTTTAAAAATTACATAAAAATAAATGAAATAAAAAAAGTTCCGGAATGATGTAGAAATTTTAGCCCTCATCACACACTTCAAATAGGTATGCTGGACCCTTCCGGCAAAAAAAGTGGTTTGCGTGATTTTTTTCTAAAAGCCAATAAAATTTACTATCGAATACTTAAAAAAAATAGTATCTGCTATGACGGTAAAACATTTTTTCAATAATTGTTTTTACATTGTTCCGGCAATTGGAATCCACGCATATCGAGCTTAGTTTATTCCTACACTCATGTTCTATTGATGTAAATACAAATTTTTTGATTCCTTTATGACGTGTTACCGGCTCCTCGCCTATTAGAATAAAAACATTGACGCCTACTTTTGGTATAACTAGACAACATACTTACGGAGAAGCTGATTGGGCGAAATTTAAACAAAATATATAAAAAGGCAATTGGATATGAAAAAGAAGGCGTATTCAATGATAACAGAAGATTCAAGTAATAAAAACAAAACCCGTTGGGAAATCGTGAACTCTAAAAAATCGTGAAATCTAAAATAAATAACCACCGCAACTTAATGAATTTTTTGCGTTAATATCTGAAATAGTTTTTAAATTTCTTAGCGACTCTCAATTCGAGTCAAGTTTCTTTTTGAAAAAACTCAATAAGCGCACTTTCGTATTTTTTATTAGTCCAATCTTAGAAAGTGGTGTCCAGGAAGCAATACTTAAGATAAGATAAAATGATGAACGCTCCATCTAATCAATGATACATCCACTCACCATTTTGTATAATGAATGAATAGAACAGGGACACTGGCCAGATTCTTTCAAAAGAACAAAAATTTTACGTAGACTCACCAGAAAATTACAGACCGATAGCTATTTTACCAACAATAAACGAAATATTCGATTTATGGTTAAAGAAAAATTGGTAAATTATCTAGAATTTCAATTCGGATATCGTCTAAATAAATCGTCTTAATATCGTCTCAAACCATATCTGCAATTCTACGACTCTTGGAAAAAAGTTGTTGATAAACTTGAAGAGTGCACGAGCCCTATGAGACTTAACGAAAGCTTTCGACTCCGTTCACATAGATAAATTAGAATTTTATGGTATTAGGGGGAAAGCATAGAAATTAATGGCATCTTACCTAACGAACAGAAAACAATATGTAGTTTGTGGAAACAGAAATTCAGATTTATGCAATGGTATTCCTCAAGGATCTATTTTGGGCCCACTTCTATTTATCCCCTTTGTTAATGATTTACCGGAAGCTATCGAATCTTACTTGCAGATGATAACGCAACGTTATCAGATGGTACAAAAGTAAGTGATAACACTTATTTATTTGAGTATTTGAGTACATGTACGATGTAACTGACGGTATTTACTAAACTGACTTTAAATGTACTCAATGTATATGAATGGGTTCAATAAACTATCTATCTATTTATCTATTTTATTTTAACTCAACGTCATACAATATCAGCAGCTTCGTAATTTTTAACATAATTATCTGCCATTAGTATTAATATGCACCACACACTGTAATGCTCATCGATGTATACATACTCATTTAGCTGAAACGTGTACAATGCACCTACGTACCCCTATCTGAATAGATAAAATTTCGAATACTTTCACATTTAAATTTTTCCAAGTTTTATGCAATTCGCAATGCGAGTAAGTCAAAGGGCAATCTACCAACTTCCGCATAACTAAACGAATTACATCACTTCCAATCCGTTCAATCTATTTTACTCTTCTTCCGAACATATTTATTATGCGTGACTAATATAGTCCAGTTAAATCATTGGAATGAAAAATAATGAGTAGAAACCTCAACACTTTAACATTATAAAAGTTAAAAAAAAAACTGTTTTCGCAAATATTTGTTTTCTTACGGCTCTAATGTTGATCACGTGAATATTGTCTAAAACATTTGTTTATACATTAAACCGTTTGTGAGAGAAAAAGACTGTAATGTGACAATTTATAGAGAACGTTCTCGGTTTATAACTATAAAAACACATCAAGTTGGCAGAAATTATACGAATCTGGTGGTAGTGCAGTCGTGATTCCGGCTTAAGGTCATCATTATTACGAGGGCCGTTTTTTTTCAGCCTCCGATCGTTCCGTGCAGACGCTTCGCGAGCACAAGGAAGCGGTGGCCGACTGAGAAGCTCTCGCACTACACACTCAGCGTCAGTCGGCGTTGTGCTACAGCCACGTAGACATGTCCGCTATTATTGATGCGAATTGTCAATTGCGAAGTGTGATTCGTTTATATGAAAACTATGTACCAAGGGACAACAACAATAATATGCGAAAAAAATTTACGTCAGATTTCTTTGTGATATCGAAATACGCACACAAAAGTAGAAACATCAGCCTCATTCAGAGATATTATTGCTTAATATTGAATAAATACATATGATTTTTGAAAATAGTTGCTATCTGGAAGGTCTCTTCTTAATCTCTGATAACATTTCCGAACTCAGTTTGCTTGAAAGCGCTTTTCCATCAATGAAATGTCCTCATGGAACCCGTCGCCTTGTTTGTCACTCACAACATCTAATTTTGCCGGATGGATATCTCGATAAGATCTTTATTTGACATTTGAAGTTCATTAATGAGTCCTCTTAATATTCTGATTCTTAGTTGTCTAGAAAATTAAGAACAGCTTTCACAAAACATTTCCAGGCGTGTTTTTCGTTATCACTCCGTTCTCTTTAACTTATCCTTCATCATCATCCTTTATTTTTGTTTTCTTGATTTCTTTTTTACGTATATCCACTGCCATCTTTAGGCGTAGCTGTCGAGATGAATGTGCAGCGATGGTAGAATAATGTAATTAGGACTTATTAGGACTGGCTAGAGCAGGCATCTGCGGATGATACCCCAAAATAAGCTCATTTTTCTCGCTATAGAAACATAGTAATCTCAATTTGCTTAAACAGCAGAGCTGTTGTAGAAGCTAGAACGACTAAAACGATGTTCTCTGAGTCTTCTTCTGGAGCAAATAAGTACTACAAGAACTGGTAAGTGATGGTTACAAGGTCCACTTCTTTTATGTGCCTGGTCACTTGAACAAAAATGAATGAACCAGAATAAAATAAAATAAAAAGGGCCAGAACTCATTCTAGGGGTAACAGGAAGTGCAGCTATTACATTTCTGAGTAGTAAAACTGCAAACCACGTCAATTGACGATCTAGTTTAATCTATTTGCAACGAATTTTACTCCCTGTTGCCTCGGTTTTCCGAGGGAGAGAAGCAAGGGATGTCTAGCGCTTTTATAAAACATTAATTTAATTTTGATTCTGAAGACGAACTAGGATTAGTTGACTCCAGGTTTTCTAGTAGCGGTTTTAGTCGCATAATCGTCAGTTTAAATTTAACTACATAAAGATAATATTTCAATTATATTCATACTTGAAATACAATGAAATTAAACACGTCTTATATCGTCCTATTATTAGCGTAGAATAATGAATACTAATACCTTGTTCTAGAAGAAATTCCTAAAGTGTTGTGGAGTATACGGTAATTCAGAATAACCGCTTCAGGTAATAAACTTAATCCTTTTTCTATCTTACCTTATTCAACTTCATAAGCTCTTTGGTCAATAAACTTTCGCGCGTATCTTAACTAACTTAAACAACAATACTGAAACAATTATATTAGTCACTTTCAGGGTGTAATAAGACTTAAAGATATTTATTTTATTGATACCAACAGAACTAATTTGAAAAGTACGAGAGGAAACTGGATAATATGTTTTACGTCTCTTATGTTTGGGAAGTTGACATTTTCTTCTGGAAAAATTCTTTTTTATAATGCACTAATCAACAAAACAGTGCCATTTTATTTCGGATGGATGCTTTTAATTTGATTACCAATATGCTGTGAAAATTATCACAAATGGATTTTCGTGTAAATCATGTGGTTATTCAAAGTCTTCGTATTTTCTTGTTTTTTACTCTTTTAAAGATCTGGTGATGTTTTGCCTATATTTGTCACACTTCTAAAGGTCAGTGGACAAAAAGCACCCAAGATAAAGCCAAATACTTAGAATAAGTCATAAAATCTAATCCCCTAGAAAACAACTGCAATATTGAGGCCGAAGTCAGGGATATTTTGGAAACATATCCACTTGAGCTTTCCGTAGAAAAATTTATCGGAAACTATACCGAAAAATCTAATTAGTGCCAAAATCCTGAAGGAACTATCAAACTAAAGGTTGAAGTATCTAACATAATTGTACAAAGCAGTATTAAAAACGGGTTATCTCCCAATTTTATGGAAAGTTGTCTAATTTATAATAATCCTTAAACTAGGAAAACCTTTTGAAGAGAATACACAAATTAGCCTATCATCCGTTATATCAAAACTGCTAGAAAAGTTACTAATAGAGCGAATAACACCAGCAGATTAATACCTAGCCATCCATTTTGATTTAGAAAGCAACATGCTTCCATGGAACATTTGTAACGAGTCACAAAGAAAGTGTACCAACCTTTTGAACATGAACAATACTGTTCGGCTGCTATTTTAGATATTTTCCATTCGATAAGATCTGACACGACGGACTACTATATAAAATTAGGAAAAACCTATCGCACATCCTTTTTGTTAATCCTAAAATCCTACCCCCAATACTGACCCCAAGTTCAGATCATATCACAACTTTACATCCAAATATGTCAGTCGTTCTACAGGGAAGTGCACTGGGCCCTATCCTCCATCTCCATGTACAAAATGACTAAACAGTTATAACAGAAAAAAAAATTACACAATTGGTTAGAAGAGGCTAGGACACTCCTAATTTGAAAGGATACGACTTGTGCAACCACCTACAAACACCTAATTTACTTAACTACGCCTAATCAAGAAGCCAGGTGGACCCAGGGAATGAAAACTCGCTGGAGGGGAAAATGAAACAAGGCGCACTCTCTGGGTTGATTAGCACAACTAATACGTTTATAGATTTGACGGAAGGTGACAGTAGAGGCCAGTGTCCAGCCAATCACATAACAGCATTGTCAACAACAACTTATTAACCTCATTGTTGCAAGTCGTACAGAGGCGTTTTCTTTCTATTGACGTACAGACTAAAATGGAAGATATAGATATAGTGGGTCACCTATTATTAAGCTTGCCAAAATCATATATCAACAGCACTGGAAACAGTACAACAGTCTAAGCTAACAGTAGACTATACAAAATCGAAGTAATCAGATGATGTTTATATCGAAAAATAAAAAAAGTTTCAGATACGGTGGAGCAGGTCACTTTAAAAGGGATTGACTGAAGGGCAGTAATTCAGTTAGATGAGGTCATTCGTATCGAGGTTAAAGAGGTAACAATTTTAAGGATAGAAGAAGCCAGTAGTTTGGAGGCTCATTTTATAGTAAAATTGTAGATTAATAAAGGTGAACTGATGTTTTTCATAGACCCTGGATGTACAGACCATATGGTAAGTAGTAATATATACTCCCCCCACCATAGTAATTGCAGTTGCTACAAATAATTATTTTATCTATGGAAATATCGAAGTTGTAAGCTTTAAGGTTAGAATACAGAGACTGGATCTTTTGAACACTTTTCTGAAATAAAAGCTTCCGTAAGGTAATGAGTGTTTGATTACTAAATTGGATGATACATATAACAAATGCGATTACTCTAGCTAGTAACCTCTGGAAATGAGGCTTGTGCTGGTAGTTCCTGTTCTTCAGTTACTTTTGGAAACATTGAGAGGTTGAGACGCATCATCTAAGAGGATCCAAGATGCATTTATTAAGTGATTGAGATAGGAGCCTTGTGTGGATTTACGAATTCACCTACACCAACAATGGCTGAAAAGTAAAAGTCTGTTAAGAAAGTTGTGTACTACGTAGTATTCTTTCGTAATATAGGATAAGAGAAACTGGTAAAAATCAACATATAGAAATAGAAAATGTTTACCTATAGCCCTTGAGACAGTCAATAATCGTGGGCTTATATTGGATCACGATAGTGCATCGGTACACATCGTTCATCAGACAGTTGAATTTGAAAATAATGTAATGTAATGAATTTCCACCCTATACTTCTGTGTGATTTCTGGTTATTGCTTAATCGCAAGAAACGGGGGATTGGAAAGCTCAAGAAACTAATTTTTTATATTTTAGTTTTCAAGTTTTTTGGTTGTTGAAGCTTCGGTTACAAAAAAATTACTAATTCCAATCATTGAAACGTCATTTATACATAAATGGAATGGATTTTTCATTTAATCCATTATTGGTGACAGTACCTTTGTACCATATCCAATTTCTCTCGAAATTTCATTAGCTAGAGTATGCCAAGTTGGAAAAGAAAGAAGTAGAAAGAGTTTGTGGTCCTCACTATATATTCTAGATAATGGAGGGACTAGAATACGTCTGAAATTGAATTTGTAAACGATGTTCTGGATAATAAATTCTAATGGATAATAAAATACCACTAGAAAAGTATAAAATGAAGCTATTCCATTAAACGTAACCAGATGTAACAAGCGATAATGATAATTCATTAATTGATATTTGATACAGAAAAAGTGGTAATAATGATAAATTTTTTATCTCTTGTTAGCTTCATAAAACCATCTTAAAGTTACAATGAATACCAGGAGGTAAAAATGTACTTACGCCTCTTAGTTTCTAACATGCTTTGTTAGTTTTTACTTTTATTTATTGATTTTAATGTAAAAATTATTCTATTAATTAAAACCTTCTTTTAACTCTGCACACTTATTCCAATGAGAGAGATTTTCATCAGATGCATACTGGTTCTGAAACGTGGTGGATGACAATATTGTAGAAGCTGTTCTCCCCACGTCAACCACCGCCATTTTGTGAATCTACACTTGCAGCTCCAAAACTGAGGAACATGAAATGGTCGTTTGCAAGCACCAATTTATGTTCAAAATTGTAGGAACTTATCATAAAATTTAATTAAAAAATAAATACCACTGCGTTTTTTGTGGTTGTTGAGAAAGTATCATGTACAACACGTGTTGAAAAATCGAATTGACACTCGTTGCTTAAGTCACTCGCCTATTGCTCGTAGCTCAATTCAGCAAGCTCTTGAAAAATCTCCCATTTTCTTTCTTCATTCTCTATTTAGATCTTTTAACCGTGATATAATTTTGTAGGATAAAAGATAATTCTTTCTATGAAATCTCTCTTCAAATGCTTCTTTTATAGGCCCGTTTTCATTACAATATTCTACTAAAGCTCAACCATAATAATCTTCCAATTAATAATGCAATCAATAATGATGTTTATGATGATCATAATATGGAAATTGATGATTGAGGTTATATGCAAATGGAAACGATGACCGTATTATATAGTCGTAGGAAAAGCTTCAATTCATCCAATAACACGAGATTCATCGTCTATATGCTAAAATATGACATCACGTTCAAGTATTGTTTTAATTTACTCTATCTCACAAACTCACAGTCGATTGATCTATACAGAAAAAAAATCACCCGTCATCTAAATATTCGATGACATAATCATTATATTCTTGATATTAAGAATGAAGTTGGCAGGTATCTAACCCAGAGGAAGTATGTTCGGAAGGTAATTTCCTTGAGGATGGAGGAGGATGTTTAATGAACAACTTAGCGGGATATAATTCACCAAAAATAAGATTGTTTCGAAAGGCTTCTAAATCTGATATAGTAATTTTCAATTAACATTGTCGATGTATTTGTAAAGTTCGCTGAAATTTCTGATACGCCTGTACAAATTATTGAAGAAAGATTGGGGCTGAAGTGAATGAATACAAACAGGGGTAAAGCTAAAGGCAGCAATGAAAAAAACACCGTTGTGATAGATAAATAATCAAATATATATGAAAAAAATTTTCACAGATTTCAATTTCAATGAAACACAACAACTTTAATTTAAAAAATCAACTCAGGTCGCCCTAATAGCATGGGGATTTTCTTCTGCTCATAAATGTGAGTTACGAGAATTATTCCTTCTCTTGTAAATTAGGCTTTTTCTGGGAATACTGTACAGTATTAGTTGATAATTGTTAATCGATCTACAAAATTCCAACCAATGGATTTCATCTCAAGGATGTCGTCGCTGAACCATCTAAATATGATATGGGTACAGATGATTTTATCGCAAGACTCTACTTTCTTTTGATTGAGTGACATTAAGTTCACGCTTTACTCTAGTGGTAATTGTAAGGTTCATAGTAATAGCGTTAATAATGTCAAATTCCTGCGCTCCATCTACTTGTTCAGCATGGTGGTCTTCATCATCCTAGTTGCAGCTAAGCAACCATTGATGCAAACAAAGGACTGAGTCCTAGTGTATAATGAGGAAGAAGAAGAAGAAGAGAACAAAAGTTTTACCAAAGCTTACACAATAGTTCGCAATATTGATAATGACCAAATTTTTATTTGGTACAGTAATATACGAGGTCTGACTATTAAATAACGAGACTGCACACCTAGGGGGCGCCCTAGACGTGAGGGCCTGGAGAGCAGATCAAAATTCAAGGCAATGTTGATCGTTTTTTCGACATTAACGGTATCGTGATGACTGAATGGGTTCCAGAGGGTTAGATTATCAACCAGACTTACTATTTGTCAGTTTTGGCAACACTGTGAGAACGAATGAAGCAGTATTTGGACAGTAAGCGCACTCCAGTGCTCGAACACCCGCTGTACTCACCAGATTTGGCATCTGCTTTGAAAGGGAACCCGATTTTAACCGATGGAAGCAGTAAAGCAAAAAACGGTAGAGCTCCTAAAGGCACTCAACAAAGAAGACTTCCAGCACTGGTTCTATCAATGCAAAAAACGTATGGAAAGATCTGTGGAGAGGGGAGTGGATTGTATTGAAGGGGAGCATTCAAATGTAGAATAATTTTTATAATAAAACCTTTTTTCGTAACCAGTCTCGTTATTTAATAGCCAGACCTCGTAATGTATTATCTGATAAAAATTTTTAATTATTCAACATACATTGACACATACAAGACTTTTCAATCAGTTTAATTTATTATTTATAAATAATATCCCAATGCGATTTTTGTCTGAAAACTCAAAATTAAAAAACAGTAGATATTTGGATGGACAGTTAAGATGTAGTTGAATTTATACATACATATTAGATTAAGGTACTCAATTTAGTTAAATACTCGAAATTTATAAAATTTGTTTAAATTACTACAGTATGATCATCTTGATTGGCTATTTATGTAATTTGAAAATAACTTATTCATTTAAACAATACATTATACAGAGTTTTGGAATTTCTAAGTTTCGAATGATTGATAGTAATGCAAAAAATTTGAACATCAATTGATCTGTGTAACCACCAATTGAAATTTATGGTCAATTTCACAAGTCACCCTTAAATCAGTAAAGAAGAGGAGTTGACAGTAGCTCCTTGATATCCTGCCTCTACATATGGTAAAAGTATGGGAAGTTTCTCAGGACTGTATTAATGAATTAATGAACAGATCACCAACAAGAATAAAAATAGGTCACCTGTGTGTTGTCAAAGCATCTTATTCTCTAAAATGAAGTTCTTCCTCAAATCATTTATATAAATATATACAAAACGGCCACTTAAAACCTCAGAAAGGGAGACCAAAAATATCCACTATTGGGGATTACATTTTATACACTCTTTCAAGCTCGTCCCTTACTATTCAACAACTATAACGATCACGTATTGTTGCCGTAAATTATTTATGATAATTCTTCGATATAGAACTGAAAGATAAAGAATCAAGTGGAAAAACAAAGAAAATACTGTTTTTTTTGTAACGATGGATACTATTAACTTTTATAGTTCATATTTTGTCGTTTTCATATGTTGATACAAATTTGCTGTTGAAATATTCTGAATCTTTCCCATAACGCCTCGTTTATTAAATCTTTGAGTGTATTTCGGAAAAAGTATGAGTAAAACATCACATAAATTGATTCTGATAGATAAAGCTTTGAAAATATTGACAAGCGATGTGTGATGAAAATTGCTTTCTAAATTCCTTAGAAATAATATTTATTTAGTCGTCTTTCCCCAACGAGTTTCTGATTTTCCACCATTACTTCATTGTTAATCACATCCTTTCCTCGTTTAAACATGAAATGAGATCTTACTATTTGCGAGGTGGATTTGTGATTTTATAGGATTTAAAGTAATCTAAAAATCTAATTGGGTACAAGCCTCTGGAAATGAATTGAGGACTCAATCAAAATAACCATTTACATTTCTTTTTATAACAGTGATATTTTAATAGCTGGTAATATTATGCATTTTATACAGTACTAATGCAAAATATGGCCCAAAAAACAAATACGAGAGGTTTTAGTTGCAGTCTTGATCTCCATTTCTGTTTAATTGATACTAAAAGTAAGTATTAGAAAATTCTGATAAAGAAATCTTGGTTGATGGAAAACTTGTCAACAATATACTCATAACTAGCTCTCTTATAGATCTGGAGAGGCTCATTATTATAGTTTTCCACTAGAAGACTAAATATATGATCATAACTAACCAATAGATATACCAGAAAGAGATATCACGGATATAAATAAGATACAAATAAATCAAGTAGAAAAATTAACTTACATGGATACCGTAACAAACAATAACTAGGATTCTAGCATGGAGATACGAACAAAAGTACAAAAATTCCTTTTACTAGTTACACATTGTTGCCACCTCTCCGGAAGATTTTTGATGCTAGTACCGAAAAGCTTCTTTGGCAACCTGGACAGCCATTTGCGCACAAACTCTTCTACCTGGTCGTCGGTGTTAAATTTTTGACCTCGGAGGGCTTCTTTCAATGGTCCAAATATGTATGTATCTCCCCCCCCCCCAGTTGTGATATTGCATTGGTTTGACGGCGCGTTATCTTAGAGAAGAAACGCATTTCACGCTAAAATACTCCACCGTTTCCAAGAATAACCACGTGTTTTCAAAAGGTTAGTATTTATAGAGTTTGTGTGCGCAGGATCCCCGTCTGAAAATTTGCGTTAATAGGATATTCCTCCTTCGTCTCTTAGAGCTAGCAAACGGCGACAAACTTCCAATCGCATGTATTTTTGCTCGAAGTTCAACAGTTCGCGATATTGGAGGTGTTTTTGGCTGATAGACTTGTCTGGTATGATCTGGTTCATTATCGACAGTTTCGCGGCCATTTTTGAAACTATGCCCCATTCTGCTAACAAGTTGCGACATTTAAAATATACAAGCGTGCCAACTACAGCGTTCATATCCATCATATTTGAACTGCCTTGGTATAAACAAAATTTTAGAAGTAGTCAATACTATGAATAGACGTAAATTATCTAAGCATTATTTTCTTTATTTGGTAATGCAAGACAAAAAAACGAGAAACTAGGTTGGCGCATAACATTGTCAATGGTTCGGGAGTACTACAAATATATATATATATATATATATATATATATATATATATATATATATATATATATATATATATATATATATAATGTACTAATTCAAATAAAATTTTTCTTAGAGTCAATATTCACAGTTAGAACGGAAAATTATCCAAAAGCTAATTGGCTAATTATGTAACTTTAACTTTTTAGTGGAATATTTGATCGATAATAATATTAACATGTTCGAAGAAATAAAAATCTACCAAAGTCTATGACTAGCTTTGGAATTCAAGATTTGACACGGGCATGAATGCTTTCTCATTAAAAAACTTCGACGGAGAATTTGTATATTTCTTTCAGAGGTAAAGAGATTAGCAAAGTTGGAGAAAATGACAAGTTTAGTTAGAATTTTCACGCTGAGAAATGAATCGGTGGCTGTAGTCATAGGCACAAAAAATCGGTTTTACTGTTATATCTGAACTATTGGAGAATCACATCTAATTCAATTACAAAAAAACATCCAATACTATTTCTCATTATTGAAGATATATATTATGAATTATTTAGGGTAGTAACCAATGCTATGAAAATTCCTTCATATATTGGATATAATAATAAAATGAGTTACAACTTAAGTTAGATCAAAGTTACGGAGCTTCCCTAACTACAGATGCCTCGACCCATGTAAAAAAAATTCATAAAATCTACTCGGTCAAAATTACTTGATACGAAGGCAAAGAAGGCTTATAAAATCATGTGCGTCACAAAGATATTTTCCTAATAAAATAGGACTTGAACGGAGGGAGAATTTTCAATTCATACCAAGCGTAAATTATCTGAATCAAAGAAAATTACTCTAGAAAAATTATGTCGTACTAGATGGTCTTCTAGAAATATTACAAAAACCTTTTGGTTAATAATGAGAACTTTGTGGCAGTTAAATTCAGTTTCTACAAAAAAAAGATGAAGTACTAATGTGTAAATATAATTATTATTAGTATTATAATTAATATAATACATTTTAGATAGCAACGACCTTATATTGCTAATCATGTTATTTCTTCACTATTTCAAATCGATTACGAATAATGACTTACAGAAAGCTAATATTTCATTTGAGGATAAAAAAATTATTTAAAACATGAAAAACGGGATATATCTAAGAGTTTTTTTTGATGATTCATCAGAAGATGAGGGAGTTACAGAACCGGAACGTATTTCAAAGTCATTGTGTACTATTACTGTTTAAATAAATCAATTTTTGGAAATTAACGTTGTTCGTTGATCTGAATGCACAATTAATTGCTTTGAAAACATGCTTAAAATATGAAAATTCATCTCGTTAAATGACTCTCTGCGAATTCTCACCCACATCGATATATAAAAGAGGAAATATTTATATATTTGGGTGAAATTGTTTTTGGAAAAATTCTTACTTGCAAATCCTCATCGTTCAGTTTATAATCTGCCGTTTCGTCTGGGGAGGTGGCGACTATGACTAGCGTTGCTTGAAGGAAAAAAGCTAGCATTGTAGCCCACCAGAGCTTACCAAGTGACACAGGAACAGAGATAGCGGTATGCGACATCTTTACTGAAACAAAAAGTAGAAATAATTGTCAGCAAGTCAATACCTGGCCCAACAAAGAAAACCCAAAAATTTTGGGAAAAAATATATTTATTTTCTTCTAATATTTGCCTTTGAAGGATTCTTAAACAGCTAAATCGCTTAACATACAAAATGTTGGTTTCCACAATGATGTTACAAGAAGAAACTATTTTAAATAAAATTTTTAAGTTCTCCGATGAATTTATGGTGAAAATAATCTCCAAATTTTCATTTTAACCACAAAATTCAACTATAGGGCATTTGACACTAAGCTATAACAGCATAGTTTACTATATATTGACGTCAGTGCACCGCCATATTGGTATTGAACGTTTTAGCGGGAAGTTTACCCCAAAATTGATTTGAAATGTGATGATGAATATAACACATCTAGATGTCAAATTAGAGATATATAAATCATTTAAACTACTTGTTCAAATGCCCTATTGCTACGAGGAAACTCGATGGAAACATCTTCATGACGCTGTTTTTATTCCAATGTGAGTAAACACGACATCCATCTTGTACATAGCTTTCTTATGTCCAAATTTTCAGTTAATATGCACTTTTTGAAATGCCTACTATGTCTAGTAGTTCGCGCACTTTCAGTCGACGATCATCCAGTACCGCTTTGTGGATTTTCTTCGACATTTATGTAGTCGTCACATAATTTGGTGGATCACTGCGATGCTGGACTTCGCAGGTCATACGGCCTCGTACAGTAGAATATATGTTTTGTTTTTATATTAGTTGAGCTAAGGCCTTTCAAACAAAAGTATTGTATCACTAACGATGACTAAAAACACCGTTTATTCAATATAAATTAAAAAAAAGATTAATTTCTGGTGTGAACATTGGTACAATTCATTTTTGAGATGATAATGGTTTAAATGGTAGATGCTGATCAAAAGTTATGAAGGTATAGGGAGAACATAAAAGTAAAGAAATGTGAAGGAAAATTGGTCCTACTACATTGTAATAATTAGCTGAAGAATCTTCTATTAACTAAAGTTGAAATTTAACTTCTTTAACACATTGTACGTTAGTATCCAAAACAATCAGTTTTTAATTCTCTTAATGGCAGATATTTCAGCTAATTGTTAGAAACATAACAATCAAACTTTGTTATCAATAGCGTCTATCAGTCAAATAATTCTTAGATACCAAAAGAACTAGAAGAAGAACCAAAAGAAGTTTAATCGAAAATTTTATTATTTATTGGACTTTTAATGAATTGAAATTTCCATACACCTAATTTTGTTCATTAACAATTATTACTATCCATCATACTATTTAATCGATTCTAAAATCTTCGTTGAATTTTGAATCATATATACATATCTCATTGTTTTATGTCATGAGACATAAAATACAGAAATGTGATAATAAAATTATTCTTTCAACTACATCAAGATACATATTCCATCTTTTCTTGATATTCCTTCTTGAAAATATTGTTGAACTATCTTTCCAAAGCAGTATTTTTTGATAATTAAACATTTCATCTACTCTCTTATTTAGATCAAGTGAATTTTTTGCAATTAATGCCATTTCTGACTATTCAAAGTTCGTAGACCTGAATTTTAACATTGCTGATATAATAATTGCGTCGTACAAAAAAAGTGAAGTATGGAGATTTATAAAACGGAATCTATCAAAGGTTTTTCACGGACAAAGCGGAAAATCCTGTAAACATCAGATCCCGCAATGCCGTTATTGTATGAACAACATAAAATGTAACAGCACGTAAGTTCATTTAGAGTTGATGGACAGCGAAGTTTAATTTTTTTTAACATGACTTATTTAATAAATTCACATAGTGGTTTGCAATCTCAAATAACTTTAATAATACACACATTATTATTTATTTATCAAACATCTACATTCCATTTTATTTTGGTAATAATATAATGGATTTCATAATAATATATACATTTAAAATTATGTTTCTTGTTATCTCCAGCTAGGAGAACTCGTTCTCGCGGAGGACTTTTTTGTTTTTATTTGATAAGTTGTAGTCCAACTAACTCAATTGTTTCACATTTCATTTTTTTCCTTATGTAAATAACACGATGTTTTAATACCTCCTGCAAGTATTCACAATAAATAATTACGATTTATGATAATTTTCTTCAGAATGTCTCTTTAAGGAGAACGGCTTCCTTAGCTTGTACAACGATCTGAAATTCTATATATTTCCTAAACCATTAATTTAATCGAGTTAAATAAAGAGTAAATTTTTGTTAAAAAATCAATAGAAAAATCTTTATATTGTACTCCCTATAAAAGTTACAGATCGTTAACCATTAGGCATGAGCCCCCCTTGGCCTTCAGTTAGTAATGTATTCTTATTTATTGGCACTATATGGACATGCGTAATCATCTATTAGAAATTGATAATGTTGGAATATATAATTTAGAAAATATACTTAATTTTAATTAACCTACTCACTTCCGAATTTTTCGAGTCAAGTCCCGGAACACCCTGTGTATGATGACATTTCTCAATAGGGAAATCGTAATATCCTTTCATTATTAAGATCACTCGAAATTTTTCTTATGAAAATGAACTTAATTCAAAGTCTATTAGAAAAATATTAAATTTATTATAATCACAAAGCAAGAAATTTTTTTTCTGAATTCTGCTCATTTGGTATGGTATAGCGGATATTGCTGTCCACCATATGCAACAGCCATCCTGTTCATTGCTCTTTTATTTTCATTATATAAAATGTCAAATCATCTCATGCGATTAGTTATTTGTGATTAGGCACTTTTAACGAGGATTTATCCCTGAAGTTCCTGACCTGACTCAGTGAAAAAAAAGAACAATCAAAACAATGGACTGAAAGGGTAGAACCGGATCCAAAGAATGCAAAGACCGTTCCGTCTGCAGGCAAGGTCAAGGCGACAGTTTTTTGTGAAGTGCGTGGAAAAATGTTTATTGACTATGTTGAAAAAGGAAAAACTATCAACAGCGAGTATTGTGCGAAGTTATTGCAACGTTTGAGCGAAGTAATCAAGCAAAAACGGCCGCATTTGGATAAGAAGAAAGTGTTGTTTCATCCAGACAATGAACCAGCTAACACATCATTTATTGCAATAACCAAAATTAATTAATTGAAATTTGAGTTTATACCCCTCAGATTATCTTCTGTTCTTTGTTCACCAGCAATGAAGAGGTCATTTTAGCAATTAATGCTATTTCGAGGAGCTTGACCATTCTTATTATAAAAAGGACATCGATCTTAGTGCGCGTCTCTGGGAAAAGTATATGGAGCTAATGGAATAAATAAATATATTCCTTTCCAAAATTTTTGTATTCTCTTCGTTGATCCAGGTACTTTTGGGACTGTCCTCGTATAACAGGAAAGAGTATTGACTTATTTAACTATTTATTATTTACATTGATTAACTATACGTCCAAATTGTAGTTTGGAGAAGTGTGAAACAGTGAGTTAAACTAAAAAGCTCTTCAAATCTGTCCAACTAAAGAGATTAAGAATCCTTTGACCTTATGCCATATAAAATTAATTACAAACGTTTTGTTTCAATGGTTCACTTCTTTTTAATTTTACTATTCATCAGTTATTTTAAGAAATATACGCGTTTTCACATCTTTTTTTAGCACAATGCATGAAAAGGCATAGTCTGCGATCTTCTCTCCGGCCCATGTTTACTTGAAAAAGCCAAAAAGCACTCTAAAAATTTCGATTTATTTTCATTCTAAATACTATATTCAAATGAGATTGATTGAAATATCAAACGATATCCCAAATAATATTATAACGGTGGCGATAGAATATACCCATTTAGATCAGAATAAAAATCATATTTGGACTCATAACAGATGAAAGCTTTGGTTTTCGAATGACGATTTTCCCTTATGGCATTGCCGTTGTTATTAATTGATAAGGATAAGCTTGAATAATTTATGGGAAATAACTACTCCAAATTTTCGTAAATCTCATATGAATTTGTAACTGCAAAATTTTCTATTGGATGTTTCATGAAAAAAATGTGGAGTGGATCGTAGTAATAAAAGAAAATGGGGGCGTTTAAAATTATATCTCTTTGATCCTACCTCACTCTATATAAAATTCTCATACGTTATGGTATTAATATATTCATCTACGCTTTTTTTTCAAACATTCATAACCAGGTTTTAATATTATACATAACAAGCGCGGAAATTGACATTCAACACACGAGTTGGGAGTGTTTTTATCACTTATAGTAATAGTATTGTTTGAGCAATTTTAAAAAGGAAAGTGGTGTGTTTAACGATTTAAAGTTTGTGATATTTTTTGCACAGATTGCAGATTTCCTGGTTGTTCCCATTACGCCTCAGAGTCCACCGAAGCCGTAGTCTCTTAAGGGTTTTTGCAAATTACTATTGGTACATAACCAAATATGGTACTGGTTATCCCATAAATTTTCCTTGTTGATAATTAAGTAAATATCGGCGGTCATCTACGTTTGATGGCCTAGGTTGTTTAAAAATTTCATCAGTTATAGTGACAAATCTTGACTTTTTCGTTTTGCTGTCAGGCAATTTAATACAATGTTACAAATTCTAGATGTTTGACGTCATCGATTTTTATTTGAAACAATTTTTGTTTCTTATCCAAATACTACACATAATAGTCGCCGTTGATAGTTTTTTCTTTTTCAAGATAATCAATGAAAATTATCCTACGCGCATCCCAAAAAACCTACGTCTGCAGATGGAACGGTCTTTTCCTTCTTTGGAGCTGGTTTTCTCTTTTCAGTTCATTGTTTTGATCGTTCTTTTGTTTCGGATGTGTGTGAAGTGATGGACCCACGTTTCATCCATTCTTATGAACCGGCGCCAAACATGGAAACATCTTCATGACACTGTTTTCTTTTGAGCAAACGCGGCACCCATCTTCTGCACAGCTTTATCATCTCCCAATTTTCAGTTATTATGCGATGAACCGCACTTTTTGATATGTTTACTATTTCTATTAGCTCGTGAACTTTCAGTCGACGATCATCCAGTAGGTACCACTTTGTGGATTTTCTTCAACATCTCTGGAGTCATCACATAATTTGGTGGATCACTCGATGCAGGTCTTTGCAGATCTTACGACCTCGTTTAGACTATGCTACCCAATATTTTACTGATGGTATCGAAGAAACACTCTCAGTAGAGTAGAATCTAGTTCAACTTTTATATTGGTTGTGTTTAGGTCTTCCAAATAAAATTATTCAATGAAAACGTTTACTATTGATTGCTGCCAAGCAAAAACTGAACAACATGGCGTCTTATAACTTAAAACATATGCTGTATAGATGGTGTACTTTTGAAAACAGTATTTTTCAAGCAACTACCTCTATCTCTAAGTCAGTCCATGTACTTCTGGGACCATTCTCGTACATTACACAATTACAGTGTGTAGCGGCGGTCAGATTATGTTTTACTTTTCGAATAAGGGTCCAAGTTCAAAAATGGTATATTTTTTTCATGAAAATACGAAAACATAGTTAATTGTGTACTACTTTTTATATCTTGTAACATTTATCAAAAATTGCATTGAAACGGAAAAACAAATTTTATTGGATATCACTTTTGGTCATAATGGGTTTGTGTAATGCTTAAACGCAAGGTGCCTTCCAAACGAGAGTCAGTTGTTGAAGTTCTTTATTTCCATTTTAGAAACTTTGTTTTCAAGTATAGAGCTCTTCACAACTATTGTTTGAGCAAAATGAGGAGTAAATCTACATAGCATTATCAAACAAATTCGAAAAGTCTTCAGCAGGAAGTTTTTTATAAAACTCCCGCAAAGGTTCGGCGTATATATTATTAGTTAAGTAAAACAACAGCTTTGAGTAGTTTCCCTTGTCCGCGATCTGGTGTTCTGAGTATTAAACTTGGTTATATGGTTATATTTATTGAACGTACGATTTTAATAATTAATTATGATATATTTGTTTCGGGTGAACCAAATTATATTGGCTGGTTAAAAATTTATGTTTCATGCACCAACCCTCTCACATGGACAGAATCTGGCGGGAGGTTACCCACCTTTTCACTATAACGGAATTGATATTTCTCCGTAGACGAATAAATAAATTTTTAATTCTAAAAATAGATTATTACATTGGAAATTTGTTTGGAGGTATTTAATTGCTAATTTTCCATTGAAAACTGACTGTTTATAAATTCTACGTAACATTTCCAATTTCGTGAAAATTAATAGGTGAATGCAAATTGAATATATGCAATCTTTTCAATATTTGTTCGTCTATAGGAAGCTGTCTAATCAAACCACGTTTTTAAAACAAATTGAGTTGGTACGTAGTCAGGAATATTATTATTTTGTCGGAAAAAATTCTGATCACTCGCTTAACGGGAAATGTTAATCGTTATAGTTTATATATAGAACAAAATTGTTATAAAATTTATTTCAATGTTTTTCAGTCTCAAATGGGAGAGAATACAATTTTTAGTATGAAATCCGTTTTTTGATTGTTATAGAAATAATATATTTTAAGTTTTGAACTTTCCCGCAAGTTTTAATTGAATTTAAAATGAAAAAGTACATTCTAGTTGCACAAATTCGGCCATAGCCATAGTTCTTCAGTCAGTATATGACAAATCCCATCTTTTTATTTACCTATAACTTTTTTCATTTCTTTAATTGTAATCCGATGTATAATTAAGTGTTCTTTTTTTTTATTTTGGCTGCCCCGAACCCGTGGGTACTACATAGTATCTAGCTCCTTACTCATTTGCATAATCGTAGATAAAATATAGTATTCAACATAAGGTAAAAGTCATTGTTTATTTGATGAATTTGCTTACGCGAATCATGACCCAAATTACCAATTACTTGAGAATATATTATTATTCCTACATTTCTTTAATATAGATGAAAATTTATAGAGTTATGGAAGATATATTCTTTAGACAACAATTTCCAGTAAATGAGGTTATAAAATGATCAATAAATGTCTTATCTTATGTTTAATCTAAACAACAAGCGTTTACGCTGCAACTCATAAAATTTTATAGCCACTTTTGATAACTAAGATGTTAAAAAATAAATAATTTCGCTAGAAATAAGTAGATTCATAATTTCTTTTTTTATTACAAAAATTCTGCGTAAATTTGATGAATGTATCTAAGCTAATAGGTTAAGTTAGGTTAAGTATGATTACAGAATGAAAATTGAGGATGATCTTGGTTCCATACAAAAAGGAACTACAAAAAAGAAAAACAAATTGCATCCGTTCAAATACTTAAAATAAATTCATAAATTAGCTCCAAGGTAGAAAAAATAAAATATTGTAGGTAACTTAAATGTGGTATTTTGTTGAAATTGAGAAAGCGTCGTAGGGTGTTTTTTGCGCCGCTAGGTAGAGAGTAAAACAATAATATATAGGGTTATGAAAAAATAATGCAAAAAATTCTCAAAATCTACAATGCAAAATTCAAAAATACGAAAGTTTATTAAAATAAATCAAAAATAAGCTTTAAATTGATCCAACTTATGACATCGTCAATATGTGATTCGAAATAAACTTTATTTTAGTAATAACTTTTAAATTACACATCATTTTGGGAGTTATACAAGATATTTCATATCTAATTCAAAATCAAGGAGGGTAAGATCTAGGGACATAGGTGATTATTACATTGATTTACGTCTTTCAATCCACCTCACTTTAAACTGGTTATCCAGAGACTTTCGAAGAACATTAGCACCATAATGTGATAGTGGTGTATAATCTTGCAGGAACAAAATACTGGGATCCAGGTTTTCCCGATCATTTGGACTTGGAAATGCTGCAATCAAGTCAAGAAGAACTTCCATACGAAGATGTTTCAAAGATCGCTCAGTTATTAAATTCCAGGGAAAAAAATAAGGACCAATGAATCTTTTCCTGACGATTCTTCCCAATCATCAATTTCTTTAAGGCTCTGGCTGTGTTTTTTGTTTTGTTTTTGTCAAGCCTAGTAGCGACAATTTTGTAAATTTACTGTATTATATAAACAAAACGTTTCCTCGTATGAAAATATTGTGCTATTAAGAAAATTTGGAATTTCAGACATTAAAATAAAAAAAACCTCTATCCGGTTCCACTCCTAAGAATCCGTGAACAAGTTGAGCTTTGTATAGGTGAAGTTTTTTTTCTTTATAAACTTTTAACCGTTCACTCTTCTGTCAAATATCATCTTCAAAGTGCAATATCTGCGAGCAAGCATCTACTCTGCAGATGTCCTGCCTATTTTATCAAATGCCTTAGGTGTACCTCGAAGGAGTAGTGCTTAGGACACAAATAACATATTGTAAGGTAATTTGTATTGTAGTTGCGCGAGGGTTGTCTTCCTATGACAACAAAGTATTCAAATTTGTTTCGTAGCTTATTTCTGATCATCCAGATTTTGGAGCATCTCTCACGCTTCTTCTTCTTCCATTAAATTTTGCAGCAATTTTGCTTTTAGTAATTGAAGGTCTTAAAAAAATGATTCTTCATGACTTTGAAGTCTATCGCTGTAATTCATCACGTCTAGAATATCTGTTTTTTTCTCTTTCGTTTGAAGGAGACATAAGCCAGCTTGAAACTTCTTGTTTTGAAAGAGTCTTACATTTTGTTTTATTCATGAGAAAGCAGAATTCCTCTGCTCAAATTTTTATCCCTACTCTAATCATTGAACCACTCGCGCTGTTTTCAATATAATGTTTTAAAATTTTGCCCAATGCTACTCATTATTGGTTAGTTACTGAAAACCTTCCATAGTCTTGTAGTTGCTCAAAGCTTTTGTATTCATTTTTAACTTTCTAGCCTTTTTCAGTTTCTCGCCTTTTTTAAATCTAAATCTGGTAATTTTCTTCTTATAATTTGTCACCACAAGACAGTTGTCTGTATTAGTAGTAATATTTATATAATATTGTTGAATTACTGAGACTGGCAATTAATACTTTTTATAGAACATGTTCAGGAAAAATTAGTGAAACTACTATTAATTTGCGCGACTCTATAGTTAAATACTATCTCTACTTCTTGAAATTATTTATTACGAAATTACATTTTTTGTAGAGATGATAAAAGTAAAATTTTGTTCAACATATTTCTGTCACCAAGAAAAATTTGTCTAATATTGTGTTCAAAGTCATATCAATTGATATAAAGCTCATAATACCGGATGTAAAGCTTCAAAGCTCCAGTCAGTTTTTTACTCAGAGCATCACTGTTTGTTTTTAATCTTTTGCGACATTTTAGAATAGTCTCTCGATGTTATAACCTCTAAAATGAAAATTGCCAATAATCTCCATCTCTGCTCATTTCATAAGACTTTCCGTTCATTAATATGAAAATTTAGTTCAAGCTTCCAAATGAAAATTCCTAATCTTTCAACTAACATGAACGTTTAGTAAACAAAGTTTATCATTTTACATTTAAATAAAAAATAAATGTTGGTTCTACCAATGACTATAGTCACGAAAAATCCACTAAACAACATATTTGTCATGTGAAGATACTTGAATCATTCATATTTATAATACAAGAAAAAGTTGAGGGAAGTATAATACAGATCTCGGTTTCTATGACGAGTGAATAAATTTTGTTACCATAAGCTAACAGCCACAGGACTCTGAAGCGCGATAAAATATGATAAAAAAACTATTTATACTTTATTTTCTGATTAGATTAATTTTACATTGCAAAAAACGCGTTTAAATTTCAAAAGTAAGAACAAACAGAGCGAAAGTTGAGTGAAAAATGTCATGAATTATTCATCTACTCTTTTATTTATACAGTTTGATTACTACGCAGTTTAACAAATTATAATGAAAATTGTTTATTGAAAACTGTGTTTCTCGAATCAGTTCGATTCCACATATTGCGATTGTGTTTGTTTGTACATCAAATACACTCCTCAATAATTCACATGTCTATTTAATGTTTAGCTTCCACTAGGATATCAAAGAAATTATTATATTTTTCAATTACAACCGACAATTTAGAGAAGAAATATGTTCTATATTATTTCAACTGACTCACGAGAAACAAACATTCTGACGTAATTGAACGGTAGCAATTTTATGTGACCGATTCCGTGTCAGTGGACAGTACAACCTAGGAGTACGTCACGACTGAGGAAAACGATTTATTCAATTCTACTTTAATCACAAATACTTGGTACAGTTTTCTATAAATCTTGATCGGTCGACGATTCTCACTGACTCTAATAAATCAAGAAAAACAAATCCTAGAGCAGAGGTAAACTCTGATCATAATTTGCTCTACTCGGTACTAAAAGTGAAAACGAAGACCTCACGAGTACAAGTACTATAGGATCCAGGAAATAAATGGTAATGTACATACAACTATATCATATCCCCTTGAAAACAAATGTGTCGAAGTAAATTGACGAGAGACATCAAATCTCCGATAAGACATAAAAAAGTTCAACAGTTAGTCAAGCCGAAAGGAAAAAATGGATTGAACAGGACATGTCAAATTCCATGGGGGAGGGACAAAACTATGAAAGCAATAATCATAATGTATTCAAAAGAATACATCTTCAGACCATACATGACTTCAATTTACGTAGAAAGCTAAAAGAACATTCTGGCATATATAAAAGGAGAAACACCACAGTGCTGCATAACGATGCTGGAAAGGCATTTTCAACAAAGGAAGATCGGTATAGTTAATGGATTATATGGTAGATCACATCCAAGCATTTCCGAAGATGAAAAACCAATCAAAAGTGAGAAAAACTGGACTTGATGCAATCCAGGTTTACCAAATTGGGAAACTTCTAACAACTGGCAGAAATCTTACTCAAATAAAAACAATGCTCATAGGTGATCAATTAACCTAATTAGTCATACGTTAACAATACTCTTAAAGATACTCGTCAATAGAATTCATGTCAAATGTGGACACAATATTGGCAAAGAACAATTTGGATTTCGTAGCAGACTAGGCACACGCTAAGCTCTTTTGAACTACTACAAACGTGTTGTGCATAAAAAAATATCTATAAATGTTTTATTAATTTCGAAAAAGCGTTTAATCAAGTCAAACACATATCATAATCAAACAGCAGTAGTTAGGCTAGATGATAACGTTAGACAGAGATGTGTTCTATCACCCTTGTTGTTTAACCTTCATTAAGAGAAGATATTTCACGAATCTTTACATGACAGGATAAGAGTAGTAAATGTAGGGGGCGAAATTATAAACAACGTAAGATACGCAGATGAATCTGCCATATTTACAATCAACGGATCCAACGTTTAACTGATATAACATTTCAAATATTTAGGTAGCAAACTTAGCAATGACATAACGTGCGATGAAGAGATAAGAGCGAGGATTGAAGGGATGCAACAAATGGAAACCAACTCTCACTAATGGAAACCTCACAGCTCAGACGCGGTTAACATCACTCCGTTGTTGAGTATGGAGCATTCGAGAGTGCTGGTTAGGGTGTTTCAAATTTCCAAAAGTTTGAATTTCAAATGACTTTGCTCTTGCCCTGCGTCCAAGTGATGCAAACGTTAACTGTCTCGAGTTTCAGGTCGATCGGACAACATTTAGAGGTTGCACACTTTGAACATGAACAGTTTTTAACCTGGTTTGCGTATTTCTAATTTTGAGTTATATAGGAAACACTAAGTTCTAACGGACTTTGCTTTCTTGTGTTTCAGGTAATTAATATATAAAATGGCAACTAAAAGAGGAATTTGGCTGTTAGAAAAAGTGCCTAGTAGTGAGTTTTTAGGAGCTCGGCTTCCTTCAAAGGAACAAGTACTCTTAGTATTCATTCACCATCATAAGGAACTGAACGAAACACTTTCTGACGCGGCTAAATCCACCAGTACTAAACTTCAAGTAGTTTGGAAGAAAGCAAATATGTGTACTTGTTAAAACTGAAGGAAACATTCGTATTAGTATACAGAAACTGTACAAAGAATATCAAAATCTCGGCAAAGAAAAATCAAGAAACACGGATAAGGCTAAGTTGAAACGCGAGATGTTTAAAGGTTATCTGGTCGAATTATTTGACATTTATCGCCAAAATGTAATGGATATAACGAAGTATCACAAGAAGATAAAGACTTTCTCATGTCTCAAAGAGAAGATTGCATGAGTTCATCAATGAGTGGTGATGATAAGGTTTTTGCCGCTAAAGCTAAAACGAAAACTTTACAAAAAGAAAAAAAAAGAGTTATACAAAATCAAACACTTCCAACTTATAGCTTAGATTAATAAGATAGTAGCAGTTGAATTCTCATCTGTGTCATCATCCGAAGATGAAAAAGACAGTGAGTTTTTGGTGAGTGAGTATTTTGTAAATACTTACCCAAAAATGTTCAAAGTGTGCAACCTCCAAATATTATCCAATCATCTCCAAATTTCACACAGATAACTTATACACCACCTAGACTCAGGGCAAAAGCAAAGTCAGCAAGAATTTTACATTTTATTTTTTACCACTAAAAATGAAACACTCTAGTGCTGGTGATAATATCCTCAAGATCCCTTTGACTGCACAATTATCACATCACATGATGATTCAAGAAAAGTTTGAGGGCTAGAGGATGGATAAGTCGTAAAAAGCTATGGTGGCTAAGAAATATTAGAAATTGGCTCGGGCTGGAAGTAGAAAAACTATTTTCTTTATAATATTGTTTTCTTACGGTGAATGAAATTTGATTTCTAACTATTTAAACTTTAAACAGATACAATACAAATATTTGTTTATTTATAACTAGAACTGCCAAATATATCGGTTTAAATCTATTTACATCCAACAAAGTATTCGAAACTATATATTTCATTTATAATAAATTATTAAAATAGCTAATTATAAATGAAGCATCCTACTGACAATCAAATCAATATTTATAAAAGACTTTATTTAATGGTTATTACAAACCGCTCGTCAACGCAGAAAAGGTTGATGTGAAGGTTGCAGTACTTTGTACAACTTTTCAACTGGCGATTATTTAACGTACCAATCAGCCACCATTTATATGCTGTAAATAGTCATCAATATTGTCCCTAACCTAACCATTTATTGTGAATTAAACTACCTAAATAACATTTCTCGTTTCCACAAATAATCTATACACATTATATTTACTTTTTCACGTTTACGTGTAGATCCTAATTTTACTTTCAATAATTAAAATAAACAATAAAAGACTCTTGAAGTGGAATACGCGTAAACTACTTTATTGCTTTATCAATTTGTTTTATGACGTAAAACAATTTATTTAACGCACTCTCCATTCGGGAGTAGTGCCTATTGAAAACAAATGACTAATACATACACATATTCAGTTAATTAACAGGTGCCACACTTGCTGTCATAACTATTCGGTTATAAGTTTGAACGAATTGGAGGAATATTGATTTTACATCTATCATTGAAATATACATTATTTTAATGGCAAATACCGACTCGTTTCAAATAAACCGATTATATGTGAAAAGAAAAAGCCACGGAACAAGAATCAACTGAAACTTATGTAGAGTTAAGTGATATTGTTTCTTTATCAAGATGGATAATATAGTTAATAGAATATAGCAGGAGATATTTGTGTCTCGAAAATCAATCAAAATTAAATTTTACGACCAATTTTTCGTAATTTGATAGAAAATAATTCACAAGATATGAAAATTTATTCATATGATTGCTATAGTTGAATATTTTATTGGATAAAATCTTCAGTTGAAATAGTTACATTTCAACGTCTGTACTAGTGTAATTTACAATTAGATAGGTTCCTTTGATGGTTTTTATCCATCTAACTCGAGACTCGATAAAATGTGAAGAGCTTTTAGAGACTAAATGTGGAGAAGGGTATTTGTGTGTGTATGTATGTTTGGGAATTTTTAGTTGTTAGCTGGGGATACCTAGAGTAGGAAAACTACATCATGCGACTTGTACAGCACACTTAAAACCAACCTAAATTTACCGCAGACTGCTTACCAACTTTGCAGAAGCTACTCTTCTATAGACAAGAATGGATAATAGGTACAACGAATTCAAGCAATACCTTGATCAATTTGCAAGGGTGTCTTCCCAGTTATGTGCAGCATTTAGTCTGCCAGATGTTCAAAAAGGCGTTAGGAGTTATAATCCCCAGTCAGTCACTTGACTAGGCAACCATTTTTTAATTTTTTAAATGTTGGTATAGTTGCTCAGCTTATTAGTTAAAACACGATTTTTGTATGAAATGAAAGCTTGAACTTTCTAGTTTAAAAAAAAATGGTTACCTAGCCTCTGACTTATGCAGCCTGATGCTGAATTAATTAATTTAGAACAGCTAGAAACTGAGCCAGTTCGTATGGAACAGACGTAACTCGAATTGAGCGATGAGAGCAAGAACCTGATTTAAGTGATGTAGATCAAGAACAGGATTCAGAATCCGAATCAGAGGTAATGTTTATGTTAATTGATAAATATACGGTACAATTGTAACAGTTTATATTATAGTTTTAATAAATAAATTGCTTAATTTAATGTTAACGGTTTATATTTAAATTATTTTCTATGTTTCGATTATGTTCGTGCTAATTAAAAAAATTGTAAATCTTCAAAGTGGGCTGCCAAAATTTTTAACAGTCAGAGACTAGGCAACCATTTTTTTTTCTAAAACTAGAAAGCTCAAGCTTTCATTTGATACCTAATATAATATCAATAAGCTAAGCAACTATACCAATATTTAAAAAAATAAAACATGGTTTCCTAGTCAAGTGACTGACTGGGGTTGTCGTCAATTTGAGTACTACCTTTCAAATAATATATCCTCTAACCTTTTTCAGCGACTGGCTCTTCGCCCAATTGTTTTTCGAATGTGCTCGACGCTTCACAGTGCTTGAAATCTTGAAACTTACATTAGATACAGTTTTTATCTCTTTTTATAAGATATATAATCTCTTTGATATCTCATATATTTATTCATTTCATTGGATTTTCAACAGCACCCTAGGGGTTATTATACTCATAGTATTTGAATATTTGGTGCTATATAGAAAATGTAAAATGATGATTTAGGGACAATTAAGTACAAATACGAGTGAAATAGGATTTTAATTATTATTAATAACATTTTTGATAGCTCAAATCATTATTAAAAGCAGGTAATAGTGATTAACAGTCCAAATCCATTAGTTGAATAAATTGGCCAACATTTAGAAATCGTTATTCTGGTAACGTAACGTAACTCTATAGAGCATCCTAACTCATTCTTACGGAAAATGTAATCCATATTTAATAAATTCTGTTAAATTTGACACATATTTTCAAATGAGGCTGCGTTATCATCGGATCTATTCAAAGTTTAGAAATAATAGATGTAGTAGTAAGTTTTTAACATCTATGAAATCTGTACAATGTTAAACTTAAAAATGAAATAGAAATTGAAATTTGCCAATCATAGATATTAGCAGCATGGATTCGTTTCAGTAATATATGAGAGAGTCTGAAATTTGATGAAAAAAACGAAAAAATATTGTTTTCAAAAATATAACAATGATAACTAGTGCAGTATTGCCGCTCCGTGTGTACTATTGCTGGAAATTGTTAAACGTTCTTCTAATGGATTGCTAGAAAATTGTGTGAAAAAACTGAGAAATAATTAAATGAAACAAAAATTTACGAAAAATTCGAAATAGTTTCAGGAGGAGGATTTCAATCAATATGTATCTCAAAACAACGATGGAAAAACCAAGACACGTTTATTGTAAAGCTGCGAATTTCGAGAAATAAATAAATTTTTAGGATTATTAGAAAGTAATGCATAAAATTTTTAAAAAGTATAACACGTCATCAATATATTTTTTTAATTAGAAACTAGATTTTTAGATTTTCTTATTATAAAAAAGGATTTGCGAAGGGGCAACTAGGAAAAACCTAAAAATTATTAGTCTTAGACCTTTTTATATATATTTTTCTTGATAAATCGTCTTTTAGATTCAAAAAATGCGTAATAAAAATATTTTGATTTAAACCAAAATAGGTCGAAATGTCGAATGTTGAAACTAATATTCTCAGAATAAAATAGATTCGTCAAGAAAAATAAACTTAATCTTAATAATCACTTTTGAATTGATTCAACGAAATCTTACAGGATTTTTTCAAATTGTGTCCCGTTCATCATCTGACTCAGGCAAAGATGATGGTAGATATGATTTGCAGATTTCGAGTTATACGAGTGATTCGTTCCATCAAGTCTTCTTGTTTGTTTAGTTGGTTAATGCAGACACAAATTTTTGAATTTTCCCACAGAGAAAAATCTACGGGAATAAGATTAAGTGACCCAGGTGGCCACTCCATCAATCTATATTGTCTCAAAGAAATATTCGTATCCAACGGTCTTGCTTAATAATCAATCCTTCAGAAAAATGATATAAAACGCATTGGAATCCACTTAGATCGAAAGTTGACATAATGAACTCATATATTTATGAAACTAATACAGTATTATTGGTTGAAAATCCCAACTAAAACCGAAGTCAACCGTCATAGTGAATAAAAAACATCATGATTTTGACTACGTGTTTGTGAAGTATGAAAACCACTAATTCTTGAAACCCTGTTTTTTAGCTGCTTTTCAGGGATATTTCAGCCGAAAGATTCTGGGAGTCACAACTATATACCAGGGACAGAGTTGTTGTAGCTACATCAAACTTGTGAATAATGCCCCGATGCAAGGAACCACAACAGTACTTACAGACAGACGTACACAATACATCTAGAGATCGCCAGAACAACGGCCAACTTATGTATTGTTATCTTTTAGATGTATTGTAAATAGGGAAACAAAAAAGAAAATAAAGACATTTTTAAACAAACAAACCACTAATTCTCTGTCGACAAGCAACTTTAAAGCGTGGCGAAGTACGCATCAGAAGTCTAAATAGTCTCATAAGATCCTTTGATTTGCTAACCCAGATTAATGGTTTGATAAAGAATATTTTTGAGCGTAGTGTGGCATCAATTTTTTTACTCCATTTCTGATTAATCCGAACATCATATAGTTAATATACGTATATTCATTCACATAAAAAAATAAATTTTCATATCGGTATACCAACACCCAGAAAAAGTCCCATTTCATACAAATTAACAGCAAGAAAAAGGCCACGATGTATCCAGTTTAAGTTAAATTTGACGAAATTGAGAGTTGATTTTGATATGTCGAGTTGACATTAACCGAAAGTCAATTCAATTTATGGGAAACTAAAAGCTGCAAAAACGTTTGCAGCTTATCATTGTTTGCAGGAAAACGTACAAAACTCGGTAGAAATTAATTTTTTAGATTGATTTGCTGTTTCTTTCGGCTCGTTTAAAAATTTTATAGTCGTATGGAGATTGTCATTTTCTATCTCTTCATTGGTGTATCAAAATCAACTAAAAATTATCAGTTTTGTGTCGCAAGATTGCGGATTTACCCACAACACACAATGAAGCAAAGAAGAAAAAATGTAAATAAAGTAGCGTAAAAAACTATGGAATTACTTTCAATGTATTATATTATAGAATTCATTCCATTCGTCAAGTCGTATTTTATCAGGTTTTCTTAATGGAAATCACTACACATTGTAGTCTTTTCGGATCGTATATCTATCGTGTTCTTTAGGTTTCCTCCAACCCATTAAAAAACCGTCCTAGGTACAGCAACGATGCTGCGCTATAGAGATTACGCGTTCCAAACGGGCAGTTACTTAGATATCGTTTGTGAACCGTTTCCAGGAAGGTCTTTTCGATATTTGGTTGATAGCAAGTACTGTTACCAGAGCCGTGATAGTCGGAGATTGTGCAGAAAATATCATTTAAACGCTTCCAAGAACAGTCCAGACTAGCAGGTTGGAATAAACCTTATAGGTTAGTTCCAACACATCAAAAAATCACCCTTTGGTACTGTGCCGATGCTGCGCAATAGACATTACGTGTTCAAACCGGACAGTTACCGTCATACACATGATTCTGATTTGTATTCCAACCGACTTATGTATCGTTTGTGAACTGTTTCCGGGACAGTCTTTTCGATACTTGATTGATAACGAGTATTGTTACCAGAACCGTGCATAGGTGGAAATTGCGCAGAAAATATCATTCAAACGCTCCAAAAACGGTTCAGATGGACCAAACATTATGATGTATTCGAGTTATATATGCCTTCCACGTGCAAACAACTCGATTTCGGTACATCTTATAACTTAATGTGAAGAATTCAATCTATTTCAAAATTAATTCAAACTTTGAATTCCTGAAATAATTCGATTGTTCTAGTGTTCGAATATTTAAACTTATTAAGAAGAGAAAAGTGTTATCTCTCCAGCTGAGAATTAATTAAGATCATATTTCATCGTTTAACACTATAATCTTGGTTTCCGGATATTCGTTTCTAGTTTAATTATCATTTTTAGTATAAATATGGAAATGTTGAATGGTGTAACGTTTGTTCACTCAAAGTGGGTGTGAAATTATGAAACTTCCTGTAATCCGCTAAAAAAATATCTTTTTAATAAACTCAGTCATTATCAGTTTTTATTGTTTCATTCTCGCAATTTTTCTTTTTTCATAACTCAAAGTTTCGATTCAATTCGACATTACTTGAGCAACGATATTTTCAGAGATTTGATATGATATTGGATTGGTACTTGGAATAAATGTAAATTTTGAATCTAATACATTTTGGTTGGAAAATGACCGTGTTCTTCAACCACTTTACCCACACGCCTATTTATATCTAAGCGTGAGGAGCGCTGCACGTACTTGTTAACTGTACAGCACTTAGACTTACACTTAGACTGTAGCAGTTGCTGATTTTTGGTAGCACAAAACGGTATTTTAGTATAAGGCTAAAAGACATACGCCACTATGAATAATCTTTTATTTAGCAACTACTTTAGGTCGTAAAGCTATAGTAGTTGGTGCCTTATTGACTTCTGTCGATATAAATTGAGACACTTTCAGGATAAAAAGTTGTAATAAAATATGACTACACTACACAAAATGTTAAACACAAAACTTGTCCTGCGCCCAAATACAGTAAATAACACTTGAAACGTAAATTGAATAAAAGAACTATGTTAATTCATCAAGAGAAATTAATTTGACTTTTCATTTTTAAATGCACTGACAACTCACTCCCATTTTTTTTTTTTTAATCAGGTAGTCGTAAATTTATTAATCATTTTTGAAAGATCATCGATTCTAAAATCGAATGATCATTCATTGGTTTGAGAATATAATTCTCGAACATATTGGGCCCCTTGAAACTTGAAAAGTTTCAAAATGCTCGATAAATGGGACTGAAATAGCATTAAAATGTTTATAAGCATGTCAATATCGCACGGTAAAAATTAAAAATCGAGAAAGCGAATTCAATGCATTTTATGATATTAAGAAAAATTAACGATTCCTATTGGAAACTACATTCTAGTAACCAATGTAACTACTAAAAAAATGTAAACAACAAGTTGGTTCATATAACTTACAAGCCTATGTTGAATATCAGTCACTTTTCACCGAGAAGTGACTCATCAGACTCAGGAAAAGGGACTATTTTAGAGATGGCTCTGGTGTATATACCAGTTGCTGTTTTAACTTTTACTGCCCTCACATTCCCATCAGGCCCCGGCATCGTTTCGATGATTCTTCCTGTAGACCACTGTAGAGGGGGTAGCATATCCTCTTTAAGAAGAACTAAAGAATCAACTTCCAGATTAGGGAAAGACTTAAGCCACTTTGGTCGATTTTGTAATTGATTCAAGTATTCAGTCGACCAGCGGCGCCAGAATTCTTGTTGTAACTTTGTACATTGTTGCCATAGTGACAGCCGATTTTCAGGGATGTTGGTATTATCTTTTTCAGGAAAGGAAGTTAGGCTAGCACCGATAAGAAAATGTCCTGGGGTCAAACATTCCAAGTCAGAGGGGTCATTAGATAATGGTGATATAGGTCTGCTATTTAAAATTGCCTCTATTTGGGCTAGAATTGTAGAGAACTCTTCATATGCTAATTTGGAGTCTTCAAGAATTTTTGAAATGAGCTTTTTCGAGCTTTTTATTCCGCTTTTCCATATTCCTCCAAAATGTGGCGCTCTAGGAGGTATGAAATTCCATTCAATTTTGGAATGCGATAAAAAATTTTGAATAGAATCAATATTATTTTGATTTTTGAAAAATATTTCTAAATCTCTAAAAGTGTTATCAGCGCCCTGAAAATTAGTGGCGTTGTCGGAATAAATTTTGGCAGGTTTGCCACGACGGGAAATGAACCGTTTTAGGGTCAAGATAAAGGCTTCAGTTGATAAAGAAGTAACAGCTTCAATGTGAATAGCTTTAGTGACAAACATACGAAAAGCGCAATATAGCATTTCACCAAGGGAGCTTTTCGTAATTTGGAAGATTTTATGAGAAATGGCCCATCAAAGACCAGTCCTGTTTTTTGAAACGGTCGAGTAGGGATGACTCTATCTCGTGGAAGGTCTGCCATAATTTGTGTATTTGGCTTAGTTGAAAAACGAAAACATTTTAATGAATTCGTTAGTAAATAGTATTTACAAAAACATTTCGAAATTCATTATTGTTTTTAGGAAAAATAACTCGATATAAAGTAACTTTCTATATTAATTTGTTGTTTCTCTCGGTTCGTTTACAACATTCATACTGGAATTTGTAATTATTCATTAGATTACAGATTCACTCACAGTTAAATAAGCACACAACGAATCAAAGTCAAGAAAAACAATTTACATGCCATGGAATGTGTTTCAATGTTTATATTATAGAATTCATCAAGTTATATTCTATAAATTATTGTGAATTCGGAACCACTACACATTGTGGTCTTTTGGGATCATCTGTTTTTCATATTGTATTTAGATTCTATGATATTTTGGAGTGAAATATGCCTCAAACGTATGCAGACAGCGAGCACGTTTGAACTATTTCTTTTGAAATCGGTTTGAGAATAACTAATAATTCAAAATGGAGATTTCGGTCTATTTCAACATTAAATATACCCATTTCAAGTTCGAAAAGGGATCGAGGTGTTTAAATACGTAAAAATTGAAATCAAAATTATGCCGCAGATTCATTCACAAAAACAAACAGAGCAAAGTGAATAAATTTTTGGCAAAATGATTAATTTGTTTCCGCGCTGTTCAGCAGTAAATAAATTTTTGCCGTTTCATACCTAAATCCTTTACTTTTCCAATAAAGATTAGTTAAAACACATTAATGGTACTTTGAAGTTCATCAGAGTATTGTGAATTTATATTTTTGAGAAATCATTGTAGATTATTTGAATAGAACAAATAAGAAGATATTGAGTGTATTGCTTTTTATTTATATTCACATTTTTCTAATGAAAAACTTCATAAAAACATTTTATCCCATTTTTTGGGTGGAATTAATATTGAAATAACTTGAACGTTCACGACATAAATGGTGATATTGCTAATTTCATGTATCCATTTACTCTTTCTATATAAACGTGATGTAGCGTATAAAACTAATAGTCCTACGTCTGAACCACATTTTCCGGATTCGTTGAAAATTTGTTTGACATCTTGATTACACGATGTGAATGCTTTGCGTTTACAACATTTGTTTGACTAAGCTTTTAATCTCTGAACCGTTTTATAGAGTATCATTGAGATTTTTAGTTGAAAACATTTTGTCTGGTGATAATTTCTACATCCTCAAAAGTACATACAAGTGATTGGTGTATACGAATTACATCATTCAAATCATAATTCTCTGAAAAATCTGAAGTTATAGAAGGAAATTTCCAACCAGTATCATTTTCATATTACTATTTTCACTTGTAAAAACGAAAACTCATTCAATGAAATGGAAAGAGCTGTAATTGTGTTTTATCCTAGTGGAAAATTCGAAACGTGTGGATTTAGAGCCTTTCCACAGATGACTATTCACGTGAAATAAAACGTATAAATGATTGTAGTTAAAAACTTATAACACTAGTAACTTGATGCCTACTTGTATGGTAATAGTCATCAGTGTCAGTGCTATTGTCGTTTGAATTTCGTTTAAGGAAGTTATTTCAAGAAAATTTCCAAATTTACCCTCTATATCCCTAGAAAATCCTCATACTTTTGGTCGAAAAGAAGCCCCACTGTTCCACGTTAGTCACAAATGAATTTTTTGATTATTAAGGAAAAATAGTAGAATTAAGACAAAGCGTATTTTTCTGGAAATTTTAGATAACAATTCAATCCAATCAGATGATGTTTTTGTTTTCTCATGAGAGCACATTTACATTTTATGGTAATAAAATAACATAAGCATTATTCTGAAAGAGTTTTTGGAAATCATATCGTTCGATTCCTTTTACATTAATGACAATTTGAATGCAGAAAAATATTTATAGCTGCTACAAAATAATAAAGTGGAAGCTTTGAAGCTGGCAGTACTTGAACCAAATGTTTCCAATTGGTGGATAGGGAGACGCGAATCGATAGAATGGTCAGTACGATCTCCTGATCAGAGCCCATTTTTATGGAAATCTCAAAAGCATTGTATACAAAACTAAAGCCCTTAACTTATATGACTTAAATGAGATGTTAAGTAACAATAGAAGCCATTATGATGTCAGAAGTTCGCGCGTACTATTCGCATAGCTTCTACGAATGATTGGAAAGATAAATTTCCTACCTATCAGGTGCTGACCATCAATCCCATCAATTTTCAACACCGAGCCGTGTTTCACAGTCGGCATTACACATGGATCTAACATCTGTTTCCTTTTGACTTGCACCCAAACTCTTCTTAAATCCAAAAACCTCAAACTTTGCCTAATCATTCCATAAAACTCTCTCTGACTCTTCATTTAATTTTTATGGTCTTCAATCCACTCCAACCTTATTTTGACGTCTTAAAAGAGGTTTCGTTTCGTAGATGTACTCAAAGGCAGACCCTTGGATTAATTGATCTGAGCTGCTATCTCTGGACTCGTCTGTCGCCGATCACGTTTACTGATCAATACAATACGTTTATTGTGGTTGTGGTTTTTCGAGCCCAAAGCTCCTGGTGGATGCATATTATTTCACGTTGTAATCTACGGTACGTCGAGGTATTTTTCATTAGGTGGCAATGGCAGTGGCAAATAATCCACAAGATTCCACCGGTAGTTCCTTAGTTTTACATATTTTCAAACTTACAAGTCTGAATTTGCGAGAACGTATACAAACTACAAAAAGATGTCTTAATACTAAAAGTATACATCACAACACGTATTTACGTTTCAGAGGGTTCACTTGGACTAAACTACAATCATAAACAACGAAACAATAAATCACAGTTAAAGAATATTGAACATATTAGGTACTTGCAAGTACACACTCATCGCATGCACACACCCTTTCGACCTTCTCTTGACAATATAAAAAGAATTTTATTATAAAGTTTATTACTTTGAAATTTTTGAATGGTTTATGGGGTTATTCCAAAAGTAAGGTGATTGTTATTAATATTAATGTTAATTCACAGGAAATAACGAATATGTATACTTAATTTTCGATGACTCAAGTTTCCAAAACTCAAAATTTTTACGCTTCACATAGCGGTTTGACTTAACGAAGCTGGAATGTATTTTTCTTTCATTCGATTTGCAGTACTCGTATGCTGTGATTTTTTGAAATTTACGCTTAATTTCAGAATTATATTGTATATTTTACTATAATATTATAAAATATTGTGTACAGATTACCGATAAATTGAGATATTCATAAGACAGGATCTGTCTAAAAGTAAAATTTAATAAAGTATACAGCAATGTAGCCATTCTCCTAGCTATGGAAGTAGTAATAGGAAATCTCTGTGGGATTTACGCAAAACATGAAAAAATTAAACAGAATTTATTCAATCGTGAAGCAGTTTATTTTTATCTCAGAATACTGTTATATAAACAAAGTGTAAATATTGTTAGACTGAATAAGTATTAAGACTTTCTTAAAGAATAATACCATATAAAAATGATTTTTTTGCACCTTCCATTCTTAAAAGTGCTTGATTTTAAACTTCAATATGGATTGTTACAATAAATTTCACGTGGAAATTATACTACTTCTAATCAATTTATGGTAAAGCATTTAAATTGAATAATTGTGGCTGAAGTGAGTTTTAATTGCCGTGTGAACGAACAATTTGAAATATTTAAGCTCCTAAAATTCAAATCAAAATTATATCGAGCGAGATTACGAAGCAAAGTCAAGAAAATGAAATAATTAACTGAATGTTTGATTCTGATGTACAACTTTTTAACATCTGTAATTAATAATTAATAATAGAATCACTCAGATATATTAAGTTTTTATAAAAAATTTAGAGATGTTTTAAAGTTATGTCGAATATATATTTCTTCAATCAAATTTCATTTGTACCAATAAGCACGAAGCGTCGAAAGGAAAACTTTGGCGCAAGAAAGATTCTTCTGATTTATGATTAGATAAATTTATTACTGAAAAGTTATTTCCTTATTTCGATGTATGGAAACTTTATTTCTGGGATATTATTAGCGGTGGGTATAAAATACAAAGCGAAAAAATCTCGCAAATATTTGTTTATTATAAAATAAAGTAGATTGAACTTACGCTCAAGCTTTGCAAATTTCTTCTGGAAGCAAGTCGCGCACTTTTCGCGAACTCAATAACTTCAAACAACTTTCATGTATTTAAATCGTGGATAAGAGCGCAGAACGATCTGTGGCAGAACGCACAGTGGAGAATATTCGAATTGAAGTCACTCCGCCAAATAGGTACGCGATGCGCCCAGTTTTCCACTTTATATACAGAAAATCTCTTTTCGTTTTTACCCCCACCAGGATAAGGTCATCGTTTTCGAGAAGGGTTTTCATTGATAACATTAGTGATAATTGATCAACGACTTAAAATATTTCGTCTGTTTGGGACATTAATTGGTTTTTATATCTGATTTTATGTTGTGCAGAATCGATTAGCAATCATTTTAAATTGAAAGTTTTTACAACAAATTCAGTTCACAGCTTTCTTTATGGTAATTCTTGTTAACCTATTTTAATTGGATATAACTAATTATAACTGTAAGTTATTCATTTTCAAAACATATCAAAATTGAGTCAGTTTACATGTTTACAAGAAATTAGTCTTGAAATTACTGTTAATTGAAAAATTCGAACAATAATTCTCCAATATTTTTGTGTGTGTGGTAGATGTTTTTAGTCATATTACCAAATTCCCTTCTCCGGCCTTTCTATGCCATTTTTATATAACGGTTTTTCTACAATCTCAAAATGACAATGACAACTTCCTCATTTGATTGATATTTTCAATACAATCTGATTTATTAATTCAAATTTTAGCAACTATTCCATCAAAATATGACATAATGTAACATATCGATGGAAAGTAACATTTTTCCACTATTTAGAAAGTTATTTATATAATATTATATATATTATATATAGACAAAATATACTCTCGTCGGATTGATTGGAATCGATCTTAAAGTTGCGTGCCGACACTACCGGGCATTTGCAGTTATCAGTGTTTATAAGAGGATATTGTAGAGCTGTGACTGAAACGAGCCACTTACCGGGGTGATTCAAAACTTTATGTCCATTAAAAGACCAAAGAAGAAAACTTTAAGTGTAGATTTATAGCTATAAGAATGTTGTAAATACCAAATAGAGAAAGATTTTAATTACCGAATTATTAAACACATAATACACACTCACCTTTATAAAATTTATACTGGAGGTTCCAAATTAACAAAGAGTTATTGCAACAGTGGAATATGGGTTGAGTGAACAGACGAATTCAATATATTTTTTAAATTCTTGAATATATTGTTCCAGATGACATAGATTTTCCGTAGATCATGGATGTTTTTTGCTATAATCAGCATATATGCTTCATATATTTTTACTACTTGCGTATCCTTATATCCAACGTACATTTCCTTTGAGTTGTTGAGTATTATTTCATCCATGTTGAAAAGCAGTTGACTCAAGTTACCACCTTGTCTTACTCCTTCTGTTATTAGAAAAGTCTCCGAAATTAGGCTTTTATTATTGATTGCATAGTTGATATTTTATTTATGAAAGCTCATGAAACCATTTCGTAACTTTTTTTTCTTTCCAAGCTTCTCCATGTTTTTGTCAAAAACTATCTCCATATCAATAAATCCAAAGAATGCATCGGTATCTTCGCGGACAGCTTTATCTATAAGTTGTTTGATGGTAAATCAAATTTCACTCTACCTTTGAGGAATCCGTTTCGTGCATCATGCATGATTCGTTAGAAATAGGCCAAAAATAAGATTTTCATTAACAACAAAAGGTCTAACTCAGCTGATCAGTGGGATACAACATTTTAAATTAGAAAACTGTTATTAGATTAGATTTTATCAAGTGCAAACAAGAATATGTTAGAAAATTTGAGTTAACTCATCACATGTACTAAACGATTCGATGGAATAAAAAAAAACATTATTTTTATATCCAGGTGAAGTAAGACTCGACTCACATTATCTAAAGCCAGTATCTCCGCCAACATTGCTAGTTGCCAACATTGACACACGAAGCTGACAGTGAAACATACGAGACTGTTGCTATTTTTTCCTTTTCCTACATCACTCCATGCGAATCTTCCATTATTCGAAACAGTGCAGGACAGTTCTTTCAGGATGCGCGCCGTATTTTTGTTCATTTCAATGCAGATTGCACGTTATTATCTTGTCTAATATGCTTGAGTTGTTTTCAATCGTATTCAAGGGTCAATACAAATATTTTTGCGATCTTCTTGTTCAAATGTAAGGATTTGAGGTACCAATTTTGCACACACTATTCGCATGTTAAAATTTTCATGTTAACTCCTTTCTTTGACAATCTTTGTCAACTCCTATATATTCAGTAATCGCAGGAATACTTAGCCGATGGTAAGATCGAATAAGTTTACCGACTTTTTCAGTATTTGCATCCGTTTTTGATGTGGAAGGCCAACCTGAACGTGTATCATCTTCCACATCTTCTCGGACATCTTGAAAACACTTAAACCATTCAAAAACACGTGGACGCGATAAAAAAGGTCACGGCTACACTGGTTTGTCTACAGACACGGTAGATATCGTATTCGAAGGAGTAAGCTTCAGGCTAAACAGACGAAAGTCCTTAACTTTTGGACATGTATACTTGTTCTGTAGCAGCGCTAGTCTCTTCACTTATTAGTCACACACTGAGTATCAAAATTAGGCCACAAGAAATTATCGGCTCCGTATAAAATTCAACTTGAAAGATATTTCAAATTCAACATGTCAAGTGAATAAAATAATTCAGTTCCTGAAAGGAGAATTTATTCAATTTGGGAGTAAGAATTAATTTTTTGTTAATTTAGGCATGTATCAATTTTCAAGTATATTATTGAATCCTAATTCTAAGCTATAAAAATACTTCTCGAGTTTCGAAAACTCGCGATAGTCTAAAGCTTCTACTTATTGTAAATAATGAAACTTCACTCAATTGTGACTTTCGAATGTGTCTTGAGATTAAAGCTAATCACGTGTTTCTTCTGAAAAGGTAGGTAAATTAATTAGAAGCAATTTACTGCCTGAAAGAAAGTTTTTGATTGTTATTTGAAACAATGTTATTATTCCCTAAATTGAAAATTGAAGTTTGTTTTTTGTTGACTGAACTGTGATTTGATAAAAAATCGATAATTTTCACGAAATTTCCCGTACCTGACAAAGAGTTTCAGCTTCATTTCTATTTTGAAAAGTATGGTATTAACATTGTAATGTTTTTCTTATTTACTTATACTATTTCTATCGGTGGGGTGAAATCATAAACACAAAACAAATAAACAAAAAGACCTTCCTTGTAATTAGTTCAAAAAAACAATGTAAACAAAACATATATGAAAATAAACCTCAAACGGATTCCACTTCACCATATTTTAGAATTTCATTATCACCAGACAGGGCCGGCTTTACTACCATTATTCAACAATACTCATATTTTAAATCTGAAGATGTTACACGTACTCCGGTTGAAACAGAACCTAAAAATTGATTCAGCCTTCTCTTTAAATATCATCGATTTATCCAAGTTAAACTGTTTTGGTCATAAATTCGGTCACAATAATCTCATTATATGATGCATTATCAAGTTGAATGATCTAATTTCCCATGAATATGATCCCCTAAATTTTTTTAGGCTTGCTTAATCCTTATACTGTATTTTCTTTGCAGCTTTTTCTCTCCAATTATTTTGTCCTATTGCTAGGTTTTCTATATCTTCCAGTTCGAAGATGGTCTAGCCCACGGTCTTACATATATGTCTTGAAATCGGACCAATTTCTACATAGCGGCGTGGTTCTTATGTTTTCTATTTGGTGGTTCTATTTGGGTTTTAAGTTTTTGAAACAGCCTTGACGTTGCACTACTATCTAGGGTTGGAGATGAGTAAGGTAAAGATGAAAATTTTGACATAAAGTATACAATCTAAAAACAGCGAGTGCGTTATACAGTGTCAGTTGTGGTGTAATTTGATTCTTTCATGTTTTCCATATCCATAATAATTTATTTGAAGTTGAATACTTGATTTTTCCATCGCGCCGAACTCATGGAACAGCGAGTGCGTTATACAGTGTCAGTTGTGGTGTAATTTGATTCTCTATGAGTGAGATAACTAAGTGCCAGCCCCACTACCTTTGTTTCAAGATCTGTATGTAAAATCGTGTTTTAACCTCAAATATTTGTTTTACTATTTATGTTGCCACGTTTGTCAACCTTTCCTGAATCCGTATTACCATTTCGTTAAACGTCCAGAACGCTGTATTTCTTTCTTTTTTTCGAGAATCAGGTGCTTGTGCAATTTTCCCTCTACATCGAAAAGACAGATGGGCCTGAACGATGATGGGTTTTCTAATGCTTTTAATACTTGGGGCGGTATATTACCCGGTCCTGGTGCTTTACCATTTTTGAGGTTACTGCTTGCTACCTGTTCTACCTGTGCTACTTAGCTCACTTAAACTAAAACTATTATCACAGTTAAATATCACGTCATGATGAACTAACTTAATTTAATCATGTTAATCATAACTTCACTTCGAAATTTGATTCCAAAGACTTTCAATCACAAATTTTAATGTTTCACTAGAGCGTGAGATCAATCATATTATTTCATTTTATGAATAAACACCCCAATAGAACTGTCGAGTTTTTTAGATTTTTATGCTTAACACTCACATGATTTTTAAAATTAAAATTTTTTATCTATATAGATAATTGAATTGATATTACCCCCTTATTTTCAGAGCGAATCACAGTTCAATGGTTGTTTCCGAATTTTCCAATTTGTTTCTATAATTAATTGACCCCATTTTTCTTTTACTGTGCTTTGAATGGGGAATAAAAATACTTCTTAAGAAGTTACACTGGGACTTTTTGTTTTTAATTAGAAGTGATTAACTTGGAACACAGAGTCAACAAAATTGCATTGATTAAGATAAATCAGTCCGAATTTTACTTTCTGTATTTTTAATTTATCTAGACGAGTAAAATGTACCTGCCTGTAAGGAAGTTTGGTAGTTTAAACAGGGTACCAGACGTGAACTGAGCCCTTTTTGTACCCCATTCGTCTATTAGAACTTCGGTAGTCTTTTATCTGACGCGAATAATCTTGTCACCATCGAACGATCTTTGAAGATTCGGTTATTGCCTAACAAAATTTGACGCAATGTTTCTAAAATGGTATAATTGTATTCTGGATAATCTGCTACCTACTACTTCTAATGTGGCAACCTTGCTCTACTTATATAAACTATAAATTGTCCTACTTATAAAATATTGAGTAGCTTTGTCAACTGATTTCAGTTTTTCTTTACATGTTTTTCGGTTCTGTGCTGATCCACAGCAACCCCTTTCGTGAATACTCGATAAATGGAAAATTTATTTACTCTTGTCTATTCAGCAATTCTTATTATGATTGCATTATCAGATTGTTAAATATTTTCCTTTTTTAAACATTCGAATTTATTTAAAATAACTTGCTGTTATTATTAAATTCATACCTGTCTTTATTCTTACTGGTCTAAAGAACGCCATATTTCTATTTATTTAAAGAAATTTATGTATAGTAGGTGTATTTCAAAGAAATTGTGTAAATACGCCTTCCGATAGCTTAGGCCAATAGAAATGCATTTAAGTTTACGTTTAGATGTTTTTATTGGTAAACAATATAAATAATGAGTGGGACTGATGGTTTGTTAAATGTTTTTTCATGTCTTAATTTGGTATGAGTACCGTGCGTATTTATGAAATATTGATTGTTCCTCGCATAAATGACTTCTTCAATTAATTTTGGAAGAACTATACTTATATGTATTTCATTTCTGACATTTGTTATGGTCATTTTTATTTTTAGACGACGCCATCTGAAAGTTGTTCGTTCTGTATTTATTTACATACCGAAAGTTGCGTTTTTAGTGTTCCATGTAGTGAAAGTGACAGTTCCGTACTGCAAAACAATTTCGGGACGCTCTGGAGTAGACAACTTTAACTTCCTTAAATGTGACTCTAACCACTTCAATGTTGACAGTTGACAGTTTACATTATATTGTGCCATAAATAAAATGTTTATAATTCTCTATTATTTATTCTTTCTCTTCAGTGTAATTGAAAAAGTTTTGGATCTTATGCGTCGTCTAAAAAATGTTGTGTACGCCGCGGCTGGAATACCACTTTGGTCTCGTGTCAACAAACTTTCAGCCCTTGGCATACAAATAACTATTGTATATTGCCCACATGCTGATAACATGTTTACCAAAACGGCGTATTTCAAGCTGTTTGAGAATTGTCTATTTAAGACCTATAGTCCATCAAAAAAAAAACGTTCTAATATAAATTAGTTCATTAAGTGTGATTTTAACTCAGCTCTTCAGTAATAAGCGAGCAAGGCTAATATTTAATTTGTATTTTGTACATATATAAACAATTAAGAAAATTGGATTCTTTTTTTAATTATCAATTCGTAAAAGGCCGACTTTTGGAATATTAGTGATAACGATTATTTCTACTGAGTTGACACAAATTTTGATTTTATTCGTATGAATATTGTTGATGACGTATTAGTTACGTGAAGAAAACCTTCACTGTTTCTATTTTACTCGAGGTTTCGCTTAAATCTCGGTTAAATCGTAAAGCACTATTCCACAAGTGTTATAGATCTTACCTAATGATTTTAAATGCCGATGTTTGGTACGACATTTGGAATTGTGGAGTAGGAATTTTCACATATTGCATCTCTGCTCAAATAGTGTCAAAAGTCAAAAAAAACGACTATCGAGTAATGAGCGTTTGAAGTTTTATGACCACAATAAGAGAGATTTTTCAATTTTTTGATTTACAACACTATTTGAGAAGAGGTGCGATATGAAAATCGACGATACTTATGAGACATAGTTTTTGTTTTTTCATTCACTGTATTTATAGATAATGAACAAGCATTTATTATATTTTATCAGTGAAATACAATTTTGATTAGTTAAATGCTACCTATTTATTATCAATATCGTCAATTAACATTTCTATTAATAGACATTTCGTTTTTTGTTTCACAATATTTCACTTCGTGTCCGTTGTACTTAGTTGTTATTAGGTTCAGAAATCTTAGTGTCGAACATTTAATATATATCCAGAATAAATGAAAGCATCTTCTTGTTGAAAATGATTAGTACCTGAGGATAGTTTCATATCCTATCACATCCTCGTTTTATTAAATATTTTTACATTACTGTTGCATAAAATACTATTTTAACGTTTCATACCGTTTAATTTATTCTTGGTATCCATTTAATACATCATCTTTTGGGATTGATGATTAAGGATATAAGGCCTTCGAATCCGGAAAACAAATTAGGGCGATAGCCAAATAATTTTAACAAACTTATTCCGGAAAGGGTAGACAATTATTAAGCGCATTATTTTCCGGGATAAACGTTTAGTGTAACGAAATTTTACTGGAATATATTGAACTTAACTTCGTCCGGGTTTATAATTTCAGAAACATTTAATGATTAAAATGTTTCATCGATCTCGATATGCAGTGTTATTTAAGTTCAGTAGTTTCGACTTGGAAATAGTTTCATGCTTCATTTTGAAATTATCGCTATGTATTTCCATTTTAATTTATCATCGTTTAGTTACAACGAGAAAAATTAACTAATATTAGAGAAAATCGTGGAATGACGATTGTTACATCACATATCATTGCGAACCGAACCCGATTCAACTGGGATAAGCACAGATAAAGGATGAAGTTCCAAAGAAAAATGGGTCATCAACCAGTTGTTTTCGGAAGCTGTAAATTATGTCAAGCTTGAAAACTGGTTAAAAAGTTAACTATACGATTAAAGAAATTGAATATTATTACTAATGAAATGATCAATCCACTCATTGTAAATTTTAGTTGCGACAGTTCATCATATGATTCCAATTTGGATTTGTAAGAAGCAACTCCACTTATATTGGTGAGTTTTTATATTAAATTTATCATTCATAAAGATAACGTTGTTCAAATGTTGAAATTTCAATCCCTCATATCTATAAAACAAAATGTTCTCAACATACCTCGTGAAAAAAATAAAAAAATTCCACGTTTTTACCTCCAGTTGTTTGAAAGTTATAAGAAGGTTAATTAGGTGTAAATATTATTATAGATACACCTATGGTTTACGAATGCTTTATTATTTTAATACTCTCTTATTCGTGAATAAGGACTAAAGGAAAGATGACAAATTTAATTTTTGGTACTTGATTAAAAAAATTATTTTTAGAAATACGGAATTTATATCTACAATAACGTAATCTAGATAAAAGGTTTCATTAGTATATCTTAAATGAATTAATGAGACAAAAACCTTTCATCACACTTTATTCGAAAAGATTATCGATTGTATCCCAATCACGGATCTACGCCCATGCCAGTACACGTCAAACTGTTACACTGCATTACACAAGCACGTAATGTGAAATTATAACCAACACGTGCTTTTTGATAAGAAAACTTGAATTTCTTGGTTTAATCAAACGGCAATCAAATTTCATCCAAATACGACATCATTTGGTTGATTTACATGAATTTGGTCAATTGAAAACCATAAAAGTTTTTAGCATTAACGAGTTATATTTTGGATTAAATGAATAATTTCCCTAAATTTCGGCAAAAGATTATACGATTTCTCATATATAATAAGTCCTGTTTTCTTCGAAAAGAGAAAAATGAAAAATACGTTACACGAGTAAGCCTTCTACACTTTTTCACTTCATTGTCATGAATTACTTAATTCTATAGCTTTATATACTATTAATTCATTTTATTAATCAAATGGGTTTGTGTGTAGATGAAACACAGCATAAATTTCAATTTAAAAATGTTTTAATCACGCTGCTGAGCTCATACCTTGTTAAGAAAAGGCCGCAGCGTCTAATATACACCAGAAACACGTGTGCACAATTAATGATGTACTCTGGCGTTTCCGGAAGACTAGCAGTTACGAGCTGGGCACTATAACTCACGGTAAGGTATCTTAGAAATGTTAATAATTAGTTAGATTCACAGATAAGTCTCATTTTGATCTACACCACTTAGACGACCGAGAAAAAGTATGGAGATGATTGGCTCGATGTAGATCCATTATAGTTTGAGGTGGAATCTGACTCATCGGAAGTAGATTGAAGAAGTGCTCCTAGATGCTGTGATCTCATTTGCTTTATTGATTTCATTTCGCCAGAATTAGTACCGAGCAAGTGGCAATCCAAGGTCTGGACTGACTTGTATCATCTGCCGATATGAATCTCATAGAACATTTGTGGGATTATTTAGGATGGAAGGCTGGACGTTTTCATCCTTTTTCTTCTTCTTCTATCTTTTCTATAAGCAATTCCGCCTGTTTCTTTCTTTTGTTGTGCTTTTAAGTTATATTATCACTTCATCTTTTCCGCGGTCGACCGACACTTCTCCTCCCGGCCGACGATTTGTCTCTTACGATCTTTACTACCCTATCATCTGTCATACTACTTATATGATTTTTCTATTCTTTTTTCTGTTCAATAACCACTCGTTAATCTTCTCCACATTACATGTTGCTCTAATTGCAGTTGCTATTTACTCGATTACTCAGTGTGTTCCCCGTGATTCTCCTCAGTATTATCATCTCAGCTGTTTCTAGTATTCTTTGTGTTTTGGACGTGTCCGGCCGCGTTTCTGCTGTGTATGTCATTATTGGTCTTATAACAACTAAATTCTAGTCTTGGTTTCCGTTCGAATATGTTTGTTTCTCCACATTGTATTGGCTATCTGTATTTGTTTTTTTTTACTTCTGATTCTGCATTTCCATAGCTTGATAGTATGAAGCCTAAGTAGTTAGCTTCCATAATCTGTTCAATGCTGATACCGTCAATTTCTATCTTACATCTAATCGGTTCTTTGCTAATGACCGGTGATTTTGTTTTTTGGGATAAAAAGCTTCTTTGCTACTAAACTTGTGGACCAATATTTGTAGGTCCTTTTTCTAGTGACTTAAATTAGCTCCAAATTATACTTGGTGAGGAATGGGATGCTCTGCCAGTAAAATGCTTCAGAATTCAATATCTTCCATGCCTCATAGCACAATAGTCCTTTGCAGTAGTAGAAGAAGAAATACTCGTCATTATAAGAACATTAATTATAAGGAAACCTGTTAAAAATGAAAGTTTTTTTAATGGTGGTTTCCTAATTTTTTGGATATTTTGTTGATATTTGATAGAAACGGATTCTTTTCTGGATAAAATCAATACTTACCTTATGAAAACTAACGTATATATTAAAATTTTTAGACAGTATTATAATTAGACGTAAAGTTTAGTGGATTATAAGTACGGTCACAGTTTATAGATATAAACTTAAACATATTAAATAGGTTTATTATCAAATCTATGATTAGTTTTCAATTAAGATAAATAACCAGAAGCGAACAATAACTAGAGTAAATAACCTTGAAAATGTAAACAATACCGGTGCGTTCCCCAAATTCCCAAATAGAAAACATCGATTCACTTACTACGAAATCTAGAATTTGAAGCATACATAGGTTAATGTAAAAATAATAATGAAGGGAGGACATTGTGAAGATTTCTCTTTAAGATAATAACCATTGATTCTGTATTACAGGAATTTCTATTAACAAAAAAATTATTTTTCAATTTCTCAGCTAGTTTTGACAGATTTATTTAACATTCGACTTTTCCTCAAATGAGCTAAACACTCCAGAGCACATAAGAATTATTCTAGTTATTTATTTAGTCCAAAGATGCCCAATCCAGATCGTTGCGCTAACTTAGTACCATCTGTGTATCAGAGAGATACATTTCGAGCTTACGAAAGATTTTTATTAATCCACGATTAACGTTTATTGATTACCACTTCGAATGGGATGTCCGTGTCCATAATTCTATGCATTTGGTCCTTTGGTTGGTCAATGCTTTCTAGGTTTCCCAATTGTAGGTGATTTAACATTTATTTTTCTGTCTATATTAACCTATAGGCGCCATTAAATGCTTCTTGTTTCATTAAAAGATGAAAAGGAAATAGATTTAGCGCCTCTAAGGTTAAAGTGGGTTATATTGACATTGCCCCTGTGTTTGGACTTTAGTTCCCTATGTAAACTTTACTATCTATCGTCCATAATTTTGAAACAATTCTATTTTGTATAATTTTAATGGAATTTAATTTTTTTCCACAGGTACTTCATAAAGCATGATAGGTTCAGTTTATTATGAAGAGTATTTTCGGAAACTATGAATTATTGGAATATTTTCTGTTAGTTTATTAGAATTGAGGGTTGTCTGAAAAGTTTCCGACCTCACAAAGAAACAAGACATTTCTTTCATAATCATTCTACAACTATAGATACTATAGAACTTTCAGATATTTCTGCAACAATAAAATAATCAAAACTGTATGAAAGAATGCTATTTATTTATTACGAAAATCGAATGAATTTGTATGATAATTAATTTGGATATCAAACATCATTCACTAAATGAATTTAGTTACACTTCACTGTCTATATCACTTATCTGTTGATTTATACATTCTATCTGTCCGTAAAAACGATTTAGTGTTAATAATCCTTAAATTATTTGAGTATGGAATAATCCGGGAATGATCGTTTTAATTCCTTCACCAGATGGGTAAAATGTTGAAATACACCGACTACATCAACTCGTCAACATTTTATCTGGAAATTTCGACAGGGAACTTAGTTGAAAAGACATATTGCTCCATTCTTCCTGAATGTATTACATACGTCCACAAATGAAAAAAATGTTGCTAGAAATCCACAAACTGATTTGATATATGGATCAATAAATGAATCTAGACAATTTTAGAACTGCCCATGACTATTCCTTTCCATATTTGTTTTATATCCACTCAGTGATCGATCCTTGTCGTTTTTGAATTATTCTAGTACTGTTACTTTAATCTAGAAAGTTGCAAGATATGTAAAAATATTAAGGACACGGCATTAATATAGTCAATGCTGATTTCAAATTATATTGACTTCTCAGCGACAATGCATTTGATCTAGATTATTAAGATCGCTTGTTTCACTTCCAAAATTTTACTGGATCCAGTGGACCCCCTACCAATCACTACCAATTTCCACGGAAACTTGCGTTTTTGCCGAGTTTCAACGACGAATTAACAGTTTTCGAAAAAAAAAAGCCCAAAATTGAATATTTATGACGTAAAGTAACTTCTACAATACAAAAAAATATAATTTTGACGATAGGGATGTACTTGAGGGATTCACAGCAAATTATCAATATTTGGCTTGAATTTTGTAAGGAATAACCGCAATAGTTTTTCACTATCGAAACCAAATAAATTGTCAAGGACCCCGGCTTATAATTTTTTGTACATTCTGTTAAGATACAAGAGATTTTGTCTCATTACCAGTGATTCATAAGATAATTAATCTAATTGGTATCCCTGCACTGTTAATTTATGAAAAGATAGGGATTTGAAATACAGGGTGAGTCAAAATTAACCAATGGAATAAAACATTGAGATCTGTTATTTCATATCGTGTGTATTATTATATAAAGTTTGCAGTTTATAAATAGAACATTACATTTATTTGGTGCCCAACGTAGGGCACGAAAAAAACTAGCAATACCATAACAACGCATAGCTTGTATATGTCCATCGATACTAAAATGGAGACGGAAATCTTAATCGTGCGTGGATTTTATACTTAGGATTATAAAAAATAAGAAAAGACAAGATAAAATAGAAAAGGGACAGAAAGAAATGAATAGCATGACCTAAAGAATAATATTCAAGCGAAAACAAGAAAGAGGATTCCCATTTCCATTCACCCAAAAGTTTACATTCAAACTTGAGAAACAAAAATAAAAATGCTAGAATATTTTCTTATCGCGGAAGAAGTCATCAGAAAGCATCGAACTGGAGAAGCTTTATTATGTTATTCATGTAAGGAAACGAAATTTGATGAATCATTGGTCTGAAGTGAATCAAATTTCTGAAAGAAAAAAACTATACTTTGGCAAATACTATAAAAAAAGGTGATAGTATGCATAATTAGGCTTTATCATTATGCGTAAAATACCTGGAATCAAAATTTTAGAGACGTACAATCAAGAAATCGTAGAAGTTTTTACTATCAAAAATATAAGAATATTCTAGCAGCTCGCTCACTATTTCACTGAGATAGAAATAAATTGAAAAATTGATGAGATGGAGTGACGACGCTTAGAACAGATATGATTTCATAGCAACTTGGGAAATATATTTGCGCAAGTGTTGAGATATTTCAATTACAAGTTTAACTGAAAAGTGAGTAGTGAAGATTTTTCTGAACGTCATTAAAACCTTCGCACAGTCAACAATATCGGCAAAAAAAGTTCACCAAATGGTACTGGACGCCTGTCGGAATAAGGTTAGAGAGTTGAAAGTAGCTAAAGGTATATCAAACGAATTCATTTGCCATATGTTAAGTGCTGCGTTTTCTCAATTTGGACCAAAAGTGCATTAGAATGAACATAGGCAAAATGAATCGGTTTTTTTGCGACCGCTATACTCTTGAAAAACAGTCTACACAATGGATTTCAAAGGGTGAAACTGCTCCGAAGACAAAGACGACTTTATCGGCTAGAAATTTAAAGGGATACGTTTTTTGGGATTGTTAAGGGATTGTGTTGATCGACTATTTAAAGAAAAACAACAACGTAAAATTTGTTGATAGGATAAATGTGCAAAAAAGTGATCGCAAGTAATGAAAAAGATAGTGCTTTTCCTTCAGGACAATGCACGTGATCACCATAACTAAAATTTATGAATTGGTTGACCACGGTATTCACTAGATCAAACCCCAGCGACTAACTTTCTTAAGCTTAAAGTTTTATTTGTAGGAGAGATAATTGAGGATGTCATTGCTTATTATTACAAGAACTGGACTAGTTGTATAGAATTGAAAGGAAACTATGTTTAAACTAGAATTATTATAAGTAAAATATCTTTTTACTTTATTAGGTGTAAATTTATATCTGTATACAAACCTTCATAACCTTAAAGTTTTATTTACAGGAGAGAGATTTGTGGATGTCATCGCGTATTATTAGAAGAAAGTCTTTTTATTGTTTAGAAGGATTGAGAAGGAACTGGACTAGTTGTATAGAATTGAAAGGAAACTATGTTTAAAAATAGAATTATTATTAGGAACATGTCTTTTTTCTTTGTTAGGTGTAAATTTCCCTAATTAACTATCTGTACACAAAATTCCATTGTTCAATTAAGCACCTGATTCCATCTGCCGTTTACTGTATATTTACACATTCAAAGAGTATAATGCCTCTTGTATTTTTTCCTTTTATATCCAAATTAACTCACCATCAGTTGGATTTAATTGGCATTAGTGGGAGGAGAATTTTATCATATGTAGACTAAAAGTTAAAACCTTATTTTTTCTATATCAATCAATCTTCGAATTCATTATGGTTTAAAAGTTGAAATTAAAAAAAGGCTCATCAAAAACTTTGAAATTTGTTTGAATTAAAATCGAATTATTTAAGTACCAAATAAACACCGTAAATCCAAATGATTATTTTATTGAAAAGAACATTTTCATTCGTAACTAAATCCCATGTGCTAAACGCTCACGTGTGCAGAATACTGAAAAACAAAGGATTACGGGATCACGGTTCCTAAATAGTAGAATCGAATATGTGCGATGCCTATCTATCCTTGAACAAACAAATTTGAAAACCCTGAACGCATCTATAATAATTGGGATTTGATATGTGAATTGAGGATAAATATGAAATATCGAATCAGAATTGTCAATGATCCCTATTATCCATTATGAAAAATTATAATTACAGAATCCTGGAAAAACAAAAATTATTTGGTTGGTGCACGATTGGAAGTAAACAGGAGAGATGGGGTACAATGATTTATATATATTTTAGATCTTAGCTACGCTGTTTAACGGTCGATGTTGCAGGTTTTTTGCGAATTTATTGAAACCTGGTGACGTTAGGGAATAATTCAGCTGTAGCTGTACCCGTCCACTCAAGAAACTGCTTATTTAGATAAAAAAAAATAAACATGATACATCAAAAAATTAAAAACAACATACAAAAAGCAGAAAACTTAAAAAAATATTATCATAAACTGAGGAGAACCGAAAAACTTCTCATTCTCATTCATGAAGAATTCTTTTTTGTGTTATGCGTCATAATAGAAAGTAGTAGATCATAGGAATCTCCGTTTATTGAGAATAAAAACAACATAATCGTAAAACAAGTTTTTTGAAATAAAAAAGTTTTTCAGTCGATTCGTTCATTAAAATATTCATGAGCTCCTAAAAATGGAAAAATGGGGATTTCGACAAAACTCAATTGCTATTTATTCCTATATTTTATGAGTTTTTTTTATTATTCTTGGCTTTCTATCGTTGAAAAACTTGACTCTCTATAGCTTTGAACTATTTTGTTTCGAAAATTTTTCATTCAAAAACCAGGAATGTAGTCCTTTCAGAAAAGAATAAAGCAGATACATCGAGAAACGACAGACGCCGTTTTATTGAATTAAAAAATCATTATCAAAGTCTACGACTCGATTATCTAACTACGCTCCTCCCCCTTCTTTTAGTCTTTCGATACGAGTCTTGGCTATTGTTAGTCATTCACACTTTCGATTTATTCAGCTGTTCGCTTCGTCTACTATAAAATGGACCCGACTCAAGCGACTACGCTAGATACTTTCAATGTGTCTTTCAATATTATTATGTCTTAAGTTTATATCATATCAACTGAAAAAAAAAGTGGAAACGGAGAAAATGGCCTCCTTTGACCAAAAAAAGCAATGCGACACCGAGGTGAGACGGGGGAAGATCCACTGTCCACACTCTTGCGTTTGTGTAGCTTCGTGGAAAGTTTGGTTCGGGCTAGAGAATGTTTAAATATACCAAGCAAATAGCGGCGCTGGCTGATGCAGTCTTCAATTCGTTATAGCGCCGTTTCCTAGCTTGGAACGCACGCCCACGATCGAGCTATTCCCCACTTCCTAAATGATTCAAAAAATCATCTTATTAACATTTATCCTAATAGGCGGATTAGTCGAGAAGGCTCATTTGGATGGCCACCACGTTCCCCTGAATTAAATACAATGGATTTATTTTTTAGTATATGCAACACCGCTAGGAGGAACGGAATGATCGGTAGAATAAACTTCCATTGTGACAATATAAGGCATAATCTTGGAATGCTCTTCCAAGTTCAAAGAAATATTCTCTATAGAATCCGGAAATGTGTATAAGTGCCCACTCCACGGCATTTTCCAGTTTTTGTCGAAAACTATGCACCAAATCATGTCGTGAACAAACTTTGAACCAATAACCTAAACTTGACTTTCCCTTATCACAAAATTGGTAAAAAATTTCGTATGTTACTACTTCATTTGGAATTAGTAGTAGTGTTTGAGCATTCCGCTTGGTAATCTGTATACTGGTTATAAAAAAAAAAACAAATGATACTATAGATGTAAATATATTATCGTATCAAAATTAGTCCGAACATGATTGCATACCTAAACTAAGAAAAAATTCTTGAAATTAATATGAAATTACAGTGTTTGGTTTGATTGAAAGATATACTGAAGCCAATAACACACTTCATTATTGTAAATAGTTATCAAGAATTAAAATTATTGTAGAGTTTAGCGAATTAAACTTTTTTAATTCAATAAAAAAGTAGATAGAGACGATATGAATGTTAGTACATAACGTGGTTTATTAATAAGCATTAAACTTCCATTATACCGTGATTGTAGATAGAACACATTTAAAATAATTGTTAAAGTTTAATAGAATTTTTGAAAGCCAAATAATTATATTTTTTAAAACAATCAAAACTTATTAGTACTGTTAAGTCTTTTCCAAATATCCAAAATTTTTATTGTCTCCAGCAAATCTTCTCAATTAATTAATAATTTATCATATAACATTTATCAATATAAAATAATTTTCTATTATGGTTATTTCAATATAACGTTTGAAATCAACTGAGCAACTATAAAATGTTTAATTCTGCATGGCAGTGGCAGTATTAACATTTTTTTTAATATCCTAATTACGTGGTCCGTTAATTGGAAACAATAAGTGTTAGAGATATCAACTTTCTCATTTTTAAAGTACATTTTGAATGAGTCTTAAAGCAACAAGCAGCAAATTTCACAATCGAACAATTCCAATAAAATAGGAGAGAGATTCAAAACAACTATATATTACAGTCATGTCATAACAATTAACTTATTAAATTATATTTTCAAATGATAAAAGGTATTTCGAGATAATTTTTGAGAAATATTACCAGTTATACAATATGAAATACTTTAGACACAATAAGTGGATTCCACAAATCACAAATCCGTAAGAAGTCTTGTGCACGCTCAAATAATGAAAGCTTGTACTTCTTAGAATGATTATAAAATCTCATAAATGATAAACACTCCGCGACAAGGTGCATGAGAATAGAGAACATCACGAAAAGAAAGAAATCGAAACTAAATCGATTAATGATGCCGACCAGAACATAAAAATAAAAAACAAAGTAAAATACTTAGACGTAGCAATGGACAATGGACTTCATTTTCAACGAATACGTGAAGAACATCGTGGACAAAGTAAGACAGTGACAGCACGACACCAAACTCAGGTACAGCTACAGGTCACGATGTCAGCTAGACCACAAATTGTTGAGAAATGTACGGCAAAAGGCATATAAGCCATCTAAAGAGCTAAAAACACTCATGAAAACTAAAGTAAATACGGGAAATAAGAACCACTCAGAATAAAGCTATTCTGCTGAAGAAGGTGATAAACATTTACACTTTTCGATGACAGGTGGTAGTGGAATGCTTCATTTCGCATTAATTCGCGAACATGGTCTGAGAGTGGAAATTTAATGGAAATGACTCGTGCGTGCATGTGTGTGATGGGATAGTAACTATCTATTTAACCCTGAACAAATGTCATACCTTTTCCATGATTACCTATCTTGGGAGAGTTGTGTTAATTTGATCCAGCGAACTTGCTTTCACAATTCCATGCTTTCCATTATATAATTATCTCTTAATCATCTTTTTGTTTCAAGCTATATCCTGCAAATTTCCACCTCAACTCTATCACATCGCTTACATTACTTTTTGTTAAGAATCCAGTTGTTTCGTTTCCTATTGTTTTTTTCTCTATTCTATCGATGTTAATAACAGGAATTATATATATTGGTTAAAAACTTTGTAGGTATTTTATGTTCTTCTATATCAACAGGAAAGTATACCCCAAAGACAAGGGAGATGATTTTTTCGGGCTTGTTTAAAAAATAAGTGGTCTTCAAAGAGAGTTTGAGCAGGAATGGAAGGAAGAACTGATCTTATTAAGGCAATCTGATGTTTTAGGTGACATAATTGAATAGAGAGAAGTAGAAAACACAATTTTCAATTAATGAATTATTTCTGTGGCTTAAATTCTCAACAAGAAGTATTAGAAGAATTGTTAAAGAATAACATTGTGACGTTTGAAGTTAAAGTAAAAAAGTATGCTGTAGTAGGAGGTTTAACTGTATGCAGTGGATCCAAGCTGATAATCTATCAAAGATCAATCAACCAATTTTTTTTCAACACATGTCTTGTGGGCAAATTTGCATTTCTTCTTTAATTTGCTTTAATCTACTAATTCAACATTTAAATTAGTAAATTTACAAACAACGACTAAATTTCAGATTTGATTTAGTAGACAACTTACACGTCTAAAGAATTTATAAGAATACATCGGGTAATTTGTTATCTTTGTAATAATAACATAGAAACATGACAGAAAACTATTCTTATCAGTCCATAACATATATGAGATAATAAAAAGTTGCATTTTTATTTGACACAGTTTGTTTTATTGATATTTGTAATAATTTCAACATATTGAGATAAAATGTGGCTCTTTACTAAAGTGGTCTATTCAAGTATACTGAAGATGTATACTTTTTAAATAGTCACATTTTATGATTCAAAATGAATCTTAATAGTTTTATCACAAAATTAAACAGTTGTAATTAATAAAAAAATATTAAGTATTTCTTATGTCTAAATTAATTCCAATTAACGGAACCAAATTTGGACAGTACATCACATTGTGACAAGTATTTCGATAACTATTACAAGAAGGTACCGTAGAAATTATATTGAACATAAGAAAAAATATAAAGAACTGTTTTTTCAAAGGGAACCAGTGTAGATTAAATGTACGTTTACATAATAAGTAACTAGCTAAACTTTATATCAAGGGGAAAAAATTCAATACTTCATTTGAATAGAATATGTTTAAATTAGAATATTAGAATGGTCTTTTGGAATAATATGAAAAATCTATTATGTCGGAAAAGACCACAAATGTATTATATTTTGAGTTAAAATCCTATCAACAGCATTGCTATAAAAATATATTGCCGTTCTTTGAAACATTGAAATTTTTGCTTTCTGAACCTAATTTCAACTTGAAACTTTGAAGGTTTCCAGAAAAAATTCATTGTCTTCGATTTAATTCTAAATATCTCAAAATCTGGTTACCAGAAAACAAAGATTTTGTAATGTTTCAATCTTCATATGTCATTTCAATTTTTATCAGGCGTACAAGCTAGATTATACACAGTTTAGTTAGACAACTGTCAAAAATTGACATTGTGAATATATTTAAATAGCAGAATATTACAATTTCGACCATTTATAAAACAATAAATGAACGTGAAGAAGTAATACCATATTTAAACCTTCCAAAAAGTGGATGATCTGAAGTTTTGACTAATACCTAGTTAAATATATTGGTGAAACGTGCAAAATACAAAATAGGAAATCACCTCAAAGGTTGGTTCGTCAATTTCGAGTTTCTCACATGACCATTAGTCGAGAAAAAGGGGGCTAAACAACGAAAAATATACTGAAGATCAATAGCGCAAAATTTAAAGATAAACTTTTGGTTTGGTATGTCATATCCGGGGAAGCATGAAGATGTCTTCTAAAATTGGTTGATTTCATTAATACACATCATCCCAATGGCGAAATAATATTTTGTAGCTTCTTGTCACTACGCCTGAATAACCAGTGATTGTTTAGATGTTTATGACATACCATTTGTATCGAATGAAAATAATCCCTCAAATGTTCCCCAGACACGATTCATTAAACTTGCGATATTGAGTAGTAACAGCTTCGACGTAGAATATTTCAAAAAATACGCGAAATTGACAATTACGTCAGCAACGAGTTAATTTTAAGTATAATTGTGTTTTTTCGTTCACTATATGTTAACAAAAAAGTGAATGAATGAATTGTAAACATTATTTCGTTGTTTCAATATTACACTAGAAATGTTTTCCGAAAACTTTCATGACATACGTTATGAGTAAAGGAACGTTTGGAGTCTGCTATATGACAATAGATCTAATCAGGCTGATAAATCTTATTAGAGATCAAATAAAACAAGATAACAGATCTAAAATTATGTATGATATTTTCTTTTCATCGATTTCGTTACCAAATTTAAGGCTTAACTTTCTTCGGCCACGCGATTGGTTGGAATACGATCTATGAAGTGTTTGGCAACGCTCGCAAACCTGAGTTTTACTACAAAAGTACATTCCTAATTGGTGTTCTTTTAAAAGGAAAATTATAGTAACTAACGGCCGGTTTCGTAATTTCACCCTAGCTGGCACTTTAACTAAAGGGCCCTTTAATTTAGATGTTGATGCGAAGTGGTCCCATAATCGATTTGTAAAGGTCTCTCAAGTAAATGCTATTTTGAGACGTTAAAAAGAGGTTGATATTACTCTGTCCTTTTCCGATAGGAAATAAAATGAAACGTAGTGAGTGTTGTTTTGCCGCTAACATTTCTTTTGGCTTGATTTTCATTCCAATTATTCTATTCTATAATTATTTTCATCATTTTTAATCGTAAATATTAAAGGTTTTACCTCTGAATGCGATATCCGTTGTAATCCACTGAAATCTGTCTTCCAAAGTGTCCTTCCTCAAGGACGTCGTGAACGCAAGTTGGCCAACGAGCTGCAATGTTACGAATCCTAAGCCGAGCATCGGATACAGTTTGTACATTTAATGCATAAAAGTCTTTTAGGCTCCTAAAATTTTTACGTTTTCGTCGCCAGGTGATTGTATAAAAATTAAGATGCAATCGTTTTTTAACGGGTAATTGGCTATCGAAACATCCCGAATTTGATTCAATAATGCCGTAAATATGGGCTTACTAATTAGAAATCGTTCAAAAAAATCTCCTATTAGTTTTTTCTATATTTTTCCTTATTTGGACAATAATATTTCCCTCTTCTGATGAGCTTGAGCCCGAATTTAAATTGGCACCATATCTAGCCATTATGCCATGAACGTTTTATGTTTTTGAACTGAAAGGGGCAAGCTTAGATATCAAACATAGTCTATGTGTGCATTTAACGTTTGTTCAAATTAAAAGAACTTTTAGGCTAAATGACTCCGTTTAAAAGTATTATGAAACCGGTCGTTACTGGTATAAAGTGGTTAATGGGTCTTTAGCATGATTGTGTTAACCTATAGTGAATTATTGTAAAAAAACTTTTTTAAATGCAACTAAAAATTGAAACTTTACCAGTTGCACGTTTCAGTCTATCAGTGGAGTTTTTTTTAAATGCTTGATGTGAATTGATTTGAGATGCAATGCGGAGATTCTGTAAGTTTACACTGTCATGTATATGGTTCACTTTCAACCTCTCATTCCTTTAATTTGAGTAATTTTTACAAAAATTACTATACAGTTAACAACCGTTGTTGTCAGTTCTCAATATTTAACTGATTATACCTATTATAATAGATATTAATTTGCGTTTTAAATTGCTCAAAATTACTACAATTTTCAGTTTAGATTGAGACAACATATCCAATAAAGTCAGAACTTTGGAATACGATAAAATATCATAATTAGAATCTCTATAGCTATTACTTACATTAAGAATTAATTTGAGCTTATACTACACTGGTTCTTCACACAACATTAAAAATAATTATTTTTATTAGTATTGCATCTGGTCAACTTATGATGAACTATCCAAGAATTAAATTCAACAACAATAAAAATACTGTATCATTTTGATTTTCATAATTCAGTCATTTCGTTTACCATGCAAGATTTTTATCATTACTTTATAATAATCGTGAGGAGATTTGGTGTTGTAAATTTTCTGTCCGTTTTCGTCCAAATAATCACCGTAGCGAATAGTCTTTATAGTTTCAAAACCAAAACTATCACATATCTTTTGAGTAAAGAAACTTGTAGCGTCTACCTTCATGAGCTGAAAATGATAAAATTAGAATTTGCAATGAACTACTCGTTAACAAAATCGCGCGTACTTTACAAACAGGTGTGGGCTTTTGGTTTGGGTAGTTGATTTTTGTGCCCTAAGTGGTCGGTTTTTTGGCATTTAAACTTTTTTTTACCCATTTTCATTAGCACTAAGCTCTTGAGTTTAGGTTGAGGAACCAATAGGAAAGTCTTGGTTGAGTTTTATAAATCAAATTCATTGTCTATAACTATTTTTTAATTATTTAATACCAAATATCTAAAAATCCGAAAGTGATTGGCTAATACTGGCCTGGATTAAGGACTAACCCCAAAACGGAAATTACATTTTCATGTTCTGAGAATATTCCATGTGAACCTGTGATCAATAATCCAAACCAAATAAACATTTTCTCTGTGGTCTGTTTTGAATACATAGGATACTTATTCATATCGATTATATACTGATTTTCCAGATTCACTGTTTTAAGGGTTGAAAAGGGAATATATAATCTTCAAATTATGTTTAGGAGAAAGAAATTAATTTATTAATTATTAACCTCCCACTACTCTATTTTCGTTGTTTAAACTAAACACTCTTCAATTTTAATATTTGTGGTGAAATTATTCTTTATATTCGCTGGTAATTGTTTCTTTTTAAAGCTCACAAAATTCCGGTTATCTTTATTGATTTCCATTTGTATTAAGCAAATTTTGTATAATATTTTTCGTGTGAATTCGTTCTCTATTTATCTGGGGAACAGAACGAATGGAATAGAACAGATTTCGGTTTGGTTATTTTCCAAAACAAAATAAAATAATTTTTTCCATATGTTAGAGCATAAGCTCCTTTTTACTCAAATCTGTTCTACCTACTCGTTCCTTCCTCGGTAATTTCTATCTGTGTTTCCGTTCACATCCTCATTTTATATTTCTTCCCCAGTTCTACAGCTTCCATTTTAGAGTTCAACAACACCAAAGTCCCAGCTGATGCACCACAATTTCATTAAAATCAATTCCAGCAACTGGGAATTCAGCTAGAAGCTGCAACTATCCCGACTTTCCATAGTCCTAGTCTTCACCACTTGCGACGACAAAACAAAGGTCTGTTTTGTAGTGAAGGATCAGTGAATGTTTTTATGAGTTTTACACTATAAAGTATCGTCACAAACAGTACAACAGACAGTTGTGAAAATGATTTAACAGTCATTGAACATCCACCCTATTTCTCTGATTGGGCCATGCGTGATTTTTCTATCCTAAAAAAACATAGATAAAGCGATTACTATGAATATAAATAAAATCATCATCCTTAAAAATCTTGTAGTTGTCTTGGAATTGATCCGCTTGGTTCTAGGTAACCTTTTTATTCTGGATGTTGGAAACTTCGTTAAATCGCTTATATCGTTAAGACTAAAACATTTGAGGCTCTACTTTCTGCGAGGTTACTTTTGCTATCAGCACTTTAACAATCTATTCGATTTAGAAAAAATAACAGATTATATAACCAGAAAAAAAGTGGCAAAAAATGTAAAGAATAATGAGACTGGCCATTGCAATAACGTATGTGTGAGCTGGTGCATTTTCTTGATGAAACAATACTTTCTTCTTAGGTAAATACGGCCGTTTCGCTTGAATCCTTCGCTCATACATTGTAATAAGTTCGATAATACCCGCCGTTGATAGTTTTTTTCTTCTTCAAGATTGTCAATGGCAATGTAGTCGATTCTCCTTTTTTATTCCATTCTTTTGATTGTTCTTTTGTTCCGGGTGTGAAGTGATGGACCCTCGTTTCATGGTTATCAAACAGCGCAAAAATTTGGCTTCATTTCTTTGAAAAATTGCCAAACATCTTTGCGACTCTGTTTTTGTTCCATTGCGAGCAAACGTGGCACCCATCTTGTGCACAGCTTTATTATCTCCCAATTTTCAGTTAATATACCTTGTACTCCACTTTTTCAAATGCTTATTATGTTTGCTAAGTAGTGCATTTTCAGTCAACGATCATCCAATACCTCTTTGTGGATTTTCTTCAACATTTCTGGGGACCTCACCTCATTTGATCGGCCACGGCGATGCTGGTTCTCGCAGGTCGTACGGCTTCGCTTGAACTCTGCTACCCAATATTTTATTGTTGATAAGGAAGGTGCAGTCACATCCAGCTTTTATCTTGGTGGGCTCATGCCTTTAAAATAAAACTATTGTATCACATAACGATGACCAATTAAGTATTTTCTAATATAGAGGTATTTTGCAAGCAATTATTGCCATCTCTAGGTCAGGTTAGGTACTTCTGGGACCATCCTCGTATCTTTCACAGTTCATAGCAAAAGGATTACAGCAATCGATATTTAACCCTACCCATAAATTCGAACATGATGATGATTTATACACTAAAATATTACTTTAAAGCCGCGTTTACACCGGAGTTAATAACAATAAAAAAGTTAATAACTCGTGTTTTCAACAGAAAATTCCATGTTATTAACAAGATTTATGTTATCCATCCAGAGTCGGTAAAGATCAAAGGAAATGTGTTATGTTTTAAACAAAAGTTAATGGCCTCTTTTAGAGCGTTAACTTTTGTTAACAACAGGTTCCTGTCTTCCCCGCAACCCCCTCGCCCGGCATCCTGCTACACAGAGCGCGCCAGTGGCCCCTCAACATCCTCCCGCACCATTGTCTCACCTAGAACTGCTGGCTGTGCATGAGCGTTGATAATGGCGGAGTTTTTAACTTTTGGTGATAACAAAACTAGCAGCCAAAAGAAAATTTTATTAACATATGTCAATGACTTTTGTTATTAACATCAGTTAATAACAAAAATGTTAAAAACTTGTGTTCTTAACTCCGGTGTAAACGCGGCTTAAGTTGCAACAACTACCTTAAAGCCATTTTCCGCAGCAATCATTTCACTTCTCAGAAATAATTCTTTTCCGACACCTTGTCCTCTATACTTGGGGTCTACTGCTAATATTCTGAATTCAAAAATTTTATCTACTTTATATTTGGTGAACAGATCCAACTCTTTGTTCACATTATTTAGTAGACCGAAAATTTGCTGGTATGGTATATTGTCTATCGTTTCCATTCTCTTGATAGCTTCTTCGATATCTCCTTTCTTTGAAGTGCCGTTTAGTAATACGCCTGCTATCTACAACAACAATATATTATCCGAATGAGTCATATACAAAGTTTCAAACATATCTTGAGGTTACTCTATCTAACAATGTTGGAAAATCAAACAAAATAAAGCAAATAAATAAGACAAATGAAGTTTTTCAAGAGTTTTTTCATTACATTAATTTTAGAATAATTGCTCGAATATATGAAGCAATCAACAACCAGTAAAATATTTGATATCATAACCCCTAACCAAATGAATTACCAATAGACATCTAGAGGAATTGATCTGAACATAACATCTGATTTATACGAGAGAAAATTGACCAAATATACAAATTTGTCTTTTAAATCGAAACTAATTCGAAAAAAAAACTATTTCCAAATACTATATATACTTAAATCAATGACGGTTTTTATTCAAACCACCCTATAATTATCGTTTACGTTATTATGATATTCGATAAATGTTTAGGGCTCAATAAGGAATGACGTTGTCAATATCGTGAAATTTCTCCTAAAGTATGCAGGAAATGTTGAACTAGAAATTACTGAACGGGAACGCCATAATATATTTGATTAAATTCCTTGCTTTTATGAATTTCCGAAGAAATTTCTGGATATAAAAGATTTTGCAGAGATAAAACTGGAATGAAATTTAGTTGGGGCGGATGCTGAAAATATATCCATCATATTCTATTTATACAAATCATCATCAGAAAATACAAACACACAAAGGTTTTGTTGATGGTGGTATAAATATTTGTTTCAAGGAAATGACCGGTGGTGTTTTTGAGGAATAATTTAAGCAAATATTCATTTATATACTTTAGCTGTAACTTGGGGCTGAAATAATGAAAGAAAAAGATCGAGACGATTTATATGTTCTCTCCATAGTGTTGGTGAACCAACGGAAAATGAACGTTTTCTTCTGATAACGATTCTACAGCAAAACATATGCGGCATCCACTTTTTATATTGATTTGTAACAGGAAATCCAAGATAATGAAGTTATGTACTTTTTAACTACAATGTGTCTTCTCTTTGTGTCTAAACTTCCTACTCCACATTTTAAAACAATCCCAAATAGATAATTATCATTTGGATCGAATAAACAATAAACTGTCGTCAACACGTTAAGTTTGACTGTAGGTAGAAATTGTGACGTGATAAAATATTTTTTTGGTTTAAAGAAGGTGGATTAAATTATTTATATTCATTTATTTTGGAGTATAAAAGTTCAATTTTCTAAACTAGGTAATCGAATGGGGCAATATTTGAAGAATATAGAGTGGAGGAAATTCAACAGACGCGGCTCTTGCAATATGTTATAGAGCGTTATCCTGATTATTAATTAGCAGGTTTTTTTTTTAAAGCTCATTCTAGCTTGTCCACTTTTTCACTTTACACTTCAATCAACATAAATCTCTTATATTTCGACTTTGGTAACAATTTGCTCTAAAAATAGCAATTAGTTCTAACGGAGGAGAAACAAATTAAAGAAAATTTAGAAACTAAGATTGTGACTCTTGATTGCGATTGTTCTTGCTGAAGTCATACAGAGCTTATTTGCGAAACTTTAGAACCTCAAATCAGTATAAGTGTCATCATTTTAGTATTGCAACAATCGGATAGTGATAATTATCCGTTATACTCACCTCATTGGTATATGTATCTACCGCCATGACGGATAAACCTTCCTCTAATGTCGATAAATCGTATTGCTCAAGAAGTGAACAGGGTTTTCCATATAGACTGAGGCCGACTGAAGCGTTAAGTGGTTCGTCAGGAAAACTAAGTCTTAAATGACGAATTACTTCTTCGAATCTCGATGCCGGAATTGAAGTATATTCCATGTTTTACTAAAAAAATGTATTCGTCTTTGAAGGTCTTTTGCTATTAAGAATGAACATGTAATTCGCATGTATTTGTCGTATTACAGAAATAAACCAAGGAGTCTCATTCAACAACAAATACAAACCGAATTCCCTAGAAACTGCTCTAATTAGGATGTTTTAAGGCATTACAAACTAGTATTCAACCTAAATTTACCAATTGGCCTCCAGTGCACTACGTGGATAGACGTTTCGTCCTGTACTAAGAGTGTGTGGACCCACAACCTTCGGAATATACGTTTTGTTAGATGTTTAGATTTTTATGGCAAGTAGTCTATGAGATAAGGAGATTATATACAAAATTTTAAAAAGCGCAGATAAATCGCTTTTGAGAATTTTTTCAATATGTGTGTTTTTCAACTTTATATGAAGCGAAACGTAATTCGTTTAAGACACCATTTGGTATTGTGTGTTTCATGGCGTGTCCAATATTGCCTTTAATCGTTTAGGGGTCTTGGCAAATTTATTTTGAATTACATTTCAACAAGTCTCAATGAATACATTTTATAATGAAATGTTTTAAAACATCATATTTTGTACCTTGTAACAGATGAGAGGCAACGCTGCTACACTATAGGTTTTTTAAAAATACTTTGTTTAGTTGCTTTGCTTTAAATCCGTGTTTTCGATTGTTTTAAGTTTATTGGTGATAACACCCGTCAATTAGACGCTGTTTCCTAAGTGACTATAAATAAACTCCAAAAAATGATCATGATTTATAGTTAAGATTAATTCTCAATTATCAATCATCCTTGGAATTCAGGTAGACTCTTGTGAATGCATTTTTGTTCAGAGCGTGGTATCGTTGTTCAATTCTTAAAAACTTAAATGTTTGAACATTAATATAAGCATACGATTCTATAATTAGTATTGAATCATTTTGACATAAAAGAAAATTGGTTTAGTTGTACTATTTATAACTCAAGATCACCCAAACAGATTTGGCTGAAAATGGGTGGGGTGTACATATGATATTTTTTATACCATTTCCATGGGGCATATATAAACCCGTTTCCGTGGCACATAAAATGTGGTATAACAAAACGCTACAAATACAAAAACGAAAAATGTATTAATTTAAACATCAATCTAGCCGTTTTATTTATTAAAAATGTTATAACAAAACGCAGCTGAGACGGAATAACGAAACGTAATTGAAAGCTGCACGCAACGTTATCTATGGTTAAGTATGTTTGGAAATTTGACAATTAGAAGCTTCGAAATTAACTGATTGGTGTATCTGCTTCGAGTTTCTATTTGCCGAACGAATCTTTCCCGATACACAAAGCCGTAATGCAACTAGTATTCGAAACATTGCTAGTGAATGGTCTGGAGAAGAGCAAGAAATTGCATGGGAAGAGCACCGACTTCTCAATCTTAAGAGCAAAGCAAAGCAATTCGCGAAACGGCTCGGTTGGCAAGGCGAACTCGCCCAGCAAACACACTAAAAGTTTGGGAAGAACTGATTTTAATCGAGCAGCGTTTCGACACGATTGCATCAGTAATTACTGCGAGTATTTCAAATTATCGATTGTTTTTACTAATCTGACAGGTCCTCATGAGTGAAACTTTATACTTTATACTGCTCATCATGGGTGGAAGAACTTATCAATAGGTAATATACTCTAGCTCAAGTGAATCCCAAAATCCCCTCTTAGGCTCCCTAACTATTATTCAGTTTAACCTTTAAGTTTGACCTATATTAAAAGGGAAAATAAGTGAATCGCTCAAAATCAATACATCAAATCAGTCAAAAGGAGTAGACTCCAAACGAAAAGTACTTTTCATTGATGTTATTTCTAATGTTTAAAAAATTTGTTAATATGATCGTATGATTCAGCTAATACGATAAGTTTACAGTACGACAGAAATTTTTGATTTACCAGAGAGGTTATCATGAAGGAGATATTCCTAAAGGCCAAGCCAATGCAATGCAAGATGCAATATTTCTTGTTCAAACGTATCTATTCTGCTAATATTACGTTTTATTTTCTTTAGGAGTTTTTCAAATGTTTTTTCATCAATTCTCAACTAATTTTTCTATGTTTTCTCGTCTAATACTCTATCTAATTTGTCCATTAGACTCCAAAAGCAAGGCAGAGGCAGATGTAATTACTGCCAGTGATGCACTGGTCACTTTTCTCTTGCTTACTTTAATTAGCTTTGCTACATTCAATTTTAAACTGCCCACAAAATATTAAATAAAGTTTGAGGTTAGGAAATTGTTCACTTTTACTTTTGGAATTTTGATTAGTAGCAACCATGATGCAGTGGTAAGAGGCTCTCATAATGTGAAACGACATGCAATATTCGTCTATGTAATATTTTGATATTTCAAGGAATTGCATGCAATTTCTTGGACGTTGTCTTGCACCATGTCAAACGGCCTTAAAAAATGTGAGAATATTGCAACAAACCTGAAATATATCCTATTCAATCATGGATTAAGTTCAAATTTTACCATATAAAATTTTATTAACAGCCGCATTGCATTATATGTAAATAGGTGCTGCTTTAAAAAAATGTAGAAAAAGATGTGAATATACAATTTTTAAATATAGTTGAATAATCGTTTGCGAATTAATCAACATAGATTTTCATTCACAAATACTTTGCTAAATAATAGCTTAGTCATTTCGATAATAGATACCAGTCTATCTTTCACTGTCGCATCTAAGATAACAATTGCAAATGATAGTTAAATTAGAGATTTATCTAATATTCGTTATAATATAAAAAAATCTTATAAATAAATTATGAGGTAAAGATTTGCTAATGTTTAAAAGATTTATCATAATCTTTCCTTCACTCAATTTCAGAACATTTGTCGATTCAGTTTCTAGGTGATTCTGTCTATGCGTCCAATAGGCTCCTAGATAACATACGTATCGTATCTGAGGCATACACGCGTAGAAAATAATTTTTTTGACGTTTGTTTTGAGCGGTTCTGCCCCTACAAATGTGTTTCGATCCGTTTTTTGCTAGACCTCTCATTTTTTTTCGATTTTATTGTGTCGTTGTACTCTGACCTTGATAGTGAACTGAGCTTACGTCTCAATTGCGTAAATTTTTGCTTCAAATGCGTTTGGAGTTTGTTTCTAGGTTAACAAATTCTTAGCCTAAGACTTTTTTCTCATCGTTTCCTATGACAGGATTCGGTAATTATACACTTTCGCGGACACTTGGTTTTTTGGTTAGGTTAGGTTGGCTCTAGAAAATCGAAAAATGGATGGATTTTAATGATCTTGGTCTCAAAATGTTCCATTTTACAAAATGAATATTTTGAAAAAAAAGTTTTTCTACTATTTAAGGTTTAACACTATTAAAAACCGCAAATTCAGCCACTACCCCCGTGTTTTTCATACATTCGTTGTAAAATGGAACATTTTGAGACCAAAATTATAAAATTTATCTATTTTTCGATTTTTAATGGTCCAATAACTATTAACATTGAAAAATATAGTACGAAACTATTCACGAAAATTGATTGTTTTTCATCGCTTTCATTTTAAGCTATAAAAACTGATTTTTTAAAATTGTTTATTAATTTATGTAGAATACAAAAAAATATATAAGAACTTTATCTGATAATGAGATAATTTTTTGTAAAAGATTATTTTGCAAAACTGTTTTTTTTACGATTTAAAACAGTAAAATTATGAGAAATTTTCATTACAGCTATTTCTATTAATTTTTTTTATAAATCCGCCGTAAAATGGAACATTTTGAGACCAAGATCATTAAAATCCATCCATTTTTCGATTTTCTAGAGCCAAAAAACCAGTTGAAAGTGTATAATTACCCAGGATTCCTCTTTAATGACTTACAAGGAAATATTTAATTCTACTCGTCCTTTCTAATATCCTTATTTATTTTACATCATTATATCCAGTTAGTTCAATAGCTCCTGAAAAATATGTTTCAATTACCCTTAATAAACATATGCAGATCAAGCTTTGCATTATGATGGAGAGGTTTTTTTTCGTTGATCGTAGATTGCTTCTGCTACTTCAAGAAAGAGCTTTCGAATAGATATGTCCATGCGAGGTTTCTCCGCACCATTATAAGCCATTTGTGATTTGCGTGATATCTCCTTTCCGTGTTTATTTTCGAAGGGTTACGATGTCATACCCAAGTACTTTTCTTCTCATCTTTATTTAACTTTTTTTTAATCAACTTTAATGGATTTCAACTACTTACATACATACAAATATGGGAAAGACGTGGTTGCAGCTTCGTCCAAGCAGGCTAATTCCTTGTAAAGTTTTTCTCACATTAACGGAATGCAACGAGAAACAACAATCAGATATATTCGAAGGACTTGGGATTGAAAATCTTCAACAAGCAATATATAGAATATGCTATAGATATTGATTAAATATCTCATTTATCTTGCTGAAATGTGTGTATTTGTGAACATGCACTATTGAAACAGATTAGAAGTTTTTGAGATGTGCCCATCACGTGTATTTTTCGGATATCATGTGTCAATTAATTTAAGAAGGGCCGAGAAGACGTGAATCAGAAAAAACACTATTAGTCATTGAATACCAGGTTTATAAGAGAGAAAGATGAAAAATATGTCGTTCGATTATTTGTGAACATAACGAAGTCTAAAGGAAAATTGGTAGCCAAAAATTGGTAGCCAACAGCTCTTATAGATACTAGAAAATTGCATCAATATATTTATTTATGGCTGATTGCTGATAATAAAAACTGGAAAGGTTTAGAGCCAAAAATTGAATAAAGAAAGTGAATAAAAGAAGAAAGCCTCAAAACAACTTTAGAGGAAGCTAGATAAATATTGAGGCCATATCGAAAGCTGGTGATTTACCTGAACAAAGGGATATACCTACTGTTATTGTATTAACTATAACTTCCATGTTTATTCTTAATTCTGTATATTTTTCGAGTGAAATTGGTCTAGATTTCCCGGTCTACATCTTGCATAGAAAGCAAAACCTAGTATTTCAAAATCGCAATTTGGAGACATAATCAAGGCGTGGGTATTCACGCATAAGATGTTCAAAAAGCACTGTAGATAATTGGAATCTTGAAAATTAGAAAACGAAAATGGTCAAAAGGAAAACGTTGTATTCATTTGCTGACTTAATTCTATTTTGATAATGAATTAATAAAAGTTTTAAATTCATAATATTGAATTTTGTGATGAATCTACCTTTTCTCGAATTTAAAAACAAAAAAACAGTAAAAATCATTTTCAAAAGTTGTTGGTTTTATATAATTATTAAACTGCTGCTTAAACCTAAGAAAAACATCATATTAACAATAGTAATAATCGCACAAAACACAAAATTTTGATCACTATCTTTTTGTTAAAGTCATTTCTAGAATCTCCACATAAATTGCCAATGATATTTTGATTTTAGGAAAATTCTTAGAATCAGGGCACCTGATATTTGTAGAAACTTTTCACAATATTTATACGAACGACAATTTTGGTGCAAGACTAAGTCTGAGCCCAGCAAGACACTATCAAGACCAAGACAACATATCCAAGACCAAAATCACACATGACCAGCATTAACCTGGTTTTGGTCTTGGCTTCAATCAAATGATAAATTGCTGCCTAGCTAAGTTGTCACATTATACCAAGTTGCTGAAATTTAATAACAAAAATTATAAAGAATAAAATTCGAACTAAGCAAAATTAGGGAGAATCACCATGAATAGTTTTGTTACTCGGTGCAAATATTGATTGATAATAGTTTCTTGATGTTAAATCCATTTATAATATAAGATGCACTTATTTCTACACAAAAAATACCAAATTTCTATTAATTTAAAAACAAATAATTATTTCTACATACTTCAGCTCAAATTTGGACAATTTTATCGAACACTTACCAAAAATATTGGTTTTTCACTTGATGTGTACGTTTTGAAAAGGAAAAATGTAATTGCGAATCATTTTATTGAACTATTCAAGGTTAATAGTGTGGTGAACTAAATTTGAAAACCATCAGTAGATTAAGTAATCATTGCTTTCTAATATGCTCAAACCTTCCTCTTTTTCCCTAGTCCTATTATCTAATTTCCAATCATCAATGGATCTCGTAATATGGCAAAACACTATTGAATATTTTCAATTTCCGTATACATAAAAAAAATCAAATTTCTTAGATCAGATTCGAAACCGGAACCTGCAGTTTGAAAGCGCGGAGCATTAACATTGAGCTATCAGCGACATTGCATGTGTTTTACGTATATTTGTTTTGAAACAATTTATAAAGTGAAATACCTTTTAAAACAATATGAAGATAACTCAAACATAGTATTTATATATATTTATACAGGTTACAAAGACTTACTTCTCTACCTAACTTAGCAAAAAACGCACTATGGAGCTAATATCTCACCGTAGCTATAGTGGTCACCAGTTTTTAATCCAAATGATTATATTCATGTTATGGAAGAAGACTTACCAGTTTGCACTCCCTTCGGAGACTTCGAACAGTCAATCCGCGATTTGAAAGCTCATTAGAACAATATGCCATAAGTAGACATCACTACCTCTTTTTATCATTAGAAAAACTAGTATTCGCGTGAAGAATAAAATCATAATACCAAAATAAACTTTTTAAATAGTGCATAGTGGGCCCGATGCACTGAAAACCGTCCAAATTGGCAAATGTCCAGGAACGCCGCAAAACTTTGTAATTGTACAAAAGGGATGTTGGGTCTTTAACAGAGTTGACTGAGATATACCTGAAACGTCCGCTTTTTACATTTTTGGTAACTTAAATGTGGACACCAGTACGCATCAGACGTTTATCGTGGAGTGTCTAAATGGAAATGTGAAGAAATTTTTGAACTATTTATTTTTGGATATAATCTAGTTATGGGTAAAAGAAATCTAGGTATATAGTTTAATACTAATATATAAATTATTTTTAATGAAAAATTTAAGTCAAAGTAAAAACAATAAAATGTATAAACATTTGTAGACATACAAAATTAGTCACACCTAGTCACGTTTATTATTTTTTTAATTTATTGATTTATTAATTTACGGCTTTTCCTTTGAATCGTAAGAATCTGTTCACCATTTAGCAAGAGCTGATGGGTAAAAATAAAACGGAAACATGTTCAGAAGATTGTCCGCAATCGATTACTATCTGATGGAAATAGTGAAGAAACTTCAAAATCTGTGGATGCATGTTTTATATCGATACACCATCAACTTATTGCATGAGACGACCGAAGTAAATCTGTAGCAAGAAAACTAAGAGTGTCAGAGTTGGCTTATGCAGCTCAAATGGGTTTAAGAACAGAAGGAAAATTGGATGCGTCGAAACTGATTAGCAGAAGAAATGAATCTTACGCCCACGAATAAGAGGAGCTTGGAAGAATCGGAACAAAAATTGAAGCGAAGTTGAAAAACGCAAATATATATCCTATTTATAACAATATTTGTAGTAGTATATACCAGTTACAATGAACAAAATGTCAATTCATGGATCACGTGTGATTTCTTTTTCAATATTTTCTAAAGAGCAGCTATCCGGATGTATAGTACCGTATACAAAAACTTTATGGAAAAATGTATGTTGCTAGAAAAATCAGGAAGTACAAGTTTTCTTCATTACGGGCTTCCCATTCAATGCTTAAGAGTACTCAGAATTTATATGAAGACTTTTACAATGGAGGAACTGAATAAAAAACTGGGAAAGGGAAAATCACTGGCCTAATCGTTGCCTAAAGTTACATCAACGAAAAAATAAATAAAAAGTCAGAACAAGGAAGAAAAATTGCTTGAGTAAATATACTTTACAAAGATGTTGTTGATGATGAAAATCCATCTATAACTTTTAATAATTATAGTAATATTACTATAGATTATCATGGTGAGAAAATATATTGTTGCAGAAAAAGATCGAGGATTGTATAACAAGTTTCCGATCTAACAATTGAACAAGAAATTTATTTTTAGCTTTCCTAATCGTGTAAAATAGCTGGAATTTTAGTAAGAATCTATCAACGTGTGGGCAAATCTATTTCCCAACTTACTTTGATAGTTGATGAAATATTCAGGTTGAGGCGAAAACTTGTCAAATAGTCTTTGTATAGTATTCTACTCATTATTTATGTCTATAACATGCTCACCAAATAGATAACATATAATTTATTTTTCATGGATAATCAATATGATCTCAAAATTTGAAAACAAAATTCACTTCACCTTCTTATACGTTCAAGGAATGTCCTTTTTGCATAACAATGTCCTATTCTATGAATACATTGCTTATTTTTTTTGTCAAGGCTTTGTATTCTAATACGAGGTATTGTCAACGTTACTTAATTATTCTTTTGAATTGATTTACAGTCTATAAGTTCCAAATCTGTATTTAGTATGGATATCGTCAACGGTTTAAGTAATTTAGTTTTTTGTCATGTTAGAAGGCGATCCAGACTTGAGAAATAGAAAAACTATTTGAAGCTCGATATTCCGCAAATATTAAGATTTCCACAATCAAAATCTTGATTGAATTGATTGAAATGATAAAGATCTGACAACAATGGCAATACCAATATATCTGGCTTATAACAAATGATTACTTAAAATCTCACTATTTGTTTATTTCTTTCCGACATAATTCTGGCGTTTAGTTTAGTTTAGTTTTTTCCAATATTTTTATAAATACCAATATAAGTTGAAACATTAATATTTACCTGTTATTTTAATCTGATTTGTAATCGAAAAAACCTAAAATGAAAACGATTCAACACTTAAAGAGTTGAAGAAAATTCTTTTTAGTCGATTCAATCATATAATAGTTCAATACACAAGAAGTGAAACCAAATATGTATTTATTATCAATAATTAACCCTAAAAACTCACCGCAATTGAATCAATCAAACGCAATAACACAATTATGAAATATATGGGATAATTTGTCAGAAAAAAAATTGGTGATAAGGTCTCACTTACATCTGACAAATTTTTATGCTCCAAAGAATTGTAAAACTTTCAGCTAACACCTTTTGCGTCGTTTGAGTTCGAACTGTGGAAGTGTACTAAAATTTACTGCCATACGCCCTACAAATTTTCCGTGAATCGTAAATTCTCTCCCCATTTCAATTTTCCTTCCTTTTCTTTCCCTGTTGCTTCTAGCAACGCCCGGACTTTCCAGATTCGAATTATGAAACTCATTTCTCCTCTGATGAATGAGGCTGAGCTTTTGATATTCCTAATTATTATACGACAAGTAACTATCATTGATTTTTTTTTTAATCAATATTTTATCACGAAACAGTGTTTAACATCCTGCGTATTTAAAAACAAATCTTTTGTATTTCTATCTGTTCGCAATAGAGTCAAAAACCACTTATTTTCCATCAGAAGATAAAGTTATTTATGTGGAAAGCTTGATATAAAATTAGTTTTTTGAAAATTTGTTTAAATATGTCGGTGATTATTGAGAGTTTCAAAAGAAACCATGGGATCTTTAATCGAGAATGCTGCTTAATTCTTCATGTAACAAATCACCACATGGTGAGATATTGCTCTTTCCTAGGTCTACCAATTTTGCACCATATTATTTTTTTTTAAATGCAGTAGGTGATTTTCAAACTATGTAAATAATAAATGAGAATGCTTTATGCGACAAAGTTGTCGCATTTCTATTTAAATTTCAGAGAACGATAAAATATTATCAAACATAGAACAAATACAATGACGCATTACAAAATGAGGTATTACCAAAATCTGATATCTTCTTCTACATCGTGCGTTAGGACTTAGCCATGTGTTTGCATCAATGGTTGCCTAGTTGCAGCTGGGATGATGAAGCCCAGCTTTCATACCATCTTGTAGGTGGTTGTCCTGGTGGTCGGAATTCATTCGATTTTTCTTCCTTTGCAATCTTTGCTAACCGGTCATCTCCGCTCATTTCAGTAGTTCTCTAGAAGCCGCTTAGTTATAATGTTCTCTGCCCTGGTCTCTATCGCGTATGTCATTACTCCTCTTTAGATTTCTATCACTTGTTATGTTTGCTCCTAGATATTTGAATTACATCACTTGTTCTACCCTCTGATCGTATATTGCGAGTTTACATCTTCTCGCTTATCTGGATACTGTAAAAGATTTAAAAAAACAAAATCGGATATGTATGTATAAATTCAACTACATATTCACTTTCACTTTATAGTATCTCTAACGGCAGAATCAATTATATTTCAATTTTGAATTCTTAGACAAAAGTCGCATTTAAAAGTCAAACCTTATGTACATGTTAATGTTTATTCATTGTAAATGATCAACTTTAGCAATAAAAATAAGAAGCATGTTTTGAAGAGTGTCGTTGACTGTTTCACGATTCTTGATATTTTCTACCAATGTCACTATTTTCATTATTCATTCCATATTTTTTCCTTGTGTATCTACCACCACAGAATATACCGACATAATGTTTAATTATGGATGTTGGTAATAGTAGAGCTGCTGATAGGACTCTATTTATAGATGGAACCCAATTTACAAGAGACGGCATAAATAATTCCCATAATACACATTTGTGGTTAGAAGAAGTTATCGTGTGTATTGGTCTTTTGAACTATTTATTTTGGATATAATCTAGTTATGGGTGAAAGAAATCTAGGTATATAGTTTAATACTAATATATAAATTATTTTTAATGAAAAATTTAAGTCAAAGTGAAAACAATAAAATGTATAAACATTTGTAGACAAAATTAGTCACACCTAGTCACGTTTATTTTTTTTTTAAATTTATTGATTTATTAATTTACGGCTTTTCCTTTGAATCGTAAGAATCTGTTCACCATTTAGCAAGAGCTGATGGATAAAAATAAAACGGAAACATGTTCAGAAGATTGTCCGCAATTAATTACAAACTGATGGAAGTAGTGAAGAAACAAAATCTGTGGAGCATGTTTTACATCGATAGGGTGGCAAATCTCTAATAGAATGGATATAAGATTTTTGGAGCCTGATGACACACCATCAACTTATTGCATGAGACGATCGAAGTAACTTTGTAGCAAGAAAACTAAAAGAAGAAAAATCAAATATGTTAGGGAAGCATTGAACGCGTCAGAGTTGGCTTATGCAGCTCAAATGGATTTAAGAACAGAAGGAAAATTGGATATACCGACATAATGTTTAATTATGGATATTGGTAATAGTAGAGCTGCTGATAGGACACTATTTATAAGCGGAACCTAATTTACAAGAGACGGCATAAATAATTTTACAAGAGACGGCATAAATAATTCCCATAATACACATTTGTGGTTAGGAGAAGTTATCGCGTGTATTGGTCTTCACTTTTTTGTTATCTTTTAGAAGGACATGTCTATTTAGATTTTCTACAGAATATTTTACCGAATTTGCTTTCCAACGCGAACATGATGGGGCATCCTCCCACTTTTTACTGACAGCGATACAACATCTAACTAATTTTTTTAGCAATTGATGGATAGAACGTATAGATACTATTTCAAACAAACAATCAAATGAGCTGTGAAAACTCTGTAGCCAATTAAGGGATTAGAGGTAGTCAGAATTTTCAATTTTTAAAAATATTCTCTGAAAATTTCAAGCTAATCCAATATTTAGTTTTTGAGTTATTCGACAAATAACAAAGAGAGCTCGGGCACTTCAAAGCGCTCGGGAGCAGGTAGCTGAAAAAATGGATGCTGCACGTGTGCAGATCAGCGCGCCAACGACAATACTCGGGAAGGCAGAATGCTTCGTGGGCAACAGCAAATTGATGTTTTGGAAACTTCCACAATTGCTGAGAACTATTATATGGCCCAGGATTAGATGACTCGGTGTAAGTAATTTAATAATTCGTATTTCTATACGTAAATCTAGTGTGAAACTCATTTTTCTCAAAACTATGTTTTTTGAACTGGTGACAACTGTGACTCGAAAACCGCTCAATAGATTTAAATGAAATTTATACAGCTTTTAGAATACATAATAAACTCGGGCCTGATCGAAGGATTTTTTTTTCAAAAATTTCGATTTTTTAAGAATGTCATTATTGATTTTTTTCCAAAAAATCTAGACAAAAATTTCCTGGGGTCGCCATTTTGTTAATTTTAAAAAAAATCCTTCGATCAGGCCCAGGATTATCTATTTATAAAACTAATTTTTTTTATCCGATTGATTTTAGATGAATCTCCAAAGACTTATGATTGTCACCGCAAGGACCTTTTTTGGAACTGGGTCAACACAGACAGCTAAAACTTTGGAAATTAATTTTTTTTTGAAATTTTTGTAAAATAAAACGATTTAATAGCAAAAAACAATACTGAAAATTCTCATTTTTTCGTGGCTCTGACTACCCCTAACCCCTTAAAATTTATGATCAATTTAGCAAATCTCAGTGTTAATAATAATAAAAAATAGATGTTGACACTGCATACGGTAAAAGTATGTGAAGTTCCTCATGAATCACCCTGTTTCTTAGTTTCATATCAATTTTATGCATATTGTTCATACACAAAGTTAATAAATATAAAACGAACTGTTCTGTATGTGGTATTTTAATATAATTAACCAACCTTAGGTGTTACAGTTTTTTTAAACATTTTCTTATTTAGATAGGTTAATTTTCCTATAGTATGGTAGTCAGTTTTATGTTGTCTACATCATTGTGTGCAAATGCTGAATGAAACTTGAGCTGGTTGAGATCGTCCTCGTACAGAATGATTTACTACATTTACAAGAAATATCTTGATTCGCGTGTTTATTCCTTATTATTTGATAATTTTAGCAGAAATTGAAATATGAATAAGTTATAGTATATCAAGAGATTTTGCAATCATCTTCTTTGGATTTTCATGTGATTTTTGTAGCAATGTCTAGTCTAATATGGAAGCGTATCAGTTTTTGATTGAGATTGTGTCTGTAAATTTGCAATTAACCGAACCATTGTATGTTTATAAAATAATTCCGATCTACTTTGCCAAATGGTAAATGGTTTTAATATTTTTCAATTCAATAAAATATGAAATGTGTTGCATAACATATAACACGTAAGCACTCCAATTTATCTAAACAAAATACTCAATATATCTAGAACTAATCTATTGAAGTCCTATATCTTTCAAGAACAATGGGTCGTGAAATCTAGATTATTTTGATGGATTGTAAATATTTAAAACTGCGAAGGACAGAACTAGGGATTAGTTGAGCAATAAGTGGATAAAATTTAAAAATAGTTCTAATGAATCAAATCATACCAGAAATACTGACATTTGTCATAATTGGTAACTGAGAAAAAAATGGCAATATTATATTTATATTTCTAACACAAGGAAGAATATAAAATGACAAAAAATTATCGTGTGAGGAGCACACTAACGCATTTAGAACACCTGTAATGTAAACAACGTCCTGGTAAACCTAAACAAGTCGTGGAATTTGGCCCTCTATCCTGGAATTTAATTTTTGTCATCGAACATCAATTCCACCATTCAAATCTTAAGAACTACAATTTTCTTTCTTAAAATATTCTTTATCTACTAATGTTTACACATTTCTCAATAATAAAATTGATTTTTCAGAGAAATATAATTTTCTGCTGATTTTTACTTTTAAGAAATTGATTGATTTGGTGACTAACAGAATTAGAAAATTTTGCCACATATTAAACATCCAAGTGTATTATTTCTAATAAATTTTCTAGCTTTCGAATGTCTGTGTATTTATAATCAGATATTGAAATTATGGTCAAAGTGCAATGTGAAAATATCTATAAAACAAGTATAAAAATAATAAAAATTGCTTACTTTAATTAATCAATATTGAAATTGAAATTTGATAGAATTATTGCTTATTGATTCTTGATGCTATAGAAATCATTGTTAATTTTTATTAGTTAAATTATGCATGACGTTTTATAGGTTAGATTAGGCTAGAGCGTTATGAATGATGTTGAATATTGATTAACTAGATTATGAATGACATTAAATGTTTATACGTTAGATGATAATGAATGGAGCTGAATATCAAAATCTTAAAGTTATGCGTAGACTACACTAAGGTTATTTAAATCAGTTTTCTTATTAACACATTGATTATTTTGGGCAATATATGTTGTTTCTAAAAATAGACGTTTTTTGTATATATTCCCAGTCAAAACTTTGTAAGATTTATAAATCATTAAGTCAACTTTATAGAATTTAAAGTTGGTCTAGTTATCATGAAGTCATAAAGTTTTATATAATGTTTTTTCGAATGTTATTTTTAATCAAATTTTGAGGAATATTCAAATATTTCATATGATCGGAACCTTATTCTCATCCGACTTTTCATAATTGAGGATTTTCGTGAAAATTAAACCATATTTATCCATAAAATGTTATGGACACCATGGTGTTTCCTTAAAAAATCTGTAAGAACATTGTAACATAACAATAATTGAGTAATAAGCCTAAGAAACAAAGGCGGTCTTTATGCATTTATTAGTGTATATGTAGTTAATTTCCCAGACACATTGTGTCACTATTTGGGCGCAATCTTGATTCTTGAGGTATGAATATGATTAAATAAAAAACTTGGAATAGATGAGAGCCAAATAAAGCTCTGCCTGTGATATCGCTGGGTGGACTGAGTAGCTCAGTGATTTCATAGCCGGTCCCAAGCCCGGGTAAAAGAGGAGGGTTCCAAGTGAGGCTAGCGACCTGCTGGAATGTAACATGATTTAATAATAAAGACCAAGAAATTTTACTCGAAATAAAAAGACACAAATTAGATATATGCGCCCTTTCGGAGACTAAAAAGAAGGGCAAAGGCAACAGCAAATATGGAAACTACATTCTAATATACAGCGGCAAGAATAAAAATGAAAGAGCAACATCGGGAGTTGGCTTACTGCTACACGAAAGCTACGAGAACCAAATCAGCAATATAATATACGTTAACGACATAATACTTCAGGCGACAATCAACCTACAAAAATCAAGACCAACGCATATAATACGTATCTACGCACCCGATAGCGGCAAAACACAGGCGGATATAGACATATTCTATCAGACATTACAAACGGTCTTAGACGGTATACCCAATCATGACGAAATAATAATCTTCAATGCAAGAATTGGCGATGAACTTATTCCCGGTATCAAAAATCGATTTAACGAAGAAACAATCAATGATAGTGGTGAAAAAATGATACAGCTATGCATGCACAATGAACTAAGAATTAATAACACCTACCCACATAAACCATAACATAAATATACATTCGAAAATACACGAGGACATAAATCAACTATAGATTACGTAATTACAAATAAAAATATACATCCGACAAGAATACAGGACACTAGATCTCTTACTTCTGCAAATCCAGGAACAAACCACCAGCTTGTAATGGCAAAAATGCGAACAACCATTCAACGTTCTTGTAACAAACCTATCGAAGAAGTAAGCAAATTGAATATAGAATCCCTATCAGACGACTCTACAACATAACTTATCAACAAAGGCTCAGAGAGAAAATTGCTGCTAATAATATCCAAAAGACAGATGACATCGAAACAGCATGGAAAAAACTAAGAACTAATATACTACAAGTAGCAGAAGAAGCCTGTGGAAAAAGGACTATAAAACAGATACAAAACCGTGGTTTAGACAAGAAGTCAAGATCCTAGCCGAAGAGAAAAGAAAATCGTACCTGCAATACAGATCCAATGCAACAAAGTATAATGACTATAAAGCTGTAAGAAATAAAGTCAACGAAAATATTCGAAAAATTAAAAGAGATCACTGGGAGAAGTTTTCGAATGATATGGAACATGACTTATATGGGGGACAGAAAAAACTGTGGAATCTTCTAAGGGATATATACAATAAACGAATACATACACGACAGACGAATGGGAAAGACATTTTGAAAAACTTTATAGTTCAACACAAGCTAACGTATCAGCACAGGAATTACCCTACGAAGATGAAAACATCAATGGAATACAAAATAGGATTTTCTCCCTGCATAAAATACAACAAATGATAGCCAAGATAAAGAACAGAAAAGCCCCAAGCATCGACTAAATAACAAACGAAATGATCAAATATGGAGGCGACAAACTGTGTGATGAACTACAATCCCTCTTCAATAAAATACTAGAGGTCAAAAATGTACCATATGTAAAGAACAGCAAGGTTTCAGAAACAATAGATGTGCTCTAGATGCTATATTTATAATGCGCCAAATAACTGAAAAAGCCATAGAGTTTAATAAGGCAGCTTTTATGTGCTTCATTGATCTCACCCAAGCTTTTGATAGGATACGCTTAACTGACGTTATAACTCTATTAAAAAAAAGGAACGTTCACCCCAATGTAATAAGAGTTATCGAAAAACTTAACACCGATAATTATACCTTTGTGAGAACAGCAAACATAATACCTGTGGCAACTGGTATCATCAAGGGGATAGCCTAAGCCCAATCCTGTTCAATATAATAATGGACGAAATCATCAACGAAGTAAAGCAAGCCGGGAGAGGATAACGAATGGGAGACAAAGAGATAAAAATAGCGAAAACGTACAACATGCAAATATCCACAAAAAAAAATCTCTGACAATATCTAAAGAACCGAGAAGATGTAAACTAGCGATCTACGATCATAGTGTAGAACAAGTGATGTGCTTCAAATATCTAGGGACAAACATAACAAGCGGTAGAAATCTAAAGAAAGAAGTAAAAGCACAAACAACGAAGGCAGCTTTAATATCAGGATACCTTAGAGATTTAATTTGGCGAAATAAATACATGAGCACAAAATGTAAAATTAGAATATATAAAACTTGCGTAAGGCCGGTCATGACATATGCAATAGAAACTAGAGCGGAGAACACAACCCCTAAACGGCTCCTAAGAACAACAGAAATGCGGACTCTGAGATCAATAACAGGACATACGTTACTCGATCAGAAGAAAAATGAAGAAATAAGGGACATGTGCGATATTCAGGATGTAGTAAGATGGGCAAGGAGCCACAGAAGAGAACGGAGAGACCATTTGACAGAATGCCAAATGAACGGTTAGCAAATATTGCAAAGGAAAAGAAGAAGAAACGTAAGAAGAAGAAGAAATAAAGCTCGAAAAATTGCAATTAACTAAAGATCGAATTTCAAATCGTTTAAAGAACAATCTAAATATAGATGTGGTAATAATAATGGGCAAAGAAAACTTGTAAATTGATATGTATCACCTTATGGGACAATATTATTTGTGAGCTTCTTCAAAAAATAGTACAAGAAACAAAACTTTATTATCACTTTGGTCTACAATACAATTCAGCTTTGTCTGCTATAATTATTCAGTCAAGCAATTCATAACGATTATACAGGATAAGTAAACTTTGTATACGGTTTTTGGTGGACAAACGGTGACATTTTTTTCAAAAATCCACTTAATTTAGACTCTGAAGATGCCTTCTACTCCAGAAGAAGTTTTTGCTAATTGAGCATTGATCGAGTCGCAGAGTCAGATACTTGTCTTGAATTTTTGTTATTCACAGACACATCTACTTTCAAGAATAATAGTCCAGTGAATAGTCATGGTTTTCACTATTATCACACTGAAAATGGGTACTGTTTCCATAAAGTATATGGTGAGATTGTCGAGAATCAACTAAATAAAATTTGTTTAAATTAATACCTCATTAGGGTTGTTCTATGTCTGATAAGATTTGATCGTTCATCAAAAATAAAATAAAAATGCAACAACTCTGTCGCATATGTCGTTCTCATTGGTTTTTCATGTATTTTAACTCATTTTATTTGAAAAAATATGATACAGGGTATAAGTTATAATTTGTAAACTAGTGTTAATTTCGCTTAAACTTCAGAAAGTTTAGAAATAGGTATAGAGAACCTTCGTAGTAATAAACAAATTTATGTTTGATGTTAACGAAAGTTGCGGTCAATATTTGAACACCCTATTATGAAATGAAAGAAATAATAAATTTCACGATTAGTAGATCAAGGTGTCCTCTATTTTCGATGTAAACTACATTGGTCTCAATTGAATTAATTCATCGGGATTAAACTTCTACGCCAACTATTACTTTTCGTAAAAAAATAGAATATCTTTAAATATAGTAGAACTTATTTTCCATATTGAATAATAAAATTTGATCAAACATAGAGTGCTTCACATAAAAAGTCGTATGTTCGGTGCTGTCCTATATGGCTGGCAATGGTTTTGGGTGGACTATTCGAATATTGTGACTGTTTTAAAACTCACCCTGTAGAGCAAGAGAAGGAGTTGCACTGGGAATCAAAAAGGAAATAGATGTGATAAAGTTTATATAGAGCGAAGACAAAATATTAAAATGTGTGATTATTTTCAATCGATCATTCTTATTTTATCGAAATTAATGAGATTTATTTATGCAAAATAATATTTTTTCGTACAATAAAGGATTAAAATTAGAAACATGACATCAAAATGATTACAATCAAGTCGAATGTACTTGAAAAATCTAACTATATATTGGAATCTCAATTCAAGTGTTTGATAAGATTTATTAAAATAGTATATATTGGAATTGAGTTCAACCTCAAATCAATAACTCAAAATGTACGCCAAAATTACTTTAGCAGCCCTACTTGTATGTGCTCTGTACAACGGAGCCTACGCTAATTTAGTAAACTGTGAAGATCTCAACGAACCGTAAGTATATATATTTGTGACTGTGATTGTAACAGTTTTGACTGAAATTGATTATCTCCATTGATAAATTATCATATTCCTATACAGGATGATTGAATAGTGTGGTAAAGTTCAGTGTCTCCTTTGTCCTTCGAGATATCAATTTTAAAATTTGAGGGATTATTAGTTTTCACATTTTCATATTATCCACAATCTTAAATGGTGTTCCAGAATGCTATGCCATATTAGAATTACATTTCTTTTAATAAAACATGTATATTTGGAATCAGCTTGACTACAATATAGGGTTGTGATGTGTTCTACGAGGTATTTAGAAAGTTTTCCATAAAAGTTGAATATCCTGTACAATATAAGCCAAATTCAAGGATGAAGATCTGTTTGAAAAAACTGAGTATCGATGAAATGAATAATTTTCATAATTTTTACTACTATTCGAATGCTTTGGCCGTAACAAATCTTCATTTTTTAATTTCTCTTTATTGTACCGGGTACAGGACTTTTTTATGGAAAATTGGTTATAACTTTTTAAATACTCTATAGAATACATCACAATCCTATATTATTCTAATGGAAAAGTCAAGTTGAGTCTAAATATTTATTTAAAAAAATGTAATTTTGATATGGCACAGAATTCTGGTAAGATTGGAAATAATTTCAAAATATGAGAGTTGATGGATGGATATAATGCCCCAAGTTTAACAAACTAATCAATTACCCTGTATAATCACAGATATTTTTGTCATTTCAAAAAATCTGCGATGTTTTATATGAATAAAAAAAATAATTTGAAAATAGTAGATTAATATAATCAAATCCATTTCTTAGATTTGTTGATGCAAGGTAAAGTATTAGTTTCTACTTCATCATTTGGTATTATTTTTCGTCCTTAATCAAATATATTCCTTTCATTGCGATATTTCTTCAAATTTCGAGTCACTGAAATATGAAAAACTCTGTCAGGATATGTATCATTAAACAAATCGGCTGCTTTTTGTAACAATCTCTTTGTATCTCTAAAATCCACATTCCATAATCAAAAATGAAGTAATTTTTTCACCTTATAATCCTGGTATCAGTAAATTTAGCAAAATCATATGTACAAAAAACATATAAATACAGGGTAATCCATTTAAAATATTACCCGATGACATGATGTCTTGAAACATGTCATAAACATCATTGGATATTATAAAATATATACAGAAAATGTTTCAGTAAAGTCATCACTGTATCAGTCTTTCTTCACCTAACTTTCTAATATTTGAATAATCTCATATGGAGTAAAGCTGAAAATTAAGATAGAAAATCGATCTAAAATTATATCTTTCTACACTAAACTAGGAAACCAAAAATTATAGACTCAAACAAAAATACTTCTTTCTTGAAAAATGACAGCTAAAAATCTTTTTGCTGTCGAGTTAATAATCAAAATGTTTTGATGCGATGTGTAAAAATCCATCGCCACCGAAGAAGCGGTTCATACGAATTTGTCTTTAATAGTGATGTTTTTAATGTTTCAGTGGTGTACTTGTAAGTTGGCTTTATGAAGAAGCTCCAGCAAAAGGGAACTTCACACTTAGAGCACCCGAATTTGGGGAAACAGAGACCCCAATCTCATGCATATTTGTAAGTTGTTATTCATATATAATCAGAAGAAAATAACATCAGTACGATTAGATTAAGCAATTACTATATGATTAGTAGAATATTTTAATGAATAATTTGGAAGAAGTAGATCCAAACGTTTATATAATGCAGATTTTCTGCATTATCTGAAATAGCAGCTCCTCTTGTCGATGACACAATTCTGAGAACGTGCAATGAGGCAAGAAACCTAAAAGTTCTTCTGTTTTATTTCATCGATTTTTGTAAACAGTTTTTGTTGCCTTTTGATTAGAAATAGCAAAACTCTTTATAATTTGGTAATTTTACGTGTTTTTTTACTGGTAAATAGAAGAGGCCTTACAAACCTGATATCGCCGATGACCACGTGTGGTCTAGAGTCGTCACTGCAAATTACAAATATTTGTACATTAAGTAAATTGGATTCACGTGAACATCGGTATCAGAGTTGATTAGCAAAAGAGTAGTGGAGCTGCTCTGGACCCCAACAAATACAGCATTAGCAGAGATGTTCTTGTTGTCACAAACACGGATACAAATTTGAGACTCAATTTTTTACTTTAAAGAACCCAATTTTCGTTTTATTCTGTATCTCAAGTTACAAGAAATGAATCACGAATATTTATTTTGTGTATTAAAATTATATAAAATTATTTTCTTATTTCAGTTTGATGCCCCTTCAGATCTATACAATGTTGAAATATCAGACGGAGGTCTAGGTAAAAACTTCGTCGAATTACAAATTACACCAGCCGAGGATCTTACGGACGATCGTCACCACCACCATGATGATGACGATGATGACGATGATGACAAAATCTATTATCAATTAAGCGTTTTCAGACAACCAGATGATTTGATTGAAGCTTAAGTTATTATGTAACTCTACTACTTTTATTTTATGATGAATAAAAAGCTTTTGTCGATACTTTTGTATCCATGATCAGGAATAATTTCCTCCATCCTTATAGAATTGTGAGTCTCGGAAAACATAGAGCTCTTTAAATAATCTATAATAATTAATGAGATTGCTCATTTAAATTTACCACCTAAACTTTTCCTATTGATCTAGATTATGATTAGAAAAAATAAAATTATGATAAACATATAAAATAGTACATTACATAGTAGATGTTTGAAATGTACACAAATGGAGTTTGCAACGACTAAAAAAGCTGATTACATCAGAATAGTATCTGTTGCAGCAAATCTCGGAGATGACACCCTTTTTACCTATACAATAAATACATCAGAGCACCAATTGAGAAAAGTGTAAAGGAGGAGAAGGTACAGCAAATAGAACTGGTCTAAACCAGTCTTCGGCATTCTCTTTCGAACCCAGAAGTCTACTGTATTGCGTTCTCATGTAGAAGGGTATATGTGGGTGCATACAGACAAGAATCGTAAAAGAACGAAGCCAAGTATAAAGATTAATATTAGCAGAACATATATTAAGAGGCAACGACCTTCGCAATAAATTTGAGAAAACATTTGTTGCCACGACAGCTAATCGCAATAAAAAGACTTTAAGAGGGTTTGAATTAAAGTCTCCATAACAAAATTACGACATAAAAGATCGCAACTAACTAACAGTAATGAAACACGAACCGTGTAACGCACCACCCACTACAGTCATCGTTAATATATGCAGACCATGCAGAACTCCTAAGCGTGATTCACACCATCGATACAATATATTCTTGCCAAAGGTACCCACTCACCTCTTCTATCTCTATTAAACGGCTCCTTTCATTGAAACCCAAGAATTTTTCTCCTCTTCGGCTACTAACGACGGCTTACAAATCACTACCTGAAACTATCTAGTCTTCCTAAATAATTTCTCTCACCACTAATTTCAAACCTCATCTCGCTCGTAGGTGGTACAGGCTTTCTGCAGTTTTTCTGTAACCTGGTGAGCCCTTCCTTCAACCAAATGGCCGCAGTTGTATGCTCTTGCACACGTCACCCACCTACGCTCTCCTAGAACCGTTTGGTTCGTCAGGCCATTTTTTAATCTTAACTATTGTCATAAGAATTCTCCTTCTGAAAATCAACCTAATCCCAGTTCTTTATACAAAAATCTTCCATATATCTGGGCCATTTCTAAAAATACCGTAACTTACCTGAAAATTTTCTGATTTCGCCAAAATACTCTCCCTATCTCTCGCAGAGCTCCGCCAGAATCAGTGGAATCAGAAATTAACGGCTGACAAAGCCAAAAATCAAGATTGATTAAAAATATACAGACCACAAAAATTATCGCATCACTGGTATTTTAGTATATTTTTAATACTTAATGTTAGTTTTATGGGACAATCTGTATATGTGTCAACTTAATAGATCTGTTTTCTGGTTTCTTATTATGGGCAAAAAAAATCACAATTTCTTACAAATTTTTTTAGAAGCAAAAATGCTCGAGTAAATCATTTCTGTCTTGGAGAATGCATTGAGATCGAGAACTTTCTAAGCAAATTGTGTTATCGTATAGTGAAAATTTAAATTTATTTTGTTAATAATAGATGTGCCTCAACGTTTAACAAGATATGTGACAAATGAAGAAGCCACTAGAATCATCACGCTCATACAAGATAGCCGCAGTCAAAGATACGTCGCCAGGGTAATTGGAGTTCAACAAAACACCATATCCAGAGTTGTTATTCGCTACCAAGAAACAGGGTAGCTTACCAGAAGGGAGAACATCGAGTAACAAGATTGGAATATTCAAGATTGGTCCAGTATTTTATTCACGGATGAATCAAGATTTTGTCTGTATTCATCAGAGAGGCGAATGAATGAAGACTTAATGCTGACAGGTACATAACCAATATCCTAGAACCTCATGTAGTGCACTATATGCCTCATATCGGTGGCAACTCTTTACTAATGCACGATAATTCTCGTCCACACGCTGCTAGAGTGGTTCGGCAGTACTTAGAAGAGGTCGAGATACCCAACCTAAATTGGTCTGCATATAGCTTGGACCTTAACCCAATAGAGCATCTAGAATGGTAAATTTAGCAACTTCCGGCACCAATAAGAACACTAGATTATCTTCAAAATGTTCTTTTTAATTTCTGGGAAAACATGCCGCAAGGATACGTCCAGAACCTATTTAGAAACATTCCAAAACGAATGGAAACTGTAATATGTTACAAAAGATTTTTGACTTTGTAACCTGCAGCAAGTTATGCTAGGTATTACTTAATCAACAGGTTTTAACAGAATAAAAAAATAGAAGCATTCGAAGCAAGTAGAGAAGTAAAAATATTACAATTATGATGGAATTCTGACCAGCTAGAAAGAGGCACATCAGCGCCGACATATCATATGCTTCTGAATGCATGTACCTCTTGATAGTTTGTGTTGAGTTAACTATTCTTGGTAATTTCGTTCAAAAGTTATCAATTGCAATGAAAATTTAAGAATAAATATACGTTTGGTAATTTGAAAAGGGTCGACAAAAACTGTTCAACATTATATGACATGTTATCCTTAGAATCAAGGTTAAAAAAAGTAACATCACATTAAGAATTTAATCATTAAATCTATCTATCGAATAAACTTTTTGTTCAAATCTTAAATCAAGTATGTGATAACAATATATTAAAACAGTATATATTGGGAATGAATTCAACCTTTAATCAATCGAATTCTTGAACATGTACGCCAGAATCGCTTTAGCAGCCCTACTTGTATGTGCTCTGTACGATGGAGCCTACGCTAATTTAGTAAACTGTGAAGATCTCAACGAACCGTAAGTATATACATATTTTTAGGGAAAAATAAGGATACTGAAGGATATCAAATTTCAAATTAGTTCATTCCTCACAATATTCTGAACAATTATGGTGCAACATTCCGAATCAATTTCCAATTCTGATTTCGTTGTTTCTCTTACTTCGATCTTTTCATTTCATATACATATAAATGTGGAGTGTTCAGCTGTGATTGTCACAGTTATGTCATCAAATCCTTTAATAAATCGTCATACTTATTTCCATCCAGGACTTGTAATCGCATGGACTGTTTCCAAGTCGAGAGTTTTTTAATGTTTTTGCTTTTACTTTATCCCTTATACACTTTATGCTGGAAGCGCGCCTAGATTTGGAGGGAAATTCAGAGTGAATTTAAAACTGTTATATTTAACAAGATTGTTTTTATTACATACTTGGTGTAATTGCATATTATGAGAATGAAATTTATTATTCCCGTACAGCAAAAATACATTACATAGTATCTTCATGTATAGCTGTTCCGGGAATATTTTTTTGTCAGTTTCATCCAAATAACAATTGATTATCTTTTTTTCAACATATTTTCGAAAATAATAATTGAACCTCAGCAGAGACGCATTGAATTTTAAAAAAGTGTGTGTTTAGCACCAGTGAACACGCGGATTATACTAATTTGTTTTTAATAGTAATGTTTTTGACGTTTCAGTGGTGTACTTGTAAGTTGGCTTTATGAAGAAGCTCCACCAAAAGAGAACTTCACACTTAGAGCACCTGAATATGGATATACAGACTCGCCAATCTCATGTATATTTGTAAGTTCTTATCAAAATATAATCAAAAGAAAAATCGTCAAGTTAGAAGTACGACCAGATTAAGAAATTACTACAAATCGTTCAGAATTTTTAGCACCATAAACTAATAAATAAGAAATAATACTCAGATTCGGCGTAAATGTGATTAATACAAAAAACTCTTGTGAGATGAATAAAATTCGTGAAAAAAAAAGAGTAAAACTCCATTATTTACATGTACCATTCAATTTTTTCAATTAAGAAAATATCAATCCGATTACAAAAATCTCTACAAAAAACAAATTGTATTAACACGAATAGTATATAAAGTTAGCTGCTCTGAGTCTCTGAACATAGGGAACTCGGGGGAAATTAAATTATTTACGAGGTGGCCAAGCTTGGAGCTTTGTAAAACAAACCCGTCTTAGTGAACGTAATTCGGCCGGATCAGATCGTCCGTTTAAGACTTTTTATTATAAATAATATGGTTTTGTGGTATTCTGTATCTAAAGTTGAAATATATAAATCATAAATCTTCATTTCCGTGAATAAAGATTCAATTACACCCTTTTCTCATTTCAGTTTGATGCCCCTTCAGATCTTTACAATGTTGAAATATCAGACGGTGGTCTAGGTTGGCAATACGTCGAATTACAAATTACACCAGTCGAGAATCTCGAGGACGATCGTCACCACCACCATGATGATGACGATGATGACAAGCTCTATTATCAATTAAGCGTTTTCAGACGACCAGATAATGAGAATATTGCCTAAGTTATGATGTAAATCTGCTACTTTTATTTTATGATAAATAAAAAGCATTTGTCAGTACTATTGTATCATTTGATATATTTCCTCAACCCTTATATAATTGTCAGTTCCCCTATGACTAATGAGGGTCCAAAAAATTAATTTTTGTATGAGTGAAACATCTATCTATATCTTTGAATTGAAAGAAGTTGTAAAGATTATCTATTATAACGATTGGTCATTCAATTTTACAACTTGCTTAATATATTCCAATCACCTTTATGCTGCGATTTTATAATTTTACTATTGAACAGCATGTGTGTTGACCTCAGTTGTTACAGGTGTAGATATCCTCTTTACATGAGACGGCCTAAAATAATTGCATTATTTATAATAGCACTGCTATAATTTTGGTTCTTCGAGCCCGGTTAAAATACCAATTCATTTTCTCTTTCACCAAAATATCAATATCTAACCTTATGTTGGTAATTAAATAAAAATATTATATAATTCAATGAAATGATTATTCGCACCTACAATATTATTACGCTTTTCTAATAAGTTATATTATAATGGAATTATAACAGCACCAATATATAATAAAGCAACAACTTCTAAACAAACCGATCCAACATTTGTTTTTAATTGTGAGTGGGTCTCAAGAGACATAAACGAATTAATTAAAACATAAATACAAGCAAACTAATCTAAGAGAATGGGCATCCTGTTTCTAACCAAACCCAACCTAAAAGCCAATAGTTGTTTAAGACAAATAGAAAGATTGATAATAGCAGAACATGCATTAAAAGACAACGTCAATCTCAATAAATTTGAGAAACCATAGCTATTTGTTACCACGACAACTAATCGCTATGCTTACTAATATTACAAATGTGAAAGCGTGATGTTTGTCCCGCTTTCACGCAAAAACTATTTGACGAAATATCATGAAACTTTCTACACATATTCTGGGAGGTACTAGAAGTAACATAGTATACTTTTTATTAAAGAAAAAATATTTTTTACAAAAATAAAAAAAATTGTCAACGAATACCAACATTTTGCTACTTCAGCGCCATCTAAGCGTATGTCTAAAAAATGCCTCAGAAGCGTAAATCTACATTATCTAAAAATTCGTCACTGGCCCGTGCAGCAAAAGTTCTTTGTGACCTTCGGTTCATTAAGAGCTGAAAAGACAACAGCAAGCAAGGCGACAAAATGATTTGAGAGCTGCTGAAACATTTCTTTAGAGCGATAGAAACGCCAAAACAATCACAGACTAGGAGAATTGTTCGAGCAGAAATAGTTACCACGCGCCGTCGAATTTTGATGTGTAAGGAGTGGTCCATATTTAATGATACTGGATTTCAATATAACCCTACAATGGAATATATCAATTATCCTCTAATTTTTATTGGCTCAATGAATAAAAAATGTCAATAATAATGAAAAGCTAGATTATGATCTCATAGGACCACAATTTTACGTAGGATAAACACCGGCAATGGTGGACTCTTCTTTTTCGACGCACCAGAAGGAACCAGAAAACGTTTTTGCTCAACTTATTTGAACATTAGTTATTGTATTTCATAAAGCATGTTTTAAAACTTCGTTGAATGTAGTAATTTTTAAAAATCGATAATACTAACCAAGCAACAAAATAAAGTTATCATATTGATATATTTCTATTATAATAATTTCTGATACTTATTTACTGGATTCGATGCAAGTGAAGCCGCGTGTAAAAGCTAGTAAATTGTAATGAGAAGCTATTGAAATTCAAAAACATACAAATAACTTTAACAGAATGAAAAAAGGGCACTATGTGGTCAATAGAGTTGCAAGACCACCGATCTTGTCAACTGGAATGGGTTCTACAAAGTATTCAATCAAATTAATCAAAAATCTTACTATTGGAAAGTACCGCTGTAATCGGAATAGAAGATATGATGAGTCCAGACTTCCAGCTACAAAAAAGTGTGAGACAAGGCTTCGTTATATCACGTACACTACTTAACATCTTTGGTGAAGCTATAATAAGCAATCCTCTAGATAAATGAAAGGGTGGAATTCTTGTAGGGGGAGATATAATAAGCAACTTACTAAGCAGAAGCGAGCGGGAGTGTGGAAAGTATGATCTAACAATAAACATAACCAAAACAAAACCAATTATAGTGGATAAATCTAGCCTCTAACCTCTCTGCTTGACGATCTCGTAAGGGTAAATCGGCTTTATATATCTGGAGTCGATAAGAAGCAACATGAGTAGATAGATACGGAAAAAATAGAAGAATTGCCTTCACCAAGTATGCGATGATAATTAAATTTTGAAAAAGCTTTTACATTACCACTAAAATAAATCTGGTTCGAATGTTGGTCGTCCCAATCTTCTCATACATCTCAGAACCGTGAACATTAACAGCTAATGAGCGAAAATATATTGATTCATTCGAAATTTGGTACTACAGCAGATTATTCTAGACTACGAAGTCATGTGTAAACACCATACTATCATCAATATTCATGAAGTAAGTGCTGTAATATTTTGGACACGTAGCTAAATGTCGAGATGACAATATAGACAGGCTTATAGTGATGGGAGAAGTACGAAAATAATTATAGGTCGATCCCTTATCTGAAAATATCAAACAAGTGACAGACGTATCGTTAGAAAAGACTGGAGATCAAGAAATGTAGAAGATAATAGAAAAGGGAATAGGGACGTTCCAAAGAGATCACGACCATCCTGACTGAGGAAACGAGTAGACAAACTTTAACTACCCGATACTATTTGTTTTGTATTTTCAAGATAAATGAACATTTGAGAGGAATAAGAATAGTACTTAACGAAACGATATTGGTTAGTAATATAATGTAATAAATAATTACTGACCCAGTTACACATGTAAATAAAATGAAACTAATGTTGGATTGGCGATGAAATTTTATATTCTCATGAAGCACATTTTCCATTACATAGAGAATCTACACCATAATCCAGTGCTCATTTTTAACTATAAGAAATTATAGATCAGCCACGATATATGGAATGCTTCTGATTCCGTATGCAGTAACTCTTGATAATTTGCCATTTTCAATGGAAATTTCTGAATCAATCTTTGTTTGATAATTCGAAAAAAGTTGTGAAAAACTATCTGTTTAACATGATATGATATGTTATCCTTTGATTCAAAGTTCAAAAATAGAAACATTATATTATAAATCTTATCATTAAATCGATGTACTTGAATTGACACCTTTATATTCAAACCTTGAATTAAGTGTTTGATAACGATATATTGAAAAAGTATATATTGGGAATGAGTTCAACCTCTACTCAATCAAATCCTTGAACATGTACGCCAAAATCGCTTTAGCAGCTTTACTCGTATGTGCTCTGTACAGCAGAGCCTACGGTAATTTAGTAAGTTGTGAAGATCCCGATGAACCGTAAGTACACATTTTCCAACATTCACTTGAAAAAAAAATTTTTTTAAGTCATATTTTCTCTTACGATAATATAATTGCTGGATGTATTGATTTTTATAACTAGTTCAGATACTAGATACTAATTTGTTTTCTAATTTTTATGTTTTAGCGGTTTGCTCGTTAGTAAGATTTATGAAGAACCTCCAAAAAAAAGTAATTTCACACTGAGGGCACCGGAATATGGAGAAACAGAGACAGCTATCTCCTGTATCTTCGTAAGTTGAATTATAATTGTTTTGAAATCAAGAGAAAAAACCTCACACATAAATTCATACAAAATCAGTTACAAAAATTCAATCAACAAAACGTTTAAATCTCTGCAAGCAAATTGTATGAACAACAAATATATATCGCTTTTTTTCCTTCATACAATGAGGCTCAATGAAAACCTAACTAACCATCATCTATCGAATATTTTGACGAGAAAAACATGATAACCCCTAGAATTCTTCAAATAGAAATAAGTGCTCAAAATCATTTATTGAAAAGGGTATTTTTTCCCATATCGATTCTTAATTTTTAAAATTACGATAACTCTTTTTGTGAAGATACAGCTGCCTCTCGAAACCCGACCTTATCATTATAGTAGATAATAAGAAGTTTTTTTTCTAATACGATAAAATAAATTAGCATGACTGCCGATCTCAGCTTATTCCAATCCTGAAAAACAACGAGATTTTTAAATAACGAACGTATTCACTAGTACAAAAGAAGACTGGAAAGTAATGTCGCTTTTTTTGATTAAATTTCAACCGATAAAGTTTTATTTTTGGTCAATAATATAATCATATCCGTTATTAACATTTCGCCATATAATGTACAAATTTTTAATTATCAATCAATTAGTTTCTGAGCAAAACATGACTTTTTGGACAACATTAAAATTGTCAACTCCCTGCCATAAGAAAATGAAATGAATAAATGGAAATCTGTGATATTAGAAAAGTATGGTGGAAGAGGCTGTACTTTTAACTCTAATTCATTAATTTATTACAATGTTCCTTGTGCCCAGTTTATACGTGCAATGACGTATTGCAGCTTTTTCTGAAGACTGTTACTGGATAATTTTTTACTAAAAATTGATTCACTTGCTCCAACTACACAGAGATGAGTCTGCATTGGTATTTCGTCTAGATTTGATTACTTCAAAATTCCACGTATATTCCACCAAACACACGGAGCGATGTAAACCTTGCTTTACAATACTTGGTGATTCAATTGGAAAGAGCCACTACCTTTCTCATGTTAAATTATCATTCAGAAAAATGATAAAAAAAATGGTTCTGTATATTGGCGTTTTAACAATAAATATGTGGGGAATCTGTTGGATTTGTTCTCTTTGGACAAATTATGGGCGAATCAAATACCATTTCTGCCCTTATTTGGCTGATCACTGACACTATAATCTTGAAATATCTTTGATACGACTTCGAAATACATCGACATTCCGGTATTTTTGGACATTCTATTGATGGCTCTTCGACTTTTTTGACATTTTAGTGTAAAATGCCATAGATTTATCTTCAGATTCGAACCACTCATGCACTAAAGTAGCCATACACGTTACAGTTCAACCTGTGTAGTATTCTCGAGATTTACCTGAATTCTTGCTGTGGAGTTATACTGCGCAAAATCAAAGTGACACCGTACGCTATACCTATGCGTGTACGTTGATCGCTGAATGGAACAAAGAAAGAAGAAGAAAGCAGAGTTTATAACACTCTAGTAGATCTGCGAGAGTATATAATGCACAGAGACACAACAGAATTTGCTATTTCTATTTTTCTAATATTTACGGTTTTGAAACGATTTGATTTATATATTTAAAAAAATGCACTAGTTATATTTGATCGTATTTCTGCAATGCATGACAGACATTTCAAAAATATAGCAGCTTCTTTTCAACAATTACAATAAATAGTTAGGAAATTCTGAGAATGCAATATCTGCTTACGCGATTAGAGGTTAAGTTATAATTTTTGCGTCAACAGTTGTCACCCTTACAAATTTCCGTGTTTCAGGTTGTGTCAAAATATAGTTAAAGCATCTCATATATTTTCTCACTCACGCTCTATTGAAAATATGATTTAATTCTCTAACTGTAAAAAAATATTTACTGAAAATTCAATTTTTCATTTCAGTTTGATTCTTCAGAAAACTTCAATGTTGTAATAACAGACGGTGGTCTTGGTAAGAACTTTGTAGAGTTGCAAATTTCTCCAATCGATGAGGTCGAAGACGATCATCACCACCATGACGACCGCGATGACAAGTACTATTACGAATTGAACGTATACAGAAAGCCTAACTAGTTGAATATGTATAAATTATAATGTGAAGCGGTTAAAATGTTTATTGTGATAAATAAATAAATAACATTTTTCGCTATTTTTGGTTCTGATTTCTCACCTTTAGAGGCCTATAACTCAGAAACGAAAAGTCATCTACTCACTCCCGAATTTTTTGCCTCAAGTCCCAGAACGGTTTAATTATTATTGTCTTTAAATTGGAACAATGTCAAATATTCCAGTATAAACTGCGTTTATTATGAATAATGAATAATAAAAAAAATATTCAATCAGCAATGTTAAAGTAAAGTAAAGAAAAGTACTGGACTAAACAGCTCGTAGGTTGCTACATAGATAGCGCAATGAGTCCTAAATCTATATGATGTTTAATTAGCTCTAATTTTCCAAAGACAAGTTTATGAATTTGACAGATGTCGTGCTATTAGTTTGTGAGTTAAAATATTCTAAGTGAACATACTTTTGTTAGTAAACTGATAAATTTAAACGAGTTGAAATACCCAAAGAAAACATCAAAAGTCTACTAAATTATCGCGGATGACTGTAAAGTGATGAGCCTGGAAAGACTGAAAGTTTACTGGCAAGTAATATTTTGAGATGCTTATGGTATAATAATCATCGACTAATATAAAAAGGGAAAGAACAGCGATTATTAAGTAGCGTTATTAGAACATTTGAAGAATGAAATTGCGAAAAGAATTCCATTTGAAGAAGAAGAAGAAAATGTTGTTACATCAAGACATTGAACCGTATCACAAATAAATGGAACGATGGTGAAATTTCATCAATTAGGCTTAAAATTTTTTCTGCATTCATTGTATTTTTCAAATCTGTTATTTAAAGACTTTTTTTGTCCTCAGACCTTGAGAAGCTACTCGCAGGACAAAAATCTTGTGTCGATGAAGAGTGAAAATTTAAAATTGAAATATAATCAAATTCTATAAATAAATCATTCTATATACCTCTTAAACCATCTATTAACAACAACATAAACATGAACGAGGCGCCTGATAAGAAGTATCTGGCGTCAACGTGGTCGTTCGCACAATCATTAAATCGTTTTCATCATTCAATTATCCAATCAATTCTAAGTTATTCCAATAATGTTCGTTATGGACGCTTTTTATGCAGCTACAACTTTCAATATATTGTGGCCCATAACTTAATTCGTGTTTTTTTTTTTCAAAATTTGAGCGTTTATTTAAGAAAAACGTGTACAATAGTTTTATTCAAAGTATTGCCTATCTGAAACTATGACCTTTCCCCATCTTTCTAGCAATTTGTGGATCCCATCCCAAAAGAACTGCGCCGGCTTGGCAGCCAAGAATGAATCATGCCATTTTATGATATCTTGCTCTGATGTTAACCTTATTCCAGTGAGGGCGTTCTGCATCGACCGGAACAAATGGTAGTCAGAAGGGGAAAGGTCTGGGCTATAAGGTGGGTGAGGTAAAATTTCGCATCCACTGTTTTCCAAATAGTTCTTAACCGGAATAGCAACGTGGGGCCCAGCGTTGTCATGAAGGAAAATTATTCCCTCGTGTCTGGTGCGTTTTTCATCTACTGCTCTCTTAAAAGGGATTAATTGTTTTGGGTAGCGTTCTCTGGATATTCGGCTTTGCCGTTGTTTGGCTGGTTGGCTGGATTTCACATACGATTTTTTGCGCTTGGGGTTGTCGTAATGTCGTAATCACCAGTAACAATCCGATGCAAAAATTCTGTGCCGTTTCAGCAGCATTTCGAACATGCAAAACCGCCTTTCGACGTCTCTCGGCTTGAGTTCATGTGGAACCCAATTTCCTTGTTTTGAATATATCCAGCTGCTTTTAAACGTTTTTAAATGGCTGCTTGAGTGACACCCAAAGAGTCTGCGAGCTCTTCTTGTGTTTGGCAACAATCTTCATCGAGTTATGCTTCCAGTTCTTCAACTTCAAACTTTTTTGGCTGCCCAGGACGTTCATCGTACCAAAATCATTACTTTTAAATCGTGAAAACCACTTTTGGCGCGTTCGCTCAGCTAGAGCATGTTCATCATAAACTTCCACTAAAATACGATGACTTTCGGCAGTATTTTTCTTCATATTAAAGTAATGAAGAAGAACTCCCCGCAAAAACACTTTTTCGGGAACAAAATTCGACATTTATGAGTGAAAAAAATTATTGTTTTTAACTCTTCAAATGAATGACATATACTGAAAAGACGTACAATAACAGTAGCTTTCCAACTCAGGTGCGGAATATCGGAACGATGTAATATTACAAGTTACGCCATCTCTTATCAAATCGCACGAATTAAGTTATAGACCAACATAAAGATTCGAACAATCCTGGAGCTATTTTTTTCATCAGAAATACCAATGCTGAGAAGGTTAAAAATAGTATATTATATTATAAGGATTAAAAGTGCATATTTTTTTACGAGCAATATTTGCAGTTGCGAGGCGGAGCGCAGCGCAGCCGAGTAAATGCAAAATTGCGAGTAAAAATAGGCACTTTTAGTCCGTATGATATATACTATTTTTTCTCCAACCAAGTCAAAATTAAAATAAAGTTAGTTTTATTCAAAAATCGTTAATTATTTGGTAATAAATTTGAACACCTATTAATTATAACAGCGATAGTAAGTCGGTAGTCATGGATATCTGGTATTGTTGGTAATTATCGATTGTCAAGTAGACGTCATATAATTTTTGTAGTAGTTTAGTAGTGCTTTTACTCCTAGGATTAAAAGTAGCGTTTTTAATCCTAGGATTAAAGTGTTGCTAAGCAACGAGCAAATTTTTGTACAGTAAGGGAATTGATGGCTTTTGCACCTGAAAATAGTACAAAAATGTCAACATTTTTTGATGGTTGGAGAAAAATATTTTGCTATCGCGACTTGCTAACGCTGTTATAACTAATAGGTGTTCAAATTTATTACAAAATTATTAATGATTTTTGATTAAAACTAACTTTATTTTAATTTTCACTTGGTTGGAGAAAAAATAGTATATATCATACGGACTAAAAGTGCAATTTTGCATTTACTCGGCTGCGCTTCGCTCGGCCTCGCAACTGCAAATATTGCTCGTAAAAAATATGCACTTTTAATCCTTATAATATAATATACTATTTTCTTCAAGCGTATAATAATATCTATATTAATTTCGGCAACACAGATCTTAGAAATAACCTATTCTTTTACTAGTAAAATAATGAACGCTCATTATTGTACTAGTAACAAAATAATGAGAATCGATAGCCACGTCTTATTATGGGCGTTGTAACCAAGTAGGCAGGAACTTTCTACTTTCTACTTAATTTGATGTTTTGCAAAGTGTATTGTAAAAATATATCTTCAACGTACACCTCCGCTTGAAGAAAATACAGTATATGTCACTGGGAACAGAAGACCCATTATATGTTTCACCAAGTTTGCACAGCCTTGGCTCTCGCCACGACAGTGCAAGTATCTGGGCTCAACAATAATTACTCCTAGTCACATAATGTACAAATCTAATTCCGCTAACAAATGTGACTCCTTGACATTAGGAAACGTTCTTCTTCTTCATTACCTTCATATATCAGTCATGAAAAGTAGTTATGTAAAAACTGTTTAAGTTTCAAAGAATGATTTATTATTTCATTACAGTACTACTGTTTTTGGGGAACACTTTTCGCATGGTTTAAGTCATACCTTACTAATTGAAGTGTACGTTATTCGGTGCATGGAGTGTATTAGAAATCTAATTGTTCTGTTGAGTATTAAGTAAGAGTCATAGAGTATAATTTAAGTAAGCTGTAAGCTACTGATTGACCTTAAGATTATATTGCAATCTCAGAAAAATATCCAATAAAGCTAATTGTTATTAAAAAGTTACTTAAATAGCTTTCCATCAATTGACAACCTCTGAAACTCACGTCAAAGACCTTTATAAGCTGCATGTTAACTATGGTATCAAAAGGTGCTAAATCAAAAACCACTCATATGAATTTTGATGTTTTCTCCTCGTGCTATGACCGTTATAGGTGGTTGGCCTCTGTATTGATTAGCATTGCTTTATTTACTTCTGCGCGAAATAGCTAAGTTTTGAATTTCTCGAACCATCGAAGATTTTTCAACTTCCATGTTATGCATCGGCATATGCTTTTCCTATACATTATTTTGTCTTCCATTACCAAGTGAGGAAGAGTTTGCGCATCACATGACCAAAGTATTCTAATGTACGTTGCTTCATAGTATTGATTTTCTCTAGTTTTGTTCATGCGCCCAAGAACCTCTGTGTTTGTAACTCTATCTTTGAAATACGGCAACAAACCAGTATGTCAAACACTTCTAAATCTTTGAGCAGATTTGCTGCAAGCGTCATTGCCTCTGCGTCGCATAAGAGCACTAGAAACACGTAGCAATGTTGTCTCCTTATTCTCACATTGAGATTAAGATCATAACTGCTCACTTGTTAACTATGATATTATAACATTCGAGATTAAAAATCTTGAAAACATTCTATTTTCATGATATAATATTGATAAAGTGTGATAACGATTTATAAAAGTATAAATTGCAGTTGAATTCAACAGCAAATGAACGAAATTCTTTAACATGTACACCAAAATCGCTTTAGCAGCTTTACTTGTATGAGCTCTGTGCAGCAGAGCCTACGGTAATTTGATATACTGTGATAATCTCAAGGAACCGTAAGTATGATACATATATATCAATCCCTCCGATTCTTAACTTCTAGAGTTTTTTTATATTCTTATAATTAAATGATCTTGCCATTATATAAGTATTTCATCATCATCTAACAATTTGTTTCAATTAATATGGAATTAGAATTGTTTAAGAAGACTTACTTACTTGAGAAGAGGAAACCTTGTTGGCCCCTTTTGCCTGGAAAGCTCATTTGAGAACAAAAGTTACGTCAAATAATCATCCAAGTATTTTAGTAATCTTAAATATCAAAAAAATTGAAGAAAAGTAAGATTCCGTCATAACGTTAATTATATTAATTGTGATGCTGATTATATAGGACAAACATTTCAATATTTATGGAATAGATTAAGTAATCAATACGTTAAAAAAATTGGACTATTCAACAACCCGTGAAAAACTATACATTTAATAATAAAAATTCAAAAATCCCTGTAACAGAGACAAATACAAAAAAAACTAATGTTCAGAAATGGCTCCAATACATTAAAATAGGAAGATCGAATTGATTGTATGTTTATATTTTGAAAAAAATTGTGCATAGGGTGAAACGTTAAAATTATTTTCTATAATCAATTAATCTTCCATGAAAAAACATAAAAATACTGTTCCAAACAAAAGAACTCAAAATTTATGGCCAGTATCATTTAGATGTAAAGTTTAATTTTGTTTTAGTGGTGAGCTCGTTACTTGGATTTATGAAAATGTTCCAGAAGGTACTAACTTAACAGTAAGAGTACCTGAATATGAAGAAACAGAAACACCAGTTTCATGTATCATCGTAAGTTGAGTTTTCGATATATAATCAAAAGAAAAAGTCTTATCGATATTTATAGAATTGACCATTTAAAATTTGTAAGCACTTTAAACAGAATATAAAATCATAAATGGTGCTAAGAATAATCATGAATAAAAATATTTTTCATGATTAATCATGACATTCATGATCTATTCCTAGTTTACCAATTTTCTTCAGGTTAAGTCAGTTATGATGTAACGATGGATTTTGAAGCAAGAATCGTCTCCCTCAAATAACATAGAAATTAGGGCTCAAGTGCTATTTTTTGAAGACATTTGTCCCCTTTTTAATTTAATGTTTATAAGAACGATTTTGTCATAATTTCGATTCAATATTTATTTTTCTAGAGGAGTGAGTATTTTTTTTAATAGTGAGTATAATAAATTGGCAATAATTCAGAAACTAGACTCACAAATCCTTAAAAACTTACGTTGTGTACTGGAATTCCTATCTATTTCCTTGCCCGTCCTATTTTACGCCCCAGAAAGGACAATGAATATATGGTAATCGATTGGTATTTTTAAGTTCCAATATGTTATTCTATAACTAAAAACAAGCATGTCGACTTGTGGTCCCTTCTCTGTATATTCTAAAATAATAGTTTCAGCAGCCGCATCGTAAGTTGTCTAAAAAAAGAAAAAAAACTAGTCCAGCTTACTACCTTTGTACTTTGAAATCAAAGTCGTTGTCTCACCTGAAGCCGACTTACGTTTTCTTGTTTTCTAGTTTCAGCACAATATTTTTAACCGTTATTTTTGTTATTGACTTGGTTGACATATGTTTTAAACAAAATATTCCATATGGAAACTTTAGATTAAATTTTCTTGGACATCCATACTTGTATGAAGAATTGACCACCAGCAGACGTTATTTTCATGTATAGAATAACATAGGTAGTGCAATTTCAGAAAAAGTGCTACTGTGCCATGTCCTTTAACAAGTGCCATTGATCATCTTCGATTTATTCAAGAAATTTCGGTCATGGCTTGAATGAAATATTTACGCTATTAAGTGGCATCTTCGGTCACTATTTGAGTTTGAAAACATAAGAAAAAATAGAAGATGGACTGAACAACAACAATTCTGTATGCCTTGTCGTAAAATTTGAGCACTAGATATTAATCCTTGTTTAAAAACATTTTATCACTCTTTTTAAAAAACGTGATTCTATTTCAGTTCAAATCCTCTGCCCTTAATGTTGAAATAACAGACGGAGGTCTTGGTAAGAACTTTGTCGAATTGTACATCAGTCCAGTAGAGATGGTCGAGGACAATCAACTCCATCGTCGTGACGACGATCATCACCATCATGACGATGATCATCATCATCACGACGACGACGATGTTGATGATAAAATATACTATGAATTAAGCGTTTACAGACAAAAAGATCAGTGAAATAATGCATTAATTGAAATGTAATACGTTTTATGATAAATAAATAATATTTGTTGTTACTTTTGTTTCTATTGATATTTATCCTATTGTCATTGGATGGTTTGATTTGCATAGTGAACTGTATTTTATGTTTGCTGCTGTGATATGATATTATGATTGATTTATGTGGGTCAATTTTATGACTAAAATTGAACAAATAATGATTTTGCACCTTTTAAATAACAGTATTTACGTCGCTAGCTGGAGACTTTTTCAGAAAGTGGTATTCAGCTTCAGTTAAAGTGTTGGTACTTAGATGGAATGAACAATTAATATTGAATTGGAAACCACCAGCTTTTCAACGAACGACGTTAAAAGTGAATGAACAATGAAAAAAGTTTCAGTAACAAATAAATTTATTCAAAAAAATTCGCATCAACTGTGTTTCCAGTAAAGAATAACGAATAGAAGCTGTTATAAATTAAATACAACTATATATATTAAAGATAAGACAGGGACTTATCTATGGAAAGCCGGGATACTTGCAGCCCTCAACTGAGGTACCAGTGGTGTACCGGTTGAGTCCTTTGGGTGGTTGAACTCCAACCTGGCAGTTGTAGAACTGCGGAAAAAAATAAAATGACGAGGGAAACGGGAACACAGACGGATATTACTAAGGAAATAATGAGTAGGTAGAACAGATTTGAATAAAAAGAGGCCTATGCTCTTACATATAAAAAGGCTGAATTTATATTTTTTTAAAATATAACCAAACAGGAATCTATTCTCAAATAAATAGAAAATACGAATTTATATAAAAATATGGTTACAAAATTTGCTTAAAATAAAAAGTAAATAATAAAGTTGTAAAGCAATTGTTAAATTGCTACGGAATGCTCATGTTCTGTTAAATTCGGCAATCTTTCCTTGTAGAACTGTATCCGTAAGGGACTTCTGAGAAATACTTTTTTGATGGTATTAATTAGTAAATTCCTAACAGAAAATTCACATCTAAAATGTATAGGGCGGCATCTGATAGCATAAGTAAATTTTTTCCAGTAGGAACTACATAAGATAATAAAGATTCATAGAACGTTTATTAACATTTCTTAAAATACTTAACCGGACAGTTTTCTCTGTCGACTTGCTATTAAGTAATATTTTCTAGGTTTCTCTCCTGCATAAACAAATTTATAATAGGCATAATGCCCATAACAATCTATAGCTTCGTTCACAAAAAAAATGAATGTTTGATTTAATACAATCTTCTTTAGAGAGGTATATTTGCACAAATTATTGCCTCGCATAGATCAGCATCAAATTCTTGTTGTTTATTAAACGAAGTAATGAACGACGGGCTACTGTCTAACGGTAATTTGTTTAGAAACATGCATCTTCTTGCGTTTTGACTTGTATTCTTCTAAAGTATTGTCCAGATAATGTTCCATGATTCCAAAAAAATAACTGACTGAATAGTATATTCCATACCAGAAAAAGGGTACTTCAGTTTGATATAAAATATAATCAAAGGCACATATAGATAGGCTGTTAATCAACTGCTCGTTGGCCTAACCTAATGCAATCATCTAAAACGCCATATCCATATTCCAGGCATTACGGAGGTGCAAGGAAGATAAAGGAAATTCAGATCGCGTAATCGGTGAATGCTCAGCACTCACATGTACGAGGTTCATAAGCCTTACAACTTGCCTATTGACGTTAACGGGTTTTTTGACTAGCTTCTAAAGAGACACTGGTCTTTGATAGTCGTGAGGTACGATGGGGTTGTCATAAGGCCTAGTTGTACTTTATATTGTTTGTATTAACAAAACAGAAATATCGCCTGGGAATAACTCTCGAAATTTGTATCAGTTGTCTAGAAGTTGACATAAATAGTGATTTACTGCATCACGATCCAACCTCAATATCTTCCTGAGTAAATGACTAGATTTGACTGGAAAGAAAGAGCGAGATTAACAAACTATAAATAATGTCTGAGTATCTGATGAATGTTAGAAGTTAGATTTCATAAGAATACTTTTTGAGGCGTCTTTTGTACATTCGAGATTAAATCTCATCATTGAATCAAAAGTACTTGAAGACATTCTTTTCTTATGATATAATATTGATAAAGTGTGATAACGATTTATAAATGTATAAATTGGAATTGGATTCAATAGAAATTCAATCAAATTCTTCAACATGTTCGCCAAAATCTCTTTAGTAGCTTTTCTTGTATGTGCTCTGTGCACCAGAGTCTACGGTAATTTAATAGACTGTGAAAGTCTCAGGGAACCGTAAGTATGATACATATATCTATATCCTTCAAATTATTATCAAAACTTTTTATAGCGTAGAAGACTTCTCCTTACTATTTTATAATTCTCTAAACATCTATCAAATTATTTCTATTAATATGAAATTAGAATATTTATAAGAGACATAATTAATTAAGACCTTGTTGATCTCATTTGCCTGGAAAGCCCTTGTGAGAACAAAAGTCACGTCAAATAATCGTGTAAATATTTTAGTAATCTTAAATATCAAAAAAATTAAAAAATAGTAAGATTGCATTATGATGTTCTTAATAGTAATTGTGATCTTGTTAACATAGGACAAACATCTCAATATATAAGAATTAGATTAATAATCATCAATACGTTCGATAAACTGATGTAACAAACCATAAAAAACATAAATTTAACAATAAAAATTAAAAAATTTCTCAAATAAAGACAATACCTATACAAGTTCATATACATAAAAATGAGAAATTCGAATTGAGAGTTGCTCATGTCATTTTGTGTATTTATATTTTGTTATAGATTGAACAAAGATAAAAACGTGAAAATTATTCTCTATAAAAGCATCAATTATCAATCATAATCGCATAATATTGAGATTAATTTATTCAAAAAGGTGAAAAATAGAGTCTATTTTTAATTAGAAAACCTGAAAAACCCTTTTTCATAAACACATATATCTTTCGAATCGAAGTTTATTTTGAATTTAATGTTGACTTTGACATGAGACGAAATTTTCAGGCTGGTGACACTATATTTGGACTAATAGTTTGCCATATATAAAATCAATCGAGGGTAATCTACATATATTATAGATTTTGTAAAAACAAATTAACGACATTCGTTACGATTTCTAATTGGTCGTATTTCAATTTCAAAAACCAAAAAAATGAGCAAAATTCAACAAACTCAATATTTATGTGCAAAATATTTTATTGTGAGGATTATTTTTGTTTTAGTGGTGAGCTCGTTACTTGGATTTATGAAAACGCTCCAGCAGATACTAATTTAACACTTAGAGTACCTGAATATGACGAAACAGAGACACCAATTTCATGTATCGTTGTAAGTTGAGTTTTCGATATATAATCAAAAGAAAAAGGTCTCATCTATATTTATAAAATGGATCATTTAAATATCATAAGCACCTCAAACGTAATAAAAAATCATAAATTTGATAACAATCTTCATGCATATAAAAAACGAAAACTAAGCTTGATGAAATCAAGAGAAAAATTCATGAATTATCGTGTAACATTAATTATGTATTATTCGTTGCTCGATGTATTTCAAATATAAATGCTATTTGTTGAAGAGAGTTTTCGATTTCTTCTTCAGTTTTTTTAATTCTGGAAAATACAAAATTGTATCGATCGAAAAATTTACAAAATCATTGAAGTGAATGTTGTAAAAACTATTTCATCTGTTTTCTCAATTCTTATTCAATATTTTTTTTCGGCTTCATGTCAATAATTTAATATTTCACGAGATCCTAAGAAACTGACTTTGTGTAAACTGTGTACTAGAATTTATATCTATTTTCTCGGAAAAGACTCGGCAATGAATATTATGGTGATCGATTGGTATTTTTGTAATTTTAATATGTTATTAAATAAAAAATACGAATTCAGATCCAGATATCTGTGTGTCTTGAATTATAGCCTTGATCCAACTTTACTCGAGACATCCACAAAGTCTTGATCCGTAGGTAATTGATGTTAAGACTATGGAATTCTGGAAAATTATGGTCATATATTTGATACAATGCCACTCTCTAAATAAAATATAAATACCTTGGACTCCACTTTCTAGGATATACAATATTCGTATAAAGAATTGATAAAAAGCTATTTTTATTTCAGAAAAAGCGGTACTAAGCCATGTCCTTTCACATATATCTCTCAACAGAAACTGCGATTGTATCATCTTCGACTTATTCAAGAAATTTGAGAGATTATTTGATTGATTTATTTGTTAGTTGCTATGACAAAAAGGCGCTATTGAATGACTTCCTTGATCACTTTATTCGAGTTCGAAAATATAAGAAACAATGGAAGATAGGCTAAAATTTCCATCTAGAACGATTAGTATTTTCGGTAATAGTTCTAATATTCTGTACGTCGTGTTACAAAATTTGATTCCTAGATTTTAATCCTTGTTTGAAGACATTTTATTGCTCTGTTTATTTAAAAAAAAAAATGTTTCTATTTCAGTTCAAATCCTCTGCCTTTAATGTTGAAGTAACAGATGGTGGTCTTGGTAAGAACTTTGTCGAATTGTACATCAGTCCAGTAGATAACGTCTATGATGATCATCGCCACCATGACGACGATGATCATCGTCATCATGACGACGACGATCGCCATCATCATGACGACGACAACAACGATGACAAAATTTACTATCAGTTAAGCGTTTTCAGACAACCAGATGATGAATAAATCATAATGTAATACGTTTTATGATAAATAAATGACATTTGTTGTTACTTTTGTTTCCATTGATATTTATTCTTAAAATGATTGTGCTAGAATATGGACAATTGTACAATATACTGCTCGAAAATGTATACTACTACGATATTACGTGGATTAAATTATTCTAATTGAGACAATAATTTTATAGTTTTTTTTTAAATATATATGCAGAAATCGTGGGCTCACATAAATCAACATCAGATGATTTTTGATTTATATAGTTTTGTCTCAGTATTTGTGTCACCAAGAACTTCCCTTGGGTTGTTATCTAGAATTTAGAACATGCTTTTTTCGAACTGTCTAAACTTTCAACCAATAAAATATTTATCAAAACGGAAGGAAGAGAATAATCATAAAAAGATCATAATTTTACTATAAGCTTTAAAGAATACATTAATGTAAGCAATCTCGGGATAGCTTCTGCTCCAAGAATTAACGAGACTACTAATGAAATGGTAAAGTAATAAATTATTTATGAAAAAATGACAAAGATGACTTAAAAATAGTTGGAAATCTCTAATTGACTAACTAAAATATTCTACCCGCTCGAGTCGAAAAAAATCACAAAAACGAGATTGTATCTCGAGATAATTGGCATCAGGACAATAATATTTTCTAGAAGGAACAAATTTAGTCATTTCGACACGAATTTTTTCAAATACATATGCACGTTTTTAGAAATATTCAAAAACACCGACAAAATTCCTAAATATTTTAGCATAAAATCCGCTCTTTAATTTTATGTTTCAAATCTAAAAAAAGTACCGAATAGACCAGTATCTTCACAAAAGAAAGTGGGATTTGGAATTTGCTCTAGCCGTCTATTAGGAAGTCTTTGTCCAAAAATTCTGGGAAAAAGTAAACCCCTAAGTTTGGTTTATGTAAAAACCATTCTCGCATGGAATAACGATTTAAATAATTTTGTTTTCACAAGCATCCTTTAAAAGTATTTTAAATAAAAAGACGACTGTAAATAAGTGTTTTAATGAATCCATTTCAAAAGCTGAACAATGGAAAGTTGCAGTCGCAGTCGCCAAAGAATTAGATAAAACAAAAAATGTGACTGTCATTACATTCATTCAGGAAAGTTCACATGAAAAGAATATTTAACAAAGTTTCTCTGTTTGAATGATAAGCTTCTGAGTGCAAAAAATACAATTTACATTAGGCACGTGGCTTGAAGTATCTATAATTTATTTCAAATATTTTGATCAGATAAAAGAGTTATGTAGAAATTTGATGATGATTCAGCTGCGTCGATGTACAAATCGATTCTTTTGAATCATTGAAACAATTTCTTGAATAGAGTCAACGATTTATAAAGCAATCATTTAAGAGAAACAATATGGCGGTTCCAGCTAACAGGCTTTACTACTTTACTACTTTAACTAATGCGTCAAAAATTAGTGGATAATTTTCATTAGAAATAAATTTTGAAACATTTTACTGTTTATCATTGAAATATGCGCCAATTACGTCGGTCGACGTAGAACGTAGTTTTTCTATGTACAAATTTATACCTAATAAAAGATAATCTATAAAAGTCACATTTACAAAAACAGTAGTTGTGAGTGTATTTAATAGAACGTGAAAATAACAAGTGAATATCTTTAAAAAAATATAAATAATAGATAAATAAAAACGACTTCATTCATTGATTTCTGTTGTTTCATTTACATTGCATATTTTGCATATATTGTTGCATATTTCGCGTTTTTAATGTATATTTTGCATATATATGCGCATTTTTCATGTTACTAAGTTCCATCTTTATTGATATTAGGCGATTTTAGTAAAATCGACTACATTTGTGACATTTGACAGATACGCACGTGCACAAAGCGCCATTTAAAAAGTACTTTTAATAAACTGAATACGTCTTTGATTAGAGAAAGCCATTAGTTTTATTAAAATCGACTTTATGGTTCTTCTTTTAATAATCGATGCCTAGTTGCCTATATAACTCATGTGTTTTAGAAATGAAGACGAAACAAAATCGGTTTCAATACATAATCAAATTTCTAGTGTTTGTTCTTTGGTTTTTCCTTTATATATACCCAAAATAAAAAATATCTGTTTTTGCTACGAGGACATGAGGACAATATTGTGTTTTCAAAATAAATCGTGTCTAATAACTCTCTAGGCGACTGTCATAATTTATTAAGTAAAAAAATAATAAAAAATAATTACCACCAAGTACCAGCAAGCAAGTAAAATCGATTTTATTCTGATAATTATTCCTTACTGATTAGTAAAATAAGCGCCTAAAATAAATCTTTTGCAAAATAGTAAATTTCATAGCAGTTATTTGAATAAATCATCAAATTTTTTGACGCTCGTAATTTTGCCGAAATGTTTTTGATTTCGTTCGGAACCACGGTTAGTCTTATAGTAGGGGGTTGTTAATACATTTCGACAAGTCATTTCATACCGAGCTAAAATCGTAATACAAATGGTATTCTACTAAAAATAACAGTTTTTATCGTCAGCTACTTCAGTAGTGGTGGACTGGGAAATAAAGCATGTTAAAATTTAGAAATTGGGGTTTGAAAATGAGCAAAGTTAAATTAATGTTACCAAACTACACAAAACCCTTGGGCCTAGCTTAAACTCAGCACTGCTAATATTTCAAGCCTTTACAGGATGTAATTTTAATCCAACTTTCAAAAAGAAACCATGACATTTTCAAAAATATTTCAATTCATTTACAGAAATATAAAATTTACACGATTCGTGTAACATGGATGGACTCAAATAAAAATCTGTTTAGTAGTAGTAAAAAAATAATTTTTCCTTAGTTCTTAATCTCATAAATAGATAAATACAGCTATCAGTCAAATTATTCGTAGTTTTATTAATATTTAAAAAATCTGTGAATTTTAGTCAAATTAATTATCATCATCATTTTTATCATTGATAGCTTTCTCGTTCTCATGTATATTAACCATTTTTAAATATTTTCTTTTCTGTGTATTCGATTCCGTTCTAAGAATTTTCGAATCTCTATAACTGAATTTGTTTTTTTTTTTCATATTTGGTAGTTCGTTTATGCAGTTTTTTTTATCGTATTGATAAATTTTTAGTGAAATCTATACTGTATTGATCGTATACTTTGAAATAAAACGAATGGAATATATTGTTTAATAAAGTAGCTCATAATTTATCTATTAACACATAGAAAGAATTGACACAAATCATATCAAACATATTTTTTCGAATATTCTCGAAACTGCAAACTAAGATAGACATAGAACCAGTTACGAGGACAAGAAAAATCACCTGACCAACCTCTTTACAATATTTCCAAATATATTTTTCCATTTCGGTATTTTATCTATGCTAAACAATATAATACATTAAATACATCTGAAGTACACTTGATATTTAATACCTGAAAAAAATTATCAAGAAAAATATCTAATATTGTTTGTAAATAACAATTCAATGTCAAATTTTAGTTTGATTAATTGAGGTATACAATTCAGGTGAAAAAACCATACAACGATAATAATTTTTGTGCGCATTACTTCAAAAACATCTTTCAATTACTTCGTTCTTCAATCAGTATGTGGCAAATGCGTACTTTTGGTACTCCCATAGCCATCTCTCTCTCCTTAACTTCAATCAGACACAGTGTCTAACTCCTCTTTTATTTGCATAGGCTTATTGTCTTTCAAAATCATCGCGATACTCACTTTTCCCCATCTTTATAAAAATCTTCACCACGACTCACTCATACGATTGTCAAATAGCAACTCAGCATCCAAAATGGCTGAAATTTGGAGAATCTCCAACGTATTCACAAATATATTGAGAAGCTTCGATATCTTCTTGAACAAGAAGTACGAATTATGATTTATATTCTACAATTCTTCTACTTTCATTAATTCAATATATTTTCAGTTATATACTATTAAAATTTCAGAATTAGCGCAGCTACAAATTTCTCTGATAGATATTTGCATATTTGAATCTATATTGACTCTATTATATGTGTTGAGTATATTTAGCACGGACTAGAAAGTTCTTAGAGTGAATCTTATTTATTATATTCAGTGCCAAGTTCACTGAAATATGCCGAAAGTACATTCACTATAAGCTATAACTTAATGATACTGCTACATAAATCTCAACAATCTTGTATTAACCTCTATCTATGCTTGATAATAAATTTTTTGAGCGATAAATTTTGTATTGTAACATTAGCTATTTGCCTTAGTTCTGGAGGTAACCATCATAATCCATTTGTATCTTTTCACTACAAAATATAATATACAATAATTGAGTATTAATTTGAACTTGTAACATCTAAGATTTGTCGAAGATAATACCTGACCAATTGGGATTAAACAAAACGGTCAAATTTCTCTTCTCCGTTCAACAACGATATAAATTCAATTTAATCACGTTTCCAGTACATTTGAAATTCATTAAATCTTCTAATATACAATCTATTTGGCTTGATTAGTCTCAACTTTCCGCAAAACAAAACGTATCAACTCTATTTTAATTATTGTGACAAATTACTGTTGACAGGGGACTTTTCAATGACTTCGCGTTCTATAAACAAATCAAAAATTTCTACAAAATTCAAGTGCTGTCGTTTTAGTTGTAGCAATGGTTAAGGTGAGCAATATTAGAAACATATCTTTCTGTTAATAATGATAAACCTCGAATTAAATATAATCGATATTAATATTTATCCATTAACACGTTGTATAGCACCATTGAAAAGACATAATTTTTTTAAAAATATGATGTTTTATTTATAACTAAAGATATATATAAGCAAATTTATAAACACACCGATGTTCTAGATGTGGAGGTCTCGTAGTTTTGCGTATTCAATTCTGTAATTATTTCCTAGCTAGTTTGGTTTATTCTTTAGTCCTTTAGGACTTGATATGAACTTCTTCGCTAGCTTTTACCACGAATGATACTCAATTATTATTTTCGTGAACACTTACATTTACTTTTGGGTCTTGTTATGAATCTCTCCTTATATCCATGTAGATCACAAATTGAATAAAACAATCAAATTTTCTCCTATAACGTGTTATTAACTGTTCCTGAAATTATTTTCTGTTTGAAGGACATCTTAGACACCTACCTTGGTAAATGTTTTACCCAAAGAAATCTATCTATGAGCGAAGTTAGTTCCAATACTTTTCACATTTAAGATTGTGGAATCGTTTTGGATTTTTACTCGCTCTGCATCTATACCTAAAAGATATTTTGTGAATGACTTTGCATCTCAAAGATCTCTCTCCGAAATAAGTGGCCTCTTCCCAAAGGAAGTTATTTTCTTAAGAGTATTTCGAGGTACCTAAACCCTTTACAGAAACGAAAAATACATTCACAAAGTAGATATTCTGCTGGCTTGCTCGCAGAATCTGCAGTTGTCGTCATCTGCCAGGTCTATCAGCCTAATTTGACGAGGTACTGACCTGTCAGGGAAGCAACCGTTTTAATGTCGTTTCTGGACATCTCGAAAATTTCTTTTTCGACTTCTTAGCTGATATGGTTATGAATCTTTTGGATTGTAATAGACTTGGAGTGGTTATCCAGCTGGACTGGAATTAGTTGTTAATAGGACACAGTATTGCTCTGATTCAAGTTGCCAAGTCGTAGTATTTTTTTAGCAAGTCTTCATCTTCATTGCTCGGTTTTAAACCATCTGATTAGCATAGAGATGCGTTTCAAGGAACTTACGGAACTATGGCAATCATTTATTACCATTTTGAATGGGATGTCTATGTACATCATCCTATTCATTTAGTACATTTGCCCATGCTTTCTAGCTTTATCAATTAAAAAATCTTTAGATGACTTATGAGATTCCCAGACATTAATTTTTCTGTTTCTAATAGTTTGTTCTTTGTTTTTAACTAAGCTGCTTAGGGCATTTGTAGTGGACTCACTTTTTGATAACGGAACCATTTTGTATGAAGTGTCCTTCTTGTAGTCCTTCTTCGTAGTCCTTATGAAAAAAAAGCTGATCGGAAGGTGAAGTTTTAATCGATATTCTGGTCTGATTTTCGTACAACTCTACTTTCTCATCTGTCTATATTTTGGATATGTAATCTAGAATTGGCTAGCTTTGAAAAAGTTTTGAAGATGTTATTCCATCACTTGCAATCCTCTTTATACATGGCCGAAAAAATTTTGACTTTGTCAGGTGATTTGTAAGGTTTGAAGCTCTAAATAACTCACTTGATTGATATAATTTATCCCTCTCTCTCCCCCTCTATAATAATTATCGGAAGAAAAGTGAAGAAAAGTTAAAAAGCAAGACTTGATTCTCTACCTATTTCATTATTTTGTATTGTAGATGATACCATTTTGTGCCGCAAGGTCTACAGGACCTAGTTACAATGTAGGAATAAATATACAACAAATGTTGAGTTCTATGAAATTTCAACGGCGTACAAAAAGACAGTATCCTGCTTTAACTTACAACATGAGATCATCAATCGTAACATTCGATGGAGCACCTCTGTCGAGACTGACATCAGCGATAAATGCTCGGGCTCGGTAAGGCTGAAAATTTGTGTTCTTAAACTGTTTTTAAATGTATCCAAAATCAGTATTTACTACAAAATGAAAGGCAAGTTACAAGGTAACGTTTGAAATTGCTGACATGGATTGCATGAAACGTACTTTTGATTTTGAAGAAGTAACATAATCCATAAAAACTCCACGCGTGAGACGCTAAAAAAATGCCAGAAAGTGGATATGGAAAAAGGTTTCTTGAGGAAGGTGAAAGAGGTGGAAGAAACAGAGGGAGGCAACAGTGTTTGACGATATTAGAACCAAATTGGATTGCAAAGTTGAAAATTGCAACCTTTGAAGAAGAATTTTCAGTTGTGAATTGTGAGGATAGAAAAATAAGTCACGGATACTTGAAGTTTTTGATATTATTATTTTAAATTTCAAAACCGAAAATTGTATTTTGCTTTAATTGAAATAGCTCCATATTTTACAATAGTAATTTTCAGGCATATCAAACGACAAAGGAAACGTCAATATCACATCGGATTCAAAATGCCAAGAATTACTGCAGATATGAATTCTACTAACGAAGTTACACCACAATGTAATCATGAGTCGCAGCTTGGTTCGTCAGTAAACGAACACTCTGAGCCTCATTTAAATAGAAATCTGCAATTTTTGTACCGACATATTCGTCAGGAATCACCGATGGAACAAGATTCTGTTGATCAGCTGGGTGGTAGATAATCTCAATTTTTCAAATCAATAGAAAAAGTTACATTAATTTAGCTTGTAACCATGTATTATAAGCAAGTGATGTGAAACTCGGTCTAACCGTTCTTTGGAGAAAAGTCAACCACTTTCCTGGCTATATGCCAAGACAGATATTGAATTACATCTTTGAAAACCATCACGTCGATCGGTTGTCCCACATCAAAAATTCATCTAAGACAACGACAAGCCTTGTAGTTCGAATAAGATGTAATTCAATATTCCTTTCGCGAAAGTAATTATTTTTTTCTGCGAATATATATACAAGGTGTGTCAAGTAAAATTTGCACCCCAATACGTTCAAAATGGAAAAAATGACAGGAGATGTTGAGTATCACATTCTTTTGAGGGTTTTCTCATTATCTATGAAACACCGTTCGCTTTCATTTTCATTTTAAACGATTCTCTTCTGACATAACTAGTTAGATTATGGTTAAAGAAAACTATATATCAAAAAAATAATCTCATAATTTCATTGAGGATGAAGATTTACCATTTCTGCCATAATCTGCAAGTGTTTGGGTTAGTACATGATACATCAGTTCGAATGCATGTCATCTGTGAATAAAAAGTGACTCCATAATGTTTGTGGGGATGAGGATTTCACCTCAGTTGATTTCATCTGCCCAATGGTATACTTGAGTTGGAAGAATTCTATTTATGAACCGATTCCTTCGATCGATTCCTTCACATTCAGATAATGATTAACATAATTAATAGAAATATATGCTTTTTGTATACTGAGCTCAGTATGCTGCCTCAGTCAGTATTTTTTTCTTTAAATCATCATCAAGAGCATACGTGAAATTTGTATTAACTGTTGAAGCTCCAGTGAATAGGAGCGCTTCCAAAATTTATCATAGAGCAATATTGGTATTTTTATTTTAAAGGCATCACTATCGAAACGCTCCTCACATAGAGTAGCTGAAAGTATTGGTTGAGTATGAATACCATCAACGGTTCCAAGATCTATCGATTAATTGAAATCTATTGATTCATTTAAAAATTGAAATGAAAACTACACTTTTTCAACAGGTTCGTCCATTGATGTTCAACATATTGATAGTGGAGTTAATCTTTCGAGGTGCAAAAAAAGAATTTGTATTCCCAAATCAGAACTGGAAGTACTATTTGCTTCCCAAGAGTTTGAAAATTTTGATATGATGAGTGAGTCTGAAGTTTCTATAGTTCAGGTTAGTGTAAAATATAGAAAACTATCATAAGGACCCAATAATAACCGAAATAATATAGCCGTTAGCTTCTATAGTACGTATTGCTTGTTTGTTATGTTCTAAGGTAGGTATTTTTTTAACGATACTTCTTGTTACTTATTTTATAATGTCAAGTTCAAAAGTATAACGTGCAGCTGAAAAATTTCGTTTCCTACTTGGTAAAAATGTTATCGAAACTGTTTTGATATTGAATGATAACTAAGAATAGTGAAGCTCTGTTCAGAGGCTTTTTACAGAAAAAATTGGAATTAAATAAATTGCTGCGAAGTTTGTTCCTCGGGCATTGCCAGGCAAACAACAATAACATAGATTTGGAACATTTGGAATCTGATCCAGATTATTAGTTATGAGTCATAGTGCTATGTTTATGAACTAGAATGAAAGCAATAGTCTATGGAAGACGACATCGTCTTCCCGTCCAAAAAAGTCAAACATCAAAATAATACCGATTTGACTTTTGGGGATGTCAAGGACGTAGCTCATGCAGAATTTTTCAAATCTATTATTTTGGAGTTTTTGGAAAAAAAGTCAGTCAGTTGCACTACTTAATATTGTGAGTAAATTTTATCAGCGAAAACTGATTTTTTGTTGAAGTCAAATATTCCTAGATAACAGCTAGGCGTGGATCTTGGTGCTGTAAACTTTCTTCGCCTATCACATTCCGCTGCCCCAAGGGTCAGGCCCTTTCCCCACCCACATCAACCTGGCGGGGCAATCTTCGCTAAATTCAAACTGTACGCAATCTTCGTGACAAAGTATTTTTTCACCGACCGTTATGCTACGAAACTACATAATAACCCGTTGACACATTATTTCCGAAATTACTGCCGTATTTGATTTCTCATTATGCTCAAAGCGCATATTATTATTATTAGTTCATTCCCGTTCAGGTAATTTCGCTAAGAAATATCACAGTATATTGTCATGATGGAATCATGGTTTTAATTTGCATCCTTGTAACTCTCTAAGCAAAAACTTAATGATATTCTTTATTTTCTTCCGTCAACTAGATCGAATGAAATAAATATTGTTGGATTTCAAGTAAAACAAAAGGATATTGATTCCTTAAACAATTTCAATAAAACTTATTTAAGTGAAACTTGCGATATCATATGTATAAACGTATTTTTTATTCTATTGTGTTTTCAGTGGATAAAAAATGGGGATAATAAATTGAAGGAAGGGAAGGAAAAACTACTGAAGCATACCAATTATGAAGGAGACAACTTGTATCAGCAATTGCGAGGTGATAGTATTCTTCAAGGAAAAGAAAATAAACTGAAAGAGGTCTTAATGCAACTTCACAATGACTTTGAAAAACTCACTAAGTAAATGAAATTTTATTTAAGAATCCATATCTACTTAATAGGATAGGTTAAAAAAACTATCTGATACCGATATGAGCTTCTAATTTCAATGAGAATTTTCTCCAAATTACAGTTTTCTATTCTCTTTTATCAGTCCAATAGGAAATGATTTATATCACTTTAGTAATTCATAACACACCGTTCTATAGTTTCCCACGTTGTTTATCAACCCAACTATTTGAAAGAAATTGATGGATAGAGTTCAAAAATTTAATTTTTGCTCAGTAATAAACAAATTTCCATTATGCAATGGATAACACAAATTTCATAAAAAAATTAGTTGCTCTACAGAAAATATTCTCATGTTTTTTATTGAATCAATATTTTAAAAGATAATCATCATCAAACATTGATGTGAATTAATACGAAGGACATTCTGTATATTTTAAAATCCTACAGGAGTTGAATCTAGCAGCACTTAAGTTTAATTATCATCACCATTCAGTAATGATGATCAAGTCGATCCTGTTATTGAAAAAATACATTATTACAAAGATCCAAGGAATGATCAACATCTAATATCTGTACTAGTTTCAAAAAACTTAGATGATCCCTCTCAATATTTTCTATCTTGCAATTGCAAGATATTTTAGAACAAAAACCAGGGTTCATGCCCCTTCTTGCAAAATTCGTTAGAAGTATTCTCATCAGCTGCTCCCTCAAGTGGCAGTGGCTTCTAAGAAGGATATTCAGAAGGTTTAGTTTTGCTGTCGTTCAAATAGTTTTTGCTTCTAGCGCTGTTAACGTCTACTTTCAATTTCATTTCAGTGTGACCGAGAGCCCAGACTAAATAGTAGCTATTATTCTTTCCTTCTGACAGAATCAGCATAAATAATTACTAGTAGAAATATTCTCACCAATCGCTTCCTCTGGTGGCTTCTAAGGAAGACATTGAGGACGATGGGTTGTTTTTGCTTCAGTTCAAATAATTTTTTAATAGAATTAAAGACTGTTGGCATTTTCATTTCTATGTAACCGGGAACCCAAATTAAGTGAAAGCTATTATTTCTCTAAGGAAGACATTGAAAAAGTATAATTTGTTTCAGTTGTAGTTGAAATATTTTTTGGATCTGGCGGCATCTTAATTTCTGTGTGATATTGAACTCAGATTAAGTTGAAGCTATTATTTCCGAACTCATCCAACTCTTCGCAGAATCTGCATCAATAATTGCTAGAAGTATTCTAAGCAGTTGCTTCCTTTGGTAGTAGTGGCTTTATTGATATGTGGCTTGGTTTTGGTGCGGTTTAAATAATTTTTAAATCTAGCGCTATCAAAAACTATTCGCATTTTCATTACTTTGTGACGGAAACCCAGACTAACTAGAAGTCATTATGTCGTATCTTATCCAACTCCTCCTCGCAGGATCTGCATAAATAACTGCTAGAAATTTTCTCATTACTTGCTTCCTCAGGTAGCAGTGACCTCTATAGAAGAAAATAACAAAGTGTAGCTCTTGAATCCAACAGTATCAAAGTCTCTCAGCTTTGAATGGATGACATAGGAGTAGTTTGATACTTGTTTGACTATTAGAACTAACTTTTTCTAAATTTCTCGTTTAGGTACTGTTAAATATGTCTCCATTCTAACTTTTTTCTAATAATTTTCAGAATACACTCTGATTTATCTCACAAAATGCAGAATAAAGAAATGATGGCAGGGGGAGATAACGAAGGAATGTCGAAGACACTTTGCGATGTGGAAAAAGAATTGTCGAAAAAAGAAGATCAGATTATCATGTTCATCACTTTGTGTAATGAAGTTATTTCTCTCAAACAAAGGATCAAGTATTTAGATTGCGTGGAACAAAACTACATAGACAATCCGAAATGTGGTCAAAGTAGTTCAGCTTTTGTTACGCTGAGTCGTTGTTCTTCTTTCAATGAATACTGCAAAAGCAATAGATGATAGAATCATATATATTTTTTAAATTGTTGGTTCCAAAATGAATGTAGGTAGTTTATTCAAATATACTTGAATTTGGGATAATATTAACACTTGTTTGATTTTTTCTTGACCGTTGACTCACCGTTATCAAATCACTTACCTCTTCTCTCTCATCTTTATTTTGAAAATTTTGTCTATACTATCCTTCTGTCGATTACAGCGAACTGCATCCCGAAATTGTTATTATTAACGAAATGAATGTTGTTTGAAAAACAGATATGAAATCAATTTATGCGGCTGCCCTTTTATACGGCCAAAATTTGGAAATACAATAGAAGGAAATGTAAATTTTCGAAAAATTAAGGGAGCATGTAATGGAGCATAAGGTTTTCTACAATGTTCAGATAAGCTTGCAAGCTATAGCTGAGTTTTTTAGAAAATTAAGGAAAATGATTGAAAGACTGAAAATTTTTCTATTAGGGACATAGTATCCCGGAATAATTGACGTGTTAATTCATTGTTAATCCAGAATAAAACACATTTTTAGATAGCCAGATATATTTTTTCACGCTCCTACCCCATTTTTATATTTCAATTGATACGTTTGTATTTGTTTCAATAATTTAGTTAAATGAAATGCCGCTCGCGGATTATTAAAATCCTGGCAATTGGACGAATTTTCGTTGTCTTTTCTATCCTGTGGAACATTACATTGACTGTTATTCTGCTTCAATGTTTTGATTTGCTGTTTAAGAGCTATTACTTCTTGGCATAAGTTCATCACCATACAAATCTCCTCCTCTTTTTTCACTAATACTGATTCCAACGATTCAAGTTGTTTCATTTCGGGGCTGTCACTCTCTATTGCTTTTCGGGATAATTCTTCATATTGTCTAGAATTTAAGGTACACATTAAAAGAATAATATTCCAATTAAATAGAGCAATACAGTTTTCAAATAGTCTCGTAGATGATCAGATAATCACAACGCTCATTAAAAAAAAACACGGAATGTGTATTCAACAACTAACAAACCATTTGCTGAAAAACTTGATAGTTTCTACAACTACATTTATATTAATACTTATATTAATACTAAGAATAGGGTAGATTCTATTTGTCTGGGTAGTTCTCACTATAACCCAAGAAGATTCTCCAGAATTTGAGAATTCTTCAGGTTTCGCTGGCTTTGGATCAAAGCTCTTTCACTACTTCAAATTCTAGGATAATCCTCCTTGTGTTAATTAGAGTTTAACAGTTGGCGTAGTTTCCTCCTCTATTCCACAAAACTAATCAGCCACCGAAATCCTACCTTTGCTGACAAACTCCTCAAGTGGAAAATTTTCACTATAAATTGGGTCATTACTAAAAAACTATGATATAAGTGTTATTACAATAGACCGATCCTCGTTACAGAACTGAGTCAACTGGTTCGAAGCAGTCTACCTCGTAATAATCGTCCATGTTAATATATATATATATATATATATATATATATATATATATATATATATATATATATATATATATATATATATATATATAACTTTGAGAAATCTACTGACTCTTTCTATATGAGTTAAGATAAGCCACTATAATTTCCCTGTTAATAGTTTCCGACTGCTTGTGATGATGTTGTCAACACAATCCAGCATTAAAAAACATACTTTTTGAAAATATTTGTTTGTTAAAAAATGGGGAAATATCACCTACTTGTTCAAAGCTTCAAATTCGTCGTGAAGATGAGTGAGAACTATTTTCAAACTTCTCTCTTTTCCCTCGAACATATTATGCTGGGCTGAAGAAATAGGTTGAGTAGTGTGTGGACGTTTCTCAATTTTCACACTGCTAGACAAATCTTTTGTTTTCTGTAATAATCAGCATTTATTAGAAATTGAATCAAATTTTCTCGAATATTATGTCTAGATTTAACACCCAAAGAAGCAATATACATAATTATATTTTTTTTGTATTGTTTCATCCGTACAGAAAAGTGGAGTTGTTTGGGACATCATGATTTCAAACCGTCGCAGTTGAATTAAATATTTTCTATAGAATCAAACCAAGTCAGAGCACTTTTCTCTTAGGTGTCTCCAAATGTCTCCATCCAAATGCCAAATTTTTCAGAGAAGACATCTAAGTACGCGTTGATTAAAAATTGACCCAAAAGCTTGAGGTGTTTCATAGGCATACTCATTCTTAGGACATAGAAAATTAATTTATCAAATCAATACTCAGGGATTGTGTTTTGAAAATTTCATGTTTTATTCACTTTGATTACTTAAAACCAGATTTACCAGACAAAACTTGGTTAGTTGCGCACAGTAATAAATAAAACAAAATTTTTCAACTTCTAACCTGAAGAATACCTATGCCATGACAAAAGATGATTAAATACCTTGAAAACATAACTATAAACAATTTATTCTGGGAAAACCAGTGCGTTTTGATTTTAAAATGTGGTGTGCTGCAGAAGGTTGTGTGTCGTCAAGAACAATGTGTTAAAAGGGTCAAATCGGTCTTTATATAGGTTGTTTTTCATACAACATAAGATTATTTACTTTACTGAATTTATTTCAATTTTATACCTTAAAATCAATAAACTGAAATATATCAACAATATCAACAATTAGGTAGTCAAAGCGCTTAACGTTACCTTATGGTAACATCCCGTATTTCAAAAGTTAATAAGATGGAACAAAAAGCATCGAAATTCAAATTTTCTTGCAATGATAATTGCAAAAACTACAAAAAACTAACTTTTCTTCAATAAAACGAACCACTAGTTACTCTCCCGATATATTCAATATGCCATCAAATTATGGACAAACTTACAGCTGCTAGACTCTCGGTTTATATACTAAATTATCTTCTAGAATTTTCGATCTATTGATATATCTCAGTTGTCGTGATAAAAAAAAAGTCCCTCGTTGATATTGCCTCTATAAAAAAAATCAGAGACCTTCCGAAAAAAAAAAACAAATTAACTGAAGCAGCCACCAAACTTTAGTATCGATAACATTAGAACAGGACCGGCTTCCCGGTTTATATAAATGGATTCGTAACAGATTATACGATTCTTTATAATGTTTCTTTTAGTTCTTGTTTTCTCAATCAAATTATTAAATTATTCACGGAAGTTAAACATTTTTTTCGTAATTCTAATATAATATGCAAACTTAATATAATTAAAACCGCTTCCATTTTATAGTCAAAAAGTAAAAGCTGTACCTAAACTACAATTCATTTGGTTCATATGGAAAATACTCAGACGTCAACTCAAACAAAAAATTGTTGAGCTTCGGGTCCATATGCACAGAACTAATTTTTTTGACAGCCTTAATCTCACAGCATCCATGTTTTCTGGCACATTATCCAATTTTGAACGACTTTCACGAAATTCATCCAGAAGAGAAGTGCGACCACGATTGAATTAAGAAAACCAGCGAAAAAAGAAGACGCAAGTAAGCTCCGAGATGTCTAGATGCATAAGGTTAATTACATCTCAACTTCAGCAGTATACATCAGTTAATAGTCTAACGTATGGAGTTGGCATACATCTCAACAATGGTAAATTCGATCTAACATAGTTTTGCCTCCATCGCACATGTATTTGTATTATCAATTTCTATCTTACATCCATTCAAATGCCCATCAAGAAAAATTCTACATTTAAAATTTGAGATAATTATTGAGGTTGTATACCTGAGCAATCGACATTTGCGATGAAATGACTGTCCCTGATTTTCTCAGTATTTTATTACTATTATAATTGGTATCAGCGCCGGCATTTGGAACACAAGTACATAAATTATTTTCTGAAGGATCCACTGACCATTGTGGGAAATTTTGACATTTCACCGCCACATCACCAGACGGACCTGTTGAATATACAATATTTTTTGAGAAGATTTAGCTTGCGAAGCTGTATGTATTTAAAAAAAATCAAAAGATGGACGAAAACAACTTGGCTTCCGGTTGGTCTTTCCAGAAGTTGCCTGCTGACAATCAGAATCAGTTTCAATTAGGTTTAATCAAGCCTTTTTCTGTTTAATTGGATTCCAATTATGTAAATCAGATCTATGAACGATATAGGTAGTAAGAACTTTCTATGTGTGTAAACCATATCATTGCGAGATTTAAAAATCATTTTTGTATATTGTAGAAGCTCTATTTTTAAAGTATGTCTTCGCTTACAAAATGATATGGTTGAATTCCGTGTTTTATACCTGTAAAAGTTTAATTACTACGAGCTTTATTGAACTACATCTGAGAGTTGCACCCCATAACAGAAAGTTCTCCTTACCTAATCCTCAATACTCTCAACACCCTCATAAAGAATCGAATAACACTATTCACCATATTGTCACGTAGTGTCAGCTCAACCTATTCAGGAAAAATTTTACCTGTGATGAAAAGTGTTTTGATTTCGGGCTGTTGATCTTCACCTTCGACCTCTTCGACTGTTTCTTCTGGAATGCTTTTAGCCAAGTCCTGTAGATACTGATAATTTAATTTGCATTTAGATAATGGACACTGCTGTGGTTTCAGATAACTGGAAAATATAACAATAAAATTTGTTATTTCAAAATTAGTGGTTGTAATTTGGACCAGTCATCTCGATCTGTACCCTTGCCGTTGAATTGAAGTTTGTAAGGTTTTACTTCAAACGAACAAAAATGGAAATATTAACGTCGGCTTTTACTTGCAAGCTACCAGTTGTATTTTGGATAATTTTTTTTTCTTTGCTGCTCTCAAAACTGCCCTTTCAAATTTCTGAGTAATCTAACCTAGAGTACCATACTTTTTGCTAAAGAGGTGATTATTTTTTAAAAAACGAGTCATAATATCTCGTGTTTTGATATTGCAAATTCAAAATCGAGTTTAGTGAAACCCAAAAACATAAAAATACCATGTGGAACAATATTTAATCACCCTAAATGATTTAAGTAGTTATTATATCAATAAGAAAAATTACCTATTGAAAAGGCAACTTCAAAAATTCATATATAACCTCAAATAATTCAAAAAACTGATAACGATAATAGTTGTATTTTGATTCTAATGGTCCAATTATACCTACCTAGTGCTCGGTCGAGAGACCGCACTCTGCCCAGTAAACTACAATGTGACAATATTCGGCCAAGCAACGGGGAAATAACTTTGAGCGAGTCAGTGAATAAAATATGTCTTATTTTGTAGACTGAATAGAAGCGCTCGCCTTTCTACTCGGCCTTTGCGACTTGCGAATGCCCGTCTTCCATTGCAACTTTCTTACCACCATTAGTCAATTGTAAATCTATCAATTTTTTCTTTTCTTCCAATTCGTTTCTTTTACAAATGTCAAGTGATCGAGTAGAACTACCGTGAAGTTTATTCAAAAATACAAAAAGAAGGAGATTTCAAATTAGCTGCTTTTAGAGACAAACACCGGCCGGAGATACTGCTTATCTGAAGTTGGTTAGAGCAATGAATTTACCGGACATGCAAAAAATTTGTGACTTTAAAACGAAAAAAATATAAAATTGTAGAAAATTCGGTACAGGAAAAATCTGGTTTATATGAATCTAGTGTTAAATAACTGAAGGAATATGATAGAAAGCAACAAATGGCTCCGGTTGCAAGAAAATAATAAATAACTTGCAATTCCACTTTTGCTGGGATAACAGAATGATCAACCTGCTGCACTTCCATCCTCATAAATTATGTAAAGGTCTTATTTAATTCGCTCACACACAGTTTTGCTTTAATTAGTAGTAGTAGTTCGGTCAAGTAATTGAGGGTAGGTCATATGTAAACAATCCTCTTTACTTTTCCTAACTGACATAGGAATGTAGAATTTGGTTCATTTCTGGAAAGGCCCTGATATAGCTTTTCCCCTTCAGGGCTGGGTTGGGTGGAATGTGACACAAAAAAAACTGAAAATACCGGGGATTAAATAGTGGCGATTTACAGTGGATTTATTATTTCTACTTGGAGATCTCTATCCGAATAATACAACACAGATTGCTTACGTCTAATCACGAATGAAACATAGTAAATAAAATATTTAATAATTTAATATCAATTTACCAAGTATTTGAATTAATTGTGGTCACCAAAGTTGATAACGGTTTACTATTCAATCGTTCCGCAGCTAATCCAATATTGTGAGCTAAAGTGGGTGAGATTCCATTCACCGGTTGCCTATTCTTTAAAATATTCATAACTTGTTGGATATTAATTCCAATATTGTGGCTAGGACTTGTAGAGATAGCTGCGCAGAATGGTATCGCCTAGAAAATAATATGGAAATTTAGCATTATCGAGCCAAGAAAATTTTTTTCGTACGAAGTTTTGTAGCTAAACAAGCTATAATCACTATATTCTGAATATTTTGTCAATAGAGTCATAAATTTTTCCATCAATATTTACAATGATTTTCAGGTATGTGATCAACAAAATTTAAATCTTTACTTAAATTACAATCATTTACTTTTGTTCTGTAGTTGTGTTACTTTGAACGCAAAACAATAAAGTTTTGGCGTGAATTTTTATAAATTGGTTTATAAGAATGACAGAAATACTAGATGCCGACTTTCTAATAATTTAATTAGATAAGGAATCCTCTATTGAATAAAGTCACAAGCGATCGAAATTATTATAAAACGGTTGAAGTTTGTGAGAAAATAGATAAAGAGTAAATGAACATGGTAATACCATAAAGTCTGAGCGTTTTATATGAAAAGTGAGATCGGAGCAAAAGGATAAAATTTAAAAATATTTTCCAAGAACGTGAGCTGAACTAATTTTTGATGTTTCATAATATTACCTTTTTAGGAGTCACTCTTTCATTAGATACTTTTCCTCCAACAAGTTTACTAACCATCGTCTACAAATATAGCATAAGTTAGTTAAAAAAAACATGAACTTAAATGAATATTCAGAATACTGGACTTCTCAAGAAATAAGTTTCAGAAGTTAAAGTTTTCGTGTCTTTTTCTACTTTCAGGAAGGACCAGAATTCTCGTAGTGCTGAATCTAGTGGATGAAGCAAATGTGGAGCCTCTTAGCAGTCATATTGCGCACGAATCATAAGTAACTTGTGACAAGTCGCGTTATCATGATAAAGAAGATATCCGTTAGTCTATTTGCCCTTTCAATACTCATCTTCATAAACCAATAAAGCAAAGATAATGACTTCAATTATGAAAATAATCTTCGAGATTTGGGTGAACAATAATCACCATTTAAACCTTTGCTAGTTTAAAATTAGTTATATATCCATACCCTATATATACATATAATTTGTAATTGTCAACAAAAATCAAGGTTCAGATCTATACAACTACAATTAGTCCATCAACTTATAAACACAGCTAGAAACAACTGATTGAATGAAAATGTTGCAACAAAAAAACATTAAATAAATAATTGATAATGGAGGAGAGATTTCTCGTAGATGTACTCTAAACAGTTCAATGTTAGTTTAAATCCAATCATTTGATATATGACTAACCTTGAAGCTGAAAGTACTCAGGTATGTTTTAGCAACTTGTTTCATTCGGGATGCGATTGTAGGTAATTCATAGTTCTTTCGATAACTATCACTTCTACGTGCTTCTTGGCAAAAGCAGTACTCGTCTTGTAGAACATGCTGACACAATCTCATGGTATTACTACGCGTAAGAGGAATATTTTGCTGAGGGTCATTTGAAAGTTCCAAAATTGGTACATCGGAATGTTTATTTTTATGATCGCCGTCTGGATTCATTTGTTTATTTATCTGGCATTCTTCTGAATCACTATTTTTGGCATCCCTGTTATGAAATATTTCTACTAGTTTGGCTGGAAAAAACGAATTAACTTATGAACCGTATTATCGAAAACAATCAAACTATATTTTTAGAATAATAACACAAATAAGCGACTAAATGTTCCTGGGAAATATTTTATGTTGAAATCGTCCATTATTACTTCTTATCACTCAAATTCCAACCTCTAGCTACGATATTCCAGTTGCTGCTACTAATTTTTCCGCTATTCGCCATCGACTGATTGCTCTGGAAGCAGATCACTATTATCCAGAAAATTCAGATCAATAAATATATAACTAGAGAGAAGATAAAATGGAAAGAACTACTGATTCATTTAACATCTGCATAAATTTATATTCCCAAAGACATACCTTACTTTCAGACCATAAAAGACTCTGGAACGAAATTACAAAAAATTTAAATAATCATAGTAAGTATATTAAATTATTTGCAAATTTACTGAAATCCGAAGATTTAATCTTTAAAACATTGGTAAAATATCTCATCAGTTGTATCATTACTCCATCTTGAATTAACAGAAAGATTATGGTGACTCAGTCGCCGCTACCTATCGTAGTCCTCGGCGACCTTGGAGAAAAAAGGTCTTTACACTGAACAAAAAAACAACCATAATGCGAATGACAGCTACGGCTATACTGATTTAATTATAGTAGCGATAAGAACTAGATGGTTTCACGTTAACAACTATTGGTTGTTATTGTTTGGACATGGTATATCACAAAAATTACTCGAAAGATGAAAAATCTAACAACTATCCTCAAATATTTAAGTATGAATTGAATTCTACAACTCCACAAAACTTTCACTCACCGTTACCTCTAGATTTCATGATAGGATACATTTTATTTTTTGTCTCGGAAAAAGATTTTCTACAAACAGCACTGTTGATTTTCCTATCTACTTTAACGCATTTCCTAATCAATTGACTCGATGTTTGTTTCCTTATAGATCCTTTGATATCCTTTGATTTTTTCTTCGAATAGTTGTTGCCCACGTAAGATTTGTCCGCTGTTAATTCAGAATCTATTACACGTTGGCCAGACGTACCCTCAGTTGGATTGAATACGTCTAAAAAATGAAATAAATTGATCAAGTCATTCAACAGAATTTTATAGATGAAGAAAATTCTACTAGTTTCTATGTAGATAAAACTAAATTAAAAAAAAAAACATTTCGCTAGATCTATATTTTATAATTCCATTCGATAAATCTAGCACGTTATTTTGATGTTGTAGCGAATGAATGCTACAACTACTAGAGAAAAAAAGAAAGGTATGCGTTATTTGGGCTATATACGAAGTTATAATTATTCAAAATTTAATCGAATTTAGATGTTACCGGTTCTAGAAGATATCATAGAATAGGTGGTAAAGACATTAAAAGCGTAAAATTTATGGAGGCTTTCTCCACCAGAAGTGTATTGATATAAGGCCAAGTGATTGAATGAATACTTCATAAATATCAGGATTTCTGCTTTAACGAATAAAAGAAGCTGATAAGGATAGCAGAACGCATACTACTACACCTCTACTTATTATAGATCACACACTTTGTCAATGACTGGAAGAGGAGTTCAAAATCTTGAATGTGGTGGAGTATAGTGATGAACTTGCTAAAGATTTTCCAGTTGTACGATCCCTCTAAAGAGGTAGTCTTCTGATCACACATCAAAAAATACAAAATGATTTCCAAATGATGGCCCTCTTGGAGCTGGGGCCCGGGGCTTTAGCCTCCCAGCTTAATCGGGCCCTGGATGTGCTACATCTTCATTTTCATACACAATACTGCAAAGCCTTGCATCACAAGGAGTATAATCCTTAAAAACGATTGTTTAACTTTCGAATGTGCAAGAGTTAGAAAGTGTTGTTCTTTTGGAAGGGGAGCACATTCCTCAAACAACAACACAAAACTTAAGCTTATCCCGATGAATGCAAATTGCGGTACTACGCGTTATTGTAGAGAATATTTCCAGATTTTCTATAATTGGGTTAATTTTAATTGAAAATGAATTTTATGTGGTGCAAGACTGCCTATTGATTGATATGGAAGTTCTCAATGTCAAGTCAAATTTTGTTGAAGACCTAAATTAGACCAAATCATCAAGATTTTATCTGTTAGAAAAAAAAATTCAATCGAAAGTAGCCTAGAATACAAACGATTCATCAACAGAAACATATAAGCAAACATATAAACAAGCTTTATAGCGATGGGTTAATTTTGAGTTTATTATTTTGTGAAAACGTTCATGAACTAGATTCAAATTAATATTTACTTGTCGAAACATAAGTATTTCCCATTTTATTTCCAGGACTGTCCGGTTTTTTTACATGGATCTCGGATAAACGATTTACGGAATTTGTTATTCCAGATAATATGGTATTTATTGTTTCTACTGCTGCACCAGATTGATCAGTTCCAATTGCATTAGAATTTTGTCTTTTAGGCAATGATTTATGTTCGACAGACACAAAAGATACTGATGACGTGGAGAGAATCATTGAACCATTATCTAAAATAAAAGTTCAACTTTTATAAAAGAGAACTATGCAATGAACATCGAAATAATGTCAGCCATGATTTTTTATGTTCAAAATAGGTTGTGTTAGTTTTGTTAAATTGAGTTTTTCTACATTAACATTGTTTTTATTGCTCCCACTCAAATGTGTCGTATACTTAAAAAGAATATAATTTCCAAAATTACATTTTGATAAATTTTTTTTCCAGAGTTACCCGCTATGTCACTGTTATAATCTCTGTTAATTGAATTCGCCAGTAAACAATGCAACATTCTACGTGATTTGTGACTCTATGCGGTGATGTTGAAGGCAATGTCAAACTTTTCTATCATGAATTGTCGTCACTCCACACAGTTTCCCTCAAGAAGATGTTTACTCTGCATATCCTGAGATGATAGATTGTTTGGGGAATCGTGCTTTTCATCTGTACAGACCCTACACATTGCTCTGCTTCCAAAATACGTACACTTCTCTCAAACGAGGCTATTCCCAAGGTCTTAATACTACTTCTTCAAGGTACTTGAGTTTTTCAATAAAATGGGCAGGACATTCACAGAGTAGATGATCGAAGAATCTGCAGTACTGTCATGCCTATTATCTTAAGGTAGTATTTGACGCAGCAGTGACCTGACAGAAGACTATCCACCAGTTTGCTGTCGTTTTTGGTCATCCAGAGAATTTTTTTAGACGTCTTAGCTGATATGGTTATAAATATTATGTATTCTCATCTGATTCCTCAGCCGTCTGTTCAATTTTTCATTGATATGGCATCTTTTGAGACCCGAGTTTGTCTGTGACCCTGAAGTATGGAGTCGTCGCCTTTACTTTTTTTCTGCTAGCTAGCGTTCTTAGAGTTTATTCCCACTCTTATACTAGTTGTATTTATTAGAAGCAACTTCACCTGAAAAATGATAAGTGATTTTCCTAGTGGTATGGAGAGCTTGCAGTTTGGTCTAGAATGTCCAATCCTTAAGTTTACAGCATAATTTCCCTGATTCTATCTTTTGTAGGAATTCGGCAAAATCGTATAGGTTATCAAGAGAAGCAAAGGTAAAAGGTAATTTGGAATATCAGTAGTATATTTGGCGCAGTTATTGCATATCGAACATGGTGATTTTAATCTACGATTCACTGGATATCAAGATAGTTGATTCCTTGTGAAGGAATCGTCTATCAATGACCCATCTGGAGCTTCAATAATTTTAACTAGGAACGATACTTCTAGAGGAGATTTGAATCATCATAGCTGTTAAGTAGGATATGCTTAAAGTATGTTATTCATAGTTCATAGTTACGCCCATAGGCTTTCTGAGAAGTCCTTCATATCTCCCTTGAAACTACCAAATGCTGATGTCTTTGGAAACGCTAATCAAGAACCTTGGCTCGAAATTTTTAACTTCACTGGGGGGCAAAATGTTAGGCATGTATGTGAACCCTGCACTTGCAACAGACCTAGAGGACACCAATTTGGCTGTTATGGAAGACAGTAGCTTCAATGGCCTTAACAGTAATAGGCTTTCCAAACGAGGAAAATCTACTCCTTTCATCTTAAGACTATCCATGTATCGGGTATATAGTATTGTGTGCTTGGAGTCCTTCATCCACTGTTCTCTGTCAATAATGTAATCCTTACTATTAACACCAACAGGTGCCACTTGATCACTGCCCATACATCTACATCTTGCGACCAGTTTTCGCATGCCAAGTTATTGCACCTAGTACTTTGTTACATGATTAGTACTAAATGAAGCTCTAAATTCACATGGTGTTCATAGGAAGTGTACTACATACGATAAGTACTTCATAATTTTCAATTTTTTCAGTTTTTACTAGTGTTATATTACCTGTTTTCGTAGTTTGATGAGCCGAAGAAACTTTCCTCGTTTTTTTCTTCGTTCCATAAACATGTTTCATATAATCTAATTGCCCTTTTAACGTATTACATTTGTCTTCAGCAATTTCTAGCTGCTCCTCAATATCTACAGAATAATTGGGAACTTAATATCCAGTATTTTATAATAATAGCATTATCATTTTGTTGGCACATTATAAGAAGCAATTTAAAAATTTTTCGATATTTCGCTTCGTTTTCGAGATATCGATACTTGAAGTTGAAAAAACGTTACTTAACCTATTCCAACCGGAGCTTCAGAAATCTGTTCTTTTTTATATATTATCGGCATATCGGGATGAATTAAATTGTATGAGAAACCTTCTGTTTGTTAAATTGCAAGACTCATGTTGATTTTAAAGTGATAGAATCTTCATTCTATACGAAGTTTTAAGCGCCGCCTGTTCTATAAAGCGAATCTTGGTTGTAACTCCAAGTATCGATATCTCGATAACGAAGCGAGATATCGAAAAATTTTATTCTTTGTTTTCGTTTTATTCTAGACTAATTATGTTAAATCCTTGTGTATTGTGTGCTTATTTATAAAAAATAGAATAATGAGATCAAAAAATACATCTATTTTAAATGAATATGTTAAATTGAAGGTGTTTAAGTTGTGAGATTATGGATTCAATAACAAACAAAGAAACCACGAATTGAAGTGAAGAAAAGAATGTAAATAGCAATGAATTGTTTTAGACTGTACGAGTTTATAATATACATTTAATTTCTAATTATTGAATCGACTGCTCCCAATTAATTTTAATTTAATTAAGCAGTATTTAAGTCTATTATACAATATTAAGTCATTGCAGGTTTCGAATAAACAATATCAAAGCTGGAATTTACGAACTAATTGAAAAATGTGAAAATTTTCGTAATTATCCAATCACGGTAAAAGTTTCGAAATATTTCTTAAATTTGAAATCATACAGAACGTCTTTAATATGTCAAATATATCTTTCAAAATATGGAAAAGTTTTTAAAAATGGGCCACACTTTGAAATGTGAAATTTGAGATCCAAGCCGTATTATAAAAATATATTTATGTAACGGGTGTCCCAATAAGAATGGCTGTCGGCCAAATCTCGGGAACCGTTTATAGTACAGCTTCGGGGAAAAAAAATTTATAACAAAAGTGACATCGTGAAAAATCTGGAAATAATTTACAGAGTTGTAGGTCCACCGCCAGAGGGCGTAATTAAATATCAAAAATTATAAAATGAATAATTTACAAATTTTGCCTAATTAAGATACATTTAAACTATGATTATCGTATTTATCGAGAAATTCAGCGTATATTTGATTTACAAGCTTTAGTCTATCTCTTCAAATAAGAGGTGGAGGAAAGCGGGAACTTTATTATGAAAAAACGCCTGTAAGTCCAGTTCTACTTTACCTATCTATGCAAACTTAGTCTTTTTGAAGAGAGCTCCTTTCTACCAATGTAAGAGTTATAATTTCGAAACAACCTAATGAATAACGTTTTCGCTAGAGGGCGCTATTTATTTATTTTTTTAAATCTAGCCATCCTTGAAAATTGTTAAATAGAAACATGCAGTTTTAATTAAGGAATATAAAAATAGACCAAATTAGCAACAGAATAGCGAAAACCACTTGTCGATATCTTTTTTGTATTACGGGATATCTTAAGAAATGTGTAAATTTTAAGCATTTTTCTTCAAACATAAATTACTCCGGTTTGACTGAACGGATTTTAACAATTGACTCCTCAAAATTGTCTTTTCTTTTTCTATTAATTATAGTCCCAATTTTTATGTCAATATTACTTATGCTGTCCCGAAGCTGTACTATAAACGGTTTTCGAGATATGGCCGAGAGCCATTTTTATCGGGACAGCCGGTACATTTAGACAGTTATGAAAATTGAAGACAGAAATATTGAAATAATTTATCAAAAACTGTGTCTAATTAAATTGTTTCTATTATTAAGAAAAATAAAAATAATTCAATAAAACCCAAGGCAAGAAACGCGAAATGCAAGAAAATAAAATATTACTCGCTCACGTCCGCTTATGCCAACAAATTTCTGTGTTTGGGGGAAATATGTAGTTTTTCTCCCTTGATGATTCTTTCCAATTATTTGAATAGAATCAAAGTATCATATACGAACTAAAAAAAATTTTTTGAAAACGCCATTTGAATTCTTTTGGAGGAACCATTAAAAGCAGCCAAGGGAATATATACAAGATTCTTTTGTCGTTTGTTCTTTTAGAAATTTTGCCACTTTATCTTGCATGTAATTGTACAGTCTAAGAATCTACTGTCATCAGTTGATTGTAACTTGTTAAAAAATAATCGGTTGATGATTTAGTGATCAAACGATTCGATATTGATTTTTAATCGATAAATAATCGAAATATTAGATTGAATGGTCTTTCGTATTAGACAGTTGTTACAACAGTGAGCTTTGAATAATGTGCTGTCAAAACACGTCAATTTCCAAGCACAAAAAATGCACATTTGACAGAACTAACAAAAATTTCGAAATGGACGTGGTACAATATGAAAATGAAAACCCATCCATCAATAGATCCGAAAAACCCCATGTGGTCATCCTACACGAAAGATTAGCAAGGAAAAAAGAAGATAGATACATGCTGAACATTGCTCTGGCTTACCAAAAAATCGGATATAAAGTTACGATATTAACGTCGCATTACGAGAGAGATCATTCTTTTACTGATATAAGGGTACAATATTTTGATTTTTAAAGTTTTCATATCGTTGTCGATAGAACCAAAAAGATTCTCAATAATTTCTAGTTATTTCTTTTTATCGTTCAACTTAAATAGACCTATTATTTCAAAACATGATTATTACATAACAATTTTAGTGCATATAATAATAAAACACAAATTTTTGAGAATCTTACTCAAATTTAGTTGAGTGTTTGTTAAATATAAGGAAGCATCTTCATTATGAAGCATCTTAAATGATGCCATATTATCGTTAATGTTGTTTACTTAATCATATTAAATTTTGAGAAAACTTTCGCTTGCTAATTATATCATTTTTAAATTGCTTTTCCCTTAATATAAATCCCCATAAAATGAGAAAAATACTCGCTCAAGCTAATTAAACGAGCAAATGAATCCAAATTAAAATTGCTTCTTTGTTGGAGATGTTTTCACTAATAAAAGCCTCGATCTTTTTTAATTTCTCGACAAAATACAAGACTTATAGTCTGGGGAAATTTGGAACACCACATAAATTTTTCGGAGATGAAATATCATTTCCTCATTGAAAGTATATCGATTCCCAATCACTTTTAAGCATTCTTCAATAAATTAAACTTGTGACACAGCTTGCAAACACAGCTAAGGGTAATCAAAATTTGAGATATTTATTTTTTGTTTGCTCGTTCAAATCAAAATTCAACTTGATAAAACTAGACTTGTTTCAAACATCAGTTTTTCGAAAATTCGTCAAAAGTTTGTGCAAATATTAAAATAAAATTGATATTATACGAAAGTATGAAGGAAATGCTGCTAAAAAATTGGTGTCCTCAATTTTTGAAAATTAAAAATGGTGTCCACGTGAACTAAATTCATATATGTAATGTTTTTTTTTTCAATTCTGAAATACAGCTTCAAACAACAGTAGACAGTAGCAACAAAAACTTGCTCATAAATTTTTTACCAATTGGGCTAAAAAAAATATTATTTCAGTTTCAGTTTTGAATTATATAAAAGGACCTCTTAGAACTGCACATTTTGAGGAAAAATTTATTAATTTGATCATTACAAGCCGCATAACGAAAGTCAAAATTCTCTACGTACTGATATAATTCTGTAAGGAATGTTGAATCCTTCAATGATCCTTTAGGTTATTTATTATATAATTATATCTATAAAATAAAAAAATGAAAAGGATAAAAGTATGCCACGTGGGGTTGGGCGTCATAAAGGAGGGAGAAACATTACAAATTAAGGGGTTAAATTTTTTTCGGAAATTCAATTTTATCACGTTTATGCACATTATTTTTTGTTGACGCAAAAATAAAAGAAATATAAGCGTGCAAAACTCAACCTTAGGTGTAATTGCAATCTACATCACAAGCTCCAGCAGAACTTATTACAGAATTTAGGAGGTTCATTTTTAAATGGATGTAATATTCTGTTTCATAGAAATAGATGTGAGGTTAATTCTTCGATGTAGCTCTCCCGGACTATTACACACCCACACGAAGACATTTGCATCAAAAAATTCAATCCGTTCTGTTTCATTTATGCGTCCTCATAGGAAAATACAACAAATTTTTATACGTGATACCAAATCAAATTTTCAAATGGCAGTTAATTTTTCAGTTGAATCGTTCTCCAAATAATAATTTAAGAACAAGATTCACAACCTCCAAAACTTCAGTGATTCATTCTCATACATTTTTTGATTGATATTCAGAAAACGAAAATTGTAAATACACTAAGGTGACCCCATTTTAAATCCGACACTCAGTATATCACAGCGGTGTCAGTTAAAAGTAAAAGTGTTTTTACGCATGAAATGCAAAACCACAATTCTTAAACTATTACATTAAACTTTCGTCGCCTTGGAATGTAGTACTTTACTCATGTGATTATATTTTTTTAGCGTGAAACAAAATTATAAAAATCTTGTGCTTAGAATTAACTAACAGAAATGATTAAATCCGCGTGAATTTGCTGACTAGTTGTGTAGCGATTACTCAATTTAAGTCTCATATTCAAACTAATTCTACGAAAATTATATAATTAATGATGATAAAGTCTATTAAATAAATTTGTGTTTCTAATCACAAAAAAACGTTTAGTTTTCAGATGGAATTTGCATCGAATATTCGGGTTGGTGGATACCACGAGCCATCTTTGGACTTTTTAGCTTATCGTCATTTCGAGCGGTGTGGATGGTGTTGAGATTATTGATGTGGCCACCAAAGCCGAAGCCAGAAGTAATAATTATAGACGTCAGCCTCTTCACCCTTTATCTACTCAAATGTTTTTCCAGCTATAAAATATTTTTCGTGCACAATTTCCAAGAATTAAAGAGCTTGGACGCTTGTTTCGAGCATACTAAAATCAATCCATCTTTGTTCGAAGCAAAATGGATCAAACTCGCCGATGAAATTATCGTAGAAACCGTCGGCTTCGCTGAAATATTAACCAAATCGTATCCCACACTAACAACCAAACCGAAAATTCTGTATCCTTCCATAGATCTTGGTTTATGGAAAGAGCCGGGAATAAAAATACAGAGAATAATACCGGATTTGTTAGACGATACGATACTATTTCTTACCGTAGGTAAGTTCCGACGATCGTCAAATTTCAAATTATCTTTAGACGCATTCGAACTTCTACTAGAGTTGATAGACGACAAATCAATAACTAAGCGATTTCAGTTGGTTATCGCAGGAAATTGTAAGACGTTGGAAGAGAAATTTCATTACAGCGAACTGATGGCTATCACAAAACAAAGAATTTGTGCTGCTCAAGTCACTTTTTTAAGACAACTACCGATAATACACGAAAAAACTTTGATAATGGAATCAGCGATAATGATCCATCCTGCTAAAAATGATGTATATTCTGATTTTATCCTCAAAGCTATGTCTTTAGGAAAACCAATAATAGCCACGAACAAGGGCATCGCATCTAAAATATTGGTACATAGGCTCTCTGGTGTTCTCCTTGATCCCGAGCCGAAAGTTATAGCACTTGCTTTAAAAAAATTGATGGTGAATCCACATTTGCAGGTTTTTTTAGGCGATATAGCTAAAGAGACCTTCGATAAATCACACTCATTCGAAGCTTTTTGTGGGGAGATAAGTAGTATTATGAAGAAGCCGCAAGAAGTTACATCAAATTCAGAACGTAACGGTGAAACTTCACTTGTTTCAGATAACTAGTATAATGATTATTTTATTAATTCAAATTTCTGTAATTGTACCAAACTGATGTAGAAATTTTTACATTAAAAGAAGAAATTGATGAAGAGTTTTTAGTTTCGAATCTGTTTATAAATGAAACAAGTCTGTAAATATCCATCACCACATACTCTATATTAAACAAAATTAATCTCCCCAATTATTTTATCCAAAAAGTGAAAAGTTGATTTTATTCTACAGGGTATTGAATTTTTATCGTAGTCTCCATCTCTCATTTGCGTCTCTCTGAATATCTGAGGTGTTCAAGTTTCTTCATTTTCCAGTTTTCTTTGTAAGCACCTCCACAATGAAACCGACAGAAATCATTCATTATCAGCGATATGTCGACCAACTAAATCATCTACAGAGTGTTACGGGATTTAAAGCAATGTATTCGGGAGTGAGTAGATAACGTGAAAATAATGCTGTGACATAAAAAAATTTGAGTTATAGGCGCTTAAAGTTGCGAAATCAGAACATATATTTATATTTATATTTTTTTTACACCCATGTCTGTAAACGTCAAAAATCGGACTTTAGCGAGATATATTTAGAATTGAAAGAGTGATGCCCCTCAATGTAGGCAGCACATTATACAATTTCTTTAAAAATAGGACACGTTTTCTTGAGTAGCATGCTATAAATGGGCGTAGAATAAGTATAGTACGTTACACGAGTTGTAAACCCATTACGTACTCTTGAAATTTATAAATTTTTCACTTCGTGCGTAATGGGTTACTTACAACTCTTGTTATGTAATATACTATTAATGCATGATTACGTATGTCCCCGTAGTTTGAAGGAATAAATAATTCTACACTACTATCTGAAGGCCAATCGATTTTTTAACTCGTACTCGTTGTTTAACTCGATAAAATTATGCCTTAAGAGATATGTAGATTTTTAGATCGTTGTAGATACCAAGCAAACCGTTGGCTATAAAGAGACATTCTAAAAAAAATTATCATAAATAGTAATTATTTAATGAAAATGTTCACAGGAGATATTAAATGACGATCAAACATTTCTTTGGAGAGGTCCATTTGCATGGCCACAACGTTCCCTTGAAATAGATACAAGTGATTCATTTTTTGGGGGCTATTTTAAAAGCTTGGTACTCCGGTAAGTCCAAGGAATTAAATAATCAATAAAATAAACATTCATTGTCACGCTATAAGGCAAAATCTTGGAATACTCTTCACCGTAGACTCTGGAGGTGTGTAGAAATGCAAGATGTTCACTTCGAACATTTATTATAGTTTTATTTTGTTTTTATTCGATAAGTTAAGTTTGATTGTGTTTTAATACCTCTTATGAGTATTTTCGATAAATAATTACGATTAATGATAATTTTCAGAATGTCTCTTCGTGGCGAACGGTTTCCTTGGTATGTACAATGATCTAAAAAGCTACATATCTCCTAAACCATAAATTTTATCGAGTTGAACAAATATTACCTTTTTGCTTAAACATCGATTGAGAAATTGCTATCTTTAGATTGTACAGGTTGTCCCTGTAGAAGTTATGGATTGTTAACCATTGAGCCTTGGTCCTTGGCCTTCAGATAGTACTATAGAATCATTTATTCCGTCAAACATACTACATGGACATAATCATCGAATGTATGATTTATAAAATATACTTAAGTATAAATTCTAATTTAGCAACTTCAAACGCCTATAACTCAGAATTGAGGGGTCGTAAGAGAAATTTTTTTCATATCACAGCATTACTTTCACGCCATATACTCACTGCCGAATTTTTTGCTTCAAGTCCCGGAACACCCTATTTGTCAATTTGACAATGTTTCACTTAAAGAACGGAGGTTTCGAAGCGCATACCAGTTACAAAAGGATGGCTAATGGTCGCTCCTACCTACTTCCACAAGTGGAGATGTAATAAGAGCAGTGCTTTCAAGCCGGTTACTGGAATGTAGCTAAAGCCAGCAACAGCTCGCTTACACACTTCAATATTAGGTTAGGTTAGTCAATTCGAATCCTGTTGATATATTTTGAACTTTGAGGGGGACGGAAAGGCGAACGAGGCGTCGGTAGAAATCATTCAAAAGTCTCTAATCAAAGACAAATTTGGGCAAAAATTTCATCAACATCAGTTAGTTCATCTTTGTAGAACTTCATCCATTTTTCCATGGAAATTATAGTGCTCATTTTATTCAAGTATTGTAGCCAAAAGAGAATAAAAAATATAGCAATTTTAAGTGTTTCAAGTTTGAAAAGGATTCACTCGCAAGCAAAAAAACAACGGAGCAAAATGAGGAGAAGGAAGTGTAAATGATTACTCACCATTTAAACGAATATCTGGACCTGGAGTGTCATTTTTAGAATGTGGAGATATTGCCCCATAATCTGTAATTAATGTAACAAATTTTTAAATTCTATCATGGTATACAACTTTATGACCTTTTTTTATTCAATATCTATACAAAGTAATTTAGGCTTTTTCGTTTTTTCAAAAGTAAATTCATAAATATGAACGTTTCGCCTCTTGTCTTATAGAATTTTTGAGCTGGTATCTGAATTAAATGATTCTCAATAGCCTTTTTTAAAACAAGCTTCGCACCATTGGGAAAATTTTGTAGAAATATCAAGTTTTCCATTTATAAATTTTATAAACAAACAAAAGACATCATTTTTAAACTAAGAAGTTAGGAAGCATTGTCGTTTACTGTGTCTATAACGTTCATATTAAGTTTTAGTTTAGTACCTATTCATATTTTGATTATGCATATTTATGCGCATATATTGGGTTCTCAATTTGCATATTTGGGTTCCCTTAGTGAATACGAAAGGATTTTGATTTACCACGAAGGATGGGCAACCGAACGGAGCTTTTAATCCCATAACAAAAACCCAAGAACTGCTTTAACTGATCCGTAACCATCAAAGCTAATCTATAATTTCAATAGTCGCATGCGTTTCGACCCTAAACTAATTCGGAATCAGATCTCTTATTTTTTAGAGGGATATATCAATTATATCAATAAAATATAATTTTATTGTTAAATTTTCAGATATTTTTCCGTTCTAGCATTTATCTTTAATATCAGAAAAGCAAAATAAAAATTATTGAAGCCTGCGTCCTGATAATCTACTAAACTACCCAAAATTGATCTTTTTCTAGTATATTTTCGAAATTTTTTGCGATATATATTTTGTACTTACTGTGATCGCAAAATTTTGGTTGTTCGGCACCGTAGTATTCACCACTCATTGTGATTAGATTTCATATAATAAAATAATTGAACATAAATAAATAAAATTCCAGCACATAAAAATTAATCAGAATGAAAGCCATCAAATTTGACAAAACTATTAATCGTGTTGGTTAAATGACAGGCAAATTAGAAAAATAGATTGAAAAGTATCCACTGAGCTATCTAAAAATTAAAAGTTTTTGTCCCGACATTTCTTGGCGATAAAAAGTTTTATCTGCATTTTAGTAAAATAACAGAAGATATTGAAGAGTCCATCTCGTTAATTTGTTAGAAAAAGTGAAACTTCAGTGATCGCAGTTCCGAGTATTTACTCTTATTAGAGCAGATGGAAAGTATGCTTCTCCAGATCGCTACTGTCGAAATGTTCTTTATAATGCCTCTTTCTAAAAGCAAAAATGTATACCAAGTGAAATAATCATTGGCAAGTCTACGAAGTTTACGGACAAAATATGATGTGGACGGTCGCCTTTGGTAACCTGGTGAATTGGCTCACGCAATTGAAGGGAAGCTTGAACAAAACTGTTTTAAAGTTTACAATTAATGCACTTGCTATGGAATTTCAGCAAATCTCAGTATAACTAATTGATGAAATTGTTAATAAAAAACTGAAATTTCGGAAACTTTGTTCATTCCTACATAAATTTTGCTGAGACCTGTTTTATCATCCTCTGTAGAGCTCAGACTTCGCTCCTATCTCTTATTATACCTAAAATCTTTCTTCTTTAAGAAGGATGACGAGATTATAAAACATGACGGCAATCTTCTATGAAGAAGGCGTACAAAAAGTTGTGCCACGTATCTGTACGCTTTTTTTATATAATAGTGTTTTATTCTAAAAAATTTTCACGCTTAGAATAACTATTCTTCCTTGAAGAACTATTTGAAAAATTTGAAAGGGTTCTGTTAACTGATATTGGCGAAAATCACGTGTCACTACATGGCGCTGAATTTGACTTCTATAGCGGTAAAAAACAATACAATCTGCTATGGTGTTTGATGCTGTTTTTAGTTATTTTGCTAGGATTCTCTATTTAGATAATTTCCGTTATTTCATAAACGTGTTTGTGTGTTTAGAACCGATCTAAAAATGACAAAAATTGAAATAACCCTTCTTAACATCATGGAATATATTAGAATCGGAAGCAGACCACTAAAAGAAAGTGAAGGGGTTTTTTATAGCAGGACATATGGGGTATTATGTGGCCTAGAAGGAACAAATTCAAAACCTATTAAAAGTTTACTATTACAGATCTAACTCGCACAAAATAACAATTAATCTGAATGATGTATTAATTTATTATAATTTAATAATAGGAAATGCATTTTAGAAGGAAGAGCAGTGGCGTAGCGTGCTTTGGAGGGGCCCTGTATCAAAATTAGTTGTGGGGCCCAAATGTAAGGTAAAATTGCGTTGAATTAAAATAAGTATTTATTAGTTATAAGTAATCGTTTCCTCCTAGAAATTGAGCTAGCCAAACAATTCAAATTAAATGTACACTTTTCTTGCCTTTTTTTCGACAAATTGATTTATTAAATCATCTATAGCTGAAAACGATTTCAGTTTTTCTAGCAAGTCTGATAATCGTTCCTGCCTCATCGAAGTCCTTAGGTAATTTTTTATCAGTTTCAATTTTGAAAAACTTCTTCCAGCTGTTGTGGTCGTAACTGGAAGTGTCAAGATTAGAAAGCATGCTGTTACTACCTCTGATAAACTTTATGCAAGGCTTTTGAATTTTATCAGCAATAATTCCATGAGTTCCTTAATGGAATGTCCTAATGGACAGTTTTCCGGAAAAATTTTTTATCACTTCGTTTGAAGAAGATAGGAGTTTATTCGATTGTAATACTTCGAACATATTACTTAGGTCATAAAGGCTCTGAAATCTTTATTTAGTTTGAGAAATTAATATATCTAAACAGGAATAGTATACATTGGCTTTGAAATATAATTCCGGGTCTGAAATTCTCTCATCTTGTGAAAACTCATCAAAAAAACGCTTTGTTACCTATCGTCTTTTATTTTTAAAAACAGTTGTTACTTTTCACTCTTTTGCTAAATCTCTAGACTCATTTAGCAAACCATTAAATGAATTTTGATTTTTTATTTCGCTCAGTCTATTCAAAAGATTACTTAATAAAATTCTAGAAACAGGATTAATGATTTCAAATAGTAAAGAAAAAAATGTGACAAGCGCCAAGAAAAATGTACGGCATCTAACATTGAAAAGGCTTAGGCCCCTTTCACACCAAACGAATCCGAATCAATCTGGATTACTCCGAATCAAGTTGAATCTGATTCGTCATCTCCACTCCTTCACACCAGCTGAATCAACCTGATTAATTCTTATCTGGAATGTTTAATTCTTCGCCAATTTTCCTCCACACAGAAGATATGAGATTTCTGTTGCTGTGATATTTATCACTGGCGTCATAAATCGCACTATTTTCTTTAACTTTTAAAATTAATAACTCCACGTCCATCTCGTATGGTTGTTGATTCAAGACTGACTGGACGAGGAATCTGACAGGTTGAATCAAGTGCGACCTCAAATCAAACCTGATTGTACCAGATTCGTCCTGTCTGAAGGCGGGAAAAGAGTCCCTTCACATTTAAACGGAGCGCTCGAAGCCGAATCTTGGTCAATCAGATTCAACTTGATTCGGAGTGATTCGGATTGAATCGGATTCGTTTGGTGTGAAAGGGCCCTTAGCGTATTAAAAGTATTTACAAGAATAACACACTTGGATTCGCAGTGCTTAACCCGGGAAAAACTCTATAGTATGACGTATGACAGTTTTTTTATATGTTCCCGGGAAACACGGGATTAAGATAACATTTCACTAATTTTTGTTTACACTCGTTAGGGGCCTCTGTATCATTGATACGGCGGTAGCTACGCCCCTGAGAAAGAGACTTGAATCTCTACACGAAACTACCAAAAAAGTACACATGAATTTTGATGGTCATTAGAATAGGATTTTAATAACTAGTACATTTATAACACTCAAACTTTTACGACGTTTTTATTGTTTTCGAAGTACACCTTATGAATGTTCGGTTGTTTCAAACTAAAATTCCAAATAACACTTTCTATTGTTTATAAAACAACAAAATTAGTATTCTGGCTTTGTTGTTCACCTCTATTGAAGTTTAAAATAAAATTAACAGATGTCGCCCACTTCATAATTTTCGCGAATAACATCAAAAGTATCTTGCTTAAATTAAGATGCAAATTTTTCGAGGTAGATGTAGAATCTCTGTGGGATGATAATATGCTAGTATCATCAGCGAAAATTGACAGTTGTTTTATTAGTTACTAGCCGATCGGACAGAACCGGTCTTAAGACAAATTCTTCGGAAATTCTAGACAGGATTGGATAATATGAGTGTATCATTAGTCGAATTTTTCAAGGAAAAATCATTTTTCCCATGTTTTGAGACCTCCTGAACACGATTATGATGGTTTTACGAATGTCTGTAGTTCATATATATATGAATGATATACATATGTCTGTTTAAGCTATTAATTATTTTCGTCTCTCGAGCAATTGCTATGGGTCCGATTTGGTTCAAAATTAGCATACATGGCTTTTTTGGCGGCGGATTGATGTTATTAGAGTTTGGTTGAAAACAAATGAATATTTCGAGGGGTCGCAGTGCAAAAAAAGTGGTTTTTGACCTTTGCTCACCTCTGCAGGTCAAACGAAAAGCGACTGAAAAATGAAATTTCACATGTAGGTTCAATTAGTTGCGAGATGATTTCCTATCTAAAGTCGAAACTTTCCATCTCCACCCCTCTCCATTTTATGGTCATTTTTGTTATATTTTTTTTTATTTTTTGGCCAGAAAAAGTTTAACTAGAGGGTTCGAACTTCGCATGCAAATAGGGGTGATGTTGAAGAATTGTCTTTCTCAAGTTCAAAGTTTTCTTTTTCAGTTCTTCTAGCACAAAACGCCCGAAATAATTTCGATCGTTGTAGTTGTTGAACTGGACCGCTTCCTATTTAATGAATAATACAAGTATGATCGTTGCTAGGGTGATTTTTTTTACTTCCCATTTTCGAAATTTCTTGTCACTATGACAATTTTTTCTTTGTTGTCAATTGGAATTGAACAAGAGGGTTCGAGACCACCGGGTCTATTGAAATTATGAATTTTCATTCGAGAAAGAGAGTTAACTTGTGAAATGAAAAGTTATTGAGGAAAAGCAAATCTTCCATATAAAGAAATAAGATTGAGAATTGATATCATTTCCAAGAAATTCATTTTATGGAAAGATTTGTTTGTGTATTAGTTAAATTCTTCATTCGACGAAAAATTCGACTGTCATTATGGAGCTCTGCTGCTCACGGCTTTTTTTTATTTTATAAAAGGATATGTGTATTAGTAAAATAGTATTTTAGTAATTCGTAGTTAGGATCGTATATATAAGTACATATCTTTTTAGTTTGTATTATAGTCATTTCAATCATACTTTGTCGAATGCTTGTATTATATCCAAGAGGGATACTGAGCGGTATATTTTAATTTCAAAATTTCCATTCATTTCATTAACTAGCTAATGTTCTTTTGTGCTATGTTTATTTTAAAATCCAAATTGGTGTTGCCGTATGACTTCTATTTTGTTTATTTTTGTAGATTTTTTCAAATACTTTAGACAATGGGGATCAATCTGATCTGTAAGATGTGGCTTCTTAATTATATATCCTTATTTTGGGATCATAATTTTCTGGGCTATTTTCCAGGGTTTGAGGTAGTCAATGAAAAGATATAACACAAAATCATATACTTTTCTTGGAGGAAATGAAATTTAGGTGCTGAAATGTTCAACTCTATTATCACTAGCTTCTGTCATGAGCAGGTTTTGTTTTATAGTTCACTTTTACATATTTATACAGTGCGGATGTTGAAATTTTTGTTATTTTACTGAGGTATGGATAAAGGAATGATAACAACCATCAAATAGTCAAATATATTTTAATTAAATTCATTAATTTACATATTTATTTGAATTAATATAATTTTAAGCATATAATGTTTCGACTAACCAGTTTTCCAAAGTCTCGCTCCGGTTTTTCTTCGATTTGTAGATATCTAAAACCAAAAATGTACAATTAATCGAATGAAAATATTGATTCCTCATTTTGTCTATGTCAGGTTTATTATATAACTAACCAATCATTATTCTCAATTTGAAACAACAATGTAAGAAGTCATCCATCTCTAATTCCGTGTTTTCGTTGCCATATCTCAACATAATGACTCTCAATACTTTATTACTCAATTGAAAATTGGCAGCTCTCAAAGCTTGTCGCATTTCACTAGGTGATATTCCTTTGGAAGTATCCGAATCATAGTTTCTGAAAATCCCCTGAAAATGATACGAATTATTAAGATTTTGTTCAATCAACACACTTACTTATATCAGATCAGTTATTTTATTAAAAAGTACTTTTCTTCCTTGACTGGGAGCTTATCAGGGAGACTTTTTTCAGCATGGCTAACAAATTTCCAATGTTAGGAACAGTGTCAAACTATCTTCCTTCCAACTTATATATTTCCAGTAACTGAATCTGATTTGAAAAGAATTTTAGCGACCACAAATTCGCCAATAAAAACCAACGCCAATAAAAAGCAGCTTGTGGCAAATCACGTTGTCATGATGAAGACATATTTACTCTTTACATTGATTCACGAATGTTCCATAACTCCATAACGGAATTGTTCCTCTTGGTACCTGATGTTCAACTATGATCTTTTGACCTTTCAAGGGCACTGGTTTTCCAATAAGAAGATCATAGCCACACACCAAATTTTTATATGTAGTAACAATTTAGGAAATAATGTCTGAATCAGCATGAAGAAAATATTTCAATGTCATGGAAATTAAAACTAGCCCGACTTACTTTTTGTTTATCGGTCAAAATTCTTGGTCAAACAAACAAAAAATCGCGAATCAAAAGTGACATGTCTGATAATAAAAAAGTAAGCTGTTGACCTAATTTGCAGATCTCTCTTTTCTATTCATTTACATAATTGAATCACCATACCACTTGTGAACATTTACTGTACGAGGGTTGTTACTGAACTTTTGAAATAGATCATTAATAATACATATTTATAATTGAACATGGATTTTTTGTTTTTCAAAATATTTTTCATTGATATCAATACACTTTTGCATGTGTTAGAACCAATTGTCGAAGCATTTTTTCCATTTCGATTGAGGCATCTCCAAAATATGTGACTTAAGCGCATCAACAGCTTCTTTAAGTGGAGAAAAACGTTGATCTCCAAATTTATTCTTGATGTGCGGGAATAAGAAAGAATCATTGGGTGCTAAACTGTACGGTGGATGACACATCAATTCGATGTTTTGACTGTTCAATTACTTTTTTGTTTGAACTGATGTAAGAGAACTCGCATTGTGGTGGAGAATCATTTGTCTTCTGGCAAATAAATGCTAGTGTACCAATAATAATTGGCCGTTATACAATCTTATGAAACGGTGGCTACTTATCCAGTTATTCCGAAAAAACAGCCGACGATTTGCTTCATAATTCGTGCTGTTTAGTTTCGGATTCATATGGGAAAATATTTGTGATTTAATTCCATTTTTTAACCATGATTATTTCGACGTTTTAAGTACGTTCATCATTGAAAATGTCAAACTTTATAATGGCAATTTCTCGTTTGACATATTCACTTCAGTGTTGCCATATCTCAAAACTCAAGTAGCAATCCTCGTATTATGACAGCATACACAGCAAGACAAGATCCAGGAAAATCATATTCATGGTCAAGAACGATGATAAAAATAACATTTCAAATATATAGAAATCAAATATTTACCAACTGAATGTTTATCACAAAAAATCAGTGAAAATATAGTTTGAAATTTAGAATAAGAAATGTGAATTTTGTAATTGTTTCTTTATCGAACTGTAGAAAAAATAAACTGTTGAACTCGTGTGGATTTTCGACATTAGCAGCTACATTTTAGTGTTAATTTTAAGAAAAATTATATCAGTTGTTTAGACTATTTACGGAGTTATCTCACATAGAATCGATAAAACGAACATGCTCAAAAATTAGAACCTTAACTAATATTAACATGGGACTTTTGTTGAAGATGAATATATGTATTTATTGCGTTCCATTTGATATATTCACTTACCCTTAAAAAACCAATCTGTTCCCACAGTTGATAGAATTCACTGAAATTCAATTTTCCAGAACAATCGGTATCAGCTAAAGCAATCATACTGCGACATAATTCTTTAGAAAGTTCAGGGTTTTCTATAAAATGTGAAAAATCTATTGTTATAATACAATAAATCAAAGAAATTGTGATTGGGGAATTCAACACCAATGTATACATAATAGTAGTACCTACAAAAATCTATCCTTCTAATGTACGAATTTCAAAGTAATTATAATTAATAGTTGTTTTCCCTGCGCAAAACAAAAAAGTCTTTAAATTTAGATTTTGTAGTCGCTAAATTTCAGCTCTTTCCATGTTCTAGTTTATGAGAGATCAGCCAACGTAATTTACAATTCATTACGTGTTTTTGCAGCATTGAAAATTGTCTCCATTTTCTTTCTATATCTGTCTGTTCCAGTCATGTACTCCTTAGTTAGTTCGTTGTTCTTCATCCATATTTGTTAGTCTCATAGTTTCGTAGTTATAGGTTTTATCGCAGTTTTGTAGACTCTTCATTTGGTTGCTCCATATCTTACATTATGATTTTATTATCACTTTATCCTTTTATTCTCCATGAAACCTTTTTTATTGCTTATCATTATTCCTACGTACTTAAAGGTGTGACTACTTCAGAGCTAAAGTGATTTATCTTCACTATTTCTCGCCTGGGGCTTCCTTTTTTCTTTCAATTTTCATATATTTTGTCTTGTCCTGATTTATTCTCTTTTTCTTGCCTCTCCCACAATTTCTTCTGATGTATATTCTTCCATGGATATTATATGCTGTTATTATGCTATCCACTGCATATGAAACTGAAAGTCCATTATCTCACCTTATCCTAGTATTTCAAATTCCTCGGATGGTCCTTCTTTTGTCATTGCTCTTGTCTTATAATTTATCATCGTCATTTTCACCAATTCTTTCAACTTCTTGTGGTACTTTCGGTTGCTCCTGTTCGTTATAATTGTCCTCCTTTTGGGACCATCGAACTAGTTTTCTATCGCTTGATTAATAGTAAAAGCAGATTATTATATATACCTTGTTTTAAAAGTAGACTTAGCACAGATTTAAGTTCCTTCCAACCAATTTCCATTTTTTCATTTGCCAAGTTTTTGAATACTTCTGATATTCCCACGTCAGCTGATGTACTATCAACCGCATCGGGAGAGCTATAAAGCTGCAACAGATAGAAAATATATCATATATAATGTAACAAATGATATACAGAAATACTTTATTCACCATTATTATTTCTTATCCTATTTTGGATAATGCCCAAAGTGTTTTGGATACTGGACAAGTTGAAGTTATTTAATTTTTTTAGAGAGTATTTTGCATGAAAACTATCCTTTGTTCGATGGATAGCTTGCTGACAAGGATGATTATGAATTAGGACAGTTTGGAATTGTTTTTAATCATGATTTTTAGGATGTACTGATCGTAAATTTGTTCATTTTTGACCACATTTTACTCCGAGAATTGTATCTTTTTAAATACTACTTACTCCTCCCAATGGTGCTGAAGGGTCAATTAATCTGACATCTACCTCATTTTCACTGAAAAATATAAAAAAAAAACAAATAGTCATTAATACTGAGTATATAGGTGCGATTACATAAAATTTTAAAATGTGTTATATCAATCTTTGTACGTTAAACATAATTACTATAACAAATACTCACTCTATAACAAAATCAACAGTAGAATAGATCCTAAGAAGATATTCACAGCTCGATTTGGTATCTTCGGTGAACGGTATAATACAATATGATCCATTGGACAAATCCAAATGGCACACTATTTGCCTACTTGGTTCAGCTTTTTTCACATAAATTGGTTTTATAGAAGAAAAGTAATTTTGTGGCAATGGCCCCATACATGCAGCTTTTAACTAAAAATACGTAATTCTTAATGCGAAAGGAAATACAAATATGAATCTATCTATAAATTTCTTAGACCTTTTGATATGTTTATGTTTTCAAATCGTCTCGATTCTTGGTCTAAAAACACAAAAAGAAAGAAGTGATATTATATATCAAGTACCTTGTACTAATTGTGACGCGGTCTACGTAGGTCAGACATCTCAGAATTTAGAAAATAGACTGAAATATCATCAATACGAAAAAAATAAAGCTGCATCAACAAACCACGAAATACCAAAAAAAAACATAAATTAAATCATAAAGATTCAAAAATGTATATCCTTTTTTTTATAAATTCCAATATAACTACGAACAATTTGATAGGTGGCTGCTACATATTTTTGAGATGCAAAAACTCAAGGGATTGCAGCAAATTTGTAAATGAGACTCTATTAAACTATAATTGCAAGCTTTTGAGAAGCGTTCTTCCCTTCATAAGGGAAAAGTCCAATTTAAAGATAGTTAACATATCTACCGTCTCGTAAGCTTTTTCCATTTTATTAAATCCATTACCAGACTTTTCGCGCTTCAGGTCTGTTTTCCGATTACATCTTTCAACATTGCTCTCTTCTATTTTCTTCTCTGTCTTTCTCTCTCCCTCTGTTAGTCATTCACATTATGCACATCCACTTCAGATACTCTAGCCGTAGCTTTGTACCTCTAAGCAAATTTCCTTCTTCAATTTAGTTTCTACGGCTTATTCAGAACCCAGTATCCGCTTACATCTGGTGTAACGTTCTTATATGTCCTTATGTTAATTTTCCTTGAAACCTGCTTGGATTTTATCATGCGCACCTCTATTACTTTTAGCCAGTCTTCTTCCTCGTCACATTTGTCGTTGATTACAGTTCCTAAATATATGTTATCGTCTGCTTCATTTATTTTTATTCTTCTTGTAATCTATTGATAAAACTTCCAATTATTCCTTTTCATATTCAATCCAATATTTACTTTCAATTTCATTTATGTTCAAGCCCATATTATAAGTGTCATTTCTATGAGTTGATACATCTTCAGTGGTATATAAAATTCATTGTATCGTAGGCCACTTGAGTCGTTAAATAAAATATATGTTGGTATTAATACTGATAGTAATGAGCTTGAAAATTGGATCCATTGTTGATCTAGACATTCAAAATCATCTTTGATACTCCCTTTACATATCATCAGCTTTCTTATGCTGGATAATTTTTTCTTCTTTTATAATTCCTGAGTTTTATCGTGGTTAATCTTTCATTTTTTTCTTTTTATTCTGCAGGTGTATTAGAGATGCAGACCTCCACTTGCCTCGTCATATTCAAAAAGGTTACCCTGGACATATTTCGACTAATTCTATTCTAACGACTCCTTTCAATGTCCTGAGGAATTGTGATGAATATATACTGGTAATAATTATATAGATCACCAATTTTGTATTGAAGTTTATCGCTTAATATATTAAAAGATTTTGTATAAGAATGAAATTAATATGGGAGTATTTTGATATAAAAAATAAGAATCTCACGTACAGCATACACTGCAACTCCAATTGGCAATTCTGGTAACTTGTAAATCCTCCTATTTTTTTGTGTGACACTAACCAAAACTCTATGTGTTTCATCTTTCTGACCATTCACATTCAAAATAAATTGTGAGTTCAACCAAAAATCTAAAAAATAATTCATAATATAATCTCTAAAACATCATTGGTTACCATTGAAATTTTTATTTATTGTCTTATCAAGAGATAGTGTTGATAGTGAATTACCGGCTGTTATTCGTTTGTTGCAAACAGAAGAGAACCAAACAGTGCAGCGAAAATTAGTCGAATGTGCAGAGACACCTTTATAAGTGATGGCATTGTTCGTGGATGTTTCCCAAAACTTTAAAATGACCTAACTTATATTCATGTTGAATGGGTCTAGAACAGAAACCTGTCACTTCAGACAACATTGTTCAGCGAATTGATCAAATGGTTAGGTAAACTCGAAGGTTCATCATATATTTATTATCAATGCATTTTCCGAAAGCTTTAGGATCTGCCCTATAATCTTTCGTTACTGAACAGTTACGCTACAGAAAAGTTTACGCTCGCTGGATCCCAACGATGTTGACTGACAACCACAAAACTCGCCGAATGGCATTGAAATTTTTTGTTACAATACAGATGAAGAAGATTTTTTGAAATCCATTGTGACAGGTGATGAGATATGGATTCTGTGCGACATGACCGAAACGAATCGACAATGGATACACACAAATTCTGCAACGAGACCCACAAAATTCGAACGACCCTTCAACAGCTGTAAGATTATGGGGACAAAAAGGTGTCTTTATGCAGACTGGAACAACAAATATTGCGGAAAATCGGAAGTTAGAAAAAAAACAGCCCTCTTACATAAGAATCAACTTACTTGTACTGGTTGGAACGCCTCCATTGCTAATTTTAGCTTCCCAAGCACCATCTATAATGAATGTCTTCCACTGATGCAACTCATCTTTATTGTAAGCCATGGAATCTGGATTGGGATGGCAGAATTCCAATAAATTAAACATTTCTATGAATTGTTCGTATTGCATCCAAAACTCTCCATCGTTTGCTTTCACAAGTAATTTTTGTTTGGTGTTTTCTGGCAAATCTTCCCAAGTATTGGAACTTCAATCAAATTTTATGAATACATTTTGAATAGAAACACACTCTTCGTGTTTGTTAAGTACCAAAATAATTTATTTTTATGAAAGAGTTGTTTCAAACAGTAACACTTCCAAATGAAATTAGTTTAAAGCATCATACTTACTTATCGCTCCAATTGCCTTTCCATTCTCCCGTGCCCCACGGATTCCTGATTCTGAGTAGTTTATAGGGTTTTCCATTCTTAGAAAGAGCTTCAACGACATTGGTAATACTGTATGCATGTCTTGAGTAAAGCCCATATTCGTTTTCTTCTTCTACTTCAGTGCAATCCTAGATATTAATATAATAATATAGATTTGTGTGATGTTAAACAATATGTTTTTCCTAATAATAAAGGAAAATGAGAATTCACACTGAAAACTTGGGAGATCCTTCGTGTTAGTGCTCTGATGTATTTATTTGACACCAACAATGGTTAGACATCATAATCGTATCCTTGGTAGTCCTCCATATTTCTTATTTTCGAGAAAAGAAAACGAAAGCTGCTCAAGCCTTCTAACTCAGTCATAAAGTTTCTAAAGGGAGTATTATTCGTGAGCTGTCTAGTTTGGGGACCACTCATAGTGGCTGTTTAGCTGATGCTCTGTTACGAACTCGTCCACGACATGAACCGTAAAGCCGGTACTGTTCAATTATGTTAATAGAATCTAGTTTGGCGGTTGCGGTTTCTCAGAAAGGCTATTTACATGTTTTCATATACGGCGACGATTTGATTATATTCTTTTCATACAATAATTTCTAAGAATAATGAGAAATCATTTTTTTTTATAAATTGGCGCTTGTTTATTAGGGAGGAAGACAGTAAATAATAAAATTCGAATAAATTAGTGTGTGAGGAATTAGATAATTGTTAGTAATAAGTCTCGGGCAAAGTTTCGTGAATAGTGCCTAGTTAGGCGTAATTAGTATTAGTTTATTAATAAATTATGTAAGTTTAAATAAATTAGACCAAAACATCACAGTAATCAAAGCAGGTCCCGTTTTTATCTAGTGATTAAACAAACTGTTCCATGATGCCCAGTTTCATATGTAATGGTGGAAGGATAAGTTTTCTTTACCCAAGGATCTTAAAGTGCTTTAAAAGCGTGTTTCATAGTTTTTTCACTATATTTATTCTTCACTTTTTGGTTTCATATACTATCAAAGCGTGTTTTGTTATTTTTTTTAAACTATATTCATTTTTTACAAAAAAATTGCAGGAAAAAATATTTTGTGAACCCTTAACCGACAAATCCGGAGGTTGACGCATTAGCCCGATCGGCTAACGAACGCAATAAAAGTGGTGGGATATACTAACAGTAATAAGCCACAAAGAAGAGTTACAAACAAACAAGCTCACAAATCCACATAGTGATGATGCTAAGTGTGTTAATAACGAATTTCTCAAATTAAGTAGATGAAATATTTTCCTTTGCTCAAAAATCCCTATCCTAGGTAAATCTTCTTTCTGTTGGTTGGTTATACTTGCCGTTCAAGTTATTCTAAGCATTTGTCTATCCTTCTAGTTTCCAATGCTCCAATTATAATTTCAGAGTTAAAAATAGTTTTACTTCACACGTCTATAACCTTAAACTCTAATATCAAACTCTCCTACATTTTTTCATAGATACATTACCGTTATAGCACATCCCATGAACGATTTTCTTAAGAAAGAAACTAGCATCATTTTAAAAACATCTTGATTTTTACTGAATTCCAAGAGATGTGGATACACCTCATTCAAACCACCAGTTAAATCTTCAAGTGCATCGGAAATATAACCACCTTCAATATTAGCGTAAGAACCATACAATCTAAAATTAATTAGATAGCAATAAACGAGAAATTCTAAAAACCTACAGTTATAACAAATAATAAATTTGTGATATTTCTATTCAGATACAATTGTAGAAGACCCAAGGTTTATATCTGAATTATATTATTAAATATAATGAAATGAATCAGTTGAAAACAAGGAACAGTTAAGACGAAGAAGCATCCCTCGTATTCAAATAAAGCATTGCCTTTTATTGAAGTTTCTGGTAGCTTAGTTGATTATCTTATAGCATCAAAAATTGAGAACAGATCATCAAATTACTGAAGTAACTAGATAACTCTTACTTTGCATAAGCTTTTTCCAGTAAAGGTGTCCAAAAAACATTAGCATATTTAGTTTTTGTAAATATGAGTTTTCCATCAATGGTCGGTAATTTGTCGTCAATAACAACATCAATCCATCTACCATATTGCCAAAACCTGAAAAAACAAGTAATCATCTATTTTGATAGACCACTAAATTACCATATCAAGTTTATGTCAAAATCATCTGAATTTGATCGTACGTAAATGATTTTTAATCAAGCAGACTATTGATGAATGAAGAATTTTGTGAAGTTATTTCAGTATTATTGTAATTAATTTACGAAAATGATAATATTGGTTTTAGTTTCAATCGTCTACCTAGAGTTTCCAATTATTTGAAGTCTTAAACTATTTATTTATACTAGAGCGGATTTAAGTAACACAATCGAGAAAGATTTTACGCCCGAGCGAGGGCGAGGGCTGGCAATAAAGTTCATTCATCAGCAAATATTGCTTATCTTTTGCTGCTGCTAGAAATACCTATGAAGAGGTATGAAGAAACGTATCAGTACTTCAAGAAACGGTACTGAACATAGACTCCTTGCTACCTACAGTCTCATAAATCGTGCTCCATGAAAAATCTGCTGTATTTATAGTTCGAGCAATCTTATGGTATGAATATACCGTATCGAAGTCCACTTCTAAACGTTAGTTTGACGTTTACTTAATTAATATAGGGTATTTTTTAAGTAAATAACATACACGACGACGGCAAAATGATATAACATAAATTATTACCACCCAATGGCAGTTAGTTGACTTACAAGCAATCGTCAATGGAAATTGATACCTTTCTGTTACTTGCCTCATTCAAACAGTATGAAAATATGTTCTTTACAGTATAGGGAGAAGAAAAACAAATATTGTATGTATCTCTCCCTAAATTAACTTAAGTTTGTCGAATGACTTTCCTGAAAATTCAATATTCAAGTCTTCACTCATTAGTCTGTCCCAAACAACTAGAAAGTCTTGAGCGCAACATTCTAAGTGCTTCAATGGGGTTTTAAAGGTGAACAGAATTTAAAAATATACCAAACTAGCAATACTCGTCGGTTTATGGAACCTCGCGTAATATAGGGATAATTCAATAAGAAATGACTTATGTATTTATTCTATGCATTAATTCAATTTCAAGTATTATAAAGAAAAGAAACATTATCATATATAAATTGCACACATTTATTATTTATACGATAAGTAATATAACAAATACATTTCATCAACATAAAGATACTAAATAAATGATTTATTATTAAAGTAACAATGATTACAAAGACGCAATTTATGTCAATACTTCTTTGTAAACTACATTAGTTGTTTTACCATCTTTTGCTAAAATAACTAAACTTGACGGAGAACTTACTCGTGAACAGGCTACATAAAATTGACCATGAAAGAAACAGTTCTCTCTCAAATCGATTCCTGCCACTTTCAAAGATTCATCTTGTGATTTGTTGATTGTCATAGCAAAATAGAAATTCATTCTTTTAAATTGAAAAACGTAGTCTGAAGGTATAAGGGTGGTATAAAGACTGGTTCCCCTCTGGCACATCCGGTTATAATTGTACCCTCGAGTGAGAGATATTTTTATGAAACAAAATTATTATGTTTTCTGAAAATGGTATCCTTCACATTATAAAAAAATCATATATCTATGCAGAATTGGCTGAGTAAAACGCTGGAAACCTAATTTCATATTTAACCCTTTTTAAAGAAATCAAAAAGAAATTTCCAAAAACGGAGAAATTAGTTTTTAGATATTCACACGGGACCCATTTCTAAAAAAGAATCGCTTTGATATCTCATTTCGTCATGAAGAATAGCTAAATATATGGTTCCTTAATAAAAATTTTTGTTCAAGTCTTTGAATCCTTTCCAAGTCGAATTTTGAAAATCGGAGAAATTGGTTTTTAGGTATTTGTTCGGAGAATATTTTAATGTAAAAATGATGTCGATATCTCAACTAGTGGCCGAGAAAAACGAAACAAAAGAATTTGCTAGCATTTTACCGTTTTACCCCTTTAAAATCGAAATTTCGCAAAATCCTTTCTTAGCGCACCGATACAAACATACCCTCAAAATTTCATGTCTCTATCTTTAATAGCCTTGATGAATGAATGAATCAGTCAGTCAATCAGTCAGGTCATCCTCTTTTATAGATATAGAAGATGACCAACAACTTATGAATCACAATCTACCAGTTTCTCCAAACTAAAAACTAGTAACAGTAAGTTAAAAAATTGTGTCAAATTAAGAGCCAAATCTAGTTTTTTATTTTGTTTTATGAAAAAAATTATTCTTTATGAAATGGTCTGCATGATCTAAAACTCAAATAAAACTGTGAAATATTAAATATTTTGATCCTATGCTAGGTTTTTTAAAAAAATTTGTATTTTACTGAACAGTAAACTACTTTTTTCAAAATCGGCAGTGGAATGAAACATTATTGCCGATTGAATGAAAAAAATCGGCAGTGAAATCGCTTCCGTTATTTTTTAAAAATTTTCATATTATTCAGTTGTGTAACTAAACACGGCACTCATAACCTATTCTATTCTGCTTGCCTTAATTCCAAATATTTTATAGTCTGGGCGACTTTTGAGAACTTATAATATGCAACGCGGTCTCTTTTTTTGGTAATTATACACTTTCACGGTCACCTGGTTTTTTGGCTCTAGAAAATCGAAAAATGGATGGATTTTAATGATCTTAGTCTCAAAATGTTCCATTTTACGGCGGATTTATAAAAAAAATTAATAGAAATAGCTGTTATGAAAATTTCTCATAGTTTTTCTGTTTTAAATCGTAAAAAAAAACGGTTTTGCAAAATAATCCTTTACAAAAAATTATGGTAATTATACACTTTCGCGGTCACCTGGTTTTTTGGTTAGGTTAGGTTAGGTTAGGTTAGGTAAGGTTAAGTTAGGCTAGGTTAGGTTAGGTTAGGTTGGCTCTAGAAAATCGAAAAATTGATGGATTTTAATGATCTTGATCTCAAAATGTTCCATTTTACGGCAGATTTATAAAAAAAATACGAAAATTAAGAAAAATAAATATTTTTTACAGTTTCATGACTTTAAATACAAAAAACGACTTTCTACATATAATCCTTCGTAACTGTTTCTGAAAAAAATATAAGAACTTTATCTGATAATGAGATAATTTTTTGTAAAGGATTATTTTGCAAAACCGTTTTTTTTACGATTTAAAACAGCAAAACTATGAAAAATTTTCATTCCAGCTATTTCTACTAATTTTTTTATAAATCCGCCGTAAAATGGAACATTTTGAGACCAAGATCATTAAAATCCATCCATTTTTCGATTTTCTAGAGCCAAAAACCAGGTGACCGTGAAAATGTATAATTACCCTTTTTTCACTCTTCTAGTGCCTTGATACATAAATAACCTCAAGTTTTGGAAATATTGTTGAGTATAGATTCCAAAACATCATTATAGGGCTCTAGTTTTTCTCTATCTTCCAGTGCTCCAAAAATAAGTAATTTCAGTTGTAAAGAATTTTACTATACTATAAAAGGACAAAGAACTGATTCCAACCGTTTAGAACTAATCATACGTAGTAAAGTTCGAAAGAACAATTTTTCATTAACCTTTTAATTACCTGAAATGGAATACTCCAGCGTAATCTTCAGAATAGCTTTGATTTTCAGGAACAATCAATTGAAACAATTTTCGATTTTCCAATATGTTAACCAAGGCTGCTAAAAACCAACAGTCACCCAAGTTTCCTTGGTTTACATCAAATCTATTTTCTCCAGCATCAAGAAAATATGGATTTGAAACTATTTCCTTTAAAAAAATTGAAACGATCATAATTATACTACATATTTGTATAACACAGTCGTTAGATGTGTGGTGTGACATTCAAAAATAATTCTAACTATATGTACCTTCACATTAGTCGATTCCGTTTTTATTGTTTCTTGTATCGACGACACTAACAACGTTAGCTGTTTTTCAATAGAGCAGAAATTATATTCATTACAGTTTTAGAGAATTTTGAGCTATAGATAAATCTTTTAACCATTAATCGAGTATCAATTCTAGTAAATAGAAAACAAATTTCTTAGTTAGAAAGATACTTGCAAATAAAACTTGAAAGTAAATATCAGAAATGTGACATGGATTCATTCCGATTGTGAAGCAGCTATTGAAGTACTAAGCTCCAATGTCATCTACTTAATTCTAACATAAAATTGTCGGAGAATAATTGATAAAGTAGACAAGAATAATATAATAATTGTAGACACTGAATATTCGATCTTACGTACCTGAGGTCTGAGCCATTTTATATTTTCTTTCACACTCTCCCATTTCTCTCCTAATTGTACATTACCAGGAGCAAACTGTGGGTCGTTAAATAATATCTTCTTTTTAAGACAATAAGATCTTATATCTTCAAATTTTTGTAAGGAACCTCTAGATTTTAATCCTGAGTATTTTTCACCCAACTGAAAATCATTATTTTTTATACGAATAAGCAGAATATATTGAAATATTCTTAAAGTACGTGTTTTTTTGAATAATGAGGAAAGACGCACACAAGGAAACGATAATATTAACTGTTTGGGAGCTCTTATACAACTTTCTCAACTGGAGTAAATTGAGTTATGATTGTTGTTCACGTGACATGTGCCCTCAGGAAAACGATATACTGAAGTACTCAACCTCGGAGGTGCTGTAGGTTTCCTGTAACCCGGTGAAATCGATCATCAGCCAATGGCAGACAACAGGGAATAATAATACAGCTGTAGTTGTACCTGCGCTTGCACAAAAACTCCTTCTAAACTCTCCGAAACTGTTTGATTCCTCGAACCATTTTTTTGTCTCAATTATATTCAATTGAGATCTGAGACCATACGAAAGGAAATCTTCTACTAAAAATCACCACAATCCTAGGCCCGTAGAGAAGAATATTTCGTCTATCAGGGCTAGTCCTGAAATTTATCCTACATGTGACTTCATAATTCAGTTCAATGCATGTTCCTTTTCAGTCTCGCAAGTGAAAACTGACCGGACGTCTGCTCACGCTTTATACCGTCTGCTTTAGTGAGTTTCCTGAACTCAGATGAGGCTGAGGACATCACGTTGTCAGAACATGAAGGTAAAACCAAAAACCAATATAATGTAGGCAACAGCAAATTACTATAAGAATTTGGATAAATGGAAACCAGCTTATTAGAAACTGCAATTATGATCAGCTATTTTTTATTTATGTTATTTTACTCTATTTTTGCTGCATAAACCCAGAATTAGCCTCCCTAATACATTAAGATTGATACTCGAAACCATTTATTTAAAATAGATAGAATATATTCAAATGCTATGTTCTATTTGTTTTTTTTTTATAAATCGACCTGGTCCATACGAGTTGTCGTTAGGGATTCGGATAATCGGAAGTCCGGATAATCGACTGTATGAAGAAAAGCGGGTTTTGTTAAATAAATATATATGTATATATTAAATAATAATAATTTAATTATAAGTTTAATTTGGTTTAAAAGATTTGGTATTTGGTCATTCTCTGTTTGTTTTTCAAACTATTTGAGAGCTGTTTCCAGAACCTGAAGTGCTTCATCATGAGATGGTCCTACATCATTTTCCACGTCTAGATTTTCTTGTGTTTCTTCTTCTTGCTTTTCCTGCTGTTCATTTATCTGCAATATGTTATCTACAATTTGGTCATCCGACATGATTTGAAAGCCTTCATCATTACTGTCACAAGTGACCCACTCTTGGATACCATCATCATCACAATCCTGGCATATTTGTATCTTTAACATTAGCTCATTCATATCCTCCAAAATAAAATCATCCGTAGTGGTTATTTTCATTCTCATGATTAAGTACTTTGTTCCAAGCCTTGTTTAAAGTTTTCATCATCATCTTCATCGTCTTCATCAACAGATAACAACCTACGTAAAAGTTATTTTCTATAAAGTCGTTTCAATGTTTCAATAAAACTTTGATTCATTGGTTGAGGCAAGGATGTTACATTAGGAGGAAATAATTTAAACTTTCCATTTTTTCTCTCTATCCATTCAACAGAAAGATGGGTTGGCAAATTATCCAGTAAAAGTAATGCTTGCCGATTTCGTTTTGTTTTTTTTACTTCAGGGATAAAAGTGCTTTCATACCAGTCAATAAAAATTTCAGAGTTTATCCATGCGCTTTTTTGATTTTTATAAATTAAGGATGCTCTGATATTTTCAAAACATCTGGATTTTTTTGATTTACGCAGACTAATATAGTTACTCGATCGTTGCTAGTTTAGAAACTAAAGATTTTGAATGTAATGATTTCCAATTTAATCCGGTTTCATCAGCATTATAAACAAAATTCAAGTCATAGTAATTTTCATCCAGTTTCTTCTTAAAATCATCTTTAAAAGAGTTTGCTGCTTCTACATTAGCTGACATTTTTTCAACTTGTATTTCTAATTCACTAATTCCATGACGAGATTTAAATCTGTATAACCATCAGTTACTTGCGACAAACGATTCATCACCACCTAATTTTTTATTTAACTGTAATGCTTTTTCACAGGGTAAAGGGCCAGATATCGGTTGCCCAGTTGATCGTTTTTGTAAAAACCAAAAAAGTTCATTTTTCGGTTAGGTTTCACTATCTAATTTGCAGGTGTAAAACAAAATTTAATCGGGATTCTTCTTAATATCACCTATAGTGGATGTACCTACACCAAACACGATCCCGTGGGGCGCGGAAGGGTAATGTCAGTTCCGAGTCGTTCGTACTTGCATAAATTCGATTTTAGTACATAATATGTTAAACATTTTGTAACATGGCTCAATATTACTTAATTACTGTATATCGTATTTGTTTGCAAGTTATTGATAATTTCAAATGTCGTTTTAGGAATTTAGAAAATCATCAAATATTCATAAAAAGTAGTGCAAACACCGGATAAGATATGAATTTTGTTACTGATTCAAGTGATAAATTCTTTTTAATGAAATAAAATATTCATCTTACTTATAAAACTATTGAAAAGACGTCATTGAACTACCAAGAGTACATTCCACTAAGCACTGACTTTCTTATACGTACCTTTTGATAACATTTTTTATATAATATAATAAACGATTATCATAAGAAGTAATAACAAATTAGAACTCACTAAATATATTTTCCTTGGATTAAATCCTGTACAAATATATCGACAATCTCCAGAAATTAATTGACCATCTTCAGTGGGCTTGGACATTTTGTGTACCTTCATTTATTTGTTACACAACCATGGACTAATATGATGATCGAGTAAAATAAATACAAATATTTTTTTTATCTTATCAAACATGAAAATATATCGATATAAATTTTATCTTTTTTTGAATCATTTCGAGTCATAATATTCCCGCAAATTATATAATGAAGTTTCAATTACTTTTTGTTCCATAAAAACTTTTTTTTTATTTTCCATCGCTGTGGTTTACCCCTCAACTTCTTGAAAGATAGTTTCACAAAATGACAAATTGATTTTAATTATCATTTCTATCCAATATAAAAATAAAATATAACATTAAACAAAATACTTAATTGTCCTTAAATGTCCTTAAATGTCCTACGGTAAATCTTTTGAATCTACGTCGGATAATAAGGACTCTAGTTTTTTGGACAGGTGATTGGGATTAGACTGAAGTTTTCTACTGTACTTTTCACTGGACACTTAATTTCTTCTCTAACCAAGAGAGCTTGAAGATCCCTTACAATGATGTCATTGAACATATACCGTAAAGTATTTATTATTATCTTTTGATCTGATTTACCCAAAGCTGATTCTCCAGAGATAGTTGTGATTTTCCTGGAATTATCCAATATGAGAATGTGAGGACAAAAAATCCATACAAACTGTTTGCTTTAATTCAAACATTTGCACTTTATGAAACACTCAGTCGGTTCGCTTTAGCAGTTGGAAACCCTTTGATGCTGAGACTTCTAAGTTCTGATTTTTGTTCCATGTGTTGCTTCTTAGAATATTGTGCCGGTTTTTTTGATTTTTTAACAACATTCTGTTCCTTTAGTGTTTTTGTACATTGACTCCCAGTTTTCCGTGAACCGCTTTAACCAAAGCTTCTCTTTTTTATTTCTTTTCTGTCTAATCCTGATACTTGGAATATTAGACAACTGCCAAATTACTAGAAACAATTAACATTATATTCTCAGTGAACGCCTACTGTACTATTTTGTCCCCACACGCTTAATTGTTCAAGTTTAATCTTAAACTGTTTTTTCGTACAAAGAAATTCTCCTATCCAGATGGATCCCAAGATATTTAACTCTCTCCTTCGGTGATATTCTATGTTCGTTTATTGTGACAATAGACAGTTTCCTCTACTGTTGGTGAAGGTCACGTGGATAGATTTAGACTGTTTGACTTGAATTTACGATATTTTCAATCATTGCTGTAGCCTGTAGAAATTTGTTTGAAAGATTTGAAGATCTCCAAAATATAAAGCTACCAAAGCAGTGCCACAGTGTATATGTTGCACTAAGTAAATAGTGATGTGTATAAAAGAGACAGAAGCGGACCCAAAAGGCTACCTGGAGTATACCGTAGGATGTAAAAAGAGGAAATCATTCAGGGGAAAAATTCTCTGATTTTGTAGGCTCCTTTCGAAGCTAGCACGTTCCTCTTGTAACATGCTTCTAAATAACTTAGTTTTAATTGATATTTCGTGTTATTCTAGGTTTTAATAGCTTTTCTAACAATTTACCCAGTATTGGGAGTAAACTGTTTGTTCTATAGGAAGTAACTTCTTCGGTCGATTTCCCAGCTTATTTTGGTTCTAATAAGGTTATAGACCAGAGACTTTTTGAGTAGATTAACGTTTTGTTGTCATTTTTATGAAAAGGAGGTTCAGTTGATAAAGATCAGTTTCTGCGGCGTTAGGTTGAAAAAAAAAGTACTTTTTGAATGTTTGAAAAGTTTTATAACATTTTTTTCGAAAATTTTATTTATATTTTGTAACCTTAAAGAGATAATATAAAAAACCTGAAAAAACTTAATGTTTGTCCTAATTATTTGACTATTCCGTAAACGATGTCGACGAAAACATTGGCTCATCTTCAAAAACCCCTTTTCAAGTTGCATTTTTTACCTTAATTGGAATATACTAAGAACTTGAGGTAATTTTATATTTGATATAAATATAAATTGATAGATAATAAAAATTATCAAAATCATAATCTAATGAGTCTGATTTTCCATTGGTGGTAAAAGGACCCCCTTAAGTATAACCAATAAAAACAATTACACATCTTGTAAACGATTATCGATATCTCGTGATTGTTGGTAAGCAAAAAAACAGATTCTTAGCATAATGTTTGTTTACTTGAAAACTGATAACCTGATAAATTTATCGAATACCTGGAATCAATTATTAGTAAAACACAAATTCGTCAATAAATATTTATTTATGAGTCAACAATTGAACAAGAAAATGTATAAATTTGTATATATTGTGTATATAATGAGGAATTAAACGTTCTTAATACTAATAAATCTTACTAACAATTTTGAAACGAGCATACATTTCCAAAAATAGAAGAAAAAAGCTTCATTTGAAATTTTTATATATCTAACAAAAATATATGTTTAGGAATAAAGAGTGTTTTCTAACCATTCATCTATCGAGAAACTCGCATTTCTTGTTGAATTTGATTGTTTCTTTTTGAAGAGTTCTAGAAAGACAATATACATAATTACAATCACAATTTATTATGTCATACGAAAAAAGTATTTCTTCTACTACCGTACGTAAAGTACGTACTTTAGACACATATTCGAGCAAGCGCGGATCCAGGGGGGGTCATGGAGGTCAATTAACTTGGTTTTCTGTTTCAAAGTCGATGAGGAATTGAGGTTTATAGTAAAAATTGCGTAAAATTCGTCATTATTCTGTCAAAAACAACGCAATTAACTTTTATTTTGTGGGTAAAAGGCTTAAAATGCCATATCTTTGGGGGAGGACTTGTCCTAATACTAATGACCCCCCCTTTGTAAAAACCCTAGATCCGCCCTTGTATCCGAGTGCGTAAAACTTACTTTAAGCAGTACTGCGTTTAGAAAGTTATTTTTGATGCATGCCGAAGAGAAAAGTTGACATATTTAATAACACAAATTCGACTGTTGTTTTGTTAGTTTGTTATAATCTTGATTAAAATATTCAAAAGACATCAATAAAAGCGTAATAGTTGAACTTACTTCACGCACTAGTACATAAAGAAAATTACCATTAAACTTGTTTATTTGGATAAAATTTTCGATAGTAGAAAAAATATTGTATGCAATTCGTAAGTAAAGGCCATTTTTGACTCATGTGATTGTCTCATTTGGCTACTTTACACACTTGTTACATGAAAAACTATTTAACTAATTCATAATTCTTATAGAAAAATAAATGTGTAAGGTCACATTTTTGTAAGAAACGAATTTATTGCTTCTAAAAATATTAAGTATATATTTATGAAGCTCCAGTTTTATTAGCAAGCCCTAAAAAACATTTTTTTCTTAGACTGTTCCACATGTTTCCTATATTCGGAGTCCGGAATGTCTCTAATTAAAGGCCATTTTCCTGGGCAGTGCTTTTCAACTTCAAAGTCTATTTTCAAGGACATATTACATCCCAATTTATAATATGCATTCAGCATTTTTTTGATGAGATCAGAATATTGCGGAGATCTACAGCCACCAAAAAAAGATTTCGACAACTTTGACAAACACTATCAAAGCTTCTGTTTCTTTTTCATTTAAGGTGGTAATACATGACGGATCTTTGATTAATTTGTTATTGCCCATGGCTTTCACAAAATTTTTGATTAGCCCTAATTTAATATGCGAAGGTAGTAATATTATCTATTTGGGGCTAACTACCGCATGAAAAGCAACAATTTTCCATGTAGCAAGTTTGTAGTCCTTAAACTAAAACAACAACTTCCAAATCTGCACAGATTAATCATTGGTGTTTGTTGTATTCCATCTTTTCTAACACTAGTTTTATAATGTGACATGTTTCTTTTAAATGAGCTCCGTAAGCTAAAGGTACTAATGGAATAATTAGATTTGACTTTGAGGAATCAATGAAGAGTCTCCATTCCTCTGACCTATGTTTATAACCCAGTATTAACATGCCCTCTCGTCTTCCGTAGATTCCACTGTTTCAGTCTTGAATTTAACACTTCAGTATTTTTTGGGGCAAATTTAAATACCTTATGAGATCACGAAGCTCCCATTAGTTAATCAAATGTGGTGCTTGAGGACTGACAGGAGCTGTAAATTTGTTTCAGTTCCTTCGTTTCCAGAACCTCATCATCATAAACTGTAAAAGACACAAGGACTTCTTTTGAATGAGGGACTGTTTTTGATACAGAAAACACCACCGCATATCACTGGTTTGCCAAATGGCATTGCTGAACATTCTCCATTAAACCGACCCGTCGAATTTCTGTGACACGAGATACAGCAGATGTGTGGCACCCAATATTTATCCTGATTCCGAATATCCAGGTTGGAATATGCACGAAAGCACTTCTTAATTAAAGGTGTAATATCTCTTTTTGGCTTTCAGATGCATATTTACCGCAAATATAACAAAAAAGTCGAGAGGGTTAACACATTTGCGTGACATTGTACACGATTCAGCTGTCAATCAACTTCCAAAAATGACTTCGTGAAAGTAATTGATCATAACTCCGAGCTACTTACAAAATTTAACGGTAATGTGATAATTTAATGAAAAAAAATATTGGAAATGATTTTAGACGTGAAAGATAAAAACTGAGATTTTTCGAAGCGCCACCAATAAAAAGCAAAACAGGTTTGGCTCGAGTGTCCTTAAATAGGCCACCAAATGTGTTAGATATTTCACAGTTTTTTTTCTTTCCATGTGTTACTTCTATGAGAGTAACTATTGATAAATTTCGTATGCCCTAGCCAGAGACGAAAAATAATCACTTGGTGTTGTCTGTTTGGAAAAGGGAAACCAATTTTCATATAAAGGTTCAATATCGCATAGTTTTGATTCACTTTCCGTCCAATGAGATCGCCATAGTGAAATGGTTTGTTTTTATAATGTATGAAACTTACCAATCATTGTTTTCAATTTAATAGCACACATCATGAAATCTTCAAAGTCCATCTCACCGTTTCTGTTACCATATCTGTGCATCAAAATATTCAGTATCTTATTATTCAACCTGAAACCCGCTGAATTCAAAGCTTGTCGCAACTCGAAACCGCTAAATGTTCCAGACTGATCTTTATCGTATAACATCCAAACATTCTAGAAACGATAAAAATATAAGTGGCAAATGATATTGACATATTTTATTATTGCAAAGTGGTGAAGTGAGCCCTGCCATAAATTTGGGTGACTAGGACTTTGTCAAAAGTTGTAGCCCACTCCAAAATCTAAGTTGAAACTTGCAAGTACCGACTAATTTGTTTAGTTAGTGTTTGGGGCATTCCGTATACACACATAATCGGTCATTATCTACCCATTACTTACCTTCCATTGTCGAATAGAGTCCCACAACTCTGTGAATTCTACAAAGCCCAATTTTCCTGATTTGTCTGTATCCAACATCGAAATCATACTTCGGCAAACATCTTTTGAGAAACCATCTACTTTCAGTACTACAAAAAAAATTCTTACTTTAACCAACTTTTCAATTCAAATGCAGAAACATCAATAGCCTTGAAATTTAATGAATGAATGTGCTTGTTCTTATTCAAATCCACCTAAAAATTCAAATAATATAATGTATGAATGTATCTACGTTTACGAGAATGGTCCCAGAAGTACCTGGCCCAACCAAGAAAATTTTAGACAAAAATATATTTATTTTTCAAAGTCATCTCCTTTTAGCACTTTTCCCAGCAATGCTCAATAAGTTCGACACCCTTTTCATAAAAAGAATCGTCATAAATTGCCGACATAATCTCCTCATTGTTGGATAATATTTGACACCGAGCCATTTTTTTCAAGTCTGGGAACAGAAAATAATTCAAGACGGCGAAATCTGGCGAATAGGGTGCATGAGGTAACAATTCAAATTTTTATTCATTAATTTTTGGCCATTGAAATAGCGGATGTGTGAACTGGTACATTGTCTTGATGGGGTAACACTTTCTTCTTAGCCAAATGCGACAGATTTTGCTTGATTTCATCGCTCAAACAACACAATAAGATCATATGGTACTCGTCGTTGATAGTTTTTCCTTTTTCAAGAAAGTAAATAAAAATTATTCCACGCGCATCCCAAAAAACCTGCATCCATGACCTTGCCTGCAGATGGAATGGTCTTTGCCTTCTTTGGAGCTGTTTCTTCCTTTTCAGTCCATTGTTTTGATTGTTCTTTTGTTTAGAGTGTGAAGTGATGGACCCACGATCTTAAGATGTCGATGTCCATGAGGTCTGCCTGCTGATCTTCTAGTAGTTGGCTTCTCCTTGAATGCTTGTTTAGCCAGCCGATCCACCCCCATTTTGTCGACATTTGCCTTCCAATCTCGCCTTGTTTGATCCTGTTTGTATCCACTCTCGTTTCAGCTGCATAGGTTAATATGGGACGTACAGCCGTCTTCTATATACGCATCTGGCTTGCGGAGGACATGAATTTGTTGCGCCATACAACGTCGAATAATCTTCCGGAGATTCTGGGTGTCTTTTTAGCGTTTTGCATGCTTATCGCCTATCGCTGATTTGTAACCTAACCAATCTAAAAAGCATCCGTTGTAAATTGTCTTCATCTTTTGTTATGAGGAACTCTCTGCTTCCCACCGCGCATCTTCTTCCTGCAGTTTTGACTCCGTTTATTATGCGGTCTAGGACAAGGATGAAAAACAATGGACTTAGACTGTCACCCCGTCTACTTCCTGTTGTTATTAGAATGTTATCTGTGTGTTGACGTGTTTTATTCTTATACGGTTTAGTAAGTTAAGTTCCTTGACATTTTTCTGTGAATGCGTAAAACATCTTTGAGTTTTCCACGTCGAAAGCCTTTGCTAGGTCAACAAAGCCATAGGCCCTTATTTACTTTTATATCACTTTCTGAATACAGAGAATTTTCGTATAAATAGTAGTTATTCCATTGCAAACAGGCTAAGATTTTTTCATTTGCAGATACCTATGTTTTACCAATAAATTTGAGCACCCAATCGAGCACATGGGTGCGCATAATTTCAAACGCATGTTCCAAACTGCTCTTTTTGAGATCAAACAGTCGCTTGCCCCTCAAGAACCACATAAATAATTGGGCTTCATGAGCTTTTAAATTAACTTTAAACACAAACTGTAAAATTGAGGTTATGTGACAAATACGAAGAGAAAGTTTGTCCATTTATTATGTGGTAATTATAACGACCATGCAAATACAAACATACAAATGTGTGCTACTAACAAGTGCAATATTTTTTTTGTCATGCATTTTCGACCTACCAGTTAAAGCTGATCTCAAAGGAGTTTCTGTGGCCTTTGATGTCAGTAAATCGGCCAAGGGAGTACCTTTACATAATGTTCCACAAAACAAAGCCAAACATGATGTGAACGAATTATTGTTATTGGCAGTAGAAGTTGTAGTGGTTACTTCCTGGGGAGGTTTATCAGGCAGTGTTATCTTCGGATCTTTAATCCTTTTTATCTTTTTTATTAAAATCACATCGTCTGAATTTTTGTTAGGCGCCTCATTCAAATCGTTTACAGTAGTTTTTGGTTCCGTAGAGATAATTTTCTTTCGTTGGCGATCTTGTACAAAATATAGAAATGATCAATATGACAGTATCCAGCTTCTTAAATGTGAAAAAAGTTACGATAACAAATTCAAATTTGAAATAAAAAACAACAAAAATCGAATAGAGCTAATTTGTAAGTCCAGACAAAAATTGGTGATATTTAGATATCTATATCAAAATATACCTATGACATAATTCAATTGGGAATATTTTTATGAAAAATAAAATCTGAGTTATTCCATTGAGAAGATATTTAAGTACCAGTTAAATCAAAAATATATTTAAGTTTCTGCTCGTTTGCCCAGTCATGAAGGTCATGACTTCTTTGGAATGTTTATATTCTCTTTTTTTATTGTCTGCTTTCATATTTCTCGATCTTTAGCGTGGTATAACGATACGTGAAGAGGTTGGTCAGACCATCTCATAGGCGATCGGAATCTACTTCTGTTTTCCCCGTACTTCTCTCATCACTATAAGTCTGTCTGTATTGTCAACTCGTCTTCTAGCTACGTGTCCAAAATATTGCATCGACTGATTAGTTTTCCTTACAGTCCAGGCGATCATAAGCAATTCCCTGTATCACCAAAATCCAAATGAATCGATATATTTGCCCTACTTAGTTGTAGGTGTCCCCGATTTTGAGCCGTACGAAAAGATAGAGAGTACCAAATTTAGGTATCTGTATTAAAATGTACTCATTAAAAATATAATCGAATAGAGGTACCGAATTGAAGCTGCATTGTACTTTTTAAAAACATACTTTAATTGGAAATATATTCATAAAAAATTAACTTTGAATGTTTGCATTAAGAGGTTATTTAAGTACTGATTAAATTGAAATTATAATTCATCTACGACATTCATACGTTTTATTCTACTATATAAATTATTTACGATAAATAGAAATATCTTACTGATTCACCGAAAGAACCAAACCTCTATTCTATATGAACATACCAAAAAATTACAATTAAAAATCTTTAAGGCACGTCTAGAAGTTAAAAATTAACATTTCCAACAAAGATTTTCAGATGAGGAAAAAGTATTCAATCGAAAAGTTTAATATAATAATCGATTTTATTTTTGATCTTTCGAAATCACAGAACTCTAACTGATTACGCTTCAGTGATTACAGAATCATAGATTGATGAAATAAATGCTTAACAAAGACAAAGAATTATTTCCTTCTTGCTCTATCTTACAAGGCTTGAGATTTTGCTTCTCTCTTTTTCAAGGTAAACAACCTGTACGCTTCGTATCCACCTGTCCTTTTAATTTACCCGTTTATTCAAATAATAAAAATAAACTTGTGAACAATAATTAAAAATATAGTTATTAATGTAAAAGTAAGTAAAATATATTATTTGGAGTAGTTATTGTATCATCAGCTGCAAGGTAAGTTTGTTCATCTATTTAAACTTTTTTTTCGTTAAATTTGTGTATGAAATTAAATAATTTGAGATTATAAAATGTGCTTATTTTAGATATATTACGGTGTTTCCATAGTAACGTTCTTCGATGACAACAATGAAATAGTAGGATTGAATTGATAATAGTTCTAGTTAAACTTACTAAAATGGAAATAATATAGTTACCAAGTTATTCAAAATGAGATATATACCCAAGTGGGTAGACAAAATACAGGATACTGAAAAGACTGCTCAGAGGTGAGAGAGCACATTTAATCTTGTTATACGTACTTAGTTATTTTAATTTAGCACCTAAACACAATTGGATTTTAATTCACCTATATAAGTAGCGAAAACTCAGTTTTCAGCACATTATAGCTGGGAATAGAGGATATCAATTTTCATTTATTTCAGTTAATTGAGAAATGCAATAATCTAGTAACGTTACGTATTTGTGAAAAATAAATTATATTGAGTTATTCAATGAGTTTTGGCAGTCTTCCTGAAAATATTTAATTTCTTTCAGCCCATCAAAATCGGCATTCTCATTCCGTTTAGGTAGCAGTAAACCACATCCAAGTACTAGACAACTGAGGTAGTTATATTTTTATTTGCCTTTGTAAATGTGATGTGAATTACTTTATGCTTATCCCCTTTTACTTGTAGATTAGAGTATTTACCAAATGCACATTGTTTTTATTCTGAAATGTTATATATAGTTTGTGCAAGGAATAAAATAAGAAACATTTTTTCCGAAGTTTACACCTTAAATTGTAGTACATTGTAGTGTTAGTAGGATAAAGATAATATATTTACAGTTTTTATAAACCATTTCTAATTTATTATGCAACAACTATAGGATGCCACCGTACATTTCTTTATAATTTTTTGATTAAAAATATCTCAAGACATATCTGCTTGTTTTATACAATGTATGGAATGTTAAGCAATATATGTTTATAATTTTCACTTCTTAGAACCCTTCTTACGTTTTAATGATGGTTTATCTTGATTCTATATGAAATATATCTAAAATCAAGATAAAAAAAATATGTTGCTATTGAGTAACTACAGAGACACCACAATAGATAAAACATCTATTGTTGATAATTAAACAATCTACCGAAACAATTACTATTACTTAAATTATAATACATTTATAAAATGATAATTATATAATATTTTTTCTTTCAGTATTTATGATTTGTGTTTTAAACCAGATGGAACGCAATTAATTGTGGCAGGTGGGCATCACGTTTTAGTATATGACACTAATGATGGTACATTAATTCAACTCCTCAAAGGTCATAAAGATAAAGTTCATGCTGTGTGTTATGCCAAAAATGGGGAGAAGTTTGCTAGTGGCAGTGCTGACAAAACGGTTATTATATGGTCGAATAAACTGGAAGGATTATTAAAATATAGCCATGGAGATTCTGTACAATGTCTTGCGTTTAATCCTTTATCTCATACTTTGGCGTCATGTGCCTTATCAGATTTTGCATTTTGGAGCACAGAACAAAAATCCGTTCAAAAACACAAAATAAATGTAAGTTCAACTACTTTTGATAGATCTTGAATCATTGTTTTGTAGGTTTTTCATTTCATTGATTTAAATTCCTCAACTTGTTTCAGGCCAGAATTAATTCCTGTTCATGGACAAATGATGGTCAATATTTAGCTTTAGGATGTAATAATGGAATTATATCGATACGGAACAAACAAGGTGAAGAAAAACATAAAATAGAAAGACCAAATAATCCTGCTATTTGGGCTTTAAGTTGGTGTCCCAATAGAGATGATCCTAATGATACTCTATGTGTCACTGATTGGAAAAAGAATTTATCATTTTATACTTTAGGTAAGTACAAATTCATTAGGTACCTGGGGATAATTCATAGGTAGTTTTGACAGTGTTGGGGAAGCTTCAGGGTTTACTGTTCATTAAGACGTTTGATCAACTTGCTTCAAACTATCAGTGTGCTAAGCTCCAGCAAAACTGACCAAAACCCGTCCTCTTATGATACCCTTGGACTCTTCAGGGGTAGCTTTGAGTGGGTTGGGGGGTTTGAATGGAGAAGTATATAGTATAATAATTCATTATTGAATATCAACTTTTCCAATAATGATGGCAGAATTTCAGAACATGTACATATTTACTGCATCCCATGTATATCAAGAAATATACCTAATTTCACATTGGTTCAATAATTGGAATGTACAATTTTAGGTGGGAAACTTATTGGAAAAGAAAGACAAATTGGTTATGAAGCATTACGAGTAAGATATTTTGCACAAGGTGAATATATATTGATCGGCGGATTAAATATGGCTTGTACAATGTATACCAAAGAGGGAATTAAATTAGGTTGTATAGGTGATACACAGACTTCATGGGTATGGAGTTGCGAAGCTCATCCGAGTGGAAATTTTGTGGTAAGCATGTAGATTAATACTTTTGTTAGATGTAAAAAAGATAGTGATGTTGATATGTCACTTTCGATAATGAAAATATTTAGTTTTTCATATGCTATTCTTGCTTTGTTAAGTTTTTAAGGCTTTAAATTTCTTTAGAAACTTTCTCCCTTTTGATATGTGTTACTGAACAGTTTGTCTCCTCAATACTTTGTAGATACTCCCTACAAGTTTGTATCCCTTTTATTATGGAACTACCTTTCTTTTTGTGTACTATTACTCTAGCTAATAGGACCATTTCTTGTTTTTCATATAATTGTATTAATTATATCTACGCTCTTCTTCTTCTTCTCTACCTTCACTTCTCCATTGATTTTTTTACATTCTTCTTCTCCCACTTCTGTTGGTTTTGTATCCTATCTTGATTCAATGGTTAATATACCATCATGAGATTATATTTAGGAGAAAATAATCTTGTATATTAATAAGATATGGGTAATAGGAAAGCAAATTCAAATCTATTCCAAAATTTAATAGATGGTTATAATAACAAATTTATTTGGTTCAGAATTACCTTGTGGGGCTTCTAAATTTCATGTCATTTATTTAGGATTACAGTAAATTGTAGTATACAGGAAGAAAAATTTTAGGCTGTCGGTTGTGAAGATGGAACTGTGTCTTATTACCAATTGGTCTTCAATATGGTACATGGATTATATAGAGAGAGATACGCTTTTAGAGAAAACATGACTGATATTATAATTCAACATTTGATCACTGAACAAAAAGTTAGGATTAAATGTAGAGATCTAATCAAAAAAATTGCTATATATACGGACCGTTTGGCGGTAAATTTACTTATATAATAATTAAACAATATTTGAATAATTAAAATACAATAATCGATATTTTAGGTACAGTTACCGGAAAGGGTCGTCATCTACGAGTTATACTCAAAAGATAGTAACGATATGCATTATAGAGCTAAAGAAAAAATAACACAGAGATTAGAATGCAGCCTATTAGTAGTTTGCTCGGAACATCTTGTTATATGCCAAGAAAAAACACTTCTTAGCATGTTTTTTAATGGGGAAAAAGAAAAAACTTGGGCGTTTAAAAGTCCTATCAGATATATTAAAAACATTGGTGGACCTCCTGGCAAGGAAGGTTTATTATTAGGTTTGAAAAACGGACAAGTTTGGGAAGTGCATCTGGACAATATTCATCCATTGTTAAAAGTAAGTTGAGATGAATAATTCTCACTGGTTAGTATTTTCTGCTTCTAAATAGTATAACATATTAGATAATTTTATAATATCACTGTTCCCTCGTTTTTTGGCTCTAGAAAATCGACAAATGATACGATGTTAATGATTTTTTTTTAAATATTTGTTTTGACGGTGAATTTATGAAAAAAAATTGGCAAATATCTCAATTGAAGATTTCATTTGATTCTTTGACTTTAAATGTTATCATAAACCTACGAGTAAAATGTCGATCTTCACCATTTTTTTTTTGGTAAATTGAATTTTTAATAATGGTAAACATTTATGCGCGTAGTTAGATCTTACTAATTTTGAACTTAACCCAGCTTCAACTTAACCTAATCTTAAGCTAACCTCAACTTAATCTTATTCTAACCTAACTTTTTTTTTGAATTTCATACTATATGGAAAATTCTTGGTGAAAATTTGAATGAACTGTTAAAACAATGACATAGTTATGTTTCTTTTTTTCAGATCATAAATAAAAACAAAATCTTCTATCTGTAAAACTAATTAGGTCATTATGGGTACATTTAACATACCACAATGAATTAATTTGTCTGTTGATTTATGTCATATCGCTATTTCGCGGCGTTTTAGTTTTTATACATGGAATTTTTCTTTTAACTTGAAACTTTTTTGAATTATTTGACTTTCTACATTTAAGGTTACAGTTAAAGAAGGTATTAGATGTATTGATTTGAGTCAGCTGAAGCAAAAATTAGCTGTTGTTGATGATTCCGGCTTATGTCAAATATTTAATGCTGTAACAGGAGAATTGTTATTTCAAGAAGCTAACGCTAACAGTGTGGCCTTCAATAATTTATTCGAAGATATGCTGGTTTATAGTGGAGATAATACTCTTTCATTAAAGGTAAATAATCGTTTTTCACAAAAAGTAATTTTATTTTGAAATAAATAATAATTTTCTTATTAACTAGTTTTCCAAATTTTATATCTCTCGTTTTAAAGGTTGTGGATTTTCCTGTACATACTCAAACAATGAGTGGATTTGTAGTAGGTTTAACAGGATCCAAAGTTTTTTGTCTCAACGGTTTTAGTATGAATACACTAGAACTACCCCTCAGTACCCCGATGTATGAGTACATTGATAAAAGAATGTATGAAGAAGCTTACAAAGTTGCGTGTTTAGGAGTTACACAAGGTGATTGGGAAGAACTGGCTCACGCTGCTCTTGAACATTTAGAATTTAAAATAGCTCGACTAGCTTTTGTCAAATTACAGGATTTTACTTATCTAGAATTGATCGATGATTTACAGGAGCTTCATCAAAAAGGTTTGTAGTTATTCAATTACGAAATGAGGAAATATTAAACTATGTTGTTGACAATAAAAAGTACAAACAATATCATTTTTGATATTGTCCTTCCTAGTATGTAATTTCGAATGGTTTTTCCTCGTGAATTATTAATTTTCATTATACCTAACCTAAGAATTTTGTATTTGTAGGAAATTATCCAAAAGAAGTAATGTTGGGTGATATCTTAGCACACAAGGGTAAATTAAAGGAAGCAGCAAAGATATATCAAAGAGCTGGGCATGAATTTAAAGCAATGACAATGTATACTGATTTAAGGATGTTTGATGAAGCCCAAGAATATTTAGGTACAAATGACAATTCAGATTTGATAAGAAGAAAAGCGGATTGGGCGAGAAACATTAATGAGCATAAGGCAGCAGCTGATATGTACCTTTCTGTTGGAGACACAGCGTCTGCAGTACAAATTTATGCTGACAATGGGTTAGTTAATATAATTTAATTAGTAAAAGATTTATTTTCATAATTATGTAATTAACATTTGTTCCTTCGTTTTTTACCTTGTGAAAGTCAAAAAAATCATTTTTTTTACGTAAATCAGCAATCAGAATCAAAAAGTATTCTAAAATCTAATTAGCTGGCTTAAACTCGGTATCTCTTAGTAAATCAATGGCATGATAAGGGCTCTTTCAATGAAGGGCCATCTATATTTCATTTAAGATCTATAGGGAGTCGTCTTTCTCCTTGTGGTTCTAGTACGTTTACACTCTATATTAAAAAAATAAGTGAATAAGATTCATCCACATTTATGGTGAATACGATTGTAATCGCAACTCAACTAGATTTGATAGAAAACATTTGTATAACAAATATTCTATATAATATAACTTTCAAGTAACCACCTGCTACGTTCTTTTTTGTAGATGGGGTGAACAGTTGATAGATTTAGCACGAAAACTAGAGAAATCCGAAAGAAGTATTCTCATGACTATAGCCAAACATCTGAAACGATTAAAATATTCGTCTGCAGCTGCCGAAATCTATCGAAGACTTGGAGATTCAGAAGCCGTACTCCGTTTACATGTTGAAGCTAAAGAATGGAAAGAGGCATTCTCCCTTATAAGGGACCAACCGCAATATAATGTTTTAGTTTATTTACCATACGCCCATTGGTTAGCCGAAAACGATAAATTTGTTGAAGCACAAAAGGCCTTTCATAAAGCAGGAAAATCTCAAGAGGCATTCAAAGTATTTATCCAGCTAACAGATAACGCTGTTTCTGAATGCAGGTATGCAAATTTTTAATTTATTTGATTTAAAAGTATTATTACTTGTGGATTGATTTGACTACTAGAGATGAGAGAAATCAAAACATTCCAGTCCATTAGGGGATTTGCAATGTCGCGAAAAAAATTTTGATTTGAATCTTTAGGTACTTATAAAATCCTTTTATTCAATTAAAATGGTGTACTTTTTGTTCCTATTATTTTATGACAAAAAACTTCACTTTAACCTCAATAATTGATTAAAATAAGCACCATAATTAGCACAAATACACTTTATATTGAGCATTTTACATGTACATTCGCCATAGTCATATACAATGGTAGATTTACCAGTAGACTGAATAGGCTGTACCCTAGGGTGGCAGATTTCAAGGGGAGGCAAATTTTATTCAAATTTTTTAACGATTCAAAAAAATTTAGAATCATTTATTTTTAAAAAATTTTTTTTCAAATTATAATCAGATTACTTTAACTTATGTACCATATTTCAGATTTCAAGATGCAAGTTATTACTATTGGATTATGTCGAGGCAATACTTGGATATGTCAAGAGAAAATAAAGAAAAAACGGAACAATATTTAAATTATTTTAGAATTAACGAAAAACTAGCAGAAATCTATTACGCTTACAACACGATACATAAATATTTAGAAGAACCGTTTACTTCATATATGCCTGAAGCGCTTTTTAATATATCAAGATTTTTATTGACAGAAGCAACTGGACAAAAACAAAGAATTAAAGGAGTATCTACATTTGCTATATACTATACATTAGCTAAACAGGTGAACAACATACTGTATTTAATTGCTCTGATTATAAAGAATCACAGATAAACAAACCAATCAGTTTCAACTCTTCATAAATCCATAATTAGTTTAGGTTGATCTAGATTGGTCGAGATTCACTCAGAGGAAATCATTCACATATCAATTTCTGTTTTACCGAAAACTTGCTAAAAATGTTTTTTTTTTTAGAATTTATATCTTCTATAAACATATATTTGATTTGTAATTAACTCTTCTTGTTTTATAGAACAGTTTGATGTACTTATGTGTGTATAGTTAATGGTATAATTTACACTACAGCCTTAAAGATTTATTGTTTTCTTTTTCTTTCTGTTACATTGAGGATATCCAATGTTTATAGCTAATCTATTAACGCCACTCCTTTCAGAAATTTCTATATCTAAAATCTTCTATTTCATAAGCCTCACACTTTGAGACCCCAGTTAATATTTCTAAATCATAAGAGTACCCTTGACTGCCCCAAACCCTGTATCCCAATAACTTTTTCACGTCTACCTCCTTTTCTAGCATTTTCTCTATTTTGCTGTATCCGATTCCACAAATGTTGAAGTGCTACACCTCTACTTTGACAAGTCTGTCTGCTATTTGATTTCACTCCACTTCAGTGTGTTCTGGAACCCATGAGCTAATAATTATCTGGGCATTCCCAAACTAGTATCTCTTTTAAGTGGCAATTCAACTTTCTGAACATGCTGTTTTAAAACTAGGGGAAAGTATATGAAGTTTGAGGTCGCATTTCTGGCGGTTTAGACTGGTTTCAAAACGAAACGTTTTCAAAGCTTTTATGGTTTGGAATGGAGTACAAACAACCAATAATACTCTACCATCACTAACGATAAGTGGTAGAATGTATTTACAAGAATTGAAAAAAAAATTAATTGTCTTATTAAGTATTAGAATCAAGATCGATCATTATATTATGAAAAAAAATCAAATCTATTCTTAAAAAAATTAATCGAAACTTTTCACAGGTTGACTTAAGTCCTAATAGATGTTTTGCCATTTCCCTTCTGCAGAGGCGAATATAAAAAGTAGCTGTCTGTACAACTATGTGGTTTAATACTTTTGGCGTATTATCGAAAAATTGCATAAGTTGTCATCAAATCGTGTTCATTTCATTATTTCTGGTGTTCCTGGTGCTTATTGTTATAGTTTTATTAAAAAATAAATCATCTTGTCAAGACCACTTTAAAAATAGACTCTGATATTAATCCAACTTCTGTAATATCTATACCATCACTCCCTATCTTGAAATTTTATATTAATTTCTAGTAGTGTGATTCCGGTTTTCTAAAATGCTTTTCCTAATTCAAAAACAGACCATAGAGACTAATAATAATAGTTATTAATTGAAAGAAAATCAAAATATGAAAATTGATAAATCCATCAAATGATTACCTTGTCACTTCTAAGAGTCATTATTTGTTGTTAGAAAAGGTTTATTTCAACTGATTCGAAAAAAATTCAAATCAGTAATTTGAAATCTTTGAGGTAATATTTATTGTCATTTGTTAATTTCACATTTGTTGAAAATATTTGGTTTCATATCTAAGTTAGATTTATGGTTGGTTCTTTCCATTAAGGCTGAATAAATTCCCTCATACAGATTATTTAGTTTAGATTTACTATTTCATAAACTGCTTGTACCATTTACAAGTTTAATAATTTTGAATTTTTTTAGGCAAAAAAACTAGGTGCTAATAAGTTAGCCAAACAACTTTTCGACAAAATTACACACCTGAGAGTACCTCTCAAATTTCAAGAACAAGTCGAAATAGCGACAATATCGATTAGAGCGAAGCCTTATAGCGATCCGGAAGAACTACTACCCATGTGTTATCGTTGTTCTACTTACAATCCTCTATCAACAACAACTAACAGTTGTATAAATTGCGGGGAAAAATTTCTTTATTCATTTGTAAGTTTTGAGTTGTTACCTTTAGTTGAATTTCATTTAGAAGAAAATATAAGTGATCAAGAGGCATTGAGACTCATAGAAACTCCAGTTGAAGTTAAAAAGGAAGAAAATTGGAAAGAAAATATATCGGAAACCCAGCAAACTCTACAATTAGAAGTTCCACCTGAGGAGGAACCTGATCCATTCACGACTAAAGTTACAAAATCTGATGAATTTAAACCAATAACGGTTGGAAGAAAAACGTTATTATCTTTGGATAGTTCAAGTATTTTAATCTGTATGTGGCCTCCTCCACTACGTCACACGTATTTTAGAAACTTATTACCTGAACTACACATAACGATGTGCAATTTTTGTTTCAAATGTTTTCATATCGATGACTTCGAACTACAGATGTTGCAAAACAATCATTGCCCATTCTGTAGAAATTCAAATACCAGCTCCCCAACCCCCGACAACAATGAGGACATTATTGTTTAATATTTAATTTGTTATTTATATTTTTTAGCCAAAATAACATTTAGGTATATATATTTTGTTAAGCGGAAAGTTGAAGAGTAAAAATGTTATCTGTATTCTTGCTTAATATATTTTTTGTTTGTTTTTATCTCAGTATGAGCTAATGTTTTGACCAGATAATTATAGTTAAACCAATCCAGAACCCTAAACTATCGAATTTTGGTTATTTCACACATTTTTAGTATCAACAAACTATATTTGAATAAAGTCCAAATAATTTTTTTCATTTATAAAAATGTGTATGTAACAAGGAAAACATCTCACCTGATTTAAGTGAATAATCTAAAATGTCTTTTAATTCCATCCAGTCTACTTCTTTGTCTTCTCCAGCAAGTCTCAGGAAGAATTCATAAACTTGATGAAACTCTTCTTTTTCTTCTTCAGATGGTTCTGTATTTGCCTGAAGGAACAATCATTATGTGCAAGAAATTTATCAAATTCCGGTGAATGCAACGGGCAAAACATAGCATAAAACAATTTTTGGAAATATATACAGCTAATAATTAAGATTCTAGGGATTCTATATCCCATAATGTGAATATTCCCAAATCATACATTTGTTTCAATGGTAAACACTTGGAACCAAAGCTAATGAAAGTAGATACTCCATATTAAACAGTGTCTTGGAAACTATAGAGAAGGAACAACAGCTTCTGACAATGCGCTGAACTTGAATGAATAGAGAAGAAGAGAAGAGGATGAAACACCTGAACACACAATTTTTGCATACACTGAGACTGGAAGCAATCTTCCTGAAACCGTCAATGCTCTGAGACTACAAAGACCTGTGAGACCCTAATAAAACAGGAATAATAGATCTTTTAGGTCTCTGTGCTTGTACAAACTTCTTAGATTCTTGGTCTATTTCCAATTGTATCTACTTTAACGACATATAATTTTTTTGTAATTCATTAACTAATGAAACAGTTAATAAAGTCTCGATACCTTTCCCCTGTTTTAAAGATTTCAATAGATTCAGTGAAAACTGACGTTATCCATGTATTCTATTATCAGATATTATCCAATTTTGAACTACTTCTACTTCTATGTACGAAAATCAGTAAGGATTTTGAATGCATGTGAAAAAAATACTGTTGCATTGCTAATCAAATTATGAGGGATCTTTTGACATTGAAAAAAAATATAAATGAAGTTCAGCCAATCAATTTTTTGCTAGATCACAATTAGTTGGTACCTTTTTTATTACATGCAAGTTTCAATTATGGTTACTGCAAGCCGATTGCGAGATAATAGAGGAGTACCATCTGTGTAGATATTATTGGGAATTCTCAGTCAGTTTACTATTATTACAGTTATCTAATATTATAAATAAGAGTTTCAGTTAGTTAACATAGCATTTAAAGCAGCAAAAAAAATAGAAGCTCAAGCAAAGCTGTCTATTTATGTTTATTTTATTAAACTTACACTATCCTCCACTTCACCAAATCCTACATCATCATCATGCTCCCTATAAAAATTAAATCGTTAAAGCAAAACATCAAAGCAGCTTATATTAACCTGCCTTCAGGGAAGGGGGTTAAAAAATATACATGTTAAAATAACAGCGATTTTGAATATATTTTTTATTTTATTAACTCAATGTTATTCATTCAACATTTAAAACTTTTTTGTACAAATTTAAAGCTACATGAATATTTGTTATTAAACAAGAGCAAAAATATGACGAATAACTACGTCCTAATGCAGATTCAAAATTTCTAAAAAATCAAAAATATTGTCAGATAACTACTGTTGGAGCAACACCCTAACATCTGAAGTAGGTTATTTATTGTAATAATGAGAGCGTATAGATTCCATAAAATGTTCAAATCTGCACTAAGAGATTTTAAGATTACTTTAGTTGAGTTTCTTGTATAAATTCACAATTAATAAAAAAAATAGTATGTATATATATAGCCACCATAAGTTTAATAAATATTTGGAATATCTAAAAGAAAGCTATTTACACTCCATATTTTGATATTGAGTAATCATAATCTCGTTTAATACAATCGAAAATAAAATACTACAGTTTTCCGCTTTGTTTAAATTGTGAATCCTTCATTACATTTCCCGATAAATGCATTATAAGACAAACTGTATATAAAAAAACCTTGAATGATTACCAATGCATAACCTGGAAAAAATATTTGAGAAACATATAATCGATTTCCTTATAGAAAGGGTAATTAACTTCGAGCGCGTCGGATTATCATTACGGGGCATCATTGTGCCCTGTTGAGTACCTCAAGCAAGAATTAGTACTTTTACATGGACCGTGCGTCCAGAATAACTGATCGGTTGAAGTACTCGAGAATAATTAATTAAGGTAAGGTAGGTTAATTAAAATACAAAAAATTATGGGGTTTATTCTGTAACTTTTCAGTTATTTGTAACCATTGGGTTATTAATATATTTTATATTAATATATATATTAATATAAAATTAAGCTGGTTGAGTATTCTGTATTGTTCGGTTTTAACCACCTGGTTAATTTTTAACGATACGGTTATATTAACGTACCGAAGTTCCCTACAAGTTTGACAACGTTACAAAGTCCTTGTAAATGCAATAGTTCTATATTCTACGACTAAAAACCATCTCATCACCTGTCACAGATGTCAAGATAAGTTATGACTGCTATTTTTGGAGTGCTAAAAGATATTTATTCTCGACTATAAACAAGGAAAACCCTTTAATTGAAGGTATTATATCCCATAAAATGTCAACAAAAACACATCATTACAAGAATTTTTTTTCACCACTACAATTCATCAGCACATTGATTCAAAAGCAACCGAAGTAAAGTTGGAAGCTCTGGAACAACTGGTGATACTGTATGATCTTTTGACCCTTTCATAGGTCTCTGTTTCATATCGAGCTTGAAGCACTAGAAAGTCAATAGTGAGTATTGGTGATTAGGTAAAATAATGTTTGAATTGATGAATTAAAACCAAATAAAAATATTTTCTTATCGGGACGGAAAGGTTAGCATACGAGTATATGACAAAACTTGTTTCGTTGAATATTTCTTTGAAAATTGTAGAAATATATAAGTTTTTAAATAAAAAAATTCGAGATAATCACAACTTTTTCAAAAAATGCGAACTGTTACTCTTATATCTATAAAAAATTCGAAACTATTTAAAAAGCTTATTAAAGAAATTGGTAATTCCTTTAATTGGATCGTTATTATCATTATTCCTAGGAGGATAATTAGGATAACCACCTGGATGTTGATTTGGAGGAGGATAATACCCTTGTGAATAACCAGGGTAACCTGAATATCCTCCTGGTGGTCCTGAGTACCCTCCCGGTGGTGCTGAATATCCTGAATTATCAGGATATCCAGGTTGGCTAGGGAAACCGGGATAATTTTGTGGAGGTTGTGAATACCCTCCTGTGTGGTAATAAGGATTAGGAAAAGAAGGAGCATTAGGTTGAGGATAAGTAGGACTATGAGGCTGTGGATAATTAGGATAGCTCGGATATCCTGGACTTTCAGGATAAGTGGGGCTGTGAGGTTGAGGGAAAGAGGGGGCATTTGGTGTATCGTCCTCCTCTTCCTCCTCACCCACATCATTTCCCCGAATATCTTTTATGTTATCGTAATTATATCCATACTCCATGACGTTTTGTTTTTCTGTAAACACTCTTAGTAGAAATTCGCCTTCTTCATTGGGATCGAACGTGGATGGTACAATACAGTAAGTTCCTGGTGGGAGCTTGAAACGACAGCTAACTTCACGTAAATTAACGAAGGACGGAGAGCGTGCCACTGAAGCGTTGTATTTAAAGAAGTTCAAATCTAACGGTTTAGGAAGTCTGTCTGGATAAGATAACTGAAATAAAAAAATTGTTAATGCTCGCATATTAAGAATAACGGTATTTCAAAATCTCTTACAAACACAAAGATAAATTTTGTATGTAGATATAGAAGATTTACATTCGAAAAAGATTTATCAAATTTTGTGCATTAATTCCTCTATGGAATTTTATGAAAACTTACATGGTATATGGCAAATCCAATTGTAAGTAGGTCAGCCCCTGATTGACGCAATTGTCTTCTATTTTTTTGCATCAAGGCTACGATCATAGTACATTTGTTTTCATCGTCGTCCTCGTCAACATCAGTCAAAGTAATTCTATATTGAGGATTATGCCAAAAGGAAGCTGAAAATAAAATATGGCATGTTTACATACCGTGAAATGGGTTTCATAATAATTAAAAAAGTAATATTTAAAATATATATCAGATCCACATAAAACTAACATTTGAGATTGAAACTATGAACGTTATAGAAATCTATGTATACTGGGATACTAAGTTTCGGAACCGAATAGGTTGTGACAAAGGTGACAAAAGAGTCTATCCGTGAAGAATATAATAGAAACCAAGTTGATTAATCTCGAAATGGAATTAAAATTACAATTAGGAAATGTTATTTCCGAAACAAAAGAATAATCTCATTTTAAAGTTCTGGAACCATTAGCGATATTCATACTGAACAGTGTGACAAATGCTACCCCAATATGCTGTTTGGTCCTTATGTCTTCCAAAAATGGCTTGTTCATATCCAGATTTAGTATATCAACTTCCAACGAAGTTGGAAACGTTAGTGACATTTATACTATCATTACATTGAAATGTCTATTCCTTTGAGTCTTCTAGAGGTCATAGTGTAACTCTGAGTGTTTTATAGTTATAGTTCAATAGGTAAAACACTTTTACTTTCGTTACTGAAGGACTTGATTATAGAAAAGCGCATCAGTCAGTATAGTTGTAGTAAACAGGTTATAAGGGTTACTTACTAAGAAAATTCCTGCATCCTCCTGCAGTCACGCCCCTAACCCATTCACCTTCAAATACAGACATTTCCCATTTTTTCTTATCCTCTTCTTCCAATTCGGCTTCTGACAAAGAATCGGGATTCAGGTTACATATTTCTAATCTACTGAAGTTCTTCATGAAATCTTTAAATGACATCCAAAACTCGCCATCTTTATCAAATGTGAGACCCAACTCTTCTTTTTCTTCCTGAGAAATGAAGCGCCATTCTGGTGCTCTAAAATAAATTATTCAAATTTTCAATATTAACACGGTTCTCTATAATAGGGTTGTTGATAATAAGGAAAGTAGCTGGGTATTTATTTTTTTATTTTTTCATTATATAAATTTACTTACTCATCACTCCAGGGTCCATTCCATTCATCTTCATTTCCCCATGGATTACGTAATCTAAGTAAAGGTATTTTACCGGAAACATTTGGTGTGTGAATTTCTACATATTTAACTCTTGTTATACTGTATGCGTGACCTCTTATGAGTCCTTGTGGTGTATGAGCTTCCAGAACGTTGGGATCAGGCTGTAATGAAAATGATGGAAAGTTATCAATTACATTGAAAATATGAATTTGACCAAAACAAAATATGCAACTTAATTTTATTTTTCTTAGATAACAATCATGCTATTTTAAATTCAACGGATACCATTGAGATTATTTGATATTGTCTACTAATATTTGACAGTAATTTGGTTGAAAGTTATTCCAAATTTCCTAAACTGTAACCTATTTAGGAACTGTGTGAATTGGGTGTAGTTCGAAGTTCAACTAATGCCTAAGATGCTCGATTAGGGATAGGACAACTTTAAGGTCATTTAAAACATGTACCGTGATTTTACGGATTCCTTTGTGTAGCTATCTAGTTGAAATATAAATCCTTCAACTGGCAGTTATCAACATTGACAATACAATCAATGAAAAGGTGTCTAACTTAACCTTCCTTGTACAGCAATCTTCTTATCTCAAATTTCTTTATTCCAGAAGAATGCCACTGAAGTTGAACTCAGGTATGGTATTCTTTTTCATTTGCTGTGAGATAAAAAAATTGTATATATAAGTATAGCTTGTAAAAATTTATCCTTTAGAATCCACATCCCATTTTTTCATTAAAGTGATTTTTTTAATTGGTCTACTAATTGTATGGATCCATTTAAAGTAGAAGTTCTGTAAATTTATTTAATAAGGACCAAAAAGTACTCTCATCAACACCATCAGTTTTATATTTTGTTCTAATATTTCCATTTTGAAACTTTTCCCACAGTTGCTCGAAGAATATTTAAATTTTGAGCCATTTTATGTCATGAAGAACCTTTATTTTGAGTCATAACAATTGAATTTTGTAAATAGTTAGTTAAAAATTTTTAATGGACTTTTGAACTATGTTAAAAGAATTTTTTTCATGTATAACATCTACATGATAAAATTAGAGTTATTAATTGAAATATTAAGAAAAAAATATATAACATTGTTAACATTGAAGAACTACAGGTAACAATAACTGGAATTAACTGCTGGTTGATAACTAGTAGGGGTTGAAACATGATTGAATAAACCTTGTTAATAAACTTACTTCAATAGAACATCCCATAAGTGAACACCGTTCATAGGCCTTAAGTATAATTTGAAATAGGTTAGGTGGAGCCGATTCCATTTCATACATTTCCGATACTCCACCAGTAAAATCTTCCATAGCCTCACATGTGGATCCTCCTTTAAGTGCTTCATAGGAACCATTCAATCTGAAATGTCAATTATTTAAATCTTAGTTACCATTACAATCAGGGTTTAAATCAATGAATATACATTTCAAATATTTAGCTTTGAGCAAACTAAGGATATTTTTCATTATCCAGTTTTAAAATTTTCAAATAAAATAATTCAAAATTTCAATACATTGCTCATTTCAATTCATCTACTAAAATTTAAAAATCACCAAAACCTGCATGATGTCCATGATTAGTTGGTACAGAATATCATGGTAAGGTTGACACAAATTGATATAAGAGTGCTCAGCAGTTACATGTGATATCAATTTTTGCACCTACTGATCCAAGGTAAAATTGATGGAAAGTGAGGGATCGGAAGGAAGAAAATATCTTGGCTGCGAAACATCAGGTAGTGGACAGGACTACACGATATACAATCCTTAATACACACCACAAGAAATAGAGAAGCGATGGAAATGTTAACGCGAACATCCATTAGTGAATATGCATTGAAAGAAGAAGAATAAAAAAGTATTGATAACACAGGCTTGCAATGAGAAAACTGCATGAGTTTTTTATACACTTTCTTACAGATTTTGATGTCCTAAAACCGAAAAAAATATTTAAAAAAGTTCATCTCATCAATTTTTTACAATACTTAATTTCATATATTTATTTTGTGTAAAATTCTTATTTAGTTGAAATTTTGTATTGTATTTTACAACCTCAGTGATGTAGAGGACTCATAAACATTTGCTCCTCAGAATTAATCTAGCACAGTCTTTTCATTTGACGAGGATCTTCAATGACCTAGTCAGAGACTTGGATCTTTCAAAAGAAGCAGCCGAATTGTTAGTTTCAAGGTTAATAAAAACTTTTTATCATCAGGTACCTCATTTTCTTGGTACAGACATCGAGATGGAGAATTTACTCAGTATTTTACTCAAGAGGTTTATTGTAATAATGTTCGTAGACTCACGAAATGATTTGAAGTAGAATATGATTAATCAAAATGGCGTTTATTTGATCTTTATCAAGTCTAAAAATACATAGTAAATTATAACGTATCAAACGTTGCTGAAAATAAACAGTAAAAACTGTTGGAATTATTGTAGTTATTACCACGAAGTACTAGTCCGGTCAAAGTGTGTTAACTTCCAAAAGATGGTAATATTGAACCCCTAGAATTGACACATCTGCAGAATTATTAACTGTTTCATTCAATTTTATGTATATCATTTCGCTGATGGTTCTTTTTGCAAATTAATGTTCCTTATTCAGAATTTTCACAACATCAAATGTTGTGACCATCGGTGAAATGATGTTGGGTCAGAGCTGTTTCATCTTTTTTGTTCTTATTATGTTCTCGACAATCATATTCATGCTGGTATATTCTGGATTTCAAACACTGTTTAGTCATACCGATGTAACTCTTATTGCAGTCTAAGCAATTTATTTTATATTGGAATGCATTGACTGACATAATGTGTATGTATTGGTTTCTTCAAATAACTTTTTCATTGTTCTTCTGTTTTATACAATAATGTTCTTATTTGTTTAGATTAGTTTGTCTTATATACAGTGTGTCCTAAAAATGTATGTACACATGTATAAATATTTATATTATTACACTATCTAATTATTGTTTTATTTGTTAGGAAGGTTTGAGAAGCAATTTTACTTCCCACAGATTGAATGTGTCAAAAAAAAACTTTTTAAATATTCACAGAACACAAAATACAGGTTACAACATAATAAGAAGTAATTATTTTAACATTTTAACACCCACCACAAACTTTTTGTACATGTTACAAGAATTAAATGAGTAGTTTCTTGAAATATGAATTAAATATAAATTTAATGTATTGCTTTGATATCACTTACTTTGCGTAAGCTTTTTCTAACAGAGCACTCCAAAATTCGTTTTCTTCAGTAGAATGTAGGAATATCAATTCACCTCTATATGTTGGTAACCTGTCATCAATCACAATATCTATCCATTTGCCATATTGCCAAAATCTAAAACAGAAAATATTATAAATTATATAATAACAAATAATAATATTGACTCATTAATGATTCTGATGAATGACTGATGGTAATTATAACACGCCGTAAACTACTATCTGAGTATGCATTTGAAACAAAGCAACTAACCGAGATTCAGGATCACAAATTTGTATCTATATATGTATGAAAACGATTCCAAACATAGGTAGAGGAGTAGATAGGTCACCTGTAGCTTGGACTTTTATTGTTTTCGATATTAACATATAGAAATGAAAGCTGGGTATATTGACAAACAAAATAAAAAAAAACAATACAAGTAATTGAGGTACTTAAAGGATTGTAAAGGAAATAACGAGTAAAGGCTGAATAAGAAAAAAAGCAATAAGGGAAGAATTGAGTATTAATACGATAGAAACAAGCTATAATTATTTGAACACATAGCTAGGATAATAATTAAGAGAAAAGTTAAAGTTATGTGATAAGAACGATCAAATAACAAACGCAATTGAGGTTGACCTAAGTAAATCTGGAATCAAGAAATAACAGGAATATTGGATAAAAGGGGGCCAAGTAATAACTATGACAAAAAATACAAGCTTAGATAGAAGAATATTACTTGTACCTAGATTTTTAATTGTTTCTTCAGTACCATAAACTACTCTGCGATTATGCATTTTAAATAAAGCATCCAACAGATATTCAAGATGACAATTTTATATGTGTATGCCAAAATAAACGTTCCCAATCTTACTAAGCTGGAATTTTTGAGACCGTTGGTGATATTCATTCTGAACACACTGTTTAGACCACCACTCACAATTACACGCTCGTTTCGATAACCTAGTTTTCGTCTTCAGAGACTGGAATTCAATTTTACATTCAGTCTTCAGACGATAAATTATATGATTTCAAGTTTAGTTAGAAGAATTGATAGGTTACCGTGCCTTGTTTTTTATTGTTTTTCACCAGGTAGGTATCATTTCTTTTTAAATATATATTATCTTTTTGTTTCTTCTTTAACCGGCGCCCCGATCCTTTGAGAACCAGGGTGCAACGTCGAACCACTAACTGGATCAGGTTCACCTCAACGTCCTTCAACCAGCAAAGGCGAAATCTTCCTCTCGGGCACTCAGTCGCCGTCCTCCAGGAACTCCATCATGACTCTGCGAGGGTATCGATCAGAAGGCATCCTCTCCACGTTTCAATTCATTCGGATAGTGGAGTAAGCAAGCAAACGAGAGACGGGGGTACCCTTGAGCTACTTGGCAATAAGCCAGGCCCAGGTCGAGGGGTGCGATGAGTTGGCTACTGCAAGGCTCATCCTCGGAGGCCTTGGCGGAAGAGTACACACGAAGTACCAAGGGCAGGTGGCACTCCTTGAGCCTGGTTAAACGGGTTTTGGCCCTAAACAAATCCACCGGTCCTCCGGGTTGGGGGGTTGAGCGTAGGGTTAACAATCGTAAAAACCCAACTGTTACGAATTCTCAAAAAATCATTGCCATAAGTTTCTTTGTATTTATAGAAACGATGTTAATATCTTCATCCACACTAAATAATGCCAAATGATATATTTTTAAAATATTGAAACAAGAAACTTACCGAAAATGGAATATGCCTGCATATTTATCATCGAACTCTTGATCATCAGGTACGATTTGGAAGAATAAACGGCTGTGCAGGGTTAGATTGGCCGTAGCTGCCAAAAGCCAGCAATCACCAAGGATACCTTGTTGTACATCAAAACGGGAAAACCCTTCCACGAAAAATTTAGGATCAGTGCAAATTTCCTGGAATAAATAATTAATGTTTCATACAATTTAAATATTTTTACTAATATAGTATTGATTTTGAAAGTAGCACCACGAAATGATACACAAAAATCAATATGGACGATTTTAGGTTTTGATTGCTATAATATGGAAGATATAAATAACGATCTTAATCTTCTATTCAATCCTGCTGTAATTATTATATGATATTACTTACGTGGGGTCTTCTCCACTCATAAGTTCTATCCGGTATTTCACTGAAGAACAATGACGTATCAGTAGCAGGAAATTCTGGGTCTTCGAAAAGTGTACCATTAGCGAGACATTCATCACGTAGTTGATAGAAATCTTGTACCCCTCCAGTTTTTGAACGTGTTCCAGATCCTTTTTCACCGAACTAGAAGAGCAAGAAGACACTCAAACCAAATGGATTATTATTATTATTAGACTATAAGTATAAGCAAAGATAGCTGGGACAACTCTTACTAATGGAAGACGCAGACAAACAATAATAATACTGTGAGAAATATTTCTCATCATCATCATTTTTCGCACCCACATACATTTATGAGGATAGTGAATAAAAATTGATAAAAACTTTTTAGGTTACTGTCACCTTTAAATATCTACATAGTTGTTGGATTATAGAAGTGGAGAAAATATATAAAAATGTTCAATATTCACAATATTCAACACTACGAAGTACTATTAGTATCGTGATTCACACAAAATTAAAGCTTTCCTCACGTGTTGCACAATATACTATTCTGAACTATATATCATTCCTCTATAGGGCAGCTTTTGTCACGTTTCATAAAAAATTGATTGAAAAATGTTTCAAGTTTGGAAACGACTCGTTGTTTAGTATTTGTTTGGCAGCCATAAATAGTGGACGTTTTCAGTGGATTCGATACAATACTTTTATACGAAAGGCATTTGCTCAACCAATATAAAAGCTGAACTAGATTCTTCTCTGGATGAGACTGATTCTTCGTTATCAACAGTGAAATATTGGGCAGTTTAAACGAGACCAAAAACGCTGTGGTCGACCAAATGAGGTAGCGACTCCAGAAATGTTAAAGAAAATCGACAAAGCGGTACTGGATGATCATCGACTGAAAGTGCGCGACCTAACAGACATAGTAGGCATTTCAAAAAGTGCAGTATATCGCATATTAACTGAAAATTTGGACATGAGAAAGCTATGTGCAAGATGTTTGCCGCGTTTGCTCACAATGGAACAAAAACAGCGCTATGAAGATGTTTCCATCGAGTGTTGGGCAATATTTCACAGAAATAAAGTCGTTTTATAACCACGGATGAAATATGGGTCCATCACTTCACACCCGAAACAAAAGGTCAATTAAAACAATGGACTTAAAGCGGAAAGTCGGCTGCAAAGAAGGCAAAGACAGTTCTATCTGCAGGCAAGGTCATGGCGTCGGTTTTTTTGGGATGCGCGTGAGATAAATTTCATTGACTATTTTGCAAAAGGAAAATCTATTAACGACGAGTATTATGCGAAGAAATCATCAAAAACGGCCGCATTGGGTAAAAATAAAGTGTTGTTTTATCAAGACAATGCACCACCTCACACACCCGTTATTGCAATGGCTAAAATTAATGAATTAAAGTGTGAATTGCTACTTCATGTAGACTATTCGCCAGATTTAGTGCCCTCGGATTATTTTCTGTTCCCAGATTTAAAAAAATGACTCGATGGCCAAAGATTTTCCAACAATGAAGAGATGATGTCGGCGGTTAATAGCTATTTTGAAGATATTGACAATTATTCTAAGCTAAAAGGAGATTACGTTGAAACATAAATATATTTTTTTTGTTGGGACTATCTTCGTATATCACGAAGCAACTTTTTTATTCAGGTAAAGGTAAACAAGATTTATAAGTTTTTCCGTAAAAGGTCTCGTCGTGAACACCCAATTTACAAATATTGTTTATTGTTGCTCTTACATCTCGAATAGACATGTGAATAACGTTAAATTATTTATTACATAAATCTTACCGTGTTAATAATACTATGATATAAACGTCGTTTTAATTCAGTTTTATGGCACTCGTTTTTGAACGAATCAGTCTCTATAATATATTTCCACGAGGACATTTTTACATGCATAATACTACATTTTTATTTATTTTGGCGTACCCAAACGTTAGGAACTAATATATTACTAAAATATATATAATAAAACGAAAACCATAAAATAGTATCTAAATGATAAGAACGAATGAATCAGTTAAACGATAACAACTTTTGTTTTGTTCATTTTTAACATAAAATTTTATATCTTAAAAGGTCCTAATCCATTTCACGATGAATGCTAGTTGCTCTGAACAATTTAATACATTTGGAAAACACTTCACTGAGGGCGAGGTTCTCAACAGGAATTTCAAAATCGCATATTATAGTTTCTCAATAAATGTAGCGCGCGCGCGCTACATTGGCGGGATTTAAAAACGATCCTCAACTTTAAAAACATGATTCTGATATATGCACTTTCTTGATTTGACTCTCTTTATGTTTTTTTTTCAATATTCTTCGTCGGTCGCTCTTACTTCATCCGTTGTAAGTGTCCCTACTATTATAATTGTCTTTCCTCTACATAGTCTGATGTACGAGGATCTCTAGTTAGCCTACACCAGTTCCGTACATAAACAAAATATTGCGTTACCACAGCAACGTACAATAACTTATTAGAAGTGTCAGTATAAAGTTTGACATCAAAAAAGTAAACCAGAGTTACACGAAAATCGAAAAATTGGAGTATCGAGCCATCATCAAGTACCTGTATTTGAAAGGGTTAAGAGGTAAGCAGATTTACGAAGATATGCTTAATACCCTTGGTGATCAATGTCCTTCGTATGCTACCGTGAAAAATTGGACTGCAAGCTTCAAAAGAGGTAAATTTTCCATTGAAGATAATGACCGATCGGGAAGGCCAGTTTCTGTGTCTGTCTCCGAAAATATCGATGCAGTTCATGACATGTTTTTATCTGACCGTCGAATTGGGCTAAAACGGATATCTGAAACACTGAATATTTCATATGAACGCGTTCATCATATAGTTCACGTAAATTTGGACATGAGAAAAATTGCTGCAAAATGGATCCCCAAATGTTTGAAAGTTGACCAAAAGCTTGCAAAGGTGGAAGCATCGCGTTCGTTCTGTGCTCGATTTGAAAACGATGACTTTTTAAACCGCATTGTTACTATGGATGAGACTTGGGTACATTTCTACGATCCAGAAATAAAGCAACAATCGATGGAATGGCGACACTCTGGTGCTCAAAGACCTAAGAAGTTTCGTGTCCAAAAATCTGTTGGAAAAGTTCTTGCTTCAGTTTTTTGGTATTGCCACGGAGTAATCATGATTTATTTTTTGGACAAGGGTAGAACAATAACTGAAGATTACTATTCTATCCAAAGGTGTTTTATTTCTGCAGGACAACGCCCCTGAACACAAATCTCATGTTGCCATGCAAAAAATTCGTGATTTAGGGTTTGAATTACTAGAACATCCCCTTATTAACCAGATTTGGCTTCGTCCGACTATCATCTCTTTCTTTAACTGAAAAAAAGCTTAAATGTCGTAAATTTTCTTCCAACAAGAAGGTAATAAAAGCAGCTGAGGTCTGATTTGCAGAGCGAGAAGAATCATTTTTTTTAAAGGTCTAGAGACGTTGCAGGTTCGCTGTAATAAATGTATCCAATTAAGAGGAGTATTAGTTGAGTAATAAAATATTTTGACATTGATATTTTGTTTGGTTCTATAGTAGGCTAAGAATTTTTCAATATATCCTCGTAGATTGTATGTTTAGATCTTTCCTTATGTCTGTATTTTTTATTTTATCTTTTTTTGTCACTCCCTTAACTCCTTTTAAATAACTCATCTCTGTTGCTTTCTTAGTTTGATGTCTAGATATTTTTTTATTTATGAATTTAGTGGCGTAATACAAGTTGGGAATTCTTGTATTGTGTCCTGTTTTAATCCATTATTTTTCATAGGTTTTGGTTGCGTTTCAACTTGTTCTATTGTTTCTACGTCGATCCTTATATTCATATTGGTCTTTTCTTCTCCAATCACCATTACTTTTGTTTTATTCTTGTTTATTTTCAGTCGCATAAATCTTTTACTGACGTGTTCCACAACTCAATGTTTTCTTGTAATTTTTTCGTTCTTTGCTATTAATTTAACATCGTCTGCAATTGATATTGATTCTTTGTAGTTGGGAATGTCCCCATATATATATTTTTATTTACTTAAATCAGTGCATCTCTTTATGATCTCGTCCAAGAATATGATTAACGGTAATGGGCTTAAATTTTACCCTTGTCACAATCCCATAAGAACATCAAATGGAAAATTACTTCTTGAGAATAATATCGACCAAGTGGCCGCCATCTAGCCGCTGGCTGGAAAATTCTTAAAGAAATAGCGCTAGGTATGTTCTCTTTTATTGGACTATGTTATTCGCCTCGACTTATAAGAGAACTTGATAGATCTGGACCATGGAATACCTAGATCAATTTGTTTGGAAACATTTCATTAACCAGAGGTAAGCACTAACCCTGGTTGGAAAAAAATTCTGTAGAGTTAACAGTTACTGAATCGCAGAGTGCATTTTCAAAAAATTCTCGAGACATTTAATCCCTTTGAAGATATGATCGCCCAAATCAACATTGTTGGAGAAATTTAAGGTCTTTGGAACATGAATTTGGGGGTTTCTCTTTTTCACCTTCGAAAACTGATGATACCAGTCGTTTAGAGGCTTTGGAAATGGGATTATATAGACGCATGTCCAAGATACCGTGGACAGCTATGCAAACAAACGATGTAGTCCTTAACAGAGCAAATGCGGTTCGTGATTTGGTGGATGATATTAAATGCAAGAAAATAGCTTATAATGGGTGGTAGCCGGTTCAATATCCTCCAGTTGATTATGATAGGTAAAGTTGAAGGTTGTAGAGGAATTGGAAGGAAACAAGCCTCTTAGTTGAAGAATATTAGAGAACGGACTGTTATAAGAGAAGCAGGACAGTTATTTAGACTAGCTCAAGATAGAGTTTTGCCAAGCTGATGGTCAACGTCAAGGGAACTTGATACGGCACGCTAGGAAGAAGAATGGAATCACCAATTACGAATATTTATAAATTGTACTGAAATATCGTAATAGGGAATAGTACCTTATAAAGTGTATTTAGACCACTAGCACTTATTTTCTTCGGCTCAGTTTCCGACACGCTCTCCAACGTACTTATTTTTCGCGATTCGTTAATAACCGGTAACGACGCTTTCTCCCGATAGATTTCGACCGATTTCGCGGCGCTGTGAAGCGCTTTAAAACTACGTTTCTGATCTACATGCTCACCCCCTTCAGTGAAACCCGAACGCGTGGGCGATTTATTGTCCGCGGGAGCGACGCGATAACTCGATTTGACCACCGTTGTTGTTACGCTAACTCTTTCCATGGTAGTAGTCTTTTAGGGAGCGATAGTTTAGACGTTCATTGCTTTCGAATGTTTCGCGCAAACTGAAAAAAATATCATGGATAACGCCATGCCTAACCCTCGGGACGGGAAACGCAATTGCGGTATTTAATCTACTACTGATAATGAAATCGCATTACGCTAATTAATATTTTTATGAAATCTATATATATACATACAACTCTGTTAACCTTTTCTAAATATCAAGGAATTTCAAAGGATTTTTATGGCATGAAGTCCTAGTTTATATCGATTAGCTTGATAATGGGGCTAAACTAGAAAGCAGATTAGCATGAAATATTTTTGGAGTATCCGTCGAAACTGTTAGAAGTAAACAGGAAGTGGAAGATTTTTTACAAGGATCAAAATTAACTTATCAGAAAAAACAATTGGACACTGTGTGAGAACTAACCACAAATATTATCAATAAAAATTTATTTCTGGTTGAATCATTACAAGGGATTTAGTTTTTATTTCCGCTCGGAATATAAAACCTCTCACTTGAACCACAAAGCCTCTATTATAATTTAAACTATTTCTTAAATACGATATATAAATGAAATAAAGTGTTGCACTAATTGCATCGACGTTCCTAGGAATCAATTCTACTCGATTACCCTCGAATATTCGAGACACCAGAAGCACGTAATTAGTGAGGGGCAAATAAACACTTAAAGTACTTTAAGAAAACAAAATCAACTATTTTAGAAACAATATCAGACCCATTTTAGGTATTTTCATAATTTCACATTGGAAATTGGGTATTTCATAGTTCATTATGTCTAGAAAACTTTTCTAAACAATATGTTGCTTTTTGAGCGCCAAAAAGTGAGTGAGTCTGACAAGTTAAAACTTGCAAGTACCGGCTTCTTTGTTTAACATTCTTCAACTGTGAATTGTTACTTCGGTGTTTTTGATTGTAGTTTAGTTCCAGTTAGTCCTGTGGAACGCAAGAATTTATATCTTTTTAAGGAACTATCGGTTGAAACTGGTGCATTAATCGCAAGTCTTCTTAGTTTAGTCAAAACTAACCGCACCATTACCGCTGAATTAAAAATACCTGGACGTACCGTGGTATTACATCCACTAGGAGCTTTGACAATAGAAAACGTACAGGGCGGTCTCGAACACTCACAACCGCTCAAGTAAACGTATTGTATTGTCGACGACCCACGGGTCCACCTCTTGGGCTAAGCTTGCTTTTTATTTTTTGTGTATCACGCTAACTATAGGGTGGGCAAAAACTTTTGATCGGTACTGTAAAAACTCAACTAAATAAAAGAACATGGCTCGCCAAAACAGGGATGAGGGAAGTTAGACAGAAGGATAGGTAATCTTTCCTCAACGACCACTGTTCCGTAAACAAGTTCGGCAGGTTTTAGGCGTATTATATCAACACTTACAATATGAAGACGACTTCATAATGTAAGTTTACGAGTTAAAAGACCTTTACGATTCTCCACTCTACTGTCTAGACATAATTTTTCTCCTTTCTATCATTTTATATTACATAAACTATATTTTCAACAAGACTGATTTTAGAGTCCAAGACTTTTGACGTTGTCCATATTTCTGTTAACTATTTATAATAGGAACAAAAAAAAATTAAAGACTTCTGTTCGATGGATACCCAATGGTTTATAAATAAAATGTGACATAGGTTTGTTCAAACCTACTAATCTAGACCGTTCTTGGAATCGTTTATAGATATTTCTGTTCTGGTAACAGTTCTATGGCTTAGAACCGTCACCGTACCGAGGACGATTTTTTTATTTGGGTTGGAATGAACCTAATAAATTCAAAAAATGATTTTAACACGTTACCAAGTATAAATGTTTATCTCCGTCTTCGTTCCATTCAAATGACGTTCTTTTCAAAGGACAATTTTTATCGGTACAGAATTTTCTTTCAAGTTTTAAAGTACAATCTGCAGTTTTCGGACTGTCATTTTCATTAATACTAATAGATTTTGTAAATTGTTTCAGAACGGGTTTAGTTGGTTCAATAGTCTGTTTTTCCGGTTGAGCAGGTAACTGATTTTGTGATTCGGATATTTCATTGATCAATTTTGGATAAAATGGTTTTGTCTGTGATTTAATACTTTTTGGTAGCAGTTCGCACATTTTTCCAGACAAAGCGGTTAACTCGTTAGTGACTTCACACCGTTTACAGGAAGTAGTTCGCGGTCTTTTTTTAGACGAATAAGAAGCTTCTGCGTTCACTTTAGAATATACCGTATTTGGAACATCGTCGCTTTTATCGTTTCGACTTCTATTTGTGTTCGGCATTCTTTTTTGTTTGGTTCGACGATTTTTCAAAGGATATGTGTCCAAATAACACAATACATCTTTGTGGATATAATTTATATATTCTACAGATTGCAGATCGTGTTTCTTCTTATTGTAATTTGACGTTTTCTCGTTAAAACCTGAACAAGATTGGGAAGTTCTATTATAGAACGACTCCCACATAATACTACCTACATATCAATTCTTCGATATGATATATGAAATAACCGATACAAAAGTTTATCGTTTTTAGAGGAAACTGACAAAAAACGTCGTTAAAACAATGTCACTGTCACTTTAATCTCTACTAAAGTGGATGTAAATTGTCACTTTTATTTTATTGAAGTTTTAAATTTCTTTATAAGTTTTTGTAAAAAACACTAATCTGAAAGGCAATTCTCAAACCTGTTAGGACCTAGAAGGTAGCATTTTGGGTATAAGCAACCAATTCCTATTACTACAGCCGTAAGTTATACAAAGAGATTGAGTCTCCGTTCAAAAAAACGAGAATCTTACCACGTGTAACAACCAATCTGCGTTAAATTGAATCACACATATATATATAAAGTCGCGTTAGTTACTGTATTTATAACTTGAGAAAGACGAAGGTCAGAACCAGGAAAAGGACATAAAACGAGGTACATAAAAACAAACGGAAAACCGAAAAATTTATTAATCGAGCAGTTCATTATATTAATGCTTATAGAATCGAATTTGGAAAAAAAATCAGTACCTTCAACTTGCATCCCTCTCTTTCTCATGGACGATTAGGATTACTCGGAGACAGACAGAGATACGATCACGAGATATTCAACAAAAAACAATCACTAGGGGCTAAATCCGTAGCATTATTCGGCACACAAATCGGCACAATCAGTTGGCGTGAAATTCTCCTTTGATTATCTTATACTACTCAAAGGTTTTATATTTTTAAATGTTGTCTATGTGCATCCCTAAAGGTCGATTCGACTTTATTAGCTGAAAAATCCATCTTAGCCTTTCTTGTTTCTGTTTGAATTACTACTTAATCTTTGATGTGATGTGATGGATCCATCATGTTTCGCTCACAATTACGAAACTCTTCTTTAGAAAGGTTCAATAACGCCAAACACTCCGTGATTGCGTTTGTGAGCGATAGAACCATAGTGATCATTCCAAATTGACACTCAGCTATCCAGAACGTTTTGAACTTATTCGGCCACAAATTTTAGATTTCAATCGATGGTACAGAGTATTTATCAAGCTTAGCCTTGTATTCGGTGAGGGTTTTTTACAAAATACTCAATATTTCCCCCCCTAAAGTATACAGCTAACAAAAGCTGTCAAAAACAACGGAAATGACAGGTTATTCTAACTTTTACAGTAGTCAAATGACAGATAGTTACACTATATTTGCATTATGGATGTACAGTTACTATAAATAAAATGGTTAAAATTTAATTTTTACAAAGACCAGGTTTCTTCGGAATTGATGTAGAAGAGCCACACAATGGCTGTTTTCTTTTCTTTCCGCATAATTTACAAATATTTTCATTAAGGGCCAAACGGGAGGGACGTTTTTTCTTTTTACCACATGTGCAGCAATTGGAGGTATAGTTATTTTTCTTATTACAGGCGCAGCACTCATTCAATAGCCGGTCCTCTTCGTCTTCTTCTGGAAGAGGAACTTTTTTCCTGTGTCCACAATCTTTACACATTACCAAAGTAGTTTTTCGCGAATCTTTTTGCGCATTAGCACATTTGCATTTTTTGGTTGATGGTTTCACGGAAGCCGAAGTTTTTTTGTTTCCAGTAGACCGTTGTTGCATAGATTTATGACATGGACAGCTTTTACAACAGGCGCAAGGTCCCTTCAGTCTAGGATTTGCACCCGGTGGAAGACCTGCTTGGCACGGACAACGTTTACAGCACCTACATCCCTTACCACCTACACCGCCCATACCATTCATTCCAAAGTATCCATCTTTGCCATATTCACCATATTGTCCGTATTCTCCACCTTTGCCGTATTCGCCATCTTTGCCGTATTCACCACCTTTGCCATATTCACCGTTTGTCCCTTTTTGACCTGCTCCTCCAGCGTTAGCGCTACCCTCTCCCACACCTTTTTCACGTAAATCTAAAGAACTTTTTGATGTAGTTCTGTCAGCGGTATTCTTTCCATTTTTACTGGATTCCTTTTTCTTTTTACTATAGGGATCTGGAAAACCGGTCCAAAGGAGCAATGGCTCTAAAGGTGGTCGACGTGGACAACAGCATGGTCTACAACATATTTTACAACATGCTGGCTGTGGATTGCAACAATTAGTGCAAATTGCGGCACATGCGTTAGGCAGAAAACAAGTCATGGGACATTTTTTACTTGAAAATTTTGACACACTTTTGAATTATTTTGGCATGTGACAAAAATATTCAATCAATCTAAGCAATTGAATGTGCGTTCAACAAATTGAAGGTTGAATTATTGTATTCAGACGATTCGTTAACTTACTACTAAGTGCAATCAACATATCCTAGAGTTTGTCCTGGTATGAGAAACGTATTAAGAAGAAGAAATGTTGGGGAAGGTGTATTATGTTATATTTAGTATTTGATATATTAATAAGAATTCCACAGAATGAAAACCAACCATGGAGATAGTTTCAAGAGTATCTATGTTTATCATATGAAGAAAGGATTATATTACGTTGGAACCTCTAATAGTTTCTCAGTCGACTGTTTAAATTTATAATCCCGACCTGTCAAAAAGTTTAGTTCCATAACTAAAGATAATAGTGTATATGTCATTCACAGAACAAAAAGTTCTGCCATGTCACGGCTATAGCAACGCCTTGGTGATACTAGTAGTAACTTAAGTCGACTACTTCAACTGAAATATCTTCTTTGTTTCTTTTTCAGCCGTTTTCTGTCTTGTGTCGTTCGAAAACCACCACTACCACCAAAAAAATGGGATTATTCTTCCATTATAACCAACTCTGAGCAATATTTCTAGTATGGCCCTCTCCATCGCCCTGAGTGTTGTTCTTAATCATATTGACGGAGAAACGATGCAAATGTTAGGAGACAACAATAAATTACAGAATTACAAATAAAAAAACTTAATTATGGGTTAGAAATGCTTAAAAATAACGGAATGGAACAATCTAGATCGAGGTTGTCCGTACTAACTTAATATTTCTGCAATTTTGATAGAACTTTCCTAAGAATGATCTGGTTTGGTAACATCAACAAAAGTTGATTGTGAGTCATTTTTTGCATAAATATGAGTAAATTAAAACTAGTCTGTATATAAAATTAGATAACAAAGCTCACCACAGTTATGAAGCATACATAAAAAACATATTAAAAAACACTACAAAAAGCTAATTGGTAAAAATGATTCACAATAAGCGCGTTTCTAGATTGTAAAACTCACCGGGTCATATCTTCTGGGAGAAAACTGCACAATTAAAACAAAAATAAAGAATAATTAAAACAAAAATAAAGAATAAGAAAAAAAGAAGAGGTGAAAAATTCAACACTTGAGTTTCGACTTAGCTTTTAGAAGTGGCCAATCAAAACTCATGACATTATCATAACTATGTGCAGTTTATCGACTTAATATCTTCAATGTTTTATTATCATTTATTTACAACAACCGCAGTAATCAGGGCAATTGGTGCTAAATCGCATTTTGTTGCAGTAATTCCATATTAACAATTGTTGCTATTGAAGAGCATTTACGGATATGGTAAAAAAACACACCTGATAAGTTAATCATTAAGAAACCTCTTTAAATGATAGAGTTAATTCTTTATTAGATAGTATGGAAACTTACCCATGCGTTTTGTTTGGTAAGCTTCTCCGCATGTATTAAGGGTTCTTCCACGGCTGTAGCGTTTACTTCCGAGCAATCTACAGGTGCTGAACGCCATGCGCTTGGATCTAGCTGCCATCCATAGCCATTACCATGCCAACCGTATCCATTGGCAGCACTGGGTGGTTGCTGGTAATGGATAACTGGGTAAGCGTTAAAGTATTGATTATAAGGCACACACACAGGATAGGGTGGACTTTGCATGTTTCAATGTATAGATCCGAGATATAACTGAAACAAATATCGATAAATCCAACAAGGGAAAGACGTCAAAGCATTTGGTAGTGACAATGTTTTGCTAGCATAATAACAAGACATCAAAACTACCACGAATAGGTAGTACCTCGCCAATTCTATGACAATTTACTTAGTTGTGTTCGGAATCTAGATTTTAACAATAAATAAACCAAGGATTTATTTTTGAAATATTGAAGCACTATCCATGCTAATGGAAAGAAGCGGTGATGCTTATAATGAGAGTGAGCGAATAGGATCCCAAGTGTTCACAGAACTTCTCCCCATAATGAGCAAGATAGCCGAGAGAGTCATCATGAAGAAATTTCTCGTCATGATCATGCGAGCAGATTAATTCGGATTTAGGACGAAAGAGAAAGTTCTGAATATAATCGATTACGCTACTCAAAAAATCAATAGGAATCCACCAACTGGATGTCATCAAAGCCTTCAATCGTGTCTTGTTCAAGTGTATATTCCAAACCTTCGGTTGTGCGACTACCTGCAGAACTGAAAATTCAGGATCAACCTCAACAGAACCAGATCTAAACTTGATTGGATGGATGCAGGAGTGCCACACGGAGTATATTTCCAATACTATATAAAATCTTTATGTCTGACATCTCCAAGATCTATTTAAATATGTCGTAACTTGTTTCTAGTGTTATGAAGAGTACAATTGATTTACTTTCTTTTAATAATTATTTGTTTATCGACAGCAAGGGAAATATGTGGTTAATGAGCGTTGATTTAATTGTTTTAAAAGTGAAGATAGTTCATGTTCAGGTCTTCCAATCAGTAGAAAAGCAACCTAGTACCAGCACTCGCCGATTATCGAACCCCCTTGGACCTTACAAAGGAGTATGGGGAGAAGGAACAAATTCTATAGCATACAATATGATGCAATGGGATTCTGGTGGTAGAAAAAGACTCGACTGACCTAGGATAAAATGGTCAAAAGAGGTGGGAAACGACCTAAGCAGAGTAGGAGTTAGAAAAAGACAATAAATAAAAAGTTTTTTTTTCAATCTCTGGGGCTATGAATCTATAGACAAGTTTTTCAACGCCCTCTTCCAAAAAATGTTCCGCAAAAGAATTCAATTAGGTATTGACGTTGTTTTTTAAAATATCCGTTGGTTTGGATTCGCCATTCTTTTAGCCACGTCTTCAGTTCTGGAGTAAGATCAAGTCGCAGGATGCTGCGTCAAGACTTAAGGCGGATATTCGAAATTTAATTCGAATTGTTCGTTTGGTTGGACCAGCATTGTTTGGAATAGCGTTGATATGGATTAGCATTTTTCCAGTCGTGAGTATTCCTTCTCATTTGTTGTGAATCATCAAATTTGACAATGGGCGGATTGCATAAACTTTGCAAGAGAAAAAATAGGTTTTTTGGAACTTTCAAAACTTAATAAATGTTCTAAATTACTCTTTTTTCAACTAATGCTCAAAAAAGAAACATTGGAATAGAGAATTTATCTTTTACAAGAATTGTTCCATCTATCTGAGGAAACTGTATAATAATAGTTGTGAAGCATATTACTTTTGAAAATATTTCTGCCGGGATAATTTCTAAACATGTGGCCAACGCAATTAAATGTTATTTCTGGAAAATACACTTATTCTCGTAGTGTTTTTATATCAGAAATGTCTAATTTTAGGTGAGGATGATGACTAATTAATCAAGAAATTTCCAATGTGTTCTTTATTTATCAAAAAATATTTCGTACCCGTATATTAAAATGGAAGTTAATTGGGTTTTTAATATTACTTCAATTAACTCAATAAATTTCTATATTTTGGAGGAATTTTACAACCAATATTTAACCAACTTGATCTATTAACTTACAAACTCTGATAATAAAACATACGAGGGTTGTCTAATAAATTTATAACTGAACACAAAACACGACTTTTTTTCCATAATTAATAAATTTTATTTCTTCTTTTAACTCTGTATACACTTTTCCCAGCAAGGCTCTAACCTTTTTAGCCCTTTTAAATAAGAAATGCTGTTTTTTTCCTGAAAAAAGGCGTTTATATATGCTATATCGTCCTCCTCTCTTGAAAATCTCATGTAAGGAAGCTTTTTAAACAGGAAAAAGTCGCTGGGGTCCATATCTGGTAATTACGGTGGGTATTTTACTTCTTCAGAATCTTAATCTTCTGTCCTAATTTTATTTATTGGACAATTTATCTCATCAATTTTTCTATATACCAATGGTACGAGGGTGGTTCAAATATAAACCAGATTTTTTTTGGTCACGACGCCCCAGAACAAGTGACGATGAGAACGTCGGCACTGTAGAAAAACTCATTTGGGGAGACCGACGCAGCGTAGGTAGGATTGAGCAAATAATTCATGAACAGCTGGGTCACCGCAAAATTTCATCCAGATGGGTGCAAAGACTTCTGAATTTTGAGCAGAAATTCACAAGCATGTAAGTTTGCACGCTTCTTCTGCAGTATATGAAAAAGAAGGAAAAAATGTATTGCACCACAAACGAGACTTGGGTACAACACTATATTTCGGAGATAAGCACGGGTCTAAGAAGTGGAGGAATAAAGACAAAGGGACGCCAGTTAAACCGAGAAGATGTTGTGTACCGTGTTTTAGCACATGAGAAGAGTAATTTTCTCACTCAGTAACGAACTATGAACGCGCTGTAATATACTAACGTCCTAAAAAACTCGTCGAAACCTATCTACAGATCAAAATTCGTAGTGTAATTCTGCTACAAGTTAACGCCAGACCTCATACATCCGGCTTACGATGGAAACATGGAACGAATTGGATTGGGAAACATTGGAACACCCTCCTCTTAGTCACGATTTGTCACTGTGCGACTATCATTTATTTGGTCCATTGAAAGAGGAATAGACTGTAGAATTCCTCGTGCACGAATGGTTACGTGACAAGCCGAGAGATTTTCACGAAAAAGGCATTCTGAGAGGTGAGGCAAAAGTGTATAAAGTAAGTCGAGAACTGTAAAAAATTTCAGCTCTGTAATTTTTATAATAAAATTCTTTATATAAAAATTCCGGTTTATATTTGAACCACCCGCGTATCTTGTTTTACTTTGTTGATTAAAATTTCTTCATTAATTTTTAGACATAAAAATCTAGACTATGTTGTGGTCTATCATTGGATACATTAAATTTCCAGTTGACCATTCACTCAGCTCAGTATAAATCCTTTGGAAAGTCTATTTTTTTTGTTCCGACTCTGTAGATTCAAAATTATCGCCTTAAATTGTTTCGTGATTTTAACATCACAATCATAGTCTACTAAACTACTCCAAATAACATTTTTTTTCTCTTAATTTTCATTTATAAAAAAAATCGGTGCACCTTTAAATTATTTTCTAAAATTCTCAGGGTGATTGATGTTCAATAATCTCTTATACCAAAATAACCAAAAATTGAAATTAATTAGTTACTATTTGAAGATTAGATATAAATTGACTCAAGTTTTGACTTTATTTTAAGAATTTCATTAAAAAACAAGAAATGTAGAAAACAACCTGAATGTATACTTTTTTTATTGATATATTTCCATTACTGATTAAATTTATTTCCTATGATTTGTTCTTCAATTTAATTCAAAGAATTCTATACAAGTATGAGTAGTTCTAAAGTTAATTATATACCCAGTAAGTAATTTATATAAAATATATGACTAATTTAAACATGAGGTCATTTATTTTGTTCAGCATTTTTAAACAGTAAAAGTTCAGTAGCTTTCGATCTTATTTAAAAATTTCGAGTTGATTACCTACTTACAAACCTGGTATGAAAAATTCTAGTTTACAAAAATACATCGATCTTAATTATCTTTGTTGAAAATAGAAACTTGTCTACTAACGACAAATTACAGGATATTTTTGTTTTTTGCTTACTTTTACAAAAATCACTATAAAATACAGCATTGTTTGAGTTTTGGCAACACATTACTGCAGATATTTTATTTTAATATACATTAATAGTATACTCTTCTATATTAACTTTTTATTCATAATAATAGATAATATTTATTAATTTAATTAACTCAAATTGAAAGATAGTGTCAGCATATAATTCGCGTGTTTATGCATAGTTTTATACCATAGTGAATCGTTAAATTTTAGGTTAGGCCTATAAATGAAAACAAAGAATGGAATTACAAGTTGAATTTAATTCCTGTTATACATTTTACTCTTCGTATACACGTAATTATGACCTAGAAAACAGTGATAGCGGGTGCAAATGAATTTTAGATAAACACAACATGACATCACGATCTGGAAATCAATGATAACTTACCTAACCTAACAGATAAAAAAACACTGCACAAACAGCTGACACACTAGAACTAAAACTAAGCGAAGTTATGGGAAATCATTTGGTATTATATCGTTTAATCACAAAATAGTAATTATGAATATGATAACCAACAAATTGGACTAGACAACTCACTCCTACAAAACATAAACGAAAATGTCGAAAATACGCAATGGAAGGGGGATTCAAGGTAATTTTTCTTCTTTCCAAGGTTATGTTGAGATCGAGTTGTAATGGATTCATGCAGTCATTGGTGTAGAATGAAATTTTATTGCACCAGTTTATATTAAAACTTGGGTCATGGTTAAAATAGTTTTGATGGGTAAATCAATTAGCGATTAGGAATCACCTGTACGTAATGGAGCTGATAAGATAATAAATAATAACAACATTTGTGTTAAAATATTTTGGGTATGATATGATAAAAATGCTAAAAATAGAAACCGAATGACATGAAATATTGCACAGGTCTGGCTTTAGATAAAATCTTTTAATTGTTTGTTTCTAGTCAAACGAAAAAATCACGATTATATTAAAATCACACAAAAATATATGGTTAAAATCCTTAAAAAATTATTATTGGGGAAGTTGTTATAACTGATTTTATCAGAAAATCTATAATATATAAATAAAATGCTTGTTTAGTACGTAAAGACATGTTTTCTTCTATTACCACCAGCACTAATCAACTTCAAATTGGGGTGGTAAATATACCCTTTGGTCTCCAGGTCATACTAAACGAGTCGCGGTGTGTGGTTGTGAGTGGCGAAAAAGTGAAAATATATATACTTCTGCCCTTTTCTAACGCATGAGAAAAATATTTCAAAATTTCTGGAATGGTCTAGAAAGTTCAATGTGTTCAATTAATATAATCGATTGAAAATGTTCTAAAAAGTTCTAGAACTTTCTTTAATAATTTGGAGAAAATTCTTAAATGCGTGCAATTTATTATAAGCGATTTAAAACGTTCTAGAAAGTTATAGAAATTTTTGGATTGATCTGGAAAGTTAATTAGTTTACACTATTAGAAATACTCTATATACAATGGCCGCATAATTCTCTCAATATCGAAAATAGAAATCTACAATGTCTATGTTGAAAAATGTATCTTTATAAATTTTATATATAATTAAATATGCGATGTATTTCAACCCGAGCAACGCAAAGTTTCGCTGCTAGTAACCATTTAAAAAGTTTCCTATCAACTTTCTAATTTAGAAACTATTAAATATTATTAAAATCGTTTTAGAAGGAAATCGCCCTAATTGCTGAATATATTATTAACTAATTCCACGAAATATTTTTATCTTCATAATTTACAATTTCTTTATCTTTATTTCATTTCCTTTGGCTTCATATCGATAGATTATCTTTTACTGATATTATAGACTTCCTATATGATTAATTTAAAATTAAATAAAACGATCTAATAATATACATAACATGAAAATGAATTAACTGGAGACAACAAAATATTTCGACTGTACCTAAGCTCTAGAGCATTGATTTCGAAACTTTTTTGTTTCATAGACCACTTTTAAAAGTTTCCTGGATTCGATGGACATTACAACGAAATTCCTAATTTTGAAAAAAAGTGATTAGATCTATCTAGGGAAACTTTCGTTGCGACTGAGTTTCAACGTCGAATTAACAATTTTCAAATCAAGAGGGTTGGAATTGATTACTTGATAGCGTTAAGTATTTGATAATTAAATCAACTAAACAAGTTTTCATTTAAATTGTAATGGATTTTGTTGTGAGTGGATGTCAAAAAAGTCAAGGTTGGCAAATTGGTGTGGATTTTTTTGTGATATATCCTAAGACATTCTGGTACCTATATGGTGTAAAAGATTTGAATAATATGCATGAAATGTTTGAGATAAGAATGTATTCAACTTGGTAATTTGTTGCGTCTAATAATTACAGTAGTGAACCTATTTTTAATATCAGGTTAAAAATAACTTTAAACTAAAATAAAACTTTTTCATTACATCACAATTTTTGGATATTCCAAACAAGAAATTTTGTTTTAGAAAATAATCTTTGAACATCATTCATCAAATAAGTTATTATATATACGAGCCGTATTTTCTTTTAAATCCGTACTGACTTCAAGGTAAATTCTTCTTCAAGATCAACTGAACGTCTTTGTCCTCTTTTTCTGTAAGGCAATCAGACCTCGGTTCTCTTCTGACTTTCCATATATTCTTACGTCACATCCACGCATGCTCGTTTCATGAATTCTATCCTATAAACTAACTTCCAACTCTTTTCCTGTAACCTGGTGAATCGGTTCATCAGTCAAATGGCCGAAAACTAACAAATAATACAGCCGCTGAGGTGCCCAACATCCACTTATCCGTATTATGCGAAGAGCAGTCTGTTTGTCTTTTTTTTTCACTCTTTGTTTTTTCTATTTATTTTTCTGCCTATTGCAGTACACTCTACCATCAATCACAACTCCGGCCCTGCAGAAGAGTATTCCTTATATCTGGGCCAAACCTAATAATTATAATTACAACAAAACCAACTCTATACCTCGCCTGAAAACAGACGTTCGTGTCTTCAGTCCTTAACCTTAAAACGATATTATTACTTACCATACCATTTTAAATATAAATTTCATAGTTAAAGTGCAGTGTTTTCCTTCTTATTGAAATAAAGGAGTGAGTAGAAAAACTAGAACCATTTTAATTCGCAGGAACCGAAAAAAAACACTTCTAATCAGGGTATACGTGCATATAAATGATCTAACTGTCGAATCGTCATATAAGTACTTGTAAATAATTTTTCTCACAAGTGATGCCATAGTTCCAATACTAAACAAGGATAGTATGGGTATATATTATAAATAAAACGAAAATAATATTTGTAACACCTATATATTTATTGTAGGATAACAAATACAGTGTGTTCTACATATTTTTGAAATATACGTATAACAGACTTTATATTGTTAATTATTACAATAGATAGAACTGCTTATTTTGAAACTGATATTGTGCCAATTAAACAACCAGTCTTATTTCAATAAATTGTCTAAATATGGCGCAATGTACATTAAGCTTATAATAAATAGCAACTAAATATTTTGAACAACACCAGCTTCAACAAAAATAGTTCTCGGTTGATAATAACATAACATCATTGAAATTTGAAGAGTGTTTTGTTCCACAATGACTGTTTTCATTACATATATGTACACACGTGCCAAACTTCGAAATGAAATTTCTTCAACCGTCATTTTATCGACTTTATTAGTAAACAAATTTCTAAATTATTCTTGACAATTACGCATTAGCCGTCTCTGTAGCTTTACACTGTCAATCACAAAACAGATTAATCAGATAGATCGCCTATCACCTGATTGTAGATCAAAATCCACAAAGATATTTGAAACTGTATCCGAACGAGGTGTTCTGTTTTCTGTAACGTAGAAGTTAAACAAACTATTTTATTTGTATTACTTTCCCTTCATGCTTTAATGTTTGTATGTTTATATCTTCTAGATTTTCTATGTTCAAAAAGTTTACTCAATCGTTAATAATTCTTTGGTGTTTATAGTTCATTTATTTAGCAGACTTAAAACAATAACAATAAGTTGTATAGGTACTCGTATACACCTATTTATATAGCTTTTTGGTGTTTTAGCTTGACCATATAATATCTTCATAAATATGTAAGAATACAACCACTAAATAGACAGAGGCTCAAATTCTATAGTGTGAATACATAAGTATATGGTTTATGAAAATTAATTTCATTTCTATTGCTTTCCCCAATTAAGACATATTGGTACCAAACATTGAAAACAAAATTTCATAGTTAAATTTACCAAATGACAGTCTATCCAACATTTTTTCGAACAATTTCTTTTTACTCAATAAAAATAACAATACAATTCTTCAAATTTCAATGTCACTTAAGAAAAAACATTCCATTTGGATATAGGTATCATATAATACACCCAATTATGTACAATACTTATTTTTCTATGGTAAGCCATCTTAGAAGATATTTATTAAAAACGTTCTAGATATATAACCTCTACGAGACTTCTATAAAGAACAACAAAATATAAATAGTTATGACCATTTAAATAATACACAACCTATATTATTGTTACAAAGTTCTAAATAAAAAAGTGTGAATTTATCATTGGGTTTTAATATTATCGATTTTGTACAATAAAAAGTGCACTATACACAACCATAAAGTTTTTGATTTTTCCTATAAATATTCAAAAATTGCAAACAAAAACATTTGCGTAATCTTATCTAACATCATATAAGAAACAGTTGATTGATATAATGTTTTTTTATTTCAGTTTCCGAACGTCACGTTTAATTTGAAGTTTTTTACGCGTATTGACAAGTTTTTACAATCGAATAGTAGATGGCGTTAATGAGTAGTAGCACTTATATATGTAATACATTTATATGGACAGTTTAAATGGGAAGAAATGTCCTCCCACTATTAAGGTGCCCATAATTTTACCTGTCTTCCTTAGTCGGAACCATTTACTCTTATGGAAGCTGTCCGTATAGAATTATTACATATATGTTGATACCACTGTATTTTTGAGCATTGACGTTTATTAATGTAAAGCTAGTTGTCGATGTAGTAATCATTTAAAAGAAGCAAGTGGATATCACATGTGAAGGCTTACGTTGGATGATTTTTTATAATTTAAAAAGCAGTCCTTACACAGAATTGGTTTGAGCATATGAGGGCGAATGTTTCGAAAAGCAATAAAACACTTGTTTTCGTTTGACTTTTGGTAAAACCTTAAAACAACCCTTATATAATTCAAAACCAGATGATTTTAGTTTTATATAATTATTCTCGAAAAACTATTTGGAAAGTTCTCCAGCGTATCTAATTCCTTTTCAAAGAACAAAATCTCTGTCGAGTGATGAAAATTTTATGTTATTGAACATAAAGGTTTTGAAATTTGTGGTGGCCTTATTCATATCACTCACTCTTATCACGATTAATATTTGCTATAATTTATATTTCCATATAAATAAAGAACGAATACAAGAAAAAAAAACAAAATATTTTAAACTACATAACAAACCACATGCTATTATATGCAAATTAACTTAAGTCTTTACTGTAGGACCACTAGAAAGTAATATTAAATACCGAGAGATGACACTACACTACCAATTGTTTTTATTTGTTGAAATGATCAAAAATATTAAAAATTTTACTTAATTTGTAACAAGGTGTTTTAATTTATCTTCAATTACATAATTTACGCAATATTTATCGAACGAAATATCGACAATTTTTTGTCTTCATTTTATTTTAGGTCAATTTATAAAATGGCCTAGGCAAATCGTGACGTTACGGAAATCTACTGTGCCCAAGGTATTATTATCAACATATTGAAATATGAATAATTATTTCCATGAGAATAATAACATATATCAAACTTCCTTTGACCAGTTCCTCAAATTTCATCAGATAAGTTTACTGAATATGAATGTACAATGACTATTTGGCGACAATGAAAGTTGTACGCAAAGGTGCTTGGTATGCCGGAAACAAAATTGTCAACTATCACTTTTTCTCACCTCCGAGCAACTTTGGGTACAGTGAAGCGTATTATGTAAATTAAATTCGCTACAAAAATTACTAAACTATTCAATTCTAGCAGTTTGTGGTCTATTTCAACCAGTTGAGAATAAATTAAAATAACATGCATCCATTTTATAGTCCAATCTCGCTGGTGGTTGAAAATTAAATTACATCACTAATAACCATAAATATATTACTTTAACTATTAAAATAAATGAAAATATTTCTTATTTAATGTCCCTATATTAATTCCAAGAGAGAAAGCTACGATTCTGGACCAGATAGATAACCTAATTGAGGATCCTAACCAAGAACGAGATTTTAATCAGCCGGTCACCTGTCTTAATAATTACAAATCGAAAAACAGAAAAAATAATACAAAAACTCCAAGAGTTTATGTCACAATTGGTAGTTATTGAAATTTTTTAGTGGACTTTTTAACTAATTTACATTGAAGTAAAATCATGACGTCAAGAGTGATGTTTTCGCCGCGACCACAACGATCGTAGTCGCTATGTGGAACGTTCAAAAGAGTACTTCTGACGCCGTCAATGCTTAGTGGAATGCAGTGTAATGAAAACGTGTCATAACTGTCAATGTCAGTTTTATAAAATTCAATGCTTAATATCAAATTATCGTTTGTGTGAAAATCACTTCCCATCTCTTGACAAGGGTTGTCATGAGTGACATTCTCGCCACGACAACAAGAGTATTTCAGGTTTGTTAATATTTACTTCCAAGTATTCCATAATATTTCTCATACTTATTTCAACAATTTTAAAATTTTTATACCCTAAAATGTAAAAAATCTAACCTTGATATCAATCCCCATTAATCATTTTAAGATTGTTAGCTAAATTAATAAAAGATTCTACTTTTCTACTTTATTTGAAACTAACATTAGTAATATTCGGCATCAACATTCAACCACCTTATTTTTCACAACTTCACTTATAACCATACATTCGTACAACTAACAAGCCTTTAACATTCAGATCAATAATTTTATAAAAACACATAAATAATATATGTGTACCCTGTATACAAATACAGTAGTTTTCTACTCTTATAATTTCCGAGTTAATACCATGTATTCCATAAATTATTTAGTTCCAACGTTATAAAAGAAATAAATATTTTATCAACAAATATTTGTGAGTCTAAGTATTTTTAGAGTTCCTAAATAAAGATGTCAACAATTCCATGAATTAAAAGTACTCTTATTATATATAACAATAAATATACATACTTTTTCAAATATTACATGTTCAGATTAACACAATATCTTTCAAGATTAATGGGAATATCTTATATAAAGTTTTTTCCACGACTGTAATGTAAAAATTGTCACTTTATGGTGACAATATTGATTATTTAAATAATCAAAAAAATTTTTTTGTAACCCTTGTTTTAGACCCAATTTATAAGAATAAAATTGCCAAATGTAAATATTAGTTCACTTGAAAAAGACAATAACAATATAAAATATTTATTTTTATTGTTTTTTAACTAAATTTAAAAATCTATGCTTCTAAATGTTCCTGATTTTAGGTCTCTTCTGATTAAAATTAGTTTCTTTTTCATCATCAAATGTACATCTGTCTTTAAAAAATTATAAAAGAAACTAAGTTTAAATCAGAAGAGACCTCAAATCAAGAATATTTAGTAGCATAAACATATCAAAAGGTCTAAGAAATAAAAAATTGAGGAAATTTAAAAATCTATCTATAATTTCGAACTAATCTTATTAAAATTTGACCATTGAATGGATCCATAGATTTATAACAGTGTTAACAGACAAAAAAGCCTTTTTTATAGAGTAATTTGTTTGATTAACCACGTACCTTAACTAAAACAGATGTTCCCAGTGAGAAAAGAATATAATTAAGCAAAAAAAACATAATTTAAATTAAAGTTCATAACATTTACGTTGTTAACAAAGAGTTCTTTGAAATTAGAAGCACGTTTATTATTGTATTCTATTGACTATTGGCACCTCTTTTCGGAATTATAGCTATATAAGTTGAAATAATATTTAGAATTGAATAAACAATATATAAGCAAACAAATTGTTTTATTTTTATAAATAATGACGACTTTCAATTACAAATGAAATTTCGAATATCTCTTACAAGAAAATTCTCATGATTGCAATAATTCAGCCATTTATTCTCATTCCACAACTATATAATAATATAACTTACATAAAAGGGGTTGAATCATACATCTCATTTTCCCATTCTACTCGAAATCTCGCCCTCTTTGTTTTCCCAATCGTTACTAATAATGGTATTTGGCATGTATTTTAATTCTGTAGTGAGAGGATTAAGTTTCAACCTCCCTCTGTTAATGCATTAATTGTAAAAACTAAAAAAATGTTATAAAAGTTTCGGTATTCCAATTAATGTATTGTAGGTAAGCGTAACACCCTAAAAATGTTAATTTTAAGCTTTGGTCGCCTTTCGAAGAGTTCAGTATCAAGCAAAATTTACTTGAATATAAAGATTGAGTAGATTTTGGCTAATCTAAACATGTAGATATTCTTACAATAATATATACTGTATTAATAACAAATTTATCTATCTGTAAACGAATTAAATTGAGCAAAACAATTTAACCCATATTTCAATAAAAAATAATTGTATATATCAAAAATACAAAATTTCATATATATTTATCAGTTTTGATTACTGGCATTTCTCAATTTCTGAGGCGGTACAATATTTGAGTATCGGTACAGACAATAACTGTAGATTTACTTAAACATATTGATTTAGATATTTAATTTAAAGTAATCAACGAATAAGATATTTTCGGTTCTCGGTAGTAGATCCTACGACTTGAGGAGAAAAAAAAACGTTTCAATAACATTTAATAATTATACAGTTATGTCCATAACCTCAATAATATATTCGTCAAATGCCCCACATTAAAAGATAATGTAATACTTATAAACTATCATTCCCGTCGATTCAAATATTTTACGTTCTTCCAGAATCAAATTACCGATCGATACAAAATTTTCCAAGTAGAAAAAGTTCTTTACGCTATATTTGCACTAACTTATATTCTGTACACAACTCATTCGTTTCCAAAATTTCTAGGAATGTGTATATTCGACGTAAAAAATCTAGAAACCTTTCTCAATTTACACATCGATATGTCCTAATAAACTCACATGAAATGTTCCATTCCAAATATAACATGAACAGTTGTTATATAAAGTTTGCTATAAAAATGTTTTTGTAACAGACAATTCCTTATGATATAATTTATTATCGTAAGACATAAACGTAAACATAAACATAAAGACGTTTTCCCTTGCTAGAATTTAAAAGGTAAGTACTTTTAAAATATTCTCATTACAACTTTTTATTTTACTTATTGAAAGACTAAATAATACGAAAGTTATGAATTATTTTGTGAAAATAACCTACATTTATTACTGTGACCTATCAGGCACATTGCACCCTAACATGAAATTATTTGGACTCTTTCATATTTTGGTAATATTTTTATTCTATCTTCATGAATAATAAATTGTTTCAGATTTTCTGTCAATATGCAGTCACGCGATATCTTTGATTTAAAAAATCCGCAACATATTGAAGAAATAAAGAAGTTCCTAGAAGAGGATGATGACTCGAATTTGAGTGAAGACCTAGAGAAGAAAGTGACGTCGCATCTGAAGATGAAGTAGCAGAACGTGATTGTGGTTCTGTAACAGAGCAGGAGGGCGAGACCGATGACGAGGATGACAATGCCGACACATATTTCTTTTTGGGAAAAGATAAGCAGATTAAGTGGAATCAACATCCTACGCGAGCAAATATACGTAGAGGACCACACAATATAATTACTCATCTACCAGTAGTGAAAGGAAACGAAAAGGTTTGCAAAACTGCTATTGATTGTTGACATAATTTGTCAACTACAGAATTTTAGAACTCATTGTAAAATATACCAATCAGTACATAGACATCATTAGGGATAATTTTTCTGAAGTAATTGAACTAAGAGCTTTCATTGGATAGCTATATTTAGCAGGATCCTACAGATGAAATCGGCAAAGCCTCGAGGAGCTTTGGGGAAAAAAGGTGATGGCGTGGAAAAATTCAGCCTTGTAATGAGTATTAAACGATTCAAAACTCCGATACGTTGCCTTCGTTTTGATGACCGAAACACAAGGAAAGAAAGAAAAAAAGTAGATCGGCTTGCTCCAGTCCGTGAGATTTTCGACAAATTCATGCAAAACTGCCATAATAGTTACATTCCTGGAGAAAATGTAACCATTGATGAAATGCTTCCGAGCTTCCCTTTCCGGCAAGACATCCCGTCAAAGCCCAACAAATACGGTATAAAATGTTTTGCTCTTAGTGATGCAAAAATTAATTATACATATAATATGGAAATTTATGCGGGGTCTCAACCATATGGGCCTTTCTTTGTGAGTAACAAACCAAGAGATGTGGTAAAAAGGATCGCTGAGCCCTTATTCGGATCTGGTCGTAACATCACTGTGGACAATTGGTTCACAGACATAGATCTTGTGGATGAACTTAAGAAGAAGAAACTGTCCTATGTTGGGACGGTACGAAGAAATAAAAGACAGTTCCTACCATAATTTGTTGCTACCAAAGGAAGGAAACAATTCAGCAGCTTATTTGGCTTCAGTGAAGGAAAAACTTTAGTCTTGTATGTTCCATGGGCAAAAAAGAATGTAATTCTTGTATCATTGCTCCACAGTTACGATTCCATTGACGATGATTCAGGTGATCAGAAGAAACCAGACATAGTATTTTATAATAACATCAAGTGTTGGCCAATGGTAATATTTTTTACTATGTTGAATATTGGTGGTGCGATGGATGCTTTATCATGTTAAAATGTTTAATGTGTCGAAAATAAAAAGTTTAATGAAATGAAATTGTAAGACAATTTGAAAAGGCAACGTTACCGAGAAAATATAGATACATTACCAATTTTTTGAGTTGAGGTAGTTTAATGATTTATGCCCTTCTCGAGGCTAAATATTCAACGATAAAGACTTTAATTACAAATAAAAATATTATTAGTAATTTCCACAAATGATGTGAGTATTTAAAACTAAGATCAAAAGGATACCAAACCGAAAGATTTTCTGTGTTATATAATATGTCCCAAAATTAATTCATGAAGCACCAAATGACACGTTTTTAATTATAATTTAGTCCATTTGGTTGATGTTCGGTGATAATCTTAGATTAATTAAAATAATTAAGTGACACATTTTAAATCGAAAAGATTAGAGATAGCAAATTTAGAGTAACTGGAATGGAACACTCCTGGTTCACCCAAAAATTTAACAATTTATTTCCGTTTTTTGAGCACTGCTAATGTGGTTAGCGAAAGGATCATTTTGTAGAACTCCGTTACTTGTAGGACCGTCTCCAGTCGAGATGTTGGCGTACTTATTAATCTGAGGCATCATAGCTTGTTTGGCGAGCGCACCGGCGTCCAATGACACTCCCGATTTGAGGCTATAGTCATTCTGAGTATTGTTGTTATGATTGCTTTGAGTCAGGATATTCCCTGGTAACGACATTGGCGAGACTTTTGGATTTGCAGCGCTGTTATCGATAGTTAGAAGTTTGTCCACCTACAATTATATATCACTTCAATTTTTTTTAATATAAATAGGTCATAATAAATAATATAACAAGTATTATATTCATAAAATAAAGTGAAAATATTATCTGTTATGTATACCTCTCCTAATAGTAATGTTTTGGTATTATTGGTATTTATTCATCTTGTCGATATTTTTTATGTAAAAAAGCAATATTAAAACTGGCAGATTCTTTATTTAAAGAGCAATACACCGCATTGGCGATAACTCGTAAAGCTGCTCCCTCATTATAAGTACAGTTTCTGTTAATCGTAAATCCGGAATCGCTGGGAAAGGATTGGTTCCATATTTTAGATCATAGGAACAATTGAATGCATATATGGTGGCGCCATCTATCGCGCTAACGTGAAATCATATCGCATTCATAATAATGTAAACAGAGGTGGACGTATGCATAAAATATAATAAAATCGTGTTTAATACTGCACAAAAATACAAAGTAGTAGTAAAGAAACAATAAAAAAAAATATAACTGGAAAGGGAAATAAAGTTCTGATTCTTCATGCTATCATTATGTATGGTGTCGCCATCTAGTGTCAAATACAGAAGCTAAAAGTTAGTTGCGGTATTTTAATTGGCGAAACTATTATTAAACAGACATCTTTCTTTAAAAAATTCGTACTCAAAGACTTCTTCAGGACTTGCTGTATACGAAATTAGAGTCAAGAATATGAGCAAGAATAAGCGTCAAGGGAAGATCCATGGAAAATCAAGTATCAAAACCAATACCAAAAACCTACTTTTATTTTAAGACGGAAAACTTATATTTCAAAAAAAAAATCGTAATTTAACTAATAATTTATATTTTTTAAAATATGAGCACTTAAAACCCTTTCTTAATAGAGCAATTTTCATCTTTTTTCAGACTCATTTATATAATCCGAGTCTGCTCCTTTACTCTCACGAATTCCTAAATTCAAACCAAAATAAAAAAAGTTGATGAGGTTAGAAAAAATATACAAGGCGATTCATTGAAAAATATAGATTCAGAAACAGAGATAGCTTTGAGTCATTTATTACAACCAAAAGTTGGATGGTTTTGTTAATGGTATTCAGTTTCATTTCAATCAGTCAAAACCTACCAATCAACGAATCTATTCACGCAAAATTCGTAATGAATCAATCTTGGTTATAACGAAACAAAAATCCATATCGGTTATTTAGAACCGAATTGGTGTCTACCCCAACCTCCCCCATTCTCAACGAATCTTTCTATATAGCCTTTTATCTATCCACTTACAGAAGCACCCTCATCTTCTTTAATGTGTTCCAATAATAAAGGTTGTGTTGATCTCGAATGGGGCATAATAAATGAAGTCTCCCAGTTGTCCGAATTATCCGGAAGTAATTTTTCCACCGAAGAGGTCGATTCGATTTGGTCAGGGGTAGTGGGATTTGTGTGGTTTGGTATGAGATAATCTGAAGATGATGGTATCACCTTGAAAGAAAAACTTTGATAGTTCTATTCTCTCATTCATTCTACTGTTAATTATAAATATAAAATAACATAGAAAAAATTCCGTATTTTTAAGAGTCAATAATGTTTTTTGAATCAATTTATATGCTGAATACTACATTGGAAAATCTTTGTTACTTGTTATCAGTTGTTTGAATTAGGTTATAAACTTATTACGACATTCAATTATGAAGATATTTCATACTAAACTCTCTGTTTACACCAACACTCTGAATTTTTGACTGTTACACTCATAATTACAATGTTTAACCCGCGTTTCGATAACTAAATATGCCCACCAATGAACCTCTTCCCGCTAAAAAAAATTTAGTAAAAAAACCACTTCGACCGGAAGTTTCATTCATTTATTAACTAATAAATAACTTGGTTATCTAAAAACGCGTCAGACAGTGTAATTGTGAGTGTTGGTGTAGTGTAAACAGCGTGTTCAGTACGAATATCACCGATGGTTCTAGAAATTCCAACTAAGATATTTCACATTCTATAACAATAAGAAATTTTCAATGTTGCAATCTATCATTTTAACTAATTAAATATTGATTCTTTAAAATACAAATTCAGTCGTATCCTAAATGTTTTTAATAACAAATGTTCTGTAGTTACCTGTAGACAGTTTTCTTCAGAGCCTGATGGCCGCATTACAGTCGTGTCTCTTTCATAAGATGGAGGACGTTGAAAAATTGGCAATGGAGCACTCATCACCTGAGGATCCTGAACGCAGTATCCCAATCTTTCCAATATAGTTCCGAAAGTAGGTCTGTGCTCGGGAGCTGGATGCCAGCACTGCGTCATTATACCATAAATTGGACCTACAAGGCGTCGTTTTGAAATCTATCGAAATCATTTAATATTCCAAACTCACCAGGACAATTGGCAGGCGGTTCCAATCTACCACCGCTAGTGACTAGCTGCATAACATCTCTATTTGCACAACCCGTATAAGGCATATACCCCATGGACATTATTTCCCACAACAAAACCCCAAATGACCATACATCAGTCTTACTTGTGAATATACCATCCAGAAATGCTTCCGGTGGCATCCACTTTATGGGTAACATGGCTTTCCCTCCTTTTCTGTAATAATCAGACCTGAAAATTGGAAATGCAAATTGAACAAGACACTGAAACAACATCCACATATCACTTAATGTTGTTGTTAAGCTTATACAATTTATTGTTTTGCATGATATTTAGAAAACGTGTCTCAATTCATACATATACCTAATTATCGCAAAAAATTCACTAACTAACCTAGAATATGATATCTCAAATAAAAATAATTATCGAAGGGTTTATTTTTCTATTTTACATCAATAACTTACCGATAAACGTCTCTTGACATTCCAAAATCAGCTATTTTGACTACTCTTCCGGGACCTTTGGTGGTAAGAAGACAATTTCTAGCTGCTATGTCACGGTGAATGAATCGGTTATCCTCTAAGTATTTGCATCCCTTTGCTACATCAACGGATATTAAAACCAGGTCTTTCATAGACAACGGGCTAGTTCTTTCCTGAAATAATTCAAAATATTTCATTGTTATTTAAATACAAGCCATTGGAAACTATAATCATGTCAGTTACATATAAAAAATATAAAATTGATATAAAAAAGTGTTTGATAATAACAATCAAACGTTTTGATGTAATATGTCATTTCAAATCGTCCATTTCGGTAAATATCGACATCACTTTTGTGAATCATATATATATATTGGTACGAATTCATATCCACTTCGGAGCCGGTCTTACTTGGATATAGTAGAATTCTAAAATTCGGCGAAGGCGCCGCTTTTGATAAAATATCCGGAATTATTTACATTGTCTCTTTTGAATAATTTCTAGGAAGGTCTATTTATTTATTTTTTGTTTATTTTTCTATAAGTTTCGAGAATTCTAAATAAGGAGTTACTGTAGCGCTTCAGTTTATAATAAATAGTCGTAGTGAACAGACTGAAATAGAAAGTAATCGAATAATTTGAATAAATTATTCAAGTTAGTCAAGTGATAGTGTTAAGTGAATTATTCTAAGTTAGTGTAATGTGTAATAAATATATAAATACTTATTGACCCGCCCTCTTACAGATAATATTTCAATTTGACTCAAACCAACTCATAGGAAATGTCAAATTAGTAATTTTGATATTATTTAGCTCATCCTTGTTTTGAGTGATGGTTCATTTTTTCACAAAAAATAATTCTTAATGAGAATATAAAATATTTTTCCCTGTAGTTTGCTATCGATAGCTGTCAAACAAAAACTAAATGACGTATCTCAAATTTTGACAGTAGTCAAATGATTGATGCTGACAGAAGATTCAACAAATCACATTCTTATTGACCCACCCTCGTACATAGGATTGGAAATTGTTTTTATCTACTATTTCGTTGACAAAAACATACTTTTTGAAATTACTTTCAGTATAGACACGTCTTTGTATTAAAGTAATATTTGTTTCAAATATTTTAGTTTATTAGGATAGAATTTAAAAAAAAATCCTTATTGACATGCCCACGGATCATTAAAATACTTACCGGCTTAGGCCTGGACTCCCTGAGAAAATTCTTAAGATCTCCTCCGGCCAAAAGTTCTAATACTATGAAACGAGGATGTTTATCAAAACAAACTCCTATAAAATGAACTATATTCGGATGATTGAATTTGGACATGATGAGTGCTTCCATAAGAAAGTCCATTTCTGCTTGTGAAGTTGACATTTCTGGAAGTGTTTTTACAGCTACGGGCATTTCTACTGTGTCACAAGGACGCTGTCGATAGAAACCTTGATAGACTTCACCGAATGCACCTTGTCCTAAAGCCCTAAGAAACAAACATCATATATTACAATTTTTTAATATGTTCTGAATACGTTGCATATTTTCATACATTTTTCTTTTAGGAGTTCAATTTATTTGATTTCTTCATATTAAATGAGATTTTTAATATTTTTTTCCCAGTTTATTTCGTCATATAATTAACAATATTACATTCTACTTATACAGCACGGGCTTAGCCAAAGGGTGGGTTTTGGGGGTTCAAACCCCCCCTGGAATAAGCAAAATATTACTTAATATACCGAAATTATTACATTTGAATATATATAGTAGCGTCCAGCGCCATCTTTTGACGAGAGGTAGACGCAGTTGCAGCCGAACTAGAGGAAGTTGCGCACGATAATTCCATCTCTAGTCAAGTAGTCGAACTATTTTGTATTGTTTGATCCTTTTGTGGACGGCTGTTGGGCTCATGTCATAATTTTTCCGATGAATATATAGATATTCCATTTGATGTAAGTATATTTTTGTTGTTTTATTCACTTCAAACCGAACCCTACCCCAAAACTATATCTTGGCTACGCCAGTGTTATACAGTATGTTTTGCAATAGAACTATTAAGTCCATTTCATTTGAAAAATTGAATTAAAAAGTATCAAAACATGTATTTGCTTACTTTACCAAACGAAGCTGTTCTCTAGGAATATCTTTGAGATCCTTCAACGTATAAACAACACCTCCAAATTCGTAATTAGGATTATATTCAGTCATCATACTGTCGGAAGTCATTCGTAGTCTATCAAGTTGAAGGTCTGCACCAGTAATCATCTTTCGTCTCATTATTCCAGTTGCTCTAAGTTGATATCGATTGTCTACAAAATGACATATATTATTGACTATTGAATAGTAGGGTGGGCTATAAATTTTTCCATTTTTCAATTTGCTATTAAACAAAGAAATCACATTATATTTTGCAGGATATACCTTCAATTCATTAGTTCCAGATTATTTTTACTTAGTTTCGTTTTTCGTTTTTTTCCCATTTCAATTTTTTTAGTGCTGAGGGGTCACGTAAGAATTAGTCGAAAAAGCGCGAGAGAGTCAAGCAGAAGACGTAATTTTCGACTGTTTAGAATATTCTGTGAATCCGAAAGACGTACGGTTTCCAGAGAAGACGTAAAGACGACGGATCGCTTAAATCCAAAACTTGTGAAGATAAACTATTATTCTATTTTATGTTTTTTATCTCCATATGGAAAATTATTTCTTGAAAATACTATGGTCAAGTCGCCGCCATCTTTGACACATAGCGACAGGTATTTTACCTATTTCGTGGCGAATTTTCTCTTTCAATTGGGGTATCGTTGTTTGTTTATTCATGTACACTCGACTTTTAAGAGAATTTTATAAAAATAAATCAGTTGAAGATAGGTCTGGACTGCGGGTAGGCCATGGATTATCTTCTCTGCGCAAAACCAATTTGTCAATATTTCTTTAACCATCTCGTTGTATCCATTTTCTATTGTTGTAACTTTCAAAATAATGTTAAAAACATCTCGTAACATTTTCACATATTCTACAGAGTTAAACTTTTAACTGAATCGCCGCGTGAAGAATGTGTTTTTAGTTCTTGCACTAATTGAACCTAAAGGTACATTTTAAGTTCAACTTCAAGTTCCGATGGAAAGTTCTTCGAGATATCGTTGTAGCAAGTGAACGTTTGCGCGTAGACGTATCGTTTAGCATAGATTTGTTTACACCACGGTCTCTTCAATTATCATGCTTCGTGCCCCCCCTTTGTTTTTTATTAATAATTGATGAGTAATGAAGAAAGAATAATTGTTTTTGTGAAATTCTTTTGCACAGAACGCGTGTTGCTCCCTTCTGAAGTAATTCATTGTGACTAAATTTCCAAGAAGCGAGGAACCGCACGAGAGCAAACTCTTTCGAGCGGTTTTACGCTGAAGCGGTTAAAAACGTGCAATAATGTATGGCCCACCCCGTATATGAAAATATTAACACTCGTATTATTTGTGTCATCACAACTCTACGCGATGTCTGATAATAGATAAGTCGAGGAATGTTGGAAAGTGTTATTTTGGTGGGAATAATTAGTTTTGAAAGTTTAAAATTAAAAATATTGAATTATTTTATGCGTAAAACAACAGAAACAGAATGTTATAACATATATTTGTAAAAAATAAATTAGGGTGCTCAGTAAGACAAATTTACGAAGGAAGTTTGCCGAAACTATTTGAAAAAGTTTAAAATTACATTTATTTGTAAAAAAATTTATACATATTTTCTTTTGAATAAATAAGAATATATCATTAGTGACAATACACTTCGCTTACCTCGATTTTAATTATATGGAAAGTATTTAAAAAATAATAATACTTACATAATACAAAACATACAACTGCAAAGGCACCAGTCAAACAAAAAACAGTCACAATTAGTACCACTACGAACCAAGTTGGATAGGGACTCTCAGTAGGTGAATCATCTAAAGCTGAAATAAATATATATTCGAAATGTATATGTAATTATTCGTCATATTGGAAACAGTTTTTCGAATAATAATTTTTCCTAAATAAACAACTTATTTCCTCGCTGTACGGCGCGATTAAAATAACAGTTATAAGCTGAGACTGTCCCCATTTGGCTTGCAGTCGAAAAAAAGGTCTACATAAGCTATAAAATGGAGTTTTAGATTTCTTTAATCTCATCAGTATATATCGTGAGATATCTATGTTAAATTACCAACCATTTTTCCAATTTGACTCCCGTTATTTCAAAAAATTGTGGTTAAACCGTACTATATATGGTTTATCAAAATTATTTATAAATAGTATTGAAGAAGCTACATTACTCGATGTTTCTCGTGAAAAAGTAGCTTTCCAGCAATTTTGAGATTTTTTCAATTACACAATGTCCAATAAGAGAAAAAATGATATACTTACGTTTGCATGTCTTCTTATCATCCGACAAAATCCACTTGTTAGGACAAATACACGTAACCTCTGATCTTCTATCATCTAAGGCTATACACTTGTAATCACATTGACAACCATCAATTTCAGGTATAATCAAAACGTATCCTGATCCTGTATTGGAACCGCTTTCTACGAATGTTAGTTGACTTAGAGCTTTAGAAAAGTCTAGGTACGAATATCCTCCTTCTCCGTTCGTAGAATTAGTTGATGGTGCATTTCCACCGGCGAATCCACCGCCTCCGCCACCATAAGCGCATCCACCACCTTAAATTCCACAAAAGTTCAAATATTCTCGTCCATACCACAAAAACAATTGGTTTATAATAAATTGTTACAGTTCTTACCTCCACCGCCAAAACCTCCATCACCACGTTCATCAGTGGAGTTATAACAAGCTTTGCCACCTATACCACCTGCTAACAATGAACTACCCATCATAATTTTATGTAATGGATCAACTAGACCGGGATACATTTTCCATCCACCCCCTGCACCAGCATTTCTTAGAAAAATATGATATTAAATTATTGTATTGAGGTCAGATAAAAGATTTTTTATTAATTACTACTGAATATCCGCTTGTATCAAATCAGAACTAAATGAATAAATAAAATAACTTGAATCTAATTAAGTCTAGCAAGTGAAAGAAAAAAAATTTTTGTCTCAGAAAGTTTCTTTTTGGACCATTCAGAACGATACTCGTCAAATTTTTAAAAAATATAAAAAAATATGAAAAATATTTATTTATATGTTAATCACTTTTATTCACAAAACACAATAAAAATAGATCTCCAATTATAGAAAAAAAAAAATAACAAAGAAGCTCAAAAACTGAATATTTTTATGCTCCTAAATGTTCTTGATTTTATGTCTGCTCTGATTTAAATAAATAGTTTTCTTAAGACCGATGAAAATTACGACGTTATGACTTCTTTTACACTTTATCAAAATATGATATTGACACGCGTATTTATATTAATCAATAAATCACCTACATCATAAATATCAAAATAAAATCAAAATAGATTAATTTTTCCTTAGTTTTTACACCTTATATACGTAGCAGTCATCAATTATTTGTAGTTGTATTAGAATTTACACAAAATAGAGCTATAGATGTTATTTGAGTTATTAAGGTCTTTTTTTATCATTCTCTAGTTTTTTCGTTCTTATCAATGTGAAACATTTCTAAAAATTCTCTATTTCGTGTATTACATTCCGTTCCAAGAATCTTTGAATCCGTACAATTTAATGTTTTTTTGATATTTCATGGTTCGTTAATACAGTTTAATTTTTTGACATCATATTGATGACCTTTTAGTCTATTTTCTAAATACTAAGTTGTCTGCCCTATTAGACAGCGTCACAATCAGTACAAGGGACTTAATATTTAATATATATACTTCCTTTAAGGGAAGGAATGAAGAATTGCGCAGACGATCTGGAGTTAAAGATATCATAGACCAAATACTGAGACAAAAATGGCGATGGGTAGGATATGTTGCAAGGATACAAGTTAACCAATGAAAAAAAAAGATTGGATACCTAGAACAGACAGATGAAATCCAGGAAGACCCCCTACGAGATGGACTGACGATATTAAAAGAATACGGACAAATTAGGTAGCAACCGCTCAGAGCAGAGAAAACTGGAAGCATTTGGAGGAGGTCTATGTCCAGCAGTGGACGAGATAAGGCTGGATGATGATACTTCCTTTGTTTTTTGGTGTTTTAGATTTTAGTTTAGTGAAATATTTGGATAAAGTATTATGTCCTCTATGACTTATATTAATATCATATTTATTGAAATAATTTGATAGTTGTTGGGAAAGTCCTTGTAGATATGGCATGGAGAAATATTTTATGTTCTGATGTCTCGTTTCTGTTTTTTAGTTGATTGCAGTATCCTTTTCTTGAATATGTTGATTATCATTTTTTCCGGATAATTATTTTTTTAATGAAGTTTTTGCTTTGTGAATAGCTAAGCATCTGAATTCAGGATCTGATCTGTTTGCAATTTGATTTTTTGGTGCGGCACTGATGCAATCATCTACATAACGAAAAAAAATTGGAATATTTATATCAAGTTTGCTTGGGACAGTTTCTTCAAGATATTCCATTACTATATTTTGTTCTTCGCCTGTGTAAGTAGTAACTTCAACTTTAAATTTAGTCATTCATCATGTTCTCATTATAAAGTTGTTGAAAGTTCATAATATCTTGGTGAAAGCCTTTTTTCGGATTTTGTAAATGTCTCCTCAAGTTATACGATATTTGAAATGAGCTATGTGAGCATGTGGCAAATGTACTTTAAGCGACATGAGTTTGAATATATCAAGAATATTATAATTTGCAGCTTTTTTATTGCCCAGGAAGCAAGCTAAGTCACGCATGTTTTTCGTGTGAGTAGTACTAGGATTTTTTCTCTGGCCGTTAGTTTCTTTATTTATGGACCGACGAAGATACCAGCCTCTTACAATTTTGAAAAATACTCTTTAAGTATTCAAAAGCTCTAGTAGAACCTTCACAAATTGCTTCATATGGTCTGAGTTTATATGCAACGGAGGCATCAAAAATAATCGGCCTTCACCATCTAGTTTTCCTATCTGAAACTCGATTTAGGTAATGAGTACTAATTGTAGTGAAGCACGTCGGTTCTACTATCCTATAAGCAAAGTTCGTTTCATAATTTTCCAAACTAAAGGTAGAAATAGAAAGTTCTTTCCATTATGCTTCTTGTAGAGCTGTCGATTGATAGACGCCACTCAGAAGGAACTCAAGGGATTGCTACAAATAAACCTTTCACTTCATTGCAATGACAAAATCCGACTTCTTTTTAAAAATTCAGAAAATATTTCATGATGTTTTCTTTGATCAACTACACTAACATACTTCTTGAGCAAATTCCACTGACTTAAGGTTGATTAGGTTTAAGTATTACTAATTCATTACAATCTCGTGAATTAATAAGATGTAAAATGTACAAAAGAAAACATTATTTGTTATAAATGGAGCCTCTAATGTTTACTTTTAGTTATAGGTAAAAATATAAAATATTGATTTGATTAAGAAACCCAACAGTCTATAAACAATCTTTTTGTTGATTCGTGTCATTATTCTTTAATTTTGTATATTATTCTTGCGAAATCTACAGATTTCAATATTTCATTTATTTTCATGCTAATGTTTATACTCACTTTCTATACATTTGACCTGTGAATGGAAGCTTGGTTTTATTTATACCACGTCCATGCTGTTCTACATTATCGACACTAAAATGACCTAAACCTAAGCCACCACCTCCTCCTGCTACAGCCAAAGGAATTTTTTCTTTATTACGAGTTCGCTAGAACAAATAATATATTCTGTTATTCAATAATGAAGTACATATGGTGAAGAATATTAAAAATGAGTTTTTATGGAAAAAGTGCCATAAAAACATAGAAAATAGAAACTGGGGAAAAAGTCATGAGGTCTACCAGCTAGAGACAAGAATATTGAATCAAGTCCCCCTGTAAAAATGTAATGGAAATGAGATTTCTCAGGAAAATGTGAAATAAAACAATAAACATAAAATGGAAATGATAAAACCAATTCAGGTGGTTGCAATGCATGGAAAACATGCATTGAAAGTGTGAAAGAAATGGCGGAGACAAAATGAGACAGAATAAAATATGAAACAAAAGATTTAGGAAAATTTCTCACGGTAGTCTGGCTTCGGAGTTGATCAAAAAAATTTTTTTGTAAACAGTCTTATTTTTGTAGCGATTTTATTGAAATCATCAACTTACCAAAAATATAAACGTACCACCACCACCTCCTCCACCACTGTCGTTGATACTCAGATTCAAAACACCCCTGATGCCTGTACCAAAACTCTGATTAGAATGACAGGAAGAATTCCTTTGACTTCCAAGGCTCTAGAATATCAATTTTACGTTAAATGAGCTATTATATATTTATCTACAAAAATATTAAATTACTTTAACGCACGAGCTCGTTCCTTCTTGACCAATCAACATATAAATTTCAGTTCCTTCTTTCAGCTCCAGCACTGTTCTTAATACAGCGCCTTTTGTAGAACCCATTGAGGAACTTCCTTTGCCACCACTCGCCCCGGCCAGTATAAATCTATAAAAATGCATTGAAAGAATTAAATCTTCCTTTATATTCAACAACGAATAAAGAATATTATAATAATATACAAAGGTATAAATTATTCATAAACAAAAATCAAGAATCGTAGGATAATCACTTACATAATTATAAACAAGGGGAATAGGGATAAAAAATCAATGTATGTAAGTAAATAATATATGTATTTTGATTTGGACTTACGTATAATACCCTGTAACAGGTACAACCCATTTTTGAACTCCAGTCAATCCCGGTTCATGTACTACTTTAATATGAACGTTGGTACCGTTGTATGCTTTAGTGCAATCAGGTTGAGTTGGACCAAATCTCCCTTTTGCATTACAAGTTGTTATTTTATAAACTACAAGGAAAAGAAAATTGTAAATAAACAATTAATAAATAGGAGAGAAATATTTTATCTTTTGGGAATGAATAAATGATAAAAATTCTTTGAATACTTAATTTTTTAATTTGTAATTCCATATAATCAGTTTTTATTTCATATCTTACAAGCAGAAGAAGATTATGAATAAACAATTAATATAGAAAAGAAATAGTTTACCTTTTTGGAGTGAATAAATACAATTTTCTTTAAAATTTTGTCATTGAGTATCTAAATAACTTTCTTTCACATTATCAGTTGTTATTTTATATACAACAAACAGAAGAAGATTGTGAATAAGCAATTCATATAAAAAAGAAGTAATTCATCACAGTGTGGTCTATGTAATTCATCAAGCAGAAGAAAAAAAAATAATTAATATAGACAAGTAGTTAATCTTTTGCAAGTGAATAAACAATACAAATTCTTTAAAAACTGTATTTTTTCAGTATTTAAATAGCTTCATTTCATATAACCAATTATCATTTTATATCTTACAAGCAGAATAAGATTGTGAATAAACAATCAATATGGAAAATAAGTAGTTCATCTTTTTGAAGTGAATAAATACAATTTTCTTGAAAACGTTTTGTATTTAAATAACTTTCTCTCACATTACCAGTTAAACAACAAACAGAAGAAGATTGTGAATAAACAATTCATATAAAAAAGAAGTAATTCGTCATGCATAAGAAGATGGTAAAAAAGTAATTAATATAGACAAGTAGTTAATCTTTTGGGAGTGAATAAACAATACAAATTATATAAAAACTTAATTGTTGAAATCAAGATCAGTGTTGAGTAAAAGTACTTACTAGTTTTATTCAAGAAATCTTTATGAGTTTCTTTGATCGTTTCAGGTTCTTCCCTGACGTCCCAATAATTGTAACCATTGAGATCATCTTTCGGTATATTAAGTCCAAAACATTCAGGACTTAGCGACACATCATCAATAGCAATATAACTCTTATAACGTATTCCTTTTCTTGCTTCGAATCGAATAAAGTATCTAAATATTCAAATTATTGTATAAACACAAATATATTAAATGTTATCCTAAATTAATTCAAAAATCAACAATCAGATTTTATGGTGTAGAAACTTGTGATATGATATAAGAGAATAGCGTCCAACTAAAAAAAAATAATTAGAGTAGTTTCAACAAAAATGCTAATGCTTCAATTTTCAAAGTGGGGTTTTTAATAAAACTGAGAAAGAATAAGTGTCTAAAAGAAGAACTGGAACAAGATGTTGATACTGCTAATGTAAAAAGTAATCAATAACAAATCACTTGATATAAAACTATTAATTAATAATTACGAATATTACCTATGAGTGATATTTGGCAGGATAAATACTTGTCTAACCCATTGATGACCATGATCATCGTAACTCCATAGCATCTCAGTTGAAACATTTTCAGATGGACGAAGTTCAGTTACTTGTAGCAAAAGGGCACTTTTGTGCGCTCCATTTTTATGAAGATAGAAGCGAATCTGAAAAAAATATAACGTATCAACAATAATACAATTAACTGTAAATTGGTACCTTCAAACACTTGACAAACTTACCGCACACGAATTATAAAATCTAGAAGACGAATTTCCATGAACTCGTGGGGGTGGATTGAAATCTACACTTCTTATTGTTGCAGATGTGGCAAATTGATCTTTGTCGGCGAACATATTAATAAAAAGGTACTTGCCGGTTCTATTATTGTAGGTATGATCGATATTAGGACCTGTTAAATTAGTTGGAGTGGAGCCGTTATATCGAATCCATTTCAAATATTTAACGTGTACGTTTTGCCAACCACACCAATCATCTTCAAAATTGCAACGGGAGCCAAAAGGCATTTGATCTAAAACAAGGATTATAATTCATAAACTTGGAAAGTAATCTACAAAAGTTCCATATAAAATAAGTACGACAACACAACTTGATTAGTATAAACTACTTATTTTAATTTGCATTTAAAAAACATGTTCAAACATATGTTTGGTCCCAGAATATTTGGTTGACGTATATTCTAATCCAAAATATATATAAATATGAGTCTTTCAGTTTCTATTTTATTTAAACTAATTACGTTGAACTTGTAAAAACAATGAACATATTGAAAAAATTACTTACCACAATTTTGTGTTTCATCATCTCCGTGCATACAATCTTTTGTGATATCACAAATACTCGTACTATTAATACAAATTTTCGTTGCTTTGCATTTATAATGAAGAGCTGAACACGAATAATCATTTTTGTGATAGCATTGAAATAATTGAATATTATCAAACGCTACTGCAGCTCCTATCTCCATATTTTCGAATGGAACTACTTCCAGAATGATAGTAAAATTTTTAGATATATTTCCTACTGACATATCATATTTATGCCACTCTCTGCTGTTATCACCTGGTATCTTCTTCAGTAACCACTGAGTGCCGTCTTCTGATTTACTACCAACTATTCTAATTGTACCTCCTTCCATTTTCTCTTGATAAATCCATACTGCAAATTTGCAAGACGAGACTGTAGGTGCGAACGGGGGGCTGTGAACGTGGAATTCTGTAGATTTTAAATTCGGACGAAGAAGAAGAAAACTTCCTATAAATAAATAAATAATTATTAATAATATTATATGTACAGTTGGCCAACCAACGACAGATCAAAATATTCTACCCATATATCTGCTTGTTTATTTAGTGGCAAATATCTTAACCAGTTGATAAAATGATATTCTTGAAATTGGAATAGCGACCGGGTTTAATAAAATATGTGCTTACCCTATATGCACTAATAAACTTACGCTTAAGGTTATTCTTTACTAGCAAAAATAACGTTTTTCAAGCTACGAAATTTTTCCTTCTCTGCTTTTACCTTTACAGCTATCGGATAAGGGTTCCAGTCTCCCTTGATTCCTTCAGCGTATATTATTTTTCTTTTTTATCTGTCACATTTCACTTTTATATATCCATACGAATGCAGATGTTGCTTACTTTTTTCTAATATTGATTCTTCTTCTGATGATTTTTTAATGTCTTCATTTTCTCCACTTTTCATTTCTATTGCCTCATCTTTCCTCTTAATTCTCCAATATTTTGATACAAATATTGTAGTTGGCACGGCTATTGGATTTGGACATCCATATCTACTTTTTTATACTCCAATATCGTTCAATGAAGTTTTGTCAATGTATTCGTCTTACTAGCTATTTCTGCATCTATTCTACGATCTTCTGTCAGTACATCTCAAAGATATTAATGTAGTTACTCTTTATAGTGTTTCTATAATCGTCTGTTTGATTTTCTTTTATTATTGCGGCTTTGGTTTTATTTACGTTAACCATTATCACTTATTTTTTCCATCCCTTACGACTAAACTTCTTTGGGTATTGAATTTTATCCTTACAATTTGATATTAACAACACATAGCTTCATTTGCTGCCTTTATACATGTTCTGGAGTAAGGCTTGCAGAAGTTAAATCATCATAAATACATTAGTGTTCATAGAAATATAACAAAAATTAGTGCTAGGTAGGTTTCTCGACTTCTTAACGCAGTACAAAAGCATCCTTTTGATTGACTTTAATGAATTAAATAGAACCGTGATCGTTGTATATTACTCTGACCTACTGAGGCAGTTGCGCCAAAAAATTATCGAAAAAAGGCGCGGCAAAATTAGTAGAGGTGCGCGGTTGTTTCTTGACAATACTCAAATCCACGCTGCTTCGCTTTCCAAGGCTACTTTAGAAAAATGTAGCTTCACAGAAATTGAGCACCCACCATATAACCCTGATCTAGCCCCGTTTGACTAATTTGGGTTCGAAAAGCTAAAGGCAAAGTTCAAGATATAACAGCAACAATGAAATTAAACAAGCGGTGTGAGAAAATTTTGACTCTAAAGATGCATCATATTTTTATAGTAGCATAGAAGCTTTAGTTAGACGTTCTGAAAAATGTGGGTAAAAAGAGAAAATATATTTCAAAATAATTATATTTTTTTTATATTATAATTTGTTTATTAATATTAGGCCTAGAACTCATTAGGTATATTTAAATTTAATACTGTCATATAATTAATAAATAATAATCATTAACATCTGTTCTGTCATCAGATTCATGGGCAGTATGAAATTGTGCGTTCGCGGTGCGAATAAAGTTCGTTTGGGATTTAAAATTCTATGTTCGTGGAGCACAGAAGAACAATTCCAAATGTGTTCTGAATACATCAAATGGCAAAACAGAAAAACTAAAACAAGAAATATCATAATGGGATAAAATGTTAAATGTTTATTAGTAGTAGATAAAAAACTAATATCTAGTTACAAATAAGATCATTTTATTGAATTTCAAGTATTAGTTTTATGTCTGTAGATTAAAAGGAGACTCATTCTAATTTTCTAATGGACTTCTTGAGGTTTGAGTGAGATGAGTTTCAAGGGCATGTTCAAGACATCACCAGAAGTACCAAAGCTTAGCCTAAGCGGGCCTGACCCTAACTACAAAGGAGATAATATACCTCCTATGAAAATCAACAAATTAAACGTAAAATTCTTATAGTTAGATTAAAATTAAAAAATGATTCCCATATTTGAGATAAAACTTAAAGTTGATCACAAATTTTTCTGAACTGAAAATGGTTTATAAACAATTTTAGCCAAATTTAGAATTAATCTTCAATATTAATTTTATAACATAATTAATAATGAAGAAATTGGCACAAATATCTTCTAAACACTTTCATCTTATTAAGTATAAACTTTAAGGTTAAACTATAACTGTAAGTGTTTTCACATATTTTTTTTTTTCACTTTGTAAAATTGAAAGTAATAAAGTAATAAACCATTTATAAACTTAGGATATGTTCACTGATATTGAAATAATGTAAACAAAAAATTGAAAGAGTAATTAAATCCAACATTTTAAGTTTAATCCTGCTTAGCGTTAGAAAATAGGCCTTTGCTCATTTGAGTCACTTTCTCTTTGTAACTTTTAATCTTCATATCTAATGTTAGCATCTCATTTAATATCTCAGGATTTTTGGGTTCTAATTTAAGAGCCAAATTCAATCGTTTTTTTGCCAAATCAAATTCACCCAACATTCTCAAGCACTTGGCATTATTGTAGTACATTTTGGCTGTCATTTTTATATCAGTGCCTTTAATCAATTCACTGATTCTATTAAAATTTATGCAACCTTTTCTAGGCACTCCAGTTTTTGTATATGCAACCAATAAATTTGTATACAATTTTAAAAGTAGCTCCTGTTGTTTTACTTGATCATCTTCAGTTTCTAGCTGACATATTTCCAGTTTACTCACAGCTATATTATATTCTTTAATTGCGGCATTGATATTTTTTACATATAAGTCTTTAGCTTTAGCACAAAGTGCTAAACAATACTCATATACTTTGGTAAATTTACGTTGCTCTTCTTCTGGTAAATCAATAAATCTTAAGGCTGCACCAGCATTAACTATCTGCAATAACTCTATTTCAAATAGAACTTCGGTGTTAGGTGGGACTCTTTGAAGGCAACCTAATTTACCGTAGGCAAAATTTGGTTGGATTAAGAACTGAGATTTTTCATTTATTCTCATACTTTGAACAGCTATATCTAATCCAATAATAACTTTTCCACAATTCACGAGAAATTTATGTGGTTTTTTCCTAGCATAAGTAGAGTCAAAGGGTTCTGCATTATATTCAATGTATGCATTGTAATGTATGTAAACCGTTTCGGAATCTTGAGGTTTCTCTCCATATCCATCTCGAATAATCCTTTTTTTAATAGCACCTCGTTCTACTATATTTATCATCTTTGAAGATATTGTTTCAAATGGTTGACCCTGAACGTATGTATCCTCATCCTGATAACCTGCTATTTGCATGTTCATAAACTGTAACAAATTTTTTTTATACTCTATATCTGCTTCTTCATCCTCTACATCTTCTTGGTTGACTGTGAATTCAAAACCGTTTTCCACCAAGTCTCTAGAAAATATTAAATTGATCATTTTTTTACTTATGAATTAATATGAATACTCACTTCAAATTAACAGAAACCATTTTTAAATATCTTTTAAGCTTAAGATAATTTTCTAACAAAACAATTCTTTTGAAATAGAATGACACAAAAGTTACATTTGACATTTAACCGCAAGTATATAATAGATCATAGAAATAGAATATATACATTAGATACGTTTTCTGTTAAGTAGACATTTTATGCAAAATTATCATTTGCAAAAATTTGAAACATAAATGCAAGCACACGCATACAAATAATAAATTAATATTGGAATTTAGTGTCAAGTAGTCTGGTTGGAGCTAAAAATGGAAACACAACATTAAAATATTGAACAACGTAGAGACATTATAAACATAGGAGTTGGCACCACTGAAAGAAATCAATATTTAAAATACAGGAACGGATTTAGCAAATATGCTAGAGAGTACTAAAATTATCTTGATAAATAAATAAAATGATAAAACATGAAATCATTAAAAAGCATTGAATAAATTATAACAAATAATTTAAAAAAGTAAATAATAAATAAAAAGTAAATTGGGAGCCGGTTGTGTCAACGAGAAAACGATATTAGTTCGGAAACAACTACTAAATAAATTTTTTGGAGAGCTGAAATTTTAATTTCATAAAATATTTGTGAAAATTTAAAAGTCAATATTTAAAAAGACGATGGATAAAATCTACTTACCTCTCAAATCAAATTTAGACACATAAAATACTCCTCCACTATATATCATAATGCGTACGAACAAGAATTCACTTGATCTATTAAATTCTTAAAGTAATTACTAAATTTGAAATATTTTCTTGTTGTGATCTCGATTTTGTCTTGGGAATCCATGATTGAAGATTGATATACTTGTTCTACGAATTATGGCACCAAATAACGAAGTTCTAAAGGTATTAGCATAATGATCACTAAGTTTTATACGCACTTATTGATTTGAGTTGATTCATTTGGAATTTGTCAGAAAAAAGCACGATAGAAACTAGTTTTGAATCAAATATTCAAATCTTCCGATATTATCTCTATAATTTTGAATTGTTTGAAATACTAAATGGTTTTTCAACTATTTCACTTTTTTTAATTGGAGATATTTATTACTATAAATTCATCACAACGTAGTTTGTTCCTAATCTTTGATGAAATGATATTTTACTATCTGATTCGGTTTAATGTTGGAACAATTTAATTTTAAACTTAATAATCTTACCTCCTTCGCTATTATCAGCATCCGTTCTAGGTCCAGATTCATGAGCTCCATATTTGGAACCAGAGGTGATGAAAAAACCATTAACAATATCTTTCCGCCACGTCCAAAGGCAATCGTTCTCGAAATCACAGTCGACGCCAGACTCGAACTGGTTTAATTTTTCCAAAGTGTGTTGGTGGTGAAGCATCCTAATTTTGTCGATTTGTTTGTTATATAATTGTTCAAAGTTTGTGTTCCCTATATAGAAAATTATTAGTTGATGGTATTGGTTGAAAAATTAGAATAAACTATACTAGGCACATTTGCACTCGACGCATATGTACTGGCAGTTGGTAAAACTGAACAAGAAATACTCCAAGAAGCGTTTGATCGAGTAAATATTTGGACGAAAAGCTGGTTCATTACAACCAATGAAGATAAAGCAGTAGATGTATATTTTACAAATGAACACACTGGTGGAATGCCTTTAATTATTATTGATAATGATATTATTTCATATACAAACACTGTTATGTACCTGTACATGAACTTAGATGCGAAGCTATGATGGAAAGAGCATACCGAGAAAAAATAGCAGAACTAACTCCACAGAGACCTAGAAATAGAAATTGTAGCAAGCGAGGAAAGATATTTGGCAAGGGAGCATGAAGAACAGCTTCACAACCACGAGTCCCCATCACCAGTGGGTCGGAAAAACACTTTTTTTAAATTATTAATAAAAAAATATTACTCGTGAATCTTATTTTCTAGATTCGGCGTAATTAAATTTGAGGAAAAAAAATTCATTGGTTTTTAAGAACGAGCAGGGAGAAGATAAAACAGAGTTTACACTTAAGGCCCTTTCACACCAAACGAATCTGAATCAATCAGAATCACTCCGAATCAAGTTGAATCTGATTGACCAAGATTTGGCTTCGAGCGCTCCGTTTAAATGTTAAGGGACTCTTTTCCCGCCTTCAGACCGGACGAATCTGGTTCAATCAGGTTTGATTCGAGGTCGCACTTGATTCGACCTGTCAGATTCCTCGTCCGGTCAGTGTAGAATCAACAACCATACGAGATGGACGTGGAGTTCTTAATTTTAAAAGTTAAAGAAAATAGTGCGATTTATGACGCCAGTGATAAAAATCACAGCAACAGAAATCTCATATCTTCTGTGTGGAGGAAAATTAGCGAAGAATTAAACATTCTAGATTAGAATTATTCAGGTTGATTCAGCTGGTGTGAAGGAGTGGAGATGACGAATAAGATTCAACTTGATTCGGAGTGATCCAGATTGATTCGGATTCGTTTGGTGTGAAAGAACATTTGTCATGATTTGCATCGGTAAAATTCCAATTATTTTAGATACGTACTGTGTTTGAGTCCGTAATCGAAATTTGGATCGGAAATTTTTGCCGCATTCGTATCATTCGGCTCCAATCTAGGATTAGCGTCAGCAGCCATCATCTCTTCTTTTTTTCGTTCATCGTTTAATTTTTTTCTAATTGCAGCTATGTTAGCGGGCGGACTTGGACTTCTTTTACTTCTGAAACAGTTTAATATTTTTTCTACCACACCGTACAATACGAGAAGTACTACCATTATCCAAAATATTTTATTTTTGAAGACTTTGATTCTTCCAAATTCGGACTGTGTTAATTATTGGAAGGAATCCCTACAGCTAATATCCTAAATGTGATATGTCAATGACTGTGTCAGAGAGAAAATATTAAGAAAATAAGGACTTTTCGGAAACTATGATGAGGTTAACCCGTGATTATTCAGAAATTACCCAGATCACGTTCATTATTGTTCGAAAACTGTTCAAGTTCATCGATTCGTAGTTATATGATAGGATCCTTTCTACCCAGGTAGACCAGTGGGGTAAATGCGATCAGCTGAAGTAACGCAAAAAAGGTAATAAAAATCAAAAGTTCTTGAGGCTTATGTTTCCAATTTGAAATTTTCTCCAAAAATTGAACGGAAACTATAATCGCTCCAGTGTTGGGGCCAACAGCATTCGTCTTATATGTATGGGAAGAAAATAGGGTTGTCGCCAATATTGCAAGACGCTTGCGCTTATTCTGAGGGGTTAACCGACCGTTGTCGGTTTTCTTAAGATCATAAAGATTTGTCTCGTCGTTCGTCTTGCCAACCATACATTGATTTCATATTCAGTTTTATTACGATATATTGAAAAAGTCTTAGCCAACTATAGAACCAAACAAAATTTCAATGTCAAAATATTTTATTACTCAACATAGAGTAGAGTAGTAGAGAAGAAAATTTACGACCTTTTAAACTTTTTTTCAGGTGAGGAAAGAGATCATAGTCGGACGGAGTCAAATCTGGTGAATAAGGGGGGTGTTCTAGTAATTCAAACCCTAAATCACGAATTTTTTGCATGCCAGCATGAGATTTGTGTGCAGGGGCGTTGTCCTGCAAAAACAAAGAACCTTTGGATAGCTTTCCGCGTCTTTTCTTTTTAATTTTTTCACGTACATTGGTCAGTAATGTCGAATAGTAATCTCCAGTTATTGTTCTACCCTTGTCCAAAAAATCAATCATGATTATTCCATGGCAATACCAAAAAACTGAAACAAGAACTTTTCCAGCAGATTTTTGGACACGAAACTTCTTAGGTCTTGGAGAACCAGAGTGTCGCTATTCCATCGATTGTTGCTTTGTTTCTGGATCCTAGAAATGTACGCAAGTCTCATCCATAGTAACAATTCGGTTTAAGAAATCTGCATCGTTTTCAAATCGAGCACAGATCGAACGCGATGCTTCTACTCTTGCACGCTTTTGGTCAACATTCAAACATTTGGGGATCCATTTTACAGCCATTTTTCTCATGTCCAAATTTACGTGAACGATATGATGAACGCGTTCAGTGCTTCAGATATCCGTTTTAGCCCAATTCGACGGTCTGATAAAATCATGTCATTAATTGCATCGATATTTTCTGGGACTGGTGACCCGATCGGTCATCATCTTCTATGGGAAATTTACCTCTTTTGAAGCTTGCCTTCCAATTTTTCACGGTCGCATCTTCGTAAATCTGCTTACCTCTTAAACCTTTTAAATACAGGTACTTGATGATGGCTCGATACGCCAATTTGTCGATTTTCACAAGTTCGGTGGACATCTTTTTTCTTTTCATTTATTGCGTAACTCTGGTTCACTTTTTTGACGACAAACTTTACACTGACACTTCTAAGTTATTGTTCGTTGCTATGGTAACGCAATATTTTGTTTATGAAGACTGGTCTAGGCTAACTAGATATCAATACATCCTCGCAGATTTCAAGACGTGTACAGTTAATTATTATTAAAAATGGCTTCGTGTTGAGCAAATGAATAAGTCTTCGAATTTCCGAACGTTCTCAAACAGAATCGATTCTATGGAACCCTCGAATACACAAGTTAACATTTCAAAATCGTTTTTTTGGCCACCCCTGATATAACAGTTTGTTTCTCGTTAATAAAAGTTATACGACGATTAATATGATTTTCATTTTTTTCAGCAACCAAAAAAGAGTTTCGGTTTTGGTTTTTTATGACCAAAATCTCGTGGATTTCACAGCTACGATAACTTAATATCTTAAAACAACATTTTAAACAAATAGCTGAATTAATTTGTTGTTTCCAATCAATTATCTATTTGTAAAGTTCAATTATCAATAACTTATTTTATTTAGTCCTTCGATACATATTTAGAAATAACGAATTTAATACTAACCTAAAATATCTTATTCTTGGATTATAATAATCAGTGTTAAAAATATCTTTAACTTCGTCCTCAAGATTGTTAATTGTAAATAATTTACGGTACCCCTCTAAAGTCAGTTGGTTTGTGTCGTTGTTTTCTTTGCTTGTTTTTTCGGTTTCATCTTGGCACTGAATCACGCTTTCCTGAATTATAAATAGAAGCGTAAAGGGTAAAAACCTTCTCACTATTCCCATGTTGAATGTGATTTTAGTTGGGAAAGTCTTGTATCAAATGAGCGAACGGATCTGACATTTTCGTTGCTTTCGATTATCTGAAACAACATTAAAAAAATCAAATTCATAGTTTTTTTTGAAATAAAAATATTTTTTTTATAATCTTTTGATGGAAAATTGAATATTTCAATAAAAGTAATAGGCCAATCAAATTAATTTATTTTGATTAATCGATTTCCAGCAAATAGAAAATCATTTTAAAACCTCAATTTGGTTCTAAATGCATCATTCCAGGCGGTGAGCTTAACTTTATGTAGCCAAAAGACCGCCAATTAATTGCACCATTTTAACTTTTTTGCTTGTAGCTGGAAAACGATGCATCGGACGGAAAATGTCATTCTATTTAAGAATACACAGGATTAAATTCTGCGTCGATTGACATATAAAAATTCAAATTCAGTTAAGTAGTATAACCGATATCGAATGTTAAAAACGAAAAAAAAAATCGTTTTTCAGTTCAAACTAGCTATAAAAAAGAGCAAAAATTTGGCGGTTTTTTGGCTGCTAAAAGTTAAGCTAACCACCTGGAAAGATGCACTCAGATTATATTTAAGACCAAACAAAGATTTTAAAGCAATTTCCAGCTTGCTAGAAATTAATTCCTCCAAACGGATTTTTTCGACTTAATTGTATTGGCCTATAAATCTGTAAGAAACATAGTTAACAAAAACAGTGTTGCCAGATTGTGAAAAGAATAAGCAACAACTTGTACTTGTAAATAAACTTATTAACAGAGCTGAATTTTCTTGAATACACATTTTGTGAAGAGCTATTCTAGAAAAAAAGTATTATTATTAGGTAAGTATTAAATTGATAAAATATTTTATACATTAGGAAACTTGAAACAACAAATAACTGTTGAGAAATGGTAATAAGGAATATGGAGATAATATGGAGAAAAAAAGGAGACGAAGAAGTAGGATCATAGAAAACAAATAAAAATGAAATCCAAATGGGAAACATTCAATTCACTACAATTACAAAGTAAGCAAACTCCCAAAAAATATAAAATCAGCAAAAGGAAAGAAAACTATTAAAAATTAACAGTCGAAATTTTGAATGTTTCACATGAAACTCTGCTGGAAAAGGCAGCACAGCAAGTCCCCAAACAGAAATCTCAAGTGGTCGAAATTTGGTTTATAGGGAAGTTTAGTTAAAACTTTTAGTCGTTTATCGTGTTGAATAAGATATCTACGTTGTTATAGAATTGTTTAAATTAAAGTTCAAAAATTTTCGTGCGATGATTTTCTAGGACTCTCGGCGTGGTTTAGACCAATAACAGCACCATCTCGCTGGTTTTGCGAATTAAATAATGGTCAAACTTAGTTACAAAATAAATTTCATGAAGGTCGTCTAGAATCTGTTGTACCAGAAAACATCGATGCTGTGCGTTAAATGATATTGCAAGACCGTCATTTATACCGCCACAGGTATAAATTCAATATTGTATGAACATTTGGCTGTTGTTCATTGGTGCCAAGAAATGCTCAAAAAATTCAATCGCGGTACTTCAAAAGACGTTTAAAAGATCGCCAGAGACGACGAGTCGTGGATTTGTGCACATGAACTCGAAACTAAACAGTAATGGACTGAATTGGTCTTTCAGTACGAGCCAAATACAATGAAAGTTTCTGAAAAATTCGTCGCTTGTTTTTTCGATATAACTGGACATGTCCCCACGATTCCATTAGAGCAACATAGAATAGCTAATTCTTAATGATACACCAGCATTTGTTCACCAGAAGTGTTTGAAAAAGTCGGGGTAACCAATCGCAGAAAACAAATCATTCTCTACCACAGGGGTGCTCAAACGGTCGATCGCGATCGACCAGTCGATCGCGAGTGCTTTTTGAGTAGATCTCGAGAAGAAAAAAATTTTTAATAAGTAGGTAGGTAACTAAACTACAAAAATGTATTACGTAATAAAATAACACTGCTTGCGGCAAAAGGCGGCTTTATCAAAGGAACGCGCGGCACTTGTCAAAGAAAAGTCGCGTTGTTTCTAGACTAGACTGTACTGTCTAGTTTCGGGCGGCGCCTGCATGAATTGGAGTCATTCTGAATTGTAACTTGATAGCGATACTACGTCGATACAAAGTTTATTATTAAATAGTGGAAAATGAGTGCAGTGAAGAAATCTAAAACGTATCATTTTAATAAGGATTGGGAGGAAGAATTTTTCTTTTGTATGGTGAAGGATAAGTGCATTTGTGTTATTTGTCGTGCGTCAGTTGCAATACCTAAGCGTAGTAACTTAGAGAGGCATCATAAAACGGTTCATAAAAACTATCAAAAGGATTTTCCGCCACAGAGTGAATTAAGATAACGAAAAGTAAGTGATTTTATATCTTGTTTGAAAAGAGAACAAACCATGTTCACAAGATCAGCCAAACAATCAAAAGCTGCTACGATCGCGTCATTTAAAATATCTCATATATTGGCGAAACACAAGACACCATTCGAAGATGGATCGGTGGTGAAGGAAGCATTTATTGAAGCGGGTGAGAGTTTATTTGGAGATTTTAAAAATAAAACAGAAATCATGTCTGCTATTAGAGAACTTCAGTTATCTCGTCCGACTGTCACAAGGCGTATTGAAGTCATGAGTCAGGACATCGCAGATAAACTAAAACATGATATCATGGAATGTACATACTTTTCTTTACAGTTCGACGAATCCACCGATATGACAGACACTGCCCAGCTGTGTATTTTTATTCGGATGGTATTCAATGACATGTCGGCTTAGGAAGAATTTTTGACAATCATTCCTCTGAAGGGGAAGACCCGTGGCGAAGATATATATGAAATTTTCTTTAATTTTCTAAAAAACTACGAGCTACCAATATATAAATTAGTGTGCATTACAACCGATGGAGCACCAGCAATGACTGGAAACAAAAACGGTTTTGTGGCATTGTGTCGAGCTAATGAAGAATTCCCTTCATTTTTTTCATTCCATTGCATTATACATCAACAAGTTTTGTGTTCGAGAGTTTTAAACACGGAGGAAATTATGGGCATTGCAACAAAAATTGTGAATTCCATCCGTGCACGTAGCTTGCAACGGCGGCTCTTTCAGCTGCAGTTGGAAGATGGGGAGTCAGCTGAACACACTGATTTAGTTCTTCACACAGACGTCAGGTGGTTGAGTCCTGGAAAGTTCCTACAAAGGTTTCAAGAATTATTGCCCGAAATAACAGCTTTTCTAGACGAAAGAGGTGATGACACTCAGATTCTGAAAAACGAAAAATGGCTGACTGATTTGGCATTTTTGACTGACATCACAATGCACTTAAACATCGTTAACTTGGAGTTTCAAGGTAAAGGAAAAACTATTATTGAGATGATTAGCGCAGTAAACGCATTCAAAAGTAAATTGCAACTTATGATAGATCAACTGAAAAGAAAGGATCTGAAACATTTTCCGTCTTTGAAAGCAAGGATTCCTCAGTTTAATAATGATACGTATGAGACTGAATTATCAAATATTTTGGGACAATTCGAAATGCGTTTTTATGATTGCAGTAAATTGGAAAATATAGCATCATTTATGAGTTATCCTTTTTCATGTAAAAACATTGAGGAATTAGCTACTGAAATAGCAAGTCAGTTTAATATGAACTCATGTTCTGTTGAAAATGAGTTGGTGCAGATTATATCAGATATACATCTCAAAGCTACAGCATCTGATACAAATTTCTGGTGTTTTATATCTGAAGATAAATATCCGAATCAAAGGCAAATCGCTCTTCAACTGACGGCATTGTTTGGGTCAACTTACTTGTGAGAGTCTGCATTTTCTGAAATGAAGATAATTAAGTCAAAATATCGCAATCGACTAACTGACGATCATATATCATCATGCTTGAGATTAGCACTCAGTGGTTACGTACCATCTTATGAAAAGTATGCTGAGGACATGCAGTGCCACGCTTCAACATCCAAAGCCACTCTTTAGTTAGGTTTAACACCATATGTAACTCTTTTGTTTTGTAACAACCAATAAACTCGCAATTTTGAATAACTATGAGTTTTTTCATTGATATTGTAGAGAAGAACCTAACTAAACCTAACCCAAACCTTGACTAAAATAATGTACCTATATTGTGCAGAAATCTAATATCTATATATGCTACGGTATACCCTACCTAGGTAGGTAGGGTGTATCGTGTATGTACGACAACCCTGCATCACACATACTTGCAGCCTCTCAGAGTCGATCGTAAGTAGTCTAAAAATATTGAGGTAGATCACCAGCAGTTCAAGTTTGAGCACCCCTGCTCTACCACGACAATGCGAGCTCTCACACATCAGTTAAACTGTCAAAATATCTAATTTATGGATCACCCGCCGTATAGTCTTTGTTTGACATCCAATGATTTCTTCTAATTACCCCAGTACAAAAATAAATTGCAAGGTCAAGTTGAAGAAGCGGTTGATGCGTTCAAATCACATTTTTTGGAGGTACCTCAATTGGAATGAAACAATTGGTTCAAACGCATGCACAAGTGTGTTAATCTTGATGGAGAATATTTTGAAAAACCAGAACTCTCCCAAAACTTGAGTAGCAACCCTCATGTTGATAAGTTCTCAATGGCTCTGGATCTTGTTTCAAAAAGTTTTTGGCTATCGAATTTGAATTAATAGAATATAGTTCATGTTGTTGCAAGTGATTTTCTATAAGAACTCGATATAGAGTTAACATATGGTCACATATAAAATATTATGATTATTCTATATAAAAGAAAACAGTTACTGAGTTCTGGAGGTACGTTCATTCTGTTTTTTATTCATAAATCAAAATATTTTTAAGGCCAATGGTTCAAGGCTCTCAAACTATGAACCGCACCTGATATATAGTAAATAGTAAGATTTTAACTCAATAC